>NC_064533.1:48124922-49597327 GCF_023856365.1 Brienomyrus brachyistius | reverse complement strand
TTGTGAATTGTCCCCCACTTTCCCAGATCTGTAACTTGGCAAGCGTGCACACTTCCTTTTGTGCAGTTCAGAGGTGATGGGATCCTTCTTTTAGTAGCGAGGGTAACGCCCCTCTGAGGTTAGCCGGGCTCACGCTTGGGGGCAGCCAGCTGGCATTCTGGGACGGGTGCCAACCCTGGCGGACTGGGGACTGCGCAGGGATGTCCCTCAGGTGTGTTGGTGGCTCTATTTCCCCCCCCCCCCCCCCCATTCTGGCATTCACCCATTCCACTATTCTTACATCAAAGGTCTTTATTGTCTTGGGAATAAAAACTAAAGTATCTTTTAGCCCTGCAGCACCTTTGGAGTCTTTATTTATATAATATAAATTATACATCGTGAGTCATTAAAACTTTAGTATGTGGTTTATGGTGGTTTGACTTGAAATTTCATTTTATCTTTCTGTTTATTTATTTATTCATTTATTTTTGACTAAGAGGTTATCACTGCTGCTAAGGATGACCCACCCTGTTCATGCTGATTCTCCTGTTTTAAACCGGCACAATGGCTATTATCCTGTAACGTCAAGCGCCACCATTTCCTGAATCCGGCCCGGCTCGTTTGCCGGAACAGTCAGCTTCATTGTGTGGCAGACGGTGCCTGGCACGGGCCCCGGGGCCCCGGGCATCGCGAGCCAGACCGTCTCTGGCGATACCCGCGCGGCTTGGCATACGCCGGCTTGTCCGGACGCTGTTACCCCTCCCCTCCCCTCCCCCCTCCCCAAGCGGTGTCTCGCCGGCTGCCGGCGTGTTGCAGCTCCGGGATTCTTCCTGGACAATTAGCCGGGGGAGGGGAGGACACGAGCGTCTCCTGTGGTGACAGAATGTCCGGCGGGGGGAGAGTCCCGTTTCCCCCGGATGTCTGTGCCCACCGGGGACCCCTTTTTGGGGAAGCGCGGGCTCCTCTCTGGCTCCAAGTCAAACGTGCCGTATGGGACCCGACGGTTTGCCAGCGGGGCAGCAGTGTGACCTCACCGCCATGCCTGCCGTCTCTGGGACGCTCGTTTTAAACCGTCCCTCCTTACATTTGTTTCTTTTTCAAGCTGTAATAACAGTATGAGGGTCGCTTAAGTCTCTCCACCTCAGCACTTTCTGCGAATGTGTGCCGCATTTTAATTCATTGCAACGTGAATATTGCAATGTTTACCAGCTCTTTTCCACATGATGCAGCCCTCGATTTTCAAGGGCGTCCTGACAGCGTATTAAAATATCGGAACAGTACACCTGTATGAACATACGGTATATAAACAATCGGCCATCATGCAGTGTTTATGAAATGTAATACCTTTCTGGAGGTAGTATTGTTAACAAACAAAGCTTTGTACTCTGACGAAGGAGCATTGTGTGTTGTTCATTACTCCAAGCACCCAGTGGGTTCCCAGCACCCTCTACACATTTTTTTTTCCCCGTTTGATTGATCTCTCGTGTCTCTTCGTTAGCATAAGGGCGTCTCCCGCGGCCTCCTTTGTACTCCTCCGCCGGGCTTTGTGTCCGGGCCCGAAGCAGGTGTCGGCCTGACGCGAGCCGAGGCCCCGTCTGGACCCCCGTATGGCAGGCGCTCTGCCCATGGCGCGTCCCGGGAGCCGAGCCGGCCTCTGCGAGTGGCTAACAAAAGCGGCGGCGGTTTCCATAGCTCTCAAAGGCGTCCGGCAAAACCGCCAGGGTGCAGAGGCGACAAACGGTGCAGCAAACCGAGGCTCCGGTGTTGCGTTTCCAGGGCTGCGCGGCTTAAAATGTCAAATGTATTTCGGGTTGGGGACATGAAAAGGCTTCACTGAACTTTGATAAGCTTGACAGACACCGTCCAACAGCTTAGAATTGTTTGTTTATCACGAAGTACATTACATGCTCATAATGTAAAAACATGCTGTGCAGAACAATGAAGGACAATCACGGCAACATGTATAAAGATAAAATGAAGTCATTATCCCACACGGGTGGGGCACTGAGCCAGCGTATGCGAATACAGTGCATACATGTGTATATTCATAGCCACTTATATTATGATTTATTGTTATTTATAGTATTGAGTTGAGCTTGGTGCTGCGCCCATCCGTACATCATACTGATGCTGAACAGAAGCTTTCTATTGGGGTCTGTCGCACTCTGAATTAGCCTGGCTGATTTGAATGGAAGGACGGGGTGTGTTTAGCTTTGCACAGCGGGGGTCCGGCATCTCTGCGATTTCACGGGACGTGTGCTTGGAACTCGCGTGCCGTGTGATAATGCTGGCTCCACGCCAGGGCCCCCCTCCCGAATCCATAACATACACCCCCCCGGGGCCACTTGCCACACCTCTCCTCTGTTTTTGTCTGCATTGCCATCACATGAACTCTGTTGTTTGGGTTGCAGATGTAATCTGGGTTAATTATGCTCCTAGAGTTGTAGACTAAGCAGTTTTTCTTTAGTCGGTGTAGTAGGTGCCCTTTGCACCCCCCTGTCTCCCCCCTCCCTCCCCAAGGGAATTGATGGCTGCTTCAATATACCGTCATGCTGATATAGGAACCTTTCCGCGCCTGCTGGCTGGCTGAGGCTGTTACGGACACACCTGATTAAGTTGGAGCTCATCTGCCTCCGAAATTCAAGTTTGTTGCCTCATATGATGATGGAGTGTCCCTGTTTACCCCCCCCCCCCCATCACAAGGGCCCCCACTTCTCTGCTGCATAAGGCTGACTGATAAAGGTTTTAGGGGTAATGCGTGACAGCCTGTCCCTCCAAGTGACTGAATACATTTGGGTTCTAATTAAATTGCGGTATTATACGATAATCCAGTGCCCTGTGTCCAGCTTCAGTCTTGCCTACATACAGTTTAGTCTTAAAGGTGTGTAAGCCAAGGATGGATGTATCTGATGGTCAGGCTTATTTCTCAGGTTTTTTTATTCATCTTTTTGAATTATAAGTTTTGTTTTTGCCGCTTCTTCAAGTGTTCCTTGCTCCCGGTGCCCGGAGAGCAGCGTAAAGCCCATGAATAACTTCCTGTGTCACGGTTCAGCAGTGAAGGTTTCGCCTGGAGTCCAAAATGTGTTGCCGTCTACAAGGATGGAAAGAAGAGGGTCAGAGAAGGTTCCCCCTCCTCTCGTGCTGAAATCTCTTCATGAAGGCTTTGGCTTAGCGGGGTTAGGTCTCTGTGCCCGTGATTGGGTGATTCAAACCAGTCACCTTCCAATCATTGCCACTACAGTCACATGTTCATTGGACCCTTGGCCCACCCCCTGACATGGTTCAGGGGTCCAGGGGTGCTGGGTTAATGGCCTGACCCTGTGCTCAGCCCCGAAACTTCAGTCTCAACTCTGCATATGTATGTATGTGTCTGAAAGGAGAGCAGGATGGGATATGCTAAAAGAAGCAGTCCAGTGTACCTGTACTCGGGGTTTCTGAAAGGAGAGCAGGATGGGATATGCTAAAAGAAGCAGTCCAGTACCTGTACTCGGGGTTTCTGAAAGGAGAGCAGGATGGGATATGCTAAAAGAAGCAGTCCAGTGTACCTGTACTCGGGGTGTCTGAAAGGAGAGCAGGATGGGATATGCTAAAAGAAGCAGTCCAGTACCTGTACTCGGGGTTTCATTTGCCATTTGCGCCTTTCAAGTAGAGTTTGTCAAACCGATGAGCCCAGGCTTCAGCAGGAATGATTGGCAATCACTGTCAACGCCTGTGTCTCTCAGTGCATGAATCTTGATTCAGATATTTTCTTCACGCTGTGTCAGACTGGTGTGTGTTTACATATTGTCCGAGTTTCCCCCATCACTCCCAGTTTGGGAATTTAATTGGTCAGTGATACATGACTGAGTTTAAGGGGTCCTGCCTGCTTTGATTTTTAGCATTGCTCCCTTTGTCTCAGTCAAGGCCTCTGTTACTGTCACAGCTATTAGCGGTCCCATTTGGGGGGGGGGGGGGTACAGTGGGGCAGGCTCTTCACAGCATTTAGTGGGAAGCTGCCCTTGACCTGTGGAGAGAAGCTCCACGGTGACGTGGCTCTCAGTGACCGGTCGCATAGGTAGAGTCAGAAGGTGTTTGATGTTTGTTAGCTCCTGGCCGAAGTGCTAATGTCCTGTAGGAGACCTCTTTAGACCATTAACTATCCATTTCGGCACTTAAGGAACCCTGTTTGCTTATAGTCATTCCTGTTAGGGATGCTTTTGACTGCAGTCACGTGGTCTGAGGTTCTTTGGTTAAAGAGAACCTCACATTTTGCCTCTGAAGCAGCCTTAAGTGCCTCCCATTTCACCCCCGCATGTCTGAGCTAATCAAGGGATTTATCATTAGCTGATGGTACGGCTGCTCGATTATGGCAAAAATCATAATCACAGTTATTTTGGTCAGTATTCAGATCATGATTATTTGACATGATTACTCATTGACGTTGAAATATCATGCATTTCTTAAACTTTAAAAACACCTTGTCTTTTTGAAAAGTTGATTTCCGTTAAATCTAATTCATCTGAGAAACACCCAGAAAGAGGCTGAAAGGGCTGCACTGGATTTATAACACGACACAACAGGGTCATCATTGTGAAACAAAATGTGGCACAATATTTTTTACCTCAATTTTATTTTGGTAATTGTTGGAAGCCCAAGTCATCCATCCATCCATCCATTTTCCAAACCACTTATCCTTCTGGGATGTGGGGGGGCCGGAGCCTATCCCGGAAGCAATGGGCACGAGGCAGGGAACAGCCCAGGATGGGGGGCCAGCCCATCGCAGGGAACATTCAACACATGCAGTTTAGTAACTCCAATTAGCCTCAGCATATCTTTGGACTGTGGGGGAAACCCCACAACGACATGGGGAGAACATGCAAACTCCACACACATGTGACCCAGGCGGAGACTCGAACCCAGGTCCTAGAGGTGTGAGGCAGCAGTGCTAACCACTGCCCATCATGCCACCCTAACCCAAATCATACTTAAAATAAAAATTCTATTAATTGACCAGCAAACATTGTTGATGAGAAAAATCAGGTGTGTAGGTGATGAAACTCCAGTGTAAAAAAGAGAATGCAGTGGAATCAGCATCTGGATTAAAATTAAATGACGTGTAGGTCAGTGATGCTTATTCGAAGTACGAGGTGCAAGCAAAAAAAACATGAATTTGGGAAATAACCTATTTTTAACTATTTTCGTGAAAATACACAGTTAGATTGATAGCTTGCAGGGAGTCACTCGCCTTCATGGGCAAGAATGGGTTCTAGATCTTTACGTTGGGATTCACACTAACTGGATGCTCTGTGATGGCTGTCTACCTCAAACTCATGTAATCTAACCGGACACAAAAATAAATGCAATTCAATCTCACTATATACCGTATGTGTATATGGAGTCAAGCGTTTTGAATCACTAAGACATGCGAACCAAGGGGTTTGAAATGTCCGGCAGTGGCAGGATTGTTGCCAAAACACCTTGTTAATGAGAGAGGTCAGAGGAGAATGACCCATAAGAGCTAACAGGGAGGCCAAACAGCTCGGTACACGACATCGGGACAAAGGAGCCTATAGCAGTTAGTCTCTTAATATGTAAGACAGGTCAACTTTTGCAGGATTCCTGCATAGTACTATGTGGGATACCTGATAGGTTGGCCATTGAGTATGTGTAAACTGTGCAGAATGTAATTTTACCTGCCGTGAACCTTGCCTACATTTGTCCACTTGGCTCTTCCTGGTGCAGGGTCTTTGCTGGCAGTGGCCACCCACTGCTGTGCCAGGCCTACCGAATGCATTCTGCGGCCCGCGTGGGTGAAACGCTAATGTTTCCCAGATGTCATTGCGTAAGCCTGCTAAGTCGAGGGGGCGAGGTCTGTTTAGCCAGAAGTGCTGTGGGTGCTGGGAGCTACTACTCAACCAGCCTCCAGGGTGCTTGCCATGCTTGCCTGAAGGGGGCGCTGTCCACGTGAATGTGTCTAGATGACAGAAGCTGGCACAATGCTGCTTGTCCACTTTGACTGGTGTTTCCCAGTTTGTCACTGGGAAAGTAATCAATCATGCAAGGGTTTCCAGTTAGTGACTGGGTGCCGGACCCTTGAAGGAGAACATTTCAACCCTTAAATAGTTACTGAAGTCTGTGCGTGCTAATGATTTCTTTTTCGACTCTCTCTTACCCGTAAGTTTTGGCTGGGCTGCCCCTTGGTCAGTCTGTCCTTCCATGCTTTGATAACCGCTTATCTGATACACATGGTGAACATCTGGGAGTCTGTCCCAGGAAACGCAGGGCACGGGGCATGAAGGCCAGTCCCACCACAGGACACACAATGGACAATTTTAAAGACACCAGTTTGTCCGAAACGTGTATCTTTCGATGGAGGTATTGGATCACTGAGAAACTGAACATGAATTCGCAGATGTGTTTTTTTTCTACAAACTTTTCAACTTTTCAGTTGACTGATACCAATGCCTCCCCCCCACCCCCCCATATCCGAAATATTTTTCATTCTCATGCCCTCCTCACATGGCTGTCCTGCCAGCAGGTGGTGGGTTGGAACATGAAAGGCAAGATGAACTTTTCAAGTTGATTATTGGCATTGGGACAATAGAGCCCGTAGCAGTGTCTTTATGCGCCGTTACAGAGGTATTAATAGCCTGTTTATTGCTACACCTTTTTGATAGGGAGGGGCAGGTTTAAGGGCCACATGTTTGTGTCAGACATTTACCGCTCTTTGGTATACTGGGGGGGGGGGGGCTTTGAACAACCTAGGGTTACACGGCGCTTGGGGGCATCGTTACAGTTTCTAATTATTGGCATTAATTTACACAGCTGTTTTACTGGAGACGTGTGGCGATTCGAGGTTTGATTGGGGATCAGGAGAGAACTAAAGTGCCATTTTGTTTTACGGTGCTTTCGACAAACTATAAACGACACAGCGAAAGGCCTTGGAGTCCCGAGGTGGGACACGGACCTGCTAACGGGCTAATGTCTGTACTTCCTGGGCTGAAACGGTTATGCAAGAATAATGTGAAAATACAACACGGTGTGTAGCTCATTTAGCAAATGAGAAGTAAAATTAGATTTGACTAGAACAAAATGCATAAATATCTGGATTGCCATGTCATCATTAGGCAACTGTGCACAGATGCTGCCTGGGTTACCATGAGGTTACATCCAATAAACCTATTATAAGGCGAAAATATCACCAGGCAAAAATGCATTTTTGATATAGTACCTAACGAACCTAACGAACATCATAGCCTTGCCTAGCTTACCTTAAACATGCCTAGAACACTTACGTTAGCCTGCAGTGGTACAAAATGATTAACACAAAGCCTATTCTATGAAAATGTTTTGAATATCTCATGTAATTTATTGAGTAATGTACTGAAAGTGAAAAACATTTACCCATTGTAAAGTCGAAATATCGCAATGCGGATTGTAACCCGGGGAGCCTCTGTGTCTTTCTGGTGCAGTCAGTGTTTACTTGTTTACAAGACTGAATGCTTTGAGGTTGTGATTTTCAAAGGCTACTTTTTAAAAGCTCTCTGGGATTAAGAATTAATTAACTTCGCAGCGTAAACCCGTTTCATGAACCGTGTGGGCTTTTTGTGCCAGTTCTTAGTAATATTGTGTCATGACAGTTCAGCAGCCATTTTCTATTTTTAAACTTGTTACGCGTTTTCCAGACCAAAGTCTGTTCTCTTCTGTACGAGAATGAGAATTGACGCATGTTTACATCGGCACTGCTGAGTCTCTCTCATACAGTCCCTGACTAAAGGTCTCATTCCCCTTCTTACTGGTGCAACCAGCTCAGTCACTAAGCTGTGAACTTTATTCCTTTATTGCTGTCGTCTAGCCAAACGTGACCTCGCATTTGATCGCTAATTATACCGCTCCGTACCTTCTCAAGGAAGTGTAACTCTTTTTAGCCTTGCCTGTTTTTAAGAGATGTATATTAATTTATTTAATAGAGCATCTTCATAAATGTACATGAATGTACTGCAGTGTCTTATGGGAAATGTATCTCTAATTGGCAAATATTTAAATGTACAAATAGATATTTTAGGATTTCCATCGTAGTTAGAGGGGGCAGCTGGGGAGGCCTGTGACGGGCAAGGTGGCATGGCGGATGCCGTGAACGTGCTAATTCCCCGAGCTCATGCCAAGGCAGTTTAGGCCGCGAGTGAGGCTCACCGCCACCCAAACAGACGGCCATGTGGAGAGTGGTGTGGATGTATACGGCAGGCCTGTTCCGCTGGTGGGGGGCTCAGATTACACGGATAATCTGGGAAACAGACTGCGGACACCTGTGCCCAAACAGAAATGAGAGGATTATTGAGCTTCATTGCACTAATCAAAGGGAAATCCTCAAGGATTTGTTTATTGCGTGCGGTGGAATTCTGGGTAATTCTGGGCCTGGGAGGAGAGTCCAAGGTGCGAGTCGACATGCCTCCTTTGGCGCGCACTGTCATTCGAGAGGAAAAGGCTCGGGGTTTATCGACAACCGGTAACGTAGGGAGGGGAACATTGCGGGATGCTGACGAGATTGGGCAAGTGTACTGGGAAGCGTAGCCGAGTTTGTGCCTCACACCAGAGATTGAACAGTGCTGTGAAAGCAGGATCCAGCATCGAGCCTCCCAGAATGAAGGTTCCTTTTTGGAAAGCTTGGGCACCCCCGTTAGATGAACTGAATGTGGATGCTGGAATGAGAGGGGGGGGGGCAGAGTGGTGCATCCTTTGAATTCTGTTGTTCAGATGAAAGGCATTAATATGCAGCTATCTTGTTATAGTGCCCATCTCCGCCCCCCTCCCCCAATTTTTCTCTACCGGGCCCCTAATGGTACCGGTGCCTTTTGTTATCCTGAAATTCCTGAGGATCCCAGACTTGGGCCGCGGCTCAGGAAATGTTGCAGTGGAGCAATAATGTGAGAGAGTGGCAGCTGGACCCTCAGAAGAGGAGGCGGCGGCTTCGGGACCCCACACAAATTTTCGGGACCCCCCCCCAATCTTTATAAGCTCTCCAGGGCCTGACCACGCTCTCTCCACTTTGATGCGATGCCTTTGATTTCTGAAAGCGAATCCGTTTCAAAGCAGGCAGTTCCTAGCTGCCTGCTGCTGGTGTCGCTGGAGTTTGGGGGCCACTGGGGCTGGTCGACTGCTGGGGAGTGTTGGGCCGCATTCTTTTGTCCCCCACCCCCACTAAAGGCCTGAATCTCCAGGGTCTTGTCAGTCAAAGACAGGGGAAGATTTGAGAGGACGTGGGAGTGAATTAGGAACAGGCAGGCATGTAGCAGATAGCTGTACTCCAGCAAATATTCACATATTTTTCTTTAATGGACTTTGAATTGCTCTTGTGCTTTTGAAATTAATGCGGCTTTTAAGTTGTCCAAAATGGCATCATCTTACACATGCAACGGTGAGCTTTATATAACGGGAAAGAAAATGGAGGAATGGTTCTTCTGGGGAGCTTGGTGTCCTGTGCTGCCCGGGATAGACCCCCCACCCCCATTTCTGGAGAAACAGCAACAGCATGGAGATGTATAGATGGATAGTATCTTCACTGAAAACCATTGACATTATAAATTAAAGATCCACCCTCAAAACTTGCATGGAAACATATAGTGGATAGTGGGTATTTGGAAGCAAACCGCTCCATTGTCTGATTTTGTTTGGGATGTTTAATCTGATGGTTTGTATGAAATCCACCAGTCACTGCCGCGAGAACCTCTGTGATGTGCCATTGGGTGCTTAGAAAGCAGCAGGAGATGGTGAGTCCTCCCCAGCTGCTGAGTGGCATCTGCTTTGACGGCACCTAAAAGCGCAGCTCCGGGACGTCGGCCCCTAAAGGTTCATCTGCAGTGAGGTGTTTGCTTGCCTTCCTGCTCCTGTTTCATTGCCCGCTCAACTGGAGGCTAGAAGTCAATCAACACATGAACCATCAAAGATGCAGTGTGGTTACGAGCCGCCATTTTTGTTCTGCTATGATGATTGAGTGTGTTGAGCTGGCAAACCAAGTTGGCGAGATCAGTCCCATATGATATTGACTTTTCATGTGCAGTGTTACCTACTGATGGACATGCGTTGTATCTAGGAAAATCCATCCTTCCATTTTCCAAACCGCTTATCCTACTGGATCGCGGGGGGTCCGGAGCCTATCCCGGAAGCAATGGGCATGAATGAGGCAGGGAACAACCCAGGATAGGGGGGCCAGCCCATCGCAGGGCACACTCACACACCATTCACTCACACACACACTCCTACGGGCAATTTAGTAACTCCAATTAGCCTCAGCATATTTTTGGACTGTGGGGGGGAAACCGGAGGACCCAGAGGAAACCCCACGACGACATGAGGAGAACATCGACACACATGTGACCCAGGCGGAGACTCAAACCTGGGTCCTAGAGGTTTGAGGCAACAGTGCTAACCACTGCACCACCATGCCGCCCCTCTAGGAAAATCTTGCCTGACATTTGACTATGGAAATAGAACATACAACCTGGTTTGATAGATGATTACATAATGATATAATCATGATGCAAATGTGTCCAAGTGGATGCCTGGCGATTTAAGTACCTGGCTTGGTGGCCTTGAGGACTGTTTGAAGACTGTGATGAGGGATCTTATACCACAATGGAGACGTGGCCTTATGAAACCTCCAGTGTGCCTTGGTGACTCTGTGTGACCAGTTATGTTGCCCATAGGACTCTACTTAACTCGCCAGCTGTTTTTGTTTAGCGTTGCTTGCTAAGCTGGAATGTGGCAATCCGATCCTGTCCTGGTAAGGACCCCGTGTGACATGAAGGACACTGTAAATGGGGACCCCAGGGCTCACTATCCCCTCAAGTGGTCCCATACCAGGGAAGATTAGGAGTCCCCCCCCCCTCATTTCAGCTGCATGTGTTTGGGCTGTGGAGGGAGAATGACAATCTTGGGAGGCATTTCAGACCATGGGAAAGAGATTCAGACTTGGTATACATGTTGTAGGGCTTGGATTGAACCTCTGACTCTGAGAAGACTGTACCATCTGAGTCACAGCGCATGGGGGTGGCCATTCGTAGAGGACGAAGGCCCAAATCTTTGACTTGGGGATGTAGCCTGCTCCGTTTAAGCTGGGGGTCCACTGTCTAAGTCAACTGTCCCGGGTCTAACGATGAAATTCACTGGGGGTGATCGCACGGTCTGGATTACATTGTATTTATTTGGAGTTTGTATGTTACGTGCCCCTAGTCTAAGCTAAAAGCCTTGGTGGGTTTCAGTCCCTATCTTCACCTTTTGACCAACAGCAGATGTGACCTTGTGCTTGGGTTTGAGCGTGGAGGTAAATAGCGTCTATCAAAAATGTCGGCATTGATTATGGGATGGAGATCACTCCAGCGCTCCCAGCAATTTCTCCAATGGAAGTGAAGCGAGCAAACGCCTGAGTTTGTTTCCGTTTGAGTTTTATCCTCGGGTGCTTGAAGGCAGGGAGTGTGTAATATGGCCCCTGTTTCGACTGTTGGCTTAAGCCCACTTTAACTTGTCAGTTTTAAGCATTTTAATGACCAAAGTGCCTGGGCCCCTTCAGCTTCTCTGTTTGGTGTACAAGGTGACTCCTGTTCTCAGGTATTAATCCATTTGTCAGCCATCCAGACAGCTCCTGTTAGAAATGTGCTTCACGTCAACATTATACAGTGACTTAACATATTTGAACCTTTTGCTTGGAATACCTAGTATTACTTCAGGCTTACGTTGATGTTTATGTATAGCTATGCTTGGACTATGAATTAGACTATGAACTTTTTTACAGAACATGCTGATCACAGGGGTCTTGACCTGTTTCAGGGACCCGTGTATCAGAGTCATTCCCTCTGATTACCATTGAGAGCGTGTTGGAATAATGGACCATAATGTCCTCGTTTAGTTAGCATAGGTATTGGTACAATGGTGAGAACAAAAATGAAATGATGTGCTGGCCTAAGGGCATTTCCAGCTAGTAAGTGTGCTTAAGTTGTGATTTCTGTAAATGGTAGTTGTTGGTAGCAGAGCCTCAGAAAGTTTGTTTACCTCTCAAACCATTTTTTAAGAATCTTTAAGCTCATACTTTGTAATACCGGTGAAATCTAATCTGATTTCAGGTATTATACCATGTCCTCGTGTTTTTCCCCCGTTCTGTTTTGTTTGATAACTGTGGGGTTTAGAAATTGTGCCATTTGGACAAACGGTCAAGATGGGAGGTGGAGACAGGGCCTCAGATCAGGGCTTCTGAAGCGTCTCTAGGTGGTTTGTGGTCTCTAGGCTCTGCAGATCTATGTTTGGCATGCCTTTGGACCGTTATGGATCCTTACACGCTGACACACACTCTGCTCTTTCTGCTTTACGAGGTTCCATTATGGGATTATTGGGATGACAACTCATGCACCCTTGCATGTTGTAAAATCGGCCGTGTACATTCATGGGAGATGCATCTTGGCAGCTTCCACGGTTCACGTGCCTTTTATGTGGAAACTGGTGGGTCACATCCAAGATGGCAGCTACTGCAGCGGTCTGTGACCCCGGGGGGGGGGGGGGGGGGTTCTTGAAAGCCCCCCTGGTACCATTATCTCTGAGTACCATGCATAACTTTAATCGTTGGGTCAATACCCAGTTATGTAAGTAGGTAAATAATCGCAGATTACTTAGGATAAGTGTCTGGCTGTGGAATCAAATTCAGTCTCGTTTACTGCACCCACTTCAGACAGTATGTGTGGCTCAGGTAGCCACCTATTACAGACGATAATAGGCCTACTTAAGCAGTGTTTTTTGAAGGGGGGGGGGGTGTCATACATTAGCACCGCACCTGGGGGCTTTCTGAGCCTCCCTCGGGCTTCTCTCTTGTCCTAAATTGTCCCCCCCCTCACCCCTAAACCTCCGTCGCCGGGTCCGGTTCCTGTTTCCCTCTCTGTCCCGTTGGACTCGCCATTTCGCCAGTACAGCTGTGGCAGCCGCCACCCACTTGGGGAGGGGGAATGGTGATCTCATGTCTGATAAATTAATACATGGTGATGTTTTCTATTAAAAGGAAATAGGGATTACATCAATGTACTTTCTGTGGAAGCGTCTTCTTTTCTAGCTGGGTGTGGGCTGCTGTCGCGCGGATGACAGAAGGCGTCGTATTGCTTTACTACGGTTTCTGATCGGCGTGTGAGCCTCTGCATCCCATCTCTTTTTTTTTTGAGGGTTGATTAAACCCTAATTGTTTCAGTCTTTGGTCAGGCATTTCAGGGTGGGGTTTACTTAAGGGTATGAAATACAAGCACTGTACCAAAAGTAGCTGTACAGTGCTAATGTTGTTTTAAAGCTGAGAAAACAGACATTTGATAGGGTAGGGCACCATTATTTACAGCGTAATGGTGTGAGCGCCTCCTTGCACAGACAAGCTTCGCTTCGAAGTTTTCCTTTAAACAAAACGATCGTGTGACTTTCCAGTGTAAACGTGTCCGCTAATGTCACCTGCTGCATCTGGCTGTTTCCCATCGTGGGTAAAACCGGGGGTACTCAGTAGTTGGTCAGGTGAATTTCTGAGAGTTAACTTTTGCCAGTTGTAGCCTGGTGTTTTACTGGCCTTGTTCTGGTTGAGCAGTAAAAAAATAAATAAATAAGCTACAAGGTCATATGCTGCCAGTTAAACTGTTATAGGAATAAATAAATAGCACTTGTTCCTTATATGTCAGCTCCCCTGTTAGCCATTTGATGGAAGTTGTAGGAGGTATTTATTAAGCTGATGGAATGCGATATTTAGTTTGCTTGGAACCAGATGTTGGCTGCTGTTTCTCAGCCAGCTTGGGGGTGGGGAATGGGGGGTGGGCTCATGTTGTATTATTTCCTCTAGCCAGAGAAGAAGTGTGTGTGTGTGTGTGTGTGTGTGTGTGTGTGTGTGTGTGTGTGTGTGTGTGTGTGTGTGTGTGTGTGTGTGTGTGTGCGTGCGTGTGTGGTGGGGATCAAATGTCCCCACATTGTGATAAAAATCTTTTTTTTTGACATTGTGGGGGCCATTTTTTCAGTCTCCACAAGGAGAAACTCATTAAAAAAATAGAAAAATTTGTAGCTGCAATCAAAATACTAAAAATGCGAAATGCCTTGTATTGGGTTTTGAATGGACAGTCCCCACAAAGATATGAATACAAATGTGTCTGTGTGTGTGTAGGAAAACAATGTTCCTCACATTGGTTGCCGTGGGTGAGTTTGTTTGGCTCTGTTAACACGAGGAGGTTGGCGGGTTGATGTATACTCAATTGGTGTCAGCAGTGAGACTGAAGGAGGGGGCATGGGGGGGGGGAGTTCATCCTTGCACTTGTGCTGTTGATTCTGCTTGGTCCTCGTGAACTGATCAGGAGGTTGCCAGTTCAAATCCCAATGTCACTGGAGTAGTTTCAGCAAGGCAGCTAATCCCAGTTTCTTCAGGGACCAGCTGAACCTGCTTAACAAAAAAAAATAATAATAATCTGGACTGTGAGTTTAAATGCCTGAGCGATGCCATGTTAATGGGCTGTGACACAGCAAAGCGCAGGCGCCCCCTGCAGCCTAGGAGGCCTTGGGCCTCCCTCAGTCTAATAACACTCACACTCACAGCCAGCAGTCAGAATTATCTGTTCCAAAGCTGGATCAGGTGGACGGCACAGAGTGGCAGGTTGGCTCTGGTGTCGCTTGCTTTGCTGCTCTTTGTTTCAAACCCTCTTCTGTCCCTTTTCCCCCAGAATTCCATGAACCTCCCTCCAGACAAAGCCAGACTCCTGCGGCAGTATGACAGCGAGAAGAAGTGGGAGCTCATCTGTGACCAGGTTAGCATTTAAAATTTTTAAACTGACTCTCGACTCAGTGAGCAGGTCAAGGGACGAACTTGCCAGGACGGTCCCTCTCCCCCCCCCCCCCCCGTGTTTCAGTCATGGGATGCAGATCACGAGAGCTTGTTTTCTTCCCACACTGTCCAGGCATTATACCATGGTATATGGTATTTTGACAGTATTCTCAAAAACAATGGAATTCCAGTATATTGCAATCTTACCAATTTTAAATTTTTAAATTTGTGAGCCAGCCACAACCCCCCCCCCCAAAAAAATGGTAAAATTGGCAGGTATACAGAAGGTCTTTCATGATAAAATATGTTATGATCTGCATGGAAAATTTTAAATGAGTAAATAAAAAATGTCCCTGAAAACTAAAATGAGTAAATTCCACCTTAAAGCCCAGGCTCAGCTGGCTGTGGATGCCCTTCCCCTATCAGGCGTGTCATCCACTCCTACGTCACTGAGCACTTCTCCAAAAGCACAGGACACAGGCACTCCTATTTCTCGCCCAGCCGTTTTAAGGGAGCCTGAAGGCACATTCTCATGTCTGACCTTCTTTGATTGTGAGATTAATTAGCATTTTAAGTGCTTGGGGCTCATTGTCTGAGCAGGATTTGAATGTGCGGCACTTCAGTCTGTGTAGGGCCCTAACCCCCATCTAATTACAAATCACTTTTTTCCTCTAAAAAAAAACGCATCTTCCTCTCTCCAAAAAGTTTATTTGGAGAAATGCAGGTCCCAGCTTTGTTCCTTCTGTGTAATATCGCGTTTGTTCACATTTTGAGTCTTAATTACAGAACCCAGGCTCCAGAGAGCACGCGCTTACAGACGTAGCTTGTGTTTACGGTCATAGACGATCTGCAGTCTTCTCGTGGATCAAAGGACATGGTCCCGTGGGCTGGCTGGCTTGTTCGCTTGTTAAATTATTTCAGTCCCTACGGCTGACTGAGGATGTTGTCTAGGTCGTGCAGAGAGCTGCTTTGGGAGATGTTGTGTAACCATGGCGACCGCCATGCGGCAGGGGCGGAGCGCCGTAGCCGGCATCGCTGTCGGACTTTGGCGGAGACGTCCGTCTGCAAGGTGTTCAGATGGAAGACTGTTGACCCTTGTGTAATAAAAGGGGAACGACACTGAATTCATGGCCTGCTCTGAAGATGAACGAAATGGTTATTTTTTTGTTTTGTTTGGAATGTTAATTCTGGAAGTTAAATGAATAGTTCAGTGCATGCCGTAGCTGAAGTCTGAGTCATGTCAGTCACGAGAGACTTAGACGTCCTGTTATAATTTTGAATTTCATGGATAACTGTCTTGTGAATGTTCTGTATGCAAACCGTGTTGGGTTTTTCCTCATCCTTGCATTAAAATGGATGCTCTCACTACCTGTTAATGGGCAGAGTCGCTCACATAAGCTCTTGGCTGGGGATGCAGCTCGTTGCAGTCCTAAGAATGGTTTGGCATTTTTAAATATTTCTTTGTTTTCTCTCTGGTTTTCTCGCATTTAATTAGTCAGTGACACCCTGTTCTTTTGGCAACACTGTATAACATTTTATTGCATCTCTCATGTCGTACTCCACCTCAAAATCTGTTGATAAGATGCCGAAACCCTTGGAAAAATGTAATATTTTTAAAATGACACTTTTTAATTGATGGGGATTTTTTTTACTGCCTACCCCTCTCTGCTCTCCATGATGCACAGATATAGAAAGTGTATAGGTGATAATAAGCTTGGCAGCGAAGGGCACCCACCTGCAGCAGCACCCAGGGGGCTGGGGGCCAAGGGCCCGCAGACGTGACGCGAACCAGCGACCTTCTGAGCACAGAGACTCAGGCCACTGAGCAACACACTGCCCTGTCTGATTAAGCATCGCTAGCCATTGAATTTGATTATGTGTCAGGTGATGGAGAATGTAGACAGTTTAAATCTCACCAGTATCAGACTAGGGTGGGGCGATATCATATCGATATTGTATCGCGCATGTGCAATAATCACCAGAGCTTAAGATGACGAGCGAAGCATTTGACTGCACGCCAGCTTTTCAGTTCTATAAACGTTTATTTACGCAAATTACTAGTTTAAGCCATAGTTTAAGGAAATTACTAGTACGGCTAAAATATTAATGTTAGTAATCTGTTCACTTCAGTGCAGTATGTACTGTTGTGGGGCACGCCACATAATACTATTTTGGTGTACTATGGCTTGATGTACTTCAGTGCAGTATGTACTGTTGTGGGGCACGCCACATAATACTCTTTTGGTATACTATGGCTTGATGTACTTCAGTGCAGTATGTACTGTTGTGGGGCACGCCACATAATACTCTTTTGGTATACTATGGCTTGATGTACTTCAGTGCAGTATGTACTGTTGTGGGGCATGCCACATAATACTGTTTTGGTATACTATGGCTTGATATACTTCAGTGCAGTATGTACTGTAGTGGGGCACGCCACATGATACTGTTTTGGTATACTATGGCTTGATATATTTTAGTGCAGTATGTACTGTAGTGGGGCACGCCACATAATACTGTTTTGGTATACTATGGCTTGATATACTTCAGTGCAGTATGTACTGTAGTGGGGCACACCACATGATACTGTTTTGGTGTACTATGGCTTGATATACTTCAGTGCAGTATGTACTGTAGTGGGGCACGCCACATAATACTGTTTTGGTATACTATGGCTTGATATACTTCAGTGCAGTATGTACTGTAGTGGGCCACACCACATGATACTGTTTTGGTATACTATGGCTTGATATACTTCAGTGCAGTATGTACTGTAGTGGGGCACACCACATAATAATACTGTTTTGGTATACTATGGCTTGATATACTTCATTGCACACTGAAGTGGTGGTGGAGAAAGCTCAGCAGCCACGACATCTTTTAAAAGAAGTCTTGTAGTTAAACAAGGTAAAAAGGCGTCTGTGGTGTGGTGGTACTTTTTGCAGTCCGACACGTTTATTGAACATAAGGATATGCTGAATTTATACTGAATACTAACTTTTGGGCCTCATAAAATGCCTCTAACATTTTAGCCGTATTACTAATCTGCTTAACAAATTGTGAGCGTAAATAAACGTCCATATAGTACTGAAAAGCTAGTGTCCGGGCAAATGTTTCACCTGTCATTTGAAGCCCTGGTGATTATCGCGCATGCACGATGTAAGTATTAATATATCCCCCAGCCCTATCTATGAAGATAAGAGAAGAACTGTAATCAGTGGTAACTGTCCTGTTTTTCTTGCTAAATAAACCTCCTCTTTCTAAGAAGTGTTTTTCCTTGGAAATGTTTGGGTTCTGTTGGGACCGTCATGCACTGAGAACACTTCAAATGTCATCATCTCTGAACAACGAGCTTCTCTTGCAGTGATTTTTGCTAATCCAGTTACTGCTATCTTTGTATGCAAGTATCCATCTATTTCCTTTAACCGACTCTGACAGTCGTAGGGCATGTATATACCAGCCTTACCCATAATTCTTTTCAGGCGACCATAGATCTCATGTTCAGAGGTTCTGAAGATCTCAGTCTTGGGTTCGGTATGTTAACCGTGGGCAGTCCTGCATAGCCAAGCATAAATCTGAGCTTGGCCAGTTACGTTGTGTTTGTGACACTGCCTGAGCATGTAATTGCTGGTTAATCGATGGTGGTCTGTGGGCCGCTTATCACTCATGGGGGTGGGGGAGGGGACAGCTCCCTAAGGACAGCTCCCCTGTCACCCAGTAAATGATGGTTATGCGACGTCAATGATGGCATGGGCCTTTCGCCTCAATGCGTTTGTAATGACAGCCTCCGTCGAGGTGGCAGGAGCTAATCTGAGGAGAAACCTATTAATTCCGACCGGTTTGTGAATTCTGACATGACGTCTTCATTACTCGAAGATTGTGGGGAGAGCAGGTCAACAGTTATTGGTGTTGTCTGCTGCATTTGTGGGTTGACATACTCATTAGACATGCTTCACTCATCCTGTCACTGAATGTTATCATGCTGCAGGACCTGGTATCGACACTAAGCTTTAGCCATTTGTTCATTCTGCTGTGTGTAATTTTTCTCTCTCTCTCTCTGGATAGGAAAGATTTCAAGTGAAGAACCCCCCTCACACATACATCCAGAAGCTACGGAGTTATCTGGACCCCGCTATCACCAGGAAGGTGGGTAGCTCATGGTTCCTGTTGACTTCTTTCCACGTCCTAAGGCTCTTCCTTCCCGTTTTGAATCCTCTGGACTAGGATATCCGTATACGTGGGGGCTGTCGCATGTTTCCCTTCGGAGAGAGAAGTTTTCGGAAGCTGCTCTAGGCGAGTGTGTCACACACCCTTCTGGAGAAGATCTCTAGCTGTCATTGTATGTAATAAAAGGTTCATGGATGGATGGATTTCTTTCTTTGTAACTTGAAAAGAATATTTCAGTGTTTTCTTCAGTAGTTATAGGAATCGCTTCCATTCGAGTCAGAATATGCCCGTGTTTGTGTGTGTGTGTGTGTGTGTGTGTGTGTGTGTGTGTGTGTGTGTGTGTGTGTGTGTGTGTGTGTGGTGTGTGTTTGTGTTTGTGTGTGTTTATATGCCCTCAGATGTACTTGCCAGTATAAAGGCTCTTGACTTATTGAGGAAAAAAAAACTAGATTCTGAAATGGAGTCAACTGTGATTATTAAGTTTGCTGAGAGAAGAGGCCAAAACACAGAGCGGGTTTGTGTAATTCTGTTACCCCACCTGGGATTTATGGCTGCATAATCCAGAAAGCTGGACGAGGGCAGCGCTTACAGAGGCAGGCAGGATAGCTCAGCCCGTCACTGAAGGAAAGGTCCATACCTCACCACTGGTAGATGCTCACAGTGTGTTGTTGTTGGTAGTTTATGAATATTGGTAGGGGGTAGTTTTTTTTCCCCCGGCGTGTCATGAATGGTATTTTCTGTGCTTTTATATCGTGTGAAAATTCACTCCTTTTGTCTATAGAAGAAAACACTCCTTGTGGTCTATGATGGCTTCCACTGCCTTTAAGGGGTTGAGCCAATTAGTGTCGTTCTCTTGAGGAAAAAAGGAAATTAGAACTCTGAATCACATCGCCGTTCTCCGGCAGGGACGTCCGGGGGCCGAAAGCGAGGAGCACGTTGCCTTGTCAGATTTAAGAGGATAAGGGTGGCAGGAAGAGGGTTGGGGTCTCGCTCACCGTGTTAACACCTCGAAGTGCTCAGCTCGGGAAGCTCACACAAGCCGGGGTCTTCATCCGTCAGCAGGCTGCCATATCACTGCTTTTTGCTTGGATCCTCGTATTAGATCCCTTGGAGTGTGTTTGTGTGTGTGTGTGTGTGTGTGGCGGGGGGGGTTCGGGATATATCCTATCCCAGTCGGAGCCGTAAAACCCCAGTGAGTGGGCGTGGACCCGGCTTAACAAATCACTCATTAAATGAGTTTGCGGAACTCTCCAGATCCCCAGTGTTCTTTTCGGAGCTAGACACTCGCCAACAATGCGTTTCGTGTCCCACGCAGGGGTCAGCAGATTGCTTGAGTGTATAAGTAAGAGTGTGTGTGTGTGTGTGTGTGTGTGTGTGTGTGTTTGTGGGGGGGGGGGGGGGTGTTATAGCTTTACATTCCTGTTCAGCCCCCTTTTCAGGCTCAAACAATTGGCACTTTGTGCCTCCGTGAAATGGCTGCAGGTCACCGGCTCCCCTTTACATATGTGGCCTGCTGCATTCCTCTGTCCCCTCCAGCCAATCACGGGGCATGGAGGGAGGAGATCATTGGGCAAGTGCAAAAGAATGTCTTGGCTATTGATTTGTCTCCAGGATGACCCTTTCGGAAAGCGTGCCTCACTCCGTCCTGCTGACAAAGCTTATTTGGAGGAGGGGCAGGTTGGGGGCGGTGGGGGTGGGTGGGGGTGGAATGTGGCTGTGAGTGCAGGAACAAAGCCTGCACAGATATCTTACATCAGGATCTCATCGCAAGACTTATTCTGGTTCTTATCAGAGAGCATTTTTTTTGTCAGGAGAGGGGGATTGGAAGATTTTGAGACGTAACCCCCACCTCCCTGTTAAATGCGAAGCTACAGGCGGGGCAGCTGCCATTACTGATGATGCAATGATTTTATAAGCTGATGTCATCGGTGTGTAACTTGGGCCCTCTGTGTTTCGGAGGGGTTTTGGTTTAACATCCTGCTTTGGAAAATCAGGTGGTTTGCTGGCCTTTTGCTGTGCCTGGTCTCAGTCTGCTTCATAGTGGCCTTTTGAAAATATCCAACAAACCACCTTCTTACATTATGCATCATGCAGTTACCTAAATTTATGAATTTCAAATGATTTCATTAGATTTTTTTGGCCACCACAAATAATCAGATAACGAAATATTAGAAGAATTAAAGAAATTAAAATATTCGCAAACAGAAATCAGCAGTAGCAGTGAAACCCCATGTGGCGCCCTCCGCGTCACACCCCCCCCCCCCCACGGCAGCCAGCCTCGCCCCCTCCTACCTGACAAATAAAGTTGTTGACTAGGGGATTGGTCAGGGTAAAATTGTCAAGCCAATGGGGGAGCAATTTGGACCCGTGGTTCCCTAAGTTGGCGCACCCTGGGAACAGTTGCCCGCGTTGCCCTTGCCAGGATGTGCCACTGGAGACAGGTGCCTATATTTAAATTTAAATGTGCTAAATTGCCCACAGAACTCGAATGCTGTATCTAAAATAAACAGTAATATCCTTATGGGGCTGAGGTACAGAAATTCTCATTGTCATAGTATGATTTGTGAACACAAAGGCAGAATGACACCTTCTCCACCTGCTCTTTTCTCTCCCAGAAATTTCGCCGAAGAGTTCAAGAATCAACTCAAGTCTTAAGAGAACTGGAAATATCATTACGGACCAATCACATCGGGTGAGTAATTAATCATTCCCTTTACATCACAAGAGACATCGCAGGCTTGAATTCCATGAAATTGATTCGTTGAAAGTTTAGCTTACATTGCCTCAAGAATACTGTCAATGCACAATATTTCCTTTTAAGATGTCTTAATGTAGGTGAACCAGTAGCTTGCCGTGACATTTTTTTAAACCAATTGGCTAAACTAATTTGCAGTTAAACTGTTTGTTGAAACCACCAGTAACCAGTAACGAAAGGTCAGGCTCCACCTTCAGGGGGTCTGGGCTTGCTAATTTTCTGCGTAGTTAGTGCTGGCTGCCAGAGCTAATGAGCGGAGATGCATGCTGGGATGTGGAAGCAGGATGGCGGGGTGGGGGGCTGGCCCTGTCCTTGGAGGCCACTCCTGGCGGAGTCCTCGCTGCTGATGGCGAGGGACAGGAAGGCCGAGGTGGGAGGACGGCCTGATGTACTCTGGCAACAATAATGGCCTCGCTGCCAAGTCCAGTTACACAAGACACTCGCGGGACGAAGCAGAACAACATGAAGTCCAGGCCCGGATTTGCATCTCCCAACAAATACTGAACGGGAGCCATCTTCTGCGGATCTGTTTCGATATAGATCCGTCAGAACAGATTTGGTGTGTCTTTGTTGACTGTCCAGTCCAATAGATGACTTACTGGACCTGTTTGGATACTTTGTCCTTCAAGGAGTTTACCTACATTCTTAAGTTACACAAGGGAAGATATTTTGGCTACTGGTGGTGGGTCAGAAATGGGAGGCGATAACGTGTTCACATCGCAAAACAAGATTACACTGTTGACTCATTGAACAACTCTGGAATTACCCCAGATACTTTGGGCCACGAGAACTTCATTGAGTGCCCAACTTTCCTGTTTTAATTCTGACTTAATGCTACTGAACCCGGTGGATATGACTCAAGTGAATTGAAAGAGCTTTAAGATATTGATTGGCTTCCCTTGTCTAATAGAATAGTTTGTGTACTGTCAACAGTGTCTTTTGGCGTGGAAGAACTGGATTGCCTCTGTATGAAGTCATAGTTGCGATAACCCCAGTCCTCCCTGCTCACGCCCATTTGTGCAACAAGGGTCTACATCTGTGGAGTTTCGTTGTGTTGCCGCAGTTCACCAAATGGAGTTGCAAATAAATCTTCGCCAAAATGGCTTCTTAAACAGCTGGGAGATTAATGGCTTTAGTGCAAGCACATCCAAAACTGCTTAGGCAGTTAAATGGATTTTATTAGGAATGTAGCTTTGTGATGCTTATGGGAAATGGGAGTTGGATCTGTAGTATCCCACCACATGGACATATCACACGTTCATTGTCTGAACAGGACGTTTTGTTTTGGTGTCCCAGTGATGTCATGCTGTGTGGTGGCTCAGACTTGGGTTCCCGGTGACCATGAAGTTGTTGTGTTCTCACTCTGCGTCCTTGTTCTCGTAGATGGGTTCGGGAGTTCCTGAATGAGGAGAACAAGGGTCTCGACATCCTGGTGGAGTATCTCTCCTTCGCACAGTATGCCGTCACGTAAGTCACACGCCTCCTTGGAGCTCACCGAGGACCTCGTGTGTCACTGAGCAGTAAGGCACGCCTGCCTTGAACCGTGTGTCATGTTTGCTTGGGGATGAGATTTGTCAAGGTCTGATGAGGACTCTGAGTCGACTCTCTGGTGTACTGTATTTCGGGCAATAATAAACATGACATTTAAAAATACAGAGACACATTCAGTACGATGTGCAGAGAAATGGTTGGCTGCCCAGCGCTAAGACTAAAACGGGGATCGCAAATGTAAAGTAGCTGCAGTATGGAGAGACAATACAGACATTAAACAATAATCCATCCTTCTATCCTTACCTACTTATCTCAGTCGGTCTAGGGCCACAGGGTCAAGTGGTTTATTTGAATGGGGGGCGGCTGGGGGGGTGGTTTTGAAGGATATCATCATCCACTGTTCCCGCTCACTCCGTCAGCATCCATGATTCAGGAATCGTGCCGCGCGTAACCCCCTACCCCGCCTGGACCCACCGCGGAGCAATGTAAAGCAAAGCTGGGATCTCCTGTGCCTGGCTTTAATGATTCCGCCGTTTGTTATACGTGTTCCTGTCCGAATTTTGGCGCCTGGCTAACGGGCATTAGCGACAGTCAGTTATTAGCCTCTTGCGTTAATTACACAGAGCTACTCCGCCGTTTTAACCTGTCACTCCTGTGTGACTCACGGCAAACCCCCCCCCCCCACTTTCAGGTTCGACAGCGACAGCATGGAGAACACCATGGAAAACACGGTGGACAAGTCCAGACCCTGGAGCCGGTCCATCGAGGACCTCAATGGGGGAAGCACTCTGCCCTCCCCGGTCAGCGGGGGCAGCATCTCGCGGTCGGGACGGCACTCTACACTAAGGTCAGCGTCCTTAGTGTAGTTTGCGCTACCAGAGGAAATGCTCATGACACACACAAAACATGCAAAGATGTGCTATTAGGTGAACTGGTGTCTCTAAGTTGCCTGTAGTGTGTTCATCTCCATGTATGTGTCCTGTGGTGGACGGAAATACCATGCAGCGCGATTAGCCATATTTGAACACTTTTCCTTTCTTAGCGATATTACACAGTCGTTCAAAGCCACTCGGATAGCACTGAACACGGAGCGATTGCTCGAGGCTGTCCAGGTGAATGTTGGCTGGCTTGCGGGGCCCTGAACGAGGTCCTGCTGAGGTGGCGAACCAGGGGGCAGCGTGACTTTTTTTAAATAACTGACAGTTGGGTTTGGGAGGGTGGTTGTGGTTATTTGAGTGATGTTATTTTCACCCTTGTTTTTGTGGTCAGTAGTTCTTGCCACTATTTTCATGTACACCACCACTAAACTGCGATTTTGTCAGTTAGTGAGTTAACTGGCCTCACCTTTTAAGTATGAAATGAAAACTTGCCACCAAAAACACGAGTTGGCGCCCCTTTGTTTTTTAGTCCACAACAGCTTTCGTGCCCCAGCTACATTAAGGCGGGAATGACTGCTTTTGTTTTGTTTTGTTTTTGTTTTTGTTTTTTTGTTGTTTTTTGTTTTGTTTTGTTTGAATTTCAAAAAATTTTTTACTCCCTTTTCGTAGGCTGGTCATATTTGCATTTGCAGTTATTCTTTAATATTATCGCCATAGTTACAAAGGCAACAGCTATAGGATACATCAAGAGGCATTTCAATTTATTCTTTGACGGAAGCCTATCCTTTGAAATGCGTCTCCTAGGAGAAGACAGTTGGCTGAAGGTTCCTGGCTGTCATGGCAACCGGAATGTTTAAAATACATGTTTTGCCATGCTTTGTCCCATCACTCCAAATCATAACCAAAAAAATAGAGATGTTCTCTGTGAGCTGATAACGAAAATGGTGGATGTGAACTGGCTGCTGTTTTATTAGTTTGTTGTGTCTTTGGGTCATGCAGTGAACTCGTATCATCCAGGGTCGGGGATTTGAAATTACACATCGTGTGTAGGGGGGGTATTTGCATGTAATCCCCATGTTGTATGGCTTTCCTGATGGTACTCTGCTTTCCTATGGTGTCCCGAAAACATGCATTTAGGCTAAATGGTGTCACTAAATGTGATGGACTGGCATCCCCTCTCATGTATCCCCTGCCTTGTGCCCAGAGTTTTTCCTGCGACAGACTCCTGGCTTTCCGCAGCCATGCACTTCAACGGTGGTTCATGATGCAGAATTGGTCTGCAAATTCGTTTACTCGGTTACAGTGTAATTGGGTTACTGCCGACGTGCAAGCAAGTGTCGCATTCAGTGGACCGCTGAAACCGCTGGGGGACATGAAAACCTGAGGTTTTGAAAGCAGTCTACCTCTAGTTGTTTTACTACCAGAACACATGTATAGAAGCCTTTATTGTGTGTACCCTACCGCTCACTACAAGCCTGCTTCAGAAAAACAGCTAGAAGCCACTCATTCATTACAGAAATAGCTGCAATAAAAGAGTGTTGAGCAATAACAAGGAGAAGTCCGGGCTCCTCGTTTGCGAGTTCAGGGAAACGTAGGACATCCACCCGCCATTTTTACTTCCTGCTTATCCAGTACGGGGTCACTGGAGACTCTGCCCTGTGATGGCAGGGGTCAAACCAGGAAGGATATCAGTTCATCAAGGCCTGAATTCTCTTCAGTTGCATTTGCTCTGGTTATCTCTCGCACACGCTTATCTGTACACAACTGAAAAGGCATAAATTTAATGCTTTCTTGGCAAATTCTAAGCGTAGAGAAATTCTAAAAGTCACTACGGTGGAAGAAAATTCCCATCAGTGGTGTTATTGAATAGGCAGCTGGCTACAGAGTTGGCGGAGCTGCTTCTTATAAAGCTGAATGAGAGAGTTTGGAAAGCCTGTGTTTTAAGCAGGAATGTGTAGGAAGGTGCACAGAACTCCTGAAAGGATTATGTTAGGCTGCTTTCTCAGTGCATGCTGGGTAGCTGCATGGAACCTTTTATTGTGGGGGTGGGGGGGGGTGTGTTCACTATCAAAAGCTCTGCTGATCATGCCGTGCATCCAAACGAGTGCGCCCCCCCCAGCTGTAAGTTTAAGTGAGGCCGATGTTGCTGTCTTATGTAGTAGGTGGTTCCCCCCCCCCCGGGGACGTGCTGTAAACCCGGTCCTGGAGAACAGCAGTGATTCTGCAAAATTGTGCTGGGAGTATCGCACATTTCCACAGAGACCAATGATTAATTAATTCAAAATGAAATGGAGGGCAGATCCATCCCGGCACGAGAACGTAACTAAACTCAAGCTTTGGGCGTGTCTGTGTTTGTCTGTAATTGACGAGTTGGGTTCCGCCTCTGTTTTCCAGGTGTAACACGCTTCCCAGTCGGAGGACACTGAAGAACTCCAGGTTGGTGTGTAAGAAGGACGATGTTCACGTTTGCATCATGTGCCTGAGGGCCGTCATGAACTACCAGGTGAGAAGCTCAGCCTGCGGAATGTCGGTCTGCCCTGTGCTCTGCTCCTTTTTCAGTCCACATGCAATTCTGTGACAAGGCTAATGCTATAATAGAATAATGGTGTCCTTTCTCATTAATTCCCTTACCCCCCCCCCCCCCCCACCAGTACGGCTTCAACATGGTCATGTCGCACCCACACGCTGTGAATGAAATTGCACTAAGTCTCAACAACAAAAACCCCAGGTGAGCTTTTCATAAACCCACTGATTGACTAACGCCAGCCCCCCCTCTACCCTGCCCAGCGTGCTGTAGATCCATATGCTACCCCCCTCCATATCCTCTACTATGAAGAGTACCATATTCCCACAATGCATTTTGCTCATTCAAAGAGGGTGGTTCCAGAACCGATTGCACTTCATGAGCTGGGTGTCCTAATAAAAGATTCAAGTTTTAAATAGTTGTGGAACATTGTGGTTGACAATTGTGAATCAGGCTGTGACTAATGTCTTCTGCTAAACTGTAGACACTAATTCTGTGAAGTCAGTCCATATGTCTAAGCATTAATGTTCTCTCTTCTGTTCCAGAACTAAAGCTCTTGTGTTGGAGCTTCTAGCAGCTGTCTGCCTCGTCAGAGGAGGACACGAGATCATTCTGTCTGCCTTTGATAACTTTAAGGAGGTATGGGTTGTAGCTTTTTTTATGGATTGATACAAAAATGCCTCAGTTTGCTTAACAGTCTATGAACTCTGCTCCGATTCAAAAGGGATGAAGACCTCGCTCGCCTACGGCAACCGGTGCTGGTTTCCTCTGTTGTTCGGTGGGCGGATCGCAGATTTGGCAATGTGGTCCAGATTTAGAGTGATAACTAGGTCAACAGACCCCCCCCCCATTTGTTTCTGGGGATTTACAGAGGTAGTGACAGGGCTTAGGGTTTGAGTGATATGTAAACAAACCAGAACATTACAGTACATTTCTATGTCAGATTTTATTAGGGACATTCTATTTAAAAGTTTAGTCTTTATTTAATCCAGTGGTTTTGATTAAACATATCTTAACTACTAAGTGATATTGGGTGTGTAGAGGGTAGGTGTGTAGCTCAGGTTAGGCCTCTGCCTGTGATCAGAAGGTTGTGAGTTCAGGCCCCAGCCTTGGCAGAAGTGTCACGTCTTCACTGGGCACTCCCCTCTCCCCCTCCCAAAATGCTGAACTAGCATGGAAATTAATTTCGTGTAATAGATGCTCATTGTAACGATGAACCAGACCAAGGGGTTTATGTGTAAATTTATTTGCAAAATAATATATATTAAAAACACACTTGCAGCAGAACTATTAATTGACTCCGATGCCATAAAAATTTCTGTTCCGATTCCCAGGCTGAATTATAGCGACGCTGACACAATCATCTTCCTGTCCTCTCTCCATCACAAAGGCCCTCGATGTGCATTGTTCTCTGTCAGACTGCCGCCGCTGTGTCGTATGTCATGCGGGACACTGTTGCCCAGCGGCATCGCATAAAAACCGTCGTTGACGGGCTGCACAGGGCCTGTCTTGTAACATGGGTCCGGCAGCACGCTGGATGATTACTAAGCCGTCTGACGGTGCCGTCCCATTTAAAATCTGCTTGTTGTGCCTCTGTCTCCCTCCTGTCTGACAGACAGGGGGCGCCATCTACATAATAGGACCCAAATTACTTTTTACTTTCACAGTATTATACTCAACTGTAAATAGATACGGTTGTCAAAGGGTGAAACTGGGTCAGCTAGACATTCTCCTGCAGGCATGTTCCTCAGAGTACTGCCTGGATAATAGCTAATGTTGAAACGCGCATAAATCACGCACAATACCGAAATAGTTTATATCATGCAGGTGAAACCCTACGTCAGAATACATGACGTGTAAATGGCAGATGCTGCAAGTAAATGGCTGCGTTTTTTTCCCTTCTCATTTCAGGTCTGTGTTGAGAGGCAGAGGTTTGAGAAATTAATGGAGCATTTCAAGAACGAGGACAACAACATTGATTTTATGGTATGTTCTCCCATCAGCTGTAAATCATATTGTGGCCTTTTCATGACCGAAGAAGTCGATGGAGCCGGAGCAACATTAAACACATAAAAGCGAAGAAAATCTTTATCGATGTGATAACTGGCTGCTATAGTTTTAATGCACCCCGCTGCTTCTGAATGTTTAAACCAAAAGCTCGTTGTTCTGTTTATTGTAGATCAGTCCTTATCAGTTACTTGCCAAAAGGGGTTTTACATGCTGGGAATTTCGCAGCCTGTCCTCCTTGTATCTCTGATTAAGGAAGCATTAGCTTTAAAAGAGGTTCCTTCATTTGAACCTTTTTCTTCAAGTCTGCTGGACAGGAGTTAAATCCTCCTTGCCAATGCCTTAAACAGGCTTGGTTCTGAAGACCCCGATCTCCCTCCCCTGCTTCCCAGGTGGCCTGCATGCAGTTCATCAACATCGTGGTCCACTCTGTAGAAGACATGAACTTCAGGGTGCATCTTCAGTTCGACTTCACCAAGCTGTGTTTGGACGAGTACCTGGACGTGAGTACAGGGCCGAGATTTGGGGCATTTCCACTGCATGATCTTGGAAGCTAACCTTTCCCATGTTTAGAATGGAATTTCGAGGACATGTATAATGAAAGCAACATGCCCTGGCCAATGTAAAGCCTGGAATCTTGTTTCCTGGTGTGGGAATCCCAAAGTAATTTATTCCGAAATAGTTCAATAATATACACACACACACACACACACACACACACATGCACACAAACGCACACACATATATATTTCATGTAATTTAATCCTAAGAAATTTGGAATAATTTAATTTTTTTGTGCTGTGAAAGCTAAGAGAATAGAATCCTTTTATACAGTTTTACGCTACTGTATAAATACATTCAGCAAACCAATATTGGAATTAAAATTAGTTGGTTTGTTTTTTAAAGTATGCAAAGAGGTAGACAAAGAACAACTACTGGTCAAACAGTATGTTCCACAAATCTGGCTTTGTACTTAATCTTAAACTACTACACCTGGGTGTTATGACTAAGTTACGGCATTCTTCTCTAACCTGGTGACAGTCCTGAACCTTCACCTCTCGCTCCCCTGCCTGCTCAGAAACTGAAGCACACGGAGAGCGACAAGCTGCAGGTGCAAATCCAGGCGTACCTGGACAACGTCTTTGATGTGGGTGCCCTCCTGGAGGACGCAGAGACCAAGAACGCTGCCCTGGAGCGTGTGGAGGAGCTGGAGGAGAACATCTCTCATGTTAGTCAACGATTTCATTTTAACTATTGGGATTCAATAACAATGAAACGAAATGGCAGAATCCACCATACATCTTACACTTTCATTCCATGACAATATAATATCAGCAATTGGAAAATTCATTTAATATTCTGACATTTAATAAACTGTAAAATTTGGTTTAGCCCATTAACTTAACCTACTTCAGTTAGATATCCAGTTAAGTGCCACTTTTACAGGTATTCTTGTGGGTAGCTTCTTGGACTTGACTTAAGTGTCATACTTGCTGTATTTTAATGCTTTGAAAATCTTGTCACGGTTGCGTGTTCTGTCTAGTAGATGATGCCTGCAGAATATTCTAGAAATGCGACTGTGGTCATCTCTGCGCCCCCCTGGGCACGTGGCTTCGTTGTAGATGACGGAGAAGCTGCAAGACATGGAGAATGAGGCGATGGCCAAGATCGTGGAGCTGGAGAAGCAGTTGATGCTGAAGAACCGGGAGCTGGATTCAGTGCGGGTATGTCTCCGCAGATAAACAGCGGGTCTGGGGGCCGTTGACTGGGAGGGGATCTGGAGCCGTATATCAGTCATGTGTCTGACATAGACTCGAGTGTGATTTCGTTGGGATTGGTGAGCAGCGACGTCTGTGTCCTGGGAAGTGACCTTGCCAGGCGGGACCTTAGATGCCGATGTGCTCAGCCCGGCTTCGCTCCCGCACAGGAAGTGTACAAAGACGCCAACAGCCAGGTGCACACGCTGCGCCAGATGGTGAAGGAGAAGGACGAGGCCATCCAGAGGCAGTGTAACCTGGAGAAGAAGATCCACGAGCTGGAGAAACAGGGCACCATCAAGATCCAGAAGAAGGGTGACGGCGACATCTCCATCACGCCCTCGCTGGCTCAGGCGCTGCCTGGCGGGGAGGCCACCCAGGGAGGGTTCCCAGCCGGTCCCCTGCCCCCCTGCGATGAGGCGGCCTTGGGAATGGGGGGGCTTTCACCTTCGCCTCCGCCAGTGCCCCTCATGACAGGGATCGGTACGTGGGAACCCGCTTCAGACTACTGCTTATGACAAATGTGTTTATTTCGTTCACACTCGTGGATATGCATTGACTCACTCCCACATAATTGCCCAGTTATGGTTCTATATTTATGCTGGAACCAACACCAGGACCACATCACACTGGAAGCCTCTAAGGGTTTAATTCCAGCAGGTCTGGTGGTGGTCCAGAAGTCAAAGAACACGGTCCGCTGTAGGGCTGTCACACGAACCATGACATAACCAGAGGCAGGTCGTATCTCCGAGGGAGGGACAATCATCGCAGCCCCTCCTTTCATTTTCTGCCCCTTTCCCTTTTCTCCCACAGTGCCAAATGGCCCCTCAGTGGCCCCTGCTCCGCCCCCTCCTCCTCCCCCTCCTCCACCCCCGCCACCTCCCCCTCCTCCACCCCCACCTCCCCCTGGCAACACTGCAGAGCCGTTACCCGCCACCTCCTCCACCTGTGGCTCCGCCTCTTCCAGGTTGCGGTTCACCAACAGTTATCTTCAACTCCGGCCTGGCAGGTATGGCGGCCTGTGACATGGGCCTGGGTCATGTGACATGCGCCTGGGTCATGTGACTGCCGATCTTCTCACCCCCTCAATCTTACGATAACACCCAAGCTAAGTGTAGTATTGTGATTGTACAAACATAGGCTTGGCTAATCTGCTGATGCCCACAGCCTCGAGTCCCCTATCAGGCCATTGTTGGTTGATTTTTAACTTTGTCTTTAGATTTTGAGCCAATTATTGTCGTAGGGACGAACCCTAGATAACAGACTTTAAACATAATGTTATGTAATACTAACACACTAACAGAACTTTCTGTATAAATATCATTTTCTATGCTTCCTTGCTCTTATTTCTTCCTCTCTATTTTTTTTCTGCCGACTAAGAGGGACCCATCAAACTGTTCTGTAGGTTACGTTTGATATCCTTCACCTCTTCATCCATAAGCGAATGGTATTTTCAGTTAAGAAATGGGGTTGCGCAAGACCCCTAGTGTGTTTGATTCATGTTTTCCTTGGGTAAACCAAGCATGACTCTGCACCCACTATAGGAAGTCTGGCCCCTATGATTCAGTGGTTACTTTTAAACCAAAAGCTCCAAATTAAACACTCCAGAACGTTTTTTTTCCCCCCTGTCTGTTCCCATGGTTACATCAGTTTAAGATTTTGCCAGTTGCTTGATTTCTGTAATGATAACACAATAATGGGGAGGAAAGAAGACTTAAAATGTTTTTTTACTAATGGACAACTGAAAATACCAATTTCCTGCATCCTGTTGTGAGCCGTGTTTTGCGTAAATACCGCTGACTGTGCAATTTGGTGTAGTACGTTGTTGCTTGTTAAAACTAGTTTTTGGACAAAGCCCCTAAACACGTAACGGTCTGGAGGCTGGGGAGTCGAGCTTAGCTCGCTAGGACGGCTACCTGGCATCTAAAAAACAAACAGAAAAAGCATGTCAAAGCTCGAGTGAACATCGCTGTCGCCTCAGGCAGCGCAAACCTGTGTTGCGTCTGAAGGCTTTGGTGGTAATAACCCTCCTCTGCCCTCCCCTGCAGCTGTGAAGATTAAGAAGCCCATAAAGACCAAGTTTCGCATGCCGGTGTTTAACTGGGTGGCACTGAAGCCGAACCAGATCAACGGCACGGTCTTCAACGAGATTGACGACGAGAGGATCCTTGAGGTAATAATTGCTTTGCCTGCCCAAGCCCACACACTTTATTACAGAGAGTGGCTAGTGACTGTCTGTGACTACAGGCCTCTTGAGTTCTGCAATTTCCAGGATGATGCTGTTCTGCTGCTGGAAGATCTAACCCTTTGAACCTCTTCTCTCGATGCACTGTGCATCTCGGCCCGCGACACTTCCCAGGACCTGAACGTGGACGAGTTCGAGGAAATGTTCAAGACGAGAGCCCAGGGTCCCGCCATCGACATAACAACAAGCAAGCAGGTGGCTCCGAAGGGCCCGAACAAGGTGACGCTGCTGGACGCCAACCGGGCCAAGAATCTGGCCATCACACTGAGGAAGGCGGGCAAGACGCCGGAGGAGATCTGCAAGGCCATTCAGATGTGAGTCACGTTAGCTTCGCCGGAGACCTTGAATCTTATCACGCCAGGCGGGCCGCTTTGACGTTAGGTGATACAGCTTTCGTGTAAATCAGAGCACAATAGCGTAAGCGTCGCTGACAGCTCTATCGCTGGTAAATGATCCATCCATCCATCTTCGAACCGCTTATCCTGGACAGGGCTACGGTGAGCCTCAGTTTATAAATATTCCAGCAAAAAAAATCCACTTCCTTCCTCTTTTTTTTTTGTTACTGATCCCACAAACAGTTTAGTGTGTCATTGCTCTTGGTTGCTTAGGAGACTGATGTATTGAAACATTACATTTATTTACATCAGAATGGGGTGGCACCATGACTCATTGGGTCGCTGTTGCTGCGCCCCCCTGTAGGTTGGTAGTTTGAATCTCAGCCCCTCTCTGTGTGTGTGTGTGTGTGTGTGTGTGTGTGTGTGTGTGTGTGTGTGTGTGTGTGTGTGGAATTTACATGTAATTCCCATGTGCAGATTTCCTGTTGCCGTTCAAAGACACATAGTTTGCCGACTTGCGCCTCTAATTTCCCATGACTCTGTATGTTTGAAAATGGTTGGACGGATAGAGAATGGAACTTCTTGACTTCTGTAAGATATTGCAGCTAGATGAGAAAATGCTGAACTTACCATGAAAAGGTGAATTATTGTTCTTAATTTTTTTCTGTTCTATGGAAAACCCCTCCCACAAGTAAAGTACTAACAACAACCATGCAGCAATTATCCACCAAATATTTGGTTGAAATTTTTGTTCAGGAATACAAAAGTAAGGGTACAAACCTCTTGCCTTTTTGGGTTTGGGTTCTACTAACCCAGTAATGTTTGGGTTTGGGTTCTCCAACCCCTCTTACCTTTTGTATTAGGGTTAGCTGCCAGCTCCCCATCAGCCCAGAGTAAGCCTGGACCCCCTCTCCCCACAGGTTTGACCTGCGCACGCTGCCCGTGGACTTTGTGGAGTGCCTGATGCGCTTTATGCCCACGGAGAAGGAGGTGAAGGTTCTGCGGCAGTACGAGCGCGAGCGCAAGCCGCTGGAGAGCCTGGCGGAGGAGGACCGCTTCATGATGCTCTTCAGCAAGATCGAGCGGCTCATGCAGAAGATGACCATCATGGCCTTCATGGGCAACTTTGGCGAGAGCGTGCAGATGCTCACGCCGGTGAGGCGCAGCCACCAACCTCCACCACCAACTGAGACTCCTCCTCTCGCCCTCTGGTGGAGAACATACATCATGGCTTCTACTACTCACCTGTTGAATTAAACTCTTGTTTGTTTGTTTCAAAGCAACTTCATGCCATTATCGCTGCATCGGTATCGATAAAATCATCCCAGAAGCTGAAGAAAATTCTCGAGGCAAGTTTTAACCCTGCTGTTAACCGCTTTTTAGCCTTTTTTTGTGGTCATGTGAGCTTACATGTGCGTTTACTTAACAACATTCTTCAACAGATTATTTTGGCCCTCGGGAACTACATGAACAGTGGAAAGAGGGGGGCGGTGTACGGCTTCAAGCTGCAGAGTCTTGACTTGGTACAAACACGATTCGTAACCTTTTTCCGTGCTGTAATGTCACATAACTATCTCTCTGATGTAAATATCCCTCGGTTTGCCTTAGCTGCTGGATACCAAGTCGACAGACCGGAAACAGACACTGTTGCACTACATTGCCAACGTAGTGAGGGAGAAGTACAAATCTGTGTCCCTCTTCTACAACGAGATCCACTACGTGGAGAAGGCCGCTGCCGGTTTGTATGCCTCCTTGTCTCTTCCTTCGACAAGAATAATATTGAGTTTGAATCAAATGGTCTATTTATTGCAGTACATTTTTACAGTGATGTTTCCCCAAGGTTGTTTTCGTTTTTCTTTATTTGCTTCTCTGGATGGGAATTGAAAATCTGGAAAAAGCCAAAACCAACAAATCTAACTGAAAGTTACCCTTGACCCCTTTCAAGGGGATTGCATAATACTCCCTGATTAGGCAAATTGTGTTTATAAATGTGGAAATCCTTAGTACAGTTGGAGGTTAAGTCTGAAAAGGAGACAATGGAGAAGATTACTCTTTTCTCCTTTGGTCTTGCGTCGGTGTGTTGTGTCACATCACGGGGGTCCCTGTGTGAAGGTGATGTCAGTTCCCCTCATCTCCCAATGCCACAGTGTCTCTGGAGAACGTGCTGTTGGACGTGAAGGAGCTGCAGAGGGGTATGGAGCTGACCCGGAGGGAGTATGGCATGCACGGCCATAACACGCTGCTGAAGGACTTCATCGCACACAACGAGGGCAAACTGAAAAAGCTGCAGGACGACGCCAAGATCTCGCAGGTCAGGCTGCTCTTGGCGTGAGGTTCCTCTCAGGTTAATTACATGAGAATAAAGAGGTATTTGGTTATTGTAGCAATTCAAAGAGCACCATAGACATAGTGTATGTTCATAGCAATGAATCTTCTTTTTGAAGGATGCTTTTGATGACGTAGTGAAGTTCTTTGGGGAGAATTCCAAAACGACGCCCCCATCTGTGTTTTTCCCCGTGTTTGTACGCTTCGTCAAAGCCTACAAGGTAATTGAGAGTGGGGGGGGGGGTGGGGGGGTGGTATGAGACATACCGAAAAGCTGAAAGCCTCCAGATCCACAGGGTTACAGAGGCTGATCTTCTGCGGGTCGTTCTGATCTTATTTTACACAGCAAGCAGAGGAAGACAATGAACAGAGAAAGAGGCAAGAGCAGATGATGATGGAGAAGCTGATGGAACAGGAGGCCATGATGGAGCAGGAGGACCAGAAGGTGGGATTCTGCCCAACACTGGGGATTCCCAGCCCTATTTGGCTCAATAACTAAATGAAGATTCGAAAATGTTGACTTTTGCTGCTGGTGGTCCCACCTTCCCGAGGGCAGGTGTGCTGATCTTGTGGATGTATGAAGGGGAACCAGAAGTGTCCGTCAAATCAGTGTTTCTCAACCTAGTACTTGGGGACCCCCAGACAGTCCACATTTTTGCTCCCTCCCAGCATTATCAGCCAATCAAGAACATGGAATGCCTGGTACAGGTGTGTTGGGATTTGGAGCAAAGATTTTGACTGTCTGGCAGTCTCCAAGGACTGGGTTGAGGAACACTGCGTTAAACCAGTCCAGTCAATCTGATACTATGAGGTATGGTGGTGCAGGGTGATCACTTCTATATCACTGTGAGGTTACATCAGTCCCAAGACTGTACCTTACTGCAATTCCGAACACTTGGATTGCTTGATTTGCAACCAGGAAAAAGTCTGTTGTCCAATATTAATGGGATGCAGTGCTGACAGGTATGAGTACGGGAATTCATGACTACTTTGTCTGAAAAGATGTCAGAGAAACATGAGTGCTGTCACGTGTGTTTTCATTATAAAATCCACCACATCTCCGCCCATTCCCCAGTCTCCTTCCCATAAAAACAAGAGGCAGCAGCAAGAGTTAATTGCAGAGCTGAGGAAGAAGCAGGTGAAAGACAGTCGGCACGTGTATGAGGGGAAGGATGGGGCCATCGAGGACATAATCACAGGTAAGGGAGGGCCGTTCTGCGCTGGCTCCGCCTGAAGTCCCGCCCACTGCCTTGACAGTCGGCCAATCAGTGAGTTAGAATGTCTTCCTTCCAGAGATATTTCCTGCTCCCAGTTAACGCTTGAACTTAAGGCTACAGAGGCTGTGTGCATGTCGTTTGACATTGTGCTTTATCTGTTAATTCTCAATTAAATGCAGGTTACTTTAAAACTAACAAGTTTACCCCTCAGTGGTTACTGAAAATCTGATTTTTTTAAAAATGGTAATATGCTCATTGATACGGCACCTAACCTAATTGTTTGTCTGTGCGAGATTTGCTGACTTGGTTTGTTTTTTTTTTTTTTTTGCACTAACAGTAGTGATTCCATTAGGACTGGGCTTTTTGTAGAGCGAGCGCTAGAGAGTAGAGCATGTAGAGCTGTTTCGAAAAACAAACTCATCCTTCACTGTGGGATGATTTGTGGCCTTATTAAGTAGACTTAGAGCAGACTTATGTTTTGGGTAGCAATTTTTGTGAAGGCAATTGTTGCTGATCCCATGACATAATTATGCAAAAACAAAATGTAATCGGGGCCAATTAATTACACTTCTAAACACGGACGGACGAAGAGCAGTCTTGTGTTTAGGTGTGCTCAGTGGTAGGGGCAGTGCTAGCCGGCTAGCCAGCTGTCACTGCTCAGCTGTAGAGTGCAGTTGCTGTAGGGTGTGTGCTGGTGTCTGGTCCCTTAGAAGTCTGCTTCTCACTGTCTTGTCCTGTCTGGCTGTTGTCTCAATGCAGTGCTGAAGACGGTGCCCTTTACGGCCCGAACCGCCAAGCGGGGCTCTCGATTCTTCTGCGAGCCCCCGCAAACTGAGGAGTCCCATTACTAAACCCTAAACACTCTCTCATCAAGGTTGCAGTTTTTTTTTTTTATTTTAATAAAAAAAACAAAAAATAATAATAACAAAGATAAATTCCTACATCCGTCCGCCTCTCCCTCACTTTCCATGGGTGTGTCTGCACAGGCCCAAGTGGAGTGCGTGCACATGCATGCGGTGTCCTCTGGGTGTGTCGTGGAGTGTCTCTCTCACCCCACCATTCATCCCCCCCCCCCCCCACCCCTCCAGCATGAAGGGGAAGGGGGCAGCAACTTTCAGGCATTGGTGGCATCTCTTCTGTTCTGTACCTCTCACACCCCCCCGCATGAGGATCCATCACCTATGATTCCCCAAGACACACTGACCTTTCACAAACCGGAGCAAACCATCACATGGGGGGGGGGTGAAATGACGATTGAAGATCAGAGATACAGACTGGTTACTGTGACAGTTAATACGCCTATTGGCAATTTACTGTATGCTACACGCCCTCTGGTGTTCGACAAATAGCAGCGCATCTCAAATTTTGCTTGGTCATTTTGTGAGGGGGAATTGTACCACCCCCTTGTTTTTAAATAGCGGGAATACTATGCTAATACACATCCACTTAAAAACTGTATTGATTTTGAATAAGAAGCTCGCCATTGCTAATATAAGCTGTGTTATAGGATCATAGCATAGTGTTTTATTGTACTATGAATCGGCTCTGATCTCTAGCATCACACCTTTGCTTGTGTGTTGACGTTGTTCCTCGGTGTTCAGTGTTACCTGTTTTCCGGGGTCTTGCATCATGCCGCCTCTCCGCTCTTGCGGTCCCCTTGGCCCTCTCCCCTGCCTTTTCCCTCCGCCTCCTGGTGGTGGACCGTTCCCCTGACTCCTCCCTCATGTCACTCACCCCCTAATAAACAAAGCCAGATACATGATGTGTCTTTCAACTAAAAGAATCTTATTAAAATCAGTCAACAGTCAAAAAGAAATATATATATAAAAATATAAAATTTTATATATAGATCACCTGTGAACTACCACGTCGCATGTATCTGGCTAATTGCATGTTTTGACTGCAGCTAAATGTTTTTTTTTGGCAATGTGTATATGATTTTATGTGATAGTGTTTCTATGTTAAGTTTTCCCCAACTGCTTAATGTAATGTTTATTTTGAATCTGGGAGACCTTTTGCCAAAGCAGCCTGAGTATCATGACACAGAAATGCATTCTGCCCCCCCCCCCCCCCATACTAGTAACAGCCCTTAGCCCCCCCTCACCCCCACCCCCACAGCCGCTTGGCTTCCATGGCTAACCCATAGCGCAGGCCAGCTCACACCCTCTGCTGTAGCCAGTCTCGTCACTCGTCCGCTTCTATTTAACTTTGATTTTGTCTTCTCTTCATTCAGCCCTAAAGAAGAATAATATTACTAAATTTCCCAATGTCCACTCGAGGGTAAGGACCTCCAGTAGCACCTCTGTGGTGGTGGATGGGACCCAGACCTGGCAAGCACCTCTTCCGATATTTACACACACACTTCCTTACTATCTATTGTACGCTGAGCTGTCCATTGATAACAATTTTACCGTTATTCCCTGTAAAGTCTGTCCCTGCCAGGGAAGAGCAGAACAGTGTTCGCTGTAAGGAAAATGTTACGATTTGTTTGACTTTTCTGTGACCTAGCCCTCTGGGTTGCTGTTTAAATTGCAAATTCAGCATCAGGCTATGAGGAGGACAAAGGTCTGCCTGCCTTCATAACCTGATAAAGTCTAATAAAGTGACACCGTTCTCATTCTGTGAGGATTAAATTGTTCTTGCAACGAACATTATTCCATTATTCCGTCATTCCTTGACCGGACATATCTTGATAAGGAATAGCTATAAATCATTAGCTGTTTTTTGTTCCCTATCACTCATCCTCCCAGTCAGCGAGCTAAATTTGTGTCAATCACTCAAGCTGCTTTGTCTGATTGGCTACCAACAGAACCAGCCAATGGGCTTTCTCTGGGCGTATTGCGATAACTGACAGCTCCTCCCTTCATCACTCTCCCTCCCTCCAGATCTTCGAAATCAGCCATACAGGCGAGCCGACGCGGTGAGGAGAAGCGTCCGGAGACGCTTCGATGATCAGAACCTGCGGCCGGCGAACAGCGCTGAAGTGGCCATGTGATGAAGGATGAGCGCATGTGATGAGAGGATTATGGGATGTTAGGGGAGGGGGGAGGAGGGGGTGCTGAGCTCTCGCTACAAAAGGACAGCTTTTGGACTGGAGAAGGTGTAAAGAGAGCATTTGTGGTGGAGAAATTTCCTTGGAAACCTGAGACGAGTCAAGTGCCTAAACTAAATTCTAATTAGTTTACTTCGAAGCAATATGACCCAACCTTGCTTTAACAAAGGTCCCAAATCGCTTCTGTTCTCCCTCATTTCTAAATCAGAAATGTAGGTAACGAGGAGGGGAGGGGGGTCGTCTGTTGAAAGCGAGGAACGCGGTTCCTCAGAGGATTTTACCGAAGGCGTCAGTTACTATGAAGTTGCGTAGTATCTCGAACACATTCCAGCCTTTAGCTTTGGAGGTTTCTAACATGCCGTACCGGTGCTTTTTAAAGATTTTTACAACGTTTTCCACTAATGACTTTTTAAAGGGGATGTTTTAATTTTTTTTTCCTTGGGGAGGCATATAGCGCCAGCTAAATCACAACAGTTAATGAAGAAGTGGCCATTTGTGACCACATGGTTTCATAAGGTTAAGATGGCAGTACTGAGGCGGGAGGACACTGCTGAAATATGTAGGACTGCCGAGGAAAAGGATTAACATGATTTGTAAATATGCCTCTAAGGTATTAATAATCTCATTCGTCAGTGTTACCGTGGTTAGAGGACCAAATCTTGGTGACCCTTTCATTGCTAGATCATCCTGCTGGACTGTGACTTGAATGTCATCAATGCAACGGACTGAGGTAGCACAATGGAATGGGGGTATCGTTAGGGAAGGGGGGGGGGGGGGGGACTCACAGACCCCTTGGCAGTTACTGTTTGTGTTTCTTCCAAAGTGTAAAGGCTTTAAAGGGGGTTCCATTGAAAGCTCCTTGAATAGGTTGTCTGAATGGAAAAACTGGAATCCAATTTCATTTTCTGTTCCTTCTCTCACAACTGCTTCTGGCTAATGAATCTAGACATTGGTGTCGACTCCTGTCCTTATTGTAAGTTTACTGTATAGTATTTAATCACAGAGGCCGATTTCGTTTCGTCTTGCTCATGTGATCCACTTGACGTGAGTACCAGTTTTTTTTTTTTTTTTAAATTGTGTAGTTACCAAAACCTAAAAAGGAAAAAAAAAAAGCTTTTCTAAATGTACAGATATTTTGCTACAAATCCGAAGTTTTGTTTTATTTTTTACATAATCCACCATTAGCGTAAGGATAATATTGTACATATTGTTTAAAGAAAAGTTTCTGCACCCTGAACTTTACAATTTGATTTTTTTTTTAACTTATAACCCCTCCCCCATTTGCATATTTAATTACCTTATAAATCCAAACCCAGCTTTAATAATGAGGGTGGAGGTGTGTTGAAGTCTGTTCCAGGGGGCCGTTTCTGTGCTGCTTGTACTGCCCATGTAAACATTCAGCACCACAAGTCCTGAATTTAAACCAGTGTTTTATCGTACAATGCAGGTGTGATTATTTTTTCTTTCTACAGTAGTTTCCAAACTTCTCTGTTTCATTACTTACCTACTCAGTTGCTGAGTACTGGTGGTAAAATATGAATGTGTAATGGCCTAGAGGGGTTTGAGAACCACCCTAAGCCGACTGGAATCGAGTTTAATACCCCTGTACTAGACCACTGATATTGACTGACTGGTCTGTTGACCTGGAACTATCCATTCATATGTCATGCTCGTTCCTTTTCTTTTAACCAATACATTTTCTCAAGACTGGACAGTTACTGGCATGGTTTTCCCAAAAAAAGTATTTTAGACAATACATGCTTATTTGCAATGTGCTTTTTAATAATGTAACTCTTGAGTTACCTCTTTCCCAATGGCTATGATCAAATAAACTATTTACACTACTATGTCACTCTACTCATTTCACTGGAGCAGTTGGGGTTAAGGGTCATACTTAAGGGCAGCATGGTGGAATTCACTCGCCATGGGATTTGAACCAGCGCCCTTCCCCTCATAGCCATAGCATCTTAACCTGTTGAGCTGCACACTGTCACGGAGTTCGAATCGCAGGTTGAAAATGTTATCCAATGGCAATGTATAGGTGAGCCTGCTATTTAATTTCTGCTTTTTTTTTTACTTAAATTTACAAACTATGTTTCACAAACAAGGCACCTGTCTAGTTACTGACTATATAGTTTTTTTTTTAATCCTCAATTCTGCTGTCAGTAATTGTCCAGATCAGGTGCAGTGGGTCTGCTTTAGGTCAATTCAGTTCAGTTCAGACTAGGTAACCCACCTGAAGCTAAGTACTTGGATGGGAGACCAACTAGGAAAGTGGGTGGCTGCACGAAAAGAGTTGGTGTGGCCTAAAGAATTAGGTCATCCTGTGGACTGTGTGGATCCCAGTTCCCCAGTGATGGGGACACCGGGCTTTAAAAATGGTGCCGTCCTTCGGAGGAGGTCCTAAAAGATGCCTGGGCATCATTTGAAAGAGTAGGGGTGGTACCCTGATGCCCATTGTGGCCCAATCACAGCTGGCCTAATCATCTCCTATGTCTAATTGGTGAATTCCCTCCTGCCCCTTGTGCGGTGAGTATACTGGCACAGGACGGCTGCCGTTGTATCATCCAGGTGGGTGATGCACAGTGGTGGTACTTGAAGTGGCTCCCCCATTGGTTCTGTAAATTGCTTGGTGTCTATATAAACGTAACATTCTTTCATCCAACAGGCAAACACGCAGGTGACCGTGGTTTCATTTTGTACCTAATCACATGCCTCATGCTCTTACATCATGAAAAACCGCAAAGCTGGAGATAGACCTTTAAGGGACGTGGCAACCTTGCACACACAGGACAAACCTATCAATGTAACCAGTCAAAACACTTAGAACGTATAGGTGGAGACAGGGGCGATTCTAGGATTAGCTAAACTTTCTCCTTACATAATTGTATGTATTCAAGGGCCCCTGTGAAGTGCTCCGTGCCCCTGCATGGAGAATCAGAAAGATGTACTATCGAGGTGCAGTCAGTGAGTCAACGGAAGGGTCCGAGGAGGATAAAACAAAACAAGTCCCCGGTTCTAGGCTTTTATTTAATGTTTCAGAATGATTTAAAAGGAAGCCACAAGCGCCACACAGATTTAACTGCCTTCCAGCTCAAGCCCCATTTAACTGACGCCAAAAATCAAAAGGAACAACATGGCTGACAGACGGACGAAGATAAGTTCACCTCTGGCACTTTGTGACAAAAAAAAAAAAAAAGTACAAGAAATTCACTGCCTTTAAAAAGAATCAATTGCCCCCCTATGGAAGTAGCCATCTTCCCTGGAGAGTCAGCACTTTGTGCGGCAGTGCAAAGTAACTGGAGATACGTGGGTTTGTGGGTAAGGGATGTGACGCATCAATAACCCAGAACATGCTTATCTGTATTGGTCTGAGGCCTCTGCAATTGTCAAAAAGGCTCCATTCCTACTCAAATATGTACAACTACTGATAAAAGGGGTTTCCCTACAAAAAAAGGAGGGGAGGAGGGGTTGATAACAAAAGAGTGGTGCATGGACATTTCAGGGGCTCAGAATTCTGTGTATTAAACTAACCAAAACTTTAATAACAGCCAAAGCATGGCTCTTACATCATCATTCAATGATGGGAATGCAGACAGCAGGGCAGAGGGAGGCGGAGCCTCAGGGGGCATCCAGCTGCTCCAGTAGAGTCCTCCTCCTTTTCTCCAGCTCCCCTTCGCTCAGCTCACTGCCTGAGGTATCCCAGCCACCCTGGGGTGAAAGGGGGGGGGGGGCACGCAGAAATTTAAAACCAGCATGAAATCGAGCCACAAACCTCTCCCCTTTGCCTAACAAGTGCTCAGTCATTCAGAGGTGCTCCTTTCAGAGATGGTAAGCTTGTGTCTGTGGTTGACCGACAGGGACAAGCGCTCACCTCCTCCTTAGCGGATTTCCTTTTGGGGGACTTGGGCTTGGGCTCCACCCGCGGCTTCCCCCTGGACTTGTCGTTCTCCTTATCCCGCTCCCGTTCCTTTTCCCTCTCGCGCTCTCGCTCCCTCTCTCGGGCCCTGTCTCGCCCTTTCCTCTCCCGTTCCCCCTCGGACTCCGGGGAGCCCTGGACAGTCGCCATACCAAATATTAGCATGCGCTACAAACTGATACCTTTCACCCTAACTTCACAGATTGGGGGGGGGGGGGGGGGGGGACTTACAGACTTGTGTCGTCTCTTCTTTCCCTTCTTCTTGTGCTTCTTTGATTTTTTGGAACTTCTCTCTGAAACAGACCCTTTTACGGTTATGAGAGAATCACTTGAAGCCTGATGAGAGATTTTTTTTTATAGAAGAGAGCACATGCTAACCGGACTCGCCGCTGGACGAGCGCTCCGAGGGGGACTTGGACAGCGAACGCTTTTTCTTTTTTGTGTGATAGTCGTCCTCCTCTGACTCGGACCCCTGGAGAAAAGGAGGGCATGAAGAGCGCTGTTTAGTGAGGTTCTGATACGGCTTCAGCAGTGACACCGCCGAGTGCATAAAATAATTAGCGAGGACTGATCAAGGGTAGAGACTGGGTAGCGAAACCAGATTTTCCATTGGGATCAAATCTGTATCTGATTAAGCAGGAGACTCAGTGAATAAACTCAGTGTTTTCCAAACCTCATAAAGTTAGTTTGCAGTTTCGATAAACCAGATTGTATGGTGATGGAACAAAGCAAATATGGAGAGAGAAATGTGTAGCTGAGTGTCAAGCCAATGGCTGCCATGACTGAAGATGGACCCGAGTGGAGAACGTCAGAGAGCGAATTTACCGAGCGGGACCGGGAACGCTTCCTGTGGTGCTTCTTCGACTTCTTGGAATGCTTCTTGTTCTTCGAGTGATGGTGCTGGCACTCATGCTGGAGACACAAATTCATACCTGAGCGCCTGAGCCAGCAGAGATGCATGCAGAGGCAGCGGAAAAACCTCCAAGTAGCTCGAGCTGGCCGACGCTGGGCGACGTTACCTCCAGAACATGAATGAAGTCCTTGAATATCCTCTTTCTTTCGGATTCTAGAGTGATATCTTCAAATGCTGATTCCTTCAGGAATCTATCCCTGACCTGAGGGGAAGGATTAGGTTACATTACAGAAACATCGTGAGGCAGGAAATTCTAAAACCAGTGAAATGCATTCAAGTAATCTTCTGCAGGGTTTTGTGGGTAAACAGCAAGACTGATCCTGTGAATAAATTAAAATACGAAGATGGGGATCTGACTCCAAAATGAGCACAGCAGACACATACACCCTCCCAAGTGGAGTTGGGCTCCAGGGGTGGGGTGGCCTGCTTCAGCATGCTCTTGAAAGCGGCCTCCTTCCTCTTCATCTTCCTCGCCTCCTCTTTCTCTCGCTCTCTTTCTCGTGCTTCTGCTTTTTCCAGTAACTACGGATAGTTGGGGGCACAAACACACCATTAATATGTTATGGGTGAGCAACAGATCATTAAAAAAAAAGTTTGGCTATAAGCAAAATGTCATGCTTTTGAGGAACCACACCTCAGTAGCTTCATTACTGGATGAAACACTGGATTCATCCTAGAGGTTCATAACGTTACTGGCTATAGAGTATCACCATATCTGCATGGGTCCTCGTCACCTACTGGGTCACTTACACTGTTAAAGGCGAGCTTGATATTTCCGGCGTCAAGTGTCGTCGCCCTTTTATCAGAGCTGATCACCGAGCCAAAGTCCTCGAAGGCGGTGTTCACCTCCACGTTGAAGCCTTTGTCCTGAAAGAACAGGGTGTAAATGGAGGCATTGGGATACAAACCCAACTGGACCTCGGAGAGGTTGACCAGACAAACGGGCAGAAATATATATATATATGGCATGAACACCACAAGAGTAGCAGGTCACCTTCAGGATGTCCTTGATGATTCTCTTCTCATCATGATAACGTGCCTTCAGATCCTCCACATAGAACTTGAACAGATCCAGAGGCGTAGACCCTAAAAGACAAACATCACAAATATAATAGGCCATTTCTGCAGATCTTCCAAAAGCTACTTCTCTGTAAGCAGGCAAAGTTGAAGACTAGGGTTCAAAAACATCAAACAGGAAGCTTCTTGGCTTGGCTGCCCATCACATTAAGTCAATACTATCGAGGCTAAAGAGGTCCTCTAGGAACTTTAGCTCTCCATACTATTAGGACCATAAGCATAATTTCGACATTCTATTCCAGATCATACATCAACATTATTTTTTCAGGGCGCACTGGTTTTACCAAGAGGTACCATTTTAACAGAGTATAAACTAAAACCAAAAACAGTTGCTGAATAACTGTAGATTTGCAGAAGGATGTTAGCTCCTCTGTACCCAAACTCAGTTCTATAGATCTGGTTGACATGTTAATATGATGCAAAAGTTGACTTCAGACTGAGATTAATGGGAAGTATTTTAAGCAACGTGCCTGTGGGGATGACCATCTTACCAATCTGGCCGAGCATATTGGAAAAGCGGATGTCAGAGCTGATAGTAGGATACATCTCCATCCAGGAGGACATTGAGTGGAGCTGCCCATGGTCATGGAGCTCATCCAGAAATTTCTGCAAAGAACCACGTGCTTTATTGCAGAAATCAAACTTCCAGTTTCTAGCCAAAACAGCAGTATTAGAAAATTACAACAAAACTTCCAGACACTTCACTAAACCTATTATAGTTATTCATGACGTTAGAAATATTACAGTTCATAATTTGTATAATAGATAAATGTCTCCGTTTTAAACATGACTTAGTCACCTCAGAAATGCTTAGTAACCGTTGCCATGGTGCCATGCAGTGAACAGAGGTCCCAGGTCTCTCACCTGGAAGCATTCCCTGTTCTTCCGCTGTCTTCGCCTCTCCCGAAGAAGAGATTTTTGCTTTTCCTCCTCCTCCTCTTTTTCCAGGGCACGGATGTGCTCCTCAAAACAGATAAGGGCATCTTCCTTGTCCATGTCTGGTCAACCGAGGAGAACATCAGTAGTCACAAAAAAAAAGACAGAAGGAAAGTATGAGAGGAAATGGGAGGAAAGGTAGATTCCATCTTCTAAAAACCACCTTTTATTACACGTATCCCAGGATCCTTCACACATACACTTAGCTACTTAAGCGTTTCCATAAAAATCAGCCCTTTCACATCCTTTAGCACATACTGCGCTTGGACTTTGCCCCGTACCATCTGCCAGAAGCGAACTAAGAGTACAGCAAAGACAAGATAATGATCATGAGGCCCTCAGCAGATGTGAGGGGATAACCAGGATCTACACTGGTCAGGGAAAAGCATGGAAGTTCCCCCTACAGGTTTATTTGGTGTTTGCAAGTTAAGCTGTCCAGCACTGTCCCAGCAGTGCTCCAGTCTCCCGAGTTCTCCTGCATGGTATGGTATGACCTTTAGGGCGTAGTGAGAACATACTCCTCTCAGAAAGCATGACCGGGCAGTTCACACACTGACTTCAAAGCAGCAGAGGATGAGGCAGCATAGACAGCTGTTTGCGAGGCTTGGAGGGGTGGGGGGGGGACATACTCTGCAGTTCCTCATCCTCAGCGAACGTGGGGTTGTCCAGTAGGTACTGCTGGGCCTCTGACCATGTGGTACGGTACGTCACGTTTGCCATGTTGTCCAGGATGTTCTTCAGGGCCTCCCAGTTGCGTTTTCTCAAGTGCTTCGATTGCTCCTACACAGGATAGACACACGGATGACATAACCGCTCAATGTCATAAGTCAGTGTCAGTACTACACAGTACTAAAGTCACACTTAAAAGAAGAGACAAATCTGCAGCTTAAGTAGTAGTAACCAAGTTATAGGCTGCAGAAAGAGGTTGGGTGGCTGGATGGATGCATGCATTTTGGTAGCTGTCTGCACCTACCTTCTCCTTTTTGGCCAAGTAAAAGAGGACATCCTCATAGATCTCCAGTCGGTCACGCTCAGGAACGGTCGTCCACACCTCCAACTCTCCAAACATTTGCTCTGCCTTCCTGATTTTGACAGACACTTCCATTAAAGATTCAACCCTCATCTTACATATTTTAAATGAATTCCGGGTTTAACCTCAGTGATTTGTTACAGCTGCAGTATGCAACTCTGCCACAAGATGACAGCAGAACACATTTTAAAAGCCACACGCTACCAGATTTAATTAAGAAAATAAAATCCGTCATCTATATTTTGGGGCTGAAGCTTACCAAGTTATTTTTTACAACCAAAAAACCAAGCACGCATTTCTACTGACATATCAACGTTTCAGAACATATTACTTGATACCTGAAGCAGTAACACCACAATAAATAAAAAAAAAGTCTAAATTGAACTGGGGACATTAGGTTTTGAGTCATGTGTTCAAGTAATATTTACCAAGTTTGCGGAATTGTCTGAAAACAGGATAATTAAACCATTTGTTACTAAAAGGCAAAACCCAGGAGAAACATTACTGAAGACCCAGCATTCAAAAGACAAATAACCTTGCTGTCAGAAAGCTAAACTTAAAGCCTCCAATTACAGTGCGGGGCTTTCCAACAGAGTGCCTGGATGAAGCCGGGGTAATCAGAGCGGAGGCTGGGAGGCACCGACAGCGCAATCAGACGCTCGGGCCGAGAAGAGAGCGGCTCGCCGCTGCGGTCCAGCCGCTCGTCAGACACGGGATTCCAGGCTAATGGGGGTGCTGGTGTGTCCGACTACCCATTAGGGGTCAAAGTCATCGGAGAAGAGGATGCTTTAATTCCAGGAGAGGAAAAGTACATCCTACAAATTCAATAATGCACTGGATAAAAGGAAAAAGAACGGAGGAGAAAGGAAATGGAAGAAGGTGAAAGTAAGTAAAAGAAGGAAGAAGAAAGACTATCACTGATCAGAGTAACAGAACCGTGGCACATCAGCGATTCCCAGAATGCAACAATTAGCACTTTTTGAAAGCATCTGTGCGGGATCCAGAGAGGGCCTCGAGCTACGGTTGGCACCAACGGCAAACCGATCTCTGAGATTAGCCCACGTAGCAGAAAGAAAGAGAAGGGGAAGCGAGTCTGACAGCTACCCCAGCTCTCAGGGACAGACACAACCCAGCCTCAGAGGCTGTCAGAAGCATGAGAATTCAGCAGGAAGACACCATGAGGCAGGGGTCGGTACGAGGGAGGAAGAGGAACACTGATTGGTTAGGGCAGAGGTTGACATCATTAAAATGTTAGCAATGACCAATAGACCCGCATGATGAGCCACTAAGGCCCACTTGCGGCTACACGATGCCCTTACTTGTATCTGGTCGTGGACGTCATCTTGTCATGGTTCTCCAAGAAGCGCTGGAACGTCTCTTTGGACTCCTTGTACTTGATCCGGGCCTCTTCCTTCTCCTCCTTCTCCGTCTGCACCTTGTAGGCGTTGAAGGCCTGCTTCTTCTCGCTCAGCTTGGGCAGTGCGCTTTAACGACATGCCAGACAGCACACAGTGAGGCGAAGGGGTGCCCCCAGTGTACAGAGAAACGTTCCAGCCCCTGTGGGTCATCAGCTTAACCCGGACAGAGAAGCTGGGTACCTGTAGCGAGGGTCGTTGATGATCATCTTCATTGCCTGCTCCCAAGACGCAGTGGAGGAGACTCCCTATAATGGACGCGGGAAAGAGGGTTAAATGCAATATGAACCCATACTTGCATGTACACTGGAATCTGTGTAAATCAGTCAAAGACCCAAAAATGGCTCAACAGAAGTCACATCCTTTCCATACATACTAAGAGGAACTAGGACTGGGGCAGTATTATACAGTATTTTGGGTATACCACATTATTTTGGGTATACCACAGTATTTCAAAGTCTTGGCGACAAAATTTGCTGAGCAAATTGTATTCCTGTCCCCCAGCGAATTTTAAATCACAAGATCTCAAAATATCAGAATAGCACTGCTCTTGAAACTCCCGTCAAAATACTCTACCACCACCACTGATCACCACGATAACGTTTGGGCGGTATGAAAGATTGGCTACTGCCCAATCCTAAGGACAGCAGTTTAGGAGTCTGTCCTGGGTGGAGGTGGGCGGGGCTAAACACTTATTCCTAACTCGATGCAGTAGGAGAAGGGCCTTACATTATTGTCCTTTTAGCTCAGCCCTGAAAGGAAAACACTTGAACATTTCACCATCTAATAAGTCGTGTCTCAGTTGGGCAGTAATCCTCGCTGAGCCTGCATCTGATATTAATTCAGTATTTGGACACAAATTAAGACCTGAGAGAGAAGAGGAGGACCGGCCACAGAACCAAATGCCTCACGGAGAGGAACCCCGTGAACATTAAAGGTCAAATGTGCAGGGAAACACTGCAGAACACAACAGAAATAATGCAAAGCTAATGAGGGGTCAGATGCAGTCACGGTCTGGTTGTCTAAGTCCATTTTTAAAGCTCGGCATCTACTTAAGAACGCACTGCATTTCTGAAAACACCAGATGCGGACAGTTCACTTGGCATTGCAGGTTTTTAAGAAAATGCCCTAAAGCAGGAAGAACTTCTATGCAGCTTCAAGCACACTCCAATATCTATGGTGGGCACCTTCTCCTTCAGAAGTTCCTTGAACGCCTGCTTGGCTTCCTCCTTCGTATTCCATTTGTAGACCTTCTTCACGAGCTCAGGTCTCTCCTCCTCTTTAGGGGTATCCGTACTAGAAGCAGGAAGCGATGAATCAAACCCAAGGTCAGACCAAACACACCAGGGCCTTTTGAATACGTGTTAGACAGCTGATTACATAAATGGTGTGCAGGGTCATTATGTGGATCTGTCCGAAACCCAAGAACCCTACTTGCCATAAGACTGATATTTGTGGGAGGGGTCTTAGTTACCTGACGGGGGTCTCAACCACAGGTGTGGTCTCCGAGGAGCTGACCGGCGTCTCTGTGCTGACTTCGGCTGCCGGCACAGTCGCCGTCACCACTGCTGCCTGAGGCACCTGCTCCTCAACAACAGCCGGAGCGATGGTCTCCGTCTCTGGTGTAGCCGTTGTGGTTGTCACGGCAACAACGCTCTCCACCTGGGTGACCGACGTGGGGGCCGTGCTGACAGCGGGTTCCGTGGACCTACGAGTCATTTCATTATAAAAATGGGGCGCTCGCAGGTTTCTATATTAGGCTACCTACACGACAAATTTTTGTCCAGCTAACAGGTTGTGTGCAACTGGGTTAGGGGTTTGTGCTTAAGTTCCGTTAGGTTGTTGGTTCAAATCCCATCATGTTATCATTAAGTCGATGAGCAAAGCCCTAAACTCCAGCTGTACAAGAGACATGCTCACAGACCTTGTTCTCTGAATTTTACTCTTACCTTTATACATATGAAAGTCTATTTCTGTCATGGAGAACAAGCTGGGATACATGAATGCTACCCAATTGCCTCATGGGGATCAATAAAGTACCCCAGTCTATTCTGGACCTGCATTTTACAAAATCCATAAAATGTGCTCTGATTAGACGGTTCAGATGGTAGTTATTCAGAAAGGCAGCTCATGATCTAATCATCAACTCACCCATTTTCTTCACTGTTTATCATAGCTGCGGGGGCAGGGGAAAAAAAACAGATCAAAGTTAGCCCAGTTAGCATCAAATCACACATTAACCCAGCTTCAGATGCCATGATTAACCGTCCTCATGCGCATCACAGAATCGATCCATTATTTAATCTGGAGAACGCTGCCCTGGGGCAGCAGGGGTAAAATGGAAAAGAAGGCGCTTTCAGAGCAATTAAGCAGCTTAAGGGACACAAAGGGAGGCTCCTGATGAGGCGAACAGAGTCAGCATGATCCTGCAGGCCATGAGCAGTGAGCGGGAACTTCCTGCTGAGGTCCACCATGCTCCGTCACCTGCCCTGCAACCCATGCATCCAGCAGGGCTGCAAATGAGCAGAGGGACTAAACCAGCAGCGTTCTCTGGGGGGGTCGGTCTCACCTTCTAAATCCTCCAGCTCCTTCGGCTTGGTCCAGCGGGACTCCTTCGTCTGAGAGTTGTAGTAATATGGCTTCCCAGTGTCAGACTTGTACTCTTTCCAGGGGCACTTGGACAACAGTTGCTGGCAACAGAACAATTTCCGAATTACCGACTAATTTTCAAAACTATTAACTAACACAAAAGACAAGGCTCTCTACCAACAGTACAAGGCAATGCAGCATGCGAGAGGGTCTTACTACACAACTACGTTAAATTACAGAGTCCGTGAACACAGCACTGCATTTTAAAAACAAGGGCAGGTTCACTGGCAGCAGTGGAGGCAATTAGCAGCTAGAATCTTGTTTTCAGGATGATTCCGCCCGAGACGTGGAATCGCTTAAGGCTGTTTGATTACCTCGGCCGGGGACTTGAGGTCGTCGGGCTTCTCCCAGGTGGACTGCTTAGTTTCTGTGTTGTAGTAGTACGTCTTCCCATCCACAGACTTGTGCTCCGTCCAAACCGACTTCTGAAGAGGCACGAAGCATCAGTTACCAGGCCTGCGCCGGGGCGGCTTCGGCGAGATGTCGGCGTAAAGCCGGTGTCATCGCAAAATTCATACAGCAAATTCAAGACCATGTACAGCCCACTGCCTCTTAATTACCTGAATTTTCAGCTGAGCACTGCTGAACACTAATGCCTTAATATAACTGTTCAGCTGCATCTATATACATACTTCAAATGTATATAGATTGTAGCACTGTGGCCTCCAACCTCCAAGGCTGTATCTGTGTGTGTGTGTGTGTGTGTGTGTGTGTGAGTGTGTGGCCTACAAGGCACTGCTGTAACATCCATGGGGGTCCCCCGCCTCACGCCCTGCTCTTCCCCCCAGCCTCACGCCCTGCTCTTCCCCCCAGCCTCACGCCCTGCTCTTCCCCCCAGCCTCACGCCCTGCTCTTCCCCCCAGCCTCACGCCCTGCTCTTCCCCCCAGCCTCACGCCCTGCTCTTCCCCCCAGCCTCACGCCCTGCTCTTCCCCCCAGCCTCACGCCCTGCTCTTCCCCCCAGCCTCACGCCCTGCTCTTCCCCCCAGCCTCACGCCCTGCTCTTCCTGGATGGGGCAGATTAACACTACAGTGGAGAGGCGACTGTGAGAATTCACCTTCTTTGTCTGCTCGTCCTTTGGACTGGCTGTTACACCTTGCTGCATGGTGCTCACAGCCGGACTGCTCGTCTGATTCCAGCACAAAGGAGAGAGTAAAGACAGAAAATTAAGCGGAAACAACATGCCGTTCCCACACACACACAAAACTCCTCGTTACTGTGACAGAAGTCTGCCAGCGGCATTACTTTTGTCATGTATCCAGTCATAATTAATTACGTCATATTCAGGCACTTACCAATGTTCCAGAAGCAGATGAAGCTGAAATTACAAAAAAAAAAGGACAAAGAAACGAAAGTCAGCGAAATGCGAAAGTACTCCTTATGTTTAACAAAGGGAGGATAGACAGCAGGCTTACCGGCCACCTCTGCTGGGCTGACACCCGGCTGTGGAGAAACGATATTTCACCCACGATCAGAAAAAGTTAAGGAAACACGTCTTCAGTTTGCCAACAGTCTATTATATTGATCTCGACAGACAGTTTTCTTCTACAAAGAATCTACAAATGTGTCTAATTCTGAGGCAACGGTTCAGTTCAAAGAAACACTTATGCAAGTCGCTTACTACAATACTAGTCATGATTTAGACCCGGTTCACCGTGGAGCACATGCAGAAATACACAGACAAATCAGTGGTCAGGTCACACCCAGCCGAGCTACCACACATCAGTAAACGACGCAGTGATGCATAGAGCACAACTGCAGCCTGGGAACAAAACACGACCGCAGAATACCGAATGAGCCTCTAATCACCCCTACTGAGCGCAGATGGACTGCATGTACAAACTGTTTTTGTTTACAACAGGCCGGACTGAGACAGTGTAAAGGATGAGAGGACCGAGAAAAAGCCAACAGCAATGGAAAAGATGGACTGGCTTCAATGGCAGTTACTCCAGTGGCCAAGAAATACATCTCTCCTCTAAGAAGGCAGCGGCTCAATTTAATTAAAGCAACACATCAAGATGAAAATAAACCTTATATTTCAGCTGAGGGGGGGAGGAGACATGCAAGGAGGAAAGTGTCTGTCAGTGGGATGAACATAGCCAGAGTCTAGTAAACTACTGCGGTCTCTCGTGCAAGGTGTGAGCGTTGTCCGGGGGGGTTTGGGGAGGGGGACACGTTACCGGTCCCGTCGGCTGCATGGCCGCGGCTGTCATCCGAGGGGGCATCATCATTCCTGGCATCATAGGCGGCATCATGCCCGGCATCTGATACATATTTAAAAAGCAATAAAGAATCATGAGATGGGGCCGGATGCACTTTACTGATCCCAAGTGGGATATTATAGATATTCATCAGAGTCTAGAAGTCCTCCTGCCCACTTTGGCACCCTGTACACAAAAGGTATAAAGAAAGAAAGACGTGCGGAGGGTGAGCCACAGACACAGCCGGAGAACGTCTCAGATCGCAGTCACCCGTCACCACCTACAGTGCTGAGATGCTCACACAGCAACACATTAAACCTCCCAAAGCAGACCTTCTAATTAAGAAAAAGTCAAGCTGCGAAGCTTAACAGACAACCATTATTCACAACTGGAGTCAATCCACTATTAGCTACTTCTGTTCACTAATTGAATTTCTCATCCATTTAAATGAATATATTCCATATTAGAATCCTTCATCGCCAGGTTCCGTTTTTATTGCTTGGCCAAGGGTAGAATCGATAATGATGGACATCTATCATAGTCGCCCACGTGTCAGCTGAAGTTCTTAAGCTCAGCTCAGGGCTGCACTCAGACATTTACTTTTTATTCAATTTAGCAACTAAGTGTGTCGCTCCACTAGCAGACTGAGGCATATGTCTGACATCATTGAGTGATGCCTTGGGGAAGGGCGTGGTAGTTTCTCACCTGCCCCATGGGCGGGCCTCCCATCGGGGGCATCATCGGGGGCATCATGCCGGGGGGCATGGGCGCCATGCTTGGTGGCATCCCCATAGGCGGGTAATGGGGCGGCATCCCGGGTGGGCCCATCTGAGGAAAGGGAGCAAGAAGAACAGGGCACTCATCAGGCAACTTGCTTTTACCGTGACCTCCCCCAGCCCCGCCCCACCACATCCGATCCCATCCACCCCGAAAGCAGCCACTTACAAACGGTGGAGGCATGCCAGATGGGGGAACACCCGGAAAAGGCGCAGGCTGGCCGGGGCCATTACCACCATCTGCCGACGACTGTCGTGAATACGAGATAAAGAAAGTCAGGACTACAGTTGTAGACTGTGCGGCCCAATGTGCATACAAGCATCGACTGATTTTCACTGAAAATCAAAGGCTGCTTGCTTACTGATAAAGCCAAACCGTAACTGTCCATTGCCACGTGTAGTGTGACGTATATAACCTTCCCACACTTGGTACTCGAATACAAACGGATATTTAAAAATGGTCAACTTTGACTTGTATGCCATACTTCAATTTATTCCGTTTTTCTCAGTAAAGATACAGATCGGACTGTCAACATTAATGTATTAGTGACCCTAAAAATACAAGCGGCTGTCATTATCCAGAATGTTAACATGAGTTTTACACAGTTTCCCGGGTAACATGTGTGGGAGTCAGATACACAAAGCCAATACCTATTACTGACCACAGTCAGATACGCCCGCGTTATTTACAGCACCTTCAATAAGACACTCTTAATACACATACCGCGTAGAATTTAACTCTGTACTTTGTTTCCCGCGGTACTACGATTAACCGATTCTTTGTATTCCGCTTAAATGTAATAAAATTAACGACAACAATAACAGATTCTTTATTGCTCCCTGGGGGAATTTTCTTTATGCGCCCCCCAGCTTGCTCTGTGAAGGTGAGAGCAAGCTGGCCGCGAAGGGCAGCCACCCATAGCAGAGCCCAGGGAGCTGGGGGGTTAATTAAGGGACCCTCAGATAAGCCGAGCCCAGGCTTCGATCACAGACACAGAGACTTAGCCCACTGAGCCACACGCCGCCCGTGTCTTAGGTGTGACTTTGATTACAATCTTTGACGAGGATTTAAATGTCCTGCTTCCATTTTAAAAGTGAATTTCTAAGGTAAACCACCTATCTTCGACTGTTAAATGCTTCACACTTCCAGGAAATCTTCATGTACATAGAGCATGACACTTCAACCCTGTTCTGAATACACATCAGTCACCGGTCGTACTGATGCAGCAACTAATCAGTGCTATTTGGCTGGTAAAATAACGTTTTATTGTTACTAGATTTCCATATGTTAATAATCAGCATTTAAAGCTAGGGACATTTGATATATAGGCGAGTATAAAGAACGGAAAACTGTTTTAGGGTAGCATCTATTAAGTTAATTTTGCTGTTTCCTCATTAGCTTGATGCCATGCCTACATGATACATATACCTATAGAATTATATCTAAATCCAGCCGATCTGATCTTAGATCAAGATTCAGTTATTCATTTTATTAAATTTCCAACAAATGCAGCAAAAAACAATAGTATATCACACCTTTTAGTTTGAATGAAGTCAATAGCGAATCACTTGTTAGCCGTCTAACTATACAATTAGAAATCTTTAAACCGAAAATAGTACAGAAACCGACTTCAAAAAAAGACCGAAACAGACTACGGCTACAAAGTTTACCGTTTTATTTTATAATATATAATAAAATATGAATTTACTGCTAAAATGCTAGAAAGAATCATGTTTAGCTAGCTAGCCGACAAGCTACAAACTTTACTCACCATGTTGAACACCGAACAACCCTTCTTTTCCACCTCGGATTAACGTGTCATCCGATTGGCTTGTTTCTTTAGGGTCAAAGTGCAAAGTTCAAAACCAGCCGCGTTACACTTCCCAGTGATCCAATAAAATTCGCGCGTTGTATGACTGACATTACATCCATCCAATCAACGACTAATATAAATGATGCTGCGGGGGTTGACAACCCGAGCTTTGTGTGGCGGTAATAAGAATTGCTCCGCCAGAGTTTCATCAAATAAAGGATATATCCGAAAAAAGTCTGTTTTAGATTAATCGTAGAATATGAATTGTAATACGTTGATTGTCATAGGTGTGACTTTGATTGGAATCTTCGACGAGGAAAATGGATATTACATGTTCTAACAAGAATTTAGCGATTTATTGTGGTATTTGAAATATTTATTGATACATAATACAATTGCTGCCTGTTATCATTTTTCTAATATTGTTTTGGCGATTGTCCGAACATAAATCAGTTACCACTTATAAAACCTGGTGTGATTCAGTATTTATAAAGGAAGTCAACAACCACCAGAGTAACTTCAGTCGCAGTGATAAACTGTGATGCACATAGATTTCCAGTACTGTTGCAGGGTGAGAGGGCATTTTCACCACATTAAGGAGTTCCTCGAAGTCTTCTTTCCATAATTTCACAATATCCCCAGAGCATGTCAGCACTTTCCAGTCCTGGTTGAGTGCAGCCTGAGAAAGGTCCAGTATCCCCTTCCTGGGGGGTCAAATGGTTTATTAAACAAATGTGGGGCCACCCAGTAGTGTCACCCAATGGCCTCTCCAGAATACCTTTGCTGTGATCAAATTCTCACCTTTCTAGGATCCTCCCCCAATCATTACCCCGAAAGCTTCCTCCTTCAGCTTCCCTCACCATAGGAATCTTCCAGCATGTCCTCGGGCAGTGGTTCTCAATTCTATTCCTGGCACAAACCCCCCCCCCCCCCCCCCCCCCCCGCCAGGAACATTCCCTGCCAGAATGTTTTCATTGCAACCCTACCTTAATCAGGCTCAAAGAAACCCACCAACCTCTGGTACCATGTACAATTACAGACATCTTCGTGTTTGTACATGGACATTACATGGCTTACAAAAGAAACTTGTGTAGGTTATATGGACTTAAAAATTGGAATTCCAAGCTCAGTTTGCTCCCAATTATGATAGAAAAATCACTTAATGTTCAGTCTAATATATAGTGGTGTGAAGATGTATTCATATATAACTATTATGGTCATCTTTACCCTTAGAAATTTATGTTGTGTGTGTAGTTTTGTGTAGTGTTGCTAAACGCTAAAGTTAAAATGAATCTGCAACCTATAAATTATTTTGGGGACAAAAGATCAATCACAAATGGACTGCAGTCACTTTAAACATGTAACAGATGGATTACCTCAATAATGACAGAAAGCATAATAAAGTATTTATGTGAAATTATCTGTATTTTATGTGTGGCATGACAGCATTTGAATACCTTTACGATTACTTGCAGATTAATGCAAAGAAACACGCTACCCGATCATCGTGGAGTATGTATCTCATCATTTTCCCGCCTCTTCTCCTGGCTTGGGGCACATTATGCCAGTTTACCTGTTTCAGGAGATAAAACAATATTATATTTAATATTTGTACACCTTTGAGTTGCTCAGTCAAAAAGAAATCTGAAGAACATAAGTGCAGTCCATATAGTTGCCTTTCATCTTGTGACTGTGATCTCAGTGCCAGTGAAAAATTCACATCAAAGGATTATGGAAATTGGCCTGGTGAATTCAGCAAAGGTCACCCGCCCCCTCAAATCTGGCTGACAGCTCTAGGACTTTTCTGTCTCATATGAAGATTTTCTAGATGTGAAACAATGTGATATCTTGTGCAATGTCAGCCTGCCTATATTCAGAATGCGATTTGCTATATTTATATTTATGGGGACAAGGTGGGATCAAGATTTTATTTGAGATGCGACTCTAATGTCTCTCTGTATCAGTGTACTCAGGCTGATCTCCTGTCAATCAGTGTTTCTCAGAAAATGGGGTAAGCTACGCCTGATCAGGAGAGGTTGTTGCAGTAGCAGGGTTGCATAGGACCACCTGTTTAGTGGTTATCATGCACGTGCATGTGTGAATTTCCTGGAGTCAGTTTACCATTTAAAAGACAGAAAGACATTGTGCAATGCAAATCACATAAAATGGCAATGAACCAGAAAGGACTCATTTTTCAAGTCCCTTCATTCATTGTTGTATCCGTATGTGACTGTGCACAGATCAGATTATCTGCAGCATAATCTTATGAATGAGCACCATTAATGTTTTTTATGCGACTTCTTAATATTCTTATTGTCGTTTTTGCATCATTTCCTGAAGTAATGTTTTCTCCAGAACCATTGAATTGAACCACTTTATGTGGAATCGTAATCAATCGTTATGATGTTGCACTCTCTTACTAAACTATTGCACTCTCATTTATTGTTGCACTGCGCCTTCTAATGCTAAGTTATAGCAGAACTCTGCAGCACACACATTTGTACTCTTCGAATATGCAGCAATAAAACCTGAAACCTGCATTCTAGATTAAACGTAATAGAGACGTAGTGGGTGTCATGTTTAAAGTGCTGTTTCACAACATGGTGTGACTCAGTTTCACCCAGTTTTCAGCAGGCTATCAATGTGTCTTGGCTTTCCTGTTGGTATGAGGACTTTTAGTCTGTGGACAGGGTAGTCTCTCTGGGGGGGAAGGGGAGAAGCCAGTCTCTCAGAGATTGCGTGTTTTATGCAGCAGAGTCCAGACGTGCAGCTGAAGGTAATAATGCAGAAAACCAATTCAAGTGCTTCCTCAGTAATGAAATGAGCTTGCATGTTTGGGTCTGCCCCGTGCAGTGGGGGCAGCGACGGCAGTGCCTGTGACATCAGGATCTTGCCAAGCACGCTTTCCTCCTTCCAGGCAGCCTCGTTTATCAAACCCTGCGAGTCTCCATCGCTCGCCAGCGGCCTGCTCCTGGCCAACCACCCCCACATCCCTCATCAATAACGGCAGCAAACAGGAGCATGTGTCATACAGCTGTCTGGCTAAAATGAGGTCACAAGGTACACCTGCTAAACCGTGTGGTAAAGAACCAGATGCGTTAAATGACCCAGCAAATGCACGCATTTCAGAGGGCAGAAATTACTTTTCCATTTAGGGTTTTTTTTTCTCTCTTGCGGGTTCCTGTTTAATGACTAAAAAAAGGTACAGGAAATTCAGAAAGTAGATTTAAGAGGAGGAATCCAGCCCCAGGCTGTTGTAAGAGTTACAGAACCACCGATTAATCATATAAAAACAGAGTTCACAACATTTTATGCGTACAAAAAATATGTGTCGTAAAAGAAGATTCTGTTTGAAGTAGGACTTTAAGAGTTTCATCTGCTGGCATATTAGTGCATTGAGGGCAAAGCGAAACAAAACATATAAGATGAAAGGTCTTACTGAGGGAGATATTGGTGGAGTCTGACTGAAGGAGCAGGTTATATGACACTTTGCGTCTTTGAAGAATCACTTTTATTTGTAGAAAATGCCTTAAAGACATTTTAAAGTTGTATTTTAATGTGGCATTGTTCTACTATTATTTTATAATTACATTATATGAATTGTTTTTGTAGTCATGCATTTCATACGTTCAAAGACAATAATCTAAACAAATATGGTGGGATGCTGTTCGCCCTAAAGTAATACTTGGAAATGCTTGGAAAAACCCATTTACATTTTTAAATATATATTCAAATATATGTCAACCACATTTACAGACAGGGATGATGCGATTTTCACCTGTCCTTCCTGGTGAAATGACTGAAGATGCGACAGGCTGGAGATCAGTTTTCAGGCAGTGCCACAAGTAGTCGCGCTCAGATTAAATCAGGCCTGAGATGATTTTTGCTTTTCTATCCCCTGGCCTAAACCCTTTGAGTCACAATCTGATTCTGTTCTAATGTTATATTTGCCCACATACAGTCCATTTTCCTTCTAATCTTGACACACATCACAGCCATATTATGCTGTACAATATTCACTTGATTTTTACACAAACTTTTTAGCACCAAGATAAAAAATATACATACATTTGGATCAAACACTTAGATATGCAATAAAATTGTAATATTATAAGTGTTATAATGTCGCAAATTACATGCTGGATTTAGTGTGGCTTGTCCACCTTCCTTGAAGGTTTCAGTGACTTTAGTTTCATGACCGATTTCCCACCTCAGCTACTATTTCATTTAAAGTGAAAGGAGGTGGATGCTGTTCAACCAATTACTTCAATATTAGTTCAAGTACAAGAACTTGTGGACATAGATGGAAAGCACTTCTTTACACAGCTTGTAGTTAGAGAATGGAATAGTCTTCCTGCTAGTGTAGTGCAAGCTGAAACCCTGGGTTCCTTTAAATCAGAGCTAGATAATATTTTAACAACTCTGAGATATTAGCTGAATTTTCCCCAAGCGAGCTTGATGGTCTCTCATTTGTAAATTTCTTCTGTTCGGTATATAATTTCTCAAATATTCAAATTCGTTTTTAAATGGTCCGATTAACAGAAGATTGTGCTCATCTAAGAAACATCAGCTATAGATTTAAACTGCATTTATGCTGAGTGCCAAGCGTAACCAAAGGCTAAAGACAAATGATGGGGCGTTAAATAATTACCCATCATGCCTCGTTTGCGCATCGATCGGCTGTGCAGCCGCCTTCCGGCCCACCGCCATCTCGGCCAAATGTTCCGTGACCATGTCCCATGTCGTTTTTAGTTATCCCGGACCTCGGCGGTGGAAATCTCTGTGCAGAGACGTGGGTCTGGCGGTGGGGGGGGAGTGGTACAGATTGCAGTACATGGATGATTGAGAAAAAGTTTTATTGATTTTGTCTGCAGGGATAATAAAATGGCAGCTCACTCCACAGTTGTCAAAATGATGTAATCACAACCCAGCTGCAGTGACTTAAGCTGTCATGAAGAACAGTGTCCCTAAAAGCATATTCATCCTGGGGGGGGGGGGGGAGTTATTGACTTCTTCCAGCTGGGGACATATTGATTCTGCTAAAGAATGGCGCCCCTCCACTGGGAATATTTCTTCCAGGTGCTCGGTTTGCCTGTATGTAGCCCACCAGGGTATTGCTGCATATTCTTCCTGCTAACTCTAGCTGTAACTCTAGATAAAAAACAAAAGTAAAGAATAAGTGCTAAATAGTTTATGGGTCGACAGAGAAAAGCTAACTAAAGTCTTAAAATGCACAATTTATATAGGGAAGATACAAGCTTAATTTTGTTTGAAAGCTGTTTGGCACGTCGAGCAAACAGAAGGCAGAACGTTTTGGAACTTTTAATCGCATTATTATCGGTTTGCCTCTGAAGCTCATTTCGTATTCCTGAGCTTAGGTGCTCTGCCACAGCTTAATAAAGGTCATTTTGATAAACACACATAAGGTCATTCGAGGAAAAATATCCAATAACACATCTGTCAATAACATCCGTCATAAGAGTTACAACAACAAGAATTATCCGTGAGTTTAAGTTATGGTCCAAAAGCTCTTGTGTTGTCATTATTTTTACACACACACAAATGTAAATAACTCACAGACTGCATTATTGCATTCTGGTATTCCCCATTACGGAACTAAACTGACATTTCAGGATTAAAACCTCACATGTTAGCCGGTATTACACCTCATTCTGGTTATCAGTTTGTCTCGATCTTCCAAAGCAGGCCTATCTCAATTTTTTGGCTTCATTTCTTGATTACTGGAAAAGCAGGTAAGTTTTACATGATCTGAAAGGCTGTCTGATTTCATGAATAGCAATCATATTCATTGCTTTCCTCACTCCTGATTGAGTCTACATTTTTTTTCCAGCCCATAATTTATTTTTAAATACGCCAGGAATGACTATGATTAAATTACCGTAATCCCCATTGACTCTAGCTAGTAATAAAATCAAATATTGTAATACGCATGGCATTGTATGCAGTATGAAAATGTATCAGCTGCTTCATCTGCAATTAAAGAGAGAATTAATTGAAGAATGTGTCATAATCTAACTCTAGCAGTCGTGGAGCTCAAGCTTTTCATGCTAAATATGAATCTATTCAGCACAGCACTTGTCATGTTCTCCACTTATACTCATAGTATTGACAAAAATAAGCAGAATATTAGAACCTCTGCTTTTTTCTTGTTATCTAGGCTCTTGTTTTATATACTTCATTTCTTCAGAGGCGCATTAATTGCAATAGCTCTGCTATGAAACTTTGCATCCCGCCCAGGCTGCCTTCTGCCCTATGCTGCCTATGGTGGGCTCCAGGTCCACTGTCACTCTTACTGGGAAAAGTGGTCGGAACACCAATAGATTGCCCTAAATACGAAATCTGAAAAAGTAAAACAAAGGTAGAAGATCAAATTTAACTACAATGTTGACTTACATTCTTCCTTTAGAACAGATTATGTTGGCTTATGAATTCGTGTAATTGGTATAGAAACAAGAATGAAGAGCTTTCTAAAGAAATGTAATTTAATATCATGCTACTGATGAGAGCTTGCATTGCGTTTGTCCTCTTAGCATCTCTGGTACGCAGCCACTGCTGAAAGCTCACGCTCTGCACGTTTTCCAATAACCTGTTAGAGGCTCTGCCTCCTGTCGCTAGCTAATAAAATTAGGCAGTTAGCAGGAAGCATCAAGCACGTCTGTCATCAGTCAGGCCACGGCATGATAATTATGCTGAATTATTTTTCTCGTCTGATACCAATAAAATTCCCCACAAATGGGAGTTATATTGTGCTTTATTTACATGAGGGTTACTGACTCTCTCTCTCTTTCTCTCTCTCTTACTCTCTCTCTCTCTCTGTCTTACTGTGACTTTTCATCACTGCTCTCTAAAAAATGGAAAGCATTTCGATAATTCTGTGTTTTTCCTTCCCAAATGCCCTATACTCCCATAATCACAGATGCTAGATTCTCTGTCCACTCATCCATCTTCTAACTGTTTATTCAATAGTTATAAAGCTCTTCCTACAGCACTATGTCCCTGACTGAAGTCATTTATTAGATGAAAACGACATTCCTGCAATCACCATGAAGGCCATAAAATCTATTTCCAGTCATTAACCTTTTCCTAAAGGTCAAACAACCACGGTCAGTTGTCACCATGTCGGTATTTGAGCTACTGCTAGTAAACCATGTTAGATGAAAGAATCATCACTTACTGTAGGAGCCATATTACTGCTGTGGACAGTGAATTATGGGTACTCTATCAGTGGATCGCCATATTGTGGCTACCTTCAGTCTTTGATATGCTGTGACCATTATCATCTGTGAGTTTATCATCACTGAATTTAGTCTGCATGTGAGGTAAATCATGGGTGAATTCAGGGTTACTGTAGTCTTATAAAGGTATGGATTCTCAGATGATTTGTGACCCATTACCACGAAATGAGTTTTATGGGTGCAGTTCTACCAGTGCGACTTAAGACTCATTTCGTGGGGATGGGTCACATTTAGTCATTATTAGTAAGATAAGTTCTGCCTGCACTGCATGCTGGGTGAGATTATGCTAATAGTTGTCGAAAATTTAAAACCAGTGACTAACTTTGAGACAGCATGCAAGCAGAGGCTGCTTTTTTCAAAGCACTTGCTTCCAGAAGTTGCTAACTGATCCATGAAGGTTGTGGAAAGATGGCCGAGGATCATAGGAACGCAAACAGGATATCAAGAAAACAATTCAATGCAGCATATTAAAAACACAGTGCATTTAAGTCAATGCACTTACAGGCTCAGTTTTATAGGCTCTGATCTGTCTCAAGATAAATTTCAGCCTCCATGAGATAGTGATCTAAACATCCCATCTTTTTCTCTTTGAGAGGTATTTTCAAGGACACTTTAATGGTATGTGTTTGCTACATGATATAGATTAATGCTTAAAAGCCTGTGTTATGACGTCTCCGCGGTCGATCGAATGCAGCATCCCGGCACCAGAGGGTTTCTCAAACCATTAAATGGGGGAGAAACTCAGCGAGTAGCAGATAACAGCGATTTCCTGTCTCCGCTTTTTGTTTTCTCAACTCAAGATTGCGACGCACTAGCTCTTTAAAAAATAACAAGTTCTGGAAGACGGCACGCAGATTAAAAGGTTTTGCCGGAGTTTCACTCTGCGCTTCTGGGAACGACTAATGGTATGCTGGCTTGACTCTGAGGACCGAAATAATAGCAGGATACCTGGCTGCACTGAGTGTGATGTAACGCCTGCCTTGATTTTGTATCGCTCACTTAGGGCCACCTGCTCCCAACTTTAACGAGCAACCAGAGCCTGTCTGTCAATCAGCAGTTGAGGGTCGCCAGTCCTGCATGCATGATGAGCTCTGGCACAAACTGGCTCTTTTGTTCTCCTCTTTTAATTTCCCAGAGTCTTTCCCTTTGATTTTTTTTATTAATTCTAGCTTCAGAAAACTGATTAATTCACCCTCTTTCTATGCAAATATGCTTAAACACCATGTGTTTGAACCCATGATGATTTATTATCTCCAAGTAAAGCTGCTAAACAATAAACTGAATTATCGGACAGCTTTATGTCTATAGCTTACATCGAATGCATCGGTGCCCTTATTGCAGTAGCTTAGGAAATTATCTTTATAACCGAGGAAGTTATATATGGAAAATTATACAGCCTCATAACATCGGATTTTGTTATTGAATTACACAGACCATCTTCATGGGTCGTACCAACCTGCTGCCTCCATTTCGAGCCACATACTGCAGTAACTGATACATGTTTGTGTCAGAAATTTGAATTTAGATTTGTACAGATTTCCCAAAAGATTTCACGAGTTAATAGGGTCAATCCTATTATGCTGTAAGGAAGCAAAGCAGTAAAAGTGGAAATGAGAACTTATTTATAATATATGGCATTTGTTAGGCCTATGTATCCTTTTCAGTTATTGGAAAAAGTGCATAAAAGGTATAGTGAAGAAATAGATATAAGTTAATAAGGAATTAAGATGTGATGTAGGCCGACACAGTTATACAGTCATGTAGAGTGTCAGCGTGTCTTTATATGCTACCCTGGCATGTGTTATGGTTGGGGGAGGGGAGTGACACGCTGGCTGGAGGTGCTGGATGGCAGTAGGTAGGAAGGATCCCCTTCTTAGCAGACCGTGATGGAACGTGGAGGTGTACAAAAGTGCTCTTGGAGACCACCCCAAGGAGCAGATGGTGGTCTCCATGTTCACTTCTCTGCCACTCCAGCTAGCTTTCCTGATGAAGTACAGAAACCTTCCCACATCTGCCTACGGGAGATTCAGATAAAAGGACACGATCGATAAGAGCCAGACTATCTTAGGACCGTAACCAGAATGGCATGAGTTGAAAAGACAAAGGACTGAACTCCAAGTCTATCAACCTTGAAAATGCCATCATGAATGCATTAAAGCTACTCCGTCGTGAGCTGAAAATGCAAGCCTCCTCAAAATGATTCGGTTCAGCCATTGCACCTGTTTTTTTCCGCATCTAGCCCTCTGAAGACTGTCACTGCCATTACTGGTGGCAGCCTGTCATTCCTGATTTCCAAGATAAAGTTGCAGTCATTGCCTAAACATGAGCAGCCTTGCAGTTAGTTATATAATGTGCCACTGCTCTGCCCACCATGCGGCAAATATTCACCCACCTGATTATTCCAAAAGTTTATGGTGCATATTTTCAGAAGTCTCTGGTGAACAAGTGAATGTGATTAAATATGTCACTGGCAATTTATGTTAGCTTTGGGATGGTCATTCGTTTTGCAAGTGTGTATGATTATCAAGAATGACAACATTATTAGGAAAAGTGTTGCTGGCGTGTGGTGAGTACAGCTCGTACTGGACTGCTGTACGCATCGGGCACATGACAGGCTCAACAACTCACTGCTCCTTTCTCCCGGCTTAACGAGAACTGACGGTGAGAAAACAAGATGGCGTCTACATCCTGCAGGAAAGTTGCTCACCGTGACCAGTTATGCTGGTGTTAAATACCATTTCCGGATGAAAATGAATCGTGCCATCAGATGTTGGGTCTACTGAATGAACGGCTAGAGATGGGCAAAAATACATCAAAATGTGTCTGATGCTTAACGAGACAAGATACAAATATGAGACCAAACAAAAAATCTAATATTCTGAAATGTCTTAAATATATCCAAACTACTGATGTGAACACTCAGATGATGGTAAGTCACTCAATAAAGTAATAACAATTGACAAAACTGCTTCCTTTTTTGATACCACAGATGCAAATAACCGAAAACAACTAAGTTTAATGGCAAAAATGACAAACACAATTTAAGAGCTTCACTCAGCAACATATGGGGCTTGTAAGTCATTTAGTTCAACACAGGTGATCAACTATTGCCTCTAATAATCATTTATTAAAATGACTGAAAAAAACTAAGCATCGTGCTTGTGTATGCACAAATGTTGTGCCCACGTGACGTCATCACGCGTACAGTTTGGGGGAAATATTTCTTGTACAAAAAATACAAAATACAAAAAATACTGAACATCAAAGTATTTTGGTACAAATTGCAAAACATTTTCATGAAGTCAAACGCAAATTATAAAACACAATTTTGTATTTAAAATACGTACTTTAAGTACATTTATCATAAATACTGCCCGTCTCTCATGATATGTTTTATCTTTCTTTGGGGAGGGGGTTTCTTTTGTGGGAGGTGTGAGGGGCTGCAGTGAAGGAGAGTAATGGCATGGCTGCCAGACTAATAGCAGCACGCTGTAAATAAACAGCACCCCAACCTTCCCCCCTCCATGTTTTCACATGCTCTTCAAATGGAGATGTATTACAGGAAAAAATGGGAGATGTGACATATTCAACAAGATGTCCTTATGTCATGGTCTGTGTCAGCATCATCTCTCCAAATGGCCTATAATGACAAGGCAGCTGAAAGTGCGTTTTCTATCTGCTTTTCCATCACTTTCCTGTCAGTCTCCTCCCCTGTTTTATTTTATTTTTTTTCCGCAGCAATTTTGGGATACGCTCTGCAAAAAAAAAGACCCGATGCTAGCTAGACACAAATCCCACCGAGCTGTCTGTCGTGCCAAAACCGATAAAATCGCAAACGATGCCTTTAATTAGCTATGGAGACGGTACATTCAACACACGTCGCTTCTGGTTGAGAGGGGGTATTATGTTTTTGAATTTCGGAATAACAATGATTTATCACAATAGCTGCCGTACCGTGGTTTGACGGCACGTGTCTTGGCCACTTGGTGGTGGCTGCTGAGAGCAGATGCTGCGTGAGTGACATATGCAGATGGCGGTCCTCACACTGAGATGAGATGGGGAGGACTCCCAGAAAATGATCTACTGGTTCTATAACAATCACACTTTCCAGCTGGCTCATGGTGCTGGCAGGGTGATTCACAGACTTTCTAGTCTGAGATCAAAGCAGGAGATCATTAGATACAGTTGTGTCCGATAAGACTTGCAGCTAAATTTGTAGGTATGTTACAGAAATGGCAATTCTGAATTACCTGGTGTTTTTATGTGCCTGGGTCCAGTCAGAGATGATGTAACAATACATTTTTACGGTTATGAATGCCAGAATATCTTATAGGTAAAGTTCTGTATGATTGCTTTAGGAGTTTTAATAGAAACTGAAAGGCACCTTTGATTCCAAATATAAGCTTATTACTTATATTCATAAATCCATGATAAGGGAGAAAAATGAGAGATGATTGGTTAAATTGCATTAAAGAGGCACCTTTGAGAGTGGTGATTTTTTTTAAATCATGTTATGACTGGGACCTGGGTGAGTGCTGGTTCCACATTAATAAAGAGTCCTCCAGTTTTATTCTAGTCTGCTACATAACTAGATTTCTTGTAGCAATACCTGTTAACTCTTTTCTTTACCTCAAACCTTCAGTAACCCAAACACTCAAACACCTGTATCTCCCTCTGTTCCTCTGCTCCTTCATCCATTCATTCATCTGTCCTGGAAGGACCTAGCATCCCATCAAGGGTGTCATATGTATGGATGGATGTGTTCACAGTTTTCTGAACTGGCTTTCAGTTTTCCAATACTAGAAAAATGCTCCTCCTCTTCTCTGAAAGTCTTCCAGTTGTAGCTCTCTTTCTTTCAGCACCATCGCTGTGTCTATCTCTCCAGGCCTCGCACAGACTAATCATGGAGGAGTTTCTGGAAATAAACATCAAGCAAAGAAATTAGAAAGTGAGAGAGAGTCCTCACCAACCACCTTTGAAATATCCCCGACTGAGTCTGGTTAGTTCTGATTAGTTCTCAGCTGGATAAAATTATGCTGCTTTTTCCTAATCTGACAAGAGCATAGACAAAATAAAAAATCATATACTAGAAAAATCGATCTGAACAAAACTGAAATAATGTTAATATTATTTAATGCTCTTCACTTTTTGCACATCATTTCTTCACTGAGTTTATATATGATCTAGAAAGTCCATCTCAGATTAATAATGTATATCTTATCTTGACTAAATTACTGAAATAATGTTTCAGTGCATACAGGGTTATGTAATGAAAAGAGAGTCAGATGATGGATTGCTGTGTGTTTTCTCCCGGTTGGATGTGGCCTTTGGGCAGGAAGGAATGACATGGTTTAGCGCTGGGAGTTTTCGGACCAGCTGGGCTGCCTGTAGGCAGAAGTCCAGGGGGTTTTGCCTCATTAAAAAATAATAATAAAATAGACTTGCTACAAGTGCTCTATTTTTCATAAAGCAAATGTAGTTCATTGCGGGGTATAATACAAAATAAAAATATTAAATGCATTCATCTTTTTTGGCAGGTCGGAGGTAGGTAGAGGGAACATCTATGGAATATTCAAAACCGCATGTAGGCTGGACTCCCATCGGCTGAAACTAATTACAGTACAACATGCTGTAAATCTTTCTGTAGAGTCTGTCGATTCACTCACTTTCCAGTATAAGCATGTCCTGCGAATTTTCTTCATTTTCTGCATAAATGTCTAATGAGAAGACTTTAGTAAATCGTGGCTTTATATCAAAATGTGCAGTATAATAATCTTGAGATGAAATATGTGAGTTATATTAACTGGAACCAGTTAATTAACATGCATTGGCTGAGGTTTTTATAAAGTGCAAAATTTGCTCTATTTTCTTTGCAGCTACAAGCACTTGCTTTAGTCGTCATGTAGCTTTTGAAGTCGGCTAATCAGCCTCCACCACTGGCTTATGGTGAGACAATTTTCATCGAAGTTTTTGTGTGAGAGAAAGTGGAGCTGAGTGACAGAATGTTCCCCTTTTTCCAGGCACTGCGGCTCCCTCCAATCACAATCCTCCATAGATGTTCCCCTCTCAGGCGCCAGAACCGCCGCTGTCACTCTGCTGTCAGTGTTAATTAGCGCTGAGAGGAAATTCTTACATCTCGACCATGGAGAAACGCATTAGGCTCACTGTACTTTATTTAAGGAATAAAACTGCTTTGGGAAACAGTGAATGTAAGTCAGAATTTGTTTGGTGGTGGAGCAGCGGCTAAGCAATTAGCACTGTAGCTTAGTGCCTCCAGGGATGCAAGCTGAATTCCTGCCCCCGGCTCTGTGTGGGGGGGGGGGGGTCTGCAATTCTCTCCGATGTTTGTGCTGGTTTCCTCATATGAACTTGGAGCTAGAGGTGTCTCTGGACTGCCTGAAAAGCATCGTGTGGTTTGTGAGCATGTGTCAGGTGTGGGGTCTCATCCGGTATGACCCTAGTACTCAGGGACGGATTATGGGTTGTGTGGGCCCCTGGGCAAAACGTTCGCGAGGCCCCCCCCCCACCACCACCACCAGCACCAGCACCACCACCACAACCACCACAATTCAAGGGCCCTTGGCAGCCAAACGCTCTCCCTATAGGGTCAGGGGCCCTTGTAGGCAGAGGATCAAAGAATGTAGGCCCTCTAAAATAGACAAACGAAAATACATTGTTGATAAGCGTTGCAAATTGTTTTGGGCTAGGGGCTCCACGGGCCCCCTGCACCCCAAGGGAGGGGCATCGTAACCCCCTCGATAGCAAAACCAGCCAATACAACCCCCTGGACCCTGTTAAATGGGTAGAGACCTCAATCACCCTAATGTTCAATCCAAAGTTATGTCCTTGAGTTGATGGATGATGAATAGATAGAATTGACTATATAAAAAGGGATTATTTAAGGACAACTTGCACTTGGTGGATTATGTGTGTCTCAAACCCAGTGTTTGTTTATATAGAAATGCATGATGGACCGGAGGCTAAACTACTGAGCAGGCCCTTGGGTTTGCCCAGGATGGCTCTCTCTGCCGGACTGAGCTCACTGCCAGGCGACAGCTTTTCTGTCATGATGAGCTTGTCAAGCCCCTCTAATGAGGTCAGATCGTTGCTCCTGGATGGCGTATCTGCCCAAACTGGAACACCATGTCGCACGAGGTTTTTCTTGTGCAAAAGTCACACTCGAAGTTGCTCTGTGATGGCACTGTGGGCCCTGACACCTGAGCTCTCTTCCAGACAAGGTGGGGGGTGTAATCATGCACCTGATGTGTCAGTGCATGCCATAATATGCTGCGTTTATCTGGGTAAAATGGAGAGAGAGAGAGAGAGAGAGAGAGAGAGAGGGAGCAGGTTTGAAAGTAATGTGAAATCACACAAGGTGCGGGTCATTCAGGGAATTTTCAGATTCTTAAGGAGTTTGCACAATAGACACATTTCCTATGAACATATGGCTAGTTCAGTCTCTGGCAATATCCTTAATAAAATATGATTACTGAATCCTATTTGTTATATAGCAGAATTAATTCAAACTCAGGAAGTCAGATCTGCTATAAGCAGATGTCCAAAGTCCTCCATTCAAATTCTGAAATCTCTGAGAATAAGTGACTCGGGAGCAGGAGCAGCAGCCGGGAAAAATATTAATTGAAGTATCCTGATTTCTTAGGGACGTGGCTTTTTAGAGGGAAGATGAAAATAAAAATGCCATAAAGTGCGGTGGCTACTGCTTCAGAAAAGGCAACCCCGGAAAGTTCCCGGGCCTGTTTACGGGGGGTTTGTCAGGAGAAGTGGTAACTGCAGAACTGCAATTTACAGCGACCTGAATATGAGAAACGGATGAATATTTCATAGCTGTTTTGAGAGCTTGGTTACCAGCCAACAGATAAGTGGTACTGAGTGTACAAAGTAAAATGAACTAACAGAAGTTAAACAGCAGGCTGTAAGAACTGCCGGTCAGATCGGCTTCGCCGTTACATTTCCGTTACATTTTCTAATTTATGTCTTTTACTTATTTCTTCAATCGTAATATTTGGAATTTTTAGCACTGCAAAAAACATATGTAGCTGTAAAGAATGATAGAAAAGAAAAACAAAGAAAAAAATATATATATTTCCGGGAATTGCAAATATATTGATACATATTGTATCGCCTGACATATCCCAGCATGCTTACGGGCAATTGTAAATAGCCCTTTTTACATTGTTGGTATTATGGTTACATTTCCCTATTGTCACACTTGTGTTTGCCCTTGTCTTATGTGCACCCTGTTCGATCCTTGTGTGTCTTTTGCATTGTGTGAATTATCCACTGTGTCTGCACCTTACATACCCAGATGCAGCTCTCTATATTATAATCTGTATTCAAGACTTCAAGTCTATGGCTGAGATGTTCAAATGGATGCTGATTTCTAGATGGGACCTGAAATGTGTCTATTGTGCTACAGACTTTCATATCTCTCAGTGGTCTTGCAGGCAGTATTATAGACCTCTGAACTGGAAATATCTAGTTAAAGGCTTTTAAACTTTCAAAAAGATGCATAACCTGAATTGTTCTGCTTAAATATGACTCCTAAATTGTATTTACCTTCAAGGCCCAACACCAAAAGATAATCTATATCAATTAAAAAAAAAATCACTTCTGCGTTTATATAGTGTTCTGTTCTTTATTGCATTGAGTTTCGGATTTATCCTTTTAATTTCTGGTATGTCAGCGCAATTTGTAACCTAGCAACGGTTTATAACTGCATGCAATTAACACCTTATGCAAGTGCTTGGAAATTTGGAGAGACCGCTGGGTCCTAGTGGGCCCACCCCAGGGGGATGAATAATTTAATCTGCTGAAATTGTAGATCATACCTTTACCGGTGTATCGTGCCATGCTCTGCTGCACGTGTGTGTGTGTGGGGGAGGGGGTATAGTTTCATCAGATCAATTGTCCACCTGCCGCTTAGCACAGGAGGTTCCCGGACACCACAACAGAGAGGAGGGTGGGGCGCGTACAAAATATTTGTGGATTTTCAATACAAAGGGATTCTTACAAAGCGTTTCAGTGACATTCGGTGTCATGCCTTGCTGGAGGTGGAGGTTAGGGTTAGGGTTAGGGTTAGGGTTAGAATGAAACAGCAGGACGTTCATGTCCCAGACTTCAACACATGCATTGGACTGTATAGTGTAATTAACAGTTGTTCATGCATGTTTTATTTATTATAACTTAATAATGACTGGAGTGTATAAAATGTCATAACATAAAAGGCCGTCATTATTTGTTTGGGCTAAAATAAACTGACGTTTGTTGTAATCTGTCCACCTCTAAGCTGAGACATAGAGATTCGTCAGGAGCCAAAGGCGTCTCCATGAGTGGCTGGCTCTCTCCTGTACAGAGTCTCTTCCGCCCAAGGTGTGGCACTTAGTGGCTCCAGTTCCCACAGCTCCTGCATTTATGTCACCAAGGCCCATCTGTGAAAGCTTTGTAGCGCTAAAACATGAAAAAAAAAATTCACAGAGTGCTTGGTCATACATCAACCTTGATGTTAAAAATAAATAGAGCAAAAATCATTCTCTAAATTCAAACGCAACGTGTGGCGATTTTCTGTGCAACAACAAAAGCTCGTAAATTAATTATTTATCCACAAACAAATGTGTGATTCTCACCAGCTTCGGCCAACAAACAGAAGTATTTCTGTACCTCAGGCAGCTGTGATCTGTTTCGTCTTTCAGCACGTGGCCTTCATATATCATGTGGGACACGAGTTCAGGCTTGTCTTGAAATTGGTGGCTGCACCGCGAGGATTTTTCTATTAATGATAGTGTAGAGGACTGGCCACAGCTACTGGGGTTTAAACCCCATTTCGGCTAAACAGTAAATAGTCACCCAAAGGCAGATTGTTCAATGAAATGAATGAAACAGACGCATGGTTCCTCAAATACATACAATTTATTTTTTAACACTCCAGTCATGAAAAGTAAAACCATTTTAAAAACTGTAGAATAGTGGCTCCACAAGTAGCCCTAAGGGCAGCGATGATCCCCACCCAACTCACCATCAAAAAAAAACCCAAAGGGACCCAAACCCAAACACAAACTAAGATATCGATACCTCAGTGATTCCAGGCAAATGCAACACGACAATCCACAACTTCAAAATCAATAGGAGCAACACACAAACCCCAAAAAAGGACAATGGTAAGCTGAATGTAAACCCTCAGACACCTGCCCCCTGTTAGATGTCGCTGTCCCAAGCCAGAACTGAGAGTTCACCGTACCCAATTAAATTAAACAAACTGATTATTTAACTATAAGAAAAAAAGAAGAAAAAAGCCCCACAGTTAATTATACTCCAGTCATATATACCCCAAATCACCGTACGACACATGCAGACCAATCACTAAATACTCAGACAACAAACACACCATACAACCTAAAAGTTAAATAACCAGCACAATTGCCCAAATGCAGCTCCAAAGAGTTGCAGCCTACAGTTGAAGACGAGTTGGACAACGCAGTTAAGAGCGACGTTTAGCAAGGAGGATGAGCTAAAACCCGCAATCAGCAGCAAAGCTGCACAGTTCCTGCAACAAAGCGCTGGAACCTACAACCAGGAAACGCTACAGCCATCCAAGGCGTCTCAACCTGCCTTGCATGTGAGCAGGTTAAACTGAAAAAAATCACCAGACCCGCTCTGGTATCGGAGGCTCTCAAATTCCCAAACGCAACCTCCACAGCACCTGACGTACAGCGGAACAAAACCCATGTTGTACGTAACGTGAGTTGCCGACATTGACATAACTGTACTCTTAAAGGAGACCCCACTGATGGATCAATCTGGGTCATGCCCAAAGGTGTAACTTTGGCTAGAACATTGGGGGGGGGGTTGAGGTCTCCACCCATTATGGGAGAAATATGATTATTCGAGGGGTTGTATTACCTGGTTTTGATTTATTGGGGAGGCTACAACCCCCCCATCCCCCCCCCCCCCCCATAATGGTCACGCCCCCACCTATACCCCAATAAAGGATCATCCTATCACAATCGTATTTAATTTCAATCAATTACTATTCTTTCCTTAGCTCAAATGGAGAGTTGATTTGTTGACTTGCGTTCCCTTGAAAAAGTTGTGTTGTTTCATACACCAGGCGCTGACCATGTCCTGGTTTTATGGCTACATTTCCTTCAGGGGCATTGATAGCATCTGAAATGCTCTTCAGTCCCCCTGTTGTAGATGTACACTAATAAGTTTAAATGATTTGTTCTCCTTAACTTCCATTCAAATGAAAAGTAAAAGCTAGTAAAAGCTTGGCCCCCTTTTCTATAAATCTCTAGTGACGCTCCTGATCTTATTTATAGCAGAACGTGGAGGTAAATTCCCAGCAGGAGTCTAAGGAAACAATGGGGGCTAAAACAGAACCTGTCCCATGGTTTGCGGCATGTTTATGCTGCTGTGGGGATACTGAGCGTCTCGGGGGAAATGCTGTCTCACTCTTTACCTGACCTACCTGCAGTACCCAAGGAACATTCACGCAGTTCACTCCACATTCACCCCACTGAAGGTCTGCTCCCATTTTCCATTACCAGATTGGTTCCTAAATAAATCTAAAAATCCCATAAATGACCCCATGTATTTGATTAAGCATCTGCTTTCAAATAAAATAGAGTCTGTCGGCTTAATCCTGACGGTGCTATGACATATTTGGATGAATAAAAACGTGATCGGAAAGTAATGTGTTTACAGCTAAAGAGATTCCATCTTGCAATCTTATTTAGACTTTTTAAAATCCATCATAATGGTGTGCAGAAGAGATTCTCCCAGGCAAACTCCATCCCACTTCAGTGAAAACTTCCCCCCAAACACATGATTATCTCAGTAATTCAATAGCACGCATAGCTATCCTAGCTGCCTTTGTCCCCGATTAATTCCAGAATGTTTGTGCTGTAAACATGCCCCCTTCCTGCTCTCACAAGCCTGCCTCACCTGCAGTTACGGATCTACGGTTACTTTTCATTACACTGCTTTTAGTTAGAAGAAGGGCCTTCATTACTGGCAAGTAGGACGGTTTCCATATACCTGCAGTAGATAATACAGATGCTATGTTGAAGGCCTGAATTAAGGGTCCTTAAATTATAGTTTAATTTCTGAGGGACTGTGGGAGACCATGGGATTCCTACATGGGTATTCAAATAGCCACTAAGGGTATAGGTGTGCTTTGACAAAAGTTTGGACTCTTGTCTGAAATAATTAACCATGTTACTTCACTTGTACACTACTTTGATGCTCTTCCTAAGTAGACTTCTTCGCTAAGACTGAATATGGAGTGTGATGGATACAGTGGGACATCCTCAGTCTTCACTAGATACAGCCTTCACCAGAGTTGGATGCCATTGAAAGCCACTCAATGAATCATGACCTTTGGAAGGTTCAGTACAGGTTTCGTTGTGCTGCTTTGTTGCGACTGAGCTGGGCAGACCGTAAAACGTGACATCTTGAAATGGCTCCTATACATGCTAAATGCAGTAAGATTCACTGGTGGAAGTGGAAGACTCCACTAATTAGCATGTTACCCATTAGATACGTTACATTGGAAGAAGAGAAGCTCACAAAACTGCAGAGATCACAGCTGCATCAGTGCCACACAGATTCGCTTACAGGTTCAATACCACATCTGAACTCTTTACCTCTTCTTGTAAACCGATAACAGTTAGCAGCAAGGCTTTGTAGATGGACGAAACACTACTTGGAAATCAGACCAGTATCTCGTCTTGGAAACCGATCGCCTTTGGTTGTAATTATTCCTGCTGTCAGTTTTATTATTTATGTTCAAAACCAATCACGTGCATGTTATATATCATTTTCTTTTCTCAAAACATCATTTATATGGGGAAAAAACTTTTGAAGGTGATAGCAAATGGAAAGGATAAGAACATTACATTTGCATGTAAATTCAAACATGGAAGATGGTTAAGTGAAGGTGACAAGAAAAGCAGCTTCTTTAAAAGCAGCAGAAGGAGCAAACCTTGCTTTGAGGCTGTAGTCTGTGTTTTTCTAAGGACGAGTTGAAAAATGACTCATTGGTGGATAAGAACTCGCCTGCTAGCTTCCACGTCACAAAATTACCCGGAATACTTTGTGAAAATAGATGGTGCTGTCCGCAGGGTTCTGCCCAGATGGCACGACTTTAATAATATTTGTAAAACACCCTTCAAATGCTGTGGTATCACAATGCTCCCTGCACTGATAAGGAGATGGCGGACTGAACATTTTCCACCGCGGTTCTCCAGACACTGAATCCGGCAGCCATTAATCACTCGCCGAAAATGTGTTGACTCTCTGCCCTAAATGAAGCACTCCACTGTCGTTACTGCGTCAGTCAGCCGAAATCATGTGATTTTCCACAACTTATGAATCGGTACGGGGGGGAAAAAGGGAATTTGATAAGCAGCAATTAGCAGATTTGCACAAGGTATGGCAAAAGATCCTGGCTTGAACACAAGTGCAAATGCTCATCTTGGAAAAAAAAAACTATAATTAATATTTTTCCAGCAAAATGTTATGCTTTTGTGGCACTTTATCTATAGGAACGATTTGGTTTTGACACATCTCATCTTGCTCTCCTTTGAGTCTGGAGTCAAATTCTCGGTCAGCCGTTTTCTGGCAAGCCTGAAGCGATTTCTTTGGTTAAGGGCCTTGCTCATGGGCTCAACAGTGACAGGATTACACAGCTGGCTACAGGATTTGAACCTAGCGACCTTCCTCACATGCATCACTCCGTCCCCCGAATAACAGGCACACCACTGACTTCTGGATTTATTATTGCATGAATTTAAATAATAAATAGCTGCAGACTAAATCAGAACTCATTATACTATATTCTCTGCTTTACTTACATTGTCTGTAATAATACTACTTAGTAGATGATATAAATAATAATTAATAACACAGTCTTCTCATGCTATTCTGCTTGGTTCTTTCATCAGTTTCCTCTTGGACTGCAGTGTGTGTGTGTGTGTGCGTTTGCGTGTGTGTGTGTGTGTGTATTTGAGAGCACAAAAGCATCTTCTCACTTGGTTTTGCCAAAGGGTGTTTAATACACATGTGATGTTGGAGCTTGAGACAACTGGGGATTATTGGACAGCCAGCCGGAGGACAACTGGTTCTAGGTACACCTGGACCCTGGATTCTGACGGCCGTATCTACAGGAAAGGGCATTTTACACGGGATAATACACTGGGCTTAATACTGCTCATAACCACAGAATTACAAGTCTACATATACTACATGTACTACATATACTACATATACTACATGTACTACATATACTTCTTTCAATTTAATCAATGTCTCATATATTCAGGTGCTACACAACAACTTCTAACAAAGCAAGAACTTAATAAGACTGTTCAAGAACCAGAAATTTAACAGAAGAACATTCAGGGAACATAAAGAGACTCCAGGCCAGAACCGAGGGTGAAAGCATATAACTAATTGGATAATATAACTACTTGCATGTGATTGGTTTTGAACATAAATAATAAAACTGACAGCAGGAATAATTACAACCAAAGGTGATCGGTTTCCAAGACGAGATACTGGTCTTATGCATGAGGCTTTACTATTTCGTCACATTCACTAAATAGGGAAATTTCCGCAACTTTATCCACAACAAAATATTTTATCCGTATTCTGAGAACTCAAGCGATTTTCCAGATAATAACAAAAACTGGCGGTAACACTTGAGGAGCTAAGCCCACGATAGACTAAACAGAAACCGACATGCCATGAACTAAACTGGAGAAAGGAACGTCCTTAAGCAAAGCTCTTCTCGATCACCTTGTGACAGACATGTGGGACCTTGAGCCGCTGCATGGTGTCAGTGCGACACTGGCCAATACCGGCTCATTAAACATGAATGACAGACGCTCTGCTCCTCTTTTGTTCCACAATACAACTAATAAAATATGGATAGACCAAGGGGAGAAACCTGCCGGTACTAGAACAACTCACCAGAGGGTAAGTAAGATACAGCTCAGTTAAACAGTGGGTTTCTTCTTTACTGCCCATTCAAACATTAAGATAAGATATAACTTTATTAATACCTCTGAGGGGAAATTTCTTTATCCAGTATCACACAGGGGATATAATATATCAAAGGATATTTTAACTGGAAATAAATACAACAATGAATGACAAGCGGATGGTAAATGTGTAAAGGAAAAAAAAACAGTATTCAAAAAGAATGAACTGTGTAAATACAGTGCGAGTAACATACGAGTGCCTGTCATTATCGACGCCCACCCCGAACGAATCGCAACGCCTGTTTAAACACCACATGCGTGTTTAACACTGAGGACCATGACATGACCTGAAATATGTCAGGCTAAAGAGCAACTGCCACTGTTGTATCCTAAATGTGACTGCGTTTACATAAGGTTACATTCCAGTGCCCACAGGATTGATGTCTGTGTACATTTTAAGATCTTTCGCATGTCTCTGTTTAAAATGCTGAAGTGTATGGGACCTACCCCTCTCCATTCCTCCAGCTCCTGTCCTTACGGAGGATTTTTTTTTTTCCACTTACGACATTGTGAGACACAGCTGCCGCTTATGAACGAACATAAACAAATGAATAGCTGTAAAGAAAAAAACAGCACTTTTAGTCAAAATGAATGTTTACCTCCAAGAGTAACCATCACAAATCTTACAAATTCCCAAAATCCACATATAATTAAGCTGTGAGGTCATTTCTGAGGCAGCTGACTCTTCATGACTGAGTATGGCTACATATTCTCTTGCAACAGGGCAGGGAACAATTTCACGATGATTATTTCATTAACCTCTATACTTTTGGTTATGTGCATTTGACATATATTCCCACAATGCACTGGTGTGGGGACATTCAGCTACATGAATTACTGGCTTAGCTGTAATTGTTTGTTATTCAAAACGATTATTTTCCAAATTTTCAAAGTACAAACACCACTTTTCATAGTTTATGATAGTTATATACCCTGCTAACAATTCTTCATTCTGGGAACATTTGCCAGACGTTACGATTAAGGTATGGAAACATTCAGTGTCAAGAATTCCTGAAGTTCCAAGAAAATTCTCCTACTCCTATTTCAACTAGGAATAATAATATATAACCCGTAAACGCGTAACAGTGTCCCTTAAAATATCAAAGGTCAGGGGTTCAAGTGGGGGCATGTTTGCATTGTATGTGTTTATAATACTTTATTATAAAACAGTATATTTTAACATTAACTGCTTTACAAGGATGATTGGGTAATAATGTTATCGTGGTGACACTGACAGAACCTTTGTTTGAATGTAAATAGCATTCCAGTAACGGTAACGCCCAGTAAGAATTCTCTCTGTCAGCTTTCAGAAGACCCACACATAATGTTCAGTGAAGTACTCGGAACGTTCCCTGTTAGCTGGGTACGTATATGAATATAGAGAATGAAACTGAAAAAGAAAAGAGTCATCAAAATATCACAATCACCAAATATAAAACTTACTAAACCTAGACAGTTTGTGGCAACTCCTGTCACCAGGCTTTGAGGAGATACGCTTCTTGCAAATTGTATGCATCCAAATTATGTCCATCCTCAAACATGACGATTAAATCATTGTCTCAAGTCCTTACATATTTTTCTTGGAAATGCAACTTCTGCAGACGGTAATGCATCCTGGTACTTTGTGCTACCTGCTAAAATTGTCCTAAGTCCATTTTATATGGTTGACACTTGTTGCTGTTATTGTTGTGTAAAAGAATTCTACATACATTCAAGCTAATCATGTATATTGGGGAAGTCGTTGCTGTTAGGATCTGGACAAAAATGAATGAGACACGTTTTCTATGAGCCTGGATCAGAAAGGAAAGGGAATGTGTGGGGGGAGAGACTGAACTCGGCCGATGATTCTGCCTGCAGGTTGCAATCAGGGTTAGTGTGTCCAAGCTTCCTCCTGAGCCTCCAACCATTCGGCACAGAGACAGTTCTGTCCGTGGTGTAATTGGCTCCCCGACTGTGCTCCCCCAGGGCCACGAGAGCCAAACTGTGGCCTCCTGGTGACCACATAATCCCTGAGGAATGGCCATGATCAGTTCTGTAACTGGGATTCTGTGGATCACATGAGTGATGCGGTCAATGATTATGAAGCTGAGCCTATGGTCAGTGGGTTGCATTAACATCTAGATTCAGAGAAGATTGCTGGAGTCTAAAGAGACAGAATGAAAAAAAAGAGGCCAAGATGGAGAGAGATAAAGGAGAACAGAGGTGGTACAAAGAAATGAGACAAAAGAAGCCATCCACCCATTTCCTACCGGGTCGCGGGAGGTCCGGCAGGGATCTTAAATTATCTTTGGAAATAAATACCAAGCTGGTTATAATTCTGTGGCTGCAAAATGAATCTGACTACATTTGACTACAGAAAAAGTTTTTAAAATCTTTTATCAGGCATGAATTAAAACTAGACGTCAAACTTAGCATTTAACAACCTATGTACAACACGCTGGTTTTGGAGTCCTCAACCCAAATGAAACTGTTCTGATGAGATTATTTTAGGTGTGATGGGTAACTTTTCTTCTCTGGTTAAGTTCTGTAAAAGGTGTAATTCCTGCACCTACATGTCATACCGCTTAGTACATGAGACATCTTTAGAAACAACATTAAATAGACATCCATCCATCCATCCATTTTCCTAACTGCTTATCCTACTGGGTCGTGGGGGGCCCGGAGCCTATCCTGGAAGCAATGGGTACGAGGCAGGGAACAGCCCAGGATGGGGGGCCAGCCCATCACAGGGCACACTCACACACCACTCACTCTCACACACCTACGTGCAATTTAGCAACTCCAATTAGCCTCAGCATGTTTTTGAACTGTGGGGGGGAAACTGGAGCACCTGGTGGAAACCCCACGACGACATGGGGACAACATGCAAACTCCACACACATGTGACCCAGGCAGAGACTTGAATCCGGGTCCCAGCGGTGTGAGGCAAGAGTGCTAACCACTGCACCACCATGCCACCCTTAAACAGACATGATTGTTTTTTATACAACTTGGAAAAGAGAATGTGCATAAATACCCTGAATATTTTCAAATCTCTATATCAATCGGGAGAAATTCTGGAACCATGTGTATCTGATGTTGTACATATTTATGCTTAATGTGGCCGCTGCCTTCATTTGGTGAAGTGTTCCGTTTGGCAAACGTTTCCGGAGTAATAAGTCAGATTGACTCTGTGCTCCAGGACACATTTACGAAGCAATAAAATACATTAAGAGCTGGAGACACAGGGCTGTTTTGTGCTGATATCGCTTAACGGCTGGGTTTCCCAGGGAGATAATTCCTAGTAATTATGACGGGAGGTTTAACCAGACCGGAGTTTTATTGGTGTCCGGAGTGCTATCTGCGAACGTTACTGTTCAGAAGGTGAGAATTAATGTTCTTAATAAGAAGAACATCTTTTGGGTTATCGTGCTGTTCTACAGCTTCCCACCCGCACCTCTTGTCCCGCTTTTCTTGACTCACCTGCTGGAGCTTGAAAAGTTATCAAGTTCACCTGCCAGGTGAACCGCTGGTCTAGGAAGCAAGAATGCAGAAACCAAAACAGGCAAAAATCAAGACTCTGTCAGAATTCAGCCAGATCTTCTCTTTGCTGGGTTTACCTGCACGTTGGGGTATTGAGTGTTTTTGTCTGTGAAGGAAGCTAATGCAAGAGTTTCCAAAAAAGGGAAAAGGTCATGAACAAAGGTTATGTCGAGAGGAATATCTGACTGGGTATTTTCCGTATCTGTTAGCTGTACAACCACACATCATACGTTGTAGACTTATACGTTATTTGCTCAGTCATGTCTTTGCTAATACAGGGGGACAGTAGCATCGTCAATGGAAAACCCAACAGAGGCAGCTACAGTACTTCTGTGTTTCCAAGAGAGACGACTGCTCCACTCTGAAGTACGAAATCCAGATTAAAACTGCAGTAGGTCAAACCTGTCTGGGAGTCACGTCATTACCGCAATAGTGTCATCATTTGCTGTGGTTGAATTGCTCGTGTGGTGAAAAGATTCACCAGATTCAATTTCATTAAAACAAACAGGCCACTTGTAGTAAATATCTTTTTTAGATTAGGACATTTTGCCAAGTGCATTTCAATGACGTTTTTTAAAGTAGGATTTCATTTGGTATTTTAATGTTAAATGCAGCAGTAATTCTTATAAACTTTGCGAAAATGAACATCTGCTATATACTATTTTTTTATTAATTTCATTATAGCAAATATTACATATATATAAATACTGTCTTTGGACAGAAATACCCATATTTTTGTATTGTTAGCTACATTATAATTGCCTTTGTAAAAATTCTCTTTTCAACAATTATTCATTGTTATCACACTGAAGCACACACCTCTTCTGAATGCTGTTATAAATACATACAATAACTTAACCTCATCCAGTCATAGTAGGACTTTATTTAAATGCACGCCATCCCTGTTTGATAATAAAATACAAAAACCAGTTATTTTTCATTGTTGGAAAATAAAATCAGTTTCAGCATAACAAAAAAGGTAGGCCTAATTATAATCTTTAATTTGTTTCAAAAATAGGTAGCTATTTGCCACTTTCAAAACCAATTATTTCTTTAAAACAGTTAAGCAGAATTATTTCTGTAGGATTTACGGTTGTCTCATGTAAGAGCTGTATAAGATCAACAAACAAAACATGCGTTGACTATCAAATCTAATTGCGCATCACATCACGTGACACTTCCAACACTGGAAAAAAAAAAGAAAAATCCAAGCCATTATGTACCATATTTGTAACAAACAACAAATTAGTGAACTGCGTAATCTACACGGTTTCTACTACCTAAGATATTCTCATGCAATGCATTGCTCATATTATCCATATATTGTAGGCCTACTGCACAGGACAAGTTAACGCAACAAATTAAATATTACGAACGGCATCACAGTACGCCGAAAAAGTAAGTATTAGACTGCATGACAATGGGATTGTGAAGGATGTTGATGAAAATGTAGCAGTTGTAACCTGGACTGAACTCGCGGTCAGCACAATGTTTACCCACAGACGACGGACATCGGTTTCCGTGACGAGAGCCCGTCACCGCGAGATCAAATGTAGTTTAAATCTAGAGCTCTCCTGTCAGACACACCCGTGGGCATCGAGCTCACCTGTCCGGTTCACTCCGAACTATGCCGACTAAACGTGGCATCTCAAAGTGGAGCGCCGCGACTGAACAACACCTGATCCCAGACATAGAAGACACGTAGTAGCAGGGACGGTTAGATCGGTGCAAAACATATAATTTATTAGGAAGACCAGGGTCTTCTGGAGCAGAACAAGCAGAGAGTCAACCGGAGAGATAAACGGCTTTAAATTGAATGTAATAAAAAAAAAAACAACGGATGCATGAATCACATATACCATCAAGGGCCCTGTTAAAATAAGCAAGATAGAATTTAAAGGAATGCCCGTTCAAATAGTTTGTTTTATTTAAACAAATGCAATATTAGCGATATTCACGGACACATTCTGCTTTTAAAGCACATAATTTTTTGAAAATGTGCTTATTACCTCCTTACAATAACATGTAAAAGATTAAATGAAGATCTTGTTCTCGTATGCAGTGAATGCAGCTATTCTGTGCACTATATGTCCTCCATATTTAGGCCCACGTGACAATATTTGTAAAACACCTGCTGGTGAAACAAGCATATTTTATACACCGTACTGCTATTTGTTTAATGGATGCTAATGACGTCTACCACAGATATCTCTGTGCTATTCTGTGCACGAATTAGAACGTCATGAACCTTTTTCTTTGGAAGTACGTTTTAAAAATAAGGACGCAGTACACTGCGGTAGTATGTTACAACGTAATTTTGCTTTTATACACATATTTTACTAGAAAGCTACCTCCATCTAAACATTAAAAGAAAGTGAAAATAAAACAGAAAGTCATTTCTGATGGACGCATTCACTTTCAAAATTGCGCATGGACAATCTTGCAGAAACACAAAGATAACTATATTATTATAAGCAATTTTTGTCGCACAGTACAGGTTTAACATATAGCCAGAAAATAGTGTACAACTAATGATGCGTGTATAAGAACCTACATGTTGAACTGAAAACCTAAACGTCAGTGCATGCACATATTTGATCAGGTAGCCTAATAACAATGCTTCTTGTAATCTACGCAACAAACCGCCACTGTATAATGAATATAACAAAAACATATTAAAAGGGCAATAAACAGCAGAACTCCTGGATGCATTTACTGAAACATACAATATACATAAAACTGATACATTTCAATCATCCACGCGGCAATTAATTTTAAAACGGACAAAAGCAGCATTTGGCTACACCTATAAGCAAATGAGCATGATATTTCTGATGAATACAAATTATTTTTTACATTTTGACCATTCACAGGTATAATTTACCAATACAAAATGCAATAAGAATTAACAACAATATTAACAACATCAATAATAATGAATGTGTTCTCACATTCCTTCAAAGATAAAAAATAGAAAACTTTTTTTTATTATTTAAAAAGACCCTCTTGATGGTTGCTTTAACTTATGTTAGCAACTATATTTACTGTTCTGTATTGAAACATACACGCATTCTCAGTAAAGAAGTTTTGACCACGGGAAAAGTGGCCGCAAATCCCAAGGAGAAAAAAACACTATAGATCACATCCACGGAATCACTGTAGTTCTGTTGGTCATCCATGAAGCTCAGCACATAAAATCCTAAGTTGAACCGCCAACTGATAAGATCTTCTGGTGGAAAACTGTCCCGAAAAATGACTCCGCTTGACAGTTGTATTACGTTATGCTTAGAAAAGGCAGATTTCATACAGAAACTGCCAAACGCTCGCGTCTCGGTCTTTGTCCGATCCCAAGTTAATACGCACCGACGACGACCGCCTCCACCTCTTTCGATTGCCTTCTGTCCGTCACCAAAAAGTTGATCATGCCCTCCGACTTTATCAGAAGGTTGCAGCCTAAAAAGAAGATGCCGAAGACCACGGTGAGCGACAGGACGCACATGACTGCTATCTGAACAATTCGCATTATGAAGAGGCTCCTCTCGTCCGGGGCTGTGGTCACAAAGCTGCTATCTGTCACTACAGATGAGAAGTTGCAGCATTTGAGGATTCCCTCACTCCTGTTGGAAAACAGTCCAGCAGCGTCCGTTTGGTTGAATGCAGAAGAATTCATTTTCAACCAACTTGGAAGTGCGCCGTCAAACAGAGAACAGGTGGTCCCTTTACTTCTAAAATACCGCTTTAAGAATGCATCTTCATTCCAGTACAGAAAAAAGCGATCATATGGTTAAAAAACACTTATTTTGAATAAAAAGCTTTACTTTTCAGTTGTTGCACTTGACTTGTTGGTGCCCATCTCCGCGTGCGTGCATTGGATACGATCAACTCGCGCTGTCCGCGGCAAACCCATGGCTGATATACCTGGTTGGGTGAAACCATTTACAGAAAGAGGAGACTGGATTAATCCTCTCGTAGCGAGGTAACAGAAGCCAAATAACGCCCCCTACCTGCAGTCTCAGTCACAACATGAGCGCTGAATCAGTGAGGAAATTGTCGCGAACTGGGTCGCATTCAGTATTAGTGAGTTGCTAAGGTATTTTTTTTGTCACTGGAAACAATTATGCGGCCAAATAAAACTTCTGTATAATAAGGTTTGTGGGCGATTTTACTTTAGCTTTGCAACAATACTGTCAAGCCTACCAATGTATTACATCATAGACTTTATGGAATCTATAAACTGGAATCATTGGACTAGAATCACTGGACTGCCTCAAAGGTCTGAAAAGAAAATGTGTATCAATCGTATACTTTGTTGAACGCTGTGAATTACTGAGCATTATTTAGCCAAACTAACTACAAACACCAATTCTGTCTGGTAGTACTTCTGCATAAAATAAGTAATGTCTCAGACAGCAGCTGACTCCGATCCGGATCCGCCTCTAAGCCGGCAAATCCGCGTTACAGTTACATCCGTTTCACAGCTGCGATACGGACAAGAGCCGGACCTAGGCTTCAGTGGCGGGAACGCAATAATGTCAGCAGAATCAAAGCAGCTACGGGCCGGATCCGGGGAACGAGCGCGCGAATTTTCATTTTCTGGAATCTGACAGGATAACCGCAGCGTGGGTCGAGGTGCAGGAAAAGTTCGACGAAACAGTTTTATTCCGATACATACAGGACACACAGTGCGGATACCTTTTTGATTATGGTGGGTCGTTAATTGTTAAGTTAATCTTAAAATGTTTGGCTTATCACTAGTTTGTTAGCCGGAAACTGATCGGTCTGTGTTAGCTATAGCTTTTACTAAAATAAGCGTGGGTCGGTTAATAAAAGGTAACTGAGTTATAATGCCATGAAATATGTTTTGTATTTCAATTAATTGTGTTCTTCGGGTGAATTTAGTAGATTAATCGAGAAAATGTGCAGAAACATTTGACATTCAATAGCACACTCTCCGTTTTAGGTTCGACCACATGTCGAAGGGTAAGTGTTTTTTATTGTATAATTCTAGCTATCTGTAAAAATTGGAAATACCACTGTGTAAAACTGTTGTCTGATAATTATACAATACAAATTAGGAAAACGTTTAAACGTTAATGAATAAGTCAGAATCTCAGTACACGGAGGAGTTCATTGCAATAAGTTTATTTGCTTATATACCTTACTGTTGTGGTAAGCTATATGTATTGATTATTATGATAGAAATCTGTGGTGGTGTGAAATTGATTTGAGCACTTAACTTTGTTCACCCGCGCAGAGATTTGCGCACTTGTATTTCAATCTTGTACAACCCTGCACTTAAGTTTATGCTTCGAAAAAAAATTGCACACTTCGGTTTTCAAAGTCACAGATGTAATTCCACATTTGTGCGTGTTTTCAGAAGCCATGTTACGGCTACCAATTGGGATCATATTTGCATAAACTGAATATAGGTGCGTTGGGAATGCTGGGATTTCTGGTACCTTTGTCATCACCTAAAGTTTTGTTAGCCCATAGCTCCCAGACGCCGAACAGCAAGTACCTGGGATCCATGCGCCTCAAACCATAACAGGCAGTAAAAAATCATTTGGTTTTTGTGTCGGGTATTATCGGCTAGATTCGCCTGTGAATCAAACCGATGCTCCACTCACATACACCTTCAGAAATCATACACGGCCAAATGTAGTGTATTGAACGCTGTATTTATACTGAACGTTATAAAATAGCGTTTCGAGGCAGAATCCTGAGAGAACTGTGATCTGAGTGAAAAAGCTATTCACGTTTTTTCTGTAACTGTACCGTAGTTGTATATTTCATGTTTTCTATTCGTCATATTTCTTTGCTCATTTAGTTGAATGTGAAATTTCCAAAGTTTTTTACAGAGTAAAAATGACTTCACAGTCATTGATATATATATATATATATATATATATATATATATATATATATATATATATATATATATATATATATATATATCAATGCAGCTAAATTATACTGGCTAGTGGCAACATATTCATATTCAATGGCCCTGTAGGTTGAGACACAATAAATATTCTGAGAAAATCGGAGCTCATCAGATAGTTGAAGAAAGTTTCCATCTCTGTAAAAACTTTAATTACTACATATATTCCCTCCACAGACTGAATGATGTTATGTATGACGCAAATGTCTCCATCTATAGCAAAAGCATTATCACCTGTGGAAACTTTCATTGACCATTGCTCAGTCTGCAGCTCCCTGTACTGTGCTGTTGCTTGAAGGCCATCAGGAACAGGTCCAACATAATGTTGCATCCTTAAATTCCTGCAGGGCATCTCAATAATACTGATCTTTTTAACCTCAGATAACCTTCTTATACTTTGTGCAAGGGGAAATTCTGGCTTTCGTACGAACCTCTTCAGTTTACGGAGATAATTTTCATATGGAAAAGCTGAGACAAACAACCATTCCATTCCAAATTTGATTAAAACTTCAGATCATTTTTGTTTCATAGCCTTCATACGTTTTTGCCAGTATGGATGTGAAATGTCTCAAAAGAGGTCTAAATCTTAAATTTAACTTTTTGAAACTTAAGAAGCCCTGAAATTAATTATTGTTTTTGGTTGCAATCTTTAATATTCAACTAACAGCTTTTTTTCTTGGTCTTTTTGTTTGCAGATGCCTCTTGGGGATTAAGCAGCACGTCGGGAAGCAAAATGTTTATGTAAAAACGTTGTAATTTTGTATAGTTTTGTAATAAATTTCAAATATTCAAATTTCCTGAGTCATATTTCATAGTGCCAGAAATGCTACGTTTCCAATCTGAAATATAAATGTATTTTAACAAGGTGGTGCTGTCATGTTGCTAAATTCCCAGAATTGCCACTTTATTGTCGTGAAGGAGTTTGTTCCTCAAGCATCTAGTTCCTAGTGGTGATTTACTTACTAATTTGAATTAGTGGCACAATAAAATAAGCTTGACATTCAGCAAATGTATGCTACTACTTGATTTAGTAGTAATATTAAGTATTTATAAAATCCACGAAATGAGCTGGTCCAGATTCAATACGGATCTGGGCCAGACTTGCCCTGATCTGTCCCAAATGTGGACCAGATTCAGTACAGAACTGGTCCACATCTAGCCCAGATTTGGGCCGAAACACTATAAAAGAATCCTCATCTGGTCAGGACCTGGCCCAGTTCTGGTCCAGATAAAGAAAACCGGATCCCTGCCGGTATTGGCCTGTTGTACCAAAGGACACCGGCCCAAGTCCGTTGTGTAGATCTGGCCCAGAACTTACGAAGGATCTGCGCCAGATCTGGCCCAAATGATTTTTGCTATCTGGCGTGTAGCTATAGTCTCCTGATGAATTAAAAGTAATTTCAACGAACATTGTCTTTCATCGACACCTGCTGGATGTCTGTGTCACGCTTCTTCATATACAGGTCTAAATGATCTCAATTCATTTTTGTTAATGATTTTTATTTTCAGTAGAGCTCAAGTCTTTAATGAATCTGACCTATAGATAGTATATACACGCCTTGGTATATACGGGTCCCATTCTTTATCTTCCTGACTGGATTATAGTGTGTAATTATTGTGGTCTACCACAATATGTAACCTTAAGTGTTTGTTTTTCATGCTTGCCTTAACATTTACCTTTATTTCGAGAACTAAACTTAGCGATAAGTATAGCCCTGCAGACATAATTCCTGGATATTCGTTTCTGTTGGGGATATCCAGTCTCCTTGAGCAGTGCAGTCTTCAGAGACATATCTATTAAAGTATTTTATTATTATCGCTATCCCTTTATAACACCCAAATAGCATTTAATTGCGTTTAGCAGCTTTTATAACCAGAAATAAAAAAATGCATGCATTATATGCTAATTAATTATACTACTCAATAAAGTGATTACACAGTAGAGGGCGTTGTCAAGCTCCAGCTGATCGTGGGATTACAGAGTTTTCCATCCATCCATCTTCCTGCTGGCATGGGGATCCTGGAGTCAATCCCAAGCAGCACTGGGCGAAAGGCAGTGGAATACCATATACACAGAGTGCCAAACCATTTCAGGGGACACACTGTCGCCAAATTGGGAATTTAGAGATGTATAATTCAGGTAACTTTTCTCAACAGGGACCGAACAGGGATTTGTGATGTAACAGTGATGCTTCCTGACTGACTGGGATTCCCTTTCATCGCAACCAAAACCTTTGTAATATAATTGCCTGCTTCTTGGTTTCTAAATTCTCTGGGAAGGCTTTGGTAATGTGGATGTCAAATCATTTATTAAATGTATAACGTTAATTATTTTGGCTGAAATCAATTATTTTTTGTGGACAGCTATTGAATATTTTTCCTAACAAGCCCAACATCTGTGGTATGGTCCAGGATGGTATGATACACTTAGTAAGTTGCCGGTATGTTTTTGGAATTTATTAATGCGTATAAAAGAAAAAAAATACATATAAAGTTTCATTACAGGGTTTAACCTAGAAGGTTTTATAAAACCTATAATCACCAAGTATCAGCAGGACATAGTTGTTATATAATGTAATCTCAGTTAATACTTTTTCTTATAGGCTAAATCGTACAATTAATTTAAATATTAGTGACAGAACAATAGAAAGAGTATTTATGCTGTATTTGTCCTTGAGGTGAAATTGTTATTTTGCCGACAATATATTCCATCTTGCTCTCCAAGAGGCATAAAAATACACACGTGAGATTATGCTTGTGGTTCATGATGCAGGGTTGAGCAGAATCTGTTGCCCCCAGAGCACTGCTCAAGGGTCCAACAGTGATATCTGTCTGTTACCCTGGGATTTGAACCAGCAACTTTCTGATCACAGGCACAGAGTTCTAAACTGCTGAACTGCACACCACCCCCAGTATGAAATTAATAGTATGTCAACCTTGAATAAAGCGGTATAACTGTAACAACGGGAGTGAATCATTTTAAGTGTCATAACCAGCTAGACTGAGTAACGTATTTCGAAACAATATCGCGTTCTTTCTCGCACTGGACTACATTTCCCAAGTACCCATGCAGCTCAGCTCGAGAGCGACACGGTGAGTGACATGTCGCTCAGCCATTCACTAAGTGGAAATGCGGCGCCGATGCGCTGTGTGTTCGAGTTCGCCTGCGCCTGGACCTGTGGTTTTTTTCACGGTGTAGCTGCCAGGAAACAAGTGGACGTTAGGGCAAATCGCATGTTCTCGTGCCATTCGGATAAAATTTAAAGCATTTGCTATTTACTCTTCTTTGCAATAATGAGAAGGTAGACAAGACGACGGTCTTTGGAGTGACTATAGATAACTGACTGCATCTCCAAAGAGAAGCTTCTACCATCCCTGCGTAATCATTTAACCAGCGTTTATTCCTATCGACATGTAAATATCGGTTGGACAAAAAATATATAATTTCGGATTATTTGTATATATCGCAGGCATATGCAACACGTTGTTGGTAAGCAAAGCTGTAAATGATATACAAGATTGGATTATTTTACAGTAAGTATTACAGACTTTTAAAATCTAATTGCACTAGAATGGAATTAATGGAATTTAAAATAATGCTTTTACTTCGATTGCATATATTGGAACATTTTCCGCGCTGAAAAAATATTAAAGTATCATTCGACGGATGTACGAAGACTCACTTATTAAATTTTACTTGCATTTTCACAATTAATGCGGAGTGCGTCTGTTTTGATGTAATTGCAGGACTGATCTGATGAAGCGGTAATTTCTGTACCACTGCATGCACTTTAATTTGAAGTGACTTTTCCTCTCTATTTTCTTATCTCGGTACCCCTGTATTTTGGTGTTGCTGCTTGTACATTCCTGACATAACCTACTTTGTAACGAAATATTTATTATTTATTTGTTGTTTATAATGACAGTAATAATATAATAACTGATTATATGTTATTATTCACTCAGATAATGATGTCGCCATATATAAGATATGTAAAAATTGAAAAAGTTGAATATTTTGGCTACACTTTGGATTTCAGTATTTAACCAAAGTGAACCAGTGTTCACTGCACTGTTAAAATAGTATGAATAAGAATATGAGAACTGGCAGATTTTGAGACACACTAAATGGGAGTTTCGAAGCTTAGGGATACTGCCGCAGCTTTTTAAGTGCAGGGTTCTTACCTGTGTGGTTGTGTTGGCCGGTTTTAATTATTGGGGAGGGGGTTTCCACCCCCATCCCCCCGTAATTTACACCCATGCGTACAACTTTGTGTTTTATGAACAATTACCCTGCTCAATCCCCAGATTCTCTCTTATTGAATTCCCAGTATCCTGTATTTGGAATCCGCACATTTCTTTTGTGCGCATATATGTGACCCATCGCCACGAAATGAGTCGTATGGGTGAAATTCTACCAGTGCGACTTTTCGTGGCGACGGGTCACATATAGGCTACAGGCATACAAACGCTCATTGGCCGCTTTAATAGGTACACCCCCCCCCAGGTTAACACGAACTGCTTGCTCTTCCAAGTAGGAAATCACGTGGCTGCAACAGAATACTATATATATGCAGCATGCCGTCAGGGTCAAGAGGCTTAGTCACTGTTCAGTTAAGTATTGGAACGTATAATACGAGTGATCTTTGCAGTTTTACTCGCGTGTGATTGTTGGCGCAGCACCTGGTGTTTCCTGTGTACCAGAAACAGCCGTCCTCCTGGGATTTTCCTAGAGTTTACAGGACATGCTGCAATAAACAGAAAACATGCAGTCAGCCGCAGTTCTGTTGCCAAAAACACCTTGTTAATGAGAGAGGTCAGAGGATAATGGCCGGACTCATTAGTGCTGACAGGATGGCCACAAGTGCAAAAATAACAACTCAGTGATGTACAGAAATGCATCTTTGAACGTGCAGCTTGACAACACTTAAAATGGTTCTGTAGACAAAAGGAATCCTTTCTGGTTTTACACAGGGGTACCTAATAAAATGGCCACTGAATGTAGGTATATGTTTTTTTTTTTGTCTTTTTAGGAACTGTTTGGATTGAAGTGTCTGCCTTAGAGTCTCGAGAGAATAAAGATATTTTTAATTCCTTTCACATTTTAGATGTATTTTTCTGTCTGGTCGTACCGGAATTGGGAGCTCATTAGGCGTAATTTCACTTTGGTCTTTTCTCATTTTTTTTTTTTTTTGTGAAATATGTGCTTTTTTCTCCTGCTGACATAGAATCGTTCTTGTTTTCCTCACTTTTACATGGGTAGGGCAGCTTCCTCTACAATATAAAGTACATTTGTATTAAAATGCTGAGTTGCTTAAATTGTTAGATGGGCTTTTTACGGTGGCAGGATACAACATGGGGGGGGGGTGTGGGGTGTTGGAACGGGGGTGCATGTTGAAATGATTGCTGCGATGTAGTCATCCTTCCAGAAAATTGATAGCAGCCGGGCCCTAGGCTGAGTGGAGGCACTTTCTAAATGCTCCGTGCTTCTTACACAACTCATTAGCCATTTATTGCAGAAAATGTAGAAAAATGAGCAATTAAGAGCTGCTAATGGGTTATTATAGAGGATGGACACTGTGGTGTAATGCAGCATTGTTCTGCTATAGGGTTTCAACAAATTTAGATGAGAGATGCTCTCTGTACACAGTTTGTGTTTGCGTGTATAGCATCCTGAAAATGTTTGTGTCCGGCATGGCCCATAAGCGCTTACTGAGTTACAGGAAGACGCCAGGGCCACCTGATTGTACACTGGGGGCCTTGACTGGCCTCCCAGGTGCTCTTGGGCCATCTGATAGCCGCTACTCCTGGGAAGGAGTCTCTCGTGTTGAGCCGGGGTCCTGGCGATAGCGTGTCCCCGGGAGGATGATAAGATGGATAGACAGCAGGGTCCCTCTTCCAGGAGGCCTTGTAGAGATGGCACACGATAGGTACTCTGCACAAAGAGCATTAAAAGAAAACAGACGAATGAACGAAGGGAAATAGACAGCATGTTTGAGTCTAGCTTTGCCAGTTAAAAACCTTTGTTACAAACCTTCGTTACGCTAATTTTAATTTTAGGCTAAGTTACACTAATCCTTCGCATTCTAATAATAAAGCAAGTCCTGTGGGCTTTACAGTCACTGAGTCACTGATGAATTACTGTCGGTTAAAGATATGCTTAGTCCGGCAACTTGTCTATTTAAAGTGGTGAATGCTCTTGACAAATATCGCATTAAGTATGTATCAGTTCTCACATCGAGGTGTAATTTCCACCTTTTATATTGGTACGTTAACTGTTTCGTTCTGTTCATGTTCATACCTTAGAAACAAAGGAGAACAGTAAAACACTGGCTCATTATTTCAAGCATTTTGCGAAATAATTTTTAAAGTAGCGTGACCTTAATTGTTTAAAAATGTGCAGTGTTCCTCTTCAGGCGGTTATGATAAATCTATACCGTTGACTCAGTGTAAAGTATTGAGGAATGGTCTTGGAAGATTTGACTTTTTTTGTGGTTATATTCTCTTGTAGCTCCACAAGTAGTGCTGACCATACAAAGGTTGTGGGTTCAAATCTCGGAGAGCGTAAATAAATTGTAACCCTTCCCTGTACTGTAAGTTGCTTTGGATAAGAAAATGTCCAATATTATTTGTATTTCATAGCATTTTATTAAGGTTTGTACCAGTTGTATCAAGTAATGTCTCGTGTGAGAACAGTTCATGTAAATTCTGTGATTAGTAAGAAGCAGGTCTTTGTGGTTCATCTGTTCTTCCATCTGTGGGAGATCGTTGATTTCAATAGCATTACTCGAGTGGCAAATTGTGGAAACTCCTAGCATTTTTGGCATTAAGCTCTAAAAATTACTACACGAATATTGGCGGTGATGTTAATAAACAATCAAAGAATGTTTACAAATATTATACACTGGATGATTAAATAAGCAACTGGAGTAACAGGAATAAAGTTCTGCATCTCGAAAACTTGGATGTCTTTCCACAATATTGGCTACTAGTGTAGTTTCCTGCTTGTCAGAAAATGCCTCAGTTTTGGGTAGAGAGACAATTATGAGTTCACTAATTATTGCTGGGTGGTTCATTAGAGACCTTAGTATGTGGGTGAATGGTGTCTCACTGGGTAACATAGCAGCCTCATATTTCCAGAGATGGGGTTGAATCCCATTTGAGGCTTGGTGTGTGTGGAGTTTGCATGTTCTCTCCGTGTCGTCGTGGGGTTTCCTACAGGTTTTCTGGTTTCCCCTCAGAGTCCAAAAACACGCTAATTTGAATTGCAGTTGCCAAATTGTCTGCAGATATGAGTGTTTGAGTGAATGGTGTGTGAGCTGTAGGTGCCCCACCCTGGGTTATTTCCTGTTTTACGCCTGTAACTTCTGGGATAGGCTCTGGACCCTCACAGTCTTGCATAGGACAAACAGAAGATGGATGGATGGATGGATGGATGGATGGGCGGGTGGAGTGATGGTTCAGTGGGTAACATAGCAGCCTCATATTTCCAGGGCTGGGGTTGAATCCCACTTGAGGCTTGGTGTGTGTGGAGTTTGCATCTTCTACTTATGCAGTTTGGCAGGTTATTGTCTATAAAAAACTCAGTGGTGGACCAGTACCCTGTACCTGGGAGGGGTTCCATGCCCTCCTGTGACCCTGACTACAACAGGCAGTTATAGGATGGATGGATGGATGGGTTTTAGCTACAAAAACACACAGGTGAATTAGTATCTCTGTATTGCCTAAAAAGCTTCATACTCCGTTTGACCCTGTATTGAATATGCAGTGATGTGAAATGGACTGAGAAATAATTGATTATTGTGTTAATATTGGTCACATAGTCTGTCACACCTCTGACCATTGGGTTTTTTGGTTCTCCTCAGTGGAATGACAACCCGTGGAACCTCATGCCCCATCGCCGTCCCCCGGCCCCAGTTCACAGAGCGAGCGCCTCCCCCCCATCTGGAGACGCGCTGCTGACCCCCAGCCGGCGTCCCCCTGGTCCCAGGGGTTGTACTCGGACACCATGCGCAGATTTGCCTACTGCAAGGTGGTGCTGACCACCTCGTTGGTGTGGGTGCTGGTGGACGTCTTCCTCCTGCTCTACTTCAGCGAGTGCAACAAGTGTGATGACCGGAAGGACCGGTCTCTGCTCCCTGCTCTGAGAGGTAGGGGGCGCCCTTCAGCTGTTATTAAATTTCTCCGTTCTCCAGTACGATTTTTCTTGTCTCCAGTTCGATTAGACCGTCTACAACAATTCCTCTCTTTTCTGGAAGCTGCAGGCAGCTGACGTTTTGGTCATATCGCTCCTTTCCTCTCTGCTTTCAGAGTAATACGGTCGGAGGTAACATTGCTGATCATGCGTATATTTTGATTGTCATACAATACTGCGTTTGTATATTACTGCATAAAATACGTAATATAATATTCAAGGTTATATATCGATTTTAATCACTGGGGAAAAGGGAGGTGATTCTGCTTCTATAAAAAGTACCCCGCGGGTGTTTTACTGGAAAGCCGACCGTCGTATTGCAAAGATTATCTGAAATGAGGTCAGTGCAGCGGCTTTGTCCAGAGAAACAAGGATTAGGCATTTGAAGGTCTGCCAGGGTTGATTTAAACATTCAGTGTTTTCCTCACAGCATGCAGATGCTGCATTAATCATGCAAAATTAATTAATTTTTAGTCCGCTTCTTAATTCTGAAGGCTATTCTACCATGTTCTTAGAATTCACCAGCCCTAACATTGGACGTGCATGGAGTTAATGCAACACGCAGTAATAATTGCTATGGGTAGCGAATAAATTGAGATTGCATTTAATTTACCAGGAGTTATTTCTGGATTTTTTTTCTGGCTTGATTGATTTTTGTTTTTTATATTTATATAAATGAGACTTATGATCTGAGGCCCATTACAGTAATTGGGAGGAATTTATTGTTATAATATATTAGTAGCATGATGAAGATTTAATGTACAGACGAACTGCAGAATGCTCAGCAACGGGTCTCTTACTTTTGGTCGCATGAAATCGTAAACTTGCAAGAAGTTAGAAAGACGTTTCAAGCTGAACTTCACATGAACTAAAGAGAAAAGTTTCTAAAATAAAATATTTATTAATAACTCAATCCAGTATACATTTTTTGCTAGTTTATCCATCCGTATGCCCATCCATCCATCCATGCTTCCATCCATGCATCCATCCATCCGTCCATCCATCCATCCGTCCATCCATCCATCCATATATCCATTTTCCGAGCATTAATCCTCGGCATTGCTGTGTGGAGCTTGGAGCCTATTTCAGGCAGCATACATCACAGGATGGCGTACATCCTGTACAGGGTTCCAGTTGTGTCTCGGTCAATATTCATCAACACATATCATGTATCCCGATACCAAAAACGTACCAGTGGCTGCTTTTTTTCTGCAACATTTCCCTTGTTTTGTTGCTGTGTGACCTCAGAATAAGACATATGTGGGTTCAGCTTGTTGGCACTTCATTCACAGCCCTGACTGTCCTTGGCTCCTCCTCCGGTGTTTGTTTTGGGAATCGCATCCTCAGGTGGAGCTCGCTGACCGAGAGCGCGGTCTTGGAGGCTAACGGAATGTAGAGTGCCTGTATGCTGGTGTTTAGTATGAGAAACCAGGAGATACCAGTAACAGTGGCGTGTAGAGGATCATTTCGTACCTGTTGTGTCTCTGCCTTGCAGTAATGTGAGGGTGAGGCCCGATGACACTTGTGATGTTAAAGTGTTTGTGCTTGTTATGTGCGTGTTTTGGCTATTGTTGGCTGGTGTATGGCTCTGTGCCCATAATCTGAAGGTTGCCAGTTCAAATCCCATGGTCACCACAATGATTTTATTGTTGGACCCTAATGCAAGGCCCATAGCCTCAATCGCTCCAGAGACCGTCTGATCCTGCTTTCGCGATTGTTTGCTGCCTTGTGTAAAAGCATCTGCTGAAGTATAAATCACTATTGCGTGTGATTCTGCTAAGATCTGGTCTTGAAGCTTTTCCGAGAAGGGCCTCGTTTATGAGGAGTGCATGCACGTAGATGTGTCCCTTCTGAATATCTGTGCATACTTGAGGTAAATTGACATTATTTTTGTTGAGGATTAGAACTGGAAGTACGGGAAAACCAGTGGGTTTGCACTAGTGTCCTCCCACCTGGGCTCCGGCACTGAAATTGGCACATAATAGTAAATGAATGACGGCAATGGAGAAAAATTAAGATATGAAAACCATAGCGGGTGGGATTATTGTAAGCTTCTGACTGCTTATTGGCTTAACCTGTCCCCCCAGGGCCATTTCATTGGCTTCCGCTGAGTTGAACCGATCAGCTTAGGCAGTGTAGGATGGAAGAGCTCCCACTTGCACAGCAAGCAAAGGTAGGAGTCGAAAGTGTGCATTTCTCGGAGCTTCCTGCCAGTGTGGGCTACTCTGTCCTCTCTGTCTCAGGGCTGGTATCTTTGACAGCTCTGTTTCATGGCTGGAGAGCTCCCACTTCTATAAAGACATTACTTAAGCCATTCGATCTGGTTTAGATTCAGAATCATAACAGACCCGTGTCTTCCAGATGCTCCATTCACTCATTTTGCATGGAACCTTGAATAGATTTTAACTGAGAAGTGTTTTTTTCCGATTCATGAGTTTGCAGAGGAATTGTCACCGTAGACACAAGTGGCTTGAATGAAAGTGAAGGAAAAGGAGCAAAAATGAGATGGGGAAAGAGCTGTAGAGCTCCATCACATTGCCTGTCCGGTGAATGCAAGTCACACATGGTATCTCAGCATTTGAAGCTGAAGACAATTGGCTGAACAGTCATGGGAAACGCCCTCTAGTGGCAGACTGCTGCATTGTGACATGCCAAGAACTCTTCTGTGATAAGTAGCAGGTCCTGCTAGAGAAGCCAAGTTAGAGCCGTCTTAATGAGAACAGCGTGCAACATCATGAAATATTCAAATGTTAAGAAGCTACAGTAGTCAGCGTGCCTTATCTCTGACAAATGTGAAATAACGGCCCTTTTTTGTTAAGACGTTTCTGAACCCGATTGGAAAATATATATTTGAATACATATTTAAACAATCCTCTTAATTTCTGAACTGAGTTTCAGAGATTGACCTGGTGTCCTCAGCGAATTACTGAGCTGACTGGTATTAATGTAGTTCAAGTCAATGTGAGGTTCACACAAGATGGGAACTTCGAATCAACTTTTTATATTACTAATAAAGCTCTTTAGGTCTATCTTTTAGTGTAGTAATCACTGGGGCTGCGTGGAGGACAGGCTTGGAGAAAATGGCAGTATGACTGTCTCCACAAATGCCACTTAAGAACGGAATCGCCTGGAAAGCCCCCCCCCCCCCCCCCCCCCAGCAGAACCGTTTGGCGTAGTTACGGCATCTATTATTCACTGGGGATGCTGGATTTTCAGCTTAACGACCACTGGTATATTGCGGACATGTATTTTACATGGCCCCGTGAGTGCTCCCTGTTCCTGAATAATTCAGAAGTGTTTTGGCCGTTAAGATGGCGCGGGCTCCGCTGAGAATAGTAATCACAAGCGGCGGGAGTGCCCTGGGCCGCGCGCGACACGGGGATCGCGCTCGGGGGATTCGCCGACACGTCCCCTACTTTGCTTATGTCATTATAAATACTGTAAGGCAATAAAAAACCCATTTATATAAAGCGCTGTTGTGTGCAGTGCACAACCTTTAGATATGTCTTCATAAAAGCCTTGGAAGTAGTTAAGCAAAAAATAATAAAACTTTATTTCAAAGGCCATCGAGCCATAGTGTGAGCAGAAGACGCACAGCTCATAAACGGCAGTAAAATGAAATATGTTGATTTCTTTTCAGCGGCCGCCTGATGGTCTGTGTATTGATGTTCAGGTATGTGTTTAATTATCTGTCCATCTCTATCGTACAAGCATTTACGTGGTGGTGGGGGGCGGCATGGTGGTTAGCACTGTCGCCTTACACCTCTGGGACCCAGGTTCGAGTCTCCGCCTGGGTCACATGTGTGTGGAGTTTGCATGTTCTCCCCATGTTGTCGTGGGGTTTTCTCCGGGTACTCCGGTTTCCCCCCACAGTCCAAAAACATGCTGAGGCTAATTGGACTTGCTAAATTGCCTGTAGGTGTGCATGCATGAGTGAATGGTGTGTGAGTGTGCCCTGCGATGGGCTGGCCCCCCATCCTGGGTTGTTCCCTGCCTCATGCCCGTAGCTTCCGAGATAGGCTAAGGGCCCCCCGCGACCCAGTAGGATAAGCGGTTTGGAAAATGGATGGATGGATGGTGGTGGTGGTGGTGGGGGGGGGCATGGACCACATGGGAGGAGGACAGCGCCTGTCCATTGCAGGACAAACATACACACACATGCGCACGTATCACAGACACGCACACACACACACAGTTGCTCACACATACACAAACATGCATACACAGACTTGCACACACACACATGCACACACACACTCGTACACACCCAGATTAGGTATCTATATCTTTATAGGAACTCTAATCATTTCCACGGGCATAACCCTGATCAAGGTCAAAATAAAAGGATATTGTCACATTTGGTCCTCACAATGTAATGTTTACATGACCACAAACACACATGCACGCACACACACTACATAGGCAATTCCGAGATACTAGTCCACCTAATTACATTGCCTGATCATATGTGCCTTGTATGTTGTTCTTTTAAATGTATATTTAAATTCAAGTTACGGTGTTATTGTTTAATCCCTGGGGCTACAGTGTGGAGCTGAACTCTTGCCTTATATCCCTTAGGGCCGTGGGATCTACATGGATTGGTGTCTCTAAACGATCTGTGGTTAGTGCTTCTATGTGTCGGCCCTGTCATGAACTGGCACCCGGGGTGTTGCCCGCCTTGTACCACGAGTTTCTAAGGATTCACTGCAGGCTCACTGTAATGCAGTGAGCATTCGTACTCATGTTTCATTACGTCTGTTTGCATTGATCTATACGGTTATGACGTCTTTGAGCAGATGCTTTTTTTTTGAGATTGATGACACTACATCTACCTGTCAAGGAGTCGGCTTTGGTTCCACTAGGCTGAGCATGCAGTGATTGACCAGTGACAACTGCTCGACAGTTGTGGGAATATGCGATAGACGAATACTTCTTCGAACGTGACGTCAGAAATTCTGTACAAACACGTATCATCCAAGTAGGAGTCTTGTGCAATATACAAAACCAAGCATCGGGTGGAGCCAGGCAAACCTGCTCAGGTCTCACGGTGTGATTTTATTATAGTAGTCAGAAGGAACAATGGCACAAACTTTCATTTTGACTGTAGCTGACAGGAAAGCAGGTCTGGAGACCCCAGGCTGAATATTTGCCTTTAACATACATTTTCTACCCGTACATTGAGTGCATCATATGAGAAAAGCCAGGAAACGGGAATTCTGACAGCTATAAGATGGTAATACGCTAATTTTAAGTGCCAGTTTTCTCAGTAATCCTCTTCGAATCGCCTTGAGTTCCGCAGCGCCTCGGGGTGTCCCTTCTCCTGAAATGGGCATGAGATTTTGATGACACGGGTTACCGAGGAATAAGCCCCTGAAGGCATCCCTGCAGCCTTCCCAGGCAGCACCGGCATGTAAACGGTTCTTATAAATGAGTAGCTTTTACCTGCAAAGGAGCCGATATTAAAGTCAGCATTGCGAAGACGTGACATGCATTTTGAATCACGAAAGTCGACCTGCTTCTGTATGCACCGGGTTCCTTAATGCAATGTAAAGTCATAGCCATCGTTCTAGAAGTTCATTCACCTGAAAAGGAGAAAAAAAAAAACTTACAGCTGCTAAATCTCCACTTTGCAGTGCTAGTTGCAGGTTAAAATCTGCATACAATTTTAAGCGCATGTTTTAATTTTGCGGACGCCCTTATTCTGTGTTTTTGAGCCGCGGTTCAGATCTTTCACTGCAGGATTTTCTGTTAATCTCCTTTTTTTGTGTGGCCTTAATGATTTAATGATAAGGGGCTCTCCACCTTTCTCCATCATACCAGCCGTCATGTCGCGGACCCACGAAGGCCCTGGGGAGATGGGGAAGGCTGTGAACATCCAGAAGGAGGACCAGGAGAAAATGAAGGAGCTTTTTAAGATTAACCAGTTTAACCTCCTGGCCAGCGATCTGATAGCGCTTAACAGGAGCCTGCCCGACGTGAGGCTCGATGGGTGAGTATCTCCGGAAACCAAAAACGTTGTGTCCTTTTAAGGAGCAGAACATACTGCTGGAATGGAAGGTTGCTGTGCTCGCTCTGAAGCAGGCCGGCCACCGTATAATTGCAGGGCAACAAAATGATTTCAACGGGGCAACCATGATATGGGGCTTCCCCAGTTTTCCCCCATGAATGCAAGCCTGCACTGGAAGGCAGTGCACTTTGCAAAGGCTTGGTGATTTTAAAGGAACAGGTAGGCAGTTGGGACAGATCTTAATGTTTTCAGTATTGGAAGGAATAGCTGAAATGGAGGAGGGAATATCGATAGTGGCAATCGGGAAGGTATAATACTTACCTCCAGGGTTTTCTCTGTAATCTGCTGGTTAGCAGTGTTTGCTAATACATGTTGGTGCCGAACTGCTTTGCCACAGATGTTTTTTTCCTTTATTGATTTTTAAAAAATGTTTTGTTATATTTAAGCATATTCTACAGTGCATTTCAATTTTGAAAAGCTCTTATGATTATTACTCTGATAGAAAGGAGAGTGTACTTGTTTCTCCGCCTATTATGGGATGCCCCATTATTATTTTGCATGAACCTTAAGACAGACAGGATGGAGAAATATTTGTTCTCCACACTATACGTTTAAGACTGACTATGATGAACCCTAACCTAGCATTGTTCCTCCGAATCTGGCTTTCTCAACCACAAAGCCATCATCTATCTTGATTGCATGCCCAGGGAGTGATTCCTCTTCCTAAATTTCGGGGGGTGGGAGGTGGGGGTCTTCCTCTGTAAATTTCGCCAACCTGAGGGAAACAAGGTAATTTTCGTAGGTGGCAGTTGGGTTTGCGTCTGTGTGGCGGCCCGTTATGGACAGAATCGTGTTTCCCAGCTTAAATGGCATCATTGTGACATCATTAAAGAAAATGTCAGTGAGAAGAGACTTTCCCAAACGGTGGCTTGGGGTCGCGATGAGACCTGTGCTTAATGTGCAAATGCACGTAGGAGGCCTGGGAAGACAAGGTCAGCATCTCACTGTCGTTTCCTTCATCCCTATTATCTGATTTCTTCAGTCTGAGATTTAAAGCTGCTTGGAAATTAAACCCGGTTTGTTTCTGTGCCTTGCGGAGTTTATCGTTAAGGCAGTGGTCTTACGGAACATGCCTTTGAGTGACATAATAATGCTTCCTGTCCCCATTCTATCAGTCTCCCTTGGCAGTCAGAGATAGCGTGGTTTTGGGATAGCCCTGTTGCCTCTCTCCTCACGTTTCCCCTGCCCCCATCTCTAGCACCAATGCTCCGTCACACTTTATTTAGCAATAGAGAAACTACACACTCTAGCCGTCCTCCTTCCCACCTGCATGTCGGTAGATTTGTTCCCGAGTGAATAGAGTCCCAGGAGATCGTTGCATTAATGTCCTTTTCTTACTTGCCAGGATTGTTTTTTCCCTTTTTTGGGGTTTCCCATCTGTGAATCCTTCTCTTGCCAAAGAGCTTGGAAGAGACTGTGCCATCTAATTTAGGCATGCTTGCTTTTTTTGGATATGGGAATTAATTGTAGTGACTGTGTACAGATATAGTGTTACATTATTGTGACTGTAGATTTAGGGCTACATTGCTATAGATTTAATGCTGCGTTGTCACTGTACAGATGTCATGCTTCATTGTTGTGTCTGTACAGATATAGTGTTACACTGTAATCTGTGTACAGATATAGTGCTACACTGTCGTGTCTGTGTACAGATATAGTGCTACAGTGTCGTGTCTGTGTACAGATATAGTGTTACACTGTAATCTGTGTACAGATACAGTGCTATGTTCTTCTGTCTTTGTACAGATATATTGCTACATTGTTTAACTGCTGCCAAACGCACAGATATGGAGAACACTGGTATCTTGTATTGCTAACCCCAGGGTGTGGGCATTTGTCCTTCTGCTTCCCCTCTTAGTTGCCCTTGTTGATGTTTTTGTTGGAATGCTGGGTATTTTATGTAAAATGCACGCCTCCCACACGGCGGGACTCCTGCTGATGTACAGAGGTGGCTGCATCAGCAGAATGACTTGGTAAGTTCTAGAGTCTGGAGCAAAGCATCCACGGAAATGCATTCCCGACAGCTGCAAGACCAAGGTTTACCCAGACGACCTGCCCAACACCAGCGTCGTCATCGTGTTCCACAACGAGGCCTGGAGCACGCTGCTGCGGACTGCCCACAGCGTCATCAACCGCTCCCCTCGGCATCTCCTGCTCGAGATCCTGCTGGTGGACGATGCCAGCGAGAGAGGTATTGCTGAGCATGGCCGCGGCTTCATGGCGCTCTTGCATTCTACACAATATTTTTTAAGTCTTAAAAATCGAAAAAAGATGACGGCTACCTATAGAAGCCATTTTGGACTGAATAAGAAGATGCAAGACGGTTTAGTCCAGGCATCAGTCAGCAGGACATGGTGATTGTTATTAAAATGTGGGACTTAACTAAGGTTTTTTTAATGCTTAGATTTCTTGCAAAAGAAGCTGGAGGACTATGTACGGACCCTAGAAGTGCCGGTACGGATTTTGAGGATGCAGCAGCGCTCCGGGTTGATCCGAGCCAGGCTCCGGGGCGCGGCGGCTGCTCGAGGTCAGGTGATCACCTTCCTGGACGCCCACTGTGAATGTACGATAGGATGGCTGGAACCGCTGCTGGCTAGGATTAAAGAGGACAGGTGGGTGAGGATTTAAACTCTGTGTCTTCAGTATACTGTAGCTATGAATCCTCTGAGATAGTTGCCTTGAGAAACTCAGAAACGCCGCAAAAACATTTTTGTATATATAGTTTGGGTAAAACCACCAAATTAAAAACAGCGTACCTTAAATTAATACATTTAAAAAGACTGTCGTACTGTTATTTCAAAAAGATGTTTAAAATTCTTCTTATATTATAACTGAGGACAAAAACGATTATACATTTCAGGTTATTAGCATTAATATAATACTATTTAAGTTCTTGTAAATTTGTACAATGGCAGTGTTTTTCTAGTGCAAATGTTACAATCAACTTTCAAGGAATTTTTGGCACTACTGCTTACAGTAATATCCTTGTTTCTCTCGATTGGCACTGTTGCAAAGGATGTATTACTTGCCATGAAATGATACCTTGCCACATTGCTTGTGTTTTGATAGGCTGGAGTGGTTTTATCCTCAAACCCCAGCTCTCATGGCTTCCTTTGTCTTCCCTTCACCCGCAGAAAAGCAGTGGTTTGCCCGATTATCGATGTGATCAGTGACGACACCTTCGAGTACATGGCGGGCTCCGACATGACCTACGGGGGATTCAACTGGAAGCTGAATTTCCGTTGGTACCCTGTGCCTCAGAGGGAGATGGACAGGCGGAAAGGGGACCGGACACTTCCTGTCAGGCAAGTAATGGGGACAGTGCTTGACTAAGTGGGTTAAGGCCAATTCATACTTCACTTTTCCATGTGCGTTTTCGATTGTTGACTAGGGGACATGATGTAAATTTCGTCATCAAGGGTTGGTTGCGAATGGCTGCGGTCGGTGTGCATGTAGCGGAAACCTCGCCCATCTGCACGCGTGCAAGATAATTGATTTGGTATTTCCAGTAGGTGGCAGCGTGGAGTTTCACAGATCAGCGGTCAATGAGTAGAGGAAGAATAGTTGTTGATGTTGTGGTTATGGTGAGCAGCTGCATGTGGTCGGCTGGAGGTGCCCACACATCTAATGTTTCATATCGTCCAGACATTATACCAAGTATTTTAAAAAGCAGCGCTATTCCGAAATTTTAAAAACTTGGCCAGAAAATTCGCCAAGTGTGTGGGTGGGGTTGGGGTGCCAGCTAATTTTGTCATAAGGATTTCGAAATACTTTGGAATGCCTTATTACCATAATACCGGCCAAGTCTTGACTAATAACTTTAAAACTGCTCATCTTAGTTTACTGGTTTTACTACACTGCTTGTATCTGTGTTTGTACATCTGCCCTCTGCTGGTCTGATGGAGTATCACTGCTGTATGTTGCACTGCCCCCCACCATCCGCATCCACAGCCAAATGTAGTACGAACATTGCTGCCGCGCAAACCACCGTCCTCAGCCCGAAAGCACACGGAAGCGCAGGATGGAAAAGCGAAGCATGAACTAGTGCTTATGATCAGAAGGTTGCCAGTTTGAATCACACGGTTGGTAGAGTGATTTCACCATCAGGCTAGTATTAAGGTCCTTAACCCTCACCCCTGCTTACGCAAAACTGTATGTTGCTTTCGATAATTATGTTTATTAACTGAACTGTATAATAATACTTATGGTACAAGCTGTGAGACAAACTTTCTAAGACACATTCAACTCAACAAGTGTAGTTACTCTAGTTAACAAAATATCACATTGCATTTTTCAGAAGCTATATCTCTGAAATAGTGATGGTATCATTTGGCTACCAGAGGATTTTGTAGCCATAATATTTCATTACAAAGCAAATGAAAGCACAGCAAGGTTGTTTAAGGACGTTTAACAGAATTAATAATATTTCTCGGGGAAGTTTCTCAGGAGATATTTTTTATATGACGCAAAAGTGTGGAATATCTTTTTTTCTAGAACATATTTTGCATATGAGACACAAATCATGGAACCTGTCATGCCTTTTGAGAATATTTAGATGTAAAATAGAACAGAAAATGAGATACTCCTTTGTCACCGGTTTGTTGCCGTGGTGATATGGATCCCGTTTGCACTCGATCTCTCTCTGATTGATGTTTTCATCTTCTGCAGAACTCCCACCATGGCGGGGGGTCTGTTTTCTATCGACAGAACATATTTTGAAGAAATTGGAACATATGACCCAGGCATGGATATCTGGGGCGGAGAGAACCTGGAACTGTCTTTCAGGGTAATACCGTCATTCTTCATGTTTCCGAATGGAACGTGCGGCATTGTCTTCGGGATATAATCTCTGGCTCTACATGCAACCTGACATCATGTCAAGACAAATGTGTTTACATTTGTTGGGCTTTTTGAGGGGGAAAAACCACACACATACAAGGCGATGGTAACATTATGCTGTATGGCGTTTTTAGGGTTAGGGGTATTTAATTGGCACCTGCATAAAAGTGAAAGGGAAGTACCCAGTTCCTGATCTGTGCTTATTTCCACGTAGCATGTAATGTCTGCGTACATGCGTGGGTGCGGTTTGCAGAACTAATACTGTGCGCTGACGGGGAACGCGAGATGAGGGGAAAGCAATAAGCGTCGACAGTGGGCCCGTTCTCAGCGCCTGTGCTGGCCGCCCGCAGATCTGGCAGTGTGGTGGCTCTCTGGAGATCGTCACCTGCTCTCACGTCGGCCATGTGTTCCGGAAGGCCACCCCGTACAGCTTTCCCGGGGGCACCGGCCAAGTCATCAACAAGAACAACAGGCGCCTGGCCGAGGTCTGGATGGATGAATTCAAAGACTTCTTCTATATCATATCACCAGGTGCGGTGTCCCGCCGCCCAGCTTTTGTTTACCGCTCACCTGTCCGTTGTCATTTCCCCAAGGAGGCCCTTTCAGTAATGGTGGGCTGGCCTGTATCAATCCTGACAGCTCTGTAAGCAAGCCACGCGATTATCCGGTATTGTTGATGTATTCAGGGTCGGATCGCTTTGTTTTATTTCTGTCCCAAATCTCATAGATTATAATAGGTATAATATTATATTAATAGTCTGTAAAAAGCCCGAAGATGACAGAGGTAGGGAAAGAAATTTCATGGGATTCCTACCTCGCTGGCTAACTGCTCCTTAGCATGTTCGTCTTGTATAGGTCAAACATTTGGGTTGATGGTTAGCAGTATAGTGTTGGGGCTCCTCTTCAGCCAAAGTGGCCAGGGATGTTGTACAGGTTACCATGTAGCGGTGTTAAATAATGTAGCGCAGTGTTCCGGGTTTGAGATTCTGGCCTTTATAGTTCGTGTTCAGTTGTGTGGGTGAGAAAACAAACAAACAGCCAATACTGATACATAAAACCAAGGCGAATGTAAGAATGTATATCAGAATCAGCAGCATTCTGTGAGGCTAAACCTAAAATTTGCTAGGCTAAGCTAGGCTAAGCTAGGCTAAAATATTAGCTACTTCGTTTAGGTATAATGACTGTGGGAAGAGTGTTCCTCCACACCCAGTTATGTGAGAAGAGGCCAGGTATCTGAGTGCTTTACCACAGAACATTCTTTTATTATTCTTTTATTCCTTTATTTATTCGTAATTAAAAGAAGATCAGCATGCTGGAGTTTGGGAGAACCTTCCGGAATGTGCACATTAATCAGCGGAAAGTTTGACGTTTCCCCAGGAACTCCACATCTGCTGTCTGTCGCCACAGCGATTTCGTGTTTCTTTACATAATTACTTACCTTGCTAAATAATTAAGCTTTTGCATGAGATTTTCTTCATTTTATCGGATTTGAACCAAATGAATGTCTTTGGTAGAAACAATTTAATTTAACCTTTTGGTCGTAATTGTAATTTATTACCTAATTTACACACTCTGTGTCATTTTTTTATTTTTTATTTTTTTTTATTAACACTCTGTGTCATTTGCCAGCTCATTATAAGCAATATGCTGTAATTGCATATACTGACCATTAAAACTTGTTATGAATATAATGTGAATATAATATAGTATAACACAAATAAATATAAAGCATAGCAAATGGAGCAGCCCCTCTGCCTTCAGTCAGAAAGCTTTCATGATGCTTAGATAAGCTTATCATCAGTCATCTGTGACTTAATGCCTACGTTCCTGTACCTGCTAGAAACTAGTCAGTTATTTAAAACTGAAAATATACCTAAATGAGTAAATGCTGCATTTATGTAGCACTTTTCAAGATACCCAAAGTGCTTTACAGAACCAATGGGCAGCCACTTCAACCACCAGCACTGTGTATCACTCACCCGGACGATGCGTCCACTGCTGGACTTATGTTTGTTTTGCTGCTTGTCCCTCGTTAATTTCACCCGGGAGCTGATTACCTTTCTTTGTCCTAAATTTCTTAGCCCACAGAAGGTCTGGCAGGCATAATAGTTTATAGAATTCTGATTGGGTTAATTAGCTTTGGGAAAACTGTTATTTTTTAGGGAATTAATAATGATGGGAGCCACTGTGATGAGAGCCTATCGGTTGTATTTTTCTGTTGTTTGTTAGGAATATAACAACAAAAAACCTTTTTACTTGCTTAATTCCAGAAATGATCTGTCACCAGTTCCTGAAAATGCAGGCTTTTGTGTTTTTTTTTTTTTTTTGTTGTTTTTTTTTTAGATTTTATTATTTTTTGTTTTGTTTTGAGATTTTAAGGCCCTGGTCAGTATGTTTGTAAACTGTATAACGTTTTTTGAAATGTGGTCTGAAATGTGGAGAGGGCCCTCTGGTGTTCACTGTTAGTAATGCACCCATGTGATACATTCTGCAGGGCTACAGCGTAGCTCCTTAGAAAAGCAGGTGCAACTGTGGACCGATGTCGCCAGTCACCTCTATGTTCTGTCAGGGGCACTGAGCTGAAAGAGCTGAAGTCAAAATGCTTACTGGGAAGTCTAGCGGTGGGTTATGTGGGGCAAACATTGCAGTATGTGAAACAGCTGTTTAATTCCTTGTGACCTCCTGTGTGGGCCTGTTGGCCTCCTGCAAGCTGCTGTAATAGCTTTCTGAAGTTGACATGAAAGGCGATGTGATTTATTATTGGTGTGCTGACGCAGACAGAGTTTTTTTTTTTTTTAATTTTTAGGCAGATTGAAGGTGTTGTCAGGGTAACCGTGCAGTTCTTTCTGATGCTTTCACTGGAAATTTAATTGCTAACTTAATAACGTTAATTTCTAACAGAGGTTGATAAGAATGTGGCCAATTTTCAGATAAGATGGTGTTTTAATAACAAAACATTCGGCAGGTTAAGAGGATCTAAGGTTGTAGAATTTGAGATCAGCTCCTCTGAACAATGTTCAGCAATCTGGCTTTCTACTGCTCCTCACTGCACTCATGACATGACGACTTTCTCCAGTTACCAAAGAGCAGCTGCCCTCCTCTCCGTAGGTGTGATGAAGGTGGAGTATGGAGACGTGTCATCGCGCAAGACCCTTCGGGAAGCCCTGCAGTGTAAATCCTTCTCCTGGTACCTGGAGAACATCTACCCTGACTCCCAGATCCCAAGAAGATACTTCTCACTGGGTGAAGTATGAAACCTTTTGCAAAGATACTGCTCCAAGGTACCAGAGTGAAGGTTGAGGTGCCAAAATATTTAGAAGATAAAAATATTGTTATTCTATATATTATTCTATATGTATATATATATATATAGAATGTATGTATATAGAATTCTACATAGTATATATAGAATCGCAATAAAACTGAGAGCTTGAGTAAGTGATATACCCAAATGAATAGATAATGTATCATAATATTTTTCCCGCCAAATTGATAATTCCATTGTGTTTTTGACCTTCAGTTCTCTTTACCCAGAAGGCCTTGGGGTTTAAATAAAGTAAAGCTCTTTCCATGCCTTTCAAAGTTTTTCCCGACTTTCAGCTGGTCTCTTCCGCAGCATGAACCTGTTTATACAGAAGACAGATTAAATCAGTTTTGACTGACAGTTGGGACATTCTCGAATGAATCCCTCTCAAAGTCGGTAATGTACAACTAGCTAGGTGTCAGGAATTCATGGCACCAAAGTCATCCGTTCATTATGACCCACACTCAGAAATGCAGTGTGGACGAGCTTACCTGTTTGAAGTGACTGATAACTGGGCAAAGTTAGTCAAGGGCATGAAATGTTATTGCTTGATGCTTCGCTGGTGAAATGATTAATGTAACCTGAGATTAGGTCACTGACTGGAGAAGCAGACAGTGGGCAGGCAGCTGCTTGGATATACAATGAACTCTGAAGACCCCGGAGTTTCATATTTTTCAGGCCATGATTTTCAAAGCCTGAGGATTTTTTTCTAGAACATAATGTACTAAATCTTGCCCCTTAAAGTACAGTGCTTGTTTCTGGCTCTTCGCAGAATGTGTTAAATATCCTAAAGCACGGCCAGTCATGTCTGATTATGATTCCTCATCTTTTTTTTCTTACAAATATGATTATTTCTTTTGATATTATTCAGTTAGAGTCCACCTTGTGATCACATAATTGGTTTACATTACATATGTATCCCACCCAGCTTCCATATTAATGCCAAAAATCGTGGCGTTCGTGTGAATTGAGTCCTCGTGAGACCCGGCCTCTGATTTATCCTGCCATTTGCATTTCTAAACAGCGGTTAATGAAGTGTTTTCAGCCACGGGGTGTCACCGTCGAGATCAGAAATGTTACCTTAGAGTAGAAAGCGTTCAATTATAATTTTACAACTGCGCACGCACGTCGAGTAACGGTAACGTACACCGAGTCCCCAGGGTTTGGTGTAATAACAAGAAGCGCACTGCTCTTGTGAAGCTCGCTGCTTAATATGCTAAATATAGATGATTTGCATTCCTTTTCCGTGTCACAAGACTCGGAGCTGAGAGCGACGCGTACCGTGATTTTGATGGCTTGATGTTCTCCACCAGGGAGTGGGCACTAAGCTAACAGCGTAGCCAAGCCTGATTTGAAGGATTACTTCAGTTTAACAGCATAAGAATGGTGAGGATACCTCTGCAGTCCACTGGTAAATGTGCAGGTTCTTTCTGCTCATTTCACGTGGCCCAGCCAGTGCTGTAACGCCGATACATTTTAATCATATTCGTCAGAGGAATTTCAAGGGGAGCTTATAGGTTTTAACAGGTGTTCCCGTCAGGTGGCTTGTTTTTTTTGTGCCTCTGAGCATTTTTGATAACATCAGCAATGGTCGTCTGGTCAGCATATTTTTCCAGTGCCGTTTCCCTGCTGTCCCCAGATTCGAAATGTGGAAACCAACCAGTGTATCGACAACATGGGAAGGAAGGAGAACGAGAAGGTCGGCTTCTTCAACTGCCACGGGATGGGAGGGAACCAGGTAAGGAATGCCGCCTTCGCCGCCGTTATGTACCAACGGCGTTTTGATGTCCTGATTTAAGACAGCGCCCTCTACAGGTGTTTTCCTACACTGCGGATAAAGAGATCCGGACGGACGACCTTTGCCTGGATGTGTCGCGGCTAAATGGTCCCGTCATCATGCTCAAGTGCCACCACATGAAGGGGAACCAGATGTTTGAGTATGACACGGAGGTAGGGGGGTGGGCCCGTCTTCCTCTGCGGCTCTTAGCGTCGGAAACGTGTCATCAGTCCATCTACGTTTTCTCATCTACATTTTCCATGATTCATCTGAACTCGATGCTAAGAAGACCTCCCTTCGCAAATGTGACCCAGACAAGTAGTTCCTGTCCTAGAAACATTTGCCTGCAGCTAAGAACTGTGTCGGTCAAAATTGAGCAAATTTCCAAAGCTCGCTGAATCTGTGGGATACATTTTTGAGGAAATTTCTGTGAGTTTTAAAATTTCACGAAAGTACTTCATTGGATTACATGAGGACCGAGTGAGTTTTTCTTCCCAGTACTATAGCATATGATGAGGAAGCCTGACTTTAGGTCATTGGTGATCTCATTTCAAAAATAAGTACTATGCATGTATTCTGTGATTTTTGGAATTACCAGTGGAATTTAGTGGAATTACTGGTGTGTAAGCCACTGTCACGTGGTTTTCTTGTGTGGTCTTGGCACTAGCCAGTGGAATCCTGGTCTGAAGCATGTTAACAGTATGCAGTCTGGTGAAGGTCCTTTACTGAGGTATTCGATGGAGTTCATATGGTTTGGAATAGCGCTGTGGTTATCCGTAAAACATGGGAGAAGTAAGTCAGTTAATCAAGGAAATACTTGACATATACCACCTTTTTCTGGAAGCAATGTTCTGAGTGACACCACGGCTGGCTTTTGTCCCATTAATATTTAATGTGGTTATGATTTAACATCATTTCGAATGTCTGTTTATTTGATGAGCAGGTAGTACAGTGCTGAATGAGCCGTACCGTGCTCCCTCTTCTAGTTTGGCGGCCCAGTGACGTTCTTTGTATGGGCAAAGTGTAACATGAGGTGTGTGTTTTACCATGTGCCGTATGGGTGCTTCCACATGCGCGTCTTATGACCATACTGGCTCAGGAGCCCTTTGCTTCCGTCAACAGCTGTCCATGTCTGCCATGCGGAAAGTCACCCTGGCCCACCTGACCATCTGTAAGCCGGAGGACAGCCGGTGGTAACACTCTATTGGCTTCCACAACCCCTGCAGGTCCTCAGCAGGTCTCAGGACCTGAAGGAACACCAGGCAGGAGGTCCACAGGAAGGCTCTTTCACAACCCTTGTTATTAATTTTAGTAGCGCTACGTGCATCGCCACAGGTCGAGTACCCTGCGGTGATACGTGGGCACTCAGTTCAGATTCAAGTGTGGAATACAGGGAGGAGGAAGGTTAGGGTGGTTCCAAGGGGTTATTGTGTAAGAACCCAACATTATGCAAGCTAGATATATGCAATCAATTGGCTTGAGCCAAAGCCTGCTTGTCTGCTCAGGACTTAGAGTTTGAGGAATGGAGGCAAAGGAGTTAAAGGTCAGGGCTCTCCAGTCGTGGTTGTGATAGTGACTGTAATTGGCTGTAGAACTTAACCAGTCCATGTGTGTCCCTTACTTATTCTGTACCACTTTCAGTTCATTTAAACTGTCAGACATGATTTTATTCACAAAGTAATTGGGAGTTAAGGGTCTCGTTCAGGGGCCCTGGGATACAATCCCTCTGCTGACTGCTGATTTTGGGATTTGAACTGGCAATATTCCGATCACAGGTATGGCACCTAACCTGCTGAGCCACAGTCCATCAACTCCTTAGTTTTATCATGTTGGACATTATCTGGGGGTCAGTGTTATAGCTGCTCGGGAGGTGAAATATGTTTAATACCAACCGTCCATTTTCCAATCCGCTTATCCTTCTGGGTTGCGGGGGTTGGGGGTCCGGAGCCTATCCCAGAAGCTACAGGCATGAGGTGGGGACAACCCAGAACAGGGGGCCAGCCCATCGCAGGGCACACTCACACACCATTCACTCACACATGCACTCCTACGGGCAATTCAGCAAGTCCAATTAGCCTCAGCATGTCTTTGGACTGTGGGGGGAAACCGGAGCACCCGGTGGAAACCCCACAACAACATGCAAACTCCACACACGTGTGACGCAGGCGGAGACTCGAACCCGGGTCCCAGAGGTGCGAGGCAACAGTGCTAACCACAGCACCACCATACCAACCCTATTTAATGCTAATTACTTTTTAAAAATTAATATATACACTCGGAATGCCTGACTGCCAGGCAATAGCCAACATTGTCGAGCGCTCCTTGGCTGTTCTCAAAGTACGCTACCAGCTGGACCTTCATTGAGCTTCAGGGTCAAATCAAATATCACTTGATATTCAAATTCCTGTGTAAATATTCCATTATAATATAAAGACTTCCATCCAGAGTATGCTGCCTTTACACTCGAGTGAGCCCCGAGGAAGCCGTTTCATTTTTGAGCCGATAATTTATGTGCGGACGGAAACGTGCCTGCTTTTGTTCATGGGCTCTTTTGAAGCAGCCAGCGCTGTAAAAAAGGTGCTCTTCTGTTCACGAAAGCAGGCCTCGCTTTGGAGAACGTCTGCGGCGCCCCGGACATCTGCGTCCCGCACACCGCGGATGGGCTCTTTGTCCGCCACGCATTGAATTTCAATGACCGGTCTCTGTTTGTACCTTTGTCTGCTCGCATCTGTTTGCGGAAAATGCCCAGCAGCCCTGCCCGTCGGTGCATGGCTGACGGTGCCATGTCTACGCCCCTTGTTTGTATGTGCGTGTGTATCTGTCTAGCTGTCATTCTGAGCCTGTCAATCTGACTATCTTTAACTGTTTACCCTTCATCCCTGCTGGTACCGAACTACCCGCTTGTCCATCGCCTGATCTGTCAGCTACGCTTTCGTCTTTTCGCATTTTATTTTCTGTAGAGTGAACTGACATGCACAGAATCAGTCCTCTGCAGTAAGTACTTTGTGTTCTGTCTGATCTGGCCAGGACGTAGGGCCGATGAGGGACTTTTGCCCATTTTGTTTGGCCGCAGGTCAGGCAAAGTGCGCCGTTCTGACCCCATGCTAAGCTTGCTGTTAACAAGGTTCCAGGTTCATTACTAGGGCCAAAGGCACATCACATAAGGAAGATTAGGACAGCAATAAAAGACCTGCCAACACTGTAACATCCATCCTCCTTCTACCTTCCGTAATCGCTTATCCAATGCATGGCGGGCTTGGAACAGATCCTAGGATGCACCGGGCAGGGAATACTGGGGACAGTATGCCAGTCCATTGTCGAGCAAACGCACACTGGGGACAATTTAGATGCGCTGAATCACCTAAATTGCGTGTTTAGGGCTGTGGGCGGAAACCCACATTACATTAAATACCCTGAGTAACACAGACATCACACATACAGAATCTGAGGAGGATTTCAAACTCCCAGCCTTGCAGGTTTGAGGAGGCTTGAACTAACCACTGGACCATTGTTCTCTCCACATCATAATATATCATTACTACATGATGTTGCTTGTTCCTCTTTAATAGCTCAGTTGGTACAGTGGAGCCCTATGGAGGCAACAGTGATATTCTATTAGTTCATTGGTTTGAATCTGGCTCAACGGAGGGTGAGCATTTTGGGAGGTAGAATGTAGCTCAGCTGATTGGACTCTGTAGTCATGAGTGGAAGGTCTCTGCTTTCAATCCTGGGACTGGCAGACTGAGGTGATCATCGGGCCCTTAAGCAAGGCCCTTAAACCCCAGCTCCAGCGGCACAGCACCCCCAAGGTCTCTCTCACCAGTATGTATGTCCCATGGAGAGCAAGGTGACATAGGCAAAAAACAATTCCCAGATAGAAAAGTCATGCGCATACGCAGAAGTTTGTTAGCCAAGCTAGCATGACTTAATCACTGTGGCAGAGTTAAAGCTCAGCGCAAATATGAAGAGCATTCTTCTTACCTGAATGGGAGGAAATGTACTGTTTTTTGTGGTACAAAATGGGAAACCCTTCTGTTTGTAATGCCTGACTTTGCTTTCAGGTTTTACAGCTTCAAGCCTGTAGCCCCATTTTAACTCTCTCCATGCTAACGTGGTGCAGGAATTTCCCAAAGGCACTGAACTTCGCAGGCACAACGTAGGCATGTTGAAACATCAATCCCACCGAGTAAATGGAAGTACTGTAAGAAAATACCTTTCTTTCTACAGAAATATTTCTGTTACAGTACCATAAGGTGTGTGTTGCTGCATATATTTGCTGAGCGGTTCGTTGCGATAGTGCAGGGATTTTTGCTGGATTGCTGGACTGGTTGGCCACCCCTGATCTGTAATGCATATAAAAATGTCTAAAACTGTGTGAAGTTCTGTACTCCACACAATGTGGTGTCCAGTGAGGTCCCTTGAATTTCTTTAGATGTTTTTTCCCTCGGCTGTGTTTCCACCCGGCCCACGGGTGTCTGTGAGATGTGGCGTCGGAACATGCAGCCATGGAAGCTCAATCTCGCATCTTCGTTTGGGTAAAAGGATAAACGGTCCGCACCCAGGACCTGCCATTCCGAGTCATCTTTGTTTAATTAGCAGCTGTCCGCCGTGTGTGTACACAATAAATACCTCATAAGACACTCACTGTGAGGTACTGCCATCCCAGGCACATAAAAATAATAACAAGCCCACAATGCAATATTTCTCGTAAGCAAGACTTAATTATTTTGAAAATTCTCTATTTTTTACTGCAGTGTAGAGGGATGCTTCCATGCAGAAACATTGTCGTAAATAATATTTAAATGTTCTTATCACCTGCGGTGTGTGTTTCATTGGCATTTATCCTCTTTTTATCTTGGAATGGAAATGTTTTCTCTTTCAAATGTAGGTTATGAAGATAAACGTAGTCCTGTATATTTAACAAAAAAGAAATACATGCCATCTGCATGTGTTTTTGTCATGAAATAAAATTTTTACATAGATCAAATTGCCCCTCTGCAATATCTTCTGAAAGGGAGTTAAATTATTTCATTTTAGTTTGGAGCTGGATTCTGCAGTTCATGTGCGGAGATTTATGCCACGTTTTGCCCTAATGAACGTTTTCCAATGAACGAGACACGGATTACATGGAATCCTGGAACACCCATTAACCACAGGCGCATTCCCACCAAAGATCACGAACATAGCAACTCATCTATAAAAAATGTCCATACATTCTTACAGAAGAGGAAACATTCTTGCGAAAAATGTCAGATTTATAATACCTTGCGTAAACGGCGAAACGCGTCATATAGGATGTAGATCCCACTCATCATAGAATCATTTGCATGTATGTATATATATATATATATATATATATATATATATATATATACACACACACATGCATACATACATACATACCTACAGTATTTATGGAATTGATCCTCCCTTTGCATCTAAAACAGCTGCCACTCTTCTGCAAAGGCTATACACAAGTTTTTGGAATGTGTCTGTGGGAATTTTTTCCCATTCACTCAGAAAAGCATTTGCGAAGTCAGGCACTGATGTTGGACGTAAAGGCCTGGCTCACAATCTTCATTCTAGTTCATTCCAAAGGATGGGGTTAAAGTCAGGGCTCTGTGCGGGTCAGTCAAGTTCTTCTACACCAGACTCACCCAACCATGTCTTTGTGGACCTTGCTTTGTGCACTGAAGTGCTGGAACAGAAAAGGTCCTTCCCCAAACAGTTCCCACAGAGTTGAAAGCATAGAATTGTCCAAAATGTCTTGGTGTGCTGAAGCATTAAGAGTTCCCTTCACTGGAACTAAGGGGCCTAGCTCAACCCCTGAAAAACAGACACACCATTACCCCTCCACCACCAAACTTTACAGTTGGCACAACTTACTCAGGCAGGTAAGGTTCTCCTGGCATTCACCAAACCCAGACTCGTCCATCAGACTGTCAGACAGGGAAGTGTGATTTGTCACTCCACAAAACACATTTCCACTGCTTCAAAGTCCAGTGGCAGCGTGCTTTACACCACTCCATCTGACGTTTGGCATTGCGCTTGGTGATGTGAGGCTTGCATGCAGCTGCTCGGCTGTGGAAGCCCATTCCATGAAGATCTTGGCACACAATTTTGTACTGGGGTTAATGCCAGAGGAAGTGGGACTCTGCAGTTATTGAGTCAACAGAGTGTTGGCGATTTATATACTGTACACTATGCATCTCAGCAATCGGCAACCCTGCTCTGTTACTTTATCTGGTCTTCCACTTTGTGGCTGTGTTTCTGTTGTTCTAAACACTTCCACATTACAATACAGAGTTGGCTAGAAGTAGGTAGTTTTTATTTTATGAAGTAAAAGTTCTGTTTTACAAGTAGTTAATTTTTTTTTTCTTAAATTTGTGGCAATGGTAGTGATGTAGTTAAGTCCACCTAAGCTGAGACCAAGTCATTACCAAGACCAGAGTGTATCAAGACTGAGACAAGACCAAGACCAAGGCAGGGCTAGACCAAATCAAGGACAAAAACAGTCCACATAACACAGCACACTATACAATGTGGAGCAGAGGCACCATATTGGGTCTTGGCAGTACGGCCTAAAATTTATGTCACAGTATAAAGCAGCTTGCGAAGTGCCTTCAATTGCAGCATATGCCATGTTCGGCCAACTCGGTATGTGTGTGTTAACCAGCGCAAGCGCATTCAGTGGCTGTTGAGAGGAGGGGAGGGGCTGCGCGAGTGTGCGTGCTCGTGCGCCTGCGATGTAGTGGTGCTGTGTGAAGTGTGGCGAATGAGGCGAAAACCACACTGTTGGTATCAATAACGGTGAAAATGAGCATCTAATCAGATACTAATTTTAATATCGATTAGTATCTGAGAATCGATTTTTTGACAACCCCAGTGTCTCATTATTTTCTACTCCAGCGTCAGCTATATCTTCCGTTTCTGATCGTTCACGATACATTTTTAATGGTGCAGCAGTGAAAAAGGTCCCCCCCTTAAACAGTTTCCGAACGATTTATGGGCTATTTAAACCCGTATTGCGGTATAAGAAAAATTCATATCATAACAATAATATAAAACGTTTTTCGGTATAAACCGGTATATCGCCCAACACTACTTTGAAGCAGAATGTTTTACACCCAGTCACAGTACTGTGTTAACAAACAGATGAATATTAAGCCATTACGATATATACTGAGACGTTTTGATGAGTGGTCTTGACTGGTCTTGAAATAAAACCTCGAGTCCTCTATGCCCTACATGACCAAGTCAAAATAAAGTTGATTCCTGGGTTGAGACCAAGACCGCAAAAAAGTTACTGAATGTAGCCACTAAATAAATGGGTCTGAATGTAACACATGAAATCAGTGATTAAGAGGTGTGTCCCAATACTTTTGTCCATATAGCGTACAGTATATATAACAACCTTGGGGTGGTACGGTGGCACAGAGCTTTGCTGTATTGCTTCACCAGGGTTGGAGTCTCACTATGGCTCCATCTGTGTGGGGTTTGCATGATCTAGCTCCTCTGGGTACTGTGCTGAGGTTAGCTGAAGTTACTGAACTTCTCCAGGTGTGAAGGGTGTTTGAGTTGTTCCTGCCTTCTGCCTTTAGCCTTTGGGATAGGCTGAATAGGACAAGCAGTTACAGAAAATGGATGGATGGATAGATGGATGATGGATGGATGGATGGATATTACGACCCCCATTGTTGTGGCCGTCACAGATGACTTGCAATGTTGATGGAATGAAAAACTGCTTCATTTTCTGAAGCTACTGATATTGCAATGTGCTTTAATCAGGTTCCACCGACAGCATTAGGAAACCCGAACGTTACAACAAATCGCATTGTAATGTTTTCCTGTATATCCACTCTAGGGAAGCTTCGTATTCCGTCTTGACAGGTGGTTGATACCAGCCACAACTTGAGGAATAATGGGCCGGGATATCCCAGATCCGTCGATCGGGTCCCGTTGGAATGTTCTTGTCGCCAAAAAATCCGAGTGTCGACAGTACTTCGAGATGGACAGGAACAGCGTGGTTTCGTAATGTAGGTCGTTCACGAGCCAGGGCCACTTCATCACACATTTCCATCCGAATCATTCTTGGCAGCCTGAAATGGCTACCAAGCCACAAATCATCACTGGAAAAATAATTATTGTGATCTTGAAATACTCGCTCTCTGAGTACTTGGCCCCACAACAATGTCCTCTAACTAAATATGCCATGACGATGCTGTATGTCACGTACTTACACACGGGTCATTTTATACCTATTAAAAGTGCACGCGTGTTGGTGCCTATAGCTGCTTTGACTTTTCATTACACACACCTCTAACTTAGATTCTACGCAATAAAAATATTGGTAAAATATAAAAGAGCTGCTGAGTATTAGCGGTATATTAGATATTATACGAAAGCTTCTGTATTTATTAACACGCATTCCACCAAGCACTAAAACTAGCTGTAGATGCAACATAGGTGCACATTTCTGTCTGAACTCTAGATGTCGCTTTTTTCTGTTTCCTCCAAAATATTCGTATGAATATCTTAAATCCCAAAATCTTTGTATAAATGTGCGTACAAATGGTTTGCATCTATTCCGCTCGTACGAGACCTTTACGAATGAGCCCACTGGTTCCTGACAAACGTTCCTGTAATCACAAAGTGCCTCCTTAATACTCAACTTAAGCAAATGCGACAGAGCATAAATAATGGTTTTTCAACATCAGAACTAAGTACATCCATCCAGTTAATGTGCTGTATTTCATGATGTGTCTGTATAGTTTGTCTTCCCAGTCTAACATTTTCATTCATAGATATTAAGTGGCCACCTTGGGAATACCAGTAAGGCAAATATTTTCACGTTATTTAACATTTTGTGCACTCACCAATTTCCCTGGAGTTCTTGCGTTGCTAAATAAAATATTCATCTTACTCAGCAGAATTCTATAGCTCAGGTCCAGAAAGTCAAAATCCAGGCTTAGATATTGTTTCAACCAACCAGTTGAGTAATTTGTGACTCTTTGTGCTCAACTGGTTGGCTGAAACAAAAGCTTGGTCTGGATTTGTACTGTCTGGACCTGAACTAACTACCTGTGTTACTTGGAGATAATTACTTATGTGTATGTCATTGCTGTTCCTTCAAAACTTCTGAAGGAATTCATCTTTGGCCGATGTGATGTAAGTCCTTTCCTAAACCTGCGTAGATGTCGATTAGCATGACTATGATTCTGTGGCAGTTTGGCGGGGAGGTGTGCAGCTGTACACTGCTATGCTTTTGGATAATCAAGGCTATAACCTTGCACAAACACCTTTACATGACCCCTAAGTTGATTTTCGCTGATGCCTGTTTGCACTTGGCTCATTGTCCTGTATGGTGCTGTTTGTGTCCTTAGCGGCTGACCCTCCTCCATGTGAACAGTAACCAGTGCTTGGACATGCCATCAGAAGAGGACAAGATGGCTCCCACCCTACGGGACTGCACGGGCAGCCGCTCTCAGCAGTGGCTGCTCAGGAACATGACCCTCAATGTCTGATCCCCCTCCCTGCTCCCCGCCTCCGTCGTACCGGCCTGCTCCCAGCTGCGCTGGTCTGCACAGCTGTCCCTCTGACCAACATCTGCATCTCATGGACCTCCTCAAGGCTTCAAGGAAGTGCCACCCGATTGGGCCCTCCCACCAAGTCGGTGATAGGCGTGGCCGGTCAGAGTGGTCCAATGACAATGTGGTGGGCGGAGCCATGAGCCAGGTGCCGCTGCCTCCTTGGGACTCAGGTGTTTCCCATCTCCTCCTGCATAACTATGTGGTGGAGGTAGTGTTTGGAAACAGTTAAATAAAAACAGCATGTCTTTATGTACTTGTTCTTCAGAACATTTACTTATGTCCGTCTTCAGTATGTGCAGCAAGATCATGAACGTAGTGGAATATAATTTTTTTGTGTCCTCAGTTGCTTGATTCATGCTTTCAGGCTTTAAACCAGGGGGATTCTACTATTCATAACCTAGGGACATGAAAACAGCAGAGCTGCTGACCCCTTGCTTTACAGGCGAACAGGGTACCCCTTCCTCAGCGTGAAAGCCCTTGATTTAAACCACATTCCACGTTTACATCAGGGACAGTATTACCTGAGTCTTTTAACATCACAAAGGTTTGTTGGTTATTTTATTTGCTGTGCGTGCAAGTTATCATTATATGCACATATATGTGTCGAATGTATGATGTTATCGATCATGACGCACATTTGGACTCGGACTGTTACCAAAAGAAGTCCTGACATTTTTATTGCGTCGTTGGCGACCACAGTCAATGTGAATTCTATGATCCGCTGCGGATCTGCAGTGTTTCTGTTGAGGAAGCAAAAATGTCACATGCCTTAAAAATATTATTGTGGCATGCATGTATAAAATAAGTGATTTTTTATTTTTTTTTTGCAATAAAAATAATACTGGAAAAGCTAGTTCGTGAAGCTTCTGTTAGATCAAGTGCATGGCCATCAAACTGCAGTATGTTTTCTGAGACTTTTAAACTGAAAAGTGAAAATAATCCAGTCTTCACAAGTTTCTGATATATTGTATTATACATGTATGAATTCTGTAAAGGTTATTTATTCCCTTGTAGTGGATGAAAAGATTAAATTTTTCTTTACTGTCTAACGATTTATTTATGCTGACATTTTTAATTTGCTGATTTTTTGTGTTTTCCATTGTTGTACTTGAAAGATTCTGTTTTTTTATGAAAGAATGAAACTACATAACATTATTTTATGAAAGATATATAACTTCAGGGAGTTAATATATGTTATTGGTGTTTTTGTTCTGTGCTGTATTTAAAATCGGAATCTTTGAGAGCAGCTTGTCCTGGTCTTTGCACAAAGGATCCAAGTTATACCCATGATATACCCATTTAAATTTAATTGCTCAAGCAGACTGACACATAAACAGTCCCTAAGGTAATATTAAATAATATATAGTTAACCGATGTTGCCATTTCTGCTGCCTACGCCTTGTTAATCTCTTCTGTTGACCAGAGTAGCATGCCGTCAGTTTCACTCGCGATGGTAAAATGATTGCTGCTTGTTGTTATCTGAAAGCAGTGACAAGACTGCAGGGTTTACCCTTATTGGTGGCTAGTGGTATATGTGGGTTTAGGCCAAGAGTGAAGGAATCACAGAAGACAATGGATCATGATGCGTTTAGCAAGTTTAGCTGCGGGCAAAGAGATTGTCAAGCAAAGCATAAGGAAAACAGATTGTTCTGTATTATACTTTTTTTTTTCAGAATCCATTGCATTAACTTTATTTTTGATGATCTTTATTATTTTTTTATAATTATGCCCTTGGCACTTTACAGATATGTAAGATTTTTTCTATGAATGATGGAGCAGTAAATATATAATCGATTTTATTTATTGTCACATTTCTAATGTGGCATATTATATACAATATATTCGTATTTTTATAGAAAAGTAGACAAGAATTTTGAACTACTGAAGTGGGAATGGGCAGCACACAATAATCTGTTAAAGCACTGTGCCACGCACATCTCATCTGTGTTTTTTTGTAATTGGGTGGAATTGTGAAATAAAGTTGTAAAAGTGGTCCATGGAATGAAGACTTGGAGAACGTGGGAAGCCGTCCCTGTGAATTAGTCATAAAAGATTTAGCACAAAAGATGTAACAATTTCAGTGGGTGTCTCGAGTCATGATTGGGAAAAGCTTTGGTACTGCGACAATTACTTCCATTTGCCATTTGTAATTCTTCCCATTTCAAAATAAATCGACGCAGTGAAAATAACTAGTTGACAAACTGTATTAGTGTCCTGAAATGCTTCACCAGTTGTTGATTGGTACCTGGATGCCCCCAATTGCCTGTACATATTGAATATTTGGAGTTTTATTTTCTCGTTTGTTTCGAAGGTCTGTTGTTGACAGTGCATGATACTAAGTGATGTAGTTTGTGTCTTTGTATTCGTCTTGAAGCTGTTAGGTAACTGCCACCTGTTTGTATGTTTTATAAAGATTTTTTAAGTTCATCCAATATAGAGGAATATAGAAATTGAAACTATAATAAATGGCTAAGATTCTTAACTCACTGACTCGAATGCAAGTAAATTTTTTGTGCTTTTTTTAATCCATGTGATACCATTACCTCAAATTTACTTTTGTTTCCTGTTATCCCTCAATGTTTGCTGTGACAAATGTTAATTAATTGAAACATCTTTAATCACATTCTCTGTAAGCGACCAATACTTTTTACATTTTTTTTTCTTCGTTTAACCAAAAACTAATAAACCAATTTTAACATCAGGGGAGGGTGCTGTATTGGCGTGTGTGAACATTACCTGAAGTTGTTAAGTCTTCTTCATGCAAGCTCAAAGTGAGATGTCTCACGAAAGATCTGAAAATAACTTTGCTAATTAAACTTTCCTGGTTTTATTTACGCTACATTATAGAGGCTGATCCACCTTCATTCTTGCTCTTCTGTGTTTCCCTTTTGACTTTCGTATGTTGACCTGGAAAATGAAAATTCCAAGCATGTCTTTATTGGGAATGGCAATGACTTCAAAGCATTATAATTATTTTTAATTGGCTTCATGCTGAATGAATACTGTAGGTGTTTGCAGCATGTAGAATAAAGATATACTTTTGTAGCCTATATACATTCATCTTTAACTTCTGTAGCTATTCATTTAATCCATATTTATCCTCTCAGTCTCCTAGGAAAAGACCTAAGTGTTGCTCTGGGACTGGTGTGTTTGAGATGACCCATCTGCACGCTTCATTAAGAAGGAGATTCAGTGTAAAATAACTGGTCTACAGGGACAGGCTTCCTATAGATGACTCTTTATCATGGTTATGACCAGTGTGTGTGCGGCTTTCCTGCACACACACTGGTATGTTAAATAAAGATATGTTCAAGAAAGAGATATGGGTTAAATTGTACCCCCCCACACACACACACACACACACACACACGCACACATTTCTGTACCTTATCAAATGTATTGTAGAGAGAACATAAATTAACCCATTGCTGCTGGTGAATGGTTTATTCCAGCATACGTGTACTGAGGGGAGTAAAACTTATTCTGGGGAATACGGGGGATGTTCTGTTATGCTGTTATGCATTGTTCTGAGCAGGATGAGGCAACGTTAAATCACTGTGGCCGTTACCGGAAATCGGAAATTCGAGTTAACAAAAAAATATCACCATGAAACACCTAGACGTATAGAAATAAATTCGATACTGCGTACGCATTTCTATTTGTCTAGGAACGATGTGATTTGCACCACGTGTGGATTTGGCTCCGCTCGATTTCTACTGAATTTTATCTGAGTTATTATGTGCTTCATTAATTTCGAATCTTCGCCCCGAGAAACTTGTTCTTCTTACGCGGTTCCTGTGCAGGAGAGGGAGAATTCGGGGTCCCCAGTGTGGAACACAACCAGAAAATGAAAAGCGCACTTAATTAGCCGCGTTTAGCGGGGACTTCGTGCAGAGAGAGCCCCGGCAGAAGTCGTTCAGGCATATCTCTGCTCGCTGAAGGTGCCCAATGGAACCTTAACATGCAAGGGGCCACGTGGATCCGACGAGTCATAATCAGACCTGTATTTATATATTTATATGTTTCCAGAATGTTTTTGTGTGTGTATATCTGTGTATGTATATCCATGCATATGCTGAATACACCCACCACACATGGCACAAGAACAGCATACTCATTCACTGTCCTCCTGATGCACATATTTACATTCACATTAAATTCTGTCATTAGACTGTATAATCGCCATTATATATTACCTTAATTAAACTATAATTATGCTGTATGTCATACACTATCAGTGCCAATTCATCAAGTTCTGTATGTAAAGGCAGTCGTAATTATCTTTATGTTCTTTGCTATGTAAATTGACTTGATTTATTTTTTCGTATTATGACATTGACATAGACTAAGAGATATAGTATATAAAGTGACTTTTTATTTACTAAAATCTGGCCTTTGGATCTAGTCTCTAACATTTAAACATCACACTGTCAAGCCATATCGATGGAATTAAAACATTAATCTGTCATTGACTGACCTTTTTAAAATTTAGATGCCTTATACAACTATGAATGAAATTCCAGATGGATATAAAGGTAAATGTCAATTGGCATAAGTGAGGTAATGCCTTGTATGTCCTCTATTTAAATGTTCTAACGTGGACTTTCTTTGAAAGGACTGGAAATACATCCTTGCTAAATCACCTTGTAAATCTATTATCAGTTACATTACATTAACAGACTTAAAGGAATCTGTTACTTCTTGAATAAATACTTTTATTCTTTCCCCTATTTACTTTTCATTTCCTTAACAGATCACACACTTAACATAGATCTCAAACACGGTTCACCAGCCCCCTACAAGTAATATGTAGTTATACGAGATTAGTGTCTTGTACGTTTAATTACACCTCTTCTCACGTCCCAGAATGAAAGGATGATGCGCAGAATGAGTTGTCTGATACATGGAGGACAAAATGCTTTTGTTCAGGAAGAACTGGGCTACGCTGCAAATCTCACTTTATTCCTTCTCATCGTTTACATTTTTTGCACAAGAGAAAATTATGTAATCTTTTGCATAAAATTATTATTTCATTATCATTCACAACAAAGGATAAAAATTAGTGCTCACTTGTAATAAGGATGTTATTATATTAGAAAAGAATTAATGGCTGCTAAGCTCTACAGAAAGGACTCACTGAAGCATATTAAAATATACTCAGTGTCACAAAACTGCATGATACAGATTTCAATGTACCCAAGGAAGGGGTAGGTTTAATCAATTAATTAAGTTTTTTTAATGAGAATTTTAACATACTCCTTGAGTTTATTTCAGCTTTGCATCATCATTTGTATTTGATGATAATGTCATTTTGTGTTTAGTTATTCTGAAAGCTATGACAAAAATTACTTTCACGTGAGCTCGATATCACATATATTATGATACACTTTAAATATCTTTAATTTTAAGTAAGAGAGAGACATGATTCATTTGGTCTAACGAGTAGTGTAAGGCCACAATATCACGGAGGGGCGAAAATGTGCATATGTGACAAAAACATCCTGAAACCGAAACTTTACAACCAAATTGGACTGAGAACTTACTTTAAGGACATATTTATCAGTATGTTTTAATCAGTGTCTTGCATGCTTGCAGTTCATGGTCTAGTCATAATGTAAGCGATTAAGTAACGAGATGATAAACTTCCTGTTTCGCCCCCTGACACCTGGGAATTAATTAAAACAGGAACTGCCAGACTTAATACATACTGAGCGGTAAGTTATGCTCAGGGCTCATTCTGGCTGCTCCCAGAACACGCGCCTTTGTGCTTGTGTGTCCTACATCAGTCTGTATAGTTCTGGTTACTTGTCTTAGTTTCCTTCTGACTCAACCAACCATCTGTACCCAAATCCTTCTCTTGCGCAGAATCTTTCTTCCTGAAGCCTTGGCAATATGGGTGGGACAGTCCGGTTTTGGTTGGTTCAGGTCTGCATCTGGTCCGGCCTTTCAGCAGATTTTGATTCCACTTCTTGACACTCGTGTTCGGCTTGCGATGCATCTTGTTGCATTCCGCGGTGCAGGTCCTCATGTGCCGTTCCAACTCATGCGAGACGCATGATGAATGGATGTCTTCTGGGGATTCTTGATGGGTTTCATACATCACGCTAGTCTATCAGCCCTCACCGAGCCTATTTTTAAATTAAAAGAGCATAAGACCCCTCCATCACTGTCTAATGGGTAACAGAATATCTTCACCAACACACTCGTCACGTTTTTTTTTAAACATACCGTGTGTCTGTTATTTAATTTCACCACTGATAGCAAAGCCGCTTACAAATGTGGTGTGTATCTATAACAATTTGGTTTCACCCGCAATAAGGCTACTGTATAGCTATGTGAAACGCTAGAAAGATGAGTTTCAGATTGGATGGTAGAGAAATGATGGTGAGACCTGGTAAGCATTCTTCTAATTCAATATGCAATAATGCACAAAGTCTAACACTTTGCCTCAAGGTAAGTTTTCTGTATTAAAAATGTGAGATGTATTTTTATCTAGTCATTTTTTTTTTTTGTGAAATATAACGCTGCTCATTTTTTAAGTGTTTGTTTCTCGGTACAAAGAATCATATGATCAGAGAGTGTATTCAGATGGGGTTGTGACAGGCTGTCTTGTCACCGGTTTTTGTCAGCGGATTACCATAATTACACATTTCCTTACACCATATGTGATTACTTACTACATAACAGAGTCGAGTCACTGTCACGCAGACCGGCTGTGATGTTGCCCTGAGTAGAATCATGGGAAATAAGAGGCTCTTTTTTAGACTCCATGTTCTTCCTCATTCCCTTAGGCTGATCTGATGCCAAAGATATTAACTCTCCCAAAATAGAGACTTTACAATAATCCACTTCAACACACAACAAAACTTGTAAGAACTATATATTTTAAGTTGCTTTAGACAGGGTCAGTCACCACGAATCAAAAATGCATTGACACTGTAACATTTAATTTTATTGACATTTCTCTGTGGGAAACATAAAGCACATTGTAATTACTGCTCCAGAGGTGATATACGAAGTGACCGTCATTGTCTCTACATTCATTATGGCTTATTTGGTTTTGTGTGTTTAAAGTGTCTTTTTCAGTTTATCTAGTCTTGATTGTTCAAGCCGAAACACACAATGAAAATCCGTGTGTCAAATTTTGAGCAAAGGGTTAAAAATTTGCCTTTACAGTTCACATACATTACTATTATGGTCAGCTATTTTATTGCTAATGAGGACTGTGATGTTCATTAATTAGGGAGATGTTTTCTTTTAAGTGTGTCCATCCATCCAAGGGACTTGGCATGCAATTACATAATGAAGGAGGCACTTGCTCAGTCCCTCCAGTGCAGAGAGCTGTTCTTCTGTAACACCTGAGTCCATGAGAACGTAAGTAGTTTAGTGCACATGGGATCCGGTGGCCTTCGTTTACATAACAATACGGCATCATTTTTTGCAAGGAGAGTCTATGGGTCTCTTGTGACCTGAAAACATATCTGGCTCCAGGGATGGACATGAAGCTGGGCTCTGTCTGCAAGGGTCCTGCTTTTACTCTAAGAGCTACTGAGAAGATATCTGAGCAACATACAAGAAGGTGCTGAAGAACTCTAACACTCATTCAGAGGGGGGAAAAAAGTCACCCTTGAGTGTCGGTGTTACACCTTGAAGATAATGAAACACATTTCTGCTAACATCCAATATGTGGCACAGGTCCTGACGATTGTTATAAACACACACCGCATTTTCAAGGGGCTCTGCTTTCAGCAGTGAAATGGAATAACTGTGGGAGGGCACATGTACCCCCCCGTATTTAATTTTGTTTAATTCGTCCCTCCCTAATAAAAAGACCTTTGCATGTAAATTAATATGATGTCTCCCCAATATCAAACACTACCCTACACCCTTGTATAGGAACTACTTTCAGGTTTTTCCTTGAAGACTTGTCCAAACTTTCACTTATTCAACTAAAAAAATAATATTAAGCTATCGTGCATCCAAGGATTAATGGACAGCCTTCAGTATCGGTTACCATGGTGTAAAGTCAGCTTATCTATTCAGAGATATTCTCTGGTGGAAAAATGAAGGGAGCAAGATCGCATGACCAATACACCATTAATGTCAGGGTCTGTACTGTGACATACAAGAAGGTGCTGAAGAACTCTAACACTCTGAAGAACCCTAACACTCTGAAGAACCCTAACACTCAGAAGAACTCTAACACTCTGAAGAACCCTAACACTCTGAAGAACTCTAATAGTTACACCTGACCGTTGTTTGCTCTGATGCCTTGTGTATATTTAAGTGCCTATCTGTGCTGCTCCTCAGTCTGCCGTTATTTATGTTGCCGTTAGTTCTGCTGTGGTCCAGTTCCTGTGTTTTTGTTTAGTTGTGCATTATTTCATGGTTTTAGTTTATCCAGAAATTTTCACTGTTTTCTCACCCCTCGTGGTCTTTTTGTTTTGTAGTTTTACTCTGTGTGCTCAGTTTCTTTAGTAAACCCCTTCTGTCTTGGAGCCGCTAGTGAATTGTCACCCTTTTCCCCGCCTGCACCATACCGCGCCGTATAACAATTAGCCAGAATCTTACCATCAACGACTGTTCCAACATAATCATAACGTCTGGTAAAAAGAGCACAGCATTTGTCCACAGCCTATAAGGAATTAAATACTAGCTAGGAAATGCAGGCTATTGGAAGATTCGTTAATGCCATATCCTTTTTAATGCTTAATGTCTATAGCCTTTTTTCTGCTTGCTGTTTGCACCAGAGTTGCTTGTTTTCTTGTCTAAAAAGTGCAGAGATAAATGCTAAAGGCTGCAAAACTAATTGCATATTTTAAAAAGCGCGAGTAGTTAATACAACCCCTGAGATAAAACTTACAGAAATAACATAAAAGAACCCTGAATGTTAGACAATACAGCACAATATCTGTACTATATATGGCTACTTTGAGAATTATTTGAAGTATATTCAAAACGACTCTTTCAGTGTTTGTCGCACGATGAAAAACAATGATCTTCATTCGTGTTTTTATTTACATCATCAATGACGATTGTGTCATTGCTCTGCATTAAATCCTAGATGGGTCGATTAAACTGAATTTTCTATAAGTATTTATCCATTGGTATAGGCTGTCCTTAGATAATTGCTTTATTTATTTATTTATTTATTTTTGTAAATGCGCATCGCACCCCCTTTCAGACGCGGAAAAAAGGAGCTTGTAGGTACAGTTAGGGTAGGCGTTGTAAGGCATCTCAGCAGTGCGCAGAAGCCGTATAGGAAAAGCAAAGGAAAAGCGGAGCCGCCTTCTGCGCTCCTCCCTCACCTGAAAACGGAGCTTGCCGATGATTCACATATAACAAAGAAACGAAGGCGCAAACGGCAACTGCTCTCAAAAAGGCGAGGGAAGTTGGCCAAACTGGACAGCAGATCCAGACCCGACACCCTCCCGTCCAATCTCCACTTCAGTACTTAATGTCTTCTATTCATAACGGGGGAAGGAAAGCGAAGGTTTGGGGACCGATGGGTCGCGTAAAATCTGATCCCTCATGGCAGATATACTGAACTGTTTTATGAAAACCGTTTTCATGTCGTTGGTAAACGGCGTGATCTTATGCCGTCTCGTTTGAGGGAGAGAGGCTTGAATGAAGCCCCGGAGCCATTTCTAACTTCGGACTTGAGGTGCGGACTTCCAGATGAGACGAAGCGACCTGCATGTTTCCGGGCTTGGAAAGAGCCGATGAGTAATTTTCAGCGCAACACACAACATGCAGCTTGAAGCTTGAAACTGCGGATCCCCTCCTAAATCTAACGTTTTCAAACAAAACGTTTGACACATGGCATTGGCATATTTATTTTAGTGCTGCAACATCTATGCGCATGCATGCTATTCTGATTTTGACCAGACTGGAATTCCTCGATAGTTAAGAGGAATCGTAGTTTTTTTTTTTAACTGGCTGCAATAAAGCTGTACTTTATAGTTGCATTATTTTGGATATCGAGAGAGCGCTGAAGAAGCGCTTCGCAGGGAAACGTCACGGAAGAAAAAACTGCAGCAGGTAACAGAAAAAAGTAAATTGGGAAAAGACGGGAACATTGAAGGAGAATCTCTTTAACTGTTGTTGTCGTATTATGTCTGCACTTAGAAAGAAATTTGGGGACGATTATCAGGTAGTGACCACTTCATCCAGTGGCTCTGGATTCAGTCAGCCGGTGCCAGAGAAGAAGAAAAAAAGACAGCGCTTCGTGGACAAGAACGGACGATGCAATGTCCAGCATGGAAACCTGGGCGGTGAAACCAGCAGATATCTTTCAGACTTATTCACCACTTTGGTAGATCTGAAATGGCGCTGGAATTTATTCATTTTCATCCTTACTTACACGGTGGCATGGCTTTTTATGGCCTCGATGTGGTGGGTCATAGCATACATTAGAGGAGATTTAAATAGGGCTCACGATGACAAGTATACGCCGTGCGTTGCCAATGTGTATAACTTTCCCTCGGCATTTTTATTCTTCATCGAGACTGAAGCCACTATAGGTTATGGCTATAGGTACATTACAGACAAATGTCCGGAGGGAATAATCCTGTTTCTTTTCCAGTCCATTCTTGGATCTATAGTAGATGCATTTTTAATAGGATGTATGTTCATAAAGATGTCTCAGCCCAAGAAGAGGGCAGAGACGCTCATGTTCAGTGAACACGCGTCTATTTCAATGCGAGACGGGAAACTGACCCTCATGTTTAGGGTCGGTAACCTGCGGAATAGCCATATGGTCTCGGCACAGATCCGCTGCAAATTGCTCAAAGTAAGTGCTGCTCCTCACTGTCAGCAAACTCTGTTTTTCTCTAAAGAATGTATGTTCAAGATGTATCTGTAATTAAAGCTGTAATCGTTAAGGTAAGTTTTCTTAATTTGCTAAGACTATTTTATTTGCTTAGCCTATTAAAGTTGTTAAAACACAGCTGTAAATGAATAATTAATCATCTTAAATATTGCACATAAGTTGTTTTAATAAATCAATGTTAAAAAGTTATATGTGATTAGTTCTGATTCATTAGTAATTATCGAACTGTAATTAAAACCTGAAGGTAACATTTACTCATTATGTATACCATCTGCCAAGTCTTTTTCGGTTACAGTCCATATAAATCATGTATGTAGCCTAAGTAATTAGCCTTTTGTCCAAAGCAAATTATTATAAATTATTAGGCCTACTTGTAAAATTGTTAAGCCTGTTATACGAATGCTTCTGTGGTTTTGGGTAAACAGAAATGGATTCTTTGTTTTCTGTGATTGATGGTTGTGATTGCGGACGAAACGGTGCAGCGCGGCTCCTGTAATTGAAGAGGTCAGGCCGGCTGTCTGTCGTCTCTCCCTCACCCCACTGCATGCTTTATTTAGTCTCGGCAGACGCCGGAGGGCGAGTTTCTGCCCCTGGATCAGCTGGAGCTGGACGTGGGCTTCCGAACCGGGGCGGATCAGCTCTTCCTCGTGTCTCCGCTCACTATCTGTCACGTGATCGACAGCCGGAGCCCCTTCTACGAGCTGTCCGCGCGATCCATGCAGACCGAGCAGTTTGAGATCGTTGTCATACTTGAGGGGATAGTGGAGACCACTGGTGAGTCCTACGTAACTCCATTATTTGATTTTTCTTTATGAAAAGTTCATGAATGCGATGAGAGCCATCAAATTTCTGTGATGCAATGTGTATACATATATAGACAGAAGCCCTGTCAAATACTTACAGAAGTTCAAATGAAGCAACCTTCACTTTTTATAAAACACTATATGTTTAATATGGATAAAATGACATTAGATGCCAGGAAGGTTTGCATCGATAGGCTGGTGCTCCATCCTGCGGTGTTCCCTGCCTTGTGCCCTTGGCTTCTGGGACGGGTTCCGGACCCCGGCGACCCAGAAAAGGTCAAGCGGCTACAGAAAATAGACGGATAGAGGCAGGGCCATAGCTCAAGATTTTTAAAATACACGGGTCAAAAGTTTTAACCCATCCTAGGCAGGCCTCGTAATCGATCGTGGTTATTGGAGTTGAAAATAAAATACGGAGGACTTGACCTCGGTGTCCTCAGTAGTAGGTGCAGGCATGGATGGAGGGATGGATGGACCGTTGCCCAGAAGAATGTTCTGTTGAATATGCATAGTAACCAGAGTCTGAATATGATATATGTGAAGCTTTTGTTCTATTTTGAACCGTTTGAGCATATAGACGCTCCTCAAGTTGGGATGGTGTTGTTGGTCACTTCTCCTAATGAGCTCTAGTGTCGATGAGGTCAACTCCGTAACTGTTTTTGAAATAGTCTTTTTGTCACTCTGTTTAAGTAATGATTTTTTGCTTCGCATCTGCTTTTATACATAAACAATAATATAAGAAATGCAGTTTCATTCAACGATTTATTGTATAGAACCAGGCTCCCACAAAATAGCATTTTACAACCACCAATTCATCTTTGGGCCTGGAATGAAATAAGTTTAAGCACAGGAGCACATTATAAAATAATATGTGTGCACTCCCTCTTATAAAGAGTTATATTTGTCACTGATTTTTTTTTAAACTGGTACATGCCTCAGATATTTGTATTTTCCTTTAATGAGCAAAGAAGTTAGAAAAGTAAAGTTCAGTTCTCGATGGTTAACTGCTGTAATTAAAGCAGAACAGTGGTTATCAAGTACTTAGAATGGAGGTGTGATCTATATTCTGTAATGTAATGACTGGACAGGGAGATGATTGGAGTTCATTCCAGGGCCATGATCCAGAGACAGGCAAATGGTTGAAAACCAGGCTGAAGCAAACAAAGGCAAACAAATCCAGAATGTAATGCAAAGACACAGGCTGAGGTCAATAACAGACTACAGGGCAAGTAACCAAATCCAAAATACTAGGCAGAGAACAAAGAAAGGTCGTGCATATAATGTCAATCATGGCACAAACGCTCATTTTGGTGAAACACTCAATGCTTCACAAGGAGATCTCTTAAACCAGGTGTTTTTATTCTGAACTTAGTTGATCCAGTTGATGAGTAAAGGGTGTGTCAAGTGTTCAGGGGAGGAAGAGGAACTAGCATGGTAAGGATGGATGCTTGTCTAGGTGCAGATGTGACGTTAGTGTATAGTTTACAGTAAAGAAACTAGTTTCTGAAGAATGACAGCCTGGAAGTTTATTTTTCATGATTATTGAGGCAGGGTGAAAAAGAATTAAACTTTGGAAGGGTGACGCAGGAATTCAGGAGCCACTAAATGCCCCAATGAGGAAATGTGACAGACAGGTGATGCTGTCGAGGACAGAATTGACGCTCTAAACTTCATCTGCGTTGCGACTGACAGCTAGTGGAGGCTGGTGATTTGGAGATTGATGCCTGCGCCGTAAGCGAGGTAGAAGAATATTTCAGCATAGATTGCTGTGGTCCAGCCAACTGGAAGGGAATTATGAAGTGCAGAACAGCAACTGTGGTAAGAGCAGAAGGTCAGGAGGAAGAGACAGGATATTTGAGCGCAGGAAATGAATAACCTTTTACATTCACAAATTACTTTTGCAAATCTGTGTGGTGCGGGATGGTGAGTAGGTTTCCTGTGAAAATACCAACTAGATAGTCAGTTTGAAAGTTATTTGGTAGAGATGAGAGGGTCAAAGTAATGTGACCATTTAAATGTTTAAGCAGGAAAGTCTTGGAGAACGTACATTCAAGGTTATCAAAGAGGGCACTCCAAAATCATCATGTAGGGCGTGTTTAAAACACATTAACGAAATACTGTATGTGAAAAGTGTTTTTCTGAGGTCTGTATTAAGTATTTTTGGCACCTTATTTCAAATAAATGAATATATTATAGAATATAAATGCCAAACAGTTTGTGAGGTCATTATAAAAATATATTACAAATGTTTGTTAGATATACTAATTATATTGCTGGAAAGCATACCAAAATATCCCACTCTCTTAGCAAAATAACGAAGGCAACTTGCTCAAATTTTTTGTTCCTGTAAAGAAGGAAAATAAATGGTCAAATCTGAAGTAGTATTCATTTTTTTCATTTTTTATATTGGTTTAGTCAGCATGTTATTTTTGTTCATTTGTAAGCAGATTTTAAGAAAGTAATCATCCTAGTTAGACAAGCACGCATTTACTGCTAATTTGGCACAGAAGGCATTGATTCAAGTGTGGAGTCGGGTTGGAATATACACACATACTGTATATAAACATGGCTGGCGTTGATGTGTTATTTACAGAAAGGTGTGTAGCTGAGTATTTAAACTGCAAACAATGCACAAGGCTTGATCACACTCCTTTCATTAACGATATTTTAAAATTTGCCATTATATCTTTCAAAAGTGATACATTCCTCTTGAGAAAGAATCTGAGAAAGTCATTTCAGAAGCCGGTAATGGTGAATCTATATCGACTGTTTGATAAATTCCGCTCTTGATGGTTTTTATATTTATGTCCATGGTACACAAAAATTCAAGGGCCTTTTTTTCCTGCGCATGAAAAATTTGCCTGTAGGAGAACAATCTATTTGGCTACAAGGTGCTTTATGTTTCTTGGATGGTCACTGCGACGAGAGGAAGAAAAAAAAAATCATTATGTAACACGTGTGAAATTAAATTGAACCCATCTTTGGTCCATGCAGTGCACTTCATTCTCTTTGAACTGTACAGAGGAAATGTGCTTCACGCCTGTCAGGTCGTAATCTCCTTCAGCAACACCTCTGGGAATGGCCTAAAACAGGCTTGTTTTGAATACAAGACCTCATTTTCCCAGCACAATGCTGAACTTCAGGATTAAATTTGAATTGCATTTAAGCATGGAAATACCTAAAGGGTCACTCATTGGCCTATGAATAGAAAGCGCTTCAAGGATTTGAATACTGTGCATATTGCTGTTCCCTTTGCTTTGATTAATAACGAAGATTAAGTATTGTGACAGTTCCCCTGAAGTAAAAAAAAAACATTTATTGCTTGATTTAAAGATGAACGTGCTTCCTATTGGAGGTATGGTAGATGAATAAGTAACACTGCTATCTCACATTTGCGGAGTGGGTGCCTTAAATCTCACCCCCTGCTTTGTGTGCATGTATGGAGACTCCAGCAGTCCAACGTCAGCTGATTTGCTGAACAGTCACCTCTAAACTGTCTATTGTGTTTGCGCTTTGCAGTGACGGAGAGTGGTGCTCCGTAGCCTTATAATGTATGGACTTTGGAAGATGGATATAATTATCATTTCATGCACCTTCATTGAACATCCGTGTACCATATGCAATAAGTGAATGTATGCAGTAAGCAGTGTTAGCTTATAACACAGGAAAACAATAATGCATGCTATGGTAGAACAATATTTTCAATTAGCAGCTATAAAAGTTCTGTTATATTGTACATCAAGACGTGAGTGTGTGATGGTGCTCCTTCCATCTGATGACAGAATGACAGAATGTGCATCGTAACCGATGACTCTTTATTCGCTCTGCAGTTGCATGTATTTTTAAAACCCTTCTCTGGGCAACCATGGACCAGAAGATAAACAGTGTGATAAACCCCCACCAACTGTGAAATTTTAGGAGCACAATATTCGGGCAGGATTGCTGAATGGCTGATGGTAAATTGTAATTGTTTTCTTGCTCATTTTCCACGTGAAATAACTCTGGTCTCGTTAGAATATACGGTCTAAATCCCCATACCAATTATGTACAACTAACATATAATTTCTTACTTAAATCCCTGCTTCACCCAGCCTCTCCCTCAAAGTAACAGGGAGTGTTTTCTTTTTATAAATCCAGGAGAAATTGACTAAAATGAGTTCAGTTTCAAAGCAGATTCTTCTCTCAGAAGAAAAACCGTAGCAATTTGCCTGAGAAACAGGCACAAGGTTTCTAGATGTTTCTTGCGTCTCTCTATTTCTCTGTCATGCCCACCCTTAGCATGTTGGAAGCCTCTGATCAGCTCTTAAATGCCTAAACCCTGACCGAGTCTTATTATTTTGTACCTTGTCATTTGTAGTGGGCATACTATACATTTGGATTTCATCTGATGCTTTTTCTCAGGCCGTTTTATATGTGCTCTTTCAACAGTATTTTCTGAGATAAAAGCATTTTGGCTGCAGTGCTGATCGACTTGCAGGAAATCGACTGGTCAGTGTCATGGAAGAACCTTTTCCATCAAACCGCACTCATCCTCTTCTGCATGTGTGGTGTTTGTTTAAGAATCGCAACAACGCTGCATGTGACCTGGATCGGTATCCATAATCTCCTGTGACTCTTTCAGGAACACGTGCGTAAGGTGTGTTGGTTTGTGTCAGTAAAAAGACTCTTCATAAATACCCGCCGAAAGTTGAAGTGATTTATTGATCATTAAGTTTATGTGAGTTTTACAAAGGCTGCATTCATTCTATGTTTGCAGTCTATTAGGATGCTGTCACAAAATTTCCACCATGCAATCAGAAGACTGAGAAGCAATTTTTGGATAATTATATCCATCCATCCATAATGTTTATCTAGGAGAGGACTAGCCTAGAGCCTGTGTCAAGACTCAGCAGGTTTTAGGCAGCAGGCACCCTGGATGGGTTGTCTTATATATTTTTATGTATGAAAATATATTGTGGTGGGACTTTCTGTTTTGAGGTGTTATATATAATGTCAGTCTGTAGTAAGGTACTTCTGCTATTTATATGTGCAAGGAAATGAGTATTTGTGATTTTATCTCACCTTTCTGATTCATGTACACGGAGAAGTTGTTACCATTGTGTTAATATTTATAAGAACAGTCAGCTTTTCATAGTACATAGAGACCGAGGAACCTGTTACTGCCGTAAATTGGTGAATACATGGTGAAGATCTGGGCCATTGTGCTGGTACAATATGCACATCTCCTATTTATGGTACGCATTGGATGGGAAATCTGTTACCTACATGAAGTGGTAAATAGAAAACAGAAGGCTTATCGTCTCTCTGATCTGATCTTTAAAAAGAGATGAGCCACATCTAATGACATCACGCAGTATGTTTTGGGATTTTCCTGATGCAGTTATCCTCACTTTTGTGGCTGGAGAGCTCCCTCCTCTCAAAACAACTTACGGCTTTTCAAAATGCATACAAACTGTTTGCTGAATCGTGCAGAAAACACACTTGGAGACGAGCTGTTTGTTGGGAGAATTATGTCCCGTATGCCAAAAACTGTAATGGAAAATCCTAATCTTAATCTTAATCTTAATCTGAAAAATTAAGATTCTGTATTCCCATGGTTTCCGTATCTGAATTACATTCATTTTGGTTTTGTATTTGGCCTATTTAATTACACACTAAGTTTTAAAATTACAATTAGCTGTCCTGCATTTAAAACTGCTGTTTTATCATACATGGGATAACTTCCTTAATAAAGCCAATTCTGAAATATAATTTTTCTGCATGTGCAATAGACAGTTGTGATCTAATTCTTAGTTTTATACATCATCACGGGCTTTTTATAGATATGAGAATCACTCTGATTCTAAAAGGCTGTTAGCTTAACAACATCAAGCCTCAATAAACTAATTTTGAGTGAAAGACTTTAACTATATTTTAATCATATTGTTAGACTGCTATGGCCTTTCAATGTATCTCAGACTTATTGCCACTTTTAAAGTTTCCAGAAGTTCTTTGATTATTTGAACAGCATTACTGCATAACATTACTGAATTTTCATAGCATTTTGCCATAATAATTGTATGTTTATGTATATATACATTTATCATGGGGGGGCAGGGGGGAGGCAGAAACCACCCTGACTTGTTTCTACTTCTGCTTGTGAAAAAAGTTATCGCAAGACATTCTGTCAATATAGTTAATTTTTTCCAATATTTTTCCAGTGGTAATTTTTTTCACAGTTGTTTATTCTTTCCGCCAAATCAGCATGGACACACAAGGGTTGCAGCCTCCTGCTAAACTACTATGGCGTGTGTCTGGCTCTGCCCTGTGTGGAAAACCACACGGGCGTCTGTAATTGATACCTCACACATCCGCCGCTCCGTTATGCATGACCTCCCCACACTGTGCTCTGAGAACTCAAACATGTGGTTTGAGACTTTACTGTAGGTTTGTCTGTGGAAATCTGGGACTCAGGTGAATGCGGGTGCCTCTAATTAAAGGTACATCACCCTTGGGCTGGCAGGAGGACAGTGCTGGAGTCTGAGCGACTGCCAGGCCTCTGAGAGAAATGCCCAGAGGTTAGTGGACATCCACTGCCAATAAGCAGAATTTAATGCTGCTTGTGGTTCATCCGCGGCTTGGCTACTGAGTGGGCAAACAGGTCGAAAATTTGCCACCCATTTAATGCTTTTGTTTGTGTTTTTGTAAACAAACAAAGGCATTAATGTTTTGCAAACATTTGCAAACATATCCAGAGCTTTTTTATATTTTGCATGGATTTACTGCAGCACATTTTATACAGCTGGGTGTTTTTATTGAATAAAACTTCAGTTAGGTGCCTTTGGAAACGGCACTGAACCTAAGCCCACTTTAGCACCACTTGCATCATTTCTGTGGCCATTTGCTGCGGCACACAAAACAATAACCTTTCTTGAGGTGTTATATCGAAAGAGTTTTTTTTTTCTTTTTCTAAAGCAACAATCAGCTGTTTACCCCTGAGTGTGCTTAACAACTTTGCAATCAAGAGTATCAGCTGGGTGTTAAAAGATGGGGCATGATGTGACTGTCCGCTTGCCTGCCCCCCCCCCGCCCCCCATCATCATAGTGCACAGGTGCAGAGAGCTTTGCACAGTTTTGAGCTAAGCTGTCTAGCAGAGGTGCCGAAAGATGTTGTTTGCCAAGAGATGCATTTGCACACTGCTGTTCTCTTTAAGTAACTTCACACTGTCACCTGATTGGCTACTCCACTGACACTGAGCTTCCTTTATGTCCCTACTCTGTCACCTGCTGATTAGCTACTGCACTGAAGGAGACATTCCTTTAAAGCAATTCTCTGTTCTTTTATAATATTCTCATATAGACAAGCGTGTAATTACATACACTTTAACCATTGTATGTAAATGCTACATTTAGTTTTTTTTAAATTGTGCATGGGTAAGTACAGTAATATACAAACACTATGTTTTAATTTCTGTGTAACACACCAGTTTAAGTCAGCATGAGAAAGATACTTTGTCTTGATAACTGGTCAACAGTTAGTTAGCACCTATAACACAAAATTATCCTACTGTCACGTATAAGCCTCTTGTGTTTGTCTCAGTGATTAGTCAGTGATTAGTCAGTCTTTTTTTGGTATTTCTTCCAGTATTTTATTGCATTTTATGTGTTTAGATATCAAGCTGCAGTTGTTATGACAACACAGTTGTTTCTTGTGATATACATTAGCTGTGGGTTCACCACTATAATAGACATCTAGTTTTATCTTATAGATTATTATTGTGACAAATGATCACACCGCCTAGTTTCTCAGCCATCAAAGAGGCACTCTGGGCTGTGTTATATAAAGAGGCTATTTATGTATTTTCCAGAACTGTAATAGTCTAATACCATGATTAACATAAGTATTGTATATCTAAATTATATCAGGGTGAAAAAGCGGTAGGTATGGCCAGCAGTCAGGTGACTAAGGCTATTTATTTGCCAGTGATTTAAGTTTTCTGTTTTGCTTTGCATGCTCTTAACTCAGAGCAGAGAGGCAGACAAGCTACAAACATATATATGGTGTTCTTTTCTCCTTGGTTTAAAATTTTCCAGAAAATCTTGTGTCGTCCACTTCATCAATTTCCCTGCGGTCCCCAACGAGGCAAATCCCAAAATAAACATCTGATCTAGTAAATCCCCGTGTCACATGGTTCTGCTTTCTGTATCATGAAGGCTTGCCACCAATCCGAATACTGTTCCAAAAGGACTTCGGTTACATCAATTTCTAGCAAAGTTTATCCGCCATTTGCCTGAAAGCCAAAGTGCTATGGAGATGGAACACTGTGATTTTGTGTTGTCACGGTGATTGACCAGTAGCCGAGTGGCAACTGTCTCCTCAGTAAATGAAGCCCAATTGGCACTGATTGAATTTATTATATTAAAATAGGATTGCTTGTGATGGGCTGCCCCCCATCCTGGGTTGTTCCCTGCCCATTGCTTCCAGGATAGGCTCCGGACCCCCCGCAACCCAGTAGGATAAGCGGTTTGGAAAATGGATGGATGGATGGAAATTAGGCTTGCTGGGTAGAATCAAGGCTACTGGCACTTGGCTCCTGTGATTCCACTTCTGAGTGTGTTTTTTGCTTGAAGATTTTTTAACTGAACCTTATTGGTTCAGTTAATTCGAGGAGCCACCTACTACCATGTAAAAACCTGTCATGGAAGACTATCTTGACATAGTGTCTGCAATTGTAAATAGTCAGCCTCTTAATAGCATAGCTCTCTATTACCATGATCTGACATTAGCTTAAGCTAATTCATTATTCTTCCAAATTGCTACCATGTTACTCATATCAGAACATGGCTTTTTGAAACTGCACACTCTTCAGGTGTCTACAGTGAGACAAATATAACTTAGAAACATGGGACTTTTGTTCCATAATCCACAAAGGAACATCTCCATGTAATTGACATTTATTCCGGATTTTTTTTTCAGCTGGAGATGAATAAATTGTAGTCTCCTCCGCAGAATCATCTCAGAAAAAAACACAAAAGGCATTGTAAAATTTAATATCTATTTTACTGATGAGAGCTTAATAAACACAGGGTTTGTCAAAGCGTTTTTAGTGGGAAAATTAGTTTCCCTTGAGTGTCTTTGCGTTTGGGATTATTAGTAACTTACGGCCACAATGTAAATTTTATAGGGAAACTCATTATGTCAAAATTAAAGGAAACAACTGAAAGTTAATCCAGTGCGGTGGTAAAAATACACGAGACAGTTTTGCTGTTGTTGTCGTTTCAAAACTTAACACGGGTTTTTCTGCTAATTATATATTTTCACTTTATAAGTCAACCGTGTTGTTTTACCGCCGTCAGCCTTGACACTGCTGGGAGTACAGAGCAGTCGACCAGGGGAAATTTATAACTACAGTCTTTATGTTTTCCTCCTAAACACTAGGGTGCTTTGTGCTATTGTTGAAGGTTATCAGGCCTGCCTTAGAACCACCTGCAAGACAGTATGGTTAATTCAACATTGTCTTTTGTGCAAAGAGAGCGGGGTTTGATTTGGGGGGGAAAATTAAGGCCGTTTTGAGAACTTAGCCCAAAGCCGCAGGCTATGCGTCGGACATAAAATCAGTTAATAACATTTCCCATCAGTCCACAATCTTGCATGGAATAAATGCGAAGGGGAGTAATTTACACCCACAAAATGGTAAAACCCTTAGTGCTGGAAAGGCAAAAAAAAAAAACAACGCAGCACGATTTCATTTTTATTTCAGCAAGACTATATTTGGAAATTCCTGTTTCAGACACATTAGCTTTTCAGCGTGTGTCAGATGTGAACGTTCTCAAAGCACTGGGAAGGGCACACAGAAATGTTCAGAAATGACTTCTGATTCTCGTTAATGAAACCTATTACTGAACTAAAGCAGATAAAAAATAGCTGCACTGTGCAAGGACACAAAGCAGCCAAAAAAAGACATGTTTTACACAATAGTGAATGCAAACTATCAGGGGTGGCTGGGGTTTTGTGGTGTGCCCCCTGCTTTTGCGGTGTACCCCTACTGTATAAATTGTATGTTTTGGTGAAATGGTGAGTTTGTTTGCTCAATGAGAGGCGCCTGCATTGGTCTTTGATGGTTTGCACAAGCCGGATGCTGCTTGGGCGCTGATACTTGTTGGTAATCCCCAAGCGAGTAGGTCTGTGATCCTCTGTTAGTGTTCTCGTTACTGTTGCTATTGATTGACGCTGTCTAGATGGTCCTACATTAATCGATTTGGTTTTAAACAGCCTGCCACTTGAACATTTTGTTCTTTGAAGTCCCCGATTCTCTGTGATGTCCGCTGCTATTTTCGTCCCGCCGAGGTGGTGTGGCTTATCGGGCTCATGCATAAACAGTCGTCAGGAAATGTTTGCCTAGGTCTATTGACATGCAAAAGTGTTGCTTTCTATGGCAGTAATACAGAAACATTTGCCGGGTTTTTGCGGTATCGGCTGTCATTGCTTATCATAGTTTTTCTGTAGATGAGTTCTAAACATATTTTTTCCCTTGCCCTGAGGTAATTTGGTTTTTTATTTTGAAATCCACCGATATTTTGGACATACCTTAACATCTTCCGCAAAAACAAATTCAGTCTTCCTGACCTACACTTGATTCCACGTAATTTATGCATTCACACCTGCTCACAGAGTGCTTTCGGCTCAGTGTGTGACACTGTGGGCTCACACCTCCAGGGCTGTAGGGTTTGATCTGCTCTCACAGGTCCCAGTGTGGAGTTTGCACGTGTTTTGGCTTGTTTGAATGGCTTTTCCTCTGGGCACTCTGGTTTCCTCTTGCACTCCAAAACCATGTAAGGTGAACTGTGTTCCCCTAAATCCCCACATGTGCAGTATGTATGTGTGTATGCCCTGTCCTTCCTGAGTTAGGCTCCAGATTCCCATAGATAAGCGCTTAGGCGTAATGAATGGGTAGTTTTGCGGTTATAATTTGAGTAGGAATTCCTTTCATTTTAAATTATTTCCAAATTACTGATTAGTTCGTTTTCGTTTTTTTTTGCTTTGTTCTGTTTACTCAAGTCATCTCCGCAAATCTCCTGAAACTTTGTTAACTTTGTTATTTTACGCAGTACTCAATTTATTCAAAAAATAAATAAATCTGAAATGTTTTTCGGAGCGCAGTTGTGTTTTGTCTGTCGAGAATAGTGGAGGGAAAAAAACGGGTCACAAAGAGCAAAACGGTATTTTCCACTCCGAACACTTGATGATGGTCACCATAGAAACGGATTATCCCTCGTGGATATACGAATTGTGCCCATAATTGTCAAATACAGAGCAAAGTAACTTTATTCTTTTTTATTGCAAACTATAGGAATACTGCATTGCATTTTTCAGAAAAAAAATCAACTATAAGTACTAAGTTCAGATTCATATACTGAATTTCGCTGCATTTTTTCAAATTGTCCCTTTCAAGATTAAGATTATTTCAGTGATTTCAGTTTTACTTAGGTGATGCATTATTATAAGGCTTATCCATTTGATGCTGTTTTCAGTTCTTTATATTAATGAGACTGGGATATTCCTTTTTTAAGTAAAGGTTTTTATCAGTAAAGGCTGAAATGAATGCTAAAAATAAATAGTTTACATAACATGATGGTGTTTTCTGCATTTTTTTTTACTAAATTAAAATGCTTGGCATTTAACTGTAGTGGCTAGTCGTCAGAGTGCTTCATCTGGAAATTTGAATATTTATGCCTCAGAGCGTCATTCTTGTGACTGGCATTTTTTCTCCCTTTGGTTTATGATGGAAATCTGTTTTGTAATCATTGCTGATTAGAAAGAGTCCAGCCAATTCCACCCACAATTCTGTGACCCGCCGCTCTGTCCCATCAACATGCAATATATGAAGCTTGTGTATTTTTTTGTGAAGGTCTCACCATGATCCAGATCTGTGACAGCTTGGATGTAAAATCTGTCTAAATAGGAGAGATGATGATTTGTTTTAAATTTGGAATGGTGTCTGGAAGAAATTGAGTTGTGCAATAATTTGTTGACTGATAAAGAGGGAAGGGAAGTAGTTCTAGCTACTGCAAGTGCTACATCTATACAATGTCTAACCCGACTGACAACGCAGACGGCAGATTTACAGTGCAAAGAGAGCGGTGCTTTTACAGTACATCCATGACTCTGGTCTGGATTCAGTCACTTTTTTGAATTGTAATTCTCTCAGTTACATGCCTCTGTGTGTGCATGAATATTCATATCATTATTGCTGAGGCTAAAATTACACACAGACTACAATACAAATCAGAGTGTAAGTTTAATTGTGCCAAGTACAAGTTTTTCGTTTTACTAAATGTGTCTCAGTTGTTTGTATTTGAATCATTAGAGTATAAATTTGTTGTTATATTTTGGGGCATCGATGTTACTCGCCTGGTTTTAATCGATGGACAGTCTCTGCACTTAGACTAATGGATGTTGGCACAGTTTTATTGATGCTAAGCACCCAAAAGGAAGGACTGACAGTGAGTGGGGATGTCAAGATCGAAGCTTAAATTGCATTTAATCGTAGAATAAAAATGGAAGCTAGCTTTGGCCGATAGCTTACTGTGCTTTTTCCATTGGCTACAGTTTCTGACAAATCAAATGTGAGTTGGCCTCAGAATGAAATCAGAGGATGATGGGGGTACACTGAATATTTAGCAGCCCTTGTGACAGTGTCATGCGATGCATGCATCAGTGTTTGTCTAAGAAGTAACACAAGCAGCAGTAAAATAAGAATATACATACTTAATAAGTACATACTAAAATAATCACTCTTGTCCCTGCTACACACTTCAAGTATGCAACCATGCTTCAAACTTTTTTTTTTGCATAGTAGCCAATGGGTCACAAGAAATTGAGTACTTCTAGGTCGGGGGTCTCCAACTCCGGTCCTGGAGAGCTACTGTCCAGTAGGTTTTCTATCATACCTGACTTCTGTTGAGTCACACCTGCTCTCAGGCAGATACCAGGAACAGGTGTGGCTCATCAGAAGCCGGGTAGGATAGAAAACCTACTGGATAGTAGCTCTCCAGGACTGGAGTTGGAGACCCCTGGTCTAGGTATTTCATTATAATGAGGTTGAAATGTGGTGGGAACTCAGCTTCAGCTTCACACGGGGCTGGGAGATTCTCGCTAACACGGTGGCCAGATATGACAGCGAGGGAAAAAAAAATCCATATGAAAAGGTCTGTGTTTTTCATTATGTAGGCAGGTACCGCTAAATGATATGGCAATGGAGCCAGTTATCATCATCATCATCCTAATCACTCAATGAAACTATTGTGTAGTTTACAGTATGTGACATACTTACTAGTATGTACAATTACTGTATGCAGTGTACTTAGTGGTATCCTGTTCCCTTCTGCAGTTCAAAGACTTGCATGTAGGTGCATCATTAACTCAAAATTGCCTATAATGTATGAGTATGTGTGCCATACTCAACCGGCATCCTGGCCATGGTTTGCACATGCTCACTGCCTGAGATGGTCACCTGGCCAGTCCTTGTACCCTGCACACAATGGATAGATGGAAACGAAAATGCAAATGTAATGGCTGTGGGCGGCAGTATTTTTATAAAATACAGGGTATTGCCGGTATGAGTTTTTTGTGTTTACAAATGAGCTTGATGATAATCGATGTATGCTGCTACTTAACATCTAATGCAATTTATTTTTAGGATTCATCAAGTAAATAAGTGCATTAACTATAACTGATGTATGCTGCTATTTAAACTAATGTAATTTACTTTATTTTAAGAAACATCAGGCAAACAGCGGCATTAACTTCAGCCTTTGCTTGATTTTATACGGTAGTATGTGGTGACATTTTGTTTGTAAAAAAAAAAGCATTATATAATTTCAATGTGTGTGTGCCTAAATATATATAGATTGTGTATAATTCAAATAATAACAGATTATATAAAGCCGAAACGCACACATTTATTTTTGTATTTCATTACTCTCTTCATTACATTTCTGTTCATCTGCCTAAAAAGCTTGATTTTCCCTTAGTGCGGTTAATATTGGCAATTGAAAGACATAAAGGAAAACTCAAGTACATATTTGAAGACATTTGCAAAACTGAAGCAATGACAGTTTCACCTAAATGGAGAGGAAAGGCTTATCAAAATAATTAATGTTATGCAGCCGATGATCTTGTACTGGGAAACATAGACGGGTGAGAACATGAATTTCACACGTTGGCAGTTCACCGGCCGACATGTCTGGTTGTATAAAACAAAAAAAAAGGCAGTTTTCAAAATTGTAACAATGCACTAATCCTTCTGGTTCAGGGTATAAAAAGAAGAGTCTGACAGAACAAAGAATTGCCCGGCAAGGCCTTTGTCCTTTTCAAAAATTACAGCAATTAAATTATTGTCGCTTGATACGTGTCCCCAGTTTAGGATACAAACAGCTCGTGAAATTATGCAAGAAAACTTTCACATTGTGTAAGATAAAGGTTACAGTGCAACATACAGTATTCTGTGTTGTTTCATGGCAGGCAGTATACTAGAATCTTGCACAGTCGATGCCAACAACAGCAAAAATAATAATAATAAAAATTGTATTTTTTAATATAACAATAAAAACAACGTGAATGATGTGTGAAGTATTTTCCCTTCATATTTATTTTCCACGAAAGGCTGTGATGTCTCTGAAATGCCGCATCCTTGCTGTTCTTGTGGAACAGACAGCATTCCGGTAAATGGTATTCTGGTACACGCACTCCCCCGCATTTACCTCCAAATGGCTTCTTCTTTTTTTTCGGTCACTGGCCCCCATGCATTTTGTCCTCTCCAGGAACCTGAGTGTGTTCCCGTGGGATGAGGGAACTATGAACGAGTAAAGGAGAAAAAAAATTATCTATTCAACTCACCAAGGGGAGCCAGCATTCAGTCTCTCACATCTGCCATTTAGCTAAATGTTTTGTCATTGTTGGCATTGTATTGTGAAGTTAGAAAAGGTAAGAAGCAGGGAACACCCTGCACAAGTTCAGCACAGGGCACATCCATTAAATACTTGTCCAACCAAATTGACTTTACACATTAGTAAATGTCTGAAAAACAAGTAACTGAATTAGCAGAATTTTATATGTAAATTAAAACCTTCCCCTGAGAGTACCCTGTTAGTATCCCCACAGTACAGTACCCCAAAAGAACTCCAACAGCACCCTTTACAGTACCCTGACAGAACCCCGACAGTATAGTAATTCTTAATTACCACTGACAGCCTACCCTGACAGTACCCCTGTTAGTACCCTGGGAGTTCCATTGCCAGTATCCTGCCTGTACCCCAGGAGTACTCGGACAGTATACCATGCAGTATCCATACAATACCCTTAACAGTACTCCTGACAGTACCCCAGTTAGTACCCCTGATGTTACCCTTGACAATACTCCAACAGTACTCTTGCTTCTTTTCTGTGGTTCACCCATGGTGGAATGAGCTGCCAGCCATGTCCAGTCATCAGACTCCCTCTCCACCTTATAGAAATGCCTCCAGACCCATCTGTTCCATGAATTTCTCTCCTAATGTGATGGCTTGTTACGTTCCCTGAATGTTCTTGTGTTACTCTTCTGGGTTTGAATAGCCTTATTAGATTCTTGCTTTGTTAGTTGTTGTGTATCCCTTGCTCCTATACTGCTTACACTGGGCATTCCAGCTCACCCTAGCTGCAGATATGTCTAGTTGACTCCCTGACAGCGGTATGTTTGCACTGTGCTGTTTGCCTTACTTGTACATTGCTTGGGACAAAAGGGTCTGCTAAATGTGTCGAATGTAAATGTGCTATGTAATGTACCGTCACAAAACCCCTGACAGTACCCTGATGGTACCTTAACAGAGCCCCTGACAGTACACTGACAGTATTCTGACAGTACCCTGTTGGTACTTTGATAAAACCCTTGACAGTACCCTGACAGTATTCTGAAAATACCCTGTTGGTTCCTTGACAGAGCCCCTGACAGTATTCTGACAGTACCCTGTTGGTACCTTGACAGAGCCCCTGACAGTACCCTGACAGTATTCTGACAGTACCCCAACAGTACCCTGTTGGTACTTTTACAGAGCCCCAGACAGTACCCTGACAGTATTCTGACAGTACCCTGTTGGTACTTTGACAGAGCACCTGACAGTACCCTGACAGTGTTCTGACAGTACCCCGACAGTACCCCTTTGGTACTTTTACAGAGCCCCAGACAGTACCCTGACAGTATTCTGACAGTACCCTGTTGGTACTTTGACAGACCACCTGAAAGTACCCTGACAGTATTCTGACAGTACCCTGTTGGTACTTTGACAGACCACCTGAAAGTACCCTGACAGTATTCTGACAGTACCCTGTTGGTACTTTGACAGAGCACCTGACAGTACCATGACAGTATTCTGACAGTACCCTGTTGGTACTTTGACAGAGCACCTGACAGTATTCTGACAGTACCCCGACAGTACCCTGTTGGTACTTTTACAGAGCCCCAGACAGTACCCTGACAGTATTCTGACAGTATCCTGTTGGTACTTTGACAGAGCACCTGACAGTACCCTGACAGTATTCTGACAGTACCCTATTGGTACTTTGACAGAGCACCTGACAGTATTCTGACAGTATTCTGACAGTACCCTGTTGGTACTTTTACAGAGCCCCAGACAGTACCCTGACAGTATTCTGACAGTACCCTGTTGGTACTTTGACAGAGCACCTGACAGTATTCTGACAGTACCCCAACAGTACCCTGTTGGTACTTTTACAGAGCCCCAGACAGTACCCTGACAGTATTCTGACAGTACCCTGTTGGTACTTTGACAGAGCACCTGACAGTACCCTGACAGTATTCTGAAAGTACCCCGACAGTACCCTGTTGGTACTTTGACAGAGCACCTGACAGTACCCTGACAGTATTCTGACAGTACCCCGACAGTACCCCAGCAGGTTATCTGTTCATCAGCTGTGGGGTTTTTTTGTCACTGCTGGAATTGCGCTCTACATGGCAAAGAGACCCACCAAAGCTGTGTTTTCTCATTAATGAGACCTAAACATCCATCTGTTAGACTCGCTTTGAAATCCTGCCGCTATGACTGGAGTCCTGACTTGAGACTCAAATCCAGCTCTGTGACATATATTCGTAAGAAAATAGGCACATCCATATATTCACAGCCATTTTTGTTAAGGACATGTATTCCTAACTGGAAGATTGTTGGTTTAAGCCTAATATGGCACCTCAAGTAGTTTCCTTGAAACTGGAACGGAAAGCTGCTAGGTCCACTGTACTTGTGAGGAGTTTTGTGCACCAGTTGTTCAGTATTTTGGCTGGGAGAAAAATCATTGGATCTAGTTACCTTTGCTGAAATAACTGCTTCTAATGAAGTCAAACTTTAAGTTAAATGTTCAATAATTGAAAAATATATTTAGACCAATACTGGCACAACTTCAGTTATTAGCATATGGTCACAATCAGCTGTTGCCAGGATTTACAGGGTATTAACAACTGGCCTTTTATCATACTCTTTACAGTGAGAACTCCTCTTGAATTTATTGCACATTTAATTACCTGTGGTTTAGTGTATTGAGTCTGCAAGTGCACTGTCTTAAAACAACAATTACTATTGCTACTCTTTTTTGTATTATCTAACATTTTTCCTTCACTTTTATTAATGGCTAGAAAGGAATGAATGTGCAGTATGGTAGTGTATTATATTGTGAGTTGTCAGTACATATTTCAGTTTACCTTGATAAATTGAACTGTTGGATCAGGCATAAATTCCTTAACCACATAAAGGGTACTATTTAAAAGGTAAAATGTTTAGCACAGTTTATTCAGGCCTCTTTAGAATGAAAGGGTATCCCATAGATCTGAACCGTGAACTTCATTGGAGAATATAATTTAGGACGGTATCAAGAGAGAACCCAAGATTCTAATCATATCTCAGTAAATTTCTATAAATAATTACACTGAGACAGCTGTACTGGATTTTCACATCACTCCGGGTTGATGATCTCAGCAAATGAAGTAAATGTACAGTGTAACTGACTTAGCAGTTATTGGTTTGCTTTTTAACAGTGGAGTTATGATGGGAATATGCGAAAGGCAATTTGTTATTTCCCCATGGCTGCCCGTCTTCCTGCAGGTAAACCCTTCACTAGGGACGATTTGGACCTCAGAAATACAGACTCAGTTCTTCTCTTTTACTTAGCAACCCAAAATGCAGGACTGAGTGCATCTTAAGTGGCTGACCGCTTTTAGCACCCGTTTTAGTCAGAACGCAATTAAGGAAAACGAGCACATCTTTTTCCTAACTATCCCAAGAAAAAGACGGAATAAATGAATACCATTACTTTTTCATTGTAAAGTAAAGTTAGGGAATTAGCTGCAGCCACAGAGACGGAAGCGACTAAGGTAAAGAGCAACAGAGTTTGAGAATTTATCATCGAGATGAAGTCTACGATATGAAATTTTTTTAATGTAACGCTAAACTTGGAGTCGTGAACTTCCTGCTTCCACAGAGTTGTGTTTTGCTGTGTTCTGCAGGCATGACTTGTCAGGCACGGACTTCTTATACTGAGGACGAGGTCCTTTGGGGACACCGTTTCTTTCCGGTCATATCTCTGGAGGAAGGCTTCTTCAAGGTGGACTACTCGCAGTTCCACGGCACCTTCGAGGTGCCGACGCCGCCCCACAGCGCTAAGGAGCAGGAGGAGGCCCTGCTCATCTCCTCCCCACTGATGGCGCCCTCGTTGAGCAACAGTGGCGAGAAGGACAGCTCGCTGGACTGCTTGGAGAAGCTGGAGGATGTGGAGGTGGCCGCCAAACTGCCGGCCAAGCTACAGAAGATGACGGGCCGCGAGGGCCTGCCGCGGAAGCTGCTGAGAATGAGCTCCACCGCCTCGGAGATGACCTACAGCCTGGGCGAGCTGCCCATCAAGCTGCAGCGCATCAGCTCCGTGCCCGGCGTCTCTGAGGAGAAGGGGGGCTCCAAGGTCACCAAGGTCGGCGCCGAACCCATCAGCAAGTCGGTCGCCGAACTGCCACCAAAACTACAGAAGTTGGCTGGAGGAGGAAGCAGTGGGCGCATGGATGGACACCTCCCTCCCAAACTCCGAAAAATGAATTCAGACAGGTTTACGTAAAAATATATTTAAAAAAAAAATCAAGCTATGTAACAACTACTGCCCCACTCCGGTTTTATTTCGCCCACGTCTGCTATTCTGCACAGCTAATAAGGACAATATCATATTATATTTAAGATATACATCTAACCTTTTCGTATATAGATTTATGAGTGTAAATATACATGCTTAGATATGGGATCTTTGATAGTCAGGATGCTGTATCGCTGCTAAGACCTACTGGCATGCACAGCTAAGCATGTAAAACAGCATTTCCATGCAGCATGGCACTTACAGACAGCTGTCCGTTCACGGGAACCATCTGGATAAATAAATTTCACAAGAGAAGCTTGGGAGTCAGGCTTGGATGTTTTCGCCCTCTTTAGGTCGTGACCACCCTTTAGCAGGAGTTTGGGACACTCAGAGATGGCTTCTTTTAATAATCCGACACAGGGAATTTCAGCCTTTTTTTAAGCCCAGATGAAAACAGACCGAACATAGAGACCTTCTACCACTAATGAGTGATCACACTAAGTAAGTAGCTAGGAACTCGTTAGCTAAGAAGATTAATATTTCTCGCTCCTTCCCCCTTGATATGTTTTTGCACAGACCCAAGGTTGAAAACCCCTGATCTAACATAAAATAGCATTTCTAACTGTTAACTTTGAATGCATGTCAGTGAAGGGAAGAAGGATAAGTCTTTCTAATGTCACATCAATTTATTTTACTCTCCATTCAGAGGTGTATTTTTGCTATTTACATGATAAAATGATATTTATATGTTAAACTGAATATTTTTATTTTGAATAAAGTACATGGCCTTTGTAATGGTTTAGGCAAAAGGAATGAATGGCCGAATGATAACTGAATGTCACTGATGTGTGGTTTACATGAAATGCAAGCTTTATTTTGGGAAAAAAACAGGCAGAGAGTATTTGCCATTTGCGTAAACATAAATAAGCTCATTCGATTGGGGGGTCTAAATATACAAGTATGTGTGTGTGTGTGTGTGTGTGTGTATATATATATATATATATATATATATATATACATGCACACACACCGAGGACATAATGGCATAAGTTAACGGCACATTCATAATGTAAGGAGCATGGGTAACACTTTAGTTGAAGCAGTCAGCAGCCATCATGATGCATTATAGACACTTTCATAATGCCTTATACTGCATTCATAAAGTTTTATAAACATGTTGTAACTATTTATAAAAAGGCATAACACATTATAGCCATGTTTACTATGTATTATGGATCTGTCATCTATAATGCACTAAGAATACCTTCATGATGCATTATAATGGTCATCACAAGCCATTTTTTTACATTATGAAGGTAAATATAGTGCATTATAGGTATATGTATATGTATAACATATAAGATGCTCTTTACATGGTCCTTATGAATGTTCTATGAATGCATTATAAATGCATTATGGAGGTGCGCTGAATGTTTTATGAATGCATTATGAGGCTGTTAATGTAAAGCGTTGCCCAGTTATCTTCTTCAAATTATACGGGATAACTGTATATTCATAAACGTAGAGTTCATAATGATTTCTAATTTAACCTCTTGCTAATTTTTTTATATTCTCAGAAATCTACTTGGTTTGAGATAGGAAGATACTTGGTTTTATATGCTTATTGATCATTTAAAATAACATTCAATATTGATTTATTACATCAATTAAATATCTTTTCTAGTGTGGTCTATGGTCATTTAAAAACATTTTTATAATGGACCTACAAACACTGTAGCTATAATACATAAATGTATAAATATATAATTATAACTTTTATTAGGCTCTGTCCAGTTGACATTGACCTCTGACGACCATATAGGTGGCATCTCACAAAAACATTCTGTCTTCTCTCTGGTTCTTCAGACTTCCCTGTGGCATGTTCTTATATATTGTTAGAGAGAAGTTAATTAAAAAGTAAGAGAGCTATGTACCCAGAGAGTTGTTTTTTGATGGAGCTGAAAGTTAGTTGCTGAAGAATTTTAGACACTAGTAGCTTGGAGACAGGCCTGATTCAAAATGCATCAATAGTTACTGTGCAGTAGGCTGCTGTCTTGTACTGTTCCACCTATAAAAATGCCCAAACCCCCAAAAGAAGATGGTGAGATTGAGCCTTCGGATCCCTCCATCTTCTGCTGTTGTGAAGAACAGTAAATCCAGATAAAGACGCTGGGTTCCCCTGAGACGCTGCCGCTTTCTCTTCATCATTACGGTGATGAATCTGTGTAATACCGTCTGTGAATGTCCCCTGTCCCTGGAGGAGGGCAAGCAGAGCCCATGAGGCGTCCTGGGGTCCCTACAGACCAACGCTTTCTGCTCTAAAGCTTTTCAGATGACTGTGGTTGAATGCGAGCTTAGATGACGCACAATCTCTCATTTCCTGTAAACATAAACTATGGGATGCATTATTTTAATATAAAAACCTTTTTTATGTATTCCAATTACCAGCTTTGGTTTCCTCGGCCTTCCCTTCATAGGGCAAAATACATTTGTTGTTCGATTTTAATTTCTATGCTTGTTTTCTCAAATTTATAGACACAGCAGGCCTGTGTTTTATAGAACTCAAGACTGGGTAATTCTTTCCCAGAAATGGAAATGTCTGCCAATCTTAAACAGTTATTCGGGCATGAGAAATGTAACAATATATTTATTGTACAATCCACACAGGTAGGAAGTGGACTTGTATGTATTAGTACTGTTTAACCTGTATTAAACTTTGACAATTTGACTGAGTTTAGGTTTGGTTTTAACAAGCTCGTATGATGCTTTGTGTTTCTTGTCGTTTCTTAGTAGCCACTTAGTAGCACCCCAACATACTAGCAGATCCAGATAGGTCTCAAGAACCACGTCAGGAGATGACGAGTTATGCATTCAGAAATGTCCTTCTGTATAACAGTGATGCACTGAACTTTCGTCATGCTCTTCCTATTAGTTTTAATGAATCTGGCCATCCTCCTCTGACCTTCTCTAATTAACAGGGTGTTTTTTGCCCACAAGGCTGCTGCTGACTGCAAATTTTTTTGTTTATCTCTCCATTTCCCTGTAAACTCTAGACACTGTACTGTGTGAAAATCGCAGGAGCTGTTTCTGAGATGCGAGAGCCACCATGTCTGGCGTGGCCAATCACACCGTATAAAAATGACTTAGATCAGACGTTTCATGCATGGTGACTTTGCCGGTCTCATGCATATGGTGACTGACACTCTATTCAGTCACATCCAAAAGCATTTCACATTAACCACCAGGTGTGAATAATAAAGTGGCCATAGGTTTGGGTGGCATTGCTCACCACAGAGCTCACACACATTCTGCAGTTTAGATCAACAGCATTCCCTTTTGAACTGGGACAATACTGCTGGTGCATTCAGACTTCGGAGCTGCAAATTGACACCACCTGTCATGACCCCTTTTTTCAGACTTTATCGTATAGGCCAAGTTGCTACATAATCAAGACCCACAAACCAGGCCATGTAGAGTCTGATGTGAAACTGTCTAGATCTGGAAAAAAACCACCAATCACGTTTCGTCTGCCAGGTGTTCATGGGAACATAGGCTAATATCAAAGTTCACATGTACAGTATTACAGTTTCTAGTTGTTGATATAAAGCAACCATTTTTGTAGGGGAGGGAGGGGAATGTCCAGCTAATGGCCTAGATGCAGTAGGGCACTTAGTGCCCCATTATCGCACACTTTTTTAAGGAAAAATGATTCTAGAAGAGGTACACTTTCAAAAATCCGCTACAGTTCATATTATTTCTTCAGGATCTCATTATCCAAGTTGTGTGCATGTATATACAGAGAATATATGAAATAAACCAGAAGTAAGTTCTCTCAGAAACTTTAAAGACTTGATTTGGTCACTTTTGTTCGCAGACGTCGTTTTTTTCCTGGCATTTCGAACACCTCGTCTAAATGTGACGTCATCAAGTTGTGTGAGGGAATTTTGATTTCAGTGCCTTTTTTTCAAACAGTAAAAAGAAGATCTATATATTTTAATCGCTAGGTTTCTTCTTTCAATTTTTTTAGCCTTCAGACAGCCTTGGTGCAGGTCTTCGGAAGGTGCAAATCGATACGGAAGAGAGGAAGCTACCTGAGATGTTCAGCCATGTGAATTCATCACACACCTCCGGCAATGCATTGCCATTCCTCGCATTCCAGCATCCAGCGGCATACCCCAGAGAGCTGTCGGCTCCGTCGCATTTCCCTCGCCAGCCCCGCAATCAATACAGCTACGAGCCAGAAAATGACATCAGTTGCGACGCAGCTGTAAATAACTCTGTGTTTCAAATTACGCCCTACCTCGCTGGCTCCAGACTGAAACAGTTATTAAGTTTTGTTTTATTGTGAAGTGTATACATTAACAGCTGTTTTAGCTACATGAGTATAATGCCTTAATAAACTCCATTTCAGTAATTAATTATATTTATTTAATTTTGTTTTACTGCAAAGTGTATGCATAACGATTTTTGCTACATATAGTTCTGGAAAAAAGACCACTCCGTATTTTTCAATATATCAGTATGCATTGTTAAGTTCTGCTTTAATCCTGGTTCTGCTGGCTGAAGGCTACACTGAGCAGCAGTACAGAAGAACAAGGTGAAGCAGGAGACAAAGGAAATGACCAAAAACCAGCTGGGTTTAGACAGCAGAAGCAAATTTCTAATGACGGAGATGACAGTCAACTTATCTGACAGTGCCTGATAAATCCGAGGACGACCTCAAGTGACCTCCAGAAGGAATGGGAAACATTAAGTGGTGTGAAGTGCACTGCTAGGACAAGTGAAACTAGAAATGTTGCTGTGGTCTCATGTTTTTCTAGAGCTGTACAGTGGATTGCCTTTATAAATTCCCTTTCAATAATTAACTTTTTAGTTTTTTCAGTAACAAATTACAAAAAACTTGCATCCTGTACAAAGTGTCTCCTGCCCTGAGCTTCCCGTTAGAGGCCTCAGTCTTATTGTGATGCAGCGCTAGACAAGCAATTGTGGGAAATGGACAGATGGATGGATGGATTTTCACTTATTCTAACGATAAATCAGTAATTTATAGTGAAGCTACACTAGTGAATTTGCGGCTGTAGGGGCGAGAAGAGCTTTCGATGGGCGGCAGAACGATTCCTGTCCACTCCCTTTGCTCCACACTGACCCGCGGAGCGTGGAGGCTGACTTGATGGAAGGCGACAGTTGTTATCTGATGATTAAACAAATAAATTACATTTAGAAGCTGAAAACAGCCTTCTCCAGTTGCACAAGGCTGAGACATAATCAATCTAATGTTAGCATCATGCAACTATCTTACAGGATAAAGCGCAGTGTTCCTCTCACCTCTCTATTTGCTGAAGGGTGCAAATGTGTCTCTGCAAATAATTTCCAATTACATCTCCATACAATTCAATCCAAAACAAATATAATCATTTTTCACGCCACCAGATTGAATACTAAATTTAAATTATTCTGTGGTTTGTTCACCACTTAAAAAAGTTTTACAGCAAGATGTTTCTAACTGGATGTTCTGAACTACTTTCACGCTTAAATCATTGTGGGTAAATTTTAATAAAGCAGATTTTAATTGTCCTTTAGTTTTCATGCTGAGGTCGTCGGGATGTTTTGAAAAGTCGTTTTAGGCCCATTTTCTTGTTTGTAAACAGTGATGATGTAATATATGGGCGGGGCATAGCTGGTGGCAGAAAGTGTCAGGTGTGAGCTCCAAAGTCAAATTTACAATATGGGATCATTTGACACCTTCTCCGAGTATTTTAGTGGTTTGCCAGCAGAAGACAGGTTGTCTTTTTGTACTTTGTGGTCGTGTCCAAAACATTGAACACTGAGATTTGTCGAATGATGTTCGTGTATTATGGACTGACCAACTGCCTAGCTGGAAGCAAGGACACAAAACGCAGTTATGCAAGACGTGAGCCATTATAAATAAGTCAAACGACCATATGTTGATGGCTGGGTAAGTATTAAATCTTTTTTATAGAAATCACTACAGCTGCTACTATCTAGGTGTATGTAAAAATGTTATTATTATTTCATGCTGTAACTGTAGATCTAATACAGTATGTGCGTTTATGAATTGCGTATGTAAGTATTACCTAGATGTGTTATTTACATCATGTTCCTTCTCTAATTTAGGCTAATCGTCACAGGTTAGGGTCGTGCTACAGCTACATGGTCGCTCTGCTATTCAAGTTCAGCTGTATATCAGAATTAGGACAGACAAAGCAAGCAGATCAGGGGCCTGTGTGGGGAAAAACATCTGCAGGACACAAGAAGATATTTTTTTCCTTATTCCAATGGAAAAACAATTGCTTATTCTTTTATTCCCTCCGCTTGTGTCCGCTGTTTTTTAGCCACCGCCTGCAGTGACATAATCGTGACGTCCGCTCCAAATTGGTCTATGTCTCTTGCTTTTAAACCTGCTGGCATAGAAGCTCACTAAGTAGCCCTACAGTGTTGGATCACACCTACATAGTTAGGGGGTTTCTTCCTGTGCCGTGTAAGTTTTCTCTGGATACTCCGGTTTCCTCCTGTAGTCCAAAAGCATAGAATTAGGTTGCTTGGCGTCTCAACACTGCCGCAAATGCGGTATTCGATGTAACCAGCAATAGACTGGCATCTTGACCAGGGTGTATCCCAACCTTGTGTCCTGTGTTGCCTTGGAACTGCTCCAAGCCTGGCTGAGACCCTGACCAGGATTAGCGGGCGGAAGACGGACGGATGGATTTTTAAACCCTCTGAGAAGGGGTCTTTCCATTGGACCTTTGATAATGATGCATGACCTGCATCACCATGGTAACATATCCATCTACATAAATGCAAGATGCCACCTTGTATGAAAGTGTCAGCTAAGCAATTAAAAATGGAGTCATACTTACATGAAAACATTAAATTATTATCATGTGTTAGCAATGTGTGCAATTAGTTACAGTAACTGTAGTACGAGTAAGTCAGTTTGGGAGAATGGGACATGGAAACCAGTAAGGATCTACCACCTGCTGACAGCTGCTGAATGGTTTAACCCAATGGGACCCTGACGGGTAAGTGTGTTTGTGGGTGACAGACAGTGAATATTTTTGTCAGTGTTGGCTTCATTTCTTTCATGTTTATACTGTAATTATTTCATGTATTTTACTTTAGTTAGCAATGTATTATGTATTATTATGTATTATGGATTATCATTAACCATTGTTGCCATTCCTTTTTCAACTAACCCAGTCCATGATTTACAGTCTAAAGGCACTTATTTTAGTTGTGGACGTGTTGTACATCAAACTACATATCTTCAGGAATAGCATCAATGTTTTATCTGCAAATTACTGCGGATGCCAGAGGACAGCAGTGCTGCATATGATTATTTTGTTTAAAGAATCCTTTCATTAAAGCCCCATTAGGGCCAGCTGCACAAACAGCGTGATATTGTCAAGGTGTACATCTAAGAAGTGACTTAACTTCTCGAATGTCATTTATGCAGAGCAATAGTACCTTAATAAATAGATGTGTACATATCTCATACTCTCTTTACCCATGTGTGGTATTGTGAATCAGTGGTGAGCTCTGTTACCTTGTATTTCTGCGGTCACGGGTTCCATTTCCCTCCCTGTTCTCTATGTTGAGTTTGTATCTTCTGCCGATGCCATGAGGGTTTCCTCTACAGTCCAAAGTTCTCAATTTAAGTGAAGTCTTCAAACTGCTTGTGGACAGACTCCAGCCTCCCTGTACTCTTGTACTAGATAAATGCTTGCAAGATGAATGGATATTTTAAGTTTCGATTTTTTTTAGAAGCATTAAATTCTCATGAAAGCTCTTGATTACAGTCTTCCAGCAATATATTAAGTGGTTACTAGCATAATTTGTGAAGAGATTTTTTTTTTGTAACATTGTATTAAATTACATGAACGATATTCACACCAGGCCAAAGAGTCTGGCATTTGAATCCCCATATCCATGTGCTATTCCTGGGGGTGTCCCGTTTTCCTGCCGCAAGCTGAAGGCATGTACTTTAAATGAGTTGTTATCTCAAAATTAGCCATAATGGTACTTGATGGACACAAATACTTAGTGATAACTCAGTTACTACTGAAGTACAAAGCATGAACAAATCATGAACAAATATAGTCGCTATTTGAGATAAGCGTCAAGATTCAGGAATAATAAATATGAGATTTCTTGTGTTATTCATCACATGTTCTTTCAGTAGTTCCTTCTGTAGTTCACAAAGGTTTACAGAGTTTATATATAGTAACAAATACAGCAACTGCTTAGGGTAAAACATGCATCACGATTAATTACTGATGAATTAACATGAGATCAGAATCTAAGACTTAGTTTGTGGTTAATTAAGACATAAGTAATCGCATAATGCTACATTATTTGTGCCACATCAGGTAAAGGGTTACCTCCATAATATGTGTGAGATCTACGATGGACTTCAGTCACATTCATGGTTTCCTCCATCTCCTGCATTGACTCCTGTCTCACCGTGACCCAGCATTAGATAAGCGGTTATGGAAAATGGATGGAGATAGGGAGATTGTAAATGAGGCTTTTAGATCCAACCGAAGCATAGTGTTTTCACTAATCTTTTTTTGTTACCGGATGGTTCTGTCACATGTGCTGTTGTCAGGCTAAAAAGTCAGTCGCACCTGCAGTTAGCGTGTAAATAGAGCCCATGCATTTTACGGACAATCAGAAATAGACGCTGCCAAAAAAATTGCGAGGCACCTTGGTCGCAGCAGGAAATTCTGAAGATGTCATTTTAGTACTTAGTGAGTCAGTGCAGTTTTTACAGCTGCTGTGTTTCCAAGGTTATCCACTGGTGAAAATGGTGATAATGACAGATATCATGTGATATCGTTAAGACATTATGTTCAGGAGAATATGAGTGCTGAAAGAAGTGTTTGCCTATTGATTTGACTCATAAAAGAGAGAGGTAACTTTTTCGTGAGATTTTTGTTTGATAGTTTTTCGTGTGTGTGTGTGTGTGTGTGAGTAAGCGGCACGTGAAGAATTCAGATCTCTGCAAAATCTTTCACCTAAAATAACCTGTTCATTTAAGTCTTCGGTGTAACTGTCAGGGTGAACTCTGTTCCTGAGTCAGAGACCTTCTCCACTCAATTATCCAGTCAATTACCCAGCAGTCCTGTTCAGCAGAGCAGGACTGGGAAAGCGCAGGGGAGGGGGGGGGGGGGGAGGGGACACACACGGCCTGTGCACTCCTGAATACTCACTTTGGTTTTTGCCTGTAATATTCGCTAACCCCAGCAGATCTCCGCACACATGCTCTTTCGTCTGTTCAAATGCGACTCCCAGACACTACTCTGCCTAGCAGCCACCCCCAAGATGGGAATAACAATCAAGGTTACTTTGGAGATTGACTCGGACCTGGACATACATTGTGAAATGGAGGTAAGGATGAGATTCCCTTCACGACATCCCTTGGTCTGAAGGCACACTTAGCAGTAAGCTAAGCAGAGGCCTTAATCTCACAAAAATGTCGGCACGTTAGCATCTCGCGTTACATATTAAAGTTCTCATTCAGTTCTGAAAAGCATCATAAGACCATGTCAGGCATTTTGCCATTAGGGAAAGAATGCAGTTTCTGCTGCAGAAATCAACGCCTCTCTGCCTTGTCCATCTGGATGTCAGCTGAGGGGAAATAGACTCTCTCCATAGCATCCCGTAATTGTGGTGCTTGAAGTAAAGCTTCAGGGTTGAAAAGAAATGTGTTCATATAATCCACGCCAAACAGGAATAATAGTTTTGCATGGGGGATGGGCTGCAGCCTCTCCTGCCTGAATCACGAAGGGAGGGTGCTGCTTTTTTTAACTCGCTAAAAATGTTGACGAGTCTGTGAGAAAAACAACCGCCAACGGTTGGAGAAGGGCATATTTTCCTGGTGAACGGCTAGATGCATCAGACGCTCATGAAGAGGAAATGCTAAAAAAAAATAAAAAAAATACTAAAACTAAAAAAAGGGTACATGGAGTATTGCTGGTAACTATGTTAGCCATCAGAGGTGCATTTGGCGAGTTTTAAATAACCGAGTTGAGGAGATCAGATTTTAGCCGGCGCGCTGTTGCAGCCTAGCTGATGGCTTCCGCTCGCTGGGGCGGCTCGTTCAGCTGCCAGGCCTGCAAACGTAACGCGTCTTATGCTTATCTTGGGAGAGGGATAAAGAGCCCAGCTGTGTGGAACGGAGAGCAGGCAAGGAGCGAGAGAGAGAGAGAGGGGAAGAGAAAGAGTGAGAGAGAGAGACCTCAAAAGCTGCATGTCACAGGCATCATCGGCCACGTAATCACAATATGGACAGGCCCCCGGCAACAGACAGCCCGGGAATTTAGGTAAAGGCCCTCCACTTTAAAGCGATGCCTATCCATGAGATACAAGAGATAATGTCTCCATATGTCAGTCACTCATTTCTAACTAAACTGTCAAGCAGAGGTACCGAGAAGTATTGGTGCTCTATACAGTAATTATGGCTTCAATTATTTAAAAAAAAAAAAAAAAACATCCCATAATTTCCCTCCCGAGACTAATTCCGGCCTTTATTTTATCATTATTAAGGTCAGCCGATTTTCTAGCCACCAAAAGAGGCAAATTGCGGTGACAACTGTCAGCATTTAAATAAGAATTTTTGAAGTATACATGAATTAATAACATTATCTGAGTGCTCAAAGATGTAATTTACCTTGAAGTGAGATAATTTTTGAAGTGTTTAGTTATTTTATTTGATAATTAGTAATTGATGATGCATCCTAAATTCTTTATAAATGTCCCCCCATATCTGGTTTCCTAGCAACAGTGAACTGCAACAGAACCAAATTATGTTCTCAAAAAGAAATTAAACACCTCATTTTATATTTAACAATAAGGGCTTACAAGCTGAGAATATTACAATGTCTTATTAGCACACCCTGAAAAGTTTTCATTATGAATGATTAAAAACCATTTTTAATCACATCATATTTCTTCAGCGGGTGATTTCAAATATAATTTCACATAATAAGCAAAAGAACAGCATTTGAAATTTGGTGTAATTATAATTTTAATGTTCCTACAAAAACAAATATACACATATGTAAACAAATGAATTTGTATACTGAAACCAAATGTTTAATCTCTAGCAATAAGTTGCATTTTATGTTGAACGCAGATGCAACTCTTATTTTTCCAGCACATTAGAGAGAAACAGGACGTGATATTTTGCACACATTTGCAAAGTTGCTTATAAAGGCTCATAACCTGGCCAGTGATTAAAATGTACTGGATACATATATTGTCAGCGTATAACTCTGTATTTGGAAACTAGTCCATAATGCTTATAAATACATACTACAGTGAATCTCTTAACCATATGAACTACCTTATAATGAGTTGTCAAGACTAAACTTTTTCACGCCTACTTTGAATACAAAGCTCATTTATTTTGTTTCTGTATTTTTGCTGACTCCTTCATTATATATGCAGAATGTGGCTCGAGTCCACTCTTGATACGCCCCCCCCCCCCAAATCCCTTTAACCCCCCACTCCCATTGTCACGGTCCATTATCATCTCCACAATACAATAAGTCAGTAATCTAAATGAAGGTCAGGGTTACAGCATATATTTGGATTGTGTGCTTATAATGTCCGAATCAGTCCCTTCGTTGGCCTTTCCCAGGATGCACTGCTGTATTTGGATAGCATGTGTATTTTTGAGGACAGATAATATATGTAGGCTTTGAAACTTCATTGGCCTGTATGGGGCCATATGGGCTTAGGGTTAGGGTAAATTTTAAGGTTAGCGGTGACACCTGCTGATGGTGCTTGGCTTCGGTCTGCTGCCCTGTCCTTTTACCCGAAGCACTGAGTGAGTGAATCATACAGGAGAAAATACCTGATGGAAATAAAATCTCAGCATTGACTACTAACGAAATGCAGGAAATCTTGCTTAACTTCTCTGTAAACCCCTTCAACTCCTATAATCGTCTAAAAACTCTTACAGGATGTTCTTGATGATACAGTCAGGTAACATAATCCTTGTTAACCAGAAGAATATATCATCATAGCGACCAGCTAACTGTACACCGTATGAGACGTCAGCCGGGCTGGGATGTAACTTCACAGAGCCTGAATATATTATCCGTCCACTTTTTTTAAATTACACACTTTCTTCAACTTTGTTCTGAAGCATGTTGGCTAACGAGTATTTTGTGACATTGAATTCAAATCCAGCTGATGGATTTCTTATTCTGTTCTGTGCAGTTTTGTTACTGTTTCTCCAAAAATCCTCTTTGAGCACTGGAAACACCTTGACGAACCGTAACAAAACAACCTTAGTCTTAGATCTAGAGTTTTATACAGCAAACCATGGAACATGATCATTGACATGCTCTGATATGGAATATCTGTTCGGGTTCGGCATGCCTACCTTTTGGACACAGTCTTCATAATTCATGAGTTTCAGAATAATGTACAGCCATGAGAGGAAGTAGTGGGTGGTCAGAGGATTTACCGCAATAAAGACTGGGATCACTGAAGATGCCAGTTCCTACTCTTCACAAATGCTCAGGTCTTCCCCAGTCTATTATGAAATGAAACTTTATTGGCCATTTGTATAAATAGAGGTACACTGGGAAGCATTTTCTTCCACATATCTCACCTTGCTCTTAATTTTTTTAAGACATACACACAGGTCAAGGTGAGAAGGCAACCCGGGATCCAACATCCATCCAACAGCCCTGTAGCATTTTTCGAGAGGTGAAGGGTTTTCCTCGACAGCCCACTGACCGTATGCTTACTGTACTCTGCCAAGCGCAGGATTCAAACCAGAGACTTTCTGATCAGAGACACGGAAGCCTAACCTGCTGATCCACTGGCGAATGCAGGACGCTGCCCCATAATTCGTTCCCACCAGCTGGATCGGACCATGCACGTTTAAAACCAGTTGTGCCAGTGAGTATGGAGAGTTTATGGAACCAATGAAAACTCCGCTCCTCCTCCACAAACATGATCGAATCTCTGGCTGCAGATGTACCTTCGCTGTCGAATGGCCTTTGGCCAGCTGAGTGTACAACCTCCACTCTCATAGCTATGCAAGGCTGCTTCTGTAGAGGCTGCATTCTAATTTCCTTCACTCCTAAAATGCACTGCAAACCCAGCAGTTTAAAATCCTCTAACATCACTGCCTACCACCCAGGAACCATGAACCCTGGAAGAATTACAGCTCTCCTGCCACATGCCACCCGCCATCTGCTCGCTGCCAGCACTGGCCCATCAATCTATACCATGCACACATTACGCGCTGATGAGGACACTCACATCGCCCCCTATCTGAGGGCCACAATGGGCTCCTAATTAAAACGTTCAGCTGCACCCCTCCCCCACCCCCGCTTCTCGGGCTCCAGCTGCACCCACTACGTCACTCCCGGTTCGGGATTCTGGCTGCTCTGCAGGTGAACGGCATCTGCCTCTGCTGCCACACTGCAGTCCCACCCAGCCTCCCCCTGGAACGGCCTCATCTCACCCCCCACATCATCTTCGCTGACGCCCCATGGCCAACACAAGCGTGGGAACACGCGTAGACTCCAAGATCGACATGGTATCACGCAGAGATCTCTTTGTACATCAGACTCCCCAAATAGAGAGGGTTGCTCCCCTTATTTCTGTAGCTGTACTCATTCACCTGGTATTTACTTCCCCCAGGTAACCAGCCCGTCACTGTACATACACACTATACGTTGATGAATCTTGTCTAGCAGTTTTCCCCTTCCTGATGCCTGATGGGAAATAAGAACTCTCTTCTATCCCTCATTGTAGCATTGTTGGAAAATGCTAAATTCCATTCAGTTACATGCACGTTGTCAATGTTTTTTTGCCACAAAGGTCCTGTTTGCACTCGGTTTTTAAATGCGCCTCAGGCAATCAGATCATAAGTGAACAGCCGAAACACATGGTCATCTACACCTGTGTTTATCGTGTGTCTCCTGGGTGTTCAGATGTCATTACTGCCTATGTCACTTCCACTGGAAGGTCAGAGGGCCCCGCGCACAGTTATTATGACATCCTGGCTGATGACGCATCAGCATGCAGTAGCGTTTGCACTACAAAAGATCAATGAGTCCCAAACACATTGAATGATCGGATCGCATTACGTCTTGATGGTAGGTTATGCTTGTATTTAATGCTGTCTACTTGTCATCTGATTGACCAGGATGCATTTTGAAGGCAGGGAGATGCCCTGGATGGGGTAGGTTCGTATTTTTATCCAGGTGAATGTGTTTCCAACCCAGCACCCGAACAAAATTTAAAGCTAAAGAATGATTATCTTATTTAATTAATAAAAATAGGATAAAATGCTTTCCGGTACTTTACATTTTCATAACTATTGAATTAGTGTCTTAGTTCTGCTAAGGGACATGCATTTTTAGCCTTATTAATAAAAAATATGTATCTCAAATGAAAATGATCATATTATCCAGGATGGAGTTTAATTACAACAAAGGATTAAATCAATTAGGCCATTAATTACTTCTTCCATAATCATGCCCACTATGTTGTATTGACATTTAAACATTGGCCAGGTTACCATGACAACATGCTAAAGCTATTTTAGGGTAGACATCAAAGCCTGCTAGTTAAAACAGACTCATGTTAATTCAGCCTTCGGTGTAAATCTGGGGATGTTAGCAAGTTTGATCATAGGCTCTGATTAACATGATTTGTTTGCTGTTTTTGAGACTTATGCCACATAAATTTGAACATACGCTGTACTACATTAATGGAACGGATATTGCTGAATATATCTGGCAACATTCAACCTTTTTTGTGTTTTTATGCTTTTTTGTGTTTTTTAGGGAATTATAATGAGGTTTGTTTGTATATGCAGAGTCTGAAAGGTACATTTATGAATATATTACCCTATGAATTGAAATAACAAGGCTTTAAACAAGGCTAAAAGCAACTGTGAACACTATATATAAATATTAATATGTATTTAATTTACATTAGCTTAGAAAAGCGCAGAGAAAATATGCAGAATTATTGCATGAGTTTTAACATTTTAGGAGTGATTAGTTTCAGCAGCATATTAGAATTTCATAAAATATCCAGAAAGGACAATTTTTTAAAAATGGGAAATGCACTTTTGAAGGTAAGTTGCATGAAACTGACCTGCAAGTCAAGAGTTTTTTGCACCCAGCACTTAACATCTGCATATTTTATGGGGGGCAGAACAGTGAGGTTATGAAAGGAAAAGAATATCCTAGAGAACAATTATACAAATGAAGGTGATGCGAACTGCAGCACGAATGAAGACTCATTTAAGATTAAGTACTGTCTTCCCCCTCCTGAAACAAGAAAAGAAAGATGTTCAAATATATATTTTCCCCAGAATTTTTGTTGGGCAGCAGCATTTAATATATATATCTCCCAATTTCCATTTTGCAGGTCAAGAATTATAGATTTCATAACCCACTGTGGCCAGAAAAATGAAAGAACGCTTACAATTAATATGAATATACTGTCGGTGCCATTTCAGAGCAGTTTAATCATCAGTGTGAGGATGTACTCCAGGTGACTCTACCTGACGTAAGAATTCTGAGTCAGCGCTGAGTCAATGTTTTTAAAAAGCTTCCCCACCAGAGGGGTTTATCCTGGTGTTGAAAGGTAGCACCTTTGCTTTGACTCGCTCCCCTGACACAACATGGGAGACTGACTTTGCAGTTTTCGGAACTGCTTTGAGTGCAGGGCCAATGCCACCACTGGGATGGAATGAGGGCCCAGACTGGGGGCTGCAGTTTCTGCAGTGACCGGCTGCCTTGGCAAAACAGAGGCCAGAATTAACCTGGAAAAACAAAACCACGTGCTAATAAAGAATTACAGCAGCGACAGCAACAAAATAGAAATGAATGATCTATAGTTCGAATAGCTCTACAATCGGTATGGAAATTAGGCACAAAAACACTGTATAAATAAGTGAGACTCAGATCCCCTTAGAAAAGGCAAGTGATATATTTATTTATTTATATTTATTAGCCGGAACAGGATATCTGTGATGTTTACTGTTATTATTTTGTGGCTTGTGTTTTTGTCCATAACAACCTGCGATTTCCTATATTTATACATCTGACTATTTTACCGACTTTCCCAGGAATCTTTTTTCATGAAATATCATTTCCAGGAAGACAACTACTCCTGGAAACCAGCTAAGTAATTTTATAATAAGCGCTTTTAACACGGGTATTATGTCTGTTGTCCTATCTGGGTTTTCATTATCATTAAAATCTGAAAAGCTACACATTCAAACATGCACCCTATGGAAGGGTTTGAATAAATGTCTGCAACAATTCACTGTTTCAATCCAAGCTGTATTTCAGATGGCTAGGCATTAAGAAGAAGAAAATATTTCTGTGTTCTACATGACGCCTGCAGACTCAGTCACATTGTCGTTAAAATGGTTTTTATTTCACCAACTGTTGCTGGTTGTTAGTAAGATGTTCATCTGAATGCATTTCTTTAGCTCATGCCTTATGCAAGATGCCTGCGCATATTTTTAATGCATGTGGACAGTACAAATTATTATATCAGATATAAACAAAATCAGACCTAAATGAATCCTTCCCCAATAGCTACACAAAGTCATGTCTAGTTATTCACTGCTATTAGGTGCAATTGTATGTGCCAGTAATGTTTCTGGGAGCTAATTAGCAACTCGTTTAAATGAGAATGATATGTTCCCCTATTGCCCATATCAGAGAACATGCAATTTGCATTCATCAGACAGTTCTACCCTTAGTCATACATATGCCAGTACATGCGAGACATACATTGAACTAGAAAAATGAATCAATACAGGAACATAATCAGTAATCACCACACGTCCAGTACTGGGATGTCACAAGTGTCAGATATAGTCTATAATGAGAAAACAGTTTATATTATAAAACAATTAAAAAAACGACTCATATAATGCCTACAGAATAAAGACGTCGTATTAAAGTGACAGTTACTGAATGTAAAAGAACATAAAGACTGAGGCTATAGGCTAAAAACTTCAGGGCAAAGGGTTACTGAACACAGTACATTGATTTGCACATTTATTTAACAGTAACAGTGGTCACCAATTGGCAGACTGAAATGCAATTGGATCCAAAGCATGCCAAAGTGCCCAACTTTTTTTGGATGCAGTAGACTCTGCACTGCTGATGGAATTTGGCCGTCTAGGAAGAATAGCGGGGAGGCGCTGATGTACACCACATATGCACAAGAAGTTCTGGTACATTCCACTCACGGTGGCGAAAGGTGCTGCGTGCAGGTGACAGTGATTAACATCGGCCCCCGGCCCTAACAACGCTTGTGGGTCCTTTACTGAACGCTATGGGGAGATAAGGTACTATATAATGACATCAGAGAATGTGAGCTGAAGGACCTGGGCTGCCTACGGAGATCTCTGATTGGGCCCCGGCGCTCCTCACTCTCTCACCCCTCCAGCAATGAACAGCTCGCATAACAACATGTTTGTATATCCACCACCGGAAATGATGCAAGAAATCTGTTACGATTCAGCCATTTTTAAGTTCAATTAACAATGTGCTGAGAGAGTAGCTTGCATTTATAACTATATACAGATTGTATAACTGTATACAGAATGTATATCGCATGCAGAGAGGGTCAAAAAGTTGGGTTACTTTGCAGCTAAGCATTTTAATGGCTACCATGAATGATCTGAGCATTTCTGAATGTGGTGTGAGTGTTGGTGCCAGACATGGGGCTTCCAGCATCTCACAAACATCTCGTCTCCTGGGATTCTTATGGGTGACAAGTGTCTAGAGTTAACAGGGGAAGAAAACACAGTCAGGGTAATTCTGTCACTGAAAACACATTGTTAATGAGAGAGGTCAGGCTTGTTAAAGCTGACAGAAAGGCCACAAATACAAAAATAACAGCACAGTACAACAGTAGCATGTGGAAAGGCTTCTTTGAAGCACAACTCGTCGACGCTTGATAATGGTTTGGGAGAAAACGTACCTCATGCGATATAGGTGCACCTAATAAGATAACTCTTGAGTGTAGATTTTTAAGTAGATTTGAGGGCTTTCAGGGTAATATGCATAGTGACATTAATGTGTTTGAAACAAAGAATATTGCTTTATAGTAATTTTAAAAATAGAAACTGAGAAAAAAAATATATCTAATAATATCTGTAAGGAGAATAACAGACTTTAGCCAGGCAATTAAAGCTGGCTGGAGATGTTTCAGTCACATTGTCTGCCAGGAAAAATTATTCAGTGTGACTTTGCATAAAATGTGAGCCATCTGCTTCCTCTTATTCCCGATCTCCAAGCTCGCACTCGTATTTAATTTTACTCTGTGAATCACTCCAACTCACTACTGGCCATATTTACGCTGACAGGAAAAAAAGAAAAAAACCACGACAGTGCACAGTAGCAGCACAGTGTCCCCCTTGTGTCAGCAGACCGCTTTTGAACGCGCAGGGTGTATCGCGAGCTGTCTCGTTAGCTCGCCGCTAACGCTATGTGCCTGTCGCTGACTTTTGCCAACTCGCTTCAGAACATTGCTGCCCTGCGCATTACTGAACAATACTCATGTAATACTGAACAATACCAACAAAAATCCTAGGCAAGGAGACTGATGCGGCTGTGTTTTTATGGAAACACGCCATACAAACATTTGCTCATTTGCAAATGTGCTTATATTTCAATATCATGTTAATAGCTAAACATGCAATTCAAAGGACAGGGATATATCTGATTGTGGTGCAACCAAATTCATATTTAATAATCTTATCTTTACATAGCACCCTTCCCACAACACTTTGAAAAAAATGTTGACATCAGAATTATAATATGGAAAATATACATCAATTGATTGTAATTGTAACTGTATTGTTGCATTGTAATATATGCAATTTAACCAATGCTATTTGCTAGCTGTCATATAAAAATGTTTGCATATCTCTAAAATACAACTTATTGCTTTATTTAACTTAATAATCTGTCATGTAACTGCCATCTGAGTATTTTCACGGAATAATGCTTTCTGAAGCCTTATTAATTTGTTAATTTAAACCTTTTTATCGATAATTGTGAGTGACAAAGGCATTGGGAATGCGTGAACAACTCATAGCTTAAGACAGCATTACGGTCGCAGTTAATTCATACCACTGCACCTCTAATCGGGGCCCCACACGACTCTCACACGCTTGGCATGGATTCAGTCGAGGGTGAGGCAGCCGAGGCCTAGGGAGGAGACTCACAACTCTACTGCAGAGCGCACGTCTATGCCGGCGCCCTCATTATTTCCGAGACGAGGGCGCTGAGGTGTGCCATACATACGGCTCGACCTTAAGGCCATCGTGTGACACTCGACCGCATCAGAAAGGCGATACAGGATGGAGTTTATTCATCTCATTAAGCAGGCTGAATTTTTGCTCGAAAGCACCGGCATAATTTGTAGTTACCTATGATATATTTTCACAGAAATTCTGGAGGGGTACTAGGTGCCTGCTATACATTAGCCCTTGGGGTAACTTTGCTAAAGCACAGCAGCTAAATGCATGTGCTGAGGTAAAGTTTAAATTTAAAGGTAGCATCTATTGAAAAAATATATGCTATTAATTATTTACATTTTGATAAAAAAAGTACAATTATTAAAAAGAACTTCTTTTGTCATGTATAATGGGAAAAAACTGAATTTATCTGTTTCCTATTTGCTGTTTAGATCTTATTAGTGCAAAGTTAATGATCCATTCATGGGGGCTAATAGCGCTGCTGCGGGGGATGGGAGGGTGCGGCATTCTGTGCAGAATATGACTGCTCTAATATGACTGAGTAAAAGTGGGTCGGAGATGTGGAGATGGAAGCGGATGCAGTCTGGAGTGAGCATGCAGGCGGCCGCGTGTTTCTCAGGGAGATAAGTCGAGCAGATCCTGTGGCCGCGGCGACCTTGAAACCGGCAAAAGTAAAGTGGAAAACCTGCCGAACGAAATGCTAGCTGTGCTGTGAGGGAGATTGGGGTGGCTATGCTGAGAGAGCATGTGGTGTGCGGCAGAAATAAAAGCATATCACCCTGGACTCAATAAATGCCTAAATGATTCATTTCTAGGCAGGATCCGCTTAAGTGTTTAATTTGATGACCCTAGGCTGCTGTTTAATGCACTTGCTGCTCTACTTCTCTACACTGATTCACAAATAAATATGCCAAATGAATACATGTAAATGTAAATGGAGGTAACTGTCAGTCAACTACAGCTGAAACCCCCAGTCCAGATGCACTCTCAAACACTGTGACTTTGATTATTTTTGAGCATAACATCTTATTAATGTCCCCGAGGCAAGGAAAGTTTGCCCTGTTGATAATCTTCAATTATCTGTACTGAAAAATTCTCCAGACCTTAAGGTAATTTCAGTAACAACAGAATGGGTCACTCTTCAGTATAATCAACCTTAAAAGATGAAAAAGATAATGCATTCCTTGAGGTGAAAGGTAAATGATGGGGGGGGGGGGGGGGAAATCACACGGTTAACAATCTGTGCCAATTAAAAGTGGTCTTATGGCACTTTTCAGCCGGTAAGCAAAGATCACTGGAGAAACTGTTTGCCGGGACATTTTCTTCTGCAAAGTAATTGGATTCCCTCTGACGTTCTCCTCGGGGAAGAAAAAAATCTACTGGCTGTTTTGCTGTTGTCGCCTCCACAGCCAAAGTAACGTCTGACTTCGGTAGTGATCACAGCCCCTGATATTGGAAAAAAACAACAACCAGGAACTGCAGAATCCTCTCAGAATTCCCTCAACTACTTTAACACACAATTATTGTATGAAAACCTTTGACTGGTGGGGCAGTACAGTTTTGACAGAATGACAATGCATTCTTTGTGTTACACCCGGCTATTTTCACATTTTTTTTTTTTTTAATGAAAAAAAAACAAAATATTACTACTATCTGTTAGTTTATGCTGTGCAATTTTTTTGGTTACAGTCAACAAATACAAAAAAAAAGCTGGTAGTGCTTTAAGATTTAAAAATGACACTTTAACTCACATCCCGTCCTATCTGTGCATGTTGCAGTTTGTTGGAACTATGTTGCACATCTCTGACCTACTTAATTATTCTGCAGCATGACATCTGCTTTGTATTTTTCCTTTCAGTATAACTACTGTATTTTTCAGTATAACTTTCGGTTTATTCTCATATCGGTACTTTAAATGTCTTTTTGCTTATATGGCAGAGTGGACCACTTTACAGTTCACTGCAGGTTATGGTCTCACTCTATACCTTGCATGTAACAAATGAAACCTTTGAATCAAAGTAAGTAATAGTATTATTACAAAGGATAACACAGTATAATGTTAATTACACACCAAAGACAATGAAGATTGAGAATGCATAAAATATAAAGCAAAGGAAAAAAACTTAAAATGTAAATGCAGTTGTGAAATGACTCATTTATTTGTTTAACGTATAAAATAATTTATTCATTTTACTTGAATGTAGACAATCCATTCTCCATAAACCCTAAAGCAGTGCAAATTCCCAGAGAGCCCGGTGACCATCCCAGGAAGTTTCAGGGCCCTGTCCATCAGACGGTGCTCAATAGGGACGATCAGTTCCATGTTGGTAGACGTGGGGTATTAGAGATGCAAGTTCCAACCCAGAAAGTGTTGCTATGCACTCAGCCACCATGCAGCTCTGAATATGAATAATAATATACATATCTATTATATTCATCCATCTTGTAACAGATTGCCCAGTACAGGATTATGTGGGGGCCTGGAGCCTATCCCAGACTGCATAGGGGACAAGGCAGGGGACACCCTGGATGGGATCCATTGCTGAACATACACTCACACGCTATTGGTCAGTTCATTTCAACTAAATGCATGTGTTTGGACTGTGGGAGGGAATCAGGGGACTCTGTGAGAGCACAGAAATTCCACACATACAGAGGGGGTGGGATTCAAGCCGCCACCCTATCTATTTACATAAGAAATGTAAATAAAATAGACAATTCCTTATGCAGTGATTGTTAGAAAAATGGCTTGGTGAAAGTAATGCATGAATTAGATTAAACTGACAATTTTATTTTATTTGAAGTATGAAACCTCACACATCCCAAGCTGTTACTGTCTACTTTCATATGCAGTTTTTGGAAACCTGAAAAACGGCCCTATTCCTGCTTGTGTATAGACTGATAGTACAAGCAAGCACCAGTAATCTACAAGCATAGATTTTTTTTTTAATCATCTATGAAAATGTCCTTGCTGTAAAGAAGGACGAACAAGATTAAATATTTTGAAACGCACACGCCATGCATATGGGACTTTTAGAATATCGGCAGATATTCAGCCACCCAGCCAACATACATTTTCCATAACAGCTTATCCAGCTCCAGGTCACATGGGGTTTGAAGTCTATGCCAGGATGCACTGGGCATCCTGGGTGAGATGCCAGGTCTTATATACAATAATCATGGAGTAAAAGCCCACTGATGAGCAGACGATACAGAGAGAGAAGCCTGATGCACTGAGTACTGCAAACAAAATCCTGCCGGAAGTAAATGCGTAGTGAAGGCGGGCTGCTGACCAACATGACAATGCCCCTTAGAGCTTCCTCACTGCCTGTTGGGGGCACCTACCTGGTGTTTCTCGGTTTCGTAAAAACCAGTGTGCCTCTGCGGTAAAAACCTTGAGCCAATTAGTGAAAATGTGTCATTAGCAGTGCAAACGGCCACAGAGATTTCGTGTGAGTTGAGATTCCTTCAGGCAAAGAAACAGTCTCTTACATCTCAGGGGTGTACCACTAATAGGTGATCTGTCTTTGTTGCGAAGCATCATTGTTGTGTTTCGGTATAAACCTAAGGCAGCAGATGCTGTCTCGCCTCACCCCCCCCCCCACACACACCATCATGTGCTCCCAGAAGGTGCAATGGAAAACCTAATGGGCGGGAGGGTGCTGCGAAATGGACTGGCCAGACGCGAGACAGTGACCGGGCGGTCAGGCTGCAGCGCCGCCCAAACCCAGGAAGTGCCAAACAAACCACAAAGAAAGTTCCTTCTTCTCTGCCTGTTTCCTAGTCAAATCGAGCCACTTTACTGTATTTCACACCGACGAAACAAATCTATAAAATAAAAATAATACACATCTACAACAACAGTGGCTTAGTGTAAATAGTGCAAGTAAAGAGTAAACAGGTTCGTACTGGAGCTTTTCAATTTTGGGTTTCGGTGGGGGGTGTTTTTGAAAGAGCCTGCATGCAGTGAGGTTTATTCTGGCATCACACCTCCTCCTCCCTCCTTTCTTTCCTGTGCCAGATGTTCATCCCTCCCTCTTTCTCTGTTCCACATCCAAAAAGGTCGGGGGCCACAGCCTTGCCTACATGGCCAGATGTGACGATTCGGAGGCATTTCCAGCACAAACACACTCGCCCGTGTAGCAAGATGCTGTTTGCTCCTCTCCACCTTAGTATTTTTTTAGTAGTTTTATTTTTACGTTTTACTTGATCAGAACGTACGGCACAATGCACAAAGATCAGTACTTTTTCACAACAGCACTGCAATGTCTTTCTTGCAAATGCTTAATCAGTTTCCTGGGGGGCGGGAAATATTGATAGCAGAAATACCGTTGCACTACAATAAACTCATTTTGTTCATTATCTGTAAGAATTATGTCTTACTATGCACAAAAGATAAGTGCATCGTCAATATGCTTAAATCCGCTTGTCTGTGACTGTAAGTCTTGACTTCATGAATCAATTTTTCCAGTATATATTCTCTCCAATGAAACAGCTGAACTCAAAACAATTAACACACTGGTATTCTCTCACGATTGTCAGTGTTTCTCCAGCCACCGTTTCACTGTATCTTTTATTTTCTATGAAAGCCTGACCTTGCTGGTAACGTCAACTATATCATTCCATTCACTCTACTCACTCATACAAGCTGGTTATGAGCCCTTGCTGGTTAGTTGCCTGAGAGGTGTAGCTGCAGACTAAGTTTTGCTCACACTCCGAGTGCGACTGTCACATCAACAATGGGGGGCAGGAAAGTCGACATACCTTGGTTTGACATGCTTATTAACACCCCCCTCCCCTCCAGGGGATAGGAATAATGTGATTATCAAGGTCAAACGCATAACACCTCTGAGCTTAAAATACCGTTTTCTTTTTTTAATCTTCTTCTGTATTACATTACTGAATAGAAACCCACATAGTTACAGATTCCTCCTCAACCAACACTTTCTTATAAATTTCCCCTTTATTTGTGATATTATAATGATATTATTTATTTATTTAAATAGTTTTTTCCCCCTATATTTTGTGCATCTGCAATCAAGTTTCCTTATTAGAAAAGAGCAGGGTTGGGGGTGGGGGGGGGGGGGGGGGGGGGGGGGCGGGCGGGAATGAACGTCCTTGACTGGAGGTTATTAACTCAATGCTGAAATATTGATGGGTATATCAGAAAGAAATGACTGACTTTAGCTGCATCATGAATCCTTTAGGGAAACCAACATAGAAATAGCAGTGCAGATTATTAGGGGAGTCCATGATATGTGGAAGTACAGTGCATTTGCGAGCCGTTGCTAGGAAACAACACTGGCGGGTGAGTCAAGGAGAAAACCATCGCTTCACAGCGGCTAGAACAGAGCCATGAGCCCAGAATGGCTGAAAGCGCTCTTAACCTATGTAGCGGCTGTGTTTATACTGATCGACATTATTTTTTATTGTATTTAACAGATCTTATTTTCCTGAAGAAAACTACAGTCAAAGCAATATATGGCGAAACCTCGTTCCAGCTATATGAAGTTCAAGAAATGGTAACATAATCACTGGTAAGTTTAGGGTCAAAACATGCTTGCTTAGGATTAAATCATTTGTTAGGTGATAAACTGCAATAAAATTAAGATATTTAAAGACCACTTACATCTATCCGTCCATTACAGGTTTGCCAAGTAGAATACACAGTCCATTCTAATTCTTTTATCTCAATACCGTACATGTATTTTTCTCTGTCATTTCCCGTTGAAAATATTTGGAGTTAGCATACTTTAGAAGACATGATATCCTAGGTGTGTAACTTTGAATCTCGCAGGAAATATGATGGTAATTTATCTCAAAACAGCTCATTCCATGCACTGATCCCTCAGTGGAATTCTTATCAGCGACATTCAATATTTATATTAGTCACCCTGATTGTTAACGTGCAACATGATACTAACATTGATTTAGGTGTGATGTTGACCAAATGCATAAGAGAATATTGTACAAGAAACCATTCGTTATTTAAGCAGAATCTAGAACATTCTGTGCTCTAGTTTGGAATTTTGGCACGAAAAGTATTATGGGTTGGGGAGTGGGGGTGCATTTTACATTAGTGAGGGGGTGTGCAGGGTTATTTGAAGACAGGCAATGGAGTTAGACACAATTTTCCACTCTTTACAGGGCTAAAGGAATCTGTCTTGGGTGATGGAGATACGAAGAAGATGTTATCCACAGGCGAAGCACTACTTTTCAAATGTTTAATCATACAGTACAGCCAATGGAAGACCTGTGTCAGTACTACTAGTAACAGTAATGAAGGCCTGTCTAGAGACATATGGTGCCTATTATCATCTCCACTCTGGATCACAGCTGAAAAGTTATTCATGCTAATTGCCATTAAGCATAATAAAATCAGTTAGGGGCTGTTGGCTCCGTATTCCTCTTGATTTGCCAAAAAAACGCAACAGATTACAACATTTCATAACTGAATTTGTCTCAAGTAACAACTCAGGAAGAACATACCCAGAAATAGGTCTACATCAGGGAACAGATTTTCTGTATTTATTAATAATTCTCAAAGATAGTTTGTGTTGACCATACGATAACAGCGAAAAACATCTTCTTTAAATCGCAAATTTGCTCTGGAGCAGTCAACCTTGGCAAAATCATAAAATATTGTTTTCACTTATATATCCAAATGAGAACCTAATTATCGTTGTATGACGTAACATCTTCCTTTGTTGAACCATTGTTATGGAAGCCACCAACAAAGCCTCAAACGATTGCTTCCCATTGGTCCTGATCTCCAGAGAGACCTTCATTCAGCTCTTATAGAGTTAAACACAAGTTGTTTTTCAGCTCACCGTTAACAGGATGGGATGCCGAGGTCTTCACTCAAGGTAGACCTTTAACTTGGGTTCATGAGGGGGCAGCAGAACCTATAAGGTTAATTACCTGGAAGGTCTGCCGCCTTATTCCTTCCATCCGTTTCAGATGTCTTACGCCAATTAGCCCCAGAGTGGTGCTATGTCACAGATCCATTTAGAGAACAAATTTGTGTTGCGTGCAATATTACAACACACCCGAAGAGCCTTGTAATTATTCTGTCAAGTCTCCACTTCGGGCCTGGCTCTCCCTACCCTGCTCCTTGTGGCCATCTTGACCTCTTTCCTCCCCTACTCTACAGACCAATTAAAACTGCCTGGGCTCTGTCTTTCCAAAGCTGTTGTCTGCTTAACAAAGGCTCAAAGTTCTCCGATAATGGCACCCAAGAGAACTGCCCGAGGTTATCGCACAGGTTCTCCTGCTGTATTCATGCCTCAGAGGATCTAAACTACAACAGGGGCGATAAGTCTGTCTCCCAGGCGTGCTTCCCGAACGATGATAAAGGACATAAACATATTAGCATTGTCCATCGAGTTGAAATTAAAATGCAACAGCTTCTCAGCGTCGGAGTATTGGCCCCGAGTGAGTGAGGCAGAGAAGATGTTTTGAAAGTAGAACAATCAAAGACTTTTTTACACGCCACGCTAGACAGTGTTGTCATAATTGTGGACGCTGACTGAATTTTGTCACACCTATTATAGTATCATAGATTTAAAGTAAAACAAATACAGAACTCAAAGTTCTTTTCATATGAAAGTTTCTGTTCATATGAAACTTTCATAGCTACCATGCATCTTCACATTGTCTTTTACGTTTAAACATTACCAGGGTTGCCAACTTTGGTCAGCTGCCTGGAGTGAGATTTTCAATTCTAGAGTCTGCACACACATGCACACGCATTTACATGTATGTAACGGTTTTATTACCTTGTGAATAGCCTGTAGGGTTTGCAAAGTATCCCAGCGCTTTTAGGTAATTTTAGGTTTGTAATGGAATAATATGTATTTGCCATAAGATTTCTTGCGTGGGAGTTTGAAAAGCGTGAGTGTCACGCCAGATGTGTGAGAGTTGGCAATATTGCATTACAAATCTTAAGCTGTGATGATTTTCATTCTTACAGTGATGCAGAAGCTTGCTTAGATATTGTAAACCAGGGGTGGCCAATCCTATCCTTAAGGGGCCAGTGTGTGTGCAGGTTTCTGGGATAACCTCTAGGTCCACTGTTCAAACCCAGGTGTGAGGACTCTTCAGACAATCAGAGTAATCTTACTAATCTAATTATGGAGTTGCAGCAAAAATCAGCGACGACCCTTTCTAGGTAAGATTGGCCACCTCTCTTACAGACAATCAATAGTAATTACTTGACTAAACTGAAAATTATTGGCTCTAATGCTTGAATTGTGTTAGTAACTTGCTAGTCACAATATGTTTACCAGCATACCTACAAAAAGGTTGCTGTCACAATAGTATTTTGAAGAGTTGTGGAAAACAAAACACTGCTCAAAATATGTTATGAATCTGTGTCTGTTAATATTGATTCTATTTATGACTAAGCTCAGCAAAGCACCCAATGAAATGCTACCATAGAATCATAGCCTCTATCGCCCTCTGCTGTTGGCAAGACAAAAGCGGGAATGTTAAAAGAAATTCACAAAAAAGCAAGGTGCTTTAAAAAGTTTAATTGATATTAAATAAAATTATTTGTGCTATTTTCACATTTTAGTCTTTGCATTTTCTGTGTGCTTTATTGGATGATAAATCACAAAGTCAATATCTAACGGAATAAACAGCAAGTAGTTAAAATTTAAGCAGGGATCGAGAAAAATCTGAATCATTCTGGGAACCTTGGTATGTCAGGGGCTACCAGAATTTCACTCTGTCTCAGCACTTAACCACTTTAGTGACAATATACTAACTCACAAACAGTGGGCGTTACTATGGGCTTCTATAGTGCAGGGTTCCCCAGCCCAATTTAAGGCTATTCTACAGATAAACAGTACTGTGCAAAAGTCTTAGGCAGTCCAAAGAAATGTTTAAAGCTGTTTTTCTGGGTAGCAAGTGTACTTTGGCTTAGAACAAAAAACAATTTAGCATCAGATCATTTGCAAATTAAGAGTAACACAATAAAAACTAGTAATAACTTCTTCTGTTTTCTAAAAAGTTACTGATACCTAGTTGGATGGCTAGATGAACACCGCTTCAGTTCCCAAACTTCTCCTCAGGGGCTCCTCAGCCGTTCCATGATTTTGTTAAATTTCACCAACAGGTCAATTAAATAATTAAATATATTGGTTTAAAAAGTCAGTGAGAGATTGACTAGCTGTATGAGGTGTGCTAGTGGCCAAGTCAAAAAATACATGGCTGCACTGGACGGTCGTTGCAAATACTAGGATGATTTTAGCAGAGGTTCTGAAATGGCGAAGCTGACACACTCTGACAGGCATAATATCATAGTTTTACACCAACACGAGGATAATCTGAACATCATTTTCTTTGCCTGCCTAAGACTTTTGCACAGGCCTGTATTTTTAACTGGCAATCACCCTTAACAACTACTATTTACATAGTTTCACAAATATTTCCTAATAAATGCTGCAGAGTTAAAGACTTTACTGTTTCACACAGTATTTGTCAGACTTAATATTGTACATCCATGTGACTCTCACCAGGATAAGCCATTGGATGATGGAGGGATGCAATATTGCACACGCACTGAAGAGCCAAAACATCATGACCACCCACAGATGATCCAAACAATGACGATTATCTCAGAACAACATCATTAATCGTGAGTCTGGCATATATTAAATGGCAATTGAGTAGCTGCTTTTCATAGGCGATGAGGTGGATGCAGGAGAAAAGGCTTAGTGTAAAGATCTGAGTGACTCTGACAAGGGGAAAACTGTCATGACTAGACAAGCAGGTGGAAGCGTCTGGGAAGTGGCAAACCTCGTGGGATGCTTACGGTCAGAGGTGTACATACCGACAGTGGTCAGAGTAGGGAAAACACATGAACCGGTGACTGACTTTCAGGCACCCAAGGCCTGTTATTCTCGTATACCTGTCTAGTAAATTTTAATATTGAAATAAACAATGTATTTTGGGAATTTTACACAAAATTATACACCCCTGATAAACATCCAAGCCAATCGGGCATCACCTCCTTCCTAAATACCATATGTTTACCCCAACTTATTAAGGACCAAATACGTGAATTAAACAAATCACTAACAGATCTCCATACTGCACTCAATGAATTGCCAAATAATAAAGCTCCCGGACCTGGTGGCCTTCCTGCCGAGTCCTACAAACATTACAGGAATACAAACTCACCATGAATGGTACTTGATATCAAACACGATTCCAAAATCCCTCAGCACATGAATACACCTGTCATCACAGTACAAATAAAATCCAACAAAAACCCAACCCTCTGTTCCAGTTACCCCCCTCATTTATCAACACAGATCTCAAAATTATAAGTAAAGCACGCACCACCCGACTTGAACCAGTAAACCCAACATGAATACATCCAGATCAAACCAGATTCATCAAAGATAGACATTCATCAAATACTATACACAGAGTATTTCATTTAATGCCTCAAAACAAAACAAATTGGAAACAATTTTCGTATTCCTAGATTCAGAAAAGCCATTTGATAGAGTAAATTGGACATTCCTGCATGAAACACTTCTTAAATTTGGTTTCGGATTGTTGTTTCTGCATTGGGTAAGAATATTGGTGGTTGGGGATTGAGAGAGAGAGAGAATAAAAAACAAAATCTGTGTGTGAAATGACGGTGTCAGAGCACACAATGCATTGCACCCTGCTGTGTATGGGGCTACTGTACATAGCCACAGACTGGTTAGGGTGCCCACACTTACCCGTCTCCATCTGCAAAAGCACCTGCAATGGACACACAATCACTGGGTCGGGACCAGTGGTAGAAGGTTGTCCGATCCAATGAGTCCCATTTTCTTTTACTGCATGTGAATCAGCAGGCATGTGCCACATTTCCTTGGGGAGCAGATGGCACCAGGATGCTCTGCAGGAAGAAGGTGGAGCCTAGCGGAGGGAGTGTGATGCGTGACACTTATCACAACATCGTTGCAATTCATGGCAACAGTATTCCGTAACACATTACTGGAGGGGCCGCAAATACTTAGCAATGCCTGAATTACAACTGAAGTACAAATCATGAACAAATATAGTAACTAGTTGAAATAAAAGATGCATCATGATTCATCCATCCATCCATCCATTTTCCAAACCGCTTATCCTATTGGGTCATGGAGGGTCCGGAGCCTATCCCGGAAGCAACGGGCACGAGGCAGGGAACAACCCAGGATGGGGGGCCAGTCCATCGCAGGGCGCACTCACACACCATTCACTCATGCATGCAGTCCTACGGGCAATTTAGTAACTCCAATTAGCCTCAGCATGTCTTTGGACTGTGGGGGGAAACCGGAGTACCCGGAGGAAACCCCACAACGACATGGGGAGAACATGCAAACTCCACACACATGTGACCCACGTGGAGACTCGAACCCGTGTCCCAGAGGTGTGAGGCAACAGTGCTAACCACTGTACCACCATGCCACCCTCTCACGATTCATTAATGATAAATAAACATGATCAGAGTTATTCATCACATGTTCTTTCAGTAGTTCCTTAGACGTTCACAATGGCTTACAGAATTAACAGATATAGTAACAAATATACTAACTGCTTAAGATAAAAGATGTGTCGCAGTTCATTAATGATGAATTAACATGAGATCAGCATGCACCAAGTCTTAGTTGTGGTTCATTAATACATAAGTATTAGCATCATAATAGCATGATACTACATTATTTGTGGTCCCTTAAGTGTTACCTGGTATTCAGTGGTGTGATAGTAGCATCTATCATCAGGATAACGCACCCTGCCACACTGCACAAACTGTTCAGGAATGGCTTGCGGAAGAAGTGGTCAAGGTGTTGCCCAGACTGCCAAATTGCGCAGATCTGAATCCTGTGAAGCATCTCTGGGAAATGAACAGTCAGTCGGATCCCCAGCAGCTCCATCTCGCAACTTAGGGGGCTTAAAGGATTGGCTGCTGGCATCTCGGTGCCAGATACCATGGGACACTTTCTCGTTGAATCATGCCTCTGCGGGCCACAGCTGTTCTGGCAGCACACAGAGGACCAGCAGCATATTAGGAATAAGGTTTTGGCTCCTCATTGGATGTCTGATTTGTATTGTTTAATTATTTGTCAATCAATACCAAACAATGAAATTTCAAGCATTGTGATTCTGGTGGAATTAGATCCAATGGTTCTATAGTTATTGAACTGGTGAAACTGATCCTGGTGATAGACATATAAGTCTGGAAGGTCGGACTAGTTGGCACATCTCCTACACACACATACACACACACACTTGCACACACACACACTTATACTAACAGTCCATGTATTCATATCGTTTTGGGGACCATCCATTCATTTCTATGGGGAAAACTCTAATCCCAACATGATGACCTTAAGCCCTACCCAGCCCTAACCTTAACCATAAATAATCAAACAAAACACAAAAGCCTTTTGCATATTTTAGTTGTTTGATTGCATTCACAAATTCTGTAGAACTGAGGTTATCCTTGTGGGAACTGGAAAGATGTGACCGCAAGGTAAAGAGTAACAGGTTTTATGACGTTGTGGGGAGGGCAATCTCAGAGACAGCTCAGAGAGGCCAGCCAGCCCAGATCCCTTCTCTGTATATTGGGCAAGGAAATCCCATGCAGACGAGGGGATACGGCTTCAAATGCAGGAGCCTGGAGCCGTAGGTATGTGCTGCTTACCTGCTTCACCATTCGGTCCCAGGATAAACACCATTCAATATTAACAGAGGAATGCAGTGACCAGTGAGCTTGTGCTCACCCACCTGTCTGTAATTCAATTACATCAGAGGCAGGATAGCGTTAGCAGATACTGTCACCAATTACTTGCTCATTATTTCAAGAGAATTAACCTACGCATAAGGAACAGGGCAAGAAAAGGCAGAGGAGGACAGAGCGAAGAGGTTGAGGGATCCTGGTGTGAATGGTGGATACTAGTGGTTGGAAAAAGCCCACACTACAATATGGTCAGACCACGTGCTTTTGAAATTCTGTTGACTGGTTAAAGTTTCACTTATCTTAGCATGTTATTTGGAGAAGGCACCAGAGAGTAGAGTTTATAAAAATAAAATGTGACCTGAAAACCCAGCGCCAAACTGTGCGTGAGCATGGTCTGATTGTGCATGAAGAATCTTGGTCATGTGATCCAGCTGTAGAAGGCAGGGGACCATTGCAAAATGGCTGTGTGGCTAACAGGAAATGTGTCACCATTTGTATTCATTCTCCAAACACTGACACAAACCAGCTGCTGAGGTCTGAGCAATGATCAGTACAGATGGACCTGAGTGGACTGTTGATAAATAGGTTATACAGACCTATAGATCAATGACAGGGGAATGAAAGAGATGCAGGAGAGCACATACACACAAACCCTGTGTTCAGGATCCACCCTCCACACAGTGCCTTTAATTACACTGGCTTACAAAATATTGGTTTCCTTTTTTGGTGTGCCAGGCAGATTTTGTGATGCCGATTACAGAAATTACTTCAAATTTTTCAACTTCACATAAGGTTTCTGAGACGCAGCCAAATTTCTTATGATAATTATAAAATGTTTACGACATGGGTATTTCACATAACACTGGCTAACAAAGGTTTTTTCACAGAACAACTAAAGGGTGTCTTTTTTGTACTGTCACTCCCTGTTTTCTCCCTAGTGTGGCCCTAACTAGCCACACCTGTTACTCATTTGTCTTACCTTTTGTTTATACCTTCATGTTAATCACTCCCAGCTGCCTCTTGTTACCTCTTTTGTCAGTCTTGTATATAAGTGCTTGTCAGTCCTCTTGTTGATGTCAAACCTGTGTGTTGCCTTCGCAAGTTTCTGTCCTGGATCCCTCACAGTCCTCTTCCTCGGCTTGGACCTTTGGCTGATTGTTCTAAGAATGAAATACTGCACCACAGACTTTAGACTAGGTCATGAATTTCATGGTGTTGGGGAGTAGCTAAGGTAGCTAATGTTACCTTAACTACTTTTTTTTCAGTAGCTTATTAGTAGAGCATCATCTATAAAATGCTGTAGCTTTTCCAGTAACTATTTTTTTTTTGTTACAAATACATAAAAAAATACTACAGGTCATTGCTGACTTGTGACCTATGCGACTTACAACTGATTGACTTTAGGGCCGTTCCGAGACCGCAGATATGTGGTCATGACTGAGGCACGGCTGACAGCACGAGTGTTGCCGCATGCAAACTACATGCAAAGTAATTTTAAGATTGGGCCCTTTAACAAGGCCCTTAGCGCCCAATTGCTCCAAGGGTACTGCCTGACCATGTTATGTTGCAGCATGATGGAAGGGACGATTCACATTGCAGCTTGATGACAATAGATTTTATTAAGGATGGACTAGCTAAAAAAACAAATGAGGGGTCAAAACAAAGGCAGGAGAATATATTACACATAAATACACTGATAACAAGGGCATGACGAACAGGTGTGGGCCGTTACTAATTACCCACCAGGGACTTGGAAATTCAGGAACAGGTGAGGGTAATTAACAAACACTAAGGACTGAAACACTAGGAATACATGTGAAATAAGACATTAATACAAAACCTGACAAAGGCAGGGATTAGCAGAAACAAAGACCCTATACTGTAATACAAGGACATAATAACTGGGGGAAAAACAAAACTTAAAATGTAAAACAAAGTTGCACTACAACTCACAATGGCAGAGGAGCACTGTTCATAGTTTGCAGCCACCAGATTAGCCAGTTCAGCCACACGGTGGCCCGGGAGCAGGGGAACACACTAGGAACACACTAGGAACGGTGAGAGCTGTAACAGTGGGATAGCCAGCAACACCTGCTGGCCAAACAGGGAAATAACAGACATTCCTGACTTTCTCCATCTTCTATTGGCAAGTTGTGTTGTCCATTCTTCAGTGTTGTTTGAATGAATGAAGGTTACATTTAAATAGCACTTTACAGAACCAATGGGGAGCCACATCAACCTCTACCACTATGTAGCACCCACCTAGACAACATGACAGCAGCCATTCTGTGCTTCAATGCACTCACCCCATAGCAACTACAGAGCAGGAGAGAATTCACCAGTTAAATACAGGAGATGATTTGGAGGTTGGATTTAATAAAGCCACAGTGAGCAATTTTAGCCAGGACATCAAGGCACCACCCCTACACTTTCAGAAGACACCGAGGGATCATATGAAGGATGACACCATTTTTATAGCACAACGTTCCCATCACTGCACTAGGATTCACCCAGACCACAAGATGTGCTAACCTGTTAGCCACACTAATACCCCTTCCAGCAGGAGCCCAGCTCTTCTAATTCATCTCCCATCCAAGTACTGGCCAGGCCCAAACCTACTTAGCTTCAGAGGGATTGCCTAGTCTGAACTACAGGTAGTGTGGCTGCTGACATTTGGGAAGGTTGATCGGTTTCACACAGTTGCATGAAGCTTTGCGTCATCATCATGACAATATTAATTAACACCATTGCTGTGTATAATTTCCCCAGGGGGTGGTATATGCTAGAAAAACAGCATTGGGCCCTTTAATGAGTCCTGAGGAACCCCATACGCATTATCAAAACCTGAGGGGAGAAGTAAATTGTTAATTACTCTGACAGCTGTCAAAAATCCACATTGAAATGTTGCAGTATCGCTGTATTGTAAGAAGACACTCATCTTTTGGTCTCTGAAACTGAAAGACTCACCACGGTGTCTGCAATCACACGCAGAGCCTCCTTCATTAGCCGTATTGAAAACAGGCAAGATCTAAGATCTCTATGACATCTCTGCTCAGCGTAACAAGAGCAAATGACTGACAATGATGAGTATGTCTAGAAGCAGCATTAGGAGACGAGGCATCGCAAATGCTATCGTCGGCTGGACTGGAGGCGAACGTCAGTCTAAGCAGAGCGAGCATCGTTTTATAGGTTAGCAGGTTGTCTTTCCAAATAATATATCTGGTGGTATTTGTCACCTTTATCGTGAAATCGGAAAGGGAGGAGAACCACAGATGGAGGGATATTGGGTGTGGGTTTCGTTGTTTTCTGGGGTTAGGGAATATGGAAAAGGGCACCAATAGGCGAGCAAATGGAAAAAGCCGTGATCTATTCGGGAGAAGGTCTTGGGGATATGAGCAACCAGAACGTGTGGACTGTAAGAAAATAAGCAACTGCGCACAGGGTGACCTTTCTACAATCCCTGTTTAGTGTTTCCATCCCATAATGCTTTAATACTCAGCATTTCTGAATATAGACCACATTCCTCAATTCCGGTCCTGGAGGGCTAGTCTGCACCACAGTTTGCAGATTTCCCTACTCAAACACAAGCTAATTATCAGGTTTAGTAGATGTGTTTGAGCAGAGACACTGTGCTGCAGACTGGGCCTCCAGGAATGGATTTCGGGCACCTACCTTTGTGATAACAGCAGTAATATTATTAATGTAGGGGTGGTGTAGGCCTCAGCGAATTACAGCACTGTGCCTGTGATTTGAATGTCCCTGGATCAAATAGCATAGTGGTCAGATTGATTTCACTGTTAAGTGAAATTTGTATTGCTATGTCATGAACGGGATTCTGTACATTTTGTTGGTTGCGGAAATGCAATTAAACAACAGCCATAATAATTAAATTAGTTTAGCTACAGCTAACACTATGTGGTGGCCAGTGAAAGTTAGGACAGCTAAAATTAAAAGTACATTAAGTAATCTTAAAACGAGAGATTGTTTAATTTTAGCATCATTTCAGTGTTTTACATTATTAAAATGTCTGAGCTTAGATTTTGGTGAGCTTAATAGCTATGTTTACCTTGTCTAACAGATTTTTGAATTTCTACTTTATACGCTAGCTATCAGGATTTATTTTTTTGGTGTGCCAGGACAGTTTTGGAAAAATTCAGCATCTCGCTGGCCCACGCTGAAAATGACCGCAAACTTTGCATAATCATTAAAAGTTTAATTCCGAAGAATTGGTTGGTGGAATTTATCATATAGAGCAGGGATGCCCAATAGGCAAAGGTGGAGTGGGTAGATCGCCTGGCATAAAAAATAGACGATGGATGAGGCGTTAAACCGCGCCAGCTGCTGCAAAACTCCAGCGAGCGAATTAGCCTCCAATTTATTTCTACTAAACTTAAGAAAGGGTATAAAAATGAATGGGGGAGCTGTACCAAGTAAGAATCCAAAAACCTACCATTTCCATATTTTTTCACAATGTCATATTCGAAGTGCGTTTGCTTCATCTGTCAGTCTACCGTTGTTATTCCGAAGAAGGGAAATATGGAGCGGCATTTTCAGACTGTCCATAAAAAATACATTACATTCCCTCCGAAAAGCTGAGAAAAAGAAATGTGAAGAAACTAAAATCCCAGGTCAATTTCAGCTTTATTTATCCCAAAGGGAAATGAATAACAATAATAATAATAATAATAATAATAATAATAATAATAATAATAATAATAATAATCATAATAATAAAAGAATACTCGATATATCTATACATAAATATATGTTTTGCATTTTTATAGTAGGTAGATCATTTTGAATTGGTCATTTATAAGTAGCTCGCAAGCTGGAAAAGTGTGGGCACCCCTGCTATAGAGGGATGGTGATGCCACTTAAACCATCCATTGTTGAAATTTGCAGGGTGGTTATTTGACGGTAAAGTGTACTCAGTTTGTGAACTATAGTCAATGTGAACTATAGGGGGCACATAGGTTGACTGTGCCAAGCTTACTGAGAATCGGACATTGATTGAAACGATTTTTTGTTACTGGTCACGCTATTATTTTGATGGTCTCTGCTGCCACCTAATGGTTGATAACTAATGGAAAAACGTAGAATGTTAAGGCAAAATATTTTCATTGACATTGTAAACACAAAAAAGTAAATTCTCTGTGGCAGCTCCCATGTGGAGAAGCAGCAGTCTTGGCAAGAACTCTGCACTTCAGATATAATCATTAAAAGGCACAGTGTATGGTAATATTTACATATATATCTGTTTCCGAGTTGTCCAATAAAACGTAGTGGCAGTGTGGAGCCATGGCTGCGTATCGTGGACAGAAGCTACATCATGAGCGCCTTTAGGTCTGATCACCCTGGGCTATAGCCCTGAGTATTTTAGCCCTGATGCCATTTATTCTGCATTCAATATGTCGACTCCGACCTCCAAATGTTAGCTCATTATTTAATATATCCCAGACCTTGACTTGACATTTTTACTGAATAATCCAAAGAATTCATTTACTCAAGAAAAAAAGAGAGGCAATTGTATTATAAGCAGGGATGTTAAATAATTCTTTTTTTAATCCCACACCTTGAAAATTAATGACATATATCACATGCACATATCATTACATGTACCCAACTGACAGAAGGTTCTTGTGTAGACATATTGACACACACACACACACACACACACACACACACACACACACACACACACACACACACACACACACACACACACACACACACACACACACAGACAAACCTTTCGCAGGCTTCAGACGCATGCGCGACTGTCAGTTCTACGCATGCTCAGTAGGATCCCACGCTCTATGTATAAAAGCACGAGTGCGGCTGTCCCCTTCCACCTTCAGCCATTTTGCAAAATGCTGGTTTCCGTGGGACGGTGCTGCACCGGTGCGCTTCAGGCTTTGAAGCCTGGGGTTAACCCGCTGAAAGTCTTTAGTGGAGCCCCAGCAGCTCTGTGCTCACGTAAGTAACGTGCATGTTTCAGTCATTTAAAGTCTTTTTATATCCGTTGGATAGTTTAGGAGATAATGACCAGCGACATTGAGAATAGTTGCATTCTACATGCAGGTCATCAGTACGTACAGGCCGAACGCATACAATCATGAGACTGAATGAAATTTAAAGTTTCAGTCCGTCTTACCCGGCACTGTACGGTCGCTTTGTTTTTGAAACGTTATTTGCTCAGATGTTTTGATGATTTGGTTTATTCTAAAAGTCGGAATGACCTTTATTTGTCATGATACTGATTCCTCTGATCCTGGACCGGTTAACGTTAGTATTGTATTACTGCAGGAGTAAGGCCTTGATTTTGGATTACAGTGTTTTAGTCTCTTCTGTTGTTATTGAAGCATAATCGGCAAAATGAGTCCCGGTTTTGTCAGAGGTTTTTCTCTCTCCATTTTACTGTTTTGTTATCGCAGTGCGTCTGGTTGAACTGTCAGTGGACTTTTTTTTCTGCTCAAAAATAAAACGTTAGATCTATGGGGACTATATTATGTATCCCAAAAGTGGAAAATTGAGAGTTCTAGGTAGTTTATCCATCGATCTAGTAGATGAAGTTTGTCATTCATCCATGTTTCTGTTGCCCTACATTTAGTTTGTTCATATTTGGAAACTTGAATGGCTGTAATACCCGTCATTGGGATTGAAGATACTGAGTTGAGCATTGAATCCAGCATTGAAATTCAGTTTTAATCTCCTGACTTGATTACTTAAAACGTAGCCTTTTGTGTTATATGTTAATCCATTTCACTGTGATTTGCCTGACTTTACAGGACGGGACTATGCTGCAGCTGCTGCTCCATCAGCCAAGCCGTTGACTGCCAACGGCCGCATCGTCGCGGTTATCGGTGCTGTCGTAGATGTCCAGTTCGATGAAGGTCTGCCTCCTATCCTCAATGCGCTGGAAGTTTCTGGCCGTGAGACCAGGCTGGTGCTGGAGGTTGCACAGCATCTTGGTAAGCGTGTAATACGTACAAGCGTGCACTTTGCTATTTTATTTTTCTATTTATTTGAGAAATGGTGCCGGAATCCGATGAAATGCACCCCTACAGGTGAGAACACGGTGCGTACTATCGCTATGGATGGTACTGAAGGTCTGGTGCGTGGACAGAAGGTCATCGATACTGGCGCCCCCATTAGAATTCCTGTCGGCCCAGAGACCCTGGGTAGGATTATGAATGTCATTGGGGAGCCTATTGATGAGAGGGGACCAATTACCACCAAGCAGTAAGTTTAGTGTGAATGTTATGTGAACTTGCCAAATAGAATGAAACTGAGTAATTGCTCTGATTTGTAGTCAGGCGGGATGTGTGTTGGCATCTCCTCTGGGAAGTCCTCTTCATCGGGTATTTTATTCAGTCCTGTTTCTAACAGTACTGGATTATGGTGATGTATTATTGGATTAAAAGATGTTTGCCCCTTCCCCAGAACTGCTCCCATCCATGCTGAAGCCCCTGAATTTACTGACATGAGCGTGGAGCAAGAGATCTTGGTCACTGGCATCAAGGTGGTTGACCTGCTCGCCCCTTATGCCAAGGGCGGTAAAATCGGTATGTGGGATTGTGGACTGCTGTTATGTCAAATGGATCAGCATCCAGTTTGATTTAGCTCTAAATCTTTTGTGTTGCTTATAGTGACTGAATCAGTTTTCCACTTCTCTTTTTGATAATTAGGTTTATTTGGTGGTGCTGGTGTGGGTAAGACTGTGCTTATCATGGAGCTGATCAACAATGTGGCCAAAGCCCATGGCGGCTACTCTGTGTTTGCTGGAGTAGGAGAACGCACGCGTGAAGGGAATGACTTGTACCATGAGATGATTGAATCTGGCGTCATCAACCTTAAGGATACTACTTCAAAGGTGAAGACTTCGCGTACCCTGCCTGATCCATGCGGTTTTAGAGACGCTCCCCATGTTAAGATGGCATTAGGTTAATTGGAAAATATCGCAAAGCGAAAGTGTTTTAATAGACACCTAACCTACCAAACATCGTAGGCTACTTTTAAACATGCTTACAGTTGGGCAAAATCATTGACACAAAGGCAATTTTACTATAATGTGTTGAATATCTTTTAATTTATTGAATAATGTGCTCGAAGTGAACAACAGATTGGAATTGGAATACCCACCGTATGGCTGAAATGTCTAAACATGGACCATCGTACCCCGAGGTGTGTGTGTGTGTGTACTTGTGCGCATTTACAAGTCGTGAGAACCTGTATTTGCGATATCCTTCACGCAGGTGGCGCTGGTGTACGGGCAGATGAACGAGCCCCCCGGCGCCCGTGCCAGAGTTGCCCTGACTGGTCTTACTGTCGCCGAGTATTTCCGCGATCAGGAGGGACAGGATGTCCTGCTTTTCATTGACAACATCTTCAGATTCACCCAGGCTGGTTCTGAGGTGAGTGCTGCTACTTTTGAGTTTGTCATATAGCAAGATTTGGAAAGAAGTCTGTGGTCAGTGTGAGGTTCTCTCTCCAGCCTGTAAGGTAAAATCCTTTTATAAATGCAAGTGTCGTCTTTTATTTTAGGTATCTGCCCTATTGGGTCGTATTCCCTCTGCTGTGGGTTACCAGCCCACACTAGCTACTGACATGGGTACAATGCAGGAAAGAATCACTACCACCAAGAAGGGTTCCATCACCTCTGTGCAGGCAAGTATGCCCATTTGTGTCTACATCAGTGCAAATGCACCATCTTTGAAGTGGGCAGTGGTGGTTTAATGGTTAGGGAAGTGCACTTGTAATCGAAAGATAGCAGGTTTGAATTCCCGACCAGCAAGGCAACACTGATGTTCTCTGAGCAAGGTACTTCCCCCAAGCACTGCTCCCCGGGCGCTGAATTAGCTGCCCCCTGCTATGTTGCGTTGTCATATATGGGTTAAATGCAGAGGACACATTTTGTCGTTGTGTGCTGTGGTGTGTCAATGACAATTGATCACTAAATTCTAGACTCGCTCTTTAAATCCTCTAGGCCATCTACGTGCCCGCTGATGACTTGACTGACCCTGCTCCTGCCACTACCTTTGCCCACTTGGATGCCACCACTGTGCTGTCTCGTGCTATCGCTGAGCTGGGCATCTATCCCGCTGTGGACCCGCTGGACTCCACCTCCCGTATCATGGACCCGAATATTGTTGGGGCTGAGCACTATGACGTTGCCCGTGGTGTGCAGAAGATCCTCCAGGTGAGCTGGAATGCTGTTTTTCTGTAGAAATTTGCAAGACATTATTTTATTTGGGTATTCTGCTGAATTGCTATAGCGTCTAGTTTTTATATTTTGCCCTTTATGGGCTTGTTGAAATGGCTGTGATCCATTTGAAAGGTGTTTTGGCCGAACTAGACAGGTTTTTTTTTTAACTTTTTGAATAGCTTCGTACCCCCTGTCCTGGGCTATTTTAAACTTGGCTCAAACTTCACTTGTCCGCATGACACCATGGTTTACGTACAGATTTCTGTGCATGTTGCATTTGTCTGCATATAGCGGTAATTTTTCACCAGACCAAAAGGTTACACGTACTGGGAAACCTAGTCTTTGCACATGTGCAATCAGCACGCACCAACTGCTGTACCCAAAATCTCACATGCAGTCCGTGCAGATACTCTTGGTTTCATATTGAGTTGTACGACCTTGCGTGGTACGTAACAGTGCACTGGCAAGTGAATTATTAATTTAGGCTTAAAGCGACGACACTTTGACACGCCGCCATTACTGATGGAGTTCAAATGTCTCCCTTCAGGACTACAAATCCCTTCAGGATATCATTGCTATCCTGGGCATGGATGAGTTGTCTGAGGAAGACAAACTGACTGTGGCCCGTGCCCGGAAAATCCAGCGATTCCTTTCCCAGCCGTTCCAGGTGGCGGAGGTGTTTACTGGTCACTTGGGCAAACTGGTACCCCTGAAGGATACCATTAAGGGTTTCAAGAGCATTCTAGCAGGTTTGGGCCCTTTTAGTTACAAGTCCGTTTGTTACGTCTGCTCAGAGTGGGTTTGCATTCCTGTTTCTGAAACCGATTTGTCCCTTACCTAGGCGAGTATGACGCCCTGCCTGAACAGGCTTTCTACATGGTCGGCCCCATTGAAGAAGTTGTCCAGAAGGCAGAGAAGCTGGCTGAAGAACATTCATAAACCACCTTGGAAGCTGGGAAAGGCTTTGGGGGGGTAGAGCACTTGGATTATAACTGTAAAGATGGTATCTGTCTTGTCATCTTCCTGTTTTTATTTAATGTTTTTCTGTGAAGATGGAGATGGAATAAAGGTCCAGCGACGTGACTCATTTTGTCCTCTTGGCTCTCAGGGGAGAAGTTGTCCAGTTGTCAGAGCTGTGAAAAAGATCTTTTATAGCATTCACTCAGGATACTGAACTTGCACCTTAAGTTGACTTCATAAGACAACTGTTGAAGCTTCACGTATTTGTCATAATTAATAGGTAAAGCTTCATAATGAGGGAAAACTCCCATAGGGTCTAATATGTTTCAGTGATGAGTTTATTAATGAATCTCGAATTATGCCTACAATATTCACACCTATATACTTTAACTTGTGTGTAGTCATTTTCACTTGTATTTGCTCTGCGTCTAAGGGAAGGTGAGTTGCATAACTTGATCTGAGACCCAAATGTGAGAAATCGCCATATATAAATGTTTACCTCTTAAGGAACAACAATTGTTTATGAGTACTTCCATTTCTGCTATGCATTTGGCCTGCCATGGTATAATAGGGGCATGATATGACCAACATGAAACTGTTAGTGGATTTCAAACATTTTAATGAACCATGTGTACTTCTTCATAGGCTGCATATGGTACTATATTTTGACTGGACGATAATTACTTCTAGTGATGTGATGTCTAGCAAAATGTGCAGAACAGATAAAATGCAGTTATAAATGAGAAGTCAGGCGAGATCGACCTGGTGTGACGTTTCGCGATGTAACCGGTTAGATGTTTTGTTTAAAGCCCACCCTCTGCGTTTGATGGGTGACTGGCAATTTTAATATTTAAAACTAAAATATAATTTGAAATGTATTTAAATTGTAATTTAAACAATTCAGTCTTCTAAGTGGCAATTTAAATTATACTTTGAATAATCATTTTAATGGCATTCATTCCTTTGTAAGCATCTATCAAAGTACATTTCTATCCATTGGCAGAATCAGTGGGAAGGCCCATTAGCTTTGGATCAGCCCAAAGTAATTTATACAGCACAAATAAGGGGTAAATATGAGTAACTGGTGCAAGTTTGGTGCATGTGGCATTTTCCCAGCCAGAGTTAGACATGGAGGGGGGGAATTCTGTGGCAGGGTGTCCTGCTATAAAATGCTCCCCTAGCTAGAATCTTTTCCTTATGGCCCAGCCCAAAGTACTTTATGCAGCATAAATAAGGAACAAATATGAGTAACTGATGCAAGTTTGGTGCATGTGGGACTTTCCCAGCCAGAGTTAGACAGTGGGTGCTTTCTGTGGCAGGGTGGCTTGCTATAAATTGCTCCCCCCCCCTTTTTTTATGGCTGGACGACTTGCAATACGACTTGTTAGCTGTTTTATGATAACTTAAGGTTCGAATGTAAAAAGGCATAATAAACAAGAATCATAATAACAGGCATAATAAAAAATCAGTCGGTTTAGGGCAAGAAAATGAATTTACAGCGAGCGTTCGCTTCTGCTGCGCTGGAGAAGCGACTTTGCCGTTAAATGGAGCGATGACGTCAGGTGAGGCAATCCGTAGCGGGGGGCAGTTTAGGGCACAACACCGGCATCAATTAATGACAGAAGTTTAACCTTTCATAAAATTTGATAAAGTTCGCTAACTAGGTACATGAACGAAAAAACAATGAAAATGAAAAGTATCTATGTGTATTTTCCAATCGTGGTTATCATCAGACCATCATGTGCAGAGTTGCTCCCGCTATCACGTTTGAAACTTTTTTTTGTGCGTTTTTCCATTAAACTTCTCATCGATGAATTTCACTGACCACAGCGTGGCGCTGCAGCGCTATCGGGTCTCCGGAAAGTCTTTCGATTTCACCTGCAAGGCTAGAATTTAAAATACATTCGTAAATCAAGCGTGAATCGGTGAAGCATACGTGTTGATTTAAATAGACCTATCAATATTAATAAGGACTATTTTAACCCTTTTCGTTTCTCTAATCTCAAATCTATAATTTGTACTTTAAAATCTCGGAAAAGTGCGTAAATTTTGCAAAATTATTTTTAATTTGATGTACCCTGGATACATAATATAATGGATAAATAATACTACTAATAATAATAATAATAGCCACTAAAGAAACTATATCAAGCTGCGACGAGCTTTTCAAATAATCAATCTTGGACAATTATCTTAAATTGCTGCCTGAAATTTTATTTGAATATTTTGCACAATATTACATGTATAATAAAACTATTCAGTTAATTTTGAATGGGTTTAATATATATTTTTTCCCCATTATCATCAATTTTTATAAAATAGTCTACCGTGTGACGACGAGATTATTTTTTCATTACCAGATCTTTTAGATTCTCAGTTATCATTCTGGTTTTAAAATATGCCTTTTTATGCAATGCGTACCAAGATTTTAGGTTTTAGATATTTTGTTTTTCATAATGCCCAGAAAGAAGTATCTCTGAATAAACGCGTCGGATATATTGTGTGGTCTCTGTCATACACTGGTTTTAGCTAAAACAATCGTTTAAAGGTTACGTGTCTCTGTTAACTAAAATGAATGTTATGATTTTATAATTACGTGCCATATAACTGCTCAGCAAAATGAGTTAATATGGTAGGGCTGCGTCTCAGAAGAGCAGCATTAAACCTGAAAACATTAGTAGTGATAAAGTCAACTGCCAGTCGAGTGTGTATCAATTGTGAGAGCGGCTGCACTGAACGTGTCGAAGGCTCCTGCTGATAATATTGCCCCCCATTCAAATGAAGCTTGACCCCGGTGCAGTGCCGTACCAACACACCAAAACGCCCTGAATCTGAATGATTAATCAGAGACAAGCAGTCCCTGGGGTCCAAGCGCAAGAAGTGTGTGTTTTTGTTCTAGATAATGATTAAGAAATGGTATTTAATTAATTCATTTGCATTGTCAGATATGGTAGCCATACACCAGCACATGCTCAAATATTGTTATTTAGTTACATTTTTCCAGTAAATTTGCCTTAATAATCTATTCCGTAACAATTGAATTATATATTAATCCGAATAAGTCGAAAGGGGAATTAAAATCTATTTTTTTTAAATAGCTAGACCATTAATACATGCATGTTAGCCCGCCTCACTGGACATTATAAGCGTTTGGAAAACGGATATATGTAGTTAAGATTCACTTGCAGTACGCATTCATTCCACCGCCAATACTCAATACTTGGCAATCAATATACAAATATTAAAGTTTTTAAAATGTACAGCACATTGTCAGTCAGGATATTTTCACAGGTAATGGTATTTTCAGTTGTGCTTTGGTTGGTGTGCTTTCCATCCTTTTTAAGTTTACACTTATCTTTTGGAAACAACCTCGTGAAACATTAACACATGCATTCGCGCTCATGTAATAGCCCTATAACTTTACGTTGGAAAAATAATGAATGAAAACCTTCCTCATTAAATGGTTAAATTGCCAATATAGAAGCAATGAAATGTAAGGGACTATTTAAAAACAAATAGCTAGAAAAATAAAAACTTGTAATATTAAAATAGCATTGTAACAGCATGCAATTCTGAAGTTTTGCCCTATTAGAAAACGCACGCAAGTACCGAATGGCCATTCAGTTTGCAATTTCTATAGCTTTATAAAAGGTCTACAGGGGCCTGTTTGCCTTGATAGGCAGTGAAACAAGCGTCCATTAGCACGGAGCGCACCGGCCCGCTGGAGATAAGACAGGTCATTAGTGTGAGTAATCGAATTATGCAGATTCCTGGGTAGCCCGAGTTGCAGGGGGGGGTTTATGCAGCGGGCTGGGGTGGGGGGAGTGCATTCAAAGCGCGATGTCTCAGCGCTTAAACACGCCCTTTTTCATCAACTAGCGGCCCGAAAGAGAGAGAGAGAGAAGAGCAGCAGCAGCAGCATCCCAGTGCTGTAAGCAGCACTATCCAACCCGGCTTCGCTAGGAGCTGCACAGGCCCGCCGGGAAAGTGCACCACAATGTGGAAAGCACTACTTAACCTCCTTTTCCTATTAATTTCCTGTTCTCTTCGGTGCCATTCTCAAGGTAAGTTAATGTCTTTTGTTAAAAAAAAAAACTGACATACTCCACAGGGCTACTCTTTCATGTATAGGTTATCGCCCTTTCTGACCAATCACAAAACCATTTTCTCTGTCCTCTTCGATTTTTCTTATACTTTGTAATACACTAAGCAAATATATGTACACCTTTTAATATTTTTAAAAACTTGCGTACTAACTTCTGTATGTTCTAAGATGCGTTAACGATGAAAAAATGGATCACATTTGAAAGCAACGTTATTTATTATATAGTTAGGAATCATTCGTTATTAAAGGTTTACTGAATGGTTTATAATACTTTATTGAATGGAAATTGTACCATTTGCTAGAATGGTTTACTAGTTTGTTGCCTGCTGTTTTCAAAACTAAATTGTATTTATAATATATGATAACTGAAAGTTAAAATAATGTAAATAATATTTCTTACTAATAATACATGCAGGTATATATTTTTATTTTGTCTCCCGATTCAACTTGGCTTTTTTTCTACTCCTGCACAATTCAGAAACGTTACTTTAATCTTGAACACAAAGCCTCCCTCAGACAGATTTGAAGTTTTCTTCGGGAACTTTTGCCTGAGCTTTGCCGTTGCTAGGTAACAGAGGAGAGCATGTGACTCGAGGACAATCTGCGAGCCGCTGCTTACAGATCTAACACGCAGGAGCCGCACTGAGCTCCCAATGAACAAATATGCAGTATGAGCAGTGTTATTATCTCCATATTGATGTCTGTAGTATCATTCAACATGCTTATTAATATTTCTTTGTGATCTTGATTGTGACGGTTGTTAATGGTAGTCGAGGGAGACCCAGCCTCTCAAATTGTAATCTGTTTTCTTTTTACCCAACGCTTAGTACGTAAGCTCCTTAGTGTGAATCGAGCGACTAATTACGCTGGAGCTGCAGTTAAAAGGCCATTTCTGCCAGAGAAACAACCATCGATTAGAGCACGTATATAAAGAGAAGTCACGCATGTTTGAACATGAGAATTTCGTATATTATTAACAACTATCCCCGTTATACAGTGAAACGTAATTATCGTTGTTTCAAATTTCAGAAGTCATGCAGCTGTAAAGGACGGTTTTAACTATTTTGGGTGAATTTGAAAAATCGAATCATTAAGGTGGAACAGAATAATTTTTGACTTGTTTAATATAATTCTTTTTAACCCGAACCCTTTTTGAATCGCACTGTATTTTGTAACTGATTCACCAATTCTGGTAAAAGGAAAAAAAAGTCTTCAGCTGTGTCTGGAGGGTAAAACGTTAATTATCACCTTCCTCGGAGAGAAAACATCGTATAACTTGCCATAAGGCATTCCCGAGTTGCTAAAAACTGAAGGCTTAATTAAGTTAATCTTCTCATTGTTGAGGAGGCAAAGTCCAGGCATTAAATCAAATGGCATGTTCTAGTGAATGTCTTCTGTAAATGAAGGTGCAGCTCATCCATATTTAAGTCTGGTCCTGTTCAGTGTTCACATCCAGTTAAGGACAGGAGGGTTGGGGTTATCTTACATGTGCTGATCACCTCAGAAATGTGAGCATGGAATCCCCAATTTAATCCAGATTTATTCTGCATGTCTTTCGGATGAAATAGCCGCGAAAGGGACCTTGGAGCAGGCGGACAGGTTACTTCCTCTAATCGGCTGAGTCTTGCTTCTGTTTGGTCCAGGGTGACAAAGTTCTCTCGAACCCCAGGATTTCAGCTTGATGATTAGTCATAATCGGTGATCCACTACAATGCACGACACACTGTCAGCAATCCCTGAAAGGGTTAGTTAAAAAGAGTTCAAAGAAGGCCTGAGCTGGCACAAACCGACGACCTAGAGACAGGCATGTATTGTTAAAACATAATGTGGTTTACTACTTGGGAATCCGCCTGTTGATCAATAACCAAAGTTATGGCTAGTTGACTTTCTTATGTTAGCTGGAAGGTAATTGCTCCTCAGATCATGTTTTTGTAGTTTAAACTGCCAAAATGTCAGACCGGTGTCTTCATTTTTATAAACAATTACTAGTCTATCTTCTTTAGCTTGAGTAGGTTTTGCAAGAGTGTGTTAATAATCTCCCTGCTCGTTTCAGCTGTTTTCGCGGTCAGGGCTGATGCATGCTGGCACTGCGGACACAGATGAAGCCTCATTCTTTTGTTTCACACCTGGCATTTGCCATCAGTAGAAACTAAGTTGCTTGGTGGGACCAAGTGATAACAATATCCTGAGTGTTTTTTCCAGAGAAGCATTAGGAAATGTAACTGCACACAAGGAAATACGACACTCAACAAAGTCCTAAAAGCTATTTTGACATTTGAAATCCCAGTCTGTGTTAAGTGTGGAGTGAAAGCACAAAACTGAATCAGTTTCAGATCATAGAACCAAATGTATCCCTACTAGCTGTGCAGCTAATTAGCTTTATATTTTATTGTTCCTATATTTCAATTTACGAACTAACGTAGTGTAATGTAATCTGCATGGATGTTTCAACTCTGGAAATGGATTTGTCAATTGGGATGTTCTTGTCTATTGATCCCTCAGGAAGCATTAACCTTGTCTTAGTGGGATGCCTAGAGGTTGCGTTGCCAGGCCTTATCTAGACCGCCAAGGATCAATATTATCTGGAAATGGAGAACATTACTTAACAGGATTCACACTGACATTCCTGGAATGCGTGTGTATATGGAAATGCTCAAACTCCTTAAAGGTTCCTTTTATCTTCAGATCTTCCATATCAGACGGAATACAACTAACATATATCTTCTTCTAATCCTATTTTCAACATAGATAGCATTGTGAGCTTGGAAACGTGGCAGTTAAATAGAAATAAAGCCTATTGTGCTTTGTATGGAAAGTCAAGCCTGTGTGGAAACACAAGGTGTCAGAGCTATTAAACTTTTCATTGGTTGTTCTAGAATTTTTATAGTCACGTTTAATGAATTTCCCCATACCCATAGTTAGTTAATGTTTACAGGTATAGAAAATTAGTGAAAAAAAAACAAACCACATATATATATAAACACCTGACTTCCGTTTAAATCACATTAAAATCATGTTGCAGCCCTTTCTGATGAAAAATCCTTAACAATTACTTTGCAGCACCTAATATCGCCTATTTAGAGCGCAGTGTTCTTATATCATTTTTAAAAAAATGTCAAAAGCCGTGATGCAAAATGTATTTTGTAAAATTATTTGAAATAAATTAAGAGTAATTGGTGGCGAAGAAAATCAGAGTGAAGCGGAATATAGATGCAGTGCCTCTGCAATTCGAACTGCCTTTTAGTGACAACATGTAAATGAGGCGATGAATAGCGAACTGTAAGCATGTTGGTTAAGGCCTTTGGCGCATTCTTTAATTTGCCACTTTCCACCGCTGCCTGCGGCATGCACCCAGGGCACGTTTTGCATGCGGCTCTCAGAGCCAAAGTCACTTGTTTGGCGATCAACCGCGTTCTGTCGCATTGATTTCCATATGAAACGGGCGGGCCGCGGCCCACTTTGACGGCACGGCTGGGTCTGGGGCTCCATGCTGCCAGCCGTTTCCCCGCTTGGCCCAGGGCGAGGGGGGGGGGGGGGGGGCTGGCTAGGACACACCAAAACAAGGCGGCTTTGAATTAACACTCTCACGAGTTGGGGGGGAAAAAAGTTGTTTCTTGGGAGGTGACAAGTGCTGTTTTTTTTTTTTGTAAGAGGTGGCAAGGAACCCCCCCTCCGTTCCACTTTCATTTATTTCTTTTTTGTTTGCAGGAAGTTGTACTGTATTCGGCATTCTGCCATCCATCTCCACAGCCCCTTTGGCGTGACACCTCCAGTTATGAGGGGGCTCGGCCCTGTTGGCCGCTCCATTGTGTCATTGTGATTTCACAGTGGGGCCTGAGCCTCCGGGAAGCTCCTTTCTAATGAAAATTCCTCCGCGGCCGCCCTTTGTTTGCCAGGGGTAGGGTGTCCTTATCATTCTCCCTGGATAGCTGTGGGTGCTCGCCTGCTGTGGGTTTAAGTTGGCTAATTAGAAAAGACATGGTTGGCGAGAGCAAAAGGGGGAAAGCAAAACACACAACAGAACAACCACGGAAGACACCAATGGGAAAGTTCCATGGGACTCCGTCTCTGAAGAGTAGATCTACTTTTTTTTTTTTTTAACTTTTATAAATTCAAGAAATTCAATAATTCACTGCTATGCCTTGCTATTTTGTTTACTTCTTAATTCAACCCTAACCCTTAATTCTAACCCTAACCCTATATTCCTTTGCTACTTGTCAGTTTTTAAAACATAGCTTTAATATATTGCATCAGCCCCTTGCTAGAGTTTTGTCACCATTCCCAGAGCTTTGACGCTGTCGCTAAACACTGGCTTTATCTGAAGGCATTAACAGATTGGTTTCCTTGTTGGTTTGAGCTATTAACCGAATGCCTAGGATTTATGAATATCTTTAAGGTTGCTAGGAGGCTTTTGCAGTGTCCTTCTTTTGAACTTGCTCCCTGATGGGTGACACTAATCATGCTCACTTCGCCAAATTTAGAATATAGGTAGAATGTAAAAGCTGGGATTTTTTATATGCCAGAGATTAGAATTTAGTATGTGACCGGGATGAGGACATTGTCGCTGCCTTGCATCTTCTGCAAAGTCATAATCTCATGAACAGACAGTGGATTTTGAAAGTTGAGACATAAATTTGGGGTATTTTTCCCTTATTATCTGCCTTTACAGATAATTTGACAGGGTTATTTTTTTTTGCTTACAGGATAGATGGGACATAATTGCGACTCAATGGCATGTTTGAGCTGGTTGGGTTTTCGTTCGGATGCTGTGTGCTGCTTGTCTTACCTGAGTGTTACAGACGTGGCTACAGCCTCCGGAATCGTAGCCCCGTAACAAAGGCTGCCTTTGAGCTAATGGTGGGACAATTTTATCATTAGTAAACTGATCAGGAAAGAGGTTTGCTCTCCGATTGGCTGCTGAAAGAGTTAAAAATACTGTTTGGCTGGCACCCTGCAAAAGCCAACGGATGGGCTAAGCCGAGGCAGACCGCTTGATATGAGAGTCCTTCTCTGGGATTTTAGTTAAGCAGCATCGTCGATGACGTATTATGGAAATGTTCCATTTTTAAAGTACGTATCATGTGAAAGAGGAGATAAAACTGTTGACTTCCACATGATTGAATAGTTGACCTGCGCAACACTTATGAAGTAGAGTGAAAGAAGACTTTGAAGTTCATTCATTACTTGTGTGATTAGTTATTCCCACTGGGGCCTGATACAATGTGTCCGAGCTGAAAACGTTTAGCGTTTTACTGTAAATATGGCTTCTGTCCTTCATGCATTTCTGTTGCTCCAATGTCCCTGTCATGTTAAAAAATGCAAATACATCAATTAGACTAAAGTAAAGTGGTTTCGTGTTTTCATTAGCAAACCCTGATTCGGGTTACTGTTCACAGTCACTTGTCCTGCGACTTAAATTAATCATATAAAGATCAAAGGATGACATGACAGAAATGTTCTGCGGAGCTTCTTAACTCCTTCTGTGGTTTTTTCTCTGCAGTAGTATCCGAATGGAATTTCACTGGTGCCTTTTAAGAGTTTTATTTAGTTCCTGGCTCGATAAGTTCACTTAATAAAATGTTCTAATGAAAATTCCAGCTGTATCAGTGCAGTTTTGAATGGTTGAAATTAAAACTCTGTTTCAATTGGCAGGTAAACTGATGGATCCTTATAAAGCTGAATATGTTGGGAAACAAAGTTACCCAAAATAACTAAATCATTCAAAAATGATTAGAAAAGTGTACACAACATGGGCACACAATGCGACCATCTGAAGAAGGAATGCAAGATAACAAAAAATGTTGAAATATGAACTGGATATTTTAAATTCTTCCCATTTCAGTATAGTTCATTGTTTTGCTTAGTCTTCAAATGTCTCTTTGTGTATGTTCTTATTATCTGAAATGTCCCACCAGTGACAGGATCTTAAACAAGGAACGAGGGTCATGAGATCTAGGCAGATACTTGTCAAGAGATTACGGCCTCAGTTTAAAGAAACCCAGTACGCATGCTGATTGGGCGAGATGTAGACAGCCAGGGAAATGAAAGCCCAGATGGCTTATTATGAAAAGTAGCTAAGATAGAAGGCTCTAATCCAATATTATGTTTCTGTTATGATAGAAATCAGTTATGGTCCTTTTAAAATGGCCGGATGGTTAAATAAATTTTCAACTAAATTTTTGTGTTGGTTTAGTGATTTTTATGACGCTAGGAGTCTCAAAAAAGTAAAAAAAAAAAATTCAAAATTCTTTATCATTATTCTTCATTTTAACTGAACAACTAGTTCAGAATTATTGGGGTAGTTTTGTATACTGCTGTCATTCAGATTTGCACGCTTACTACCTTCTCTTACTTTTTTGTTTCTTCAGTGCATATTTGTTTAAACAGGGAGTGTATTTAAAGGTAGTTGATAAGACCTAGACCACCAAGCCCAGACCTGCACCACCATCCACCACCTCGCATTCTCCTCACCAAAGAATTTGGGTGTAAGGGCTCTAGTACCACCCGGTACCACTATTTATCCCAATTACATTTCTGACAAGGAGCAGCTTGCGCCATAAATCAAGGTGTCTGATGAGAATCAGAATCGCGTGTCCTGTCTGGACTAAGACTGACTGAGCACTCTGTCACTGAACTGGTCCGTTCCAGTCAACATCTTCTGGAGAGCGTCAGAGGAGGTGCAGTGAGGGCTAGCTTATCTCAGAGGTACCACACGGCGGGAACATCAAATGAGGGCTTGGAGGCGAGAGCAGTGGGGGCTCTGTAGGTGCCTCGGGAATAGCTGGCATGCTTTTCTCTAAAGCCTGTCAATTCCACACCTCCCTACTTCATCAATAAAAGCAACTTATGCAAGTAAATCTCACTGACCACATTTGGATTGAAGATGTGGTTTCACTCTTTATTGTGTAGATTTGATCACAAAATTTAATTTGTGCTCATCTGAGGCTTTGAGATGTAATATTTATGCTTTTCATCACATCAAAAAAAGTCTCAGGGCTGGTTCATTTTTATTGTGTCACTACAGCTGAGCTACTGGAGAATCAGATTATAAATTATGCATGTCAGATATATGTGACCCGTCACCACGAAATGAGTCTTAAGTCGCACTGGTAGAACTGCACCCATAAGACTCATTTCGTGGTGATGGGTCACATATTATTATATGGTGGTAAACTGAAGCCTGCCCACGGACAGAGTGAGTAATCATTGAGTGCTCAGTTGACTTTGAGTCCCTAACCATGTGACTCTCCCGCTTTGAGGATGTGAGTCGGGACAGTTCCGCTGTGGGACCGGCAGGTGCATCCCGTTGGGGTGGCGCTGCGACGGCATCGCGGACTGCGCGGACGACTCAGACGAAGCCGGCTGTCGTGAGTGAAATCTGCTGCATTTCTGAAGACTCAGAGAGTCGCATTGTGCAAATGGGCTCTCAGTGTCAGAATGGTTTAACTTCTGTGTCTTTTTATGCATTGTTTTCATTACTTCCTGTAATATTATCTTCATTTCTTTAAAATCCGGAGACACCTGGATTGTAATCCCCCCAACTTTAATTTCAGGCCTGTAGGCAAAAATAAATTTTGGGGGGGTTGGGGTCCACCCTACCAACCCTAACAGTTAGAAGGGGGGTCTGTAGATGTTGCCCTGGGGATTCAAACTCGTCATTTTACTAACTGGCTACATGCCTGATCAGTAATTAAAAAATTTCAAGGGGTGGGGGGTTCAAATCCCTTATTTTCTACTTGGCTTCTTGCCTGTTTAGTATCTATTTCCCAAGTCATTGCCGCAGTCATGTGCTGTAAGCCTCGGGGGTGTTCATCTGTTTCTGAAGTAAGGCGTCCGTGCCTCCACAGCCCGGTTCAGCTGCGAGGACGGACAGTTCCAGTGTGTCAGCGATGGTGAGTGCATCCCACAGTCGTGGGTGTGCGATGACGAGGAGGATTGCGACGACGGCTCCGACGAGAGGCAGCATTGCCGTAAGCCCCCGCCCCCGCGTTTATCTCTGTCCCCTGACCTCAAAGCAGTGCTGTGTTCAGCCACTTGGGGGCGACATGTGGCTCAGCAGGTTACGATGCTGTGTCTGGGATCAGAAGGTTGTCGGTTCAAGTCCCATGGTTGGCAGAGATATTTTACAATTGGGCCCCAGTGCAAAACCTTTGGCCCTCTATTACTCCAGGAATTGTCTTAGCCTGCTTTCTCAAAAGCCTATGTATTTCACTTAGGATAAGCTTCTACAAATCTATTTATTAATAATGTAAATGTAGAGGCATAGAATTTGCGTCAAAGTTGGGTAGTTTTTGTGGGGGGTGGGTCTATCCACTTCCTGCTCAGCGTCTGTGCTCAATCTATCCATAGCCGGGCGGACTTGTTCCAGTGAGCAGTACACCTGCCCCAGTGGAGGCTGTATCCCCCGGGATTACAGGTGCGACCGGCTGCCCGACTGCTCAGACGGGGCCGATGAGACCGGCTGCCGTAAGTAGCCCGCCCCCCCCGCACGCGAGTCAGCGAGCTTCCTCTCGGCTCGGGGCTTCCCCGGCATTTTAATCAATTTGTAACATTAAGAGGCTTGCTGATTGACAGCAGCGGTCACAATATGCTTCTTGTTGCCGGCAACCCGTTTGCGGATTCCTCTGGGGATTAAGCCGGGCTGATGTTCAGATACGGCTCTGGTATTGTCCCGCTCTCCGGCGCTCTGCACTTCAATATGGTACCGCGGCTTCAAAAAATACCAAGCTCTTCATTCACTTGTAAGAAGTGTCAATTCTTCCTTTTATATATATATATATATATTCTGTTCCTGCTTTGGAGCATGTAATAGTTTTGTTGTTTGTATGAAACATCAGAACTGTCACTGTCTGAATAAAACACTAATATAAGCTGTCGGTTGTTTTATTATATTAGATATGACGGTGCAGTCCCAAGTGTGGGAAATTAACAAAAAAAATCAACAACACACACTAACAAGAAAACAAAAACTTCACACTAGTTGTGAGAAATGAGCGTTATCTCCCCCACTCGGTCCCCTTGTGGTCAACTCAACATGGAGCCACTCATTTTATATATTTTATAAGGTGCTTGCATCGTAAAATTTATGATACAGTCTCAGAGAATTATATTATGTGTGTGTGGTCTTATAGGTTATTTTTCTGTGTCGGGAAGGTTGTTTGGTCAAATCCCATGGCTGGCAGATTAATCACATCAGTCTTGCAAACTTGAGCAAGTCCCTTAACCCCGTCTGCTGCAGGCGTGCTGGAAAAATGGCCGACCCTGTGGTCTGGTCCCAGGGGTCATTCTCTAACCTCTATGTTTGTGTGTGTCTTATAGGACAAGTGTACCTGTGTTGATATATGAATAAACTATCACAATCAAATACACCGAACACGGTGTTTCCCAGCTTAGTGACCAAGAAATAGTTTTAATCTTTGAGCAGTCCCTAATAATGTGGAATTTTATCTTTAATTTCTTTGAAATTCTTAACATGCTTTGCACTTTAGTCTTACTTCCACACCTGATTTCTTTATATATTTTACGTTTATATTACAGTAATAGATGTAACTGTTTAACTAATTTCCAGAATCTGTAAGTCATTTAAGATGGACTGATTTGGAAGGTTTAAAGGTTCGGGTAACTTGTTTATATCAGACTGTTTTGCAAACCTGCCTCCCAGAGTATCCAGTGTGTGCGGAGCTGATTTGCGCCAATGGAGCCTGTTACAACCGCACGCAGCGATGTGACCACGTTCTCAACTGCCGGGACGGATCCGACGAGGCCAACTGCAGTGAGTGTCGGCCCTTTCCCAACGCCATGCGGCACTCTGGGTTTTGGTCGGGCTGGTCTGGTTATGCTCTTTGCCAATTACCATTTCAACCAGCTCAGCGCTGCAGCAGCAGTCAGTTCCAATGTGACAATGGGGAGTGCATCCCGCGTGGGTACATCTGTGACCATGACGATGACTGTGGCGACAGGAGCGACGAGCAGAATTGCAGTATGTGTTCCGGAAACTTCCCATTAGGCTCGCCTCCCAACTCGTCGTGAATCTGATTGTAGTCATAACGCTGCAGGCTTTTAACAGTGGTGGCATTTCGATTAACTATCTTCCTTTCCGTCACAGCCTATCCTACCTGCCGGGGAGACTACTTCACCTGTCCAAGCGGCCGCTGTATTCATCAGATCTGGCTATGCGATGGAGAGGATGACTGCGAGGACAATGCAGACGAGAGGGGTTGTGGTAAGGATCCGGGAGCCTGAGAACGCTGGCTGCTCAAACAAAAAAAACGGTATCTTAGAATAGCCAGTCCCATAGCCATACGGTCAGGCTGGAGTAGCGACCATTGCTGGTCTTGCTGGTTATGGATATACTGCATCATGCCCTGTGGTGTGTCGGGTGGGAAGTAAGCCCACGTCCCTTTTAGGCTGTTATTCAAGCTGTGCTTTGTGGCACGGAATCATTCAGCTCTTAAGAAAACCTATTGAATTCCATTAGTCTGCCTGAAGAGTGTGTTTTTAAGCGAAGGGCTGTCAGGCCCTCAGACGAGCCATGTGAGCCTCTCCAAGCCGTTGCCCCGGTGATGTAAAGTAGCGACGTCCTGACGGAGGTGCCAGCTTCGAGCCCAGCCACAGTTCAGCATTATGTGCCGCCTGCGGTAAACGTGTCGGCTGAAATGGAAAGTCCATTTGTTAGCTAAGATGTGCCCCCCCCCCACCCCCTCCCACGCTGGCGTTCCGCCGTCCCTCTCGGCTTTACAGGCCGCTGTCGTTTGTGACCCCTGTTTGACGCTCGCGGTGACACAGTTTCCGGCAGGACGTTCAGCGTCACGCTGGGTTCGGTAGGGTCGAGTTCACGAGAGGTGAGCCAAGAGTAAGCCGTAAGCAGCAGACGCTACAAAAACAACGGCAAAAACACACCCATGGTCTGTTTGTTAGAACGACGGTAAGCTTTTTATGCTTTAAGGTTCTCAAAGACTTCCTGTTTACACTTTAAGGTTCTCAAAGACTTTGAGTTCAGGCTTTCACTCCTCTACAGATGCTGTCCAGCGGGAGTGTTACCCGGGAGAGTGGGCGTGCCCAAACTCGGGGGTGTGTATCCCCCTGGAGCATCTATGTGACGGGAGCCCCCAGTGCCCAGGAGGAGAGGACGAGACTAATGTTACTGCTGGACGCAACTGCAGTCAGTGCCAGAATAAAACCTCCTTTTTTAATGCTCCTTTGCTTTTTAAATCTCTTCCCTTGTCAGTAATTTTTATCTCTAAGAAAGTTATGTGAGTTTTGCTCCCTAATCGATGTTTTGTCCGCGCCTTGGGGTTACCAGGTATCTCAAAGTGTCCGTCTCTTAGCTGTGAGCATCGCTGCCATGCCTCCCCTGATGGAGGAACGTGTTACTGTCCTCCAGGCTACGTGGTCAACAACAACAACAGCCGCTCCTGCATCGGTAAATGCATACACAACTTGCAATGCTGCCAGATTGGCGGATTTCTTGAATTATGAGGGAAATGTGCTGTGAATTATCATTATTTTTCTCTCTCTTACAGCATTAGGAGACCATACAAACAATGCCTTTAAGAAATTATGTTTATTTCAATCTTTGATCTCTTGCCATGTTTATCAGCTGAGACTAGCGTTCATTCTTCATAGCATCAATAGCATAGAATCTAGGAATGGGTGTGAGATGTAATCCCTTAAAGTATACATCTGAATTTGTGAATTCTGTGTTCATGAGGATGACTATAGTAAACTGGCAGATGACGGTATATTTTTTGACAACGCAAATTCTCAGATGTAACATACATGAACTATGTACTCTTTATGCACCATAAATCATTTTTATGTAGAAGAAATTTGTGTGGTGTTGTGGATGGGGGCTCGTTCAATTTTTACTGGATTTTTCACTCACATTTTTTACATCTCCTGTCTTTCAATTCTCGGTGAAGATTTCGATGACTGTCAGATGTGGGGTGTCTGTGACCAGCTCTGCGAGGATCGCGTCGGCACCCACCGCTGCGGCTGCCTGGAGGGCTACGTGCTGGAACAGCATAGGCACTGCAGGGCTAACACTTATTGTGAGTCTGCCCTAAGCCCCTTCCGGGCATGGGGCCTAACTATACTTACACAGAAGATTAAGCCCCATCCTCCTGGCCTCCACCACGTATCTGCCCAATGTCTCACCCTATCCACAGCCTCCATGGCTATTGTGCCTGGACTGAAAGTTGTTTCAGTCGCTCTGTTTGAGCAGGGATGGACCAGAAAGTCCTGCCCTGGCGACAGTCCTCTCCGGGCCCCTGACCTGCTCAGCACGTTCAGGACGGTCCAGACTAAGGCCTGTAGCATGAGAGAGGATCTGCTACAAAAGCAAATCAGACGAGGAGGCCATTTGCAAGCTGACGCAAGTCACAGTGGCATTGCCCTTCCTGCTTGATGGCAAACTCCCAGTCGATGTTTTCTTTGGAATTAAACAGAAATGTCCTACTTAAGAAACCTCCTCACAGGGCCTTCACCCTTAAGCTTAAAGAAATTATGCTTTATTGTCAGAGATCTTGCAGCTAGTGAGCTTCCAGCCTGGCTGGCTGCAGGCTGGGGTCTGTTTGTAGTCATGTCTAATATATAGTGTAATAAAGTGCAGGATTTAGTTGCCTCTCAGATCGCATATCTGTATAATAATATAACAACACAGTTTGGGGACTCATTATTTTGACTGTGCTGACATATTATAGAAAAAAATTGAGCTTTATATTCATACTCTCCACCACCTTTATTTTTAAGGTGTGAAGAGTTTGTAGAAGTAAGGTGATCTAAGCTACTCAGCCAAGCCTGTTGACGGCATATGATTTAAAACCCAGGTTTAGAGAGAGCTTCAGAGAGAAAGTTCTTATTCTTTCCAGTAGATATTTCTCACAGTGAATGAGCTACCAAACCAGATCCAAATATCAAATTCCCTTTTCACTTTCAAGAAACATCTCAAGACCCATATGTTCCAAGATAACCTATACTAGCCTGTCCCACTCTACGCTTACTGGATGTTCTTAGCGTTGCACCAACTGCTGATTTAAATAGTTGTCTTATTAAGTTCTTGTTCTGACTTACACTTACTCTTCTACCTGGGCATTTGTTGGAGGCTCAGCCTAGCTTTTCTTACACCTTATTCACTCCTTGACTCCTTGTACGTGGCTTTGGATAAAAGCATAGGCTAAGTAAAGTAAAGTAAATGCGCATATATTCTGTTACAGCTGGTCAGCCTTGGCTCGTCTTCTCCAATGGACGGGATCTGCTGATCGGCGACATCCACGGACACGGTTTCCGCAGGGTGGTGCAGTCCCAGAACCGAGGCATAGCTGTCGGGGTGGACTTCCATTACCACCTGAACCGGATCTTCTGGACTGATACCATTCAGAACAAGGTAAAGGATGGAATTAGTCAAGGTTATGGATAAAACCACCCTGGGCATTTTTATCAATACATAGAGAGGAAAACAATTGATTAAAATTATTAAGAATGAAAATTAGGAATGTCAGTTCTCGCTTGCTCTTCACATTTGTATGTGTATCTTGCTTGCATGAATGATAAAAACAGGTAAAGAATATCAATTAACAAGTATTTATTGTATTTATTAAAAAGTATTCAATTACTCATAGTCTTTCTCTATTTATTTCACCATAACTCACTAGTTCTTTGTATACTTGGGTCTGCAACACATGTCTGTTTTTCTGGTCTTACGATTATTACTTCACTGATATTTGAGGTGCTAATCTAGCGATACTCTGGTTTGGCAATGTTAAGTTTTCAGCTTGACAACAATGCACCGCATTGTGTGGGTCCCGCCTGGGATGGGTCTTAATGTTCCTCTCGTCCACAGAATGCTGCTTTTCTCTCCGTTCTGACACCACCTTGTGCCTGTGTGAATTCTGGCATCTCCCAAGCATAGTGGCTCTGTTTGAAGAGCCCCAAGTCTGCATGTCATTTCTGTTTGTGCTGTTTTCTCGCCTTTGAAAGCATTACAGCAATGCTTTATGAAGGAAATCTCCTAGCTACAGTCCCACAGACATCCTTCTGTTGGCCAGTGGGGCAAAACTTTGTAGGAACCTGGCTTACTACGGGGGGGGGGAATTCTTTAACCGATGCCTCTAGATACGAGTCTCCATGTAATAATAAGAAAGCTTCTTGGCCCCCACACAGTCGTTCCGTAATGGCGGGGAAGCCGATCTGGAGCAGGATCCAAACATCTAATCAAGAAAAACAGTCTGATATGCTTGTCGAAAATGTTCACATATTTTCGTTCAATTTTATGTAACCCAATCGTGTAGGAAGTAGCCCCACGGTATTTGTTTTCACCATGTCTGCCTGGCTATATGCATTCTTTGAGCAACTCAAAGGCTTTTGTTAGAGATTTTGGCTGGTCTCTGGTTTGAACCCTGGCCATAAGACAGAAAGACTAGGACGTCCCAGGTGGCTAATTTTCCTGTTTATCGATCACCATTGACTCTCAGGTCAATCCCTTTCTAACTAGGGGACCACAAACAATGGCTTGTAAATTTGCTGATGCGGTTGAACTATCAGTACACCCCCATAAGTAAATTTGCTGGCCAAGTAGTCCTTCTTCCAACTTTCATGGCTTCCAGATCTAGTTTCGAAATGCACAAACACAGTTATCTAATCACTGTGCCAGTTTTGCCCAATGAAACCTTCAAGACGACTGGTGCCATCTTAAAATCAGTATGGTGGTCATTTAGAAATGCACATAGAAATTCATTGATGGGCATCGGAATGTAATTTCTTAGAATTTTAGATAGTTTAATTACAAGAAATAATAATAAAGTCTTTATCCGCTGCGCTGCATAGTCCTCATTCCTATCACAATACATAGGACCTGATAGGATACTCTTTGAACAAGTCTACCTTACCTTTATGGACAGGTGTTTTCGGTGGATATGGATGGTTCCAACATGCAAGTGGTTTTGAACGTATCCCTTGACTACCCTGAAAACTTGGCAGTGGACTGGGTCAACAACAAACTGTATGTGGTAGAGGGCAGCGTCAAAAGAATCGACATGGTGGACTTGGACGGGAACAACCGCGTGACACTGATCGCAGAGAACCTGGGGAATCCAAGAGGCCTAGCGCTGGACCCAACGGTGGGGTAAGCGCTTGGGAACTCCCCGATCCTGTTTGCCTCTGTTTCACTTGGCTGGGAGTTAGTAATAAGGCTGTGAGATTAGGAGACTTTCCTAATGGATTAGCGGGGAAGAAATAAAAACGATGAACTCAGATGTAACTCAATAGTGAAATTCAAGAGAAGAAAGCTCTCCAGTAGGTTAAATGCAAATTGGGAAGCAATAATAATATATATTGTATACTGGTTTGAAGAGGTTAAGAGTTTCTCTGACTATCTGAAAACTACTGTGAAGGGCTGTGTGGGTAAAACATACCTCTGCAAGGATATGTGAGATTTATTTAAGATGAGGAACAATTTTTCAGCACAAAAATGTGATAACATTGATGCTATTCATTCAGGGAAACACAAGACAAAAGGTAGAGGACACCTTGGAGGGGACACAGATTACACAGTCACACAAACAATCAAACATTATAGTCAGATTTACTTCCGTATACAGATAAATGAAGAACACTTCAAATGCTGTATATAGGAAGCATGCATGGTTAGTGATGTAAGAAACATGCATCTCCAGGGACACTTTATTGGACAGGCTCACTGAAGCTGAAGCTTTGGGATCTTTGCTAAAAAGGGGCTAAAGGAGGCTCCATCCCCCAATCAACAACTTCCACCATTGCCACAACCCCTCCACCCAACTTTTATCGTTGTCACTTCTTGGTCGACAACTGACACCATAGAAGGACATAGCTGGGGAGCATCTGACCATTCAGATAACCCAGGGGCTCCTCACCATGTTGATGTTTGTATGTCAGACTGCATTGGACCTCAGGATTAGAGCTGCTTTTTGGAGGAATGTCTTTCAGGGTGCCAGGGCATTAAAAAACATTTATGTCTTCCTTCAGATTTTTGTTCTTCTCTGACTGGGATGCGGTAAATGGGGAACCTGGACTGGAGAGAGCCTATATGGATGGGACCAACCGGTATGGGATCATCAAGACCAAACTAGGATGGCCAGCCGGCATCACGCTGGATATCGAAGCAAAAAGGCTTTACTGGGTTGATAGTCGCTATGACTACATCGAAACCACAACCTACGATGGACTGCACAGGTAAGATATATATCCATACGAATATACAGACGCTCCTCTACTTCCGAACGAGTTGCGTCACGAACGGCCGTTCGTTACTTGAAATGTCCGTAAGTGTCACTCATGTCACTTGGTGCTGGACGTTCCATATATCCCAGTAGATTAACAAAAAACAGTGGTGGGTGATTACTGGAGTCTCTCCAGCATGTCAGAGATATTTTATCTGACATGTAGTTATATATTTTCTGGAAAGGGCGACATCTTACGTACAGGTAGTATCTACTTAATGATGCAAGACATTATTATGTTCACAAGACATAAGGAGGGTCTGTACATTTGTTCTTGCCAGGAAAACAGTGGTCCATGGAGGGTCAGTGATCCCACACCCATTTGGAATCAGCTTGTTTGAGCACAATGTGTATTTTACCGACTGGACCAAGATGGCCGTCATGAAAGCTAACAAGTTCAGCGATAGCAACCCGCAGGTGATCTACCACACAGCGATGACTCCATACGGGGTGGCTGTGGTCCATTCTCTCAGACAGCCATACGGTAAGCCAGGGGAATAATGCAATGTTGACTGTTTAAGCTTTTGGGCCTTGCAAGGTGAAACTTTTGAGCCTTTGTGGAAAATAATTCTGCTCTGGTTTTCAGTGCGGAACCCATGCAGTGAGAACATGGGTGGCTGTGAGCACATCTGTGTCCTGAGCCACAGGACAGACAACGGTGGCCTGGGCTACCGCTGCAAATGCCGCTTGGGATATGACCTGCATGCAGATGGGAAGCGCTGTGTGGGTAAGAACATCGGACCCGTGCCGGCTCAGGAATAAAACCACTATGGCTGCATCTGAAATTAGTATCAGAGTCATGAACTGATTGGCTCCCACTGCCCATTGCACACTTAGGCACCCCTGTAAATTTGGGGCTGCATGTTCTATAGCCAAACCATGCTTTTTCTAAGCATTTACTCTTACATCAGCTTATTTCTGTACTATTGCGACTATGACTACAGAGCCTTCTAAGGGCAAATAGGTTCAGGGAAGAAATTAACCCCGGGAACAGCTTTTGAAATCAGTATAACTGGAACAATTTCAATATTCTGAATGCATCTAGAAAGGGATTAGTGTTAGACTACATTTTGCTTGTGTTCCTACGCCAAAGTTTGCAAATGTGCCGTGACCTCATCCTGTGCTAACCGCTTTGTCCCTCACAGCCGTGAGACAGTTCCTGCTGTTCTCCTGCCAGTTGGCCGTCAGGGGCATCCCCTTCAACCTCTCATCCCAGGAGGACATCATCCTGCCCATCACAGGCGCACCCTCCTATTTTGTCGGCGTCGATTTCAGCGCAGAAGAAGACACCATCTTCTTCTCTGACACAGCCAAAGACCTCATCTATAAGCAGAAAGTGGATGGAAGTGGTGAGGTTATTCTTTTAAAAGGCTGTTTCTAGGCTTCTGCCATTGGAAAACTTTATTCTATTTATTATTCACCGGCATTGGGAAAGGGGGGGGGGACTTCCCTCCCAGTATAAGCAGGACCCCCCCCCAAACAAACAATAATATTGTGTTCCTTCACTGTACAAGAGTGTTAAGACAAAACATATACCTAACAAAGATTGTAGTCCTGTATCATACAAACATTTTATCATATTTTCTGCTTATGTTAATTTGTGAAACTGTACCCTAAACAGTGTTCGTCTTATTAAACATGATGAAATCTTTATTACTCTAAAATAAAATAAGAAAGTTTCCTTTCATTGCATCCTTTCACGATGTGACTATGTTATGTGTGACATGTTGTCATGTTTGTGTTATTACTGTCACCAGCCTAATCAGTTTGCGTTAGATATCTCATGTGGGGTGAGGTGTCATGTGACTGTTCATTCTTTATGGCCAATACCTGACAACTAGTTGACTTACATGTTTTTCAAAGTTATTTGTATATTGTCATGGTCTTTCATCTCTATAGGCAGGGAGGTGCTTGCTGCCAATCGAGTGGATGGAGTGGAGGACCTGGCCTACGACTGGATATCTAAGAACCTCTACTGGACTGACCCACGCTACAGGAGCATCTCGGTGATGAAAGTTGCTGACAGATCCAGACGCGCCATAGTGAGAAACTTGAACAACCCCAGGTCCATTGTGGTGCACCCTGGAATTGGGTAATTACACCTGTCCTATTGAGCGTTCAAGTTCAGATACACAGCAAACTATAGTCTAACCCTAAACTCCACCTTCTGCCACTAACAAAAACACAAGTGTTTCGTAACGTGTGTGCACTCAGGTCCAGTTCATGCATCCCGGCTGATCCGATCACTAAATACAGGCGTGAATGCACCCGAAAACTCATTGCGATCCGTTCGCTCAAACCACATTTGGAAGTGGTCTGGGATGCACATGGCTACATTCTAATAGCAGTGTGAACGCGGATGTGTCCTGGGCCGCATTGAAGGATGGCTTACTCTGCTGGTGTCTTCGTGCGGCCCTAAGTATGTACGCATTAAATGCGCGAATGGTATTTGACATATGATTTATGTTACAAGGTCTGCAGTGCAGAATGTAGCACTGTGTCTTAAGCTGCTTTGTAAATAATGCATCTTCTTTCTACAACACCAAAGAATAACTTTGAATCTATTGGAATCAGACTGTCGCGATCCATTGGCATGGCAACGTTGCCGAAATGCGTATCATTAATGTCCTATACAATGTTTTTGGACTGTGGGGGGAAACCGGAGTTCCTGAAGGAAACCCCATGACAATGGGGAGAACATGCAAACTTCACACACATGAGACTCGAATCATGGTCCCAGAGGTGTGAGGCAACAGTGCTAACCACTGCACCATTGTGCTGCCCCAGTTGGACAATGCGTTACATTGATTTTTCTTCTGCATAAATTCATTGACAGTCGTCACCTTAATCTTCTGAAACTGACAGGCTGCTCTTTAATAACATGAAAAAGCATTAGCACTCTGGGTGCTGGTATCAACTCACTCCTACTTTGATGCAAGAGCTGCCCACCCTGTTCATAGACTGCTGCTGCTCTAAATCCCATGCTTGACAAAAGGAGAAGGTAGTGGGACATTTCCAACAGCTTCAAAATCATGGCATCTGGGCCTGAGAGCCTAGATTAGTGCTGCAGGAAGGCTGGTATTGTGATGAACACCATGAACCGGGCTTAAATGAAAGGGCCTCACAGGTATTTTGATCTATTGTGGATATCTCACAGTTTATTGCTTCATCTTATAGTAGGAATGCTCCTGTGTGGCATCATGTTACACATCAAGGAAGCAAAAATAAATTTGCCAATAGCTTGTTTTGAGCTTGTTTTGTTTCCGCTTGGACAGGTACATATTCTGGACCGACTGGTACCGTCCTGCCAAGATTATGAGGGCCTGGTGTGACGGGTCACATGCGCAGTCCATTGTGAATACGACTCTAGGCTGGCCCAATGGCTTGGCCATTGACTGGAGGTGAGCCAGCAGCCAATAGAGGAAGTGGGTCGTGGAGTGCAGTTCAGCTGCCCAGCACCGTTTCCATCATCTTAGATCTTGCTTTGGGACTCTTGTGGGAGGAAGTATTGTCTTGGTCATTGATATATGGTTGCATAATGGTGTGAAATCCCTTGTAGTTCCTCCTTCAACAAATGTTTATGCAATGCTCTGACAAGATCATCTAATTGATCTTCTGCTTCCCAGTTCCTTGCGCCTCTACTGGGTGGATGCCTTCTTCGATAAGATTGAGCACAGCACCTTCGATGGGACAAACAGATTGACCCTTGATCGCATCACGCAGATGTCCCATCCATTTGGCCTGACCATCTTCGGAGGTTAGTTGTTCTCGCTAATGTATCTTGAACATTAAACATGGGATATCACCTGGGACACCCATAAAAGTGACCCACAGCAAGAAATGCTGAAAGCTGATATATGATGTAAAGTGATATCCTTTGCTTAATGCATGTGTTTCCTCTGTCCAGATTATGCCTATTACACTGATTGGAGGTTGGGTGCCATTGTACGAGTTCGGAAAACCGACGGTGGAGAGATGGTCGTCATCAGGCGGGGGATCAGCCACATTATGCACGTCAAGTCTTACAACGCCAACTCCCAGACAGGTGAGAACAGTTCTGCTTGTGTTTCCACTGTTCTTGTCATGTGACCTGACATCCTCTTCAATCACTTGCTTCTTTTTTCCATACCCCAGGTACTAACTACTGTAACAGAGCAGCTAATCCCAATGGAGACTGCAGCCACTTTTGTTTCCCGGTGCCCAACTTCCAGCGGGTGTGTGGCTGCCCGTATGGCATGAAGTTGGCTCCGAACCAGCAGACGTGTGTGGAGGACCCCTCCAACGAGCCCCCCACCCTGCAGTGTGGAACCAATTCCTTCTCTTGCGCCAATGGAAAGTGTGTTCCTCATAACTACCAATGTGACGGCATGGATGACTGCCATGACAACAGCGATGAAGTAAATTGCGGCGCCTACAGTAAGTTTCCTGCTTGCATCACTACCTTCTATACCATTTTAATGACAATACCTGTAATTAGTGACTTAACTGGTTGATCAAGTAATTAGCTACACACAGCTTAATTGTGAATATTCATATTCGTCTGTACATAAATATTCGTAGCCTGCAGATTTAGATTGTGTTAGAATATGTTATTCAGGTGAGCAATGTTTAGTTAAATTGCTGGTCATTCCTGCTTCGTTTGACCATCCAGATGCAACCTGCTCTCCGACTGCATTCACCTGTGCCAACCGGCGTTGCGTGCCTATCAACTGGCGCTGCGACGGGCACAATGACTGCTTCGACAACAGTGACGAGAACGGCTGCCCCACTCGGGGTACCTCTACCTGCCAAGCCAATCAATACACTTGCGCCAACCAGCGTTGCATCCCAGTCACCTGGCTGTGTGACACAGACAATGACTGTGGGGATGGCTCTGATGAAATCGACTGCCGTGAGTTACTACCCAAAATCAGCTTTTGTCATGAAGCTTCTCTTTCCGTTTTGTTTTCTTGACGTTCTTGTGTCCTCTCTTGAACGTTGGGGCTTGTGTTAACCCTTTGCTTAGCTCCCCCCCCCACCCACTGTTTCTGCCTCACTTGGTTTGCCAGAGGGGACAACTGAAGAGTGAATCCCCCTCAAGCCTGATCTTTCTCCTGGCAGACTTCTCTGGAACATGCTGGCCTGGTCAGTTCCAGTGCCCAGACCACCGCTGCATTGACCCATACTACGTGTGTGATGGAGACAGGGACTGTGTGGATGGAGCCGACGAACAGGGATGCAGTGAGTGTCTGTTTGCATGGTCAACCATCCCCTTGATGTCTGACTATCAGCCTAATAATAAGCTTCTCTGTGTCATTTACTGTCTGTGTTATTTGGTGTTATTTATGCTGCATTATACATTCAGTGTTTCCTATTGGTTTGCAGTGGTACAGGCTGAATTAGAGATACACCCCATTCATAAAACTTTGACATGCTTTGGGCCACTTGGTCTATATACTGTAACACAATGAATGGCTATGTGACTCTTCCTTCTCACTCCAGTTTATAACTGCACGGCCTATGAGTTTAAGTGCGCCAATGGACACCAGTGTGTGAACTCCTACTACCGCTGCGATGGGGTTTCTGACTGCAGCGACCAGTCAGATGAAGCTGGCTGTCGTGAGTACAGCTACCCCTCTGATATGCACGAATGCAAAAATTGCATTTAATTGCTGACTGGCTGCTCAGATTTATGTAGCGAATACATGGTCATTCCGGATGAATTATCTGAAAATCAGCACTGTGATTGGCTGTTGAACATACTTCATTTGGTCCTGGGTATCTCTTATGATTTGAATGTGATTGATTACCTGGTGACTTCCATAGTTAACTGTTGAACTTTGATGTTATAGCCACCAGGATGCCAGGCATGTGTCACCATGACAGTGAGTTCCAGTGCCAGTCAGACGGTAGCTGCATCCCGGCAGCGTGGGAGTGCGATGGCCACCCAGATTGCGAGGATGGCTCAGACGAGCATCATGCTTGCCTGCCACGCACCTGCCCCTCCTCGAACTTCCGCTGCGACAACGGCAATTGCGTACCACTGCGTTGGGTCTGTGACGGAGACAACGACTGCCGCGACCTGAGTGACGAGCGTGACTGCCCCACACCTCCCTTCCGTTGCCCCAGCTGGCAGTGGCAGTGTCCTGGGCACAGCGTGTGCGTTGACCTGAGCAAGGTGTGTGACAATACCCCTGACTGCCCCAATGGAGCTGACGAGTCACCCCTCTGCAGTAAGTCCACCTCTGACCTACTTTATGTGACGCTCACATCAACTGCCTGTTGTACTTTAAGCCACTCACAGTCAGCCATTTTTCACCCATCCTTGTTCCTCTTCTTCTGGTACCCTAATCAGCACCAATTGGTCGGTTATAGCTATTCCTTTGCCTCCTGACTATTTTAATATCTTACATTCTGACTTCTACAGGCCAGTATAAATACTCTAATGGCAGGGACAGTAAAAGCGATCTTTTGCCCATTTTGAAGAACACGTTCAGCGTTTGTTTCTTTTAGAAATCTTTGTCGCGTGCAAATTCTTGTGTTCAAATCATGCATGTGTCGATCTGGTCCGTTAAAGTGATTTGTGATTTCTCCTCCCCTTGACCTTCGCGCTTCTCTCAGACGAGCCTCTGCCAGGTAGGCAACATCTGTAATCATGGGTCCGCCCTGTGTGTGTCATCTCCATCATCCTTAACCCATCTTGTCCACTAACCCCGAAGGAATGCTTAGAGATGCATGATCAAAACTGGAAATTGTTGTAGCAGAGTAGAAATAGACGTAGCATACAAAGTCAACTGTACATCTATTGTTGTTTCGTGAGGATTTTCCATAAAGTCCAGTAGACTGTCTTCTGCATGATTGTAGCTAGCGTGTCTGTCAGTGCTTCTTTGCGCTGAAACTGTACCATTACATCCAGGTGCTTAGTGTTGATCTCCGCCCCCACATTTCCACAGACCAAGAGAGCTGCTCGGACAACAATGCCGGTTGCACGCATGGTTGCATCCAAGGTCCTTTTGGAGCGCAGTGCACATGTCCCTCGGGCTACCTATTGACCAACGATTCTAAGACCTGCGAGGATGTCGACGAATGCAATCCCCCGGGACTCTGCAGCCAGCATTGCTACAATGAGCGAGGCTCCTTCCGCTGTCACTGTACGGAAGGCTATACGCTGGAAGCGGACCAGCGTACATGCAAGGTCTCAGGTTCGTCAACGCGCCGTCGGGCTTGTTGACATGGATTGTAGGCTGTAAACCTGAGTTTTATACTTAACTCCAAGAAAAACAGCTTAAAATTGCGCTTTATATATATTTCTTAGAAATGTATATAAATGTTCCCTGAAAGCCAGATTCCATCACCTTTTGGGAAGCTTTGAGCTTATTGTTATGTGTGGCTAACTTATTGTCCAACTTCCACCTTGCTTAGTTAGCTAGTTCACTTCATCCACGTTCCATTCAAATGATCAAAATTGGTTCTTAACAAAAGTTGGTACAGAGCAGTAAGAGGAAAAAATTCCATTAGATTTTTTTTCATTACCCATCATTCAAGGGTATCTGCAGCATCGATTTTTTTTTTTTGTTCAAGCGTATTAAATTCCAACCGGCTGATCGCCTTTTATTCTTTGAATGAAGCGTGTAATTCCTGCGTGGCCTGATGGTTAGTCCCAGAGGTTGATTTTGTCAGAGGGTATGACATTGCTATGCTGTGCAGGGATGCCATCCAAGTGCAGCCCTGTTTGGGCTGAGTAGGCCGACTGTCTGTGAGTACGCCATTCATTCTTCACTCTCATCTGATTACCGCAGATAAGTCAAATAACATGTATGTCACTCACAAACTCTCACCGGGGGTAATTAGGGCATGAGGCCCAACAATGGATTGTTTATGAGCAAAGAGACTGATGCGAGTCCACTGGGCAGACAGATCGCCGAAAATCTTACTTTAAGGTGGCGTTGATCTCGAACAAGTGCTGCATTTGTACCCTGCAGCAAAGTCCCTGGAGGCTTCGTTATCAATTGTGTGCAGCTTTTGCATTTTTCTCGGAGGGGATGGAGCAGATGGGCAGCCGGTGGCAGAAGGTGTCGATGGGGTGGATGCTAATGGACCGGATGCTCCCGTAGGTCTCAGGGAGGCCCTGCTGCTGGTGGCTAGCCGCAATCAGATCGTGTCAGATGACATCACGGCACAACCCAACGTGGTGAGGTCGCTAGTGCGCGACGGACGCAACATCGTGGCCTTGGACTTTGACTCAGCCACGGACCGCGTGTACTGGTCTGACACCACACAGGACTGCATCTGGAGCATGCATAAAAATGGCTCGGACAGGACCGTTGTAAGTTGGGGGAGGGTATTCGCTTGCGTTCCCACGTCTCCATTGCAACAGTATGGAAGTTTACTTTGGAGATGTGATGTGGTTTGCAGATATTTGACAGTGGCGTAACGGTGACCGAGAGCCTCGCTGTGGACTGGGTCGGACGGAACCTCTACTGGACCGACTATGTCCTGGAGACGATCGAGGTGTCCAAACTAGATGGCAGCCACAGAACCGTCCTAATCAGTGACAACGTTACCAACCCCAGAGGCCTAGTGTTGGATCCACGGGATGAGTGAGCCCTGTTTATTGAAGCTTCCTTTAACCATCTGTAGACTCACTGGCACCTTAGTGCAGAAGTAGGGAAATGTTATGGCAATAAATTAACTAATAATTGGTTAATTATTGTTGCCTATAATTGACCCTTGTACTGACTTCTTTATTCATAAACACAAAAGTCAGTAACTTTCTTAAGGGTACAACAGCAAGAACTGTTATGCTTCAGGCCACAGGTCTATGCCTGGAACCTGCCAGAGATTGCATTGTTTGGTCTTTGGTTGTTTTCTCTTGATCAGCGCACACCTCATGTTCTGGACTGACTGGGGGAGGAACCCGCGGATCGAACGAGCCAGTATGGACGGCAAAAACAGGATTGTCATCATCAGTGACAAGCTCTACTGGCCCAATGGCTTGACAATAGACTATCCTACAAAGCTGCTCTACTTTGCTGATGCGTACTTGGACTTCATCGATTACTGCGATTACGACGGGAGCAACAGGAAGCAGGTCTTAGCCAGTGACCTGGTAAGAATTCTGTATATATACTTCTTAATTCCTATATATACTAACTTGGTGTAAATTTGCCATTATGTTACCTGTGAGTTAAGTGCTTTAAATATATGAACTTCTTTGTCTCTCAATGCAAAGGTGCTTCAGCATCCCCATGCAATTACCATTTTTGAGGATTTTGTGTACTGGACTGACCGCTACATCAACCGTGTCATCCGGGCCAACAAGTGGCACGGCGAGAACCAGACGGTACTGATGTATAACCTCCCGCAGCCCATGGGGCTGGTGGCTGTGCATCCGGCTCGGCAGCCCCCAGGTACTCCTCACCTGAGCACCCTGCATATACTGCTCACCCTCGTTTCCGGAACTTTCCACCGTGCCAATAAATAATTAGGTTTTCCAACGATACAACATTGGAAACCATTCCAACTTTCCATTTCCTTTTTTAAGCATGATTTTTACTTTTTCACAGTGATGTGAAGAGAACATGCATATTTTTATGTAAATCATTATTATTCGCATGTTCATTGTGCAGAGATGATGAGCAATAAAATCATATTAAGCAAAGTATGACCTCTTCTATTGTTATTTTGATTTATTCTTGTTTGCGGTCCATTTTTATATACTTCAAAGTTCATTGTGCAAAATCCTTTCATCTTCGGATTCCATTTACACCTAAATGCTCATAGTGCTCGATTTTTAAAAGGGTCTTTGCAAGCGTTCATGCTTTGTGTGCAATTGATGCAGCAGCTCTGTGTATAATTAGGTTAAATTTACGCATTTATGTATAACAGCTCTGGAAAGTCCTGGACAGTTTCTGGTAACGCTAATGGCCTCTTATGGCTTTGCAGGTGTTAACCGCTGTTCCTATAGCCCCTGTACTCACATCTGCTTGCTGTCAGCCATCGGACCCAGGTTCTACTCCTGCGCCTGCCCCTCCGGCTGGAACCTGGCCACGGATCAGATCTCCTGTGTCAGAGGTAGGCTGAGTGCCAGGTGGGTCCACAGATAGTTGTCACCTTTCTGGTCCAAATTGTCATGGTTCAGATGTACCACATGCATGATAGTGTTGGGGGGGGAGAAAAAAATGTTTGAGGTACTACATTAGATATTCTCTAGACAATTAGTGTGCAAATGAGGGAAAATTCTTGGAAATTGATGGCGGGGGCAGACAGAACATGTCAACAGGATTCCATTTAGAATTTTGTTTTAACTTCCTTTTTGGAAGGTATATATTGAGAATAATAAAACAGAGCCACTCCCTCCACTCGCCCAGTCTGGCGTTTTATTAAGAATAGACAAAAGGAGCATTAATCCACAGTCCAGAGGGTCCTCTTTAGGTCAAAAGCTCAACGCATCTCACGTTGCAGTTTTTGGGAACGACGCAGGAACGTATTCTCCACTGAAAGATGAATGATTACCAGGAATGGAAACTCTCCTCATGCCTGGAGGCACCGAAACGATTTTAATCTTTGATGACAAAGCAGATCAGACATGAGATTCCACTGGAAAGGTGAAATGCACCTGCGGCAGATCGGGTGTGACTGGGTCGCATCTTTTGAAGCTGCATTGCAGCTTAATGCATTCAGAGATGTGGGTGAAACTGAAATGATAGAATGACAATAATGTTATCATCTGCATCAGTGTAAAATATTCTTAGGACAGAAAGACAGACAGTACTGAACACGTCACCATTTCTCTCAGTAAATATTTTTCTAAAGGTGCTACTGACATGAAATTTTCACTAGATGTCGGTAACAACCCATGCAACTCACATATGCAAAGAAATCTAACCTTAGATGTTATGTGTAATATTCGGAATGACACAGGGAAAAAGTACTGAACACACTTTCTTAAATTTGTACTTCGTACAAAAGCCTTTGTTGGTAATAACAGCTTCAAGACGCCTCCTGTATTGAGAAACTAGTTGCATGCATTGCTCAGGTGTGATTCTGGGCCATTCTTCCACACAAACAGTCTTTCCGTTTCCGACATCTGGTGAAAATCTCATGTCAGTAGCACCTTTAAAAAGATATTTATTTCTAATATATTTAGAGAAATGGCAACGTGTTCAATACTTATTTTACCCGCTGTGTGTGTGTGTGTGTGTGTATGTATATATATATATATATATATATATATATAGATCAGTATTTTTTTATGAAGCGGGCTAATTTTCAACAGTGTGTTCAAAGCAAAATGCAAATTCAGGGTTTCCTTCCATGTTCTCAAATATGCAACTATAACTATTCAGTATAGACATTTTACATTACTGCAATGTTGCAAATTGCTATTTTTTAAAACCTGTGAGCTTTTCCCAGTGTTTTAAAATGAACTGAACTAAGTAACAATGATTCTTTGCCTTTTCGTTTCCCCGTGAGACGCTAACTGAATTGCTTTTATTTTAGCTGTGGATTCTGGAATTCTGTGCAACGTCCAGACAGAAGCTCTTGTGTTGATTACATCTGGGAGGGAATACTATTGGTTTCTATTAAAAATTGTAATCATTTTAACGTACACGTTTTAGGGTGATTAATGTTATTTAAAAAAGAAATTGAAATATAATAAAAGATTTTTCCCTAGTGGGTGGTGCTGGGGGGGCGTGGCCCACAAATGCTCACCCCCCATGACACCGACCCAACAGACAGACAGACAAAGAAAACTGCAGGTGTTACTGCAGAAAATAAATACCTTACAATAAATAAACTATAAAATGATGTAAGCATTTAGTATTCAACATACGACTTTCACTTTTTGGTGCCCAGTTACTGTGTTGTGTTATAAATATTGCTGTGTTTTCTTCCTCGTTAGTTACAGACCCCTTTCTGGTGGTGGTGAGAGACAGCATCATCTACGGCATTTCCCTGAATGAGAGTGACAAGAGTAACGACGCGATGGTCCCCGTCGCCGGGCTGCAGAATGGCTATGACGTGGACTTTGACGACTCCCAGCAGATGATCTACTGGGTGGAACACCCGGTACGTGCTTGGGTTGAGTCTCAACCCGTGACCCTACAATCTCACCTTACATACAGTAGCAGACACATTGACCACTGTCCTCCTTCCCCACAGGGGGAAATCCACCGCGTGAAGGCAGACGGGACCAACAGGACGGAATTCGCTCCTGCCGCCATCCTGGGCTCCCCAGTGGGCCTCGCATTGGACTGGATGTCGCAGAACCTGTATTATACCAACCCAGCCTCACAGTCCATTGAGGCACGAAATCCATACTTTCTAAGTACTCCTAAGTACTCCTTAGTACTTCTAAGTACTCCTTAGAATCCATACTTTCCAAGTACTCCTACTTGTGTGCCAATTAGCTGGAAGAATGAGTAACACTTAGTATTCTACAATCTGTACTTTCACTGTCAATACAGTGTTACTTGTAATTTAGTAAATAAAAAGATTCACTTACAGTTTGGGTTTAAATCAGAATCAGAGAGGAGGGGGAGCCCTGTCAGTTACACAAAGTGGGGGTGGGGGCTGTTGAATACTGAGATTTTCTACATTTGCATGTTACTCATATAACATTTACTAAAATGCACTTAATATTCTTTGTTAACAAATTTACATAGGAGTACCTTTATTAACACCAAAATGTCATATCTTTGATGCATTCTTTCTGCCAGGGACATTAAATACTGCTCTGTTTCATGAGATGAAAGAGTTAACTAGTGCATTTTAAGTTATAAAGGACAGCCTAGAACCTGACTACGCCATCACCACAGAACCAGCTCATGCACAATGTGCTCCAGCAAGGTTCTGTTTTCAGCCAAAGAATACTAACCCCTGGACGTGATGATAGCCATGCTGCCCTCATTTCCTTGCGTCTTGTGGTTTTTTTCCAGGTTCTGAAGCTGAATGGAGAGGTGCAATATAGGAAGACCCTCATCACCAACAATGGCTCACCTACGGGGGCTGGTACCCCTGTTAGCATCGCTGTGGACCCGGCACGTGGGTAAGGCCCGTGGAGCAGAGCGCTGACTTTGTCACTCATCCATGTTTCAGTAGAGCAGTACAGACAGGGTTGAGTACTGCTCGTATTCAGGGAGGGTCCCAAAACACTCGGCAAGAAGAAGTCTTTGCTGCCCCATCACGCCCGGCCCTGTGTTTTAGGAGGATGTACTGGACCGATCAAGGGACAGAGAGTGGGGTCCCAGCCAAGGTGGCAGCTGCAGACATGGACGGCTCCAACGCCGTCACCCTCTTCACCAACAACATGGACCACATTGAGTTCATAACGATCGACATACGGGAAAACAAGCTGTACTGGGCCGTCACGGGAACCGGAATGGTGGGCCTCCTTCTGCGATTCTAGAGATATTCTGAGATTAAAAGTCTTTTTGGAAGCATTGTGGTAGGCCGCGGCTATGTGCGGCTCCAGCCTGAATCTGTGTGATCGCCGTGAAACCCTTCAGATCGAGCGAGGCGACTCAGATGGTACCAACCGCATCGCTATCGTGACCGGCCTGTCCCACCCATGGGGGGTGGCAGTGCACGGGGGCTTCCTGTACTTCACCGACAGGGACTACGAGGTGATCGAGCGCGTGGACAAAGACACCGGCGCCAACCGGGTGGTGCTTCGGGACAACGTGTCTGGACTCAGGGTCCTCAAGGTGCACTACAGAGAGAGTATGTATCCAAGCAGGAATGGACTTCTAAACACATGTTCCAGTCAGGGTTCTTAGGGGTTCCTGAGCCTTTCCCAGACAGCATAGGATACAGGGCTGGAGAACACTCTGGACAGGATGCCAAGCCGTTGTAGGGCACATACACTACAAGCAGTTTAGAGACACTAGTTCACCTAACTGAATACCTTTGGACTGTGGGACGAATCCCATACAGCACTAGCAGAGCATTCAATCTGCAAACATAGAATGGAGGCGGGATTTAGACCCCTAACATTACAGGCGTGAGGCACCAATGCTATCCACAGAGCCACCCTTTATAACTGCATAGTGTGGTTTATGTTTGTTTACATACAGCTCTGTTTGCCTTTGTTAACTGACGTTTGGATTTAGGTATTGCCCTAAATAGTTGGCCATAGCAGATGCTTTACCTAATAACTAAGTCATTGCATGATGAAGCCTTGTCATTGGTGACTGGTGTCTTTGATCCTTTCAGTAATTATCTGGGGTTAGATTTTTTTTTCTTGGTCAGATGCGCGAAAGGGATCTTTGTGTCATGACCTTCAGGCAGAGGAATGACACCTCAACAGCAAGTGAATGAGGCTTGCGATTCATTAATTTGGGATCTGCAAGTGGAAGTTGTCTATCTGCACACATAGCGTGCATAGCACCAGGGCCCAGGCCTTAGGTGATTAACTGGGATTTTGCAATCCTGGCTGGGCAACAGCAATTAGACCTTCTGCCTTATGAATCCTCAGCTGTGAGTTGTTCAGAATCGATGACTATGGTATATAAGGAAGATGAGCTCTGATTGATCTGATCTGATCTGATTGATCAAATCACTAATAGGAGGAAGCAGCTAACCCTTTGCCTTGACTGTAATCCCCAGCCTCTGCAGGCACCTCCAACGGCTGCAGTGACAACTTGGGGATTTGTCAGCACCTGTGCCTGCCACGCCCTGGCAATCTGTACACCTGTGCCTGTGCCACTGGCTTCAAGCTCAACCCTGACAGCAGGACCTGCTCGCCCTACCAGTCCTACGTGGTCATCTCCATGCTCTCCGCTCTGAAGGGCTTCAGCCTGGAGGGGGTCGACCACTCCGAGGCCATGGTCCCCGTAGCAGGGAGAGGTGAGTCTGCCACACTGGAAACACCCCCTGCCTGCCAGTCCCTCTCTATTGACTCAACGCTCTGCATTTCACCCCTCAGGTCGCAATGTCCTGCACGTAGATGTCCACATGCAGTCGGGCTTCCTCTACTGGTGCGACTTCAGCAGTACCGTGGCGTCACAGAACGCGATTCGCCGGATCAAGCCTGACGGCTCAGGGTTCCGTAGCATAGTCACTTCTGGCATCGGCCGGAACGGCATCCGAGGCATCGCGGTAGACTGGGCTGCAGGTGGGCAGCCGGACCACTTTGGGTTTGATTAACCACCTTGTTCCTTATTGGATCAGGTGATAGTAAAAAGTTTGTTGATAGTATCTTGCTGGATCATTACTCTTTGGTCAGTGCAAATAGTTCAATCTCTCAGCAGTAATGAGATAGATATATATATATATATATATATATATATATATATATATATATATATATATGTTAAAGGTTCTTTTTAGAGAATAGGGCTTAGAAAATAAGAAATTAAAGAACTAGTGGTTGAGCAATAGGGGTTTTCCAGTGGCCAATGCAGTTTTCAAATGAGTAACAGAAACGGTTTAACTTTAAATATTTATTTAACGTTAATAACATACAAGGACAAAAATTAACTTTACATAGTAAGCACCCTTTAAACAAGGGCATGCAGCTTTTTAACGAGTAATACAAAAAAAAATAAAAACATTAATTTCATGATTACATAGACCACAATATAATGCTGACAAAGTGAGTACAGCCATCACTATATCGGCCATGTACTGTAGTCTGATTAATCAGCCATTAAATGCTTAAAAATCTCTTTTAAAAATCTTTAAAGATTTTTAAAAATCTAAAAAAAAATTTCTGGCCAATCCACATTGGAGGCTGTCATACAGCAACAGGAACCTTGAACCATACTCCGATAAGTAATGTGGGTCTCATACCTCAATATGTATTTTGATTTATTTTTATTTGGAATCATGGCTGAAGAGCAGGTACATTGGTCAGACTGGCATTTAACAACGATGAAGTTTTTTTGCTCTTGTTCAAATGGATAACGTGAGATTATGGCTGGCAGGCTATAAACATACAGTTTGGTCGTCACTCCTACAGAAACTCGCATGATTCAGATTTAATCATTCTTTTCTATTAGCTGAGTCATGTCAGCTTAACAATGATAGCATGTTTTTTCAGGCAAATATACAGAAAGCCTTGTTAATTGCTAAGTATTTTCTTGTTTTGTGATTGTTATACTGTTCTGTTATATTAAATTACTTCATTGTATCTCACAGGGAACCTCTATTTCACGAATGCCTTCTTAACGGAGACCTACGTGGAGGTGATTCGTCTGAACACCACCTTCCGGCGAGTGCTCCTGAAGACCACCGTTGACATGCCCCGCCACATTGTGGTAGACCCCAAGAGCAGATACCTCTTCTGGGCAGACTATGGACAGAACCCCAAGATCGAGCGGGCTTTCTTGGACGGGACAAACAGGACCGTCCTGGTCTCCTCTGGGATCATCACTCCACGAGGCCTTGCTCTGGATTACCAGAACGGATACATCTACTGGGTGGATGACTCTCTGGACATGATCGCCAGGGTACGTCCCGAGGGTGGAGAACCAGAGATGGTACGGTATGGGAGCCGGTACCCCACCCCTTATGGCATCACCGTCTTTGAGAATAGCATCATCTGGGTGGACAGGAACCTCAAGAAAGTCTTCCAGGCCAGCAAAGAGCCGGGTAACAATGAACTTCCAGCTGTCATCAGGGATAATATTAACATGTTGAGGGATGTGACCATCTTTGACCAGCGTACCCAGCCCCACGCGGCCCAGGAGCTCAACAACAACCCGTGCCTCGTGGCCAACGGCGGCTGTGCCCACCTCTGCTTCGCCATCCCCGGAAGCCAGACCAGGAGGTGCGTCTGTGCCTTCGGGAGCCTGGCGCGCGACAATGCCACCTGCGTGGTGTCTAGAGACGACTACCTCATTTACACCACAGAGAGCACTGTACGCAGCCTTCGCCTGGACCCTGAGGACCACTCTTTGCCTTTCCCCGTGGTCAACGTGCTCCGAACTTCAGTGGCCCTGGACTTTGACCGCACAGACAATCGGATCTACTTCTCACAGAGTTCTGGGGCAGGAATCAGCAAGATTAGCTACATCAGCCTTTCATCTCCCACCACCACCCCCACGATAGTGGCTTCGGGTAGGAGGCCTTGCATCATGCTGTACAAAATTACACAACTCATTTCAGTGCTTTCAGTAAGATGAGATCACAAGTCCGCTTATCAAACTAATATATTGCTTGTAGAATTGTATACTTGTGTTGGAACCTAAATCAGCACTGTGCAGAAACACATTCAAGGAAGATTAAAGTGCGAGTCTGATTTCTGAAAGGGCTGAGGTCATTGCTCACGTCATTCTGAAGATCAGTCACGATTAGCTCTGTTGTTTTTGTTGAAGATCTGGGCTCTCCAGACGGTTTGGCCTACGACTGGATCCATAAGAGGATTTACTACAGCGACTACGTCAACCAGACCATCAGCTCCATGGCTATCGACGGGTCCCAGCGTACTATTATTGCTCGGGTTCCCAGACCACGGGCCATAATGTTGGACCCCTGTCGGGGGTGAGGCTGAGTCGGCGATACACTACCTCTCTAGTTATTTTATATCTATGTTTTGATTTAAATGTTTGGATCTGGAAATCTTTACATATCAACTCTGATTAGAGCCTGACAAGAGTGCTTTTTTCTATGGAATTCCTTCCCTTCTCTCACTATGACCAGGTACATGTACTGGACGGACTGGGGGACCAATGCAAAAATCGAACGGGCCACTCTAGGGGGAAACTTCAGGACCGACATCGTAAACACCAGCCTGGTGTGGCCCAACGGGCTCACTTTAGACTACGAGGAGCAGAGGCTCTACTGGGCAGATGCCAGCTTGTAAGGAAATCCTCGAATGCCTTGAGCAGAGCGTGTGGTGAGTAGGTGGTCACGAAATGCCTCCACACTTCCTCAGGCAGAAGATTGAAAGGTCCATGCTGACGGGCGCCAACCGTGAGGTGATCGTGGGCACGGCCGTCTACCCGTTCGCCATGACCCTGTATGGCCAGCATATCTACTGGACGGACTGGAACACGCGCAGTATCTACCGTGCCAACAAGCACGATGGCTCGGACCAGCGTGTGATGGTCCAGAACCTTCCGTCTCGCCCTATGGACGTACACGTGCTGGCCAGTAGCAAGCAGCAGCAGTGTGGCAGCCCCTGCGAGCAGTTCAATGGCGGTTGCAGCCATATCTGCACTCCCGGTACTGCCACCCAATATCCCACAATGTCATTCTTTCTTTTATGATTGGTGTGTCAATTGAGAGCAATTGAGGGCTTGGGATGGAGTGTGGCCTTGCAGCTTAGGAGTATGTAGTGGTGTCCAGAGGGTTGCTGGTTTGAATCATATAGCTGGTAGAATAATTTCCGTTGGGCCCTTGAGCAAAACCCTAATCTCCAAATCTGCTCCAGGGCCAATAGATAAATGACTGACCCTGTGCTTTACTCACACATATATATATATGTCTCATAGGAGAGCATGATGGGAAATGTAGTTGGGCTGTACAAAAGCATATCCTCTGTCCTCATGACCCATATAATTATGCAGTGTTTGGAGATGGATATGATCTTTTTATCGTCAGTATGGTGGTTCCCAGGGAAGGCTTGTCATCTTTGCCTTGTTAGATTTGTGGAATTCAGTGTGGCCACTAGCACTGTAGACGTGTTCCCCATCATTACAGGTATTTATGGTTCTGCTCCACGTCTGACGGCCAGTTTTCTGTGCAGGTCCCCAGGGCGCGGAGTGCGGCTGCCCCTCCGAGGGCCGCTGGTACTTGGCTGACAACAAGTACTGTATCCATGACAACGGCACCCGCTGCCAGCCGGGCCAGTTCACCTGCATGAATGGCCGATGCATCCGCGCGCAGTGGAAGTGTGACAATGACAATGACTGCGGTGACGGCAGTGACGAGCTGGAGCGAGTCTGTGGTACGGGGCTGCAGAAGCGAGTGTCTGTCTTCCTGTGCTCTAGCGCCCCCCCCTTGTGACTGTCCACAGAGTGACCAGCATTGCGGTTTCCTCTTGCTGCGCTAATGCTGACTGATGCGTTGCTAACACATGCCCGCTAACACCAGATCTGTGATTTTTCTTTTCTCTGCGCCCAATCTTTTTCAGGACCCATGCGTGATTTGACTCCTTTTGGTGTGTATTACTGTGTTTCCCTAAACTAATAATCTAACGACGCCTCTTTTTTTAATTGGTCCTCATTAACTAAATACTAAACTGTGAAAAATGCGCTTGTTTCTTGCATGCAGTCCCGCAAATGGCTGTGTTTATTGCCCTGTCAGGTAACGCAGCGTATCCATCTATTTCTGTGACATGGCTGGCCGTACTCTGAGTCGCATCGCAGTAAAAGGGCGCATATCCTTACTGATGCATGGCTCTTCTCGCAATACAGCCTTCCACACCTGTGAGCCAACTGTGTTCACCTGCGGCAACGGGCGCTGTGTGCCCTACCACTACCGCTGCGACCACTACAACGACTGCGGGGATGGGAGCGACGAGGTCGACTGCCTCTTCCGGCCCTGCGACCCCACCAGCGAGTTCACCTGCAACAACGGACGCTGCATCGCCAGGGAGTACGTCTGCAATGGCATCAACAACTGCTTTGATAACGGCACATCTGACGAAAGAGGATGCGGTAAGCGCATAGCCTGCCTCTCTCGCCTTATGTCTGATGCTATGGAATCTTCTGCTTGATACTGTAAGCTCAGGTTTCTGATAACTATACCAGAAATTTGTCCTTCTCAACTTAGCCTGCTAAAGTCTTACTCGTGATTTTCAACCGCCAAGCTTAACAGGTGGATTTATAAATTGAGTGCATTGTTGTTGCTTTGTGCATTTTCTGTTTTTGTGTTTCTTTTCTTCATATATAAAGTGTATAAAGTAGGTGGGGGCTCATGCAATCACTGAGCATCTGTAATCATAACTGTTCAGCTGCAATTTCAGTGATACTGGAGGTAAAATAAAAGATTTGGATCAGACAGTGATACTTATGCACCGTGACTGTGAAGCAAATATAACAACATCACTTTTAGTTTTTCTCATTTGGTATTTAAATATTTAGTGCATGACAGTCCTGTGGTTCGTAAGCATATATATGCACCTGAGATCCAGTTAAGCTGCCACTCTGTTAAGTCCCATTGTAACATAATGAGGTCAGGTAAGGCTGCAAGATGACATCATATTTAGCGACATGCTTTCTTCCACCTCAAATAGAAAAATATATATTTTAAAAAACAGCTCTTTTCCTGGATCTCAGGAGAATGTTATGTTATGCAGTATTTCAGAATTACTTGGAATAAACCATGTGATCTTGCACAGGTTCAATAGTCAGAGTGTGGATGGATGGATTGATGGATGGATGAATGGATGGAATAAAGGATGGAGCATTGTTGTGGTGACTCCTGTCAGTTTCTCTAACCCTAACCTCCCCCGATATTCCCTGACGGCTAGCCGATCGTACCTGCCAGCCGGAACACACCAAGTGCCAGACCACCAATATCTGCATCCCGCGTTCGTACCTTTGTGACGGTGACAACGACTGCGGGGACATGAGCGACGAGAGCCCCACGCATTGCGGTGAGCAGCGGTGGAGGTACGCCCACGGCTCCGGCATGCGTGCATCAAGTTAAACCTACCTCCTCCCCCCTCGCAGCCACGTCCACCTGCGCCGAGAACGAGTTCCGCTGCTCCAGTGGCCGCTGCATCCCGGGCCACTGGTACTGCGACGAGGGCACTGACTGCGCCGATGGCTCGGACGAGCCCTCCACCTGCCGTGAGTGCCGTACCTCCGCACGGCTCCCGTCCACTGTGCTCTCAGAAGACCTCATTTCTCTGCCACGGCAGCTACACTGATTTTATCGCGAATCTCTTGCCTCACATTAGCAGAATTCTAGAATCACCTAGAATTCCGACATCTGTCTGTTTTTGTAATGGCTTGCCAACGTAAGGTTAAGGTGAGATCACACCCCTTCTCCGGAAGCAGAAGGGCCGACACGAGATCCATCACGGAGCAATTCAGACACACGGATCCACCCAGACTGAAGCTGGAGTTCTTAGTGCATCCCCCTCCTGTACTGAAAGAACAGGGAGACACAATGGAGCTGGATGGAAATGAAAGTTAAAACCCAAGAGGTGTGAGACCAGCTACCCTAGCCTCTGCGCCCCCTACCTGTCATCAGAGGGGCCTTACTCTGGCCCAGCATTAAAGAATGATTCCCAAATCAGATCACCAGCAACAACATCAACAACCTGTGTGTCAGAGGCAGCTGAAGAAGCCGCAGTAACCAATCTGTCACCATCCCGGTTATGACACTGTAGCTTCCCAACTGGGTGTTCCAGGGTGTCAGAGCCCAGCACACCCCCCTGCTGTGTGCCGCATTCCTTCTGTGATGTTTCCCACCCACCTCCAATGTTTCCGTGGAGTGCTGTGACCTGGAATGTACTGGTACCATTCCCGGCTTTTTTTGGGTATCGCCCTGGTGGAACTTATTTTTCCAGATTATCGGTGGTAGAGCGATTCTCTGTAATTATTTTTTTGTGCTGTTATAAAACTGCTGATCCAACAATTTAAGGCAAGCTTCTTTCGCGCCCAGGGTCTCTGGTGCGGACATGCAACGCTGACCAGTTCCGCTGCGATGATGGCAGGTGCATCGCCTCCTCCTGGATCTGCGATGGTGATAACGACTGCGGGGACATGAGTGACGAGGACCAGAGGCACAATTGCGGTGAGGCCTGCCCCCCCCCCCCAACTTACTCACTCCACAGGAGAGGGGGTGGCCATCTCTAGCTCTCAGCCAAAGATGGAGTCACTCACATTCCTGATTTCCTATCGCCTCACTTGCTACTTTGTAGACCCCTCACCCCCCCCTCCCTCCCACTCGCCCCCTCCCCCCCTCCCCCCCTCCCCAAATCAGGAGTCTTACGTCAGCCCCCCCCCGTACAATAAGTATCTCGCAGGAGATGACCTGGACATGCTGGTGACCCCCTCGGCTGTATCTAGAGAATGGCGCTCAGTCAGGCCATATTGATATGGTAATGCGGGGAGGTTCATTGTTTGTGTCCCGTCAGGGAATGGGCTTGGCAACACGGCCAGGAATCCAGAGACTGAGTCTCTCAGCTGCCGGTCTGGAACAGCGAGATTTCAGGAAACGGTTACAGTTTTACAGACATCCCACCTTTCCCACAAATCGGCACTGGTAAAATTATCCAGCATGAACTTTCGAACCACTGCACTCTCGCCTCAGCCAGTCATAGTGCTGGGCAGTAATCCGGTTTTAAAGTCCCGTACGGAATGAAGTCTTAACATACTGCCATACCGTAGCACAGTTGAAATGATATAATATTGTTCACTGATAGAGTGTGTTGAGAAGGGACTCCCGTTAACTTTTAACTCTTACCCTTATTACTAACAGTTATAACTTCATAATGCAATAATTCTCCATACATAACTGTTCAGCATTATAGAGTTTATAGCAACTGTTTTAGTCTGTGCCTGAAATTCTGAATGACGTGTAATATAATTATGTCTGCAATTAAATGCATGTCGGTAAAGCGAAATCCCTAATATTATGGATTTATGTATCGATTAAGTACTCATATTGTCACCAAACTAAATTACGGTCATACTAATAAAATATGTTTGTATAGGTGGTTATAATCGATAAACCATGTCACTATCTGGCTAAATATAGATTATTAATCTAATAAAACATGTCAGTGAAACAATTCTAATCATGGGCATCGTTGCACGAGTGTTTTAAGCCGAGCCCCAAGTATTTTAGTCTAGATGCCAATCATCCTTCAAAAACAAAAAAGTCAAGGTTTAGGAAATCTTTACGTACATTTAGCCCCTGCGCTACTCTATTAGCTAGAAACTCCCCTGATTTTTATCGAGTTAATTAACGGTTATAATCAATTAAAAATGTCGCTATTGAGTTGACTATACATTAATAATGTAATAAAACATGTTGGTTGAACCATAATGAAAGATGTCGGTTAAATCATCACGCTTAAGGTAAATTTATTTTTTATAACTATTAATAAAAACACACCTTTTTAAAACATTTGTAAACATATTTTATTGATGTATACACCTGCTGCTGTAAGGGTAACCTTATATATGTATATATAAAATATCACATCCGCCTCCCTGAAACCACTATGCATGAGGAGGAATGTCTGGATTAATATATATTCTGTGTGCAGTTTGCTGTAGAGCAAGACCCGTTCGCAGAAGTCAGCGATTGGAAAATGAAAGTTCTGAAGTCATGTGATAAAGGGGGGCGTGGCTCCCTGTCTGACCGTCTGTTGCTTTGTTTTGATTTTTTTTTTTTTGCTGCTGCCAGCAAACCGCAGCTGCCTGGCCTCAGAGTTCACATGTGTGAACAACCGGCCGCCGCAGAGGAAGTGCATCCCCCGTGACTGGGTGTGCGACGGCGACGCCGACTGCTCCGACGCCTACGACGAGCACCAGAACTGCACGCGCCGGTCGTGCTCCACCAGCGAGTACACCTGCGCAAACGGCCTTTGCATACGCGGCGCGTACAGGTGAGCGCTGCTGATCCCCCGATGCTGAGGTGGGGGGGTAGCACTGCAGCCTCACAAAGCTTGCACTCTTTAGAGCTTGCATTCTCTTCCAGTACCTCTGTGGGATTCCTTCCAGCTATGGCTGGGCAATTAATCGAATTTCAATTTCAATTACCATTTGAGCTACCAACAATTATCAAAAAATAATTCGGGATGAAGACAATGCCACGTTTCGCAATGATGCTTCCTTTAAGTCTTGTGTTATAAATCCAGTGCACCCCTTTCCAGTTGCTTTTTATTCATTTCTCCATTGAATTATATTTAGAGTTCAAGGAAATCCACTGTTAAAAAAGGCATTTTAAAAACGTTCAATAAATGAATGATATTCCTATAATCCTGTTGAATAATCACAATCTCAGTAGTCACCAAAAATAATCGTGACTATGATTTTTGCCAAAATCGAACAACCCTACTTCCAGCATCTTCTGACGGACCATACCTTTTGAATGAAGGGGCGTCCTTGTTGTGAACACATGCTTTGTGATGGCGTTCTATCTGGGGTGTCTCCGGCCTCATTCACGTGATCCCTGAGATAGGATCCAAGCCCTTCGAGGCCGAAGTGAAGCTATTATGAAAAATGGATGGATGAAGCTACTTTTGTAGGAAGGGCAAGGGAAGTGACCACAGGAACAGATTAGTATGGAACATGAGCTCAAAAATATTGTATTTAAAGCTAACTGTACTAAAGCTTATATTAAGTGTGTATATTGATAGAAATCATTTTGTGATTTTAATTTTATGATCTTTTATCAAAATTCTAGTCTATGGGTACGCCTGTTGACTATTTGTAGATAAAGCCCTCTGGTGGTCATATGTTGGTAATTACCACACCATCCTCCAGGTGTGACCGTCGCAACGACTGCGGAGACGGCAGCGACGAGCAGGGCTGCACCTACTTGCCGTGTCAACAACACCAGTTCACGTGCCAGAATGGCCGCTGCGTGTCCCGGGACTTTGTGTGCGACGGGGACAATGACTGTGGCGATGAGTCGGATGAGCTGGACCACCTGTGCCATACGCTGCCCCCTACTTGTCCGCCTGGGAACTACAGATGTGATAACGGGAACTGCGTGGCAGACACCAAGGTGTGCGACAGGAACAACGACTGTTCTGACGGCAGCGATGAAAAAGGCTGTGGTAAGTACCCTCTCTCCTGTGTCGTGTTTGCTGATTTGCCCTCTAGAACCCAAACATATAACCATGAGAACCATTAGTACCACTGTGCTGGGACACATTTACCCTTTTACTTGTTGTAATACGCTGAGGGACACACTTATTTACACGCTGATGTGCTCCTGAGAGACACCAAAACTGTGTCTTTAAGTCTCCTATGGCCCGATAATTCTCTTCTAAGCAAATATATCTCCTCCTGAGATCCAGCAATTCATTTTTGTCCTCTGTAGACATAATTTCTGTTCTTGTATGTATCTCTCTTACTATATACGCCGCTCTGTTAAATCCTGTTGCTCCTTAAAGATGACAGTTACAGCTTTAACCTGACGTCACATGTGAGGTATGCTTTTTGCCAATTTATGTTACAAAAAGAAAAAAACAGTTTTTCTGTGGACCTCCAAAGGTCATTGTTAGCTCTGTGCCCCTTGACTCCTCATGGATTGTGGATTCGAATCCCTGCCTTTGTGGTTTTTAGGGAGTAACAGTCCATAGATTGTTGTAGTGTTTGAGCATTTTGCCCCCCGCCTCATTGCCTCCATTTCGAGGGATAGATTCCTGGCTCACTACAGCCCTTGACAGTCATTTATGGGAAACGGATAGTTATTGATGGACACACACTCATAAAATATCCTTTCATGGAGGTTTGTGTTGCTCACCGGATTAGGATGCTATACCTGGGATTGGAACATTGTCGGCTTCAATCCTTTGAGCAAAGCCTTTTATTCTGTTTTCTTAAATGTACATCGCTTTGGATAGAAGCTTATGCTAAATACATGAAGATGTAACGTAAATTGATTCTATATATATACATCTATAAAAGTTAGGCAGATACACATGCAAAGTGTGTTTGTGCGATGCTAGTATCCATCACGTGTGGCGAATCCCATTAAGAATCCCGCTTCCATCCTCGGCTGCAGGCATCAACGAATGCACGGACCCCTCCATGCACCACTGTGACCACAACTGCACGGACACGCCCACCAGCTTCACCTGCACCTGCCTGCCGGGCTACAGGCTCATGTCGGATGGCACAACGTGCGACGACGTCAACGAGTGCGCAGAGACGCCTGCCGTGTGCAGCCAGGTGTGCGAGAACACCGTGGGCTCGCACGTTTGCAAATGCGCCCCAGGTTACCTGCGAGAACCCGACGGCCGGAGCTGCCGACAGAACAGCAACGTCGCCCCCTACCTGTTGTTCAGCAACCGCTACTACCTGCGCAACCTATCGGCTGACGGCGAGGCCTACTCGCTCATCCTGCAAGGCCTCACCAATGTGGTGGCACTAGACTTCGACCGTGTGGACAAACGTCTCTACTGGATCGACGTGGCACGCAGGACGGCCGAGCGAATGTTCTTCAACGGCACGGGCAGGGAGACTGTGCTAACCGGCCTGGCTCACAGCGAGGGCCTCGCCGTCGACTGGGTGGCTAGGAAACTCTACTGGGTGGACAGCTTTCTAGATTGTCTCCAAGTGTCTGAGTTGGACGGACGCTTTGTGAAGAAGCTGGCCGAGCACTGCGTGGACGCCAACAACACGTACTGCTTCGAAAATCCCCGGGGGATTGTGGTCCATCCTAAGTATGGGTAGGTTCCTTCAAAGTCTGTAGTCGCCTTCTACACATGTGTGCTATTTATAGCCAGGAGGACTAAAAGTCTTTTAGAAAACCTTACAAGTGGTTTTTCAGTCAGGTTCGTATCACAGCGCTAGGGTTGCACGATTCTGAAAAAAATATGAATCGTGATTCGTTTGCTTGGAATTGAGATCACGACTCTCTGTAACAGATTTTTTTTTCTTAAACTTAGATGTTTATTTCACTTATTAAACTGCAAAAGGAAACACTACGAAACATGGCAGTGCCAAACACACAAATGATTGATCCAGAACCGACATATCAACCTCAGACCGCAGAAAGGAAACGCTCAATTGATCATTCAGTTAGCGTAACCGAAACAGCCATAGCAAAAGTTCCAGTACCAAAAGTGCCAGTGGGGAACTTTTTTGGTACTTCGGTACTTTGGGGTGGGATCTGAAATGCTTTCTTTGTCGAACGGTTATTCAAATAGCCTCTGAAACACAATACAACCGGCGTCTTGAAAAAAGTCGCAAACTCAGAAAAGTACGAAACAAGGCAATAATAATAATAATAATAATAATAATAATAATAATAATAATAATGGATGCGTGGATGATTGGAGTGACCCAAGCATTAACTGCAGTCTGTTCTGAAGAATAAGAGAGGTTATGTACCTGCTGTGGCGGAGAAGTGCCCTTTAAAGACAATGCAGGATTGTGGCGTGCTTGAGACTCTCTGGGGAAAAGTATAAACGCTTGTTTTGATCCATCTGATGTAATACAATCCAGAATAACAGAAATTTAGAAATGGGATCGCATAGAGGTGTGAATCGAGATCGCGTTTTTTTAAGATGAATTGTGCCGCCCTACACAGCACTACTGAATTCTCAAACTTGATTGTTCAAAAGGGTATTGAATAATTTTCTATAACCGCACACATAGTGCCAGCGAGGCGATTCACAGCAGTAAATCAATGCACAGTTGTAATTTTTCATTCAAACTAATTTTACTTCAAATTCCAAACAGGGCACTTTAATGAAAGACGAACGAAAATGTGCAATCATTATTGGACGTAAAGTAGTCATACTGATATTACGTTTCTTCAGCTTGTAAACTTGTCTGTAGGTACAAAACTGTAAGCAAAACGTGTAGCAATCATGGTATAAGCAGTTAATGCACTCAAAGCCTTGCATTGTAAGTTTTTTAATGCACTCCACAGGGGCTGCATATAGTATAATACCAGCTTGTTATGCTTTAACCCTTACTTTATAATATTGGACTGGAAAGCAATAATCTACACCCCCTGAAAGTTGTAATTCCAGCTTTTATTGACCTTTTTTCTCCTATAAGAAGCAAATTAATAATTTGTAAAAATGTATATGATGTATAACGTTCAATCCAGATCCCTCATGAGTTTGGTCATTTTCAGCTCTGAGCAGATATTTACCCAGATAAGAGTGAGGCCATTTGTTTTCTAGATATGTTTACTGGACAGACTGGGGCGAGAGGGCTTTCATTGGCCGAGTTGGGATGGATGGGAACAACAAGTCTGCCATCATCACCACCAAGATGGAGTGGCCCAATGGGATCACGATCGATTACACCAATGACAGGCTCTACTGGTCAGACGCCCACCTCAACTACATTGAGTAAGACCTCCTCCAAAATATGGCCTTTGTGACGGGCCTTTGAGTACGAAATGCAGCGAAAACCCAGCTTCCTCTCTCCACAGGTACTCGGACCTGGAGGGCCGCCACCGACACACTGTCTACGATGGAGTCCTGCCCCACCCATTCGCCCTGACTGTTTTTGAAGACACTGTCTACTGGACCGACTGGAACACGCGGACTGTGGAGAAGGGGAACAAATACGATGGATCGGGCCGCACAGCACTGGTGAACACGACGCACAGGCCCTTTGACATCCATGTGTGCCACCCCTACCGGCAGCCAACTGGTGAGAGCCTGAGGGTACCGTCCAATCGGCTACCTCCTTCGACTCTGGGATTCTTAAAGGGACAGTACTCCAGCAAGGTGTGTGACTCAATCCTCCTCCTACAGTGTCCAACCCATGTGCGGTGAACAACGGAGGCTGTTCGCACCTGTGCCTGATCCGGGCCGGAGGCCAAGGTCACACCTGCGAGTGTCCCGACCACTTCCTGACCATGCAGGTGGGGAATGTGGCCCGCTGCCTGGCCATGTGTTCCAGCACGCAGTACAGATGCGTCGATAATGAGAGGTGAGTCGCGAGGCTTCATTTCCGATCTCACAGTGACTGGGGTCTCGGAGATGATTGGAGAGGAGGTGTTTCCGGCACTGGCTGTGAGGCAATCATGACTTGTTGTGTAAATTAGAATAATGCAAAGATCCTGTAATCTTTTAATGGTAGCATTAGCAACCTTGTATTTAGCATGTTCATGCCAATCATATTGAGTATGAACGGCCCATTTAGAAACAAGGCAAGGACATGCTGTGAAGCAGGGATTCTCAACCTTTCCGACCACAAGGCCTAGCTGTTGATCAATACAGAGTGTTGGTGGCCCACCTGGGGGGTGGAGGGGGTGATTTTTTTTTAGCTAGCAATTGGGTTCCTGCGGTTGCCCATTACAGACCATCACGTACCTATTGTAGATCATACAGAACTCCAAATGAAGGATGTTTCCATGATGCCATCCCTTGTTACAGCACATGAGTACTAATCTCATAACAGTCACTTACACAGCATAATGAAGCCCTGTAATCTCAGTGTTGCCGCCCTGGTGGTCCATACACAATTCCCCCTCCTGTACTTCTGCAGATGCATCCCCATTTCGTGGAAGTGTGATGGTCAGCGGGACTGCAGGGATGGTTCGGATGAACCCTCCACCTGCCCCGCACGCCACTGCCAACTGGGCCAGTTCCAGTGCAATGACGGCAACTGCACCAGTCATAACTTTCTGTGCAACGCAGTCCAGGACTGCCACGACGGCTCAGATGAGGACCCCGTACTGTGTGGTGTGTGTCTACTTTTTAGTGGGGGATTGCGTTAAAGATTTGCAGCTTTTACCAAAGGGCTGCTGGTGTCAGTTCTAGCAAGGATTTTGCTGTTGGACCTTTCTAAGGGGTAACGCTGGGCAGGAGAATCTGACGTTGGAAGGGGAGCATTTTTGTTTTTTGGAATCATTTTGAAATAGTTTAAAAAAGGTGAAAAATCAGACAGGTGTTTTGGTTGCAGTATCAGGGGAACACAATGATTATTATTAATTATAATTTGGAATAAAACTGTTTGCCTAAGCGACCACAACAACAGCATGTCCACTCTGCATGCAGCAACGCACCAGTGTGAAACATACCAGTGGCAGTGTGCCAACAAGCGCTGCATCCCCGAAGCGTGGCAGTGTGACAATGAGAACGACTGCGGTGACGACTCCGATGAGGACCCCTCCCACTGCGCCAGCCGCACGTGCCGCCCGGGCCAGTTCAGGTGCCGGAACGGGCGGTGTATCCCCCAGACGTGGAAGTGCGACGTGGACGACGACTGCGGGGACAACTCGGACGAGCCGCATGACGAATGCAGTGAGTGGTGGGCCGGGTGGGGGTGTTCTTGACCAATCACATGGGGCCTTAGACTCTAAAGAATTAGCTACGCTCATGCTAATAGCGCTTGGTAGCATTTCATGCTAACAGTTCATGCTAAGCCGCTGATTTACCTTGCAGTGGGCCCAGCATATCGTTGTGACAACCATACCGAGTTTGCCTGTCGGACCAACTACCGTTGCGTGCCTCTGTGGGCTGTGTGCAACGGGCACGATGACTGCCGAGACCAGAGTGATGAGCAGGGCTGTGGTGAGTCCGTGCCTTTGAGGGAACCGGAAAACAGACCCGGTATCTGTTCACTGGCATCTATCAATTTCCTTTCTCCCTCATTCACACACACAGGTTTGTAAGTACACTGAACAAAAATATAAACGCAACACTTTTGTTTTTGCTCCCATTTTTCATGAGATGGACTTAAAGATCTACAATTCATTCCAGATACACAATATTACCATTTCTCTCAAACATTTCTCACAAATCAGTCTAAATGTGTGATAGTGAGCACTTCTGCTTTGCTGAGATAATCCATCCCACCTCACAGGTGTGCCACATCAAGATGCTGATCTGACATCATGGGTAGTGCACAGGTGTACCTTATGCTGCCCACAATAAAAGGCCACCCTGGAATGTGCAGTTTTGTCTCACAGCAAAATGCCACAGATGCCACAAGCATTGAGGGAGCGTGCAATTGGCATGCGGACAGCAGGAATGTCAACCAGATCTGTTGCTCGTGCATTGAATGTTCATTTCTCAACCATAAGCCGTCTCCAAAGGCGTTTCAGAGAATATGGCAGTACATCCAACCGGCCTCACAACCGCAGACCACGTGTAACCACACCAGCCCAGGACCTCCACATCCAGCAGGTTCACCTCCAAGATCGTCTGAGACCAGCCACTCAGACAGATAATGCACGGCCCCATGTTGCAAGGATCTGTACACAGTTCTTGGAAGCTGAAAATGTCCCAGTTCTTGCATGGCCAGCATACTCACCGGACATGTCACCCGTTGAGCATGTTTGGGATGTGCTTGACCGGCGTATACGACAGCATGTACCAGTTCCCACTAATATCCAACAACTTCGCACAGCCATTGAAGAGGAGTGGACCAACATTCCACAGGCCACAATTGACAATCTGATAAACTCTATGCGAAGAAGATGTGTTGCATTGCATGAGGCAAATGGTGGTCACACCAGATACTGACCGGTTCTGAGTCCCCAGACCCCCAATAAAGCAAAAAACTGCACATTCCAGGGTGGCCTTTTATTGTGGGCAGTATAAGGTACACCTGTGCACTACCCATGATGTCAGATCAGCATCTTGATGTGGCACACCTGTGAGGTGGGATGGATTATCTCAGCAAAGCAGAAGTGCTCACTATCACACATTTAGACTGATTTGTGAGAAATGTTTGAGAGAAATGGTAATATTGTGTATCTGGAATGAATTGTAGGTCTTTAAGTCCATCTCATGAAAAATGGGAGCAGAAACAAGAGTGTTGCGTTTATATTTTTGTTCAGTATATATCTTTGTGGGGACTCTCTATTCATTTCTATGGGGAAAACTCTAATCCCAACCTTACAACCTTAACCGCTACCCAGCCCTAACCTCAGCCATAAGTAACCAAACTAAATACGAGACTTCTCGCATTTTTAGTTTTTTATGCTGCCGTTTTTATGTTAGTGTGTGAAGGAGAATTCTGGGATGGCAGCTACTACGGAATGAATGCAAATTAAACAATGAACGACTTCAGATGAATGAAAGTGGTAAGCTCACCACAAGCAGAGCTGCCCTGTTTACGGTTTACAGCCCGCGATTCCGATGGCATGCGAACCCCGAGCTCGTATCTGAGACCCTCCTCCCCCACGGCGGGGATTAGCAGTGACCCCCGCTTCATTAGCACCACCCCGGGATGGAGCGGAGATCCACGGCTAGTAGCCGGTCCATAAGAATGCAGGATGACGGTGTGCTGGGGGCACCGGGGGGGGGGGGGGGGGGGGGGTCATCCCAACCTACCAGGCTGCCAGTATCTCACCCGTGTGCCAAACAAGTCAGCACTATTCCGCAAGCCTCCCCCTCCGCCAGTAACCTCTGGCATCGCTCAGGATGCCCCCCCCATAATTCCCTGCTGCTCTGGGTGATAATCACAGCTTTAATTAAGGGGAGGGGCTGGATGTTTTTGAGGTTTCGTGTTCTGTACTTTACTCACTACTCTGTACTATGTAAGCAGGTATTTTCTGTGTGAGGCAAAAGATAGAGATTTATGAAAACGCATGGGATCCTCACTTCAATGAAAACGAATGAGAACACAGTATCCTAGCGTCGCCCCCTGGTGTGAGGAATGCATTTTACAAGTGCGTGTCCCTCTACACGCGTGTCTGTACTCACTGTGCACCCGCCCATCTTCAGCGGAGCTGACCTGCAACCCCAGGGGAGATTTCCGCTGCGACAACCACCACTGCATTCCCCTGCGCTGGAAATGCGATGGGGACAATGACTGCGGCGACGGCTCAGACGAGCGCAGCTGCAGTAAGTCCCGCCGCCAAACTGGTACAAGGTCAAGAGGCCATGACCTCCTGACCTCGCTGCTGGCCGCGGTCTCACACCCAAGCAAGCTGCATTAACCAAGAAACCAACAAAAAACAGTCAACGTCAGCCAAGTCAGGAAGCTGCTCTCTGCATTCTCACCCAGACAGACTTTAATCATTAAAAGCGAGAGGCTTCTTGTTTTAAAGGACATCAGTAATGAGTAACCATGCTCTCCCGGACCTTGGGTTTATACAAAATTTCTTCTAATAAAGGATGCAGCCACCTGAAACAAAGAATTTAAATATTCACTGAGAAACTTACCGCTGATGATAGGCATCAGTTAAGGAAAGTTGTAAATGAAATTACTGAAAAATCAGAAATTAGATTAGATTTTTTATTTAGTTTACATCCAATTAAATGCATTTGGCATCTAACCAGTCACAAATATATTATATACAAATGCGATAAATGCAATTAATTATGAATGAATTATTGCCATCTGTCCGACGGGAAGCTAGTCTAGGTGAGAAGGTTTGGAAATGATTATTTTGGTGATTGTGACCAAAATATAATACAAGGATAATGGAGACTGAGAGAATGTGAAATTGTGTGAATTCTGTGAGAATTTGGCCTTAAGGTCACTGCACATACGCGACTGATCACGCTGTACTGCCATGCTCAGCAGGAGACTTTGCGTTTCCCGTTGTCCGACGCGAAGCTAGACTAGGTGAGAAGGTTTAGCGTGACTTGTCTCCTACCCCCACGCTGCTCGGCATTAAGTGCTTGTTTTTCGAAGTGGCTCGTCTCCAGTGCTTCGAGGGAGGTGGCGAAGGAGTCGGGCACCTTTTCACCGGGGAATGTAAGGAAGTCTGTAAGCCTGCAGCCCGACGACGGCAGTTGCGGGACCTCGTGCGATAACGGGCGGCCCGGAATAAATCACCCTCTCGCTCCCTGCGCTGTGCCTGGACTTTTACTGCCTGCTGCTCTGGCCCTATCTGTCCATGTAATTCACAGAGATAACGCCGCTAATGAATTATATGAACTCAGCAGGGAAATATGGCCAGGGGGGGCAATACACTGTTTGCTCTCAGGATTGATGGGAATCATTTATTCAGTTGTTTCTCGCCGCATGCTGGATTCCTCTATAATGGTTATACAGGTGTTCAGGTCGGTAATGGTGATTCTTCAGGTGAATGCAGATGCTGGAGTCGTGGTGAGTGATTACTGATTGAAACCTGCTTAAATGTGGTTAAAAAGCAATAAAGTAAGAGACTCACTCGGTGAGGGAAAAAGGGCAGAAGCAGAGTGAGGAGTGATCTGCCTTCACTGATAAATGTCAGTGGTGAGAGTTATAAAAGCTAGTGGGAGAGCAATGTAGGTTATTTATTTATTTATGTATCAGATGCTTTTATCCAAAGTGACATACAGTTGTGAAAGAGGGTCAGGCAGTACCTGGAACATTTGGGAGTTAAGGGCCTTGTGCACGGGGCCCAATAGTGAAATCACTGTGCCGGCCTTTGGGAGGATTTGAACCAGCAACCTTCCAATCACTTACACAGTGTCCTAACCTGCTGAAACACACATAGGGTCATAGGGTCCCATTTAGGCCGTAACCCTTCAAATTTGTACCCCATTTGCTCTCAGGCCCCCGCTCCTGCACAGAGAGCGAATTCCGCTGCGACAACTTACACTGCATTCCCGGCCGGTGGGTGTGCGACCATGACAACGACTGCGGGGACAACTCTGACGAGAGGGACTGTGGTAAGTGGAGATCCCGTGGGCAAAGCCCAGTTTAAGATCCTCCCACGATTGCACGATCCTGAGCAGAGGATGAGTAGAGTAAGCTTTTGTGCGTCATTGTGTGACCTCCTGCTTGTGCATTCGAGGGTTAAAAATAAATTGAATCAAACAATGAATCACATACGCCGATGCTGTACTGCAGAACTCCGGACATGTAACCCGGGATACTTCCAGTGCAACAGCGGCCACTGCATTGCACAGCGCTTCCGATGCGATGGTAACGCTGACTGCATGGACTACTCTGACGAGGCAGCATGTCGTGAGTGTCGCCATGTCGCCGATCGTAGCCATCAACGGACGCGTCATTTCCGTCACGTGACACCTGAAGTTTAGCTAGAAATTCTGGGCACCGTGACCAAATGTCACGTTGACCCCCTCGTTAGGGTTGCCTCGTTCAGTGTGAAGAAATACAGGATGATAAAATTTGCTGACTAGGAGGGCCGTTGCTTACTGCGATAAGGGACCCTCAAGGGCCCCTGTGAAGTGCAGGGTTTCCATGGCCTATTAGTATCCCTGTGAGACGCAACAAATATTGCATCATATTTGCTAATTACATAGTGAGAGGACACTGTCTGTCCGTCTCCTCCCTGCAGCAACCCGGTACCCCAACGGGACGTACTGCCCCCCATTCCTCTTCGAGTGCAGGAACCACGTGTGCCTGCAGTCCCACTGGAAATGCGACGGGGACAACGACTGCGGCGACGGCTCGGACGAGGAGCTCCACCTCTGCCGTAGGACAGCCCCATCACGCCCGCCATTTTACTAAGCTTCCTTCATGAGCTACTACAGCAATTTAAACAAGAAAGTATTGCATATATTAGCAACTGGACAGATGTCATGCGATAGCGTTCTTACAGATAAATGCTTTAGTGAATTTCATAGAAAATATGTTTCGTTTACAAATATAGTTCTTTTTTTTGTTGTCGTTTGAATGGTTGCTTTGTGTTTAAGATCAAAAATATAGCAAAAAGTATGGATTGTACAGATGAAATTACTAGTTCTAGTTTGTGGTGTAATTAAGGTTAACCTTCTTTGCCCCCCCCCCCCCCCCCCCAGTGGATATTCCCTGCAACCCCCCCTTCCGGTTCCGCTGTGATAACAACCGCTGCATATACAGCCACGAGCTGTGCAACACGTTGGATGACTGCGGTGACGGCACCGACGAGAGGCCGGAACACTGTACGCATGGGCCAATCAGCCGCTCCCCTGCCGTCTGTGGGCGGGTTTCCTTTAAGGGACATTCTGTCTGGCATGCGAATCAGGCGGATGGCTACCTCATACCTTTAAACAAACATCTTTGATCTTGAATACTTGTCCAAATTGTTCTCCATCAGAAGGGAAATTTGGCTTTTCCTGGTGACATACCCCCATCTGCCTGTGTGCCCCCAGGCCAGGCCCCCACCCACGGGCCCTGCTCAGTGGAGGAGTTCAAATGCAGCAACAGGAACTGCATTCTCCTGCACTACGTATGTGACGACTTCGATGACTGCGGAGACCAGTCCGATGAGCTCGGCTGCAGTGAGTAACGCTTTCGCAAAGGCACCGTTCAGGCTATTGGCTAAAAGCGAAAACAAACGCATCATCTTTGCCACAGAACGTGAGAATGTAATGTGGAGAATATGGCACGTGGTGTGGCGTGACTCGCCCGGGGCAGGACAGCCGTGTCACGTGGGGACTGGGAATTGAATGCGGAGTTAGGAGTGGAGACAGGTGTAACAAAGGCAGCCGGAAATGAGAGATTGTAGTTTCAGTGTAAGAACAGGGCGGAAACAGACCTTTGGTCACGAAAAGACTGTGGCTGAGGGCAGGATTGGGGTGTCAGAGAATAACTGAGAATTAAGCAAACTAAGAACTCTGGGCATGGAGGGGGTCACTTTCCCAGGGACTTAAGTCAGGTGACAGTCACATCTCACAGGTCTAAAAATCAAGATTACACAGACAAACATAATAAGAACAACATGTATCCTACATACTTTAAGCTTTCAGCTGTAATACATTAGTGATGTAGTAGTGGATAGGTATGCGTGTAATGCAGATAGAAACACGTGTAATTTATTCGGACCTACGGAGTAACTGAACGGAGACATTTTGTCACGAAATAAAATGGAGCCTAAAGGTAACACTTCAAACGACGTCTGGAAAAAATGAAGCAATCTGTTGCATACTAAGAACAACGGCACCTTGTCACGCCACAACCCTAAAGGGCACAGAATGTTTTTGAGAGCACAAACAAACTTAATGTGGTGCGTGCGTGAGTCATTTTAATAAAGGAGATGACAGCTCTTTTAAAATGGAAGTTGCTGTGTTTATTAACAGCCACTTACAGCGGCACAAACAGGGAGACCAACAATTTATTCAACACCAGTTACATACTAATGAAACAGGCACATTCCACAAAAAAAAAATTATACAATTAGGACAATTATTATTTACAACATAAGCACACAAATACACATATTAATTTATACTATTTACAGATACGGGCTGTGTGGTGCAAAGCATGCTGGTAGCTGCATAATTAGTTCTGCTGATCAAACAATCATGTCAGCCAATCGTATACAGTGATTTATAAGTTTGCTACAGGTGATCATCGCTCATGCAACATTGAATTCGATTGGTTTCGTTTGAAGTGTGCAGCTACTTTGCGAGACCTGATTTTGGTCATTTTTGAAAAATCTGCAGTTACTGTGTTTGGCCTTTGTGGGGCAGTATTGTCACAGGTTATAGCCACACTTATGCCTTGCAATAGTTTGTCGCATGGGGTCCTTTCTCAGACAGGGGCAGCAGCCGCTCCTGCAGCGAAAACCTCTGCGAGCACAACTGCACCAACTTGGCAGAAGGAGGCTTCATCTGTTCCTGCAGACCCGGCTACAGGCCCAGCCAGACCGACAGGAACAGCTGCGAGGGTGAGCCCTTCCTCCCGCCACCGGTGCCGACCCGATCTGTCCACCGGGCACGGCGCCGTGACCCACTGTGACCCCTACATTCTGCTCCCAGACGTGAACGAGTGCGAGGTCTTCGGCAGCTGCCCGCAAGATTGCAGGAACTCCAAGGGAGGATACGAGTGTCTGTGTTCACAGGGCTTCCGCTCCGTCGGGGAGGAGCATGGGGCGGAATGCGCCGCCGAGGGTGAGCACCCGGGGGGGGGGGGGGTCAGTGATTCAGCTATGGTTGGGATAAAAAATTCTGGCAGGGGGGCACGAGGAACAGGATTGAGAATCATTGGTTTGGGGTGTGTTTGTTGGAGGGGGGTTGGTGTTTGGGACGGTGAAGTAGCACGGTGGCTAGCTGTGTTGCCCCCTCCCTCTGGGACCGGGGTGTGAGTCTCGGCCCCAGCTATATGCCTGTATCTTCTCCTGTGTTTCTTTGGGGTTCTCCAGTCCCTGCTCCCTCTCCACGGTCCAAAAAGAAACTAAGATGAATTGGATTTGCCTAAATAGTCCTTGTGTGTGAATGGTGCTCTGCATTGGCTGGGTGCCTGCATGGGACAGGTGGGCATGGAAAATGGGTGGGTGGCATTATGTGAGGGGCACCATTGGGCATCACAGTCGCCTCAGACTTCACCCAGGTCGTCATGTCTGCCAGAAACACCACTGTAAACAATAATCTATGTTTTCCATGCAATTCAGTATTATAATCCCCTATCGTTCCCCAAAACCTTTCCCACTCCCTCCCCAAGGCAACCCCCCGGCACTCCTGCTGCCGGACAACGTGCGCATCCGCCGCTTCAACCTTTCCTCGGAGCAGTTCTCAGACTACGTGGAGAACAGCGAGCACATCCAGGCCCTGGACTACTTATGGGATCCCGAGAACACTGGCCTCAGTAAGACAGCCTGTCTGCGACAGCCTCACTTGGACCCAGCTGCTCTGCATCCTAGCAATAGGCTAATTAAGCTTCAGGATCTATTTGCTGTATTTTTTGATCCCAGCAGATGGCGCTATTGCCTTGCTTCGGCGCTTGCTTTCAGCCTTTTTATGAACAAAATGTTGAATAGTCGGGGTTTATCACGAGGCGTAGGAGGGGTTTATAATGTGGGTTAGGGTATCAGATTATGACAGTTATAAACCCCTCCCAAATCCAATTTAAAATGTTCTCCCACTAATTTCCACCAATGGCTACAAGTTCTTGTATTTGAACTAACATTGAAGTAACTATTTGGTTGAGCAGCATCCAGACTAGTTAGAATCTTATATACCTGGATTATGTCAGCCCCCTATAAAAGGAATGCTAGTTCTTTTCCAGACCCAATCCTTATTTTGGTTGTATTGCATTGTCGACAGACTGATCAATTGTCTGAGAATGTAAAATATTATGCTTAAAGCTTATTTCCTGATGAACAGATGTGAAAATGATACCTTATAATGCAATCACCTGACTCCTTTATAACTATCAGGTTCACAAATTCCATACAGTGTTAGATTTCGTTAATGAAAATAAATCAATAATCAGTGAATAAGGTAGTTAAACTTTGGGGTAGTAATATACAGATAAATGTTATCAGCTGTGGTTTTAGTTACCTTAGTACTGCGGGCAGCTACTGCATGCTGAGATGAGGGTTGTTTCCTCAGGTATCGTTTACTGGACAGTGCTGGGCCGAGGCTCCCAGTTTGGCGGCATCAAACGTGCCTACATGCCCACCTTCATGGACAATGGCAACAACCCCGTGAAGGAAGTCGACCTCAACCTGAGATACATCTCCAAGCCTGACAGCATCGCAGTCGACTGGATCGGCGGGTACCCCTGATGGCCTGCGGCACGGAGTCTTCCAGATTCGCCGTCGCGTTTGTTGTTCCGCACTCGCGTCACTGCCTCCGTTCACGTTGCAGACACATCTACTGGGCGGACTCGGGGACCAACAGGATTGAGGTGGCGAAGTTGGACGGCCGGTACAGGAAATGGCTGATCCACACTGATCTTGACCAGCCGGCTGCGATCGTAGTCAATCCAGCACTTGGGTGAGTACGTAGTCGAGGGAATTGGCAGGATTAACATAAAATACCTGTTGATATTAGAACAGCACCCCTCTTCAGAAGGTCACCGGTTCAAACCCAGCCTGAGCACATCTGCAGGTCCTTGAGCAAGGCCCTCAACCCCCCAGCTCCCTGGGCGCCCCAACAGGTGGCTGCCCTTCGCAGACAGTTTACTCTGCAAAGAGCAAGTTGATGGAGGCATAAAAAGACAATTTCTCCATGAGGATCACTAAAAGTATCAATTATTGTTATTATTATTATTATTATTATTATTAATTATCCTCAGGCGGTGCGTTTGAAGACATACCGCAGATAGCCGAGATCGTGGATAATAGTGAACCATCCACGGACCCCATATATCACATGATTTTCGTGCACTTACATATGGCAAAAGATTAATTACGCACCGTGAGACATTACCAACATTAGATACAGTAATGATAAAGTACATTATACAGTATTATACAGTGCTCTGCAATACTGTACTCTTGAATGAAAGGGATTCTGACATTTTAGCCTAATTCCTATGAGACAATTGAGCACGATCAATCAACTGATGGCAGAGCAATGAAAATCATACTTTTTATACCTCTCAAAGGACAAGAGATCAATGATAAAAAACATATTGTTACACAATTTATAGTTTCCTTTCCAGACTGTTGTAAATCAGAATAGGATAACAGAAACCGCAGTTACTGAAGACTTGGTAACTTTCAGGAGCATCATGCAAAAATGTGTGGAAGAAAACTGAAGAGGCAGAAAGTTGCATTTTAGTTTTTCAAACCAGACAAGTGGACATGATTTTATGCCCCCAGCCCCCCTGTTTCGCTGTGTTCTGCGGTCTATTCCAGCAAACCAGCATTAGATAAACAAATATGAAATACTCCAGGTGCTGCTTGTTGTTATTATATGCTGTTACTATTAGTTATTAGTATGGGTAATAAGTGTCAAGAACTGTTGTGTTTGGGACAGAATGATGTACTGGACAGACTGGGGAACTAAGCCCAAGATTGAGTCGGCCTGGATGGATGGGCAACATCGGCGGAACCTGGTGGAGGAGGACTTGGGCTGGCCCACTGGGCTGGCCGTCGACTACGTCAATGGGGACCGGATATACTGGTGCGACTCGAAGGAGAATACCATCGAGTCCATGAAGGCGGACGGCACAGATAGGAAGATTATAATATCAGGAGGTAATGGCTTAATGACATGATTCTGGAATGATCTGCTGTTCAAGTCCCCATATAATAGGTATTGACGTAGGTTTTCACCGTGATCCCATCTCCCTTCAGACATCGGTAACCCCTACAGCCTAGACGTCTTTGAGGGACACATCTACTGGACGACGAGAGAGCGGGGAGAGGTGTGGAAGACAAATAAATTTGGGAAGGGTGACAGAGTGAAAGTGTTGACCATCAACCCGTGGCTCACTCAAGTGCGTATCTACCAAGAGCACAGGCACAACCTCTCAGGTACAAAATGCTTCGAGGACCGATGACATCACCGCTGAGATCACAGTAGCAACTTCTAGTAGTACACTTCTCCACCTGCCGTATATTTCCAAGAATATGACAAGAACTATCTGCCCTCTATCAGTGCCTAACCCATGCAAGGATGTCTGCAGTCACCTGTGCTTGCTACGCCCAAGAGGCTACACCTGTGCATGTCCCCAAGGCTCCCTGCCCGTCAGCTTCAACCCCAGCGAGTGCGATGCAGGTAAACATTTCCTGTTAGATGGAGTAAGAGAGGTTACCTTTATTGTCGCAACCTCACATCTACCAGAGCAGGAATCACCACTTGCAGGGCCTGTTTTTTTCACCATGTTGGGGACAACTTTGGTGTAACTTTTCTCCCACCCCTACAGCTAAAGAGGTCCCGGTTTCAATGCCCGCTCCATGTCGATGTATGAACGGCGGGACATGCTACACTGAAGAGGATGGGCCCCCCAAGTGCAAGTGAGTCCAACAGTCGGTCCCAAGGATATCCATATGTCACAAACTATAAAGCATCCATAACTGTGAATGAATGGTTTCCCTTTTCAACAAACAGGTGTCTGTACGGCTATGCGGGCAGCTACTGTGAGATGGGGAAGTCCAGTGGGGCGCCTTCAGGGATAGGTATGAGTGCAAATCATAACTTTATCTTGTCCTTTGGTTATGTTACTCTGCGTAATAGCTACCTGCTAACATGTAAATAAAATGAATAAGCTACCATGAGTCCATGAAGTATGTTGAACTGTTGGTCCTGAACTTACATGTGCAAATCAGTTATTCATCCATCCATCCATCCATCCATCCATCTATCCATCGTTCTTTTAACCAGTTATGCAAGTCAGGGTGTTGGAGAGGTTTGTAACCTGAGTCATAAAGCCTGGGTACACCCTGGACAAGACGCCGGCACCCCCTGCAAATCCAGCTTTTTGTAAAGTCTAACAAATACATGTCGAATTTTAAGTAAAGTCTAACAAATACATGTCAATGTTCGTCCCCTTGCTAGTCGCTGTGCTCCTGGTAATAATCGTCATCTTGATCACTGGAGGCCTGGCTGTTGGGATCTTCATCAACTACAGACGTACTGGCTCTTTTATACCCTCCTTGCCCAAACTTCCCAGGTAAACTGCCCCCCCCCCATCCTGCCCGCGAGTCCATGCCCTTGGTGTTTTCTAATCCTACCCTAATAATGCTGCAGCTCATCTTACCGAAGATCCCTGTCTCCACCTGTTCCTGTGTTTATTTGGTGAAAAGAATGATTTTAAATGCTTCCATTAAAGGATTATGACACCGTGGTAAACCGAAGTACGATTTAATGAAATACTATGGATACTGTGGTTCCTCATTGTCCTTTAGGCTTCACCACTTTTAACAAGTCCCAAAACTGTATACCGTTCACATTCACATTTATTTGTCTTAAATTCTTGAGATGTTCAACCTACAAGTGAGGCAATTAATGCAAAACAGACATACATCTCTCACCATGAGCCAACTTAGATGCAAGTGCTGTTAGGCTGAGCTTCCACTGCTTGACCAGAAATAAGAGCAAGATCATTGTGAGGCAGAAATGCTCCGCGCACACATATCACGCAGGAGAGAAAGGGTAATAGACAGGTTCTTCAGCACTGTTCAGATCCTGTGGTTCTTACTGTGGGACTTGGGGTTCCACGGGGGATTATTTACCCAGTTTCACATAATTCTCACCGGCAGTCTGAGCAGCTTGGTCAAGTCCAGCGATGCCGGAAACGGCGTGACATTCCGCTCCGGCGATGACGTCACCATGGACCTGGACCCCCCAGCCGTGGCAGTCTCGGCCATTGACAGAGCCATGCAACTGGTAAGCAACCGTCCCGTGACTGTCCTGCTCCCTGCGGCATCAGCACTTTGACAACGGCCTGCAGTAAATTACCTCCGCACCCCTAGCTGACTTTAAAACACGTTTTAGCATTAACAGGAGTAATATATAAATGGTATTTCTCACCTCGAGAACCTTCATGCTGAATGTTAAACAGTCCAAACTCAAATTCCAGATTCTCTCACAATCAGTAACCTCATACCCTGCAGTCTTGCAGAGTCTGGCAGATTTTGACCGAGGAGTCAAAGGGTGCAGGTTTCACATGTGGCATCCAGACTCTCACTCGCCAAGCAGAAACCTTATGATCACCCTTCAGGAGGACAGACTATGCAAAATGCTGGATAAGACATGTTTAAAACGTGTATTTTTGGCTGGTCTACTTGCATATGCTTTACTTCACTGATTGATTGAATAAGTGAGTGAGTGACTGGGTGAGTAATGAATAATGAGGGTGAATAGTGAGAGATGGATGATTCTCCTCTGATTAGATGCAATGGTGTAGGAGGGAGTTTGATATTAGGAGGGTATGACTTAATATAAAGGCAAAGTGCTATTTATAAGGGGATGAATGAAGCCAAATTAAATATTGCTGACCTTCTCTGGTCTCCAACAGGATGAGAACTTCGCAGTGGGAGGGGGCAAGCAGCCTGTCACGTTCGAGAACCCGCTTTACTCCACAGCCGCTAACGCCACGGGCGACCCCGCCGTGATCCACGCCACGCAGGTACGTAATGCACCCTGCTTTCCATCTGACGCATTCACATGTCGAAGGCCATTCGGCGCCTTCAGTTAATAATCACTTGGGCACTGACTGAAACCGCCATGTTCTGCGGCACACGCAGGTCACCGTTAATGTGAGTGGGGACCCGGCGAAGAACAATTATGAGAACCCGACCTACTGCTTGGAGCAGCCTGCCGTCGCAGTGGAGACTCCATCGACCAGCACAGAATGTGTTCCTGTAGGGACAGTCAACCGAACCCTAACCCTACCTCACCCAGTCTAACGCATTAACTGAAGTTCCGCTACAGTCTACTCTAAGTGTATATAAATGTCCAGCTTCCATACGTACTCTCATGGTACACTTCACATATGTAAATACTGACGTTTTTGTTCTTTTGACACTTGACCTACCACGTGTGACCTTTCTGCTAATTTCAGTTTACGGTTATTTATGACTATCGTCTGTGTTTAATGTTTTATCCCTTTTATACTTAGGCTACTTTTTAAATGTCTTAGAATTAGGCAAAGAAGCATTTCACTACACATGGTACTGAACATGTCTGTGTATTTGGTTAAGTAAAACCTTGATTCGATTTGAAGATTGAAATCTTTGTTGGGTAGAATGTTAACAGAATTCGATAAGATTTTGTTTGTCTGTGTTGCAGGAATCCAGGTGGAGCTTATTTAAGAGGAAACTGAAACCTGGCACCACTTTCGAAAATCCTACATACTCAGAGGCAAGACAAGCCCATTACTCTCTATGTTATGAACCAACGGCTTTATTTTCTTTTACGCTAAAATCTCGTGGAAAGGCCTGCAGTCTCTGGTTCTGTTACTTACTCTTGGGTTGGCAAACGTTGTGGGGCTGTCGCCTCATTCGTATGTTTGTAAATGCGGAATATTTTCCCAAGATTATTTTGGAGGATTACTTGCTTGAACCTGACCTGGCGCTGCGTTCGTCCCTTTTTAGATGCAAGAGGAGCGTGTGGTGGAAAGCGGAGAGGGTGGCAGCTCCGAGCCGGTCTCACCCTTCGCCCCGCCCGTCAGAGCTCCGAAAAAGGAGCGAGCCAATGCATACGCGCCTACGGAGGACACCTTCGGAGACACAGCCACTCTGGTGAAGGAGGACAGTGATGTGTAATGCGCTCTGGTCACAAATTCCCAACCAAGGACACAGTCTCCTTTGCACAGAATCTATTTTTATATGCAGCCTGTGAACGAAACTAAGATTGTTTGGAAAATCGATGAAAGTTCCTATAGCCTGAACTGCAGAGGTCTCAGCTGACTATGCCATTTGTTTCTTATTCCAATTCTCATGTTGATTTTTTTATTACAATGTACTATATGTATATCTTTGCACTGAACTGGCTGATAGCAGTTATAAATATGCTGTATATTTGTAAATTTGTGAAAGATTATGTCAATAATATTCTCTGAAAATAACCTATTTTGGAATAGATGATCTTATTCATAGATATACGTGAACAGGATGTCACTTTTGACTGAAGTGCATTGCAGATATAAACATACAGATATTATTTAACAAAGGTCATACTTCAGACATGAACAGATGAACGCATGCATTTCATCCTGCATGTTTATATACCTCATTACTGGGCTGAAAACAAGACAAAAAAACAAAACAAAGATATTTTCATTGTTAGATTCTTGATTCTTATCATAGAAATTTCCTGAGGATAGATTAAGGGTGTTCCTGTCATTTCATATTGACCATGCACAGCCAAATATTTTAAAGTTCCTTTCCTTCCTCTTATATGCAATATTTTAAAATGCAATCATATCCGTTTTAGACTCCATTGAACAGTACTCTGAAGCCGTTTAAAGTAATCGTCTTCAAAAAATAATACAAGTTAAAGGATATTATTGAACTGTGATACTCAACTGTGTAGATATAATGAACCGAAAATTAAACATCCTCTTCAGATCAGCCAAAAGTATAGCTGGAGAGCCTGCATAAATAAGTAATAAAATCTTAGAAAGCTGAACAGGTAACTTTTATCTTGCAGAATGAACACATGTTTAATGATTTCATTAAAAAGTTACTTAGAACAAAACTTGAACATTTCATTTTCCTGTATGTTCAACTAAGCAAGAGTTTTATCCTTGTAGTTGCTATATTGTCGAAAGTAAGCAATTTACATGCTTTACTGTAGCCCATATTCAGACACAGCCCATGTATGTACACTGGATACTACAGCCTACCATGCTGCAATGGTCGTTTTTGTATATTAATGGCAAGAGTTTGTATGAAAAGTTAAAATGTCTTTGTAGGCAGAGACCAGGAACTGGAAGACACAATTATGCTGCTGAGAAAAATCTAATAAATTTCTTATTTTATCATTGAATCTCCTGAATGTTGCCCTGGTCTCAGGGTCTAGCACTGTTTGGCCAGTAGGGGGAGCTGGGAGCAATACTGGATTTATTTCCCAAAATATAATACAGCAGGTAGCTTAGCGTCAACCCCATTAAAGAAATGTTACTTGTTTATCAGGAAAAACTTACGATAACCATTGTTATGTGCTACACTTTATTGGGGATAACGTTAAACTGAGTTAAACATCTACACAATTAATCTAAGGGTGTGAAATGGTCACTCAAAATAGAATCGCTATTATTTCGTCTTTATGGAAGAGGAAACGTCACTTAAAATAAATAAATGAATAATAAATTCATTTATATAATAAATGAATGAATAATAGGTTAACTATGTATTTTTTAATTTCCTGATTTATTTATTTATAGATAAATATGTTAAGGAGGTGGGCAGCCCTAACACCATTCTAAATCACTATTGGTCAGACAGGTAAACCAGGCAGAAGCAATAGTAAGAGATTAACTAGTTGTCTTAACTTGTCTCTAGTCGCACAATGGCTTCCACAAGGTGCATTGGGAAGTAGCTGAACAGATTGAACACTAGGTGCCTCATACTTCAACAAATCTGGAAATAAATAAACGAGGACGTAAATACATACATCTTTGGCGTAAATAAAATTCTCAGATTTATTTATTTATCTATGGGAAGGATTTATTTATTTATACCCGCAATTAATTTATTTTATGCCGAAGATTATATATTTGTTTTTAATTCTCATTTTTATCCACTTTCATGAATGAAATCCGTGGAGGAAATACACGCATTAAGCTACAGCACGTTAAGACAAGAACACTTTTGAAGAACACTGATCAGCATAGCCAATGGGACCGTTGCTCATTTTCTGAAATGGGGTGAGAGGAGAATGTTCAAGGTGAAGCTTGTTATGGATGAAGGGAGGTAGGAGAGAGGAATCCATATGATCTTAGCATCCCAGCCAGCGGCGTAGCGTGTCCTGGGGTGTCGGGCTGTCAGGACATGCTCCATGCACCAAGTCACCTTGGAGAGATCTGTGCTGCATAGCATGTCCATGCGATAACGCTGTATTTGCAAATCTGGAGTGATGCAAACGTCACATGCTTGGCTCAGTAGTAAAAGGAAGTGTTGCGTCATACAAAATTCATCATTCTTAACTGCCGAAATTAATTTGGGGCAACGGTGCAATTTTGTTAATCCAAAGCACGTTAGTACTGCAAGTTTTCAAACACTAAAATTCTAACAATTAGTGATAGTGTTAAAGTTCATGTTTAGTCAGGAAAGGAGATCTACAGTGTATATATATGTCTGAAATTTTCAGCACTGTACAATAATAACAGAAAAATAACCTTTTAAATAGTTGCTGGGTGAAAGATACCAAGAAAAATATTTCCACCGTTCTCCATAACCTATTTGGACCAACTGTACCTCACTGGTCCAGTTTACAACTGAAAGAATTCTCAAGATAACGTCTATCACAAGGAAAGAGTGTTATCTCACATTTTTCCATAAAGCGGTCGCCATACGAAGACTTGACCTCTGCTGGTAGCTGGTTCCACATTCGCCAAAGATCTGCCTCAATCGCATCCATATCAGTTGCCCCCGTTTTAAAATAGCCAGGTTCAATGATGCTGACTTTCACCCCAAAAAACCGCATGTCCCTCCTGGGTATGAGAAATACATATATTGAAATATTGCATTAAAAGTAAAAAAATAATTGCGAGTATAAATATCAAAATGGACACTGAATATAATATATTAAAACTAGTTCCATTATAAGTGTACATAAAAGCTGAAACTTCCAAAGGAAATTTCTAGGAAATGGATATCATAGCATGGTATTAATTAGCTGTAGGTCTAATAATTCTTAAGGATGTAAATATTAAATTGACTATACAATTTCCATTTGTAGTTTCCGTAATCCCTGCAACAGATTAGTATCCCTTCCATGTTGTACCCCAGGCCACAAGCGTCTGCTCCATGAGACAGGCTCCACATCCCCCCCTTGTGGCCATGTACTGGATAAGCAGTTAATGGATGGGGCTTCCATAACACTTTATCCAGTATGGGGTTGCACTGAACCTGCAGCCTCTCCCAGGAACACAGGGAAGGAATATACAAAATCCAGGCTCACAGATACAGGAACAGGAATCAAAACCCCAGCCCTGGACGTTATGAGGCTGCAATATCCATCATGATACTGCGTTAATAAACAAAATGGGAAAGTATTTCACATTTATTTGAAATGTTTCCTTAGGTTGTAGAAGTAAGGTCATTAATTACAGCGTAACACACCATAAGAATGGTAAAGGGAAGGAAACTGACCCACCTCAGGTTGTCTGAGAAGGCCTCCACGCCCCATTTGGACACACTGTAGCCCCCCCCAACTATAGCCAGTCTCCCAAGGACACTAGACATGTTAACCACTCTGCCTCGGGCCTTCTTCACCAGCGGAAGGAGTTTGAGGGTGACCTCGATCAACCCTACGAGGTTCACATCCAGGACCTTTTTAAAGTCTTCCATCTGCATCCAGTCTGCAGTACCGATGGGTATGGACCTCCCAGCATTGTTCACCAAACCCCAAAGACCTGAATTAATTAGACAACCTACATTAATTACGTTCAAATATGTAATTAGCACAATTAAAGTAATGATTTCTTAACTTTGTATCTCACCCAGGCAACAGCTATAGATACCTTTGTAAATATACCTTTGTCTTGCAGAGTTACGGATTTGTTTAAAAACGCATCTAATAGGTGAAAGATAACTATGATCATTTTAAAACAACGTAGAGTTGTCAGTCTTTGAAATCTGTCTTATCTCTCACAGTGCCTGACTCTAACTGGCACCTCTATCTCTCACAGTGCCTGACTCTAACTGGCACCTCTATCTCTCACAGTGCCTGACTCTAACTGGCACCTCTATCTCTCACACTTCTACTTGCCTCACCTCTCTCCCCGACCTCGGCACGCACCAGCTCCACAGCCTTGTCAATGGAGGCGCTGTCTGTGACATTGAGCAGAATGGTCTTCAGTCTGGAGCTAGCGGAGGCCTGTAGATCCGACGAGCCCTTTTCCGTCAGGCATGCAGCGACCACGTTGTAACCTTTCCGATCGAGCTGCCGGGCGAGCAGATTGCCAAAGCCACTGTCGCAGCCGGTCACAAAGACATACTTATCCTCGATATTGTCAATTTTCAGAGAGTCCTTCATGTACCAGCCTAATGCGACCAAGGCTGCAGTAGCCAACAGACACGACAGAAGGGTGTTTGATGAGACTGCCTGTGTGGATAAAAGAATATCAACTGCATTGATGTATCAAGTTGCTACCATAGTCTGATCCCCTGTTAACGAATTTCTATAACTGGTAAGTCCGAAGACCCAGACAAAAGATATTCTGGAGAAATATGGCAAATATAGACTTAGTTACCAGGAGTTGACATTGACTCAATGACATCTATTAATTATTATTAATAACTGTGTATTAATAACTGTGTGTGGTTCTTCCTCACCTGCATAACTGCATGGTTAATGTTCTTCGCTTCAAGAATCTATAACATGAGAAATTATGTTGTGAAAATTGCAGCTGTGTCATTCAGTAAAAGGCAAAACCCCAGACCCAGAATAGAGACATTTTCTTTTATAACATAATGGTGAGACTCTATGTACAGCACATTGTAGGGTTATTTTTTTGTGCTTTTCTGTCTTTGAGGCGAAATAATTTTTGTTTAATAGAATAAACACCCGTTTACATGGACTATAATCCTAAAGCTTGGTTGCACAGATGTTCTCCACAAAGGTGTATAAGAAGAAACACCTTGGTTTCGGTATTTCGTAAGTATGTTTTTAGTTTTGTTAGTGAGTAAGACTGATATTTTCCGCACTCTGGTCTTTTTTGCTGATTTGCCCGTTATATAAAACCTATATCATTACAGAACAAACAAATATAGCATACAAATAACTCTAGGTACAAAAACATATGATATATAGTGATATATACAATATACTTACAGTATATGAACATGTATTAGAGCAGCATTTAGAATATGCAACATAAAACGTAGATGTCTTAAGATGTTTTATGTAATATACCATATACTAGGCAGATACGCAAAGAGTATAGAATATGTTTCTATACACACAATATCCATCCATCCATTTTCCAAACCGCTTATCCTACTGGGTCGCGGGGGGTCCGGAGCCTATCCCGGAAGCAATGGGCATGAGGCAGGGAACAACCCAGGATGGGGGGCCAGCCCATCGCAGGGCACACTCACACACCATTCACTCACACATACACACCTATGGGCAATTTAGTAACTCCAATCAGCCTCAGCATGTTTTTGGACTGTGGGGGGAAACTGGAGTACCCGGAGGAAACCCCACGACGACATGGGGAGAACATGCAAACTCTGCACACATGTGACTCAGGCGGAGACTCGGGTCCTAGAGGTGTGAGGCAACAGTGCTAACCACTGCACCACCATGCCGCCCCACACACAATATGTATTTGTGTAATAAGGCACAAGTGTTATGAGATGTAACATTGTTGGAGTGATTTATAAATGTATGGTGTCCAAGAAACACACCTCCAAGTGGGTTCACTCAGAAATCATTCTCAACTGCACTTAATCAATAAATCTATTAGTCAACGAATCAATCGTTGGAAGGTCCCTCTGATCGATGCATCTTGGCTCAGCCTAGGCGGTCTGACCTCTTGGTTTAGGATTTTGTGGTTTGGTTTCGCTTAATGTTTCACATTCTTCTTGTAGTTCTCCTAAGCCTGTTTTGAGTCACGCTAGGTCATCCAAAGCACTTGAATCCTGCTTAACCGTCTTGTCTGCATACCTCACCATCATGTCAACCCTGAGCTCCCGGAGGGGCAGAAGACAGGGCACCCTGGGTGTGCACAGTTAGGGGTGTGTCCGTCTGCTCTCAGGTTGGTGTCACGCTGTTACACTTCATTTTCCTTAAATTGTGGCTTGGATGCATGCCACAATGTACAATGCATTCTAAGGGTGATGTTTTTTTGGAATGATTTTAGTTTGGCACAACAATATCCTTTGAATAAATAATGCATGCATGAAAAAGCTAGTAAACCCTAAGCGATGGTCACAGAGCATGACCCATTAGTAACAAGGCAGTACTGACTATACCCGCTCAGACAGAAAATTCATTGGTCAGTTGCCCCAAGACAATAATCATTTTATTCATTCCTAGTTATGGATTAAAACTTCATGAACAATGAATCATTCACAATGCTTAGGGTGGCGTTGTAATGGAATACATTGTTTGGTATTGTCACTGGGGGGTGGGGGGGGGGTGGTAGTGGTGAAGTGTGGTGTGACTGTTATAAGTTGCCGAGGGAAAAGATCCGTCTTTGGGATATGCGATTGCAATGAAATATCCTACAAATGTACATACATGTGCTGTTTTGAATTCTTTTTGCAAACCAGTTCAGATTAAGTCTCTGGATTTGTGGATACCTATGCATTCAGTGAGATTAACATTCTTTAAGGAATCGTCACCGAAATAATTATATCGAGAAAGTGAAATACAATGCAAGGTTGTCTTTAACCTGGTCCTGTAACCTTTTACTAAAACACGCGCACTGCGCTACACGGAAGCAAAAACATGTATGGATTGTTTGTAATATGCCTATGAATTAAATTTACAACAGCCGCAATAAGAAGTAACCACTAGATGGCCAACGTGCACGTTAAAAACGTGATTTTCAGGGCGCAGACTCGTAGCCAGCTATGACGTCACCGAGGCCTGGACTTCGGTCATTTTTTTTTTCGGGGGAAAAAAATCGAAGCTATATACGACTGGATAAAAAAAAATCTGCGACCGAGAACTTCTCCTCCGAGTTGGGTGCCTTTAGTTAGACATGTTTATTGTCGTTGTGGGAGTTGCTAGCTCGCATCAGCACTTCCATTGACAGCATTTGAAATTTATGCTCGTTGGCAAGAGCAATGCGGCAGGCGTGCGTGTGAACTGGCAGGCAGCATACCAGCTGGAAAAACATTAAATCATCGCTGCTCCGTTATCTGTGAAAAAAACTTTATGAACAGTTATGTGGTACAGCAGGAGTAAAGGAAATATGTTAAATATCCTTAATCTGGCCATGATGAAGGCTATGATATTTCTTTACTCACATGCCTGGGCGCAACACACACACACACATATATATAATCTTTGTAGGGACTCGCCATTTCTCTGAGCATAAACCTAATCCCAACTATGACAACCTCAACCGTAAGTAACTAAAATTTTGGCTTTTAAATTATTTTTTTTTCAATTAACAGATTTTTTATTGAATTTCCCTTTGCAATGACCGAAAACAAACAAAAAAGTGTCCCCACAAGGTCAAAATAGCCAGATATTTGAATCACATTGCAGGGATGCACAAATCACAGTTTTGGTGTTTTGTGTGGAGGGTGTGGGTGCCAAAACAATTCAGTTGGTGTAACTTAAAATTAAAACCCCATGAAAAATAAAAAGTTTGTTGCAATAGCAACAGGTCTCTTTCTCTATGCTATCTACCCCAATATACATATTTTATATGTATAATTCTATACTTCACACCATTATAAACATCTTTAATACAGACACCAAATTGTACCTCAAAAAGTGCAAAAAAAATATGAAAAACAAATACATAATAGATCATTAAAATATTGTGCTAAAAATGTAAAGCCTTATTTAAAAACCATATTTAATGATATAATGTTTAAGGTTTGTATTATACAAGCTGCATGACAAACTTACCATTACGCACACACTGCTTCTCCTTTTTGATCTAAAGGGTGGGTTTACAGAATGGCCTGTTCTGGTTCTGCTATATTTCCCGGTTCCCATACCCAGATTACACCATCATTTCTGCTATTTTAACCGCCTCATTTAATAAACGTTCTGGCCATACAGACCGTAGTGAGTTTAGTTCTTGAATTCCTCATTCTGCCACCCTTACCATTCCTATTGCTTTCAACAAGAATTAAAACTACAAATGATATATGTTTTTTTTCTCTTATTTTACACTGACTTTCAGCACTAAACAGGACCGTTGTCGTGCTGATTTGGATAGGGGGAGTTCCCCAGGTGAATCTCATTTATATTCATGACCATAGCTTTTTGGACAATTGAACAGAAACATACTTAAGTAAAGGTTTTCTATTTATTAAACTAAAGGGAATTTGTGAATGACTTCAATACAGTTACATACAATGGTGATTACAAAATTTGCTGGATATTGACTAGTCTGTGATTTTTGACATTATTCCACCATGTTGTGAAAATCAGTGTTTCATAATAGCAATTGATACTGTTATTGGTCCCTGTGGGGAAATTGTCTTTTTACACCTCCCTCAACTTGCTACTTGCTCTTTTTTTGTAGAGTAAGTTGTCTGTGAAGGGCAGCCACCTGTTGGGGCACCCAGGGAGCTGGGGGTTAAGGGCCTTGCTCAAGGACCTGCAGATGTGGCAAGGTTGGGTTTTAATTGCTGATTTTCTTGATTATAAGCACACAGGCTTAGCCCACTGAGCCATACACTGCCCCCCAAAATGTACTTTTTGTAAGATATACTTTTCTAAAAAAAGAAACATAACATCTTGCAAAATACTACAGGGTGGGCCATTTATATGGATACACCTTAATAAAATGGGAATGGTTGGTGATATTAACTTCCTGTTTGTGGCACATTAGTATATGTGAGGGGGAAAACTTTTCCAGATGGGTGGTGACCATGGTGGCCATTTTGAAGTCGGCCATTTTGGATCCAACTTTTGTTTTTTCAATAGGAAGAGGGTTATGTGACACATCAAACTTATTGGGAATTTCACAAGAAAAACAATGGTGTGCTTGGTTTTAACATAAAGACATGGTGTTACTTTATTTTCACATGGTGTTATTTTGTTTTTGCATGGTGTTATTTTTTTACTTCCATCAATTCAATCATTTGCCAGGTATTTATTTAATGTAAAACCTCCCAACTACCGCCTTTGCCAAATAGTTTTTAAATAAATAGTGCAGGCTGGAATGCATGCCGGTCTCAAACATCCAGTTATGTGTGCACGCGTGATAGAGGGTCCCGTACGGTGTCTTGCCTGCCTGGTGCCCAGGTAGGAGACCTTCCAGATCGTGTGGATAAGCTTTTGGCCCCAGCTGGGGTGGATCCAGTTGTCGTGGTGCATGTTGGCACCAATGACATAGGCAAGGGTAGAAGGGCTGTTCTGCAGGATAAATTTATAGAAGTCGCCAATAAGCTTAGAAGCAGAACGTCCACGGTGGTATTCTCTGAAATACTCCCCGTGCCACGTGCAAGTCAGGCTAAGTTCATAGTCATATTGTAAGTGGGCACCGTAATAGGCCTACCCTTTGTTATCTGTATTTAAACGCCAGGAGTATTAGGAATAAATTTCATGATTTAGAGGCTTTTATCTCATCGGACTCTTATGATATTATAGGAATAACTGAAACGTGGTTGAGTGAAAAGGATGGACAAGAATATAATATGGATGTTTACACGTTGTTCCGTAAGGATCGTATAGGAAAAAAGGGAGGTGGTGTTGCAGTATATGTAAAGGAAAACTTGCAGGCAAGGGAACTTACTGATATAAATAAAACTACGGAAGCAATATGGGTAAAATTAGATGCTAAAAACTCAAATAGCCTAATTGTCGGTGTTTGTTACAGAACACCTAATATAGCTGCTGAGGAAAGCAGATTGTTATACAGTGATATTAGGACGATGAGCAATAAAAACGATGCGGTAGTTATGGGTGATTTTAATCTACCAGGAATGCAGTGGGACATTGTCACTGGCTCTTCAGAAAATGAACTGGAGATGGTGGAATTAGTACAGGATTGTTTTTTTTACTCAGTTTGTTAACACCCCTACCAGGGGAGATGCCATTCTTGATCTTGTTCTCTCTAATAACCAGGACAGGATTGGTAAATTAGACGTTTTAGAACCACTTGACAGTAGCGATCATAACATGGTCAAATTTGAGGTTAAGTTTAGTGTTCGAAGAGCTAAGTCCAAATCAAAAATATATAATGTTAGGAAGGCTGACTTTAAGTGTATGAGACTAAAACTAGAAACTGTGAACTGGATGGAGTTAAATAACAAAACTGTTGAAGAGGCCTGGGAATTTTTTAAAAGCACATTATTGCAAGTGCAAGAGGACTTCATACCTGTTTCCAGCAAGAATAAATCTAGGAAATTGCAACCTAGGTGGTTTACTAGGGAAATAAAGTATAAAGTAAGGAGGAAAAGGGGCTTTGTTCCAGCAATGGAAAATAACTGATGATGACAGAATTAAGCAGGAATATCTAAGTCTACAGGCTGAGTTAAAAAATATTAGATGAGCTAAAAGAAATGTCGAAAGGATGGTTGCATTGGAAGCTAAGGATGACGTTAAAAGTTTCTTCCAGTATTTTAACTCTAAAAGAGCTCTAAAACCTGAAATTACTAATCTGCAGGATAGTAAGGGTCTTATAATAGTAAACGACATTGATATAGTAAATGAGTTCAATGATAGTTTTGCACGGGTATTCACTGTTGAGGACCTTAGTAATTTACCAGTTATTACCTATCCAGCATCGTCTATAGCGAATATATATATAACTGAATCAGGTGTTTTGCAAAGCCTAGCTAAGCTCAAAATAAATAAATCACAGGCCCCTGATGGCATCTTACCTATAGTGTTAAAAGAGATGAGGGATATTATTTGCCGACCCTTAACTTTACTGTTTCAAAAATCCTTATCTGAAGGTGTGGTACCTTCTGATTGGAAGCACGCCTTCATAACGCCCATTTTCAAAAAAGGGGATAGAAATAATTTGTCTAACTATAGGCCAATCAGTCTAACTTGTATAACTGGTAAAGTTATGGAGGCTATAATCAAAGAGAAAATGGTAGATTACCTGGACTCCAATAACATTTTGCGGGATAGCCAGCATGGATTTAGGAGAGGTAGATCCTGTTTAACAAATCTGTTGGAGTTTTTTGAGGAAGCTACTCGGGAAGTTGATGATAAGAAGGCCTATGATGTCATCTACTTAGATTTCCAAAAGGCTTTTGATGTTGTCCCCCACAAGAGGCTCCTACTTAAACTCAAAGCGACAGGTATTTTAGGTACCATAGCGACCTGGATTGATAACTGGTTAACAGATAGGAAACAGCGAGTAGTTATAAGAGGCACAATGTCACAGTGGGCCTGCGTTCATAGTGGGGTACCGCAGGGTTCGATTTTAGGACCACTATTGTTCCTAATTTACATAAATGATATGGATACCAATATATACAGTAAACTGGTGAAATTTGCAGATGACACCAAGGTGGGTGGTGTAGCAGATACTGAATTAGCGGCTCAGCAGCTACAGCGGGATCTTGATTTAATTAGTGACTGGGCCGATACCTGGCAGATGAAATTTAACGTCGATAAATGTAAGGTACTCCATCTAGGGAGCAGAAATATAAAGTACAGGTATTTCATGGGTGTCACTGAAATAAAGGTAGCTGATCATGAGAAATACCTTGGTGTGTATGTTGATGCTTCCATGTCCCATTCTCGCCAGTGTGGGGAAGCAATAAAAAAGGCCAATAGGATGTTGGGGTATATCTCCAGGTGTGTGGAGTTTAAGTCAAGGGAGGTAATGCTAAGATTATACAATTCCTTGGTGAGACCTCACCTAGAATATTGTGTGCAGGTTTGGTCACCATATCTTAAAAAGGACATTGTGGCCTTAGAAAAGGTGCAGCGTAGGGCCACAAAAATGATTCCTGGTCTTAGAGGAATGTCATACGAGGAACAGTTACTTGAGCTAAATCTGTTCAGTCTCAAGCAAAGGAGACTGAGGGGGGACATGATCCAGGTATATAAGATTCTAACAGGTTTGGATGCTGTTCAACCAAATAGTTACTTCAGCATTAGTTTAAATACACGAACTAGTGCAAGCTGAATCCTTGGGTTCCTTTAAATCAGAGCTAGATAAGATTTTAACGACTCTGAGCTATTAGTTTAGTTCTCCCCAAGCGAGCTTGATGGGCAGAATGGCCTCCTCTCGTTTGTATAGTTCTTATATTTTGTATAGTTCTGTCTATTAGATATCCAGTGCTGGATGGCAAAAAATTTCCTTATGTTAAACACAGAAAAAACAGAAGTTCTGGTAATTGGTCCCAAGGCTGCTAGAAATAAGTTCCACCACCTCAACGTTGGTAACCTTCCTACACAACCTAACATGGTAGTTAGAAATCTTGGCGTTCTTGTCGATTCAGATCTATGCTTTGATGCTCACATAAGAAGTATTACTAGAACTGCATTTTATCATCTACGGAACATAGCCAAGCTTCGTAAGATGCTCTCACTTAATGATGCAGAAAAACTAATACATGCCTTCGTAAGTTCCAGACTGGATTACTGTAATGCCCTCCTATCGGGTTGCCCGTCTGGATCCTTGCATAAACTTCAGATGGTACAGAATGCTGCAGCCAGAGTTCTAACAAACACTAAAAAATTTGATCATATTACACCGGTCTTATCCTCTCTTCATTGGCTGCCAGTTAAGTCTCGAATTGACTATAAAATACTGCTATTAACTTATAAAGCACTAAATGGCCTTGCACCAGAATACCTTAGTGAACTGCTGACCACATACAACCCTCCACGCTTGCTTCGCTCTCAAGCCATGGGATATCTGTTAGTGCCTAGGGTAGAAAGAGCTACGGCAGGCTGCAGAGCTTTCTCCTACAAAGCTCCTCAGCTGTGGAATGGTCTTCCACCGGATGTGCGGGTTTCAGGTTCACTCTCAATATTCAAGTCCAGACTAAAAACACACCTGTTTAGTTTAGCGTATAGGGACACTAGTTCTAGCCCTAGCTAACTCTTCACTCCCAGTCAGACCTGTAGTGTGAGGTGTAGAGCTGGGTGGGGATCGGTGCCATTGGCTTTGGATGAACTGGATTGTCAGTGCTGTCACTCTAGCTTTGCAATCTCTTGTGGAACTGGAGTGCTGACATTTCAGGGACTCCCCATGCCGGCATTCCCACTTGCCTCTCCCTCCTACTGATGCTGCCATAGCCATATCTGCCGGAGCTTGCAGATTGCACTTCATATTGTACTCACCTAGCTTTTAGCACTGCCAATAGCCTCCTCTACTATGCCTAATTGTACATTTTATTTCCCCTACTCCTCCTGGGGGGTGATGCCTGGAGACCTCAATCTATCAAGATATCCAGCACACCCGACCACCACCAGTGACGTCCCTGCATCCAGCTCGCCGTTCTGATCTTCCATGTATGACCCGCTGCCTTACCTCTGGTTGCCTGGCAATTGGAAGAAGACTCGGCTTCGGCATTGGCTTATCTTCCTTGCTCTCCTCTCTCTATTTGACTATCCCTGCCGGCCCCTGGAGGATGGGCTTCCCCTTTGAGTCTGGTCCCTCTCAAGGTTTCTTCCTTCTAGGGAGTTTTTCCTTGCCACTGTCGCCTATGGCTTACTCACTGGGGGCTTTGGGTGAGGATACTGTAAAGCGCTTTGAGACAATGTAATGTTGTGATAATGCGCTATATAAAAATAAATTTGTTGTTGTTGTTATGTTCTTATCCGTGGCACCAAGACTGTGGAACAGCCTGCCTTATGTTCTGTGCGCAGCTGAGTCTGTTGATTCTTTTCAAAAACAACTGAAAATATTTCTTTTTAAACAGGCATTAATCAGCGCTGAGTAGTTCCTGTTTGTTTATTTTTATTGGTAATGCCTGTGTTTTGTTCATTTTGTATTGGATTGTCGTTCAGCGCTCTCTGACCTTTGTCTGCTATATAAATGAACAACTACTAGATTGATCAGTGTTGAGACACAACAGCACATGGTGTACAACAATGAAATGTATTATTTGCCCTGAACCCATAGGTTCAAAGGGTTGTATATCCAACCTAAGCAGACTTTTAAGACAGCACAGGATTGATCTGAAAGAGTGCACAGTGTTTGATGCCTTGCGGTCTCTGGGCCCAAATGAACCATCTTCAGCCAGTGGCAACACTAGCTCCTCACCAGCAGGGACAACCAGCCATGGGACACCATTCTCATTTGCATTAAGGGGAAAGGTGACCAAAGAAAAAACTGAGATTCACAGACTGGTAACCGGGTTTGGTTTGGTTTGGCTTGGTTGCGGGCAGCGGGCAGGTGTTGTGAAAATCACTGAATCCACTTTATTTAGCATTTTACTCCCATTGAGGCTGGGTTATTTTGAATGTTCGAATTAAAGATATTTTTTGTTATTTAAACATATGTCCTCCTTGATTTACCTTTATGGAATTAAAATTGGAAACAAGAAATTGGTAATAAGAACCGGAATTAATAAGCAGGACCGGAATCGGAATCATTAAATTCAAACGATACCCAAGTCCGTCTGTATGGCTTTCCTTCAGTTACTCTGTAGTCTTAAAACATGTGCTAATGTTGTCTATCCTGTATGAGTGTTTACTTGAATTTAAGCTTCTGCTGTTTCCCTTGTTGCAAAACTACTGTTAAATTTTCCCTAAGACAGCAAGTTTAAAATACGTGACACTGTATTGCAACACCAAAATTACTTAACTTCAACGGCTTAAGTTTATGAAAGCTACACTTCAGAGCCTAATATAGTCCTTTTTTTACATTCCTTATGTGTTTATGAAAAACGTCCACTTAAATAGATCCAACTTTGCATTTCCCAAAATCTGATAAGGAAGCCAACTACTTTCTATTTGTACTTTATTACATGAAGTTATTGCAAATGTTATAATTGTGCTCTGTACAAATAATCGTATTTTGTACAATTTAAATCTGATCCAGATAATTTGATCAAGGATTTTTAAGTGATTACTAGTGATTACACAAGTACATGACATAATTAACATACATACATGCATACTGTACATACATATCAATCAACTCAGTTTCAGAATCAGATTTATAAGTTATAAATATAACTTACACAAGGAACTTGGCTCCTGCCAGTGGTGTCTCTGAAGCTATACAGACAATATACAAACAATGAACATATAACTTAGACAATGAATAATATACAAGCGATGTACAGATTATGTACAAGACAAGTAATATACATACTGTAAAGTGTGAACAACGAAAATGAACATCTTGTATGGGAATGTGATTGAGGTGAATGAGTATTGTACAGTGCAGTATTTGTAGCTAGCAGATGATACCGATCAGCTGTTTATGAAGGTGACGGTTTCTCCCTCTAGTAGTTTTGGTATTCAGGGTTCTGTATTGTTTGTCAGAGGGCAGGGATCTAGAATTATTTTCCCTAGTCCTGGAAAGTGGGCAGGGAAGCACTAATGAATTTTTCTGCTGTCTTTACCATTTGCGCTAAAGAGCGCTGTGCCGAAGCTGCTATCCATGGCGCCATCTTGGTTCTATATCTACTGATATGTATTAAACGAATACTATACAAACGGGATCGTTTGATCTCAGTTCTTTCACAGGAACGGCTGCTCAGTTCGTCTTTATGACCGTGTTACAGAATACTGCAACAGGTCCTGAGCTTTATTATATAAAACCACCTGTTAAATGGCATCTTATGGATTAGGTGACAATATGAGAAACAATACTAGCTCATAAGTCTGAACAAGACATTATAAGCGGCAATGACAAGATTATGGATTTCTCTTGGAAGACCATATCTGTAAGTATGAAGCAATCAGTTATGCAGGTTGGCCTGCAGGTGAGCAGGATCCAGAAAATCTTTGCATCCCACCCAGGCGAGTAGCGTACGCGAGGGTGGGCAGCAGAAAGGGCGTGTTCCATGCAGCTCACCACCTTCATCAGGTCCCCGTCTGTCATCTTCAAAGAATATCCAAGAGGTTGGACATTCTGGAGAGCGCTACTGAGAAATACTGAGAAAGTGGAAGCTACCCACATGACCCAAACACTCTCCAAACTCAGCACCCACACACTCATGAGGAAGCTCTGAAAGAGCTATGGAGTTCAGTCCCTGACAGTGGAATAAAGGTGCAAAAGTCAGCCATATCAAGAGCATTCTGTATGGGCCCATGTCTCATTTAACACCATCCCTGCAGAGAAGTATGGTGGGAGCATCATGCTCTGGGGATGAGTTTCAACTTCACGCACCAGATGAATCCCTGGGACTTGGAGGGGGCAGGTGGAGTTAGTCATCGGGACGGTCACCTCTGACGAGGGGCACTGTAGTGCCGCCGGGGTTGGAATCTCCCAGCATGCCCTGTGTGCAACTGTAAATAGCCCCATTGTATTGTTGTTGTAGTTATAATTATAGTTGTATTTCCCTGTTGTTACGTTTGTGTTTGCCCGTGTCTTATATGCACCCTGTTCTATCCTCATGTGTCTTTAATATTGTGTAAATTATTCACCACATGTGTACCTGACAGTCCAGTGTTTTCCTCCTGTGTTCGGTTGGGTGCCTGTTACAATCCTGTTCTGGACTACAAAAAAAGAGCACGATCCGTCCTGGCTAGCAAGTCTCCTTGACCTTCGTTAGGCTTGCGATGCCTCAGTCCGCCCATGCGCTACAATATTATCATGCCACAGGGTTTAAACACACACAGTGCACTGGATTGTACATGCTGTAAATGCTAGTGTAAATGACGTCCGTAATATGTTGAAACATCAGTGAAGGTAAGTGTGTTGTGTTCTCGTAAAAGTGTCATATATAGTCGTCCCCTAATGTGGCGTATTTGTAATTTCCTCCCTGATGGTGTTTGAAGTGTGTACTGGTGACGTCCCCTTCCTGCTGGTACTCTCACTGGCAGTTAGGGTAAATAAACATGTCATCTGTGCTTTTGCATATTGATTGAGCATGTGTCATCGTGCTGACATTGCAGCGATATTTATTTCTCTCCACACTGAAAATCAGTCAGTACATCCATGCATTTCCAAAGGTTGCATTTTGCACTGAAAATCAGTGCATCAATTTGGTCGCATTGGATAAAGCTATTCGTCGACTCATTCACCATGAAGCTTATAGAAGGTCTCAGTACCAGCCTGCAACATGTTGACAATTCATTATTAAATCTGGTTAGTAGATACACCTGTTGTTTCACACAGAATAAAAATGTCATTCTGCTAATCTGCAAGTATCATGTCTGAATAAAAAGAACATATTTCTTTATGCTCTGGCATCTCAGATGCACTCTAACTCACAATGCTAAATTCAGAGCTATCTGGAGTAAATTTAAAAGCATTGGTTGCTTTTTGTAAGATCAATAGATTTGAATGTGTTCTAACGCGGCCGATATTTGATCTCTTTGTACATGCACACATTGCACAGGTCAAAGTCTAACATTCTAAAAATATCTGACAAATCATCATATACAAACACATGAGCGTTTTTATTAAACTGACTTTTTATTTTTGAAGCCACTTTTACATTTGCTTTTGGTAGACTTGTCTGTAGGCTTGTTGCTCTTAGTGACTCTCCACACACCCTCATCCACTGCGTATCTGCCGTGTCCCTGCACCGTCGCATGCTGGCCGTAACTCACTACTCCCAAATAATTATGGCCAAGTCAACGCTTTATGTGCCATTTGCTGTGTTTGAAGCGTAGTTTTGGCCATCACTCCTCCCAACTCTCGGGATTTGACAAGATAGTGAGTTAGCAACATTCAGTTGCAGATTCTAGGCTATTCTCATGAGACTCATAGAGTTATGATATACTGTAATGTATTAATGTTTTATTATTTCTGTTATTTAAAATGTATATAATTATATTATTGGTCAGTGGTTTCAATGTTTTTATTCGGTAATTCAATATGTTTGGCTTCAGTTACTAAGTTTTGGAGTCACATTCCTTTGTTTTTTGCATTGAATTTGTGTAGTTACTGTAATACATGATCTTAGTGAACAGAAGGTTTTTCAGGAATGCATTAGTCGCGTTGTAACAGGACGGATATCTAAAAAGTACAATGCAAGGTTGGTTCTGTAGCCTTTTGCTAAAATACTGCACACATGGATTATTTGTAATGTTCATTAATTTAAATTTTACCGCAGCTGCAAGTAGAAGTGACTACGGTGGGCTATGTGCATGTTTCATTGTGATCTTCAGGGTGCAGCACTCATAAGGACTGGTAGTAAATATCTATTTTCCTTAAGAACTTATCCAGTGTAATGTCACAGTGAGCCTGTCACAGGAAGCACGGTGTATGGGGTGTCCTGGACAGGGTGGCAGCCCATCACAATGGACACAATCATATGAGATGGGCAGTTTACAGACAGCAATTCACCCAAGCAGGCAGCAACAGGGACTGTAATAAAACCCACAACTATGTATATAAAACTGATAAAAAAAAAACACAATTAATTATATAATGTATAAGGTTTGTATTATATACAGTAATCTGATATAACAAACTTACGAGAGGTCACACTTCTTCTTTTTGATCTAAAGTATGGGTTTACAGAAATGGTTGCCAACCTTTCTTGCACTGTGACCCAATTTTTACCAAGCCAGCTCAGTCGCGACCCTATATCAAGTAGAGGTCTAAAGTAACGCTATGATTAAGCACGCAGTGCACTCTGCAGTTTACACAAATCAGTGAATTTTAAACTAAGCATCTGTGCTTTGAGTTCTTGGATTGGCTGAATGTTTACTAGTTTGGCACTAAACATTTGCAGATCTAAGACCCATTTATACAGGTTAATTCCAGAACTGGGGCTGGAAAATCTGATTGTGGATCAGCATAGGAGCTTGCTGGTTTTAAAATGCTGACATTTCCAACTCCGCCTTACGATCCTTGCCGTGACCCAAATTTAGGTCACGACCCATGGGTTTAGAACTTCTGGTTTACAGAATGGCCTGAAGTGCTCTATTTTATGCCCTGGTTCCTATATCCAGATTACACCATCATTTCTGCTAGTTTAACCGTTCTATACAATAAACTTTCTGAAAATAGAGACTGTTGTGAATTCCAGGAAAGAAACAGCCACTTAAATAGATCCAACTTTGTAGTTTCTAAATTGTGATGTTGGAGCCAATTGCTATTTTCCATTTGTGCTTTATTAGCTGAAGCCACTGTAAATATTTCAATGCGCTCCATACATAGAGAAATTGTACTTTGTACTATCTTAAATCTGATCTAGATAAACTGATCTCATTCATTCACAGGCATGTCTACTCAGTTTGTCTTTATGACCATATTACAGAGTACTGCAACAGGTCCTAAAGTTTATTATTTAATAGCACCGGTTGCATCATTCTTGATTAGGTGACAATACGAGAAGCAATACTAGCTTATGAGTCTCAACAGGACTTGACAAACGGAAATGACTAGATTACGGAGTTCTCTGGGAAGATTGCATCTTTAAGTAGTAAGTAGTCGGCTATGCAGGTTGGCATATAGGACAGAGGGATCCAGAAGAACTTGGCATCCCACCCAGGCGAGTAGCGTTTGCGAGGGTGGACAGCAGAAAGAGCGTGTTCCATGCAGCTAACCACCTTCATCAGGTCCCCGTCTGGCATCTTCATAAACTTCTCCTTCAACATCGTCTCCACTGCAGGACAAAACAATGCACGTTGTGTTGAGTGCTGCAACCCGCTCTCAGCAGCCGCTGTGTCAAAGCTTTCATGCTTGTTAAACTCCGAAGCCTCGGAAATTTCAGCGCCAGGTTAAAGGCTGACTAGCTACATTTTTTGTGCCAACTTGGATGAATCAACAAAAATTCAGTCTTTGGACTCTAATACGAATTGTTCAAAAGTCAGTCTCAAAACTCATTTGTTTTATGGCACAGTCATATATTCGAGTGTTAGATATACTACAATAAAAACTAGTATATTGGTTTAATGCAGTATTTCAGTCATCTGAGAAGAATGAATCTACTTATAAATTCAATAGGTTTAATTCAATTAAATCAGCAATGCAATGCTAAAATGTCCACAGCTGACCGTAATGAGTCAACTGTCTTTGTAATACTGAACTTAGAAACCAACCCTCATCATTTAATGTTAAGTTTGAGGTGTATTATCATTTGCAAGCGCCGACCTAAAGTACGTGACTGTATACTTATGTGAAGTACCTTGATCCAAGTAAGTGCTCCCATATTCATCTTTGGTTTCCTGTGGTAATTTTGCCCACAATTTCTGAGCGCAATTGCGTATAATGTCAATGTCAGTCACGCTGGTTCTGAAAAACCCTGGTTCGATGCACAGGACTTTAACTCCAAATGGTACCATGTTTATCCTGATAAGCAAAAAAAAAAAAAAGTCAGTTTTTAGGTTGCCCCGGACTCATATCTGCAGCTTTCATGTCCTTATGACACACACGGGACTCCTACCGCAGGCTGTCGTTGAAGGCCTCCACTCCGTACTTGGAGACGCAATATGGTCCACCGAACGGACTTATCCTACCAAAGACACTGGCCACGTTCACCACGCGCCCTCTGGCCTTCTTGATGAGGGGAAGCACGCTCAGGGTCACGGCGATGACGCCGTGCAGATTCACATCCAGCATGGACTTGTAATCCTCAATTGAGAGCCAATCACAGGGCCCCGACGGTATGGAGACACCGGCATTGTTTACCACTCCCCACAGGCCTGTAGAGATCACAGACATCCTCAATAGCCTTTGCGCGAAGAGATCAGTCGATAAGACGTACGGCTGTAGGTTGACTAGAGTTTACCAAAGTAATCTGGGATTTAGCTTGTTGGATAATTTCAGGAAATATTCAAATAGTGTTTTAACCCACTAATAGTTTCCAAATAATGTTTCAGTGATGGATATTCATGGGCACATTTCTGCCTATGTGTCCTTGAAGAGATTGGGCTGACCTTCATAACACCCCCTAAAACACAGGATATTAAAATGGCGAAAAGAGGTGAAGATGGTCAAGGAAATAACAGGATTCGTAAAGCATTGCAACCACAACATTTTTTTTTTTCCGGCAGTGCTTATAAAATTCTATTTGATTCTGCGCCTCTGCTGTAAACATCAGATATGAAAACTTGATAATTTGATCACTGTGTAGCTCAGTTGACTCTTTAAATAAGAGGACTGGTAGCTAGATATTTTTACTGAAGCAATTCTGTACATTTACCAGGATCCCTAACGAACCCTTCCCCGTTAACATGCCCATGAAGTCAAGAGCAGAAGCCCAATGACAGTGCAGACACTCATTGTGCTTATTTGATGTAACTGCAGCTCACCTTTAGCCCCAACCTTATTCTTGATGAAATCTGCTGCTTTCCTGACGTTTTCGGGTTTGGTGACGTCAAGGTGGACGGTGGTCAGCCTTTCGGAGGAGACCTTCTTTAGGTCTTCCTCCCCCTTTTCCGTGAAGCATGCGGCAATCACGCAGAAACCCCGCTTGTCCAGATGTCTTGCCAGAAGGTTTCCGAACCCCGAGTCGCAGCCGGTGATATACACATATTTGTCCGATTTATTAGGAACTGTCTTGCTCTCTCTGTACCACCGATACAGAAAATATAAGGCTGCCAGGCAAAGGATATACAGAAACATTTCTAGAAGAAGAAGAAGAAAAATCCAATTAAACCTTAAAAATCCTTATTTATTTCCATGTACAAGCCACTGCCAGAGGTCGATTCATTAAGATTTGGCCTTGACCCAAATGCGGCTGGACTATAAGAAATATATTCGTCTGAATCTTAATTAGTCAAGTCATAAGCAAAAATAAGTCTAGTAATCCAGATATGTGGCAATTTCCTTTCGGAGGCTTCAGAGTCATAAGTAAAGAGCTAAACTGGAAAGACTTGTCAGGGTTACGGCATTAATGTTACGAAACCGCAATCTTGTCTAACTTGTATTATAATCAAGAAGTTGGAGTTCTGCTGATCAGGCCTTTCATAGTAAACATGCATTTCTCTGCGAGATTCCTGCCACGTGTAAGGCACCATTCAGGACTGACCGGCTTGTTTTTAAACCAACCTACAATTCATAGCATAATGGTTTTTTCATGCAAGAGACGTATACTACTACGATTGCGTTATTTTACGAGACATTTAACTGTTTAATTGCTGAACCATGACAAGAGAGTTTGAGAATAGCACTTTATATGCGGAGAGAGGGGATTTATTATAACACGGCCCGTAAATACAATTTACAAAAAAATACAAATAAACGACCTTGGAAAAAAAACAGCAATTATACAAAAACATAGACATTTAATAATTTTAGCCTCAGCCCAGCAAGTTACTGTCCAGACTAACTTGCAAGCCGTTTTAAGTAGAATCTGCGATTGTTACGAATCTTTAAACATCTGCAAGTGAAAAATAGAGAACTGGTAACTGTATTTTACACACAATTTGAGAAGCGTACATTCAAGTTCAAGTTTACAGAGAGCAGAAGTCTCCCGGCGTTCCGCTGCGCTGTTTTTCCGTAGTACCTTTATGACCGTGATATCGGGAAGCACAAATAAACAAAAATTACCGATACTGAGAATCAAGACAGGCAGAAAAATGCAGCCTATTATGTAACATTAACGCCAAGAAGTCTTCTGCGCCGGAGAAGCAACAGCTTTTCCTATCAAAATCAACGATTACTCAGTCTGCTCATTGAGTTTAAAATTAATGGTTTATTTGCTAAATACGTAAACACAAAACACTGAAAGAACAATCGCCTACCTGATCACGGACCGTTGTAGAACTACTGTCACAAATGAACTGACGCCTGAATATGATATATGAACTTCTTTAAGTAAATCTTCCGGAACTCAAAAGCCAGTTGTAAGCATACAGCGCCACCTACTGGACTAAAAGAGTGAAATACAGTTTATACCAAATTTATGGCTAAGAAATGCTGAATACTACTCATCTTATGCATTTGTGTGCTGCCTTTGGGTAAGTAACTCCTCAAAAATAGATCCTAGATTTATGTAAGTTCCTGGCTATGCACTCCGGAATTACGTAACTCGTATATTGCTTTAACAATTTAAAAAATTTAAAAAAGCATTTGTGTAGGTGGTTTATAACTATTCTATTATAATATTATTATTCCATTAATATCCCACCCAAACCCACGGTTGCAGACTTTTGCTCTGGGATGTTGATTTTTCCCTTTGGTTAATAATTACAGAAAAATGATTCTGCCACGCGTCAAAGTCCTGGTAGATACGCGGGCGGAGTACATCAGCTCAGGGTCCATACTTTTTATTAGTAAGATGCATTTTTATACACATCTAAGATACAAACCACCAAAAATAATTTTAAGATAAGACTTACTAATTAGGTTGAATACAGTAAACAATACACACACACACACACACACACACACTCCCCAATTTCTCTATGTTCCACAAGTGCTTATTTGGCATGGTTGGAAGATTTATTGGTCAGAAATCCATCCCACCCCCAAGCCCCCAACCCCCCTTGTTTGTAGACACATAGTCTGTGTTTCAGTGCTGAAAGCTGAATAACTGTGAATGCTTGTCTTGGTATTATTAATATTACACAATCCACACATTTCTAAGACTTTTTTTTTCATTAAACATTGAAGGAAAACATCGATTTTTCCCAGAGTAAGGAAAGGCTAATAATTCCATTATCTTTTATCAAACTATTAATCAGCTCTCTGGCACTGGTGTGAAGTTTTTCTGCATACTTTATGTATAAATGATTTATAATTATTGCTGGGATTAAGTGTGGATGATAAGCATTAGGTCAGTCGCCTTCAGGTCATTGAACTCTTCATGCTGCATTCATTGTGATCCAGTAGAAGTGATTAGCTCATATGCACCTGATGTTTTGCAAGACAGGTCAGCAATTATATTCAGAAATCTGGATGATTATGAAAGGTGACATTTAATAAATGTATGTCATATATTTACCATTTTAACAGCTTTTTGCTCCAATTTAAGAGGTGATAGGCAGTCTTATGCATTTGCATGTAATTTTGTAATTAATTTATTTATTATTTTCAGTATGTAGTAAAACAGCTCATGTGACTGGAGGTACGATCATTTAGCCTGATCTGCTCACACCCATTCGGCCCCTGAGGAGGTCTTTCTTCAGTGCTGAACACTCCTCTCTCTTATCATCAGGGGTGCACAGGGGGAAGCAGGTTTTTTGACATCGTATGTCTTCCATGTATATTCACAATATGCTCACACATTCTTTTTGCCACATAGTGAAATGGACGGCTTGACTATCTGCGAGTCATGACCTACATGAGTTGTCCTACTACATATTCCAGCAGCATTCCAGGAATGGGCAGAACTGTAGGACTAGGGTCAGCACCTTCACCATCACAATTGATGGAAAATAAATCATAGCCCAGCACTGCCTTTTTTTAGCCATAACCCACGCTTCCTGTACTACATAAACCTTGATATGTCTATGGGTTTGTCTGTATGGATTTTTGATGGCTGGATATTCATGTTAAGGCCAATAAGTTTGCACTTCCTTCGTATAAATGACTCAGCTTTTCACCAAACTTGCTGCTGCAAGCTTGTCTGTCGTTAAGACAGCAAGGGCTGGATGGACTGGTTCTGTCTCACTGGATTATTATCATTCTTGATGCGTCAGGGGAAGTAACAAGGAGGTCATTGTTAGTTATTGTGACCAAATACATGATACAGAGAATGGTTGCCATCACTAATAGATTATTATGTCCACTCTCATCTCCTTTATGTTGCTGTCAGGCCTTGAAGCCCATCTGCTTGGGTGGCATCAGTCTGTCTACTCATTGCCAGAGCCGAAACCACCCTCCCTGGTGGAATGACAACACGGTCCTACAGGAAGTCATTTTGGGTCACGACTTTTAATGTGGTATATGGTCAGGCTGGATGCCATGGGCTCTTTGGCTTCCTTGTACCTGTGAATAAGTCTCCTTTCTTATTTCTCTGAAGCACATGAGGATTTTTGTAAATAATATCAAACACACAAGCCCCCACCTTGTAAACGTACATGCAAATAAAAACGCACTTCATTAAGGGTGAGCAGAATTTCCATCACCTTCTGAGTAGGGAGACTTATCGTTGCTGTCCAGTGAAAACCGCTTATATCCACTTTTTGACGATTTTTATTATAGATAGAATATAATAATAGATACTTTATTAATCCCTGTGGGGAAATTGTCTTTATGCCCCCCCTCTGCAAAGGGGAGCCACCTGTAGCAGAGCCCAGGGAGCTGGGGGTTAAGGACCTTGCTTAAAGACATGCTGAGGCTGGGTTTGAACCGGCAACCTCCCGATTACAAGCACACAGAGTCACACACAGCCCCCAAATATGCTCGTTCTCCTGTATCTGCTGATAGTGATTGACATCTAATTTATCAATGAAAAGAAGTTTGAGGAGATTTATATTTTGTCCTTTTCTGTGTTGTGGGGGTCCAGAGACTTTGGGTTCTGTACAAGGCAGGAACAATCCATCACAGGGCAGACTCACACACCATTCACAATTTTGTAACTCCAATTAGCCTCAGCATGTTTTTGGACTGTGGGGGGAAACCGGAGTACCTGGAGGAAACCCCACGACGACATGGGGAGAACATGCAAACTCCACACACATGTGACCCAGGCGGAGACTCAAACCCGGGTCCCAGAGGTGTGAGGCAACAGTGCTGACCACTGCACCACCATGCTGCCCCTATAACATTCTTCTTCTTAATAATAAGAATAATAAGAATAGCAAGAAGAGCGGGGGGGGGGGGGGCATGTAGGGATTAAAGTTACAACAGCAGAGTGAAGGGAACTACAACGGTTGGGAGAAAAGGACGTTTATGAGGCAAAATTTGGAGACTGGGAGAGTCTTGGAGGAATTGCAAAGGGGGGGGGCACCCCAGAGAAGGCTCGGTCACCAGTGCTGGGGAGTTTGGAAAGAGGAACAGTGAGGAGCCCAGAAGAGGAAAATCTCAGAATACAAGGGTGCTGATAGGACAGGTGAAGAGCAGAGAGATGGGGAGGAGCAAAGGGGGTCAGCAGCAGCAGCATCCAGGCCTGCTGTGATGTGGGGGGGAGGGGGGGGTGGCGAGTGGATCGATTTATTTCTAGTGCTAAATTTGCCTACTTTGGGAAGGAATTATCATATATAATAGTCCATCTAACCGGGTGTTTTAATGGATATGTAAGTGGCTGTGTTTATCCACATTGCTGCACTAAAGTCAAGATAATTCTGTAGATAGAGCAAGTTGTTGTTTGAATAGCTTTTTTCTTCCACATTGGCTGCCCATCGCCTACCCAGCTCAAACGAAACATTGGCTGGAATCTGGGGTCTACTCTTGTTCTTCTTGACTCTTACTCCATCCCAGAGAACCCAGTGATAAGCTCTCTATGACATATTTGTTCTGCTTAATGCCCTTTTAAAGTGTCAATAAACTGATCATTGATGCTGAAAATGCAAAGAATACATGACATTGCTTTAGGAAATTGTATATCCTGAATATATTACCCTATAGTTTACTTTGGCCAAAGAGGCAGCCATTAATATGCCGCGTAACCCATGTGATGTAGAGTGTATATGAGTGTATGTGAGTATACTGTATATGAATGTTACATTTATATAGAGCTGTTCAAGACACCCAGAGCACTTTACAGAATCCATGGGGAGCCACTTCAAGCACCACCGCTGTGTATTACCCACCTGGATGATGCAACAGCAGCCATTCTGTGCCAGTATACTAATGACACACAGAGAGTTCAGGGAATTCACCAGTCAGATATAGGGGGTCATTAGGAGGCTAGATTTCATGGGACCACAGTGGGCAATTTTAGCCAGGACATCCAGGTACCACCCCCCACCCTGTCGGAAGATGCCCAGAGATCTTTCATGACCTCAGAGAGTCAGGACCTCAGTTTTACGTCTCATCCGAAGGACGGCATCATTTTTACAGCATGGTGTCCCCGTCACTGCTCTGGGGTATTGGGATCCACACAGACCACAGGATGGGCTAACTTTCTGGCCACGCCTGGTCACTTGGAAATCGGTCATTGCCTGTCTATAAAACTACCAAAGAAGACAGGTTTTTTTTTTTTTTTTTACGAACCGGAAATTCCTGGGACATTGAACATGTTGGAAGGCTTTGACCTACAAGTGGGTGGGTTCAGGCCAACTTTGGTCTACCGACAGTCCTTCCTATTGATTAGATGACTAACTGAACTTGAAGGCCATATAGTTTTATTACAACAAGAATGGCAAGACCTTTATCTGTTTATTAGAGGGGACAGAAAGAGAGTCTGCTGGGGTAGAAACAGCAGGTTGCATTGGTGACTGAAGCAAACAAATGGTGATTCAACTGAATTTAAGAACATTGATGAAAAGGTATAGTTTCTCTCATTGTTAATTTCTCAACTTTGTTTACAAAATGAGCTGTAAGGTTTAAGTTTCTTGTAGATGCATTGTTTTTGGTGTAACATTAAATAAAGGACTGTTTTCGAAAATCATATTGCATGTCTATGGGCTTGTGTTGCATATTTACGGTCCACCAAATTTAGCAAAATTAAATGTTTAATAAACCCTCTTTATTGACATCAGATTACATGATTTTAACAATTTAAAACAATTTGGTTCAGAATTAGTTGATAAAATTATAGATTGCCTCATACTTCTTGCCTGAGAACATCACACCTAAGATGAAGTCAATTAGTCTAAATTTTAAGCAACTGTCTCTGTAGTTTATGTGTTTATTTGTGTGGGTTTTAACTACATAGTCCCATTTCCTTCAGAACTCCAAAAACATACTGTTACTATAGGTTAACTTGTGTCTCTAAATTGCCCATAAAGTGTGTGTGATCACATGCTCTGCCGTGGACTGACATCTGTTCAGGGTAACCCCCCCCCCCCCCCCCCCCCTGCCTCGTGTCCAGTGCATCCTGGGATACGCTATGGAATGGCCGAGACCCTGTACCACAAAAGCAGTTATGAAATCTGAATGGACAGATGTATGGTACAGTAGTAGTGACTGTGCCTACATCAGCCCCACTGCTATATATTTTCTCTTGCTGTTTACCAATTTTGTTGGTTCCTAGAATATCCAGGAATGGGTGAAATCACTGCAATGGAAATCAAACAATCTGTAGAAGAGAGAAAAGAATGCCAAGCATCGCAATTAAATGAAGGTAATGTATGTTATAGCCATAACATACCCATAACTGTGGTAACAGAATTTCTGCAAGAGCAAGAATATGGTTTTTAGGGATTTATCAGGCTTGGAATGAACAAATTATATACTGTTTGAATGATTGATAGAGGCTAATGGTGTCGATCCACAGGGCAACTTTTTGAGCAGTATTGCTGGGCAATGTTGTTGACTAATGCACTTTTCCATTGATATTGGGCAACACATTTCTATTTCAAAAACTTCGATTAGTAGTTGGCAACTCTTCGCGATCATCCAGACCCAGCGGAGTTGCCCTTTGTCTCACCTGGTTGGCAGTTGCCCGGCAACATTGCTTGAAAAGTTGCCTTGTTATCATCACCATTAGAGTGTTATTTCTCGAAGATAAAGTATATCTGTGTGCGTCATAAAAATATGCAAGGATGAGATTCAGACAGGGGAGTGAAATACTGTGGCACCGTGATTTTTATTATGCGGAATTGGTAACAATTATTGCTGGGGAGGAAAGTTGAAGGATGGGATGGAAATGAGAACCAGCTGTGACTGTAACTGTCACACTGAGTCACTGGTGCATAGTTTGCTTAACACTGTATATGTGCTAAATATTATGTGCTAAATATTATAAGTGGCACAGCTGTCTACGTACCCAGACACATGCAGACATAGACACAAATATAATACCCTCATGAAAGTATCAAGTGTTCATATATTGCTCTATTTTTTTAGATTCCTCAAACACTAAAAAGGGGTAGGTGTGATTTATATTGTTTCATTTCATTTCATTTTAATAATTACATATTGAGAGTGAAAAATAAAGTTAGTAATAGTCAACTAATATTATTCATTGTGGTTTTGTCATGACTATTTTCGGTGCTTTTGTATCGTCTGCTTGTATTTATTTTTTCCCCTGCAGGAGTGAAAAGAATGACGAGGTCAGCCTGGGTGTTGGATTTTTTCAGCTGGTAAGTACCACACTGTATGTATTATACCCATCCATCCATCCATTTTCCAAACCGCTTATCCTACTGGGTCGCGGGGGGTCCGGAGCCTATCCCGGAAGCAATGGGCACGAGGCAGGGAACAACCTAGGATGGGGGGCCAGCCCATCGCAGGGCACACTCACACACCATTCACTCATGCATGCACACCTACGGGCAATTTAGCAAGTCCAATTAACCTCAGCATGTTTTTGGACTGTGGGGGGAAACCGGAGTACCTGAAGGAAACCCCACGACGACATGAGGAGAACATACAAACTCCGCACACATGTGACCCAGGCGGAGACTCGAACCTGGGTCCCAGAGGTGTGAGGCAACAGTACTAACCTCTGCACCACCATGCCGTCCCTATGTATTATATATGATACACATATAGAACACTATAATATCTGAATGACAATATCTAAAATTATTGTAAGATATACACTATATAGCGGTGCAAAAAACTTTCACTCTTTTGCCAGAGGTTTGAAGCGTTGTAAATCAATAGGTCAAAGTTATAGCATTTTAATGCAAACATTTCTCTATAATTTTAGTGGGCAATTTGGTTGTAACACAATCACATTTCAGCAGCTCTCTCTGAAGATCAAGGTCCTTACTATAGTAGTGGTCTTTGTGGGTGCTACTGGAGACTGGAGACCAGACTGATTCTGGATACTTTCTCCCAGTTCCGTTTTGCGACATGGAAGGACACAGCCATAATGGTATTGGGGGGGCTGTGTGCCTTAATCCACGGTGCTGCCTCCCCTCTCATGCTGCTGGTCTATGGCTTGATGACGGACACCTTTGTGGAGTATGAGCTGGAGGTCCAAGTGCTGGCAGACCCCAATAAGACCTGCACCAATAACATCGTCAACTGGCTCAATGGCTCCATTTTCCAACAGGCTGACAACACCACGGTGGTTTGTGGGTAAGTAATCAGTATCTTTGGATTCGTTTTTCCATTTTTTATTTCATCATAATGAATCGTACAGCTAACCTTAACAAAAGCACGTTTCGTTAAACTTTCATATATGAAATATATCAACATTTTGTTGTATCTCTATCAAAATTTGTTGGTTTCAGTTGTTTCTAAATATCACATATAAATGCACTTGTTTTGTGAACAGAGTAAACATAGAGGGCCAAATGACCATGTTTGCCTACTACTATGTTGGCATTGGAGTTGGAGTCTTCATTCTTAGTTACTTTCAAGTAAGTTGTACAAAGATCTGTTAACTGTACTCAACACTTCTGTGTAAAGCATGTCCTTTGGTAATCATTTCATGACATTAAAGTCATCACAGTGCATCTGAGCGAACCAAAGGTCCACGTTTCAGATTTCACTTTGGGTGCTGGCTGCGGCTCGTCAGGTGCAGAAGATCAGGAAGACGTACTTTCGAAAGATCATGCGCATGGAAATTGGCTGGTTTGACTGCACCTCCACTGGAGAGCTAAACACAAGAATATCAGAGTTTGTACTCTCCACTTCTTTCATGCATATAAAGTATTAAAGAGACCTTGTTACCAGAGGTGAAAAGTTCAGGTCCAAAAAATATAAATCCAGTCCACTTTTTTTTTATTTCAACCAACCAGCTGCGCACTCTGTGACTGTGATTCTTTATGCTCAGCTGGTTGGTTGAAACGAAACCTTGGATTTGTACTTTCTGGACCTGAACTTTCCACCTCTGTTTGTTACGTTCTTCATTCATACCCAGGACAATTATAAGAACTGTATTTTCACAATCACCCACTGGTCACTTTGTGATGTCCTTCTGCACTCCACTGTTGTCCTGAGTGTTATTTTGGCTTCCTTGTTAGCTTAAATAATCCTCTTCTGACCATCTCTCATTAACAGGATGTTTTTGCCCACAAAACAACAATCACTTCACTCCACATTGCTTAGACTACACACCTTAGCCATTCTAATTCTTGAGCAGAGAGTCGGTGACCCTCGGGATGCCAAATTGCCCGTGCGTGTGAGTGCCCTGTGATGGGTTGGCACCCCATCCTGGGCTCGTTCATGTAGTGTCCAGGTTAGGCTCTGGGCCCCCCGCAACACTGAATAGGATGAAGATGGTTTTGATAGAATGTGTGTGACCAATACCTTATTAGTTTCGTTATGCTTAAAATCTGAGCTGTACTATTTCCCAGTAAGATCCATGCGGAAGGAGCGAAACTAAATGGTCTCCTTGTGTTCTATTTCAGTGACATCAACAAAATTAATAATGCCATTGCAGACCAAGTGTCCATCTTCATTGAAAGGATCTCCACCTTCATCTTTGGCTTCACGGTGGGCTTTATTGGGGGCTGGAAGCTGACCCTCGTGGTCATTGCTGTTAGTCCCTTAATTGGGCTTGCAGCTGGATTAATGGCTATGGTAAGTAACTCAGGCTTTTAACAAGCATTGTCATGCAAGGTTTAATGCCTCAAATTTTTAAAATTACATTTCAATATTTACATTTTAAAGCACATAGATTTAGGCATTGTTTTAAGTTAGAACAAAGCAAAATATGCAGATGAAATACATGAATACATGCATGAAAAAAATTCTGTTTTAGTGACTAGTCATAATATTACAGAGAAATCAATTTCAATGTACTGTATCACTTGTAATTCAGTAAAATAAGACGACTGATCCCAAATTTGAATAGTTTTGCAAGACGCAGTCTTTCTTGTCCGTTTACAATTATAAAACTTGCAAGAATTCTGACTTGTTCATTTTCATCACATGTCATAATCTCCTCCTTTGTAGATTCACCTTTTAAAAATACTACAATGAATAGCATTGTAAATAGCATGAATCGCATGATCTCCACCGCATTGCATGACAAATGAATTTAGCCTGGTTGCCCCGTCTGTTTCCACTCTCCCATTTTCTGCTCCCCAGGCGGTCGCTAAGCTAACAGGCCGTGAGCTGCGGGCCTACGCTAAGGCAGGCGCAGTGGCAGACGAGGTGCTGTCGTCCATCAGGACAGTGGCGGCCTTTGGAGGGGAAGCCAAGGAGGCAGAAAGGTTAAGCGGCATTGATATGACAGTAATATCTGATGGGTCTTTTAGGTTCTACAGTCTGTATCACTGAATGGAGCTTCATATATCAATCTGAATGGAGGAAAATGTATAAATCAGTCACATTATTCTTGCTCTTTCTGTAGAGTGTAGAATATTCAGGCTGGTTGTGTTTTCACAGGTATGACAGAAACCTTGTTGAGGCTCAGAACTGGGGCATCAAAAAGGGGACGATTGTTGGTGTGTTTCAGGGATATCTGTGGTGCATCATCTTCCTCTGCTACGCCTTGGCTTTCTGGTACGGCTCCAAGCTGGTCATTGACACGAAGGAGCTGTCTCCTGGAAGTCTGATCCAGGTACAGTACATGCTGCACTCGTCACGTTGGTGTGTGCTCCAACCTCTCCTCTGTGACTGCCCTCGCAGCACTCCTGGGCCTTGTTAAGGGCTACCAAGTCCTTCAGTTTAAGCTTCCATTGACAAATCATGCAATGGATCCGCAACACATTACACTGGAAATAAATTCTGCTTTATCTATTTATTACATTATGAGATTCCTTTGGCCATTTGCACAGTCTTTCCCACCAAATCATGTGTTTTGTGTCGTAATTCTATTTCCAGATTTTACTCTCATGTCTCAATATGTCATGTCTATATGTTTTAGATATTTATATTTTATTAATACCTTATATTTTACACTATGACTAATGAGAAATGATATTTCATCTTAGTGTTTGACCTGTGTAGAGCTGAGATGACCGTGAAGTGACATAGACTTGCACGTTGCACCTCTGTACATCTAGGTGTTTTTCGGAATCCTTATGGCGGCCATGAACCTGGGCCAGGCCTCACCATGCCTGGAGGCTTTTGCCTCTGGGCGAGCTGCTGCTAAGACTATTTTTGACACTATTGACCGGGTAAGGGATTCTGTCAAGAACTCAGCTATAGACGATACATTGATCATAGGCAACTAAATATTTCAGTGAAAGATAATGAATAATCTCTCATTTATGTTTCTCCTTGGGTTAATATTTAGGAACCAGAAATCGATTGCTTCTCAGAGGAGGGCCACAGGTTAGACAAAGTGAGAGGAGATATTGAATTTCATGGTGTTACATTCCATTATCCCTCCCGGCCAGAGGTAAAGGTATGTTGCCTGCGCCTCAAAATCTCTAAGTACATATTTGCATTTTTATTATTTTATTCAAAGGTATTAAAATGTGACTGGAAAATTTGTTTGCATTTTTTAAGATTTTAGACAAGCTGGCCATTCATGTGAAGTCCGGGGAGACCACTGCATTCGTTGGGCCAAGTGGTTCTGGAAAAAGCACCGCAGTGCAGCTAATTCAGAGATTTTACAACCCAGGTGAAGGAATGGTAATAATGAGAGGCTTTTGTGAATTCAAATTTGTCCTTTGAGATATATACTTACATATACTTACAGTATATATACTTTACTGAGTACTGTTAGCGGTTACATGTTATATGTGCCACATAACGACAGTATATGAGGGTTTTACCATAAGATTATCATACAGCTGAAAACCGTCATGATTTTGTAGAGCAAGACTTTACTCACGTGTTTTTAGTGATGCTGCCAGTCATATAAAAGTATAGCACACACAGTTATGTAAAGTATATAATACTTCATAATAATAATAAACAACTGTGTTACTGGTTTATGTATTTACTATACTTTTTAACATTATTTTAAAGTGTACTCTTTCTGCTTATACAGTATTTTAACACAGTAAGCTGAGTTATGCATAGTGCATATTGAATACTATGCTTTTCATATTTATCCCCGTCACTAAGCGACACGTGACTTTCTTTAACTTCACTGCACCATTCTAATGACACAATTATGCGATATTACGCTCTGCGGTCCGACTGCCTCTCAGGTGACATTGGACGGCCATGACATCCGGGGACTGAACATCCAGTGGCTTCGATCCCTGATCGGGATTGTGGAGCAGGAGCCCGTGCTGTTTGCCACGACCATCGCTGAGAACATCCGCTACGGCCGGCCGGGCGTCTCCATGGAGGACATCGTGAAAGCAGCCAAGGAGGCCAACGCTTACAACTTCATCATGGATTTACCGCAGGTACTGCGAGCATCCCGGAGATGATGATCTTTAATCGCATGCATTCACGCCACTTGACCATGATGACCTTGTGACATCAGAGATTCGAGACGCTGGTGGGAGAGGGCGGGGGTCAGATGAGCGGCGGTCAGAAGCAGAGGATCGCCATTGCTCGCGCTCTGGTCCGAAACCCCAGGATCCTGTTGCTGGACATGGCTACCTCTGCCCTGGACAACGAGAGTGAGGCTGTGGTGCAGGGGGCCCTGGATAAAGTGAGAGCTGCTCAGGCAAATAAGGAAATGTAGACAAGCATCAATGCAGAGTGTCATTTCGTAACAGCGAGAGGGATTCACTTGTTTCCATGAATCCCTCATTTGCTAGGCTCGATTGGGTAGGACAACCATCAGCATTGCCCACCGGCTGTCTACCATTCGGAATGCCGACGTCATCATTGGGTTTGAACATGGAAGAGCTGTTGAGAGAGGCACCCATACTGAGCTTCTTGCCAAAATGGGCATCTACTACACCCTAGTCACACTACAGAACCAGGGCAGTGATGTGGTAAAACAAAGTAGGTGTATTATTCTTTATTTTTCATATTATCTCTTATTTGCAGGGTCAGGGTCAGCTTTAGCTTAAGGCAGAATAGGCAGAATAGGAATTACCTGCAATGTGGAGGAAGTGAAGTGTTCATACGTTTTGTTGATGGGGGGGGGGGGGGGGTGTCTCCCACGTAACGCTTGACCTAGGGCTCCTGAAAAGGTAGAGCCGCCCTGCTTATTTGCATCACAAGTTGCAAGTCATTCTCATATTAATTTCCAGCTCCTGACAAAGAAAGCAAAGAGGACCCATGCATTGAAAGAGTGGGCAGTTCCAGGAGGACATCCTATGAATCTTCATTAAGGTGAAGACTTAAATGTCACTAAATGGATAGATGAGAATGAACAGCAGGGTAGTACATGCATCAAAAGTCATTAAAAACAAACAACAAACAGTACACAATAAAATATTCATATGTAGATTTGCAGTCAAAGCATCAGTGACATTCTTCTGTGTTCTTTGAAGGGCATCTCTACGTCTGAGATCAGAATCTCGCATCTCCAGCGAGTTCATTCCTGATGCGATACGAGAAACGGCCAAAGTCAAACCTGATTTCAGCAACCACACCGATCGTGAAACCGAAAAGAAAGAGGTGATACATGTCTCTCAGTCTTAGTTTGTGTCTAATTTTCCAGTTATAGTGATTTTGACACAAGTGTGTGGACAAGCCTATTGCAGCTTTATTACAGTATTTGAAGAGAATTAACCCTGAGGTGGACGTCACATTTATTGCAGTGGAAATGCGCACAGAATACCATAAAACAGACTAGGTTTCTCAGCAGATGAATGGACTGTGGTCTTTGAACCTGTCTAATTTACAGGCTAATCTCTCTCATGACTTTCATCTTAACAGTTTGTCAGATGCAGCACATCTCTTACCCATAGACCCATGGGTGTAAATTACGGGGGGATGGGGGGGGTTGTAGCCCCCCCAATAAATCAAAACCAGCTAATACAACCCCCTCAATAATCATTTTTCTCCCGTAATGGGTGGAGACCTCAACCCCCTCCCCCCCTCCAACGTTCCAGCCAAAGTCACGCCCTTGCATAGACCACCATCGAAAGAATAATGCTTTAGTTACTGTGACAGTTATGTAGAACATGCAATGAACCGTAACGTGAATTGTGAATAAATGCTGAAATGGCGTATTTGCATATGAATGGATTTCTAATAATTGCAATTATACTACTGAATCTGTTTTTCATACGTAATATAGCATAGTTGTTTTCTGAGTTTCAACACTGTGTTAATAAGCAGGATTCAGAGGAGCTTGTGGAAACGGCACCGGTGGCCCGGATTCTGAAGTATAACCGACCCGAATGGCTCTACATGCTTCTGGGCTCACTGGGGGCAGCAGTGAATGGATCAGTCAATCCCATCTATGCCATTTTATTCAGCCAGATCCTAGGGGTGAGAAATCTGAGGATGGCCATCTGCTTTCCGTGTGCTTTCTGCTTCATGAGACCATGAAACTCTCATCTTTGCTCCTTACATGCAGGCATTTTCCGTGACGGACCTGGATCAGCAGAGGTCTCAGATCAACGGCATTTGCATATTGTTTATCATCGTAGCGATCACAAGCTTCTTCTCCCAGTTTCTACAGGTATGCAGGCTTCTTGTAAAGCCTGCATTGTTTGCATGTTCTTATTGCTGTAACTATATCCATGGACTGCCTGTAAAAACAAGTGACCCAAATGTCCAGAGGAGGTATGGGAAGTGGTCTTCCTGTTTTGTTTAAGGGCTACTCCTTTGGGAAATCTGGGGAACTTCTTACTCGAAGGCTGAGGAGGATGGGATTCCAGGCCATGCTGAAGCAAGAGATCGGTTGGTTCGACGACCCGAGAAACAGCCCAGGAGCTCTTACCACAAGGCTGGCGACGGATGCTTCCATGGTTCAAGGGGTGAGATTCTCTCCGCGATTAGCAGTCCTGACTGAAATATACGAATCAATCCTGGTGATTCCTTAGCTGCTCTCCTTGGATGATTCACAGCTTGCTTTGTCCTTCTCAGGCCACTGGGTCACAGATCGGAATGATTGTCAGTTCCCTGACTAGCATTGGGGCGTCCCTTATCATAGCATTTTACTTTAGCTGGAAGCTAACCCTTCTGGTGGTCTGCTTTTTTCCGCTAATCGGATTGTCAGGGGCCTTCCAGGCAAAAATGCTGATAGGCTTTGCAAATGAGGACAAGAAGGCCCTGGAGGCAGCAGGGCGGGTATGTTAATCTGCTATTGCGTCCCGTTTCATCACCCTACATGCTATATGTCCCTTAAGTACTATATTGTCACCACTGTGCTGTATCCGGTCTTCGTCCCGCACAGGTCTCCAGTGAGGCGTTAGCTAACATCAGGACCATCGCAGGGCTGGCTAAGGAGAGCATGTTTGTCGATTTGTACGAGAGGCAACTTGAGGCTCCGTATCGAGCTGCCAAAAAGAAGGCCACAGTTTATGGAATCTGTTTCGCATTTGCACAGTGTGTCATATTCATGACATATGCTGCCTCCTTTCGATATGGTGGCTATCTGGTCAACAAAGAAGGACTACATTATATGTTAGTTTTCAGGTATGACATGCACATTAAACGATCAGCATTCGTAAGTATAAGCATTAAAATACTCATATACCTAAATCTAAATGCTTGTTAATCCAGGGAAGGTCTCAGTTTTGAAGCTTCCATGAGTTCAGCTTGTCCATCCATCCAGTTTCTGACCAGTCGTTCGGGACATGGTCCCAGTACACCCCAGGAAGCACGGGGCAGGAGACCCTCGAGTGTGAAGGGTACTGGAGATGATGGTGAGATTGCTTAACAGCCCAGCATGCATCTCACTGTGTCTCTGTGCCACCCCCTGCAGAGTGATATCCGCTGTAGTGATTAGTGGCACAGCCCTAGGGAGGGCATCCTCCTTCACCCCTGACTACGCCAAGGCCAAAGCTGCAGCTGCCCAGCTCTTCACGCTGCTTGACAGAGTCCCACAAATTAGCCAGGCGGGGGGACAGAAATGGGTGAGACACTGAGCATTCCCTAACCACATACACGCATGGGTTCTTCTCATGGAATTGCTTGAGAACACCATTTCAACACTTTTAGCCATAATAATCCACAAAGACACAAATTATCATGACTGTGCCGACTATTGTAAGTATCAAGTAATGGGATTTCATAAACAAAAAAAAATGGCGTATGATGGTAATCTGCTGTCGATCGCAGCAATACTTTGCTGAAGAAATGAGAATATACTACCTACAGTATGTGGGTGAGCATTTTCACCCGTGTTACAACAATGCTTTATATATTACAGTCGTATGACGTAAAATATTCAACTTGAGGCTGTGGTCTTTAATTAGTAAACATAAATCTTGCTTGTTTTAAAGGAAGGGTTTAAAGGAGAGATAGAGTTCGTCAACTGCAGATTCACATACCCCTCCCGGCCTGACATTCGTGTGCTGAACGGGCTGAACGTGTCGGTGAGGTCAGGCCAGACCTTGGCTTTCGTCGGCAGCAGTGGTTGTGGGAAGAGCACCAGCATCCAGCTGCTGGAGAGATTCTATGACCCGGATGAAGGCAGAGCGGTGAGCCACGGATTTGCTCTCTCATCTCTCATTGGTTGCTATTTCCATTTACGAGCTGAAGCGACCCAATCGTCTGCATCTGCCACACCTATAGGAAATTCTCTATAGGATAATAACTGCCAGCGAGACAAGCAGCTGAAGAATCCTGGGCAACAGCGCCAGATATGGAGCTCACGGTGTTGCAGTAACACTATACGTTATATTTTCATGTTGAATTACACTCTCTTTTTTAGTTGATAGATGGTTATCCAACGGGGAATATCAGTGTGCCATTCCTAAGATCCCAGATTGGTATCGTCTCCCAAGAGCCCGTGCTGTTTGACTGCAGTATAGGTGAAAACATCCAGTATGGAGACAACAGCCGAACTGTTGGCATGGATGAGGTCATCGCTTCTGCACAGAAAGCCTATTTGCATGACTTTGTCATGTCGTTGCCAGATGTAAGTAAACAACCAGAATTCCTTAATCATATACGGTGCTCACAGAAAGTTTTGGGATGTTTGCTTAATTCAGTAAACATACTGAAAATTTACTTGTTTCATAACAAAAGTCATTACTTTATTCGTTTGATTACAAAAAACATATGTTAGAAACGACCAGTAGAGTTAAGTAAAACGTTAATTTTAAGTAGTCATAAATTGGAACCCAGGTTATAGTTCTAAAATTAGCTGTTCTAAGTTAAATGATTATTGATCATGCCGTTTCGTTGGATGCTTTTTAATTAGTAACAGTGTTGCAACACAAAACACCAAAAGGTATCCCTCTGGGAGACAATGACTACAATTCCAATTTATAGCAAAATGGCAAGAACGGAACTTTATGCTAAATGCTGCTTGCCAGTGGACTTTTTATCAGGATCGCTGGTGAGCGCACGGGTGGGCAGACAAGCAGACTGAATACGGGGGAAAAAATGAGGATTTATTCAAGGTACGGGGTCCAGGAAACATCTGACATCGACTAACATCAATGACGGACCAAAACCAAGGCAAGACATGGACTGAAATATACAGGACTGGGCGAAAATGAATCGAACACAGCTGGGCAAGATCAGGGAATCGCACGTGGATAATCAGGGGGCGTGGCACATACGAGGATCGGACGAGCAGGGCGTGACACTTTTGTTATGAAACCATTAAATTTGCAACATTTTTACAGAATTAAGCAAGCATCCCAAGATTTTCCATGAGCACCGTATCACTGTAGCAGCAACTAATTGCAAACTCATTATTTTGGGCTACATGTTAATCCCTGATTAAATTTGTCCACTTTTCCTTGGCAGAAATATGAGACGCAGGTTGGTGCTCAGGGCTCCCAGCTGTCCCGGGGGCAGAAGCAGCGCATCGCCATCGCCCGGGCCATCGTCAGAAACCCCAAGATCTTGCTGCTGGATGAAGCTACGTCTGCCCTGGATACAGAGAGCGAGAAGGTCACCTACTATCATGGTCATAAGCAGAGGTGGAGATTTCAGATCCAGAGAGTACAAATCCAGACCAAGATTTTCTTTGAAACAACCAGTTGAGTCTCTGTGACTGCGACTTATACTGGACTGGTTGGTTGAAACAAAATCTTGATCTGGATTTGTACTCTCTGGACCTGAAATCTCCACTTCTGGTCTTAAGTATTTTCCATAAAAAGATACATAGATATTGACTATAAGCAGCAGACACTGCAGTCCAACATGACATGTATAACTCATTCACTTATTAATATTTAAGTTTATATTATTCTGCATGATATCACTGTTTTATTTATTGATAACTTCCTCTAAGGGGCAATTCCATGCAAAGGTCTACTTGTTGACACATCAATAATGCTGATAAAATGCTGTATATTTCTCACATGTAAATTAATTATTAATACGAGTTTTGATGACCTGTCTATCTTCAACTGAAGAGGTTACATGAAAAGGTATTTTAAGTGACTCATTGACACTGAGCTTATCCAAGCTCTGTGGTGTTTTGCTTGCTAATTTGCGTCTGAATTTCACATCCATAATGCTTAAATTTCCCTAAGACACATTGAGACTGAGACCTGAGCCCTTAGTCTCCCACTCATAACCTCCCATAACCACTCATAACTGCCATAACCAAAATGCAGTCGGTGTTATGCTGAGTTTTGCATGCCTGACGAGAACTGTATGCACCTTTCTGTCAGATTCGCTGGTAAGCGCACGAGCAGGCGAAATACGGGGTAAAACTGGGATCTAATAAGGGAAGGAAGCTTACGGGACATCACTGACAACAACTAACATCAATGACGCACAAAAACTAAGGCAAGACATGGACTGAAATAGACAAGACTGGGCGAAAATAATCGGACACAGCTGGGCAAGATCAGGGAAGCACATGTGGATAATCAGGGGGCGTGGCACACACGAGGATTGGATGAGCCGGGGATGACACTTGCAAAGTATTGTTTTTTTGTCTAATAAACTGTTGATTATAGCTGTTAAGTAATCCATCCCCTGTGTTTCAGACAAAATTATGAACCGATAACATAATCTGAACGTCTCTTGTAAAAAAGCCAAAGGTATATTCCAAAACTGATCATAGCTAAGCCGAATGAGAAACGAAATGTGCTGGTGGTACCATTTGATCCAAGGGTGTATGAATAACAATGACGACGACAACAACAACAACACTAATAATAATAATAATAATAATAATAATAATAATTAATAATAATAATATCATACAGGGGATTTGCATCTCGCGAAGCGCGTACAGTTCTCGGCATGCATGTAAAAATCGGCATAACAAAAATAATAAATAATGTTGTATTTACATACGATATGAAATAATCCGTTATGCTAAATCTCCCCGCTGATGCACCACTGGCCACCGGGTTTACGGATCTGGCTGTAACCGGTGTTCCGTTCCCTTCCGCAGGAGGTGCAGGCTGCTCTGGACGAAGCCCGACGGGGTCGCACCTGTATTGTGATAGCGCACAGGCTGTCCACCATCCAAAACGCCGATATCATAGCTGTCATGTCCCAGGGGGTTGTGATCGAGAAAGGCACGCATGAAGAGCTCATGGCCAAGAAGACTGCGTATTACAAACTGGTCACTACAGGGGCACCTATCAGTTAAGACAGAAATACATGAAACATTATTCCATATTTATTCATGTTGTGATTTTATGTATCATAAAAAAACAAAAATAAAGTCGAGTTGTGAAGTTTTGATGCAGGGATGCAAACTTCGGTAACTTTGGTGAGCTGGTTGGCGTGAGATATTCAGTTCGAGACAAGTTTCAGGGTTGCCAACTCTGAAAATCACGCTTTCAGCGTGTCAAGGCCACGCAAGAAATTTCAGGTTTAGTCTATTATAAACCTAAAATTAGCTACATCAAAAGCACTGGGGTAGATCGCAAACCCTGAAGACTGTAATGCGAATTGAAAATCTCTCTCCAGCCAGCTTACCAAAGTTGGGAACCCTGAGTTTTCAATATTAAGTTTTATAACTTTTAGAACACCGCACTAACAGCCCCCACCGCCCAGTATCAAACTCTTACCGACGTTTCAGAACCTCACACAATTCGCACTCGGAAATTCGCAGTTTTGTCCTACCCGTCAGCGCCATCTGTTGGTCAAATTATAATTACTGTATAATGCGCTGGACCCAAATGAAGGGTAGTATATGCAAAATCATTACCAAGCATAATGTGATTACATAAACACTGGACAAAAATATATACATATGCACGAAAATATTGGGACTCACCTCTCAGTAATTGAATTCAAGTGTTACATTCAAACCACCTGTGCAAATGATAATGGTATGGGGTTGTTTTTCAGGGGTTGGGCTGGGGCCCTTAGTTCCATTGAAGAGAACTCTTAAAGCAAAGACATTTTGGATAATTCTATGCTTCCAACTTTCTGGCCTTTTCTGTTCCCCCATGACTGCGCCCCAGTGCACAAAACAAGGGTTCAGAAAGACATGATTGGGTTAGTTTGGTGTGGAAGAACTTGACCAGCACACATCAAACCCTGACTTCAACCCCATCAAACACCTTTGGGATGAACTGGAACGGAAACTTCAAGTCAGACCTTCATGTCCAACATCAGTGTCTGACCTCACAAATGCTCTTCTGCACGAATGGGCAAAAATTCCCACAAACACATTCCATAAACCCGTGGAAAGCGTTTACAGAATAGTGGCAGCTGTTATAGCTGCAAAGGGGGGGACTAACTCCATATTGATGCCTGTGGCTTTTGCAATGGGATGCCAGAAAAACCTCATGCGTGTGTAATGGTCAGGTATCCCAAAAATTTCATCTATATAGTTTGTATTGTGGTACGCAGTAGACCCAGACATCACGGCGGTAGTGAGAAAAGAAGGTGAGACAGTTTCAAAGGAGAAACGCTCTTTTTTATAATCCTTACTAGAACTGAACACAAGTATCACCCCTGACACACACAACATGGAAACGCAGGGAGGTCTGACACCAAACAGTAAGACACAATATAAAGAGACACACGAGGATCAGGCAAAGATCATACACCAACACAGGTTAGGGCACACACGACAACTGGGTACATAGCACAGCTAAACAGCACAGACAAGGGTTATTTACAAATAGTGTGGAGCATGCTGGGAGATGTAAATGGACTTTGCTATATATACAGCTCTGAAAAAACTTAAGAGACCACTCCATATTAAAACCTGGTTCTGCTAGCAGAAGGCTACATTGCAGGTTGCTTCCAGGTTCATAATTTCTAAAACAGCAAAACACAAGAACAAGGTCAAGCTTGAGACACTGGGAATGACCAAAAACCAGGCAGGTATAGGGCCGAACCATCTTATCATCATCTTATCCGACAGTTTCTCGTCCTTCAAAATGCATGGGAAACATTAAGTGCAGTTTGCAAAAGAAAATATATTATTCACAGATGCGCGCCCATACAGTAAATTGAATACAGTAGGTAATCCTGTGTCCTTAACTCCTAGTGTTTTCCTGTTCCCCCGGCCACCGCGTGCCTTAATGGGCTATGTCGTTGTCCAGACTTTCGTTTTGCTGTGGGTTCTCGTTAATTTAACATTTAAGTTATTTTGTGTTTAAGCAATCTAAAACAATTAACCACTTCTTGAAAATGAAGACTGTTGGAGAAGAGGCAGAAACTCTCTAATCCGACCTTTCCAGAAAATGCCGGTCAAATATTGCACTTGTTTCCATCTTTTTCTGGAGTACAAATTTTCCTTCTTAAATGTCCCTGGTGGCAGTGAAGAGTACTTTCATCAGAAATAAGTGGTTGAGTGTGAGTGCTTCATTAGGGTCATTTGTTACTCTTGTAATTGGTCTACTGTTGACAATTGCCTCGACTTCACGATATAATGTCTGAAGGCTTCCATCATCACAGTGCTGCTGTTGTAGTAGCTGATTAAGTATCTTTCTCACAGTCCTTATCTGTCTTTCCCAGACACCCCCCCAAAATGTGAACCTGCTGGGGGGGGGGGGGGGGGGGGTTAAAAATCCATGTACCTCCTTTCTGCAGCATTGTTTCAGGAATCTTGGACTCATTCCAAGCCTTGATTGATTCACGCATCTCACTTTCACCTTCCACTAGATTTGTACCGTTATCTGATATTATGAAAGGTACTTGTCCTCTCCTAGCAACGAACCTTCTGACTGCATTAATGCATGAGTCAGTCTCAAGGGAGTGAGCAACTTCCATCCGTTTCTCCAAACTGTGACCAACTTCACCAAAATAATCAGCTCCTACATTGCTAAATAGTGGCTTGTCTGGCATCAAGCAATCTGCAGGTAAGTTTGCCATTTTTCATTTACATGATCTTTCTGAAATATTCCTGCATTTAATGACAATATCTTTCAAATGGCAGCGTTAGCAAAAAATCGTGGTCGCAGATTAGATAGCATGAAATTTCTTACAATGTGTCCTACTTCCTTGTGAATATGTCAGAGTATTAAAGTAGACAGATGGTGATCCTTTGGAAGAATCATCGGCAGGTAAAGCAGAATATTGCAGTCTTCCACCAACTCTTTAAGTTCCATCATAAGTAACAGGATCAAGCTTGATTATATAACTAGATAAGCTTGCTGAGTGGAGCCACGATTACATCTGCAGCACTTACAGTCCTTGACCTTTTCATTTCCACGTCGTCAGTCAGCATTTCTGGTGACAAATCAGATAAGGTTGGCCAGTATTTGTCTTCTCCTCTCAAGTATCCTGGTCCATGAATCCAAGAAAACTGTCTGTATTCATGTCGCTTGAAGCAAAACCAGCCGGGTTCAACTCAGTATTAAAATATTTCCACTGACTTGATTGATATTTTCTCTGACAAGCAATCCTCTGTTTGCAACAAAGGTCTAATTCTGTCATTGGCAATGTACCTCAGCACAGTAGTACTGTCCAACCAAAACATACCTTCAGTTGCAACTGCAGTTCCTTCCTCATTAATTTGTCCATCTTTACAGCAACAGCAGCTGCAGTCAGTTCCAGTCATGGAATGGTGATCTGCTTTAAGGGTGAAACCATAGACATCCCCATAATGAATGACGTATGAACTTCTCCCCTTTCGTTGACAACATGTAGATAACCACCCAGTAACCTTTCTTGCTTGCGTGAGCAAAATGATGCAGTTCTGCCATTACAGCTGTTCCAAAACCAAGTGGCTTGACGATCAATCACCAGAGAAGCATAAGACCAGAAATCCACATCCTCCATTTGTAGGCTAGTTCAGCAGGAATAGTCTCATCCCATGACAATTTTCTTCCTCAGAGGTCCCATGAAATCACCTGCTAGAAGAGTTATAGGAGACACAGATCCTAATGGATCGTAGATAGAGCTGACAAATGAAGGAATACCATGGCGTGCATATGGAGCACATCTTGTATTATGTATTAATCATGAACTTACAGTAAATGAGTCAGATTCAATACATCAATACACCGACTCACTCTCTCTTCAGGTAATGTGTCATGAGTAAGAGTCAAATCCTTAACATTTTTGCTGTCTTTGTTTCGGAAATGGAGGCAAGAACAACCTTGCTGTTGCTTATCCACTCTGTGAGGTGAAACCCTCTACTTGCACACAACACTGTTACATCCTTCACAACTGCATGTGCTTGGCTTTCAGTTCACACCAATGGAAGACAGTCATTCATGTCAAAATGGCTTAGCACTGCACTTACAGCAAAAGGTGAAAGAATATCTCTGGCATCCTCAGCTGTCTTCCTTAGTGTATAGTTGGCACAGCTAGGGGAAGATGTGGCCCCAAACATATGTACCACCATCTTGGGTTTGCTGTGGTCTCAATTGGGCCACCACAGAAAATGTAAAATATCAATGGCCTCCTGGGGCACCTTAACTTGATGATATATGGCTTCTGTGTCAGACTTTAAGGCAACACGTTCATGGCTGAACCTTGTTAACACTCCACACAATGTACTTGTGAGGTTAGGACCTTGATCTGTAGCAGTTCTGAGTTCAAAGATTTGCCTTGATGTTCATCAAGTACTTTAACTGCAAAGCATTTGTTGAGCAAGTTCACCATAAAGGCTTGATATTCTTTATGGAACTCCTTATTCTTAATGAACTTGTATTTCGGATTTGTTGCTCGATGTACAGCTATATTTCGACTGTTTGACATCACAATAGATTTATTTCTCAAGGGTAAGCCTATACTGTAATGTCCATCAGTCTTTGTAACTGTACTGGAAAGAGAATCCATGAACATAATATCTTCTTGAGACACTTCCTGTTTCTCTTCACTGCCTCTCTCTGGAAAGTCATGGTTAAACCGTTGTAGCAGCAGGATTTCAACATCGGCAATAAGAGATGCGTTTGACTGAAATGTTTGACAGTAGCTATTAAAGTTTTCTCCTTTAAGAGCCTAGACCCAACTCAGCCTAGAACTGTCATACTGCATATGGATCATCATCTTTACTATGAATGATTTCCTATGGTTCCATTACATTCCACTAAGTGACCAACATCTGTATCTATGCGTGGCAACGGACTTCCATGCAGATGAGGCCAGTTATCTACATTCTGATTTGTCCTTCTTGCTTCCTGGAATATTTGAGTGTGTGAAAACATCAGATATGTCCAGCTAAGTGTTCTCAGTTACACCACATACCTCCAAATCTGACAACAAATAACTTGGCACTGATTTCTCCGGTTCTCCATTGTACAAAGCGAGATGTACATTCTCCTTCCCTGAATCCTAACTTGCTTCATTATACTCTATCGCTTTGTTATTCTTTGTTGACTTGATGCGTACAGGTACCATTGGGTCCGCCCTGAATATATCAGGGTTCTGACAGAAAAAATAATATACAACTCTATATCAAGAGAGATACATTCCCAAAAACACAGAGCTTGAAAATTTCCATCCTCCCACTCCAGTACTTCAAAGTACTTCAAAAGAGCAGATCCAAATGGATTTGTAATGCAAATTTGTCCAAAAACTCTAATTCCACTAGTGTTTGATACTTGCATAACAAGGTGATTCTCAGAGACGTGCTAGTGGAAATGAGCACACTGTAAAAAACTAATAATAATAGTTGCATACAGTAAATCATGATGTACACCGTGTGAACAATACATCTCTTCAGTTTTATGTCACTCTTCAAACTCGGCAAGGCCTTTACTGAACCCACCCTTCAGCAGCCGAAAACCGAAGCAAGCTGGAACTGTGCTGTAACTGGTGTCTCTTCGCAGTATGGCGTTGGCTTTCCTGTACGCCAGTGGAAAGCGGCGTATGAAAAAGGGGACCCTAGACTGACAGGTGGAGTACAAAACAGGAGGGTGGGAGGAGCTGGTAGGAGGGACTGGGACGAACCTACACACAAAGAACAAAGCAAGGACCAGCACTACAACAAACGCTACCTAAACTAATATCCACAATGACTATCACTTTATCCTAATGACAACCACGATGACAGATCTGGGGAAGGAGGCAATGACAGGCACATACGTATATACAGCAAACACAATTAACAAACTCAAGACAGGTGTGGATGGTTAAGACATTAGGGCTGGGAACAATCCTATGATTACGAGGAGGCCAGCGACCTCTGCTGGCCAAACGGAGACATGAGGGAGGTGGATCATGACAGAATCAAAGCAGCTGGGTCAAAATAATCCAGATATCCTGTCCGATATTGATCTAGCGCTGGGTTGTCAGTTGACTCAGGTCAGGTTCTTCTTAACCCAGATTTTTTTTTAGAGTATAGGTGAAAGATTCTGTGAACTCTTTGAAACCTGGGTTAATGACCCGGTGGCAGTACAAACCGATAGGACACTTACCTCTAAATGTGTAATCTGACCTAATGTGGTCTGCTGTACACAAGTCAAGCTCCCCTGACTGAAGTAATCAGAGTCAGGGCCCGGTCTTTTCCAAGTATTTTCCCGGAGTTATTCGGATGTAAGATATAACTAACACTGGATCTAAGGGGAGCATCGCATCATGAATGAAATTAGTGACGGACTCTATTAGTCATTGTTTTGTTCTCGGTCTTATTGAGAGTAAACTGTAGATAACGTAAGTATTTCTTTGGCATATTGGATTTTTTTTTCCAATATTTGCGAGTTTATTTTTCATTTAAAATTTTTCATTTTGTTTTATAAAATATATTTATAAAATATATAAAGGAACAATGCCTGGATCAGTTACCCTACGCAGCATCAAAAACGTTGGGCAGGATAACAGAGCTTACAACGTGTCTGATCCAGGTAAGGAATCAGCTATTTATTAATAGTGCTGCTATTCGTAAGGAATGTTCTAGAAGATTTGTAAGAAGCTGCCTGCAAATCATTTGTCCTATTGTCCATTTTATCTCGGCAATAATAACAGAAACCCTACAGTAAACTACATTTTACATATAAAATTGAAAGAATTTGATTTAGGCGTCACACTGTGGGTTCAACTTCCAGCTAACTTGCAGTTAGTTCAGTTTCATCCCACGAATTACCTTTAATATGCAATTATCTGTGAGTTCTGTGATATTCAGGCAGATCAGCCAGCAGGTCCCTTGCATCGTACCCTGGCCCTTTGGGATAGATTTCAGATGCACTTTAACCATGTAGTGGAGGAAATGCATGCCAAACGGTTGATGACTATATTATAATACCACTGGTACTGAGTTAATATAAACCTAATACAGACAAAATATGCATGAATGGTTTAAGCATTAACACCTGGGTAATATATCTTTTCATTTTTGTTTTTCAGTAACAGAAAACGATGGCGTTTACATGTAAGTTGAATGATTAATTACATAACCGGGGTACTATTAATTCCGCATAAAGTGATCAGATTTCAAGAGTGTATTCCCTGTATCCTTCCACAGGACAATGAAAGGCCCCGGAATTAATAAAACGTAAGTGAAATACTCTTTCTTCCGTTATTCGGTTTTTATTGTTGCGTTTAAAGATACGATTTTCTCATGGTAGAACAAAAAGGACGAAGGAAGCGGCGGCGATCAGGATCGGTTTCTTCCAGCTGGTAATATCAGTTTCATCATAGTGGAAAGCACTTGTTTGCAAGCTGTATTTCAAGCCAACTGGGTCTCTGATCCTCCTTGTCCAGTTTCGCTTCGCAGGATGCCGGGAGGTCCTGATGATGGTGGCCGGGAGCATCTGCGCTGTGCTCCACGGTGCCGCACAGCCCCTGATGCTGCTAGTGTTTGGGCTGCTGACAGACACCTTCATCCAGTACGACATTGAGCTGCAGGAGCTGAATGATCCTCAAAAGCACTGTTACAACAATACAATACAGTATAAAAACCTGTCGGCCAATGACAACCTGAACATGACAAGAAAATGCGGGTAAGATGGTCCAAGAATGGGTTGAGTAATTCTAAGTACAGTAACTCATTAACGTAGAACTTTCCAGCGTGACAAGGTTCATGTAAGCCTACAAATGAGAAAAATCTGTTGAATTTACATTTACAGTAGAATGATAAGCATAACACAAAAATATTACTGATGCACAAAATACAAAGTACGCAGATACACTGTATATGAATTTATGTTGTATTCTGCTTGAATTAATTATTTTTCTAATTTTTGAAAATTAATTTCAGGATGTTGGACATTGAGTATGAAATGACATATTTTGCCTACTATTACCTTGGTATCGGAGTAGCAGTTTTTCTCTTAGGCTACTGCCAGGTAAGTTACTCTTCCTTAATGTGTTTTTTTAAAAAAATAAAATAAATAAAAGGCTTGTGGCGAGGGGAGAAAAGACAGGAGACAGCTTGTTCTTGTGAAAGCGAATGAAAAACTTTATTAATAACAAAAAAAAGTAAAAAAAGAAGCATATCCGGTTGCCACTAAAGCGCAAAAAAACTCAAGGAAGAAAAACACAACTTTAAAATAAAAGCACACCTGCCCTTGGAATTCTGAGCAGCTGCACTACAGGCTAAAAATTGTTATTATGAACTTGGGCACCCGTTCAAAATACGGAAAACCAGAACTCATTACACAAATCTGTTTGCGTTTAACTGCGGGAAACCTTACGGGCAGCTTTTGTCTTTTGGTTGTTCTGTCCCAACAGATCTTCTTGTGGGTGGCTGCAGCGGCTCGTCAAATTCATATAATCAGGTCGATGTATTTCCGGAAGGTTATGAGAATGGAGATAGGGTGGTTTGATTGCAGTTCGGTCGGGGAACTCAACACCCGCATGTCCGAGTAAGTGGAACGCAGCCTAAACACCCATCTCAGCTAATCCGAAGACTCTTCTTGACCTCTGATTAGATGGTAATGCTATCATAAGGGAACCTGTATACTTCACACATTTAAGTCAGTGGGTTGTAAAACAAACATAATTAAACACAAATATCCATGGTGTATGTCTGTGTGTGATTTGTGTGTATATTACATAACACCAACTCTCCCCACAATGTGATAAATACCTGTTATTTTGCTGTTGTGGGGATCACTGTTTTGGTCCCCACAAAGGGAAACGCAATTTTATAAAAATCTGTGACTGCAGTCAAAACATTAAAAAAGTCTCGTATTTAATTTGGTTACTTATGGTTAAGGTTAGGGCTGGTTAGGGGTTAAGGTCGTCATGTTGGGGTTAGAGTTTTCCCCCATAGAAATGAATGGAGAGTCCCCACAAAGATATAATTACAAACATGTGTGTGTGTGTGTGTGTGTGTGTGTGTCATCGACTGGTATCCTATCCATGGTATTCCCTTGCCTTGATACGTATGCCTCCTGGAATGGGCTGCAGAATCTACATGACCATTTACTGGGTATGATGGGAGGATGTTTACATATATACAGTATTTTTACACAATGCTAAAGCAAAATTACAGAAACGAGCTTCATTCTGCACCAATAAACATGGCAGACAGGAAAGCACTTTGGACATAAGGCAGCTCGTGTAGATTCTGAATAGGGCATGAGCTTTGTGATCCTTGCCTCATGGGCTAACCGATAACACTGCCACATGATGTGTATAACCTGAAGTGCTTATCTATAACATGTCTATAACATGCTCACACAGCAGATATTCGCTACACAGATGCTACATGCTACACAGCTTTAACAACATCAAAGTGTCACCCCAGACCCTTTATTAGCACAAAGAAAAGGTCTGTTTTACCCATCCAATGCACTTTATAATATAAACTTCAAATTCTTTAGAAGCACTTTGATGTGAACATTATTGACTGATTGTTGACACATCACAGCAGGACAACAACATGTATCCTTTGCCTTTAACCCATATGTGACATATAGCAGTAGTGGGCAGCTATTATTTAGTACCGAGGGACCAGTACCCTGCTCAGGGTACCACGGTGGCACCTTGCTGGTCAGGGAATTGAACCAACAACCTTTCACCACAAGCACACTTCCCTAGTGATTAGATTACCACTGCCTCACTATGTGGTATAAATATGGAAAAGACTGACATCGTTTATGCACTACGTGATATTCAGGCGTCATACGTTTCTGTATTTTATTCTTTGAAAGATGACTTAATGCCCGTTTGTCTCACAGTGACATCAATAAGATAAATGATGCCATCTCGGATCAAGTCAGCATATTTCTGCAGCGGTTCACCACCTTTGTGTGTGGCTTCTTCATGGGCTTTGTGAAAGGATGGAAGTTGACTCTGGTCATAATCGCAGTCAGCCCTTTGATTGGACTTGGAGCTGCGCTCATGGCATTAGTGAGTCTGTAACGCTCCGGGGCTCTCGTCGGGATGTTCTCAGCCAAGTCTTACCACCCCATTCTCTGCTTCCTTGCATTTTTTCTCGCTTGCAGTTTGTGTCAAAGCTGACGGGGCGGGAGCTGCAGGCCTACGCCAAAGCCGGCGCCGTGGCTGACGAAGTTCTGTCGTCCATCAGGACCGTGGCGGCTTTTGGAGGGGAAAAGAAGGAGGTTGAACGGTGAAGCTGAAGGAAATTGTTAACTGCAAATTAGACCTTTTCGGATTTTTTCCATCCACCCTTTACAATAGCCAATACAAGTCAAGCACGAATGTGTCAATATTAAGTACATTTTTAAATTTACTTGTCGATTTTTGACTTTCGGAACGCTGGCAACCGCATGTATTTGTATTTCGAGGGCCGGGCTGGCAATTTGAGTTTACTCATCAGTTCATTTTGTGGTGCGATGCTTCCGCGAGCTTTGATTGTGAACACACCGTTGGTGGACATCTGCTGGGTGTCGGCCATCGCAGAAGCTATCCAGAAATGATAGATCTTCTATTCCTAATACAGAGCGGGTTTTCAGCAATGTAGATACATAACTCCATCTATCCATGCAGATATGACAGAAACCTGATCTCTGCCCAGAGCTGGGGGATTCGTAAAGGCTTAATAATGGGACTTTTCACGGGATACCTGTGGCTCATCATCTTCCTGTGCTATGCCCTTGCCTTCTGGTATGGCTCCAAACTTGTGCTGGATACAGAGGAGTACAGCCCAGGAACATTATTACAGGTAGATATATGTACATCTCTGGCAACAAGTAATAATGCAGAAAGATACTGAACTGTATTCCTCAATCTCTTGATTTTCCTATTTGAAATACAATTAAAACCGCAATCATGGTTAGTAAACATTGTGCACTACATGCTTATTGTAGTAGGAAGCTAAATCCATTAAAAGATTTTTCATTTTCACGATATAGCATTAGTAGTGTATTTATGACAAAAAGTTGTGGGTTTACATAACTCCCCATCCAAAAAATTTGACTGGTCTTATACTTTCTAAGAACTTCTTTAAAATATGGCAAAACTTTAGCCGGCTGTATTTATCAGTGAAATGTGTTGATTTACAGTACTTAGGTAATCTTATAGCGGGTGATAACTGTAGATGTTTTATATTATGTTTAACCACCCTCTCTAGTATCTTCCAGCAAAAACTGGAAAAGGAAATGTCTTGTTGTCCTCCAGCACAGATGAGAAACTGTTCTCTGAAATAGCTTGGTGTTGACAGAGCTTACTGACAGGAATGAGCCCTGATTACAGGTGTTCTTGGGCGTGTTAATAGCAGCCTTGAACCTGGGCCAGGCCTCTCCATGCTTGGAGGCTTTCGCCTCTGGGAGAGGCGCTGCCACTATCATCTTTGAGACCATTGACAGAGTGAGTCTGCATGAGCTGGCAAATGTTAATCTATAGCATGTGCAGTGCAAAACTTACTTTACATGTGAGGGCATTGGCTAATGTGTTTTAAGAGTTCTAAATATGTATATGTAATGCATGTGATTTAATAAATGGGTCACCATTAAGACCCTAGACATTCTAACCATTTGCCATTAACTTATTGGATGAATGTAAGAAAATCCCATTAACACAGAACTAAGGTTGTCACTTTTTTCAAAAGGCAAGTTTGAACAAACTTCAAATGTCACGCAATTTGTATAAATATATTGGAATACCTGTTACTCCCCACCCCACCCCACCCCCAAAAATCATGGGGGCCATAAGAGGTCTGGGTGGGAAAATATTTTTTGAAATACTTTTGCAAACCCTCGCAATAGTTTTGCATTACTAATAATGACTGTACTGGGTGCTTTTAAAGTACAAAATATAGAATTAATGGACTAATAAGTATAAACCTACATGATACAGACATGTCCAGTTAAGTGTCTTTTAAGCATTTAAGTATTGTGGACAAGGTACACCATGTAACATTCATATATGTTTTATACATATTTATTACTTACTGCACTGTGTCCATTTACCATCAGTGACTGTAAACAAGACAGCTGGGCTACTGAATGTTTATTTAGTTATTATTTAGGTGATGACACTTAAAAATTCAAATGTGACAATTATAGTTCGAATATGAATTTTTCACATAATTTTTGAATGAATGTTCAAATATTGGTTAAAAAGTGACAGCCGTACACAGACCTCTGAACAAAATACTGTTATAAGTATATAAGGCTTTTCTCTTTTGTTTTTATGCACAGGAACCAGAAATTGACTGCCTGTCAGAAACTGGCTATAAACTGGACAGAGTAAAAGGGGATATTGAGTTTCATCATGTAACCTTCAACTACCCTTCTAGGCCTGAAGTTATGGTACAGTTCTTGAGAGTTTTTTGGATGTTATAGCTGTAAAAAAAAGTTAATCAAACAAAATTCTTAAATGATTAGATACATGGTATTCTAAAAGACTATCTTTCTTCGTTTAAGGGTGAAGTAAAATCACGAAATATCCTAAAAAAAGCTTCTCATATAAGTCAAAGAAAATGGTATTATTTAATATCTATTTATAATAATTTGCCTATAATTATGCATTTAAGGATAGGGACATTGCTTTTTAAAAAGAAAAAAGAAAAAAAAAAAAATAAAATATATATATATATATATATATATATATATATACACACACACACACACACACACACAAGACCAAGTAACAAATACAGATATTATTTAACAGATATTAGACCAGCTAAGTGTGCTGGTGAAGTCTGGGGAGACTACAGCTTTTGTGGGGGCCAGTGGTGCTGGGAAGAGCACTGCAATTCAGCTTATCCAACGCTTTTATGACCCTAACGAGGGCATGGTACGTCATGGCACCTCACCTTATCTTAATATCAATCATGTAAAGTCTCCTGATATCTTGCATATGGAGCACAGTAGATCAATTCCTCGATCTACTGTCAGGTGACATTGGACGGCCATGACATCCGGGGACTGAACATCCAGTGGCTTCGATCCCTGATCGGGATTGTGGAGCAGGAGCCCGTGCTGTTTGCCACGACCATCGCTGAGAACATCCGCTACGGCCGGCCGGGCGTCTCCATGGAGGACATCGTGAAAGCAGCCAAGGAGGCCAACGCTTACAACTTCATCATGGATTTACCGCAGGTACTGCGAGCATCCCGGAGATGATGATCTTTAATCGCATGCATTCACGCCACTTGACCATGACGACCTTGTGACATCAGAGATTCGAGACGCTGGTGGGAGAGGGCGGGGGTCAGATGAGCGGCGGTCAGAAGCAGAGGATCGCCATCGCTCGCGCTCTGGTCCGAAACCCCAGGATCCTGTTGCTGGACATGGCTACCTCTGCCCTGGACAACGAGAGTGAGGCTGTGGTGCAGGAGGCCCTGGATAAAGTGAGAGCTGCTCAGGCAAACATACTGGTGGTAGTTGTACTGCAACATAGTATGAAGCTACTAACCACTAGCAATGATAAACTCATGAAGGAAGAAATTTCTCGAAGTCGGATGTTTAAGTGTTTGACAAACTTTATTATCTGATGAGCTCAAAGGGACCAGACACTCAGCAATCATGCGTCTCGTGTTCTGCTCCCCGAACAACAAGTGCATACATCTCTTATAGCCAAAAATGCAGTCATCAGACAGTTCAAAGAAAAGGATCAGGTGTCTGTAGACACCAGGCACTTCTGCTTATTGAGGCTTATCGGCTCAGAACAGGGCAACCTGAGCGAAATTTTCCTTTGCAATTTCATACTGTGTCGAGTTAAATTTATCCAGTTACCCAGTTACTACTTTATCTCACTTCCAGGTCATGCTGACCCAGGCCCTTGCTGAGCAAGCTTTATTATGGCAAACGTTAGTTCCTTCATAGAAAATATAAATCCCTTTACTTACGCAAGCTTGCATTAGTACATTGTGCTTGATACATCAGACTGATTCAAGTGAGGTTATATTGTTTCAATCATTATAGGTAAATCAACAGCACCATTAAAAGTTCTATTATTAATTACTGATTAGATATGTATATATATTTGCATAATCATGAATTTTCTATAACACTACTGAAATGCTATCACAGGAAAAGTACTGTAGTCTGACTTCATAAGGATGTAAACTTCTGGGTCATTTAATTACTATAGAAGGTACGTGGACTTGCAATGTGGATTCAGTTTGTCTGATCTGCAGTCTTGCTCCTCATTCAAGGTACGCATGGGCCGTACGACCATATCGATAGCCCACCGATTGTCGACAGTGAAGAATGCAGATATAATTGTGGGTTTTGAACATGGTCGTGCTGTAGAGAGGGGGAAACATGATGAGCTTTTAGACCGGAAGGGGGTATACTTCATGCTGGTGACCTTGCAGAGCCAGGGAGACAAAGCCCTCAGTGAAAAAGCCAAGCAAAGTGAGTCCAAAGCATTCAGACCTTCTCAAAAATGATATGTCCTGAGACCTTGCAGAAAGGCAGTTAAAAAGACATAATCTTCTGTTTGTTTCTCCTTGACGTGATTTTTTTATGATCAATAGTGGCTGGAGAAGAACAAGCAGGAGACATGGAGCCTTCTCAAAAAAGCCTTTCTCGAGCTGGTAGTTACAGAGCAAGCCTGAGGTTGGTATCCTAAAAAGTACCAAACCTCATCAGCGAATACCGGCCGATTATCTCCGCTTACTGGTGATCCCTAGACATTGTTATTCACCTGAAGGTTTACTTGAGTGGTAAATACTCTGTCTGCAGAGCTTCTATCCGTCAAAGAACTAGATCTCAGCTGTCAAATGTCATCCCTGAGGCCTCTGTGCCCATCACCACAGACACAGAGTCCTTCATGTCTGGAGGCAACAAGGGTGAGGTTAGTCCAGATGAAGGGTGTTGAATATTAAGGTGTTTGAGAACTTCCCCTGGTTTCTTTTGGTGCTTGACCTTTTTTATCATTTCATACTCAGAGCGCTCTACCAGAAGAAGAGGAGCCAGTACAGCCAGCCCCTGTTGCCAGAATCCTGAAATATAATGCCCCTGAATGGCCATACATGCTCTTTGGCTCCATAGGAGCTGCAGTGAACGGTGGGGTCAATCCCATATATTCACTGCTATTTAGCCAGATTCTCTCCGTAAGTTACTAAGAAGTCATGTTCAGTAGGTACGCAATGTGGACCACAACGTCAGTGATTGGCAGCTGTCTCTGTGCTTCCGTAGACATTCTCCATGTCTGATTCGGTGGCTCAGAGGAAGGAGATCGATGGCATTTGCTTGTTCTTTGCCCTCGTCGGACTGGTTTCGTTCTTCACGCAGCTGCTGCAGGTGCTACGCCCCTGAAATGTCAGTCTTGGTGTTTAGACAGTTATCTAAATGCCGCAGGCTCTTACTTGGGGTCTGCCTGCTGTGTCTTAGGGCTACTCCTTCTCCAAGTCTGGCGAGCTGCTGACACGTCGATTGCGACGCCTGGGTTTCCATGCCATGCTGGGCCAGGAGATCGGCTGGTTCGATGACCGCAGGAATAGCCCCGGCGCGCTGACAACACGCCTGGCCACAGATGCTTCTCAGGTCCAAGGGGTGAGTGAGAACATCTGCATTGAACTGCCAGTCGCTGCTGAAGCACTTTTGCTCTGTGTTGTACAAATTTCTGCATTCAGCAGTCAGCAGTACACATAGGTGGGCCTCTAATGAGACAAAGAAAGGAGAATAGACCAGTTTATCTTTTCTTATGTCAGGAAGCACCAATGAGCATGTAATGTACATCTTTTGCTAGCTAATGGGCATAAACATTGATTTATACGGTAAGTATGTGGAATTGCTATTCAGTCACAAAGCGGTTACTGTTTCATGAAAAACAGCAGCATCGTTTATGTATAATACGGGTACCACAAAATCAGAGAGAAAACTAATAGTTTTTCTCTCGCATCCTGTTTTATCTTTTAATTTGTTGAGTGTTTTCCAAACGTTGGTCACCTACACTTCACCGGCCACGGAAGAATGCCAACCGTCATTGTTTCCATATTCTCTGCTGTTTAGCCATTCAGGTGTACTAGTCCCAGGTCCTGTGTTGTGCTTTCAGGCTACTGGCTCTCAGATAGGGATGATTGTGAACTCCCTGACCAACATTGGTGTGGCCATCATCATCTCATTCTACTTCAGCTGGAAGCTGACCCTAGTCATCTTGTGTTTCCTGCCCTTCCTGGCCCTTTCTGGAGGGTTCCAGGCCAAGATGCTTACGACGTTTGCCAAGCAAGACAAACAAGCAATGGAAGCTGCTGGACAGGTGGGCTTCCTACATGTTAAATTTCCATTCGAAATAAATTTCATATAAACGCTTTTGACCCATTTCAGAGTCCCTAGGTGTGGCAGAAAAATTATAAATCAACCTCTCTGATAATTTTAGTTGAGATACTTAGAATAAGACTCTGGACATCTCGGTTGGTGAGTAAAGTAATGTCTTTTATTCCAGCAATCCAGCAAAGTGCTCCTATCACACTCTGGCACTAGGTACCAAGTCACCTCGAGCTCAAAGCAACCAGTTGATAAACCATAACTCCCAATTCCCTATAAATACTTCTAAATCCTGATTGGTCGCTAAACACCAACAAACCGAGCTCAAACGTATAACAAACACAATTCTCCTGCTCTATTGGTTCACCTTGCCAGCAAGATAAAATCCACCCATCTTGCTCAATTTACCGGAATCTAGACTCTATTTGAGATATGTATTTATATGATTAACATATTGACATATTGTCAAATTGTCATTGAATCACTGCAAATACATGGTTAACATATGATTAGTATGATTAATGTAACCATTACTTATACATTTGCACTACCCTGTAACATATTGTATATTGTCGACTGCAACTATTTTATAACTATAACTCTTTGTGCACCAGTTGGAGCTGCTTCGAATCCCTTCTTGCAGATGCTTTCTCACCCCCCTTGCTCCACTGTCTGTCTCTCCAAGGTCTGATCTCTCTTCAGGGTCTGTGGAACTAACCGTAGGCAATTATCACCAAGCGAGGTCACACAGTATTCAAAAGAATCTCTTCTTGCCTAAGGCCTAAGATATAACAGACCCAATATACCTCCCCTCCCGGGCCAACCAATGTCCAATTTTCCTTCCACATAGGTCTCTGGCGTCCAAATATGTATTTTTTAACCATTTTGAAATAATATGAAATAATTATCAAAAATTTCATTAACTATAATTTTACATATCAGGGACTAGGAATCTCAAGGACTACATGTTAAACTGGGATGATAGGTATGATGAACACATATGTGCTGGAAGCTGAAATTTTTATGTTTCACAATGCAGATTTCAGGCGAGGCGCTCAGCAACATCCGCACAGTTGCAGGTCTGGGCAAAGAGAAGAGCTTTGTGGATATGTACGAAGCCCAGCTCGATGGTCCCCACAAGGCGGCCATAAAGAAAGCCCATGTATATGGAGCCTGTTACGGCTTTGCCCAGTGTGTGATCTTCCTGACCAACTCCGCCTCCTACAGGTTTGGAGGCTATCTGGTACGGCAAGAAGGGCTTCACTTCAGCGTGGTTTTCAGGTGAAGGTCCAACTTGGTTTATTCGTCTTTGTATCTTTTCTAATATTATTCAGTTTGAGTGTTAAAAATCTCAGACTTATGGAAATGCTTCAGTAATTCCTAATTGCATCCTGCAGCGCTCGCATTGTTTGCTGATCATCTCGCATTTTTACAGGGTCATCTCTGCTATAGTTACAAGTGGAACAGCCCTTGGTCGTGCATCGTCCTACACCCCAGATTATGCCAAAGCAAAGATTTCAGCAGCAAGGTTTTTCCAACTCTTAGACCGTGTCCCCAAAATCAAAGTTTACAGTGAAGAGGGAGAGAAATGGGTGAGTGTTGATGTTATTTCTGATATTTCATTAGTTACTGTAGTTTATCATTTGGTAGGGTTAGGAGAGGCCTGTTTCCTAAACGTTTTCCTAAACGTGTGTTTCAGTGGTGTGACGTCACTAGCTGTTATTGACAATGATGATGTCGCTTACAGTACCTTCAGAATCCAGCCACACGGTTCTGTAAGGATGTCAGAGCAGCTGCAGCTAATAAGAATTAATTGCAAACCCTCTGCTCACTGCTATGTTGCCACGGTATTAGAAGTTGTACTCTCCCAAAATATCGTCCACGAAACCAGACATACCCACAGAAACATTTAAATGGCTGTCCCCTCGGGCTGTGTAACTTAGCACAGTGAGACAGCTGTTTCAATGCAAAACAGTGACCACAAAATCACTGCAATTCTGCAAAAAAAACCCTTCAGACTTTTAACGAATTAACTTGCTTAATATAAGATTTATTCAAATAAATTAAAATAAATGAATTACACCCATGGGTGGCATGGTGGTGCAGTGGTTAGCACTGTTGCCTCACACCTCTGGGACCCGGGTTCAAGTCTCCGCCTGGGTTACATGTGTGTGGAGTTTGCATGTTCTCCCCATGTTGTCGTGGGGTTTCCTCCGGTACTCCGGTTTCCCCCCACAGTCCAAAAACATGCTGAGGCTAATTGGAGTTGCTAAATTGCCCATAGGTGTGCATGCGTGAGTGAATGGTGTGTGAGTGTGCCCTGCGATGGGCTGGCCCCCCATCCTGGGCTGTTCCCTGCCTCATGCCCATTGCTTCCGGGATATGCTCCGGACCCCCCGTGACCCAGTAGGATAAGCGGTTTGGAAAATGGATGGATGGAGTTACACACACTTTGAGAGACTTAGTCATACACTTGTTGTACACTAATAGTACACTAGTTGAAGACTCATTTTAAGCTTAATACTTGGCTGGTTATCAAATACTCCATAACAAAATTTCCCCCTTAAATTAGACTCACTCTGTTGGATGAAACTGTAGGCAGTACAGTGGATAGACGGTTCACAGCCACATTCTATCTCAGCCTTTAATTTTGTCTCTAAGCACAACAATGGCTCTCTGGTTTGCAGGGTCCTAATGGGATTTCAGTTTCCTCTCAGTCTTCGCTGAATTTGGTCATGAATTTGTTGCACTGCGAAAGGTTGTTTACCTTCTCTCTCTCCCCCCCCCTCACCTACAGGCAGATTTCAAAGGTGATATTGAATTCATCGACTGCAAGTTCACATACCCCTCCCGGCCTGACATTCGTGTGCTGAACGGGCTGAACGTGTCGGTGAGGTCAGGCCAGACCTTGGCTTTCGTCGGCAGCAGTGGTTGTGGGAAGAGCACCAGCATCCAGCTGCTGGAGAGATTCTATGACCCGGATGAAGGCAAAGTGGTGAGTGAGGATATTTTAGTAACTATAGTAGTTCAACAAGAAAAACATTGTGCTAACAACACAAAACTTGTTGGTTCAAATCCCAAGGAGCATATATAAACTGTGACCCTCTCCTATACTGTTACTTTGGATAAAAGCATCAGGTAAATGCATAAAAAGGTTTTGAGGCTGTATGATTTATGGTACAACTAGACCCCGGTTAGCACACCCCCTATGGTTGTGGGTTCAAACCCCTCCTTGGCTTCTTATGGAGTTTGTATGTTCTATTCGTGTTCTCTGAATTCTCTTGTTCTATCCCACAGACTAAAAACATGTGGCTGGCAGAATTGGGGTCTCTAAATTGACTATAGTGTGTGAATGTGTTCCTTGTAATGGACTGGATTCTAGCCAGAGAGCCTCCTGTTGGTGTTTCCTGGGATAGGCTGTGCGACTCTGCCCCGGATAAGCGATTTTGAAAATAAGGATAAGCGGTTATGAAAAAAGACATGCTCTTTCAGGATGCTACAAAATGAAATGGCTTCCTCTGGTTTACAAATGTTATTTATCGAAGAGCAGACTGTAATTAATGCACTGGCATAATTGTCATGGATCCGGGCGGGTTTGGAGCGGGGCATAGTGCAGGTTGGAACAGAAATGGACGACCCGCTGGCGGCTCACAGGACAAATGGGGATTTATTAAACAGAGCAGAAATGACTAAGAACACTACGAAAAAACCAAAAGGACCACAAGGGGATAAACAAGGACTAAATTTACAAGGGGGGGGGGGGGGGGGCAGGTAAGCAGGTGGCAAACACAAACCATCACAAACAATGAACTACTAAGGGACCGAACTCAGACAGGGACTTAAATACTAAAACTGAACTGGGTAACGAGACAGCATTAGTGGGACATACAGTTAACCAATAGGGGAAGGTGCAGGACAATGAGCAATCAGGGAAACACACAAGGGCAGGTACAAGAAGGGGCAACAGGTGAAACTAATCAACTCAGGGAACTGGGAGGGGAAAACTAAGACTGACAGAAAGGAGGAAACAGAATCTGCTCTAAGGAAACAGACATGTAGAAACAAGCACAAGACATGAAACCAAAACCAAATACAAATCACAAGACAAAGGAACAAGAAAACTCATACAATGAAACACTAGGGAACAAAATACAAAAACAGGTGAGGTGGGATTCAAACACATGACAAAGGGATTATATTCTGGTGAATCTTTTCATTCTGCAATGCCTGCTGGCCAAAACGGGGAAGGGACACAGGGTGGAACAACCGGGGCTGATCCTGACGATAATGTATTTAAAAGCAATTGTTGGAAATTGTCTATGTCTAAGATCCTTTGCTAAGTTCATGATTCTAGGTGAAGCAATAACTAGCCATATTCATCTGGGGGTGCTTTAAGGTCCTTTAAGGGGTGCAGCTTAAATGTGAAAAGTGATGTTATTTCTTATGTGCGAAGGAGATTTATACACATAATTAATGTAAAGTTTATAAGTTTTCATGTATTTACTGGTACTTGCTTTTTCCTGTGTAGTATGAAAGATCTTTTATTATTTAAATTAGTTAGGAAATGTAAGCATTCAATAGACCAAAATGAAATATTTCAATTATTATACGGAAAGCAAGTTAGATCATGTCTTGTTGCTTGTGCTTAAAGTGTAAACAATCCAATGACTGACATAATGTTGATGTGTTACAAAACAGCTGATTGACGGCCACGACTCCTCCAAGGCCAATGTGCCGTTTCTGCGCTCAAAGATCGGCATCGTCTCCCAGGAACCCATCCTGTTCGACTGCAGCATCGCTGACAACATCAAGTATGGGGACAACTTGCGGGAGGTCAGCATGGACGATGTCATTTTCGCAGCAAAGGAGGCCCAGCTGCATGACTTTGTCATGTCCCTGCCAGAGGTACTGGCCGTTGCATATAATTAATGAATATATATATATCAGGCCTGGCATTTCATAGATGTGCTATTCCACCTGCTTCAGGAGTTTCTTTTGGCTGCCAACAATGCATTAGTTTATACTGTTTCATACTATTTCAATTTTCAACCTGCCGAGGCGATCTGCTTTGTTCATTTCACTATTTTGCCATCTTTTAATTCAGAAATATGCAACCAACGTGGGCTCCCAGGGCTCCCAGCTGTCCCGGGGGCAGAAGCAGCGCATCGCCATCGCCCGGGCCATCGTCAGAAACCCCAAGATCTTGCTGCTGGATGAAGCTACGTCAGCCCTAGATACCGAGAGTGAAAAGGTACCGGTTGCATTTTGAATTGGGGGCCCCGGGTGTGCATCTGCTTGGGTTTTGTCTGCAGTCTGATCTAGAGAAATAAACCTCAACATGTCATTTGTGCTACAGACTGTTCAAGAAGCACTGGACAAAGCGAGAGAGGGCCGTACCTGCATTGTTATCGCTCACCGCCTCTCCACGATACAGCACTCTGACATCATCGCGGTGATGTCACGGGGCTGCATCATCGAAAAGGGCACCCATGACCAGCTCATGGCCCTCAAGGGTGCCTATTATAAACTGGTCACAACTGGGGCGCCCATCAGCTAAACATGTTGGGACTGAACAGGGCTCCGGTTGACAAGCACCACTGACTGGGAAACACTGAAAAGCTCTCAAGGCGTTGGGATCACTGGTTATGACAATTGTGAATGTTTAAGTTGGAAACTAAGTAAGAAAACACATTTAAATTTGATATAGGGAAAGAGGAAACAGTCTGAGGGACAAAATTTCTGACAAATACAAAGACAGAAGGGAACTGCTGATTATTTACTTTCATGTAAATATTAAGTATTTAAATTAAAAGTAATCTTATAAAATATACTTCCTTTGATTTACTGTAATGTTTCAAATGTTACTTTTGAGTAATTACACATTGTAATTAATTATTGTCTTTTTTGCTATATTAATTAAGTAAAGAATTCTGGATCCATTCACTGTGTAGAGCTGACTTATTAAAATGCTTTGTAAATGCAAATAAAGACCATACAAGACATAATTTTGTATTTAAATATTTTCAATTTTTTTTTCTTTTTACCTCATTAATTATAAGGTTTAAATGTTTAAGATCAATAAAAAAAACATGTTATGTTTTTTCATGTTTGTATTTAACATACTGCAGAATACATGTGCAGATATATAAGTACATATATGAAACTTAAAATTATTCATAAAAAGTCTTCTAGGGTTATGTGGTAGCTAAGTGGTGAAGCATGTGAAGAACATACTTCCATGGTTGTGGGTGTGATTGTTATCCCAAGCTTAGTGTGTGGTGTTTGCATTTTCTCCCCATGTTGTTAAGGATTCCCTCCTCCATTCCAAGAACATACATTTCTGTGCAAGGACTGGCCTCTTGTCAAGGCTGTGTCATGTACTTCCTGGGATATGGTTTGTGCTTCTATTAAATTAGTGGTTCAAAATAATGGATCGTTAAAATACGTGTCATGCCCGGCTCGTCCGCTCCTCGTGTGTGCCACGCCCCCTGATTACCCACGTGTGCTTCCCTGATCGTCTCCAGCTTTGTCCAATTACTTTGATCAGTCTTGTCTTATTTAAGTCCTAGTCGTGCTTGTCTCCCTTGTCCGTCATTGTGGTTTGACGGTTGTAGATGTCCCCTGCTCCCAGTTCCCGTAATAAACCCCTAGTTTTGCCCTGATTTCGGCTTGTCTGCCTGTTCCTGCCGACCCGCAAGATCACCGCTCGCCTCGCGCTTGATCGTGACAGTGACGTATCTACGTTATTTCAAATTGCTACTGTATATCTTTCAGTAATATGACAAACAAAAAGCTCATATAACTTTCAATTCTTAGTCAATTTCAAATATTTAGAAAGTAATGGGCATTACAATGTATCTAGGGTTGCCAAGTTTGGTCAGCTGGCTGGAGTGAAATTCTCAAGTCGAGACAAGTCTGCATACACATTTATATGTATGTAACAGTTTTAATGCCTTGTAAATAGTTTGTGGGGTTTACAAATTACCCCATAGTTTTTGATGTAGCTAATTTTTGGTTTATAATGGAGTGATATTTCTACCCGTGAGCCTGAGTCTGAAAGCATGAGTCACGCCAGATGTGTGAGACTTGGCAGCCCTGTGTAACCAATATATTTGGCAATCAGTGCGAAGCAGCATGCAGCAGACTTTAGCCCTTCGCATTTGCGCACTTTCTGCTTGCCTGTAGTTCACACTACCGCCACTAAGCGGCCTCAACTTGCTTCTACACAACAAAGCGGTGGATCTTGGGAAACCATACCACATGTGTTTTTTAGTATTAAGTCGCCAAAAAGGCGACGTTATTTCCATGTATCTTACATAAAACGTTGAGAGCGTGTACATTAGTACATATATGATTGTGGTCAAATTTTACGCGACCGTTCGGTTACTAGTTACATTTTTAAATTTCACTAAGCACAACCCTTTATCGTCACTTCCGGTTAAATTAAATTCACGCGCGCACTGACTGGCTGAAAACTCTTTCAGTTTCGTATAAATAAAACATACAGTAAATAATAAATTCGGTTGCTACCAATTTTCGGAACAAGCTGTTTGCTTAATAAATACATTTCCTGTAAGTATGTTTTGTTATATGCTTTGTTATATCAAACTAGCTGTTTTGCTTTTGTTTTGTCGGTTTTCTCACTGCTAACGTTACATGTCAGTCAGGAAACGGTTGTAAAACTTTGTTTAGCAAACTACTATATGGCACTTAATTTAATAAATGCATGTTCTACAATGTGACATTCGCTGTAATTTTTCGCATTAACCGTGTTTCTGTTACAATATCTTTAGCTAATCAGATGGTATGCAAACTGGCAGTAATGTCAACATAACCAGGCGTTTGCGTTTGTAAGACTTCGCATAGTCACGTACTTATGAAATTGATTAGTGGCTTTTGTTTTAAAATGTAACTTTTGTCAAGGTTCATGATTTGTGTTCGAGTTAACTAACAAACTACTACAAGGCATATATCTGCTAACTGAGTCTGGGATTTTCGTTTTTAACTTAACCTACTTACTTATTTTTAAAATCACGTGTGATAATGATATGATCTTTTCCTTGGCACTGTCTTGAGATCCTCTGTTCTTATACCGTCTGTTTTAGGGATTAAATATGACCAGCGTGAAAGATCCAGACGCCAATCAGCATTTCAGCAACAAGCTGGAAGACATATGGAACAGGCTGCTGGTGCAGCCTATGCGCGAAATGGTAGACACGGAGATGGAGTTGTGTCAAGCTCACAAGGAGTTTTTTAAACCTATCAAAGGTATGGGCTTACCTTCAAGGTCTTTATATAAACACAGAACAGTGACAGCTGGTGTTTGTAGTAATGATTTCTTTTGCTTCATAGACATATGTTCAAAGAAATGCAAAGAGGATGAATCCATGTTTGAAATGATTCAGAAATACAGAAAGGGTATGTGGGACCTTTAATTGCAATTTGCAGATGTAAAGCCACTTTGTAATGCTTTTATAAAGCTTTTGGATATGCTATTATGTTTTCAGATATCGGACAAAGTCAAACCCTTTGTAAAGAGACTGGAGATTCAATCCCAGACATATTGTCAGAAATAGAGGAAAAGGGCGCTGAGAAAGAAATGATGATGCAGAAAATCAACAAGCTGAGGCAGGAGCAGGCCAGGAAGAAGGAGTGTAAGTCTGGGGCAGAAGCACATTCTGACCACCTTTGTTTACATTGTTTGGCTGCATTTTGTGGTGCTGCATCTAAATCAGGCGTATGTTTGTTTCCCTGTATCATCCATCCATCCATCTCCCCACTGTTTATAATGGTCTAGCTTACATAGGGTCCTCGAGTCTATCTCGGGTAGCACAGGGATTGTAATCCATTGCTATATTGCAGGGCAGATCTCTCTCACACACACACACGCCCTCCCACCCTGGAAGTAATGCTCGTAGTGCTGCTTACCTTGTCGCCCCTTGTATTATCTTGTGTGTTCTCAAGTTTTAAATTGTTTTTTTGTATTAAAAATTTTGTTCAGTTTAACTTTCTTGAAATGGGTCTAATTACTTGTCTGTTTTACAGCGATGATTTCTCAAAACAAAGCAAATAAGGACAAGCTGAAAAATCTGAGTAAAGTCAAGCAGGTTTTCCAGGACTGGCTTGGTCTGGAAATCCGAAAAATTCATGGTAAGGCACCCTTTATAGTAACACTGTACAGTTACAACCTTTAATTACCTTTTAGTTAATGGGTGATTAATACCAGGCAAAAACCATATCGCTGAATGATGAGAAATCGAGAACAGACTGGAATTTTCCCAGATAGGAATTATTTACTGTGCAGGACTCTCCTCGTTCTTTAATGTCTGGTCCTTCTGTGTGTGATTTCTTTTGTGTGTGTGTGTGTGTATTCAGTGCTGGCTGTTAGATGACTTTTGGCTGGGAAATGACATATTGACCTTGAATGCATCATTGAATCTGTGTATATAGTTTTACGTTAATATGCTTGCATGCATTTGGGCCTGCAAAATAGCTCTATAAAGTCATTCCTGGGGGGTAAGGAGTAATATTTAACAAAATGACTGTGTGTTTGTCGTGAGTTCCTACTGGTTGAGGCGATTAGTCTATTTTGGTATATGAGGAGAAGCATAAAGCAAACATTAGGTGTAGCTGAGATGCAGGTGTTGTGTGCACATTTGGCCTCATTTGACAAGAACCTTTGAGGCAGCTGATCATCTTCCAGTGTCTCAGTTGTTCCCCTCCGTTGCTTTTCTTGTTCCTATGAATGTTATGTAATTTCCCGCCTGAAGGGGAGAGGCTGCAGTTCATATTCCGAGGCATTAACAGCAGTGATCCTGAGGGTGTGCACACATTCATCCTCCGGCTCAGCGAAGAGGGCTTGTATCAAGGTTAGCCCACTCATTTTATTTTTTATTATTATTATTATTATTATTATTATTATTATTATTTTGCATTGTGTTACTCGTGTTTTTATACAATATTGCTAGGACTTTGGGGCTTATAGGAAGTCCAAGGCTGACAAAGGTGGATTATATCTGACCATGTTCTTCAAGCTACCTTTTTCAAGGAGCAGTGCATGGGATCAGTACCCTGCCTAGGATACCTCAGTGGTGCCTTGTTAGTCAGGGATCCGAACCAGCAACCAGTAGTTTAGTTAATACACACCAAAATTGCTAAATCATTGTGTTTTCTAATAAGTCAAATGGGCATTAACATGATTTTTAGTATGTGGGGAAAAAAACGCAAAATATGGTGGTATATTTTTGTTGGAAAAGATATAATTGCTAATTAAATGAATGGGAATTGGGGGGGGGGGGGTAACAATGACTCCAATATTACAAGGCCTGTTACATGCACAACAATAGCCTGTTCTGGGCTCCAGGGCAGGAATATTTGAAGTTGTCATTGCGCAGGTGTCTGTTACTTATTACAAAGATTTGGTTAGTAACATGATTCCTGTTTGCTAGATTGTTACACATCGGGTCCATTTCTTATGCTTTCTAAAACTGGATACACACAGGAGATACACACAGGATATCAGGATACACACAGGAGAGTTGAGTTGACTTGGGGTTGTAACTGCCTTTCTCATTGTTCCAGTTGTCTCATGTGACCCCCCATTGGAGTGCATGGCTCACTTGGAAAAACGGCTGCTTGAGACCAACAACTTCTCTGCTTTCCTTGCCAATGTCAGGAAAGAATTTGCTGCTTTACCTAAGACCTGATGGGGAAACCAATTGACTGTCTCAAACTGTAGTAACAATCTGTAGTAATTCTGAACCCTGTCAAATGCCAATGCTAACTCCTCTGTGTTTTGTTCTTATTTTTTTGGTTAAAAAAAAAATAGCAGCGATATTAAATACCTTTCTGCATTTATGCTGTATGACGTTGCCTTACCGCCACATTTTTTTTGAATAATCATCTGCCACAGTTTACTTTCTCGTGTACCTTTTCATCCTGCAGATTATTGCTTATTGTAGCTACATGTGCATTGCGATCTGAACTCTTTGGAGATTGTTTTGAATTGAGTTTGAATAATGGCTTTGTGATCACTACAAATTTATGAGACAAGTACTGTCAAATTGATGAAAGATTTTTTTATTTATAAATTTGTTTTTTGGGTGTTTATTGGGAAAAACCTTAGACCAAGTAGACAGTATGATGCTTGATAATAGACAGAGGTTCGTTCAGAGCCTTTGTCCAAAATCATGCCTCTTGGAACATTTTTGAGGGCTGCAGAAAGTGGGATGTTCTGACCTGGAGCGATTACTGTCAACTTTAAATCCTCCTTCGCAGGAAAGTAGGTAAACATTCAGGTTTTTAGCATTTTTCTTTTAGTGTCTGAAAGACTTCATTTTTCCTAGAACTCCAATATAATGACAATCAAGGACACTCACCTTTCCGTGCTTCATTTATCTGCAGTATCTTCATGACAGGTGTAGCATTTGGGAGGGGGGGGGGGAGAGCCGTTCAGTACCTTTAGCCATAATAACCTTAATTTTCTTTTTGGTAAATCCAATGATTTAATTGTAACTCATCAGTACAAATTCCACTTTTTTTAAACTACAAAATCTTAATGTAAAAAACATACACAAAACTAGTATTTTGAATCTCTGATTTTAAAAAAAGTGTATTTGTGTTCAGTAATGATTTAATATGATGTATATAATCCTACAAAATTTACACAATACTCGCATCCTCCTGTAACAATGCAGCTGTCATATTTTGAGATCTGCAACAGGTCATACAGTTTCAGCTTTATTAATTTTCATTGCTTGTTTATATACAAAATGGTAATTACGGAATATGGTTAAGCAGATTCATGCTAATTTGCTTTTAACGAAAACTGAAAGCACTTGTGAAATGTTTGTCAATGGAATTTGAGGGCCCGAAAAATTTCACACGTCAGAAGATTTTGTGATGTCAATGGTTGGAAGCTCCTCCACGTAAGTTGATGGGAAGTGGCCTCTCTGGTTATTCAGGACCCCATACCACCAACCGCTCTGGTCCTTTGCTAAGATGTCCAAGAGGTCACCTGTGGATTTAAACAAAAAAAAATAAAAAGCACTGCATCTGATTGGGAAACGTCAGCCAATGTCCTGCACAGTCACTAATCACTCACCTTCTTTTAGGTTTAACTCATCGTCTCTGTCTGATATGAAGTTATATAGTGCTTTGCATTTGCCAATGCTGAGAAGCTCTGCACCTAGTGGGAGAGAATAAGAATTTGTCTTCAATAGTCACCTAGTACTGGTGTAAAATATCTAATATGCGATTTACATTCAATTATATGCATTTTATGTGTTATATTTTACTGTATTGAAGTTTGTCCTTGGCAAGTTTAAATACATTCTGCTAAAATGCACTATACTATCATTTCTTTAGTCAAGCAGTATAAAATTCAACAAACACTTTATCCCCCCCCTCCAAATAGAATACTCCATTATCTTTTTGCCTGCTATGTCAGTGATGTTTACCTGGTTCGTCAGTAAACTGAGAGCTGTGTCCGTTTTGCTGTCTCTCTAAGCTCTCAGTAGAGGCAGCAGAGTCCATATCACTAGAGCACGTCTCTGCAGTTGAAGCGTTCCAGCTGGGAGTCAGCAGCATGGACACCCTGGACCTGTACGGAGACCTCCTTATCTTAATGGGACGTGTCAGCTGCACTGTGCTATGCTCGGAGTCCTGCACAAAGAACACACTGGCTGATGTTACCTGTGCATCTTGATACAGGGGTGCTTCAGGGAGACGTGCCATATCTACACAGGGTTTCATAATTTGTTCGTCACTTTTAGTGAGCAGGTAAGTATCCGTGAGTCTCCTCCCTCCTCCAGGGGGACTTGCCATGATATCTTATGCTGTTTTAGTAACATCTGCAAGGTTAGATGCTTGTAGCTTTTATGATCGGTACCTTATCTTTCCATTTCGCAATGCTGTTGACGAAACGATGTGAAGGCTTTGGCCTCCCTTCTAAGTCAGCCATGCTGCAGGAGAGTTTCCAGTATGTAGCTTCAAGGAGATCCAGCTTCAGTGTGGCCTGCGAAATGTCCACAGCATTCCGTCGTAAATGAAACCTTGAAGTTAAACGTACTTTGCCTGTGGCAGAGCTTAAATGGCGCCACCGAAATGCACCACGCCTGAGAGGTTGTATGTATTTTTACGAGATCACCTCATCCAGTAACTGCTCCGTCTCTTCCAGATTCTTCTTGTTTGAGAAGGAGGGATTTTCCATGTAGGTTTTCAACAGCTTCTCCAAACCTGAAAAAAGTAGAATTTTTTTCTTTTTTAAACATGTATGAGATTTGAAAACTGATGAACCTCCACTCGCACATTTCCATATTTAATACTAGTACACACTTACCCTCCTGGTCTTTCTTTGTTTTTGTGATGCTCTCCTGAAGCCGCTGAAGTTTTGTCCTTATGCCCTCCCTTCGTCTCTCTTTCCCCATTATGGTTTTACCGTCCTCTTCCTGTCCAATGTGAGACATTGATATAGAAGATATACAGGAAGCTGCAACGGTATCTATAGTTCTGTGTGAACCTGAATAATCCAGGCCATTAATATTATATGCAAAAGCTTAACTGATTAACTTAGAAAAATGAGAAAATTAAAAACTGACAAAATAGTCAGGTAGCAGGAACTCGGTCTTATTATCTTCTGAAGTAGCACTTGTCTGCTGAACCAGCATCTCTATGTCCATTTCAACGTTCACTCTCTTTATGGCTTGGTCTATCTGCTTCTGACACTGTAAGAAACATAAAAGGCATTTGCAGTACGGCAGAGAATTATAATGTCTCTGCTCAGCATTGCTCTAAATCAGTTTCCCATTCTGGTCCTTGGAGACCCACAGACAATCCACGTTTTTGCTGGTAGGGAGCTCAGAGAGAGCCAAAACGTGGACTGGATGTAGGCCCCTGCAGAGCGGATTGGGAAACACTGCTCAAGAAGGCAAGGAGGAACTCACATGGATGAGGGTCTGTCCAAAGCTGGACATGTGTAAGTTGTACTTGTTCAGTATATTACAGAGTATTTCTATGCGATGTTTCTCCATCTCCTGAACGACCTAAACAATGGAAACAACAGCTTGTCTACACTCAATTCAAGGACACTTTACACTCCAGAAGGACACCAGGAGAACTGAAGTCGATAATCCTTATATAAAACCATGAATACAAAATCTATATCAATATGAATGTGTAATTGAAAGCATTCAACAGAATCATACTGTAAGATTTTCACATGGTTCAAATGAGTTACATTAAGGCTAAGGGTTTGGTGTCGCCCTTATATCGTAAAAACAAAGCATGTGATGGTAGCTGCTGGTCACCTGGTAGCAGTTCTTCAGTGTGGCTTCCCATTTGAGCCTGAACTGAAGGCCTGCCAGGTTGGTGTTGAAGTATTCTTCATCTGCCTTTACTTGCAGTTCTGCAGACTTTGTCAGACGGTTCAGCATCTAGTAGGATAACATGGTCAACACTGCTTTTACATCAATAGGAGAATAAACCAGCATGTGTTATGATGAAATGCAATGTCACATTCTGTTTTATGTTAAATATATAACAGTTTTGTTAATGTAATTCCATTACCTTCTGTTTTTCTTTCTCTGTAGAGATTTGTTTGTTGTTCTCCACAAAACTGAAAAGGGCTTCATGCTCTCTTGTTAACCCAATTAATTTCTTCTTGCTCTGTGGAGAAACAGCCTCTGTTATGTACAAGACTGCCTTCCTTAAATGTCACAATTTTAGAATTAACTTTTAGGCAATAAGATTGTGAGGCTCCATCAGTAAGTCTAGGCTTAATGAAGTATACTTCATATACAATGTTATTTAAATACAATTTCAAAAACTGAAATTTGCATTTAAGCAATGGTTTTGCCTAAAGGACACTCTAGGAATTATACATCTAATTTAGATGGAAAAGTTTTCAATTGACACGAACCGTACTTTTGTCATAATTATCCACAGTAAATAGTTTTTTAGCTGAATGACAGGAAAAATATGTTATAAATACTCTACTGCATAATGGACTTTCTCACTAATTTAAAATAATGAATTATTCAGAATCATACTTTGGTCTCACCTTTAATTGTTCATTCCAATTTATAACCACAAGCTTCCCTGTCTTGTCAACAGCATTGTCTAGCTATGGAGGAAAAGTTGAAAGATATCAAATGAGAAAATTTGGTGTAAACAAAATGTCTGGTAGACAGAAGTAGATTAAATGGCACATTAACAGAAGAATGAAATGACTGTCATGGCAGTGAAAGATGAGATATCCTCAGTGGTCACATACTGGCCTCTTCCTCTTGGTATGTTCATCTAGAACTTGACGGATTTCCTGAATGGCTTCTTGTTGAAAAGCATTTCCCAGTGTTCTGTTAAAAAAAAAAATCTCATTCGGTGATTTAATGATGCATGTTTCAGAGTTGCTGCTTATGTTGCAGAACCCATGTTATGGATGCTTTGATTACCACAAACCACCCAAACGTAATATTCTGGTCTCATCCTTCTATTTTACTCCTCAGCTATGCATTAACTACAGAAATTCATGCTAAGTACCTGTTTAAAATGCACATCAGCAGTTACTCGTAGATTCAAACTCAAATGCTTTGCCCAGTATGTAAAACATATACAGTAAGTAGTGCAATGCACTTAACAGACCACAAATTTATATATGTTATATATACTGAACCAGGCAAAAGTTTGGACACACCTACCCATCGAAAGATTTTTTTGTATTATTCCCTAAATTTTAGAATTGAGACATGAAAACTATAAAATATCATACATAGAATTATGTGCTGATCAAAAAATAATTACAAAAAATAATTAGTTTGGGGGGGGGGGGGGGGGGCAGCTCTGTGAGTTAGGACTCAGCAGAAGGTTGCTGGTGCAAATCCCATGGTAGGGAGAATGATCCCACCAATGGGCATTTGAGCAAGGCCCTTAATCCCAACTATATTATACTCCATGGACTGGCTGACCTTACTGTCTCCTCTATGCCAGCTTCATGAGGTGGCCTCCTGTGATGCTTTTCCAACTATCCTGAAGGAGGTCCCACATATGCTGAGCTCTCATTGTTTTTTCTTCACTCTCATGTCAAACTCCTCTAAAACCCTTTCTGTTGTGTTTAGGTCAGGTGGCCAGGTCATGTGATGCGGTACTATCACTTTCCTTTGCAGGCGGCTTGGCGTGTCCAAACTTTTGACTAGTGTTGTATGTATAGTGAAAACGATTGTCCTTGCCTTAATGCAGTGATCATTACCTGTGAATGTCCGCTGTGGAACACATTTCATCTGAGATGTGTGCCCAGGCATTGTAAGTGGAGCTGGAAAATGAGAGAAATTATGGTGAATCTTGAGCTCACCAACTTCTGCATCTGGTCTGTAGCTCTACTTATAATTCTGCACAGTAAGCTATGTGGCAGCAGAGGGCCTGGCTTTCCATTTGTCCTTTTGTTTCCATTTGTTTTACCGCTCAGATATCCACTAAGTAAGTTTAGGAACATTCCTACGTAGCCTAGAGAGGCTAATGAGCACACAGAGTCATGTGACATCAAATGCACTCACTTCCGGATCATTCCGCTGGATGCTTTGATGAGTTTGCCCGCCAGCTTCTGCAGGCCTTTGGCGTAACTGATTTCTAGCTCAGCCCTGCAATTCAAGATCATGATCATCACATGTCCCATATACGCCTCGTAGCGAGATAAAGATCAAGGTCCACGGCGGAATTTTATTAACAGCTAACAATACACACACTTCAGGTAGCCTAGCTCTACAGATTTAATACAATTCAATTTTATTTGGCAGCTGAGGTTTTTGAAAGTTAATCATTTTCTCTGTTTGGCGTAAGTTCTGGCATGTTTCCTAATTCTGAAGCAGGACAAAAAGGATAAGGAAAGGTCTAAATTTTCTCCACACAATTCCGCTACAGCCCATAGGAAAAAGCCCACTGTAATCACTTTCATGAGCGGTAACCTTATCAAACTACCTTCCTGAAAAATCCTGTTAATGCAAACAAAAGCCCATTTGTCTAATCTCTCAGGTTTGCTCTCCTTGTATACCCTTTGCAATCCAGTAATTCAAAGATGTGTTGCTGCACTAAGCGTTCTGTTGGGTTGCTAAGTAGACTAGAGTCTGGAAAAACAGGTTTCAGTCCTGCAGGAAGAACAAGTGGAAAAGTAACTGGGTTTATTAAAGAGTAACTCAAAGGCTCAGATCCCCAGTGTGCAGGGTTTTTGCTACACAGAATTCTCTCGCAATATCACTGAGCACATCATAATTTATAAACAGTGTTTGTTTATTAGCCTGCTAAATAAATTAATAACAGCAATCCAATGTGAATACCTTTGCTGGAAGACCGACATAAGTTCCTTGCAGAAATACTCCCCATTTTTTGAAAACTTCTTAAGGTCTTGGTACAGCAGGTTGTACTGTAAAACACAGCCGCACATCCAGAGCTACATCAGAGGTTGTCGGAGTATCTTCACTTCAGGAGTCAGGGGTAAACTCCATTAGCTTGAAACGAATGGTTTGATTTTCAACACATGAAAAGATCTCTCCTTAAAAAAATAAGGCTAGCAGGAATACTCACGGTGCATCCATTGAGTGGGTCCTTCATCTTGCTTCCGTCTGGGCCGATTTATTGACTCTGCACTTTGAAACTTTGACCACCCTTCCAGTCATGCATGCGGAAGTTATTTACATTCATATAGCTCTGCTGCTCCACTGGCACTTTCCATCTGGGTATAAAAGCTGCCCGATTGTTCCCTCACCCTCCACTATGCTCTCTACAGTGAAATAGCAGGACGACTCTCAGTTCTCCGTCTTCTGCCTCCACCTATTTGCATTTCGAAACCAAAGTCCATTGTACATATAATCAAAACTGTGGATTATATTAATATAAGCAGTTCAGCAATCTAAAATGTTTTACTTCCACTGCCAAAATCACATTACATATCTGTCACAGGGTTGTGCTTAATCTGTAACTGACCTACTGGTGTTTAAAATATAGATTACTAGGATGGGAGAAATAAAAGCCACTTAATTATCTTGTGATTATTTGAGTTCTTATTCCATTCTAAACAGAACACAATTAATAGAATCAATATTAACTTCAAAAAAACTAAAGCTTATGGCATGTAATCTGGAGGTGATGAATAAAACCTTGCAAATCTATATTGAACTGTATATCTATATATACATACCATCTGTGAATTAACCTGATATATGTAAATGCAATGTTTTTGTAATATGATCAAGAAGAAATTTCGAATAAGACTTTAAAAACACATGGAAATATGCAGCATGTTGGCTTAAAAGTGTTTATTAAAAATGTATAGCAACACTTGCTGACATATTGGTTTCCTATGACTTTTAGGGGTTTGAAACACTGAGATCATCTTTGGCGCAGGTGATATGCTTCAGTGGTGGACATCTGATGCATGATCAGCTATTTGCACATCTGCGCCTGGATTCCAGTGAGAGATGGAGAGTATCTGTGTTTATACTCTACAACTGTAGCAGCTGCAGAGAGTCTTCAGAACACACACACGTACGGTATACCTATCCTTATGGGGCCCGCTCATTCATTTCTATGAGAAAAATGCTAATGCTAACTTTGACAACCTTAACCCCCACCCTGCCCTAAACATAATCATAAGTAACCAAGCAAAATGCAAGAGTTTTTGAATTTTTAGTTTTTTCATAGCAGTCACCGATTTTTATAAAATACAGTTTTCCCTTATGGGGACCAGGAAACACCATAAGGGAAAAAAAACACGTTATGGGGACATTGTGTCCCTATAAGGATAGGTATACCCGCTCACACACACACACACACACACACACACACACACACACTAAGTTATAAGCAAGATATTTGACAGTTTATCCGTCTGCCTAAAAACAAGTAGGAGAAATGAGGTATAATGGTATGTGCAAAATAATGTGCTTAAATGATTATTGAAAGCAGATGGATGGATCAAAACAAGCTGAAAAACACACCAGAGGTATTGGGTAATAAATCTGTATAACTACTGACCACATCACACAACAGCATGCAGAGAAGCATCTGGTCCTGGCAGTGAGCTGATAGAGCACTTAAAGTTCTGGCCTCAGAGAAGAACATTTATATAAAACTAATAAAAACAGTGAAGATCAACCAGGCGGCTTCAGTGAAAGCAGTGCAACACCAAGCCACTGCGAACTGATTGAATGGTCTATTTAACCCACTTCAGACTGATTTATTCACAGACTTTTGGGGTCTTCAAGAAATGGCATATAAATGTTATGTTATGCTAATTTATCTAGAAATGACAGTCAGTCAGGGTGACATGAACGTGCGGCGCATAGAGTGCCGATCCAAGCCTGGAATTTGTCTTGATCACTTACTTCATTTGGAAAACGACTAATTAATGGTAAGGGTGACACCGTATAATACTCACAGGGCAGCATTACACAACTACAGCTCTCTAGATCCGAGCGGATCGGGGGAATCTGCAAAGCAATGACACTCGTGATGACGACCTCCAAAACTACACACATGACTGGCAATCTTAAAGTGGCGTTTCTTAAATTAGAAATCTGTTGAGAATTAAAACAATAGACATGTCTTCCTACAAATTTCAGTGCACTACTAATCAATATGCTGCAAGTATTTTCATCTTTTTGGACCAAAAAGATATATATTGGTTTTGTTACAGACCATAAATTTTTGATTTCTTGGATAAGCACTAGCAAATATGCTCTAATAGGATAATTACATTTCTTCTGAAATAACAGCAAGTCATTCCCAATAACTATAATAATCATAACAATAGTCAATCATGTCAGAATAACAACAGTAACTGACAAATTAAAAACATTTGAAAAACCTTCAGACTTCATTTAGTGTTTACAACTGCTTGATGAAATTTTCTGTAACAGCCATAAATGTATCTTTATCAAATACATACAAGTAATTCTGTTATTAGTGCCAGCCTTTTAAAAATAATTATTACAAAAATCGGAGTAGTAGATTATAACTGTAAATGTTTAACATCTCAAATCAATTGTGTGATCAACCAGAGACAAGCATTATATCAACCTTACTGAACTGAACTGACTGAATACTGAATAAAATAACGGCCAGATTGTGAACTCAGTCTGCAGCGCCACTGATAATCCAGTGATTAAAATGCATTGGAACCAAAGTAAAATCCCTTCTGTCAACAGTTTTTGAACATATAAGAATAAATAAGATTAAAGCGAGCAAAAATTCCCAGTTTTGCAATGTAAAATATCAACACACAGCCTGTGTGCATGAAAGACCTGGGATGCCTTCATTAAATTGTAAAAACAGTTGCTGCACAAGAATGCTTCAATGGTCTATTTAAATTTGACTTAAAGTATATAAACCGAAAAATGAAAGAGAAAGGAAACATGAAAGGGAAACCAGACTGTATTAGCAAAAGCTGCCAGGAGTTTCTGGTGTGAAACGGCTACTGGTGTGAAACGAATAATGACGTCTGCAGTAACTTCCACAGATGGGGCTAGTCAGTGTTCGTCCAGAGAAACTGGTCCCAAGAGACAGCCGTTGGTCCCGTTTGTAGCTTCCGGGGTGCCGTGATGGAGCTTCTCAGCGACGACGGAAACATCGTCTTCTTCAGAGCTGGACTCCGCGTGAGCAGACATCCTGGAAGATGACTGGAAAGGTCCACAAAATAAAAGATGATTTATAAAGTGCCGATAAAGTATGTTTATAATGTGAGCGAAAAAGTTCTATATCGCTCAAAAAGCTATTTTACTGTGTTTCAATCTAGAAAAAGTGTGAACTGACAAAAATTCATGCTAATGAATTACTAAATTAACGAGAGTTCTAAAATATTAAATACTGAACGGGTAAATGGAGAATCTCAAGGAGTAGTGTTACTTGCAGTCAAATACTGAGGTTGGACTTCCTGTCCTACTTACATGTAAGGGATTCCACTTCCCCACCTTTGAAGAGAAAAAGAAATGTGAAAGCATGTCATGGGAACACCGCAGTAACTGTACTCACCTATGATCACATGACAAATTACCAAAGGTTAAACATTCAGTTATTACCCAGTAAGCTTCTGCCAATGCAATAAATATAGATGCTCCTCGCTTTACCGTGGCTTAAGTTGTGAGATTTACGCTTTACGATGGGGCAGATTCATCTTTTTCAACTTTGAATTTTTATCAGTTCCCAGGCCAGCGATATGCTGTACGACATTCTCTACCGACGCCGGGCAATAGCAGCATCCACGCAGCATCTCTAGCGCTTGTGAGCGTAAACATTTAGTGTTTAACGTTTAGTACAACGTATTTTTTTCTGTGTGACCAAATAAACTTGTCTGAATTTATTTACTTTTCAGTTATATCATCATAGCTAATTCTGACTGACATTTTGATCAAAATGCAATTTTTATCCCAAACAGTATTTAAAAACGTACCTTGCAGTTTTTTTTCCTTCAGTAAAAAAAACCCCACAGACACATGCAAGTATTGATTGCCTTGGACATGTTGACAATCCCTGATTACAATAAAATTTCGACATTCAAACAACTTGTCTGCATTACTCACCAGTACATATACTGCTAAATACGCACTATTCATAACATAACATATCTCCCAGTAAGTACATCAATTCGTCATTCCCAAATTGCACGTCAAGCCACTTAGAGGCTCCACAGCGACACTGCACCGGTTTTGCATGTAATGCACGTAATGCACGTAATGCGGGAATGCTGAGGAGCACTCACCTTGCCTCTGGAGACTGCCCTGCAGAGGAGCCTCACTATGAGGTAAAACCAGAAGACATGTAACACCTGTAGTAACAGCAACAGGGAGTTGAACACCCACCAGGATGGGTACGGGCCTATGATCTCCCAGCTTTCAAACAAGGTAGTGTTTAAAATCCTGAAGGAAAGAAACAACAGTCGTTGACCTTTGTGACGTGTGACCTTGCACTGTGGCATGCACTGATGCACACATATGCACAATGTCAAAACATTTTTCTTAATATTAAGCCTGAAGTAGTGGTAAAATTTTCTGAAATGTCTTTCTCTTGTCTTACAGATGATGGTCAATGAGCTACACATAATCTCCAACAATGAGAGCGTGAAAAAAAATAAATAAATTAGGAAATATGTTCTGTTGGTCAGTGTACACAGGTGTGAAGTAGGATTTACTCATGGTCATTGTAGTTATATTTAATGAAAGCTTCTCATACTCCTTGGTTATGTTTCATTATGTATGACAATAAGAAAAATATGTACTATGCTCGATAAATTTCTTATTCATTGCATGCTTAATTAGAAATATCTAAAAACTCTGTGCCTAAAAGAAGAGGACAAATGGGGGTTTTTCTCTCCAGGGTAAGATCCAATAGGAGCCAGAAGATATACAGACATCTACCTTCTGAGGACAACAAAAAAAGAAAAAAGATCCCAAGTTTTGAAACCATGGCAACAGAGTCGTGCTGGTTTACACTGAGCATGCATTTCAACAAAATAATTAAAAAATAAGGACACGGGGATTAAAATAATGAAATCAGGATCTCAGAGATTCTTACAGATCTTGTCAAAGGCATGATGCCACCATCCGCCCCGACAACCATTGAATGTTAGCATTATTCATCGCTCTCCTGTGTTGGTTCGTGAGACCCCTGGGTATTGAGCAGGTAAGTAGATAGGTATTAAAACTACAGGTTTGAAACCCCCTGCTGCCAAAATCCTATTGGTGGGGTTGCCGGACACCCCCTGACTTATTTTTGGCTACATGTTTGGAATTCAGGCTACATGTTTGGAATTCAGAACGCTCTGCACATGAGTGCAGCCAACCCATTTCATAGTGCAGAGCTGCCTAGAAGTGACTGGGGTGCAGTAAGAGCACAAATAATATGACATACATTGCTAGGAAAAATAACTGTGAATAGTCCTCGGCGTCGATGTATTTTCACAACTGGCTGCCAGCCGACTCGCACCCTCCCCGTGCGACGCGCTGAGTAAGGGCCAAACAGTCAGCTCCCTCTGAACACTGGCTAACAGGAAAGTCCCCCATTCCCTTGTCCCTGCTTCACAAACAAATTCAGCTACCGAACCCACACCTGCAATGGTTGGGCGGGGGGGTGGGGTGGGATCTGTCTCTGATGAGGGTGCATGTAGAAGGCAGCATTTGTTGGGTACCTAGGAAACCGCGATGCGTCACATTTGGTGACTATAGCCTAGTTCTTTCTCGCTGGCAGTCAGTGAGGAGGTTAGTGTACAAAATACAAATATGCCTACAAGCATTAATGTCCCTGACGAGTACAAATTCAAATACCTTACACCTAAACTTCCGAATGAGTTAATATCCATAATAAACCGTTAAACCCACTTATCCAATGTAGGGTCACTGGCAGGGGCCTGGCCCTTAAGTCAGCCAGCACAGGGCATAAGGCAGGGGTGCACTGGGGACTGGTTTACAGGCCATCGAAAGGCACACAAACAAAATCATTGACTGCAGGCATTTTAGACATAACAATTCACCAAACTGCATGTATTGGGACTGGGGATGGAAACGGAAGAGACAAGACAAGCACATGCAAAAGCCATAAAGAGTGGAGATAGGATTCAAAGCCACACTTCAGTCACAGAGGTGTGAAGCCGCCCCCTCCCTCACAGCACCACCCTATGTATTTTATATCTAACCCACTGTTAGAAACATCTGACAGACTTTTACACAAGAATACACAAAAACAGGGCTGATGGCACACATTAAAAAAATATTTAACAGACGCTTTCGTCCAAAGCGGTGCAAGTACGGCAAACAGCACATTACAAACTAGGCATAAATTTAGCTAGGCTGAGCTTCCAATGAATGCACAGGTACAAGTGTAAGCAGTATTGGGGCAGGCACTACATGGCAACATCTAATAAGCACGACCCTAATAAGACTATTCAAGGAGCAGAACTGCAACATAAGAGCATTCAGGGAACGTAAACAGGCATCAGGCTAGTAGAGGAAGAGTGTGGCAGATATTCGTATGCAACTACTGATGGTTCCCCGACGAATAGCATCTAAGAGTGGGCACCCCAAACTTAATTAGCTTTACATCAAAGGCATTATGTGGCAGGGTGGCTGTCAGCTTAAGGGGTGGCGAATCCTGCTCGTGCTCTGCATGCTTGCGGAACACGTTCTCCCCCGTGTACCGCAGGTTTCCTTTGGTTCCCTGGTTGCTCGCAGCCCGCAGATACATAGTTAGGCCAACTGGCATGAAATGATTATGAAAGTAAGAGTGTGGCCAGTGAAGGGCAGGTATTTCATCCATATCTCTGGGATAGGCTCCAGACCCCTCCCTGCAACCTTGGGGGATGGATGGATGGATGGAGGTAAAGATATCACCATTGTACTTCACTTACCAAATAGGATACACAACCAGTCTGGAACTTACAAAGACCAAGGCAAATATGACAAACACGACATCGCACACTCTTTGGCATTTTGCGTAGTTCGCCATTTTAGCTGCCTGCAAATGCATAAAACATAAACACGTTAATATAAATGAAAGGGGGTTATCTAAAAGTCACACAATTAACCTAAAGCCCTCTTTTCAAGTGAGCAGCCTAAAGACAGACATGGGTTTATAATGCATCTCCCCTTGAAAGGCACTATTTCGTTTAAAACAATTATTCTATGTAATTTCAAAAATACAAAAAATGATTGCATTCATCACGGGATGCGATATCAACATATTGTGTATAATAATAATGGAAATAATAATAACAACAACACAACAATAATAATAAATAATACATGGACTGTGTGACCTACTGTATGTGACACACGTCCTGAAAAGTACCAGGTAAATCCTGGCGCCTCTCTGGCAAGTAGAGACACACAGGAGGGCTCACCTCCATCAGGACATCAGCAGCATCATGGAGACACATGACCAGGGATCCCACGCGCACCATGTTATTAACATAGGAAAAGGTAACCAGCAAAATGGTTGCCAGGTGATGCATCAGGATGAGTAAAAAGTCCTGGGAGAAACAGACAGAGCAAGAGAGGGGCCCTCAGTTAAAAATACTTTTTTTATATATTAATTTGAGGGAAAGACACATGCACAGCGAACATTAGTGACCTTTTTTGTGTTCCCTGTGAAGTCTTGACAAGACCTTTACAATTCTGCGATTACCAGCGTGATATTATCACATTCCATTTCATTCATGGTATTTTCAAAAAGTCAAAACTGTCATGAAAGAAAGAGAGGTGACGGAACATCAATACATAGAAATGATATTTCCATCGTCTGCAGAGTTACAGGCTGGACTGTTTATGTTGGCCTGAAACCTGGAGAGTACAATGTTTAGCCTACAATGTTAGGCTTTCTTAACACGGCTATATGTACATTTATTTATTTGATGCTCTTATCTAAAGTGGTGCACATTTGAGAAAGCAGAGTCAGACTGAGTCCTTGAATTAAATGGCGTCTTGCTGAAAGGTCAGTGGGCCCCTATGCCAACCACGGGATTTGAACCAACAACCTTCTTGATCACAGGCACAATGTCCCAACCCACTATGCCAGACACTGCCCTCCCCCCCATGGCATGACTATTAAAATAACCACTTTCTAGTTTCTAGTATGTTACTGGGGAGCTGTCATGTATGTTTTTTTGTTTGGCAGAAGGGGAGACAGCTGGGGCAGCTGATATGGGATGCCAGTGTGTCTCTGCTCTCACATCTCAGCATGTTTCATGTCCTACTCCTCTCCAGTCTAGGTACTGGGTCTGATCAGGTTGCAGTAATAGGTCATTGAAACAGTGTTGAGAAGCACAGTATGGATGAAAGGGCAAAATGATTCGCAGGGAGGCAGAAAACCAAGACAGGATTTGGAATTTTAATTACTAAAATTAGTATGTTCCTCCCACGATGCTGCATAGGATAAGAGACTAAAAGATGGGAGGCTATTCATGCCGTCGCCCTGATACGTGGCATGATTTTTACAAAACTGAACCGTACCCAACTCTCATTATGGGTAAATTGTCGGTAGTGCCAGTGATGTTCACTTAAATCCTACTCACACAATGCAGATGAGAGCCAAGGTAAAGTAAAAGCAGAATTTCCATCCATGAATGTGGTAAACTAGAGTTTTACAAATGATGACTTGAGAGACGGGGGCGGTGGTGCAGAGGTTAGCACTGTTGACTCACACCTCTGGGACCCGGGTTCGAGTCTCCGACCTGGGTTACATGTGTGTGGAGTTTGCATGTTCTCCCCATGTCGTCGTGGGGTTTCCTCCAGGTGCTCCAGTTTCCCCCCACAGTCCAAAAACATGCTGAGGCTAATTGGACTTGCTAAATTGCCCGTAGGAGTGAATAGTGTGAGTGTGCCCTGCGATGGGCTGGCCCCCCATCCTGTGTTGTTCCCTGCCTCATGCCCATTGCTTCTGGGATAGGCTCCGGACCCAGTAGGATAAGCGGTTTGGAAAATGGATGGATGGATGGACTTGAGAGGGAAAATGTTAATAACTTCATTAAAACCCCATTTAAGTGTCTAACTAAAGTTCTAAACTTAAAGACCTTATGGAAATAGTTCTAGACATAAAAAGGTACAGATAATTAATTTCATTGTGTGGAAGTGCACACACTTTACACCTGTACAGGGATTTTCATTATTAAACCGAATACCTTTATAGTGTACAAAAGAAGAGAGAACATTCCAGATAAAAGCCAAGAAAACTTAAATATTCAAGAGCAGAGCAGTTGTCAGGGACAACGTGTTTATTCCAGAGAATAAAAATGACAACGAAAGAAAAATAAACAGCAGTGAGCAGCAAATGGACCAGAAATGCAAAATGAAATGTCGGTGTCAGATACATTTTAATAAATATATAAAAATGCACCTTTCGATTATCATGAAGACATTGGGACGAGAACACGAGTGACCTGCCTCATGAATGAATGACATTCACCTATGGGTTTGGAGATGTGGGAAGCTCTTTTAGGAATACAGATCAGAGACATGCGGTATTTATGAATCCACGAGGTCCGAGCCAAAATGAACTGCCGTACCTTCTTCCTGATGTCTGCAAACTGCATGAACAGCATGGACAAATAGAAGGAAAGCTGGAGGATATAGTAGTAGTGAAGATCCACAGTCAGAGGCTGTGAAAGAATCAAACAAGACACATAAACAGACCTGGATTAACAGAAGCTGTAAAGGAAGCCTTTTGGAGGGGTTGGCACTAGAAGAGGCACTGAAGAATATTAATATTCTCACCTGATAAGGGTAACTGTACCAGCAATATTTGGTATTCCATATCCATGTGGTCTCAATAGGAAAGAGAGAGGGTACGTGAATATGGATGTAAAAACAGTGTCATAACAGTTATAACAGTGTCATAACAGTGTCATAACAGTGTCATAAGAAAGGAAATCGGGATGTGGCAAATACAGACTTGCGTTATAGCTTGATACACAATTCTATTCAAATTTCAGTACTAGATTTTTGGTTGTTAGCAAAATAAACATTACAAACTTTGGCAATTAATTACATAGTGATCATAGTAGAGCATTTGGTAACAGTGCAGAGTAAAAGTTTTGGCACATTAGTAACCTGGGAGTAAAAATTCGTTTCGTTTGTCGGTCTGGATGAGCTTAGCGAAACGTGTCACTGTTTTGTGTGGTTATCACCCTGCAACACAAATCTGGGCTGTGACATCCGTGACATAAACAGTCCATAAATTGTAGCTTTTATGGGTAAACTCCATAAAATTTCTGAAAAATTGGGAAATAAATCAAAACCTCAGACAGAAGCCGAGTTACACCAAGAACCCGAGTGCTGAGGAACCACTGTGGCCTTTAAAGTGGGGTAGAATCTGGAATACTGTGAATATTAAATACAAAGAACTTTAATTATTTAAACAGATGTGCAGTCTGCATGAGTATGCATATGGTCTTCTGAAGCCCCCCAACTCGCCCTCCCCCCCAATCTGGCGACTGGTCACACCACTTCAAGTTAATAACTAACTTGGTCGTGTGTTATTTTTAGAATGGACTTACTGTGAAATTTTAATTATTTACTACCATTACCATTAATACGAGTATAAAATACCTTGCAAGCCTGATTATCTTCCACACATAGCAAGAGTATAATTCATAGCATTTTGACTGTGGATGGCTGTAAGTTACAGAAGGGGAGTTTTGAGCATGAACCAATTGTCTGGAGAAATTCTTTCAGCCTACAAGCTGATGTCATTTCTGGGCCATGATTGTTTACACAGAATTATTTCAAGGATAGTACTCTATAGGCTTGTGCCGGGGACTGGACCACCAGCCCTGTAATTTTCTTGACAGAATTCAGCCAGATGACACCAGAGTTATGGTGCAAATGAAGGAATGACTGAATAATGGCCTTGAGTAGCTGGTTAACTCTCAGTCTTATGAAAGTCCACACTGTATATTATGTTGCTACCCCGTTCCCAAATATCTGTGTGATATGGTCACATTCCCCCCTCCGTAAGCCTGATTTGTTGTGGGGGAAAAAAGAACACCTCTAATTCCCTCCCACTGATGACCACGATGACTCTCAAAGTAGTCCGAGACATTCAGAACCACTTGATTAAATTGTGCTTTCTGTTGCTTAACAACCAGTCAAAAGCCTATGTTTCCTGCCTGCGGGGGCTTTTTCGACCCCCATGGCAACCTTTGTTTCAAGCACCTGCATCTATTGTCAGATAAACCTGTACTGAAGTAACGCACTTCTGAGTAAATTAGCAGGAAGACAACAATAAAAAATTGAATGGCAGAAATTGACATAAAAAACCGTTATGATTCTGCCATTTTCTCTGAGAATGGTTTTAAAATGTCTGTAAATTGGCAATTAAAATGACACTTTACTTAAAATAAAAAAATATGGAGAATTCATTGAAATTTAAAAGATTTTAAAGGCAGATAAGCTAAAAAAAATGAGCAAAAATAAACGCAAGGCTAACTATTGTTTAAAATAAGCATAAAACGCTTTGGACATTTAGCTGAGCAGACGCCTTGCAGGAATGAGAGTGACGAGGCCGCTTGTCTTTGTGGCAGAAGCGCTGGCCCCCATTGCTGAGGAAACTCCGCGGCTGTGCTTTCATACAGGTGCTCGCGTTACTGCAAACCCGCTAGTTAGGATGCACAGGCACGACTGGCCGATATTGGCCAGACCGATCCTCCGTTTCTCTCTGTTTTTTTGTAAGTTTTGACAAGATAGAAAGGCAATATCAGCATGAATAATTAAAAGCGTATTTGCCGCCCATGTTTCATCTCTTAAATCTGCCACCAAAATAAATAAACAAACTCCTCCTTAGCCGTGCAGAACGGTCAGTCGATAAATCCAGTAACGGGACTGAGCTCGCTGACAAGCATGGGCACATCTTTAAACATTTGTATTCGGCTCTGGATCCTGATTGGGTAAAGTCCCGTCAAGAGGTCTTCATCACACAGTGATGTTCACTCACCATAACCTCAGCTTGTCTTGTTTTTCAACACTTTCACATAATGTAAGTTTTATTTTTGACTTGACCATTTAATGCAGTTCCTTTCAATAAAAGACACAAAAGAAAAAATAACAATAAACTTAATAAGCTGTCAAGAAATTCTGCTAAATCGCACGCAACAGTCTACAGATTCTACCATCCATAAAACACTCAGAACCAGGCAGATGCAATTATGCAGAACTCCTGTGTGACAACTTGACAGGACATTTCAAATATGAACAAAGTTTAATTCAGGGGGAGTTTTTCCAGTCTGAAATTTGAACTGAAAAATGTTGCCCTTACCTTGTTCAGGAATTGTACTCCGTAGGTGAATATGTAGAGGTAAAATGTGAATCTCCACCTGTATTGAAAAATGGATAAAAATGTGGAGAACCAGCCAAAAACACATTAAAAAAAAAAGATTTAATAAGTGCAAACCGATTAACGTAAATAGAAAAAACTATAGAGAACACAAAGCTAGGAATGCCAATATCTGGAAATTGCTTCATGGTACTGTTTGCTAAGTCAGTATCGACTAAGTTCTCTTTGTGTGAGTATAAGCTTTCAGCTTTTTGTCATTAATTTCATTACTGTGTCAAACTGCATGACTCAGAATGATGATGGATAGGGGAGTGTTTCCAAGGCCATGTGACCTGAGACAGTTAGTTGTCCACTCTTTTCATACTGCACAGCGAGTAAGGGAGCATTTCCAGATTCAACCACAAGCATCTCTGTGAATTTTTCCTGCACCCACCTAGCAAAACCATGCAGGATCACTGCTGTAAGACAGCCTTGGCACCTATATCCTGGACATGTATGAACTTAGGTGACTGACTCCTTGAAGAGGGAATGAAATGCTTCTTGTGGCTTGGTAACAACAAAGAAGCATAAGTAATCAACCAAACCATGAGCTACAGTGGGATTAGTGAAACAGACATTATGATGGTTTGCTTGGTGGTTTAACAAATTCTGGATTTTGGCACATAATGGTCAACCAACCCAGGTCAGAGAGCCTCCTATTAAGCTGTCAGGTGGTGTATCTTTATAAAAAGCACACAATTACTATTGCAGCCTACAACATTCTCAGGGTGTCAGACTGCACATGCGCTGCCACAACTTACTTTCTCAAAGTCTGTGTTCCTGGGGGAGTTGCCCTGTCATTGTATCCCAATGCACTGCCCCACAGCCCCCAAAGGGGGCGCCATTACTCAAGCAAACCCTACTTAAATAGTCTAAGGGATGCAGCTCATGCCAAGAACTGCCCTCCCTTAATTTTCTTTAGAAGTCTAGATTGTCATGAACGATCCCAGTCAAATCCTCTGACGCCATACTCAATCTTAAACCAGACGTAACATATCGATTCCTTAATGTCCACAGTGAAGCACGGGCAACACCCTAAATGGCAGAGTAGACCTCTCTCTCTGTCTCTCTCTCTCTCTCTCTCTCTCTCTCTCTCTCTCACATATGCACACACACATTTGTATTCATATCATTGTGGGGACTCTCCATTCATTTCTATGGGGAAAACTCATTTTAGCAGGTTATCACATTGTTGGGGATTGCATGTCCTAGGACCCGTGAACTTGGAGTAAAAACAACTCAGGCAGATCATGTGACCTCCACATGGGTGTGCTTCAAAAATGTGTCTGTCCCGCCCCACCCCCACAAAAAAAGCATTGCCCAGTAATGTCAAACAAGGTAAAACCATGTCTGACAAAGTGCCAAAGCCTAAGCCTTTCAGATGTCGATAAGGAGCTGGAAGCAATTTGTCCTCAAAAATAATAGAAGCACAGGACATAAACCCCAGAGGACCTTGAAAGTGTGTTTACTACTTGGATGTGTTTGCTTGATGTAACTGACAACCAAAGGGTCTCTTCTCGGTGCTCCAGGTCATTTACCTTCCCTGAACTGAGGGTCCTGCTTCTTCTCTAGCAATTAAGATGTTACACGTTTAGCAAAATAGCCAAATTCATATTGACAGGATACCAACCGGACAATTCAGCATCGATACCCTCCCCCTGCAAGAGGCAGCATAATCATTTGTTTGTAATATTATGACCCCAATTCTTGATGACACCAAAATGCATTACTGTCAGCATACATTAATATGATTAATGCAACAGCCAGCCATCCACAGCAATGAATTTATGCAAAATAGATCTGTTCCAACAATAATTTAAGAATCCCAGCCTAATTTGGACTCCTTTTTAATATATAAGGACATAAACTACACTGATGCAAGATTATGTGGAAAGGTGACCCCATAGAAATGGCTTCCAGACTGCAGAATCCACAATGCAGCTTTAAAATAAATAAGACCATGGCTTAGCTCTGTAAGAGCTGCGAGATCATGCCCAGATCTGTCCTCTTTCTGCATGTAAAGCAAAATGCTGCAGCTTCTCAGTGTTGCTGGAGCTTACAGCCATATGCTCAGCCCACCGGCCACTCTCTGACTCCCACTAGCTATCGTACTCATTCACACACTCACACAATCCCCCCCCCATTCTCTGCAGTTTGGCACTACTGCTCAATGTCTAATTGAGACTGAGACTTTTCATTTGCTTACGACTTAAAAAGCTACACTAATTTCGATATTTCAAAATCACTCTCAAATAGCCCAATTCGCTCTAGCTATGTCAATGGTTGCCTGTGTTACATTTTTTTGCTAATTTCTGTTGTCACCAGTTTGTACAGCCATAACACTAAGCAGCTCATTTGATCTTGATGATTCTGGTGCTCAATATTTAACCCCAGTGGCACAAACAAGAGGGAAAGGGAGGGAAAGCTGAAGATTTCTAACATTTTTTCACTACAGCATTATCCAGAAATGGAATTTACTTAAGAATCGAACGTGTATTGAGGCATCTAAGAACCTACAGTTCGCATCTGAAGTGACATATGATTGGGTTAAACAGCTAATAAAAAGGTAGCTAGTAAGTAAATAAATAAAATCAGTCAATCATAGGTGCAGAGGATTTCTTTCCACCAACATTTGGCACTTGTGCTCGAAAGCACAATGCCGGCCATCCAATTCTGCCGGAGTCTGTGAAGCAGGCTCAGAGATAAGCCCTTGGGGCAGGAATTAAAGGAGCTCACTGCCCTCATGTCTGACAGCATCAGGTCGGCTTTCCCGGTGCTGTGTGACAGGTCAGACGTGCCTGCGTATCCTTCCGAGACAGTGATGGAAATTTACTGCTGGTTCTGCAAACTCTCCCAGAAAGAGAAACCTAGGTTCTGTGCTTACGAAGGTGGCTTTATTACATCTCCGTCAGACCTACTTTTCAAAAGAGGTCTTCTTAATGCCTATTTATGTTTACTGGCTTTATAAGACAATTGATGATCCTCAATGCTTTCTAAATAGCTATATTGGTATAGGGAATTTACATTACCTCATTTATCTGGTGGGTTTATTCAAAGCAACTTACAAAATAGGGAAGGGTTACATTTTATCTGTGCTCCCCAGAATCTGAACCCATGGCCTTTGCATTGCTTAAATGCTCTACTTGTCGAGGGCAGAAGCAACACTTTGCTTTTAGCATTTGGTGACATAACTGTTTATGAGCTCCCCATTTTCTAAGGGTTATACCTGCTGGTCATTGGTCATACCTGGCTCAATGATTATCTCTGCCTCAGCAACCCTGCCTGTTATTTGTCATTCAAAGCTCCTTCCTATTGGTCACAACTAAACTGATCAGCCCTTTTCCAGAAATGCATGACATGCATAATATGCATATATGTGTTAAATTAATCTGGGTTAAATTATTTCAGTAACTGGCTGATACTGATATAGAGTGAACCTGTCCTTAGATTCCTGTTAGCCATTAAAAATGAATCAAGTTTAGCTGGTTTTTAGCCACCAGTCCTAACTTGTGCAACACAAGCACCTCTGTGGCCACTGCAGGCCAGCTAGTGCACTCCTGACAAGTCTGACAAGATGAAGAGAGTCTCCTACATGCTCTCGCAGAACAGCGTCAAGGTGCTGGGCTTCTCCTGGTTGCGCCGCTGTCGAAACCAGCGCTGAATGGTCCGCACGTCCCAGTCAAGCTGTTTGGAGAGGCCCTCCAGCCTCTTCTCGTCCGGGTGCTGGACAGGAGATAAGTAGACTTGAGTAGAATGACCCACCAACACTGACCGACGGGTGCTAGCAGAAAACCAGAATGTTCACAGAAAGAAAATAAAAGTACGTTGGGATGACAGTGACACACCGACTGAGGATGAGCCAGAACTTCAGCCTTGCTGAATTCACAGCAGAAATGTGACAAGCAGAAAGCACGGCCCGCCTGCTGACAGAACTATCAGGCCTCATGAAGCGGTGAGCATTCTGGAGAGGAGCAATGTTATGCTAGGTTATTCTAAAAGCAAACCCATTAAAAGTTGCCAAGGAAGCCCCTCTCCATAGTCAGAAATAACCCCAAATGCCTCGGGGGAGAGGCCTACATATTAAATCAGCAGAGCTGGGAGGGTGGTCTAAAATTTAACGTCTGCGATCGCAAGGATTATGACCCAATTGACAATTATCCACAATAAGATGGTGCATCTTCTAATGGGATTTGAAATGCCGTAGCAGTATAAGAATATAAGATCTGGAAAACTTACCTCAGAGAAGCGTAATGAAATGTTAAATACATCCAGTGCTGAATGCACTGTAAATAAATAGGGTTATAGCATTACCCTGCCAGGGTATTCTGAAGAAGTCTGGCTCTGACAGAACTGCAGTCAGCAGAAAGGTCGATAGAAAATTAGCCCACCCTCAGAATCACTGATGGTTCATTTAATGATGCTAAAACTGCATGTTTCTAATTTAGCTGCCAGTCGAAAGCTGCTCCTACCTTGGTGATTGCAGTGAAGACCTTCTCCAGAATGGCATTGTGCTGGGCTCCCTGCGGTCCACTGCCTTGTATCTGTAACCCCAAGGCACAAGGCCTTGCAATAAACCTGCATGGAACGAAAGCGTGGAATTTAATGTCGTAAAACTTATATATCAGCATTATATATTGGCTGAAGTGTTAGCAAAATTAAGAAACCGATGTTACAAGGGTAAATCTGAATCAAATTTAAGTCAATTTCGCACGATACTAAAACAGTTTAAGTAGTATTGCATAACTACCAGTCAAGTACATTTTAAACCTATATTATTTTAATATACTGCTGAATGTTATGGCCAAAAAAATATTACCACGGTATTTAACATTCTAGTGGTGTCAGAGTATATCACTTCACCCTTCCAGTTCACCCTTACCTTGGCAACAAGTGGTTAAATCAATAAAATACATTTACAAATGTTTTTAAAAAGGTGTCCTTTTATGCATTGCTATAAAAAATAATTTACACTTAGCTTGATAGTAACCAACATATTTTATTAAATTATTTGTGTATATTTGGCTAGATAGTGGCAGGTTTTATCGATTGTATCTGTGAAATTAGCTTGGTAGCAACATATTTGCTTAACTGGTATAATTTCAATAATTATTAGAATAGAATAGAATAGAATAGAATAGAATAGAATAGAATAGAATAACTATTGTCATTGCACATTTTCTTGCACAAAATTTACAGAACAGTCCCTAGGATGTGCTTATATCTAGTCACTACAACATAAAAACACAGATAAAAAAAAAAAAGAATTAGTAGCTATATATGGAGAATTGTTGTATTATGAAGTTATAACTGTTAGTAAGAAGAGTATACACAGTGAACAGGGGTCCCCTCTCAATAGACTCTGCATACCGATATTTTAATGTTGTAATAAAGTAAAATGCAACATCCATACATTCATGTGCTGAGTGAATTGAATCTATACAGAAGCTCATGGTATTTCTAAATAAGAAATGCTGACTGAAAAGAGCACCTCAGTGCAGGCCTGCTGCTGTTTAATGCATCACAACGGTTCCATATTTAATTCGAACATGTATTTCTGCATCAATGCACTTCATCTTAAAGGATGTTATAAACTGACCTGGGACACTGTTACAACTGTGACACCTCTTATATACACTTTGAGCTTATTATAATATTTAGATGCATTTTGATGATGTGGGAAATAAACCAAAAGATGGGTGTAACTTTTTAAAATTTTGTTGGTCTATTGCAAATTCTACAAGAGTAATTGAGCGAAATGCAAAGAATATTCCCACCATCCCCAGCTTACCCTATTGGAGTTGTATAATACATACACATATGACAATAGTTCCATTTTAATTTGAGCATATTACTGCATCAATGCACTTTCTGTAAAGTCTGATCTCTTCTGGTCATGTAGGATATATAATGACAGTTTATTGATTTCAGTTAGAAGTGCACTATGAATTAGGTGCCGCTGTCATCTTCGTATAATTAAAGGAAAATGCCACGATTCGAAATACCTCTAGGGAAACAAGATGTGCCTCATGTGGAACAAAATGTACAATGAGTTAGACAATGATTTCATCTACTGGCATTTATGCAGTCAATTCAGAAAACACAGTTTATAGGGGACAGTCCATGGAAAAACAGAAACATAGAAGACAAGCAGATTTGGATCTCAAATGTCGTTACGCCATGCTATCAGTCCAGAAGTCTAGTGGTGTTTCTATAAAGAGTTTGACGCTCTCTAAATGTCAAGGCGCACGTCCATCATAAATAAACCAAAACGGGAGACATTTTATACATGGCATACAGACTTAAACTGTAATAAACCCAGAATATAGGCGGCCAGAACACCACTAGTGAGTCAATAGCCTCTTAGGACTATCCACAAGCAGATATAAAGGATGAATGCACTTTATCTCATTAAACAATTAAAGGTCCCACCAAACTGTGCACACTCAATCCTGGGATAGTTACAGCACTGGACAGAATGCTGCACGCTCAAATTCCAGAAACGAATGAGTGCACTGCAGAGAGATAGAGGCATCCCGCTCACATCAAATTGACAGGTTCGGTCAAAGGTCGTGAAGATCAAAGGATTGGGGTCAAAAGTGGGCGGGGCCAGGCCAGGGGCCAGGCCAGGGCCCAGGCAAGGTCCAGGTGTGGGCCATGTGACGTCACAAATATTGTTCATGGTTGATAATTTTTCCAGATGTTGGGGTATATATGAAATTAGTTATGGTTCGTTATTATTTATTCAATTTGATTTAATTCAGTCGTGTGCTTATGGATATGAGTGTGATTGTGTCTGAAATGCTATAGCCTGTGTTATGAGGGTGACCGTCTGCCGCCGGGGTCTGCCGATGCACCTGTTATTTTCTCCCGTCGTAGATCATCCCTGGGGTCGATCTTACCGTCGGTGTCTGCGCATAACTACAAACGAAAAAAACACCGTGACGATCAAAAAAATTAGGAATCCCCGGTCACCTAAAACTTGACACGACATTAAAGAATCCTAAGAAAAAAGTTTGTCTACCGCAAAAGATGCATGTTGGGAGTGCCACGCCCCCAGAGGGCCGTGGGTAATATAACAAGCTTCGAGCAGTAGGCCTAACAGTAAGAGGTAATACAGAGAATATAGATACAGACATGTCCGGCACGCCCAAAATGAAAGATTCTACAGCACGGTCAAAGATTCAGGAGGAGGAGGATGGTGTATGGCCTCCGGGGGCTCCCAGGAAGATTCGTACGGCACGTAAACGGGTACCTACGGTGCAAGCGTCGGGGTACCTGAGGGGTACCTGGGGGATGCCCAACGGGGATGAAGTGATCTGGCTCTTTGACGACGATGAGGAGGAACTGCACATGTTTCATTTACAGCCACAGAGGACTGTAGTATCCGCAACATTTCCAGGCTCTGGACCGGAATCATTCACCTTCCAACACGGCAGATCCATCGGGGGCACCAGCAGCAGACGGTCACACTCGATCATTTTGAGCCTCATAGCACAGGCCATAGCATTTCAGACACAATCACACTCATATCCATAAGCACACAATTGAATTAAATCAAATTTAATAAAATAAATAATAACCAACCATAGCCAATTTCATATGTCCACCATCTGGAAAAATTATTAACCATGAACAATATTTGTGACGTCACATAGCCCATGCCTGAGCCTTGCCTGGCCCCGCCCCCTTTTGACCCCAATCCTTTGATCTTCGCGACCTTTGACCCAACCTGTCAATTTGATGTGAGTGCAGTCTCACTGCAGTCAAGAAGTCACTCCACTACACAGAACAGTGCGATCTAGCATACAGTGCATTTCATCAGTAATAAGGCATGCCACCTTGGCTGTCCTCTCCGGTATTTTGACAAGGACAATGAGTTAATTTGGCATTTCCCCACCATGTGCAAACTATGCAATTTCCCAATGGTGGGATGCACTGCAAAATCTGTAAAATGCACCCAAACTGAACAATGGGATTTGGGGTTTGCACCAAAGATTACATGTTAAATGCTTATGGAGATATTCTTAGCTGTTCATTCCAAAATCTCAGTTAGTAGTGGAAGTAATGGTCAACATCACTGACGTGTGCATATTATACATTCCTTTGGAAAGCAAACAGCCACTGTGCAGAATAATTATAGCCTCAGATTGTCATGCAACTTAGTATTTAAACATAACTATATTGATGCATGGCATCTGTGTGCAAAAATGTGCTTTTCACTGCTGTAGTGTACAACAATTTTCAGTATTGCTTGGCACCATTTATTCCTTTTTTTTCCATCCTTTTCCACAACTGCCTGTTTCGTGCCTCTGTTCACAGGCCTTTATTTGCCACGTCATCATACAATAAGAGCAATTTAAGTAAGAACTGGTGAAAGAAAAAAGTAACAATCAAAATATAACCCCGATCAATACTCGCACAATCAATGCACCTCTCAGATGCAAACGTTGTAGATTTATACACATCTGAAAACATCACAACTAATACATATTTAGCCTGATGACTCAGAGTTCATATAATCTGAAATTAACAACACATTTTTCCATCTGAAGTGGATTAAAGCAGAGGTGTTTGGAAGGTAAATTAAAATTGATTTGGTCCCTCATAGCAGATGGAGTGTTATGCACAACAGATCGAAATGTGATTACATGTAGTACGGCGAGCATCAGCTTTGTAACTTACATTCCTGTTACTTCCACCATCAGCAAACAGGATTAAAGAATGGGTTTCACAGTAATAACCATTCAGACTCTACAGTGCAGTTTACTAAAAATAGAGCCTATACTGACTTGACAGTGTATTATCCTCAAGCTTTTTTAAAAGATTGTTTTTTTTGTTTTGTTTGAGGTCTAACAGCAGCCCTGTTTTCCATTCCTCCAAACTCCTGGATACGTCTCGTTCAAGAAGCATCACCATTGCTCAGTGTAATTCAAATACATGTTCATCCACATAAATTCACTGCCTAGGTACTACAAAGATGAGATAAATATAACGGCATCTTACCCTAAGCACCAAGCCCTGGAGGTCAGAAGCAACAGTTCTTACAAGTGAACACTGCCTAAATATTACACTACTTTTCACTGCTAAACTGAGACGTATAATAAAAACACGTATCAGTAATTTCCCCTTTGATAACATGAGCATGTTGTAACATTTCATTGACAAAAAAACCTATAATGGCCAGATAAATCCTCATTTCAGTCTCTCGTTAGGGTAAGCATGGCCAACTTTGAAATTATCTGCAGGAAAACAACCCAGATTGAACAGCATTTCAGAGACAAACATCTTAAACATCATCATCATCTTCTAACGTAACACGAATAATCTTAGACAAATACATGAACATTTGAAGATGACCCATAGAGGTGAAAATTCAATATACGGCAAGTCACAAATAATCAAAATACTGACATCGGTTGTTTAAGAAATGCTGTTATCTTACATAGGAAACGGCATCTTCACGAAAGTAAGATAAATGAAGAATTAGGGCTAGTTGTGCCTTTATAAGCCTGAGTTTATACATCCATCCATTTTCCAAACCGCTTATCCTACTGGGTCACGGAGCCTATCCTGGAAGCAACGGGCATGAGGCAGGGAACAACCCAGGATGGGGGGCCAGCCCATCGCAGGGCACACTCACACACCATTCACTCACACACCTACAGGCAATTTAGCCAGTCCAATCAGCATCAGCATGTCTTTGGACTGTGGGGGAAAACCGGAGTACCCGGAGGAAACCCCATGACGACATGGGGAGAACATGCAAACTCCGCACACATGTGACCCAGGCGGAGACTCGAACCCAGGTCCCAGAGGTGTGAGGCAAGAGTGCTAACCACTGCATCACCATGCCGCCCCATGAGTTTATGCAATATATCCTAATTTGGTTAAATTCCACATCATGAATGAAATAAATGACCATAATTACTGTGTTAAACATCGGTTACAACAACAGTAAAACATGACTTTCAGGCACGATATATGTTAACAGTCAGTTCAAGCTTGATATCATATTTTGTATTAACTTAATAGGTACGGTATTATGTTTTCATCTAAGTTCCTGAGTAGGCTCTTAATCGAACCATGGCATCTATTCAGTCGGAAGAACCCATGGCATTATTTCTGAAGGAACATTTAGGAGATTATGTCTTGTAACCGAGATGTTTGAGTAGGAGGACTGAAGGCATGCTTTAATGTCGACATTTCAAAACTGTACTTATATTATTGTCTTGTACTCTTACTAGCAAAAAACAACTGTCAGACAATGAATTTGTAGGTAAAACTGCTGATTTTCCTGTGCTCTTAATAAACAGACTAGTACTCATCTATCAATATTCCAAGAAAGTCAAAGAGCTCACACCAATCTTTGAGGTTCTAGATCACAGAACTCACTGCCTGGGTTATGGGCATGTGCATGCATGTACTGATTCTCTGGAGGCTACTACATTTTGCCTATAATTGCACAATGTTCCACAGGGAAAGAGCGACAGAAGGTGAAAGGGTAACATGATAGGAGAGATGATTACAGGTTCACCTGAGATACCATCTTCTAACTCCTCAGGGGCCACACCCATGTGTGTCAAATATTCATACAGTCCGACGTACAGTAGCATTCCACCCTTTCAAACTGCAAGACCCGCAAAACTAATTACAAGCTATAGTACAAGCAATCACTGAACAAATAAAGCGGACTCATTATAAACAAATCATAATGCATTCGATCAATAAACGCAATCATTTAAGTTAAAATAACAGCAGGCGGCTGTTAATTTAACAGGTACAGGAACAACATGATTCATTAGCACAAACTACTCACCGGAGAATCACGCTTCTTGGTTTCTTGTACTTTCTGAAACACTGGAATAGATCTGCAGATATAGGTGCATATTTCTGTTTTTAAATTTAAATGTAACGCACACTAGTAGGTGAAGATTAGAAACAAACTGAATGTAAAAAAACAGTTTATTTGTCTGATACCCTGTACATCACTAGAGACAATCAGCAGAACAGATCAGGCTTTTGCCTGGGATGCAAAAGGCTCCCTTTGCCATTGACGGTAAAGTCATAATAACAATGCATCTTGCTAAATTGATGTATTTATTACTTATAGCCTACTGTGAAATGTTGGGGGGGGGGGGGGGGGCTACAGTATATGTAATAAATCTCTTAATCCTCTTAATCGTGGAATTAAGCTGTTTCATTCAGACCCACTGCCACAGGTGTATAAGATCAGGCACCCAGCCATGATTATACTAGCAAGTCAGATCTACAATCCTTTGTGAAAGAACGGGGTCGTTCTGAAGAGCTCAGTGAATTCAAGCGTGGTAACTGTCATAGGATGCCACCTTTGCAATTAGTCAGCCTGTGAAATTTCTTCCCTGCTAGATATTCCACGGTCAACTGTAAGTGGCATAATTGCAAAGTAGAGCCATTCAGTAACAACAGAAACTCAGCCAGGAAGTGGCAAACCACGTAAAGTAACAGAAAGAGGTTTCCGGGTGCTGAGGAGCAGAGTGTGTAAAAGGCTCCAATGCTCTGTTCAGTCAATAACTGCAGAGTTCCAAACTCTTAATGCTTCAGCATATCAAGACATTTTGGACAATTCTATGCTTCCAACTTTGTGGGAACAGTTTGGGGAAGGACCTTTTCTGTTCCAGGATGACTGTACCCCAGTGCACAAAGCAAGGTCCATAAAGACGTGGATGGGTGAATTTGGTGTGATAGAACTTGACTGCCTGCACTGAACCCAGACCTCAACCCCATCAAACAGGTTTGGGATGAACTAGAATTGAGATTGTAATCCAGGTCTTCCTGTCCCAACATCAGTATTTGACCTCACTAATGCTATTCTGGCTGAATGGGAAAAAAATTTCCACACACTCCATAAACTTCCCAGATGAGTGGCAGCTGTTATAGCAGCAAAGGGGGGGGGGCAACGCCATATTGATGCCTATAGATTTACAATGGGATGTCTTATAGGTGTAATAACCAGGTGTGCCAATACTTTTGTGCATATAGTCTATATGTGGTATAAATAAAAGTTCCATAAATAAATGGGTGGAGTCCAAACTCTGTCAAATGCCTGTGGAAGTAATGATCATCAGCACTGACGTCGTGTGCATATTATACATTCTTTGGAAAGCAAACAGTCGCTGTGTAGAATAATGCTAGCCCCAGATCATCATGTAACTAGACTCTTCACGGTCGGCCACGATGCCCACTCAAATATTATATCTCTGCCAACGTCTTCTGGAATCATTATGCGGCAAATCATTTCAGGATTTTAAAGGCAATTTAATAAATTGTGAACAGCCGGAGTAAGCGCAATGCACAAACCACAAGGTCAATATTACTTGGCCAACATGAATTAAAATTACTTTTGGGATAATCCATTAATATTATGGGTATGATGAAAACAAAGACAATCCAGTCATTTCAGGCATTAAAGACAAATGCACTAAGACCGGTCAACATCACTTTAGAAATTCCCCTTCTTTAAACATCATTAATCACGAGACTATTAACGCAACAAGTGCATTAAGATACGTGGTAGGCAAAGCTGCCGCCAGTCATACCCATCATAACAAGCGTTAGATGTAATAAGGTTAGACACCGGAACCCCATATGTGCGGGATAAATCTCAGTATAAGTAATGAATGAAAATCAGGCGTGAGTTGTATTACAAGTTACAATCGGGGAAAAATACAAATATATTTAATAATGCATTTGTTTAAGTTAATATAATGGGGAAATACAGAAATCCTTAAATCCACGTTTCGTATTGTATAATGACGGACACGGTACAGTAGGGACTCTCAATAGGCGTAATGACCACGAGTCATCGCAGGACCAAAACAACTTTAATTCACCTTAAAAATAATTAAAATTTATAAATGTTTACAAGTTCCCTGGCTGACACTGCCGGGGGAAATAGGTGCGAAGATGCTGCACCGCAGTATTTGTTGTATGAGTGTAGCAAAAAGGGCAGAACTGGCCAAAATAAGGAGCAAACATCACACTTCCGACTCCTAGTAACTGATTCAACTCATGGCCAGCATGCAAGGCCATCTGGGTGCTTTTGCATGGAAAAATCTGCTAGCAAAATATAGACAGGAATAGCATCTGTACTTTTATTGACGCTGAAATATTATCTGAATCTTAAATCGCTGAATAGTTTGGTTGCGCAGAGCATAAGTGTATAAAACTATTCTGCGAAAACAATGTCCTACAGAACACTTTATAATCATGTCAGATCGTAATACTTTGCAGTGATGACTCCAGATGGCTGAAACATCCCTACCAAGATTTATAGTGGGCGGTTATACTAGCAAAAAGTTCAATGCGCTTACCTTTCAAAGAGCAAGCGGACCATGAAGATGCAGGACGCCAAAGGGATGGCCAGGTACAGATCCTCGGCTTGGGGGAAGGTCGCCTCATCTGTGCTTTTTAAATCTGCCCAGGTTACATTGTGAGGGAGCCAGAATCTTTCATTCCAAAACCAAGTGACTATACCTGCCATTTCTATGCTGACTTTATGTTTCCCCTCCGTTAGCCCGAGCAGCAGCGCTTCACGCTGGAGCCGCTGGTGGCAACTTGAAATGCTCTCTGGTGGCTGATCTTCGCAGGTTTCAATGTGGTGCGATTGGGTTTTGCACTCCCTGTATTTTCTTCTTCTTCTTCTTCTTCTTCTTCTTCTTCTTCTTCTTCTTCTTCTTCTTCTGTATCTATCTCTATCTAACCAGCGAGGGGAAGTAGTTACTATCAATCGCTGACTATGAGAGACTGGTGCAGTTACATGTCACACGCAGAGTGCAATCGGCGCACTTTAGGTTATAGGTATTTAAGGCGCATTTCAAGCTGCGATATTTTTGTATGCGAGATGCGCGTTTTCTGAGTCATCGGAGTTTTTTTTTTTGATCAGTTAAGTAGGACTTTCCTTTTCATATGGTGCGGCATACGTATGCAGCAGAAACCATATTGGGCTACAAGATTACAATAAAGTTAATTGTTTGAGTCGTATTAATATGAACCATATTAAAACTGTTTGAACTCGTATTTTCACGTTATAGCGCACGTTTATTCCGCACACACGAAGAATGGCCACTCATTTAGACAATTGTAATATTTAATCATTAGAGATTTGATCATTAGAGAAACAAGTTCAGGTTAACCCGACTGATCCATCAGTGACTTTCGACTGATTCACATACATTACACACGATGTGAAGTGCTTCTGAATTAATGATGATTCAAAGATGCTATGTTGCCATCTGCTGGAAAATGCTGATTTTCTGCATAGATTTATTTTGTTAATGTTAAGGGTGATACATAGGCTAATTTAGGCCAATGTGGCATACGGCTAATACTTTTTAAACTTTCAAAAGTTTCACCCGACCATGCAGGATCTGCATACATACTACGCATAGCGCAGATTTATTAAAATAATACTATTGATAATCATAGAATAAAAGCAAAAGAGTCATATCACTAAACACTGGCAAGCCCCCTTTATCGACAGAGAAAACAGTTTTTTTTTATTATTATTCATCCATACGTCTAAATCCATGCACGCTTGCAATGCGCTACTCGTAGTAGTTTCCTATAGTCATACTTCCATCCACCCATCCATCCATCCACTCATCCATCCATCCATCTTTTAACCACTTATTCCCGTCCTAGGTACAACGCAGGGGCACCCATTAGACAGCACGCTTCGCCGCAAGGCGAGTCGTTTAGTCATTTAGCCCTAAATGTTTAAAAAAAATGAAGAAAGGAAAAACGCTAAACGTATGAAAACATATATGACGGTTTCAGTAGTCATTTTCATATTGCGTTATTCTTTCTCCATTTAGAATAATTATTTAAGTAAAACGGCAATTCTTTTAACATTTCTCATTTATAATGTTTTAATGATCTTATTCAATAGCCAATGCGACACCTACTGGGCCATAACGGTATCGCTGTTCTCATAAAGTCATTTTTATTGTTTTGGGAAAAGGACGGTGAGATTGCAGTGGGAGCAATTTTGTGTATACAACCACCATAGAAATATTCTGAAACCATGTTGCAGGATGTCAGCCTCTTCAGATATGAGCTTTACCTAAACTGATAAAACCATGTTAGCTGTATAAGAAGAATACCATCAGAGGCCTCCAGTACAACAGAGTGCCAGTTAAGGAGGAGAGAATTTAAAAATATTAAATCTAATATTAAATATTATATTATTGGGGACATTCTGAATAGATGAATAAACGATGTTAATACTTAGTATCCTTGAATTGCGGACTATAAATGACCACAGTTGTCAAAGATAAACATAAAAACATGAGGTCCATATTTACATATTGATGGGAGGTGAAGAAATGGTCTCACTGTTCGTTATGCAAATCCCTTCATGTGCAATACTGACAGATATCCAGCCACTGGTCAGGGTTACAGGAGGCCTGAACTCTTTCCCAACAGGCAGCACAGAGACACACCCTGGATGGGATTTCAAATGCTAATTAGACTAATTGCATGTCTCTGGGCATAGAAACTGTGTGACACTGCAGGGGACTGTGAACTCCACACACAGAGAGGCGGATTCTAACCCAGAGTGCTTATGATGCCTGTTTCATATATCTGTGGTTTCTATGGCTGTTGTAGTTATTTTTTTCATCACAGGGTCAGCACTCACCAGATAATTGGAAAAGGTCTCCACAGTTACTTGCTGTTTTGTAAAAGTGTGATTTAAGCCATTATGAATGACTGGAACCTCCAGCTGTCCTTTAAATTACGTCACTCTAGGCCTCACAATTACAGTGCAGTTTTGCACATTCAAAACATGGCTTTTAGTTTAAACAAAGTATTCTCTATCTTTCTTCCATTTCCCTTTTCGCTTCCAGAAATACTTTTTTTGTGATAATGTGTGGTAGATGGTTGTCACAATGGGCTGGACAGATGAGGCAGTGTTTACTCAGGACTAATTAAATGAACTTGTAACGAGGCTTTTAAGAGGAACTAAAACATTAAAATCATTCAAAGAACCATAAACAGAAATGCAAATATGAAACAAACCATTAGTAAAAACAAATTCTCCATGGAATAGAAACCCCACTGATTCCTCATTGCTAGCTTTAGTCAGAGCACATTTACCTAAAAGATAAGCTGTTATATATTTATACAAGTTCATAATTTCCAGAAGAAAATTTTGATATTTATTTTTTTATAGTGTACAACAATTTTGGAGTTAACACTGAAGAGAAAACTCCAGTTTCTTCACCGGAAGTACCTACTGTTGTCAGGGCCAGCACCCAACCGACCCTGTCCTGTATATTCCGTTTTGACCAGCAGGTGGTGATTGCCATCCTGTTTCTTCTTCCATCTTGTCCCTTAGCCCTAGTGTGTTTTCCTATTCCCCAGGCTGGCCCATAGTTCAGTGGGTTGATCATGTGGCTCCCAGCCCATTAATCCTCTGCTCATGGGTTTGAGGTTGGCCAGGGGCCACCTTTATTTCTAATTATTGTTTTTGTGCCCCCAGTATTCATTACTTTGTCGCAGTTACAGGTTTGCTTTGCTTTTGTCCTGTTCACGTCCATTCCTGTTTGTATTTTGGTTCCATGTTACATATCCTAGTGTAGTAATTCCCAGTGTGTGAGTAGTGTTTCTTACTGTCAGTGTTTGTTGGAGTTTCCCTAGTCTTTTGTTCATTAGAATAAGTTATTGCACCCATTTCCTGTTTTTCCTGCACCGTTGTTATTGGTTAATTGTCTTTTGTGTCACATCTCCCTCTTCGTTTGCTCGGTTGTCTGTTGTATTTAAGTGCTTGACCTTTTTCTGTTCCTTGCCTATTCATTGTTGATGTTACTGTGTGTTTGTCATCCTGCTCTGTTGCCTAGTCCCGGTCCCTGTGTCCTGCCTAGTTCTGCAGTTGTGTTTATTCTCTGGTTTTTAGTTAAATCCTATTTTTTTTCCCAGTTGTTTGTCTGACTCCTCATGGTCCTTTTGTTTTGTAGTTTTACGCAGTAAGTTGAGTTTCCCAAGTAAGTCCCTTTGTCTTGGAGTTTTTAAGTGGACCATCACCTGTTTTCCCTGCCCGCGCCGTGCCGCACCACAACATACCTTAATCACATCTTATACCTCACCTGCAATAAACACACATCAGTATATGCCAGCTCAGGGGCCTGTACCATCAAGCAAGGTCTGTTAGTTAGCTAGCTTAATTGTCGGATTTAAAGTAGCCCAATTTAAATGGACTTCATCTTTGTTTACTTCCATTTAGCCCAGATAACTTGTCAGATTTAAGGTAATCTGGCTAATTTAAGGATGATAAATAACAACAGGTCCATCCAGGTTGGGGAGCATGTACTGATACAAGGTGTTGCTGCACCCATCACATGATGAAACACCTTGGGATGATGGTTGGCGATCCCCCAGGCTGACATGTGGTCCAGTCCCACTCTCCAGAAGTGCCCATCTATCTATAGCAGCCAGGTGTTACATGGGCGTCTCCTTGGCCTGGTCCAGGCCCACATAGGTCCTCAGCAATAGTGAGTAGTGCCATAACTGATGCTCCCTCACAATGAAGGTAATGTGCCTTATTCAAGATTCCCTGAGCAGCCACTCATTCGACACAAGTCAAACCAGAGGTATCCAAGGATTCTCTGAAGAGACACAATATCAAAGGAGTCCAGTCTTTATTTCAGCTGTATAGCAAGACAGGGAGCACCAGAATTCTAAAGACCTGAACCTTCGTCCTACTTCAAAGATAACAGGAGTGCCACACACCCCTTTCCAGTGACCTCATGACCCTCCATGTTCATCCAGTCCATCTACTGATTTCATAGGAAGAGTCATCAGAGACATGAATGTTGCTGCCAAGGTAATTGAACCACTCGACAAGGTCAACACTCTCTCCGTAGACAGACTCACTGCTGATGGCTGTGCCCAAGAGGTCATTAAAAGACTTGATCTTGGTTTTGATCCAGGACACTCTCAAAACCAGACTCCTCGCTCAGTCTCTTGAGAGCCCCGAACAGAACCTCTATTGACTCCGTGAAGATCACAGAAACTTCGGCAAAGTCAAGATCAGTAAATCTTTCCTCACCAACAGATGCCCCAAAGTCTCTAGACCCCATTACCCTGCCCTGTACCTGCATGCACCTCCACTCTGCACAGCAGAGTACTGAGACCGGTGTTATCTCCCTGTGGCTGCTGCAGTCCAGGTGATTACCCTTCCCTTTCCAGACAAGGACAACAAATCCCGATTTCCAGTCAGTTGGGATGATGCAAAGATTGCTCACCACGCCAGGAGGACAGCCTTTCCAGCAGTATGGAGAAGTTCACCTTAGATACCACAGATCCTTGTGGCCTTCACAATTTTGTTGGATAGCAAATCAAAGGATCAGCCCCAAAAACTGTGGACCCAGAGATGTTCAACATCTTAGCCGGAGGATCCACTTGAAACAGCTGCTCAAAGTAGCCGGCCCGGCGGGTCACAACTGCAGTGTCATCCGTAAGGACTGCTCCATCGCCTGCCCTCATTTGCGACTCGCTGAGGAACAGATTCGGATATACGTAGCACTTCAGTTCCTCTGTGAGCAGGACGTGGGTCACTAGACCCACAGAGTTTTCATTACTATGACTTAACCTTTCTTTCCTGTTTCAGCAGAGTCCTGACAAATGATAACACATTAAGACAAACTAGTAATAAACCGGTGAAGTTGCATGTTTGATTTAACTTTTTACCCATTTCATAGCCTGAAATCTTCATGTTCTTCTCAAGTAGTGTGACTGAAGTTACCTTCTCCCTCTGGCTACAACAGCAGAATGTTTGGAATGTACAGATATGTTTTTAAATAGCTGAAGCCAGACTGCGGCTTAGCCATTTATTTTTATCATCAATGTTTCAGCACCACGGCATTGTTGTCTTCTTCGGTTTTCATTCACCGAGCAGAGGCCATGACTGTAAAGCCAGCAAACAAGCAGCAGTAAACATGGGCGGACCTGTGATATTTAAGCAAATACCAAACGTGCTGGCTGCTTCCCCGCATTGTTTTTGTCTGCAGTGAACTGAATGGGACTTCAACATAACAGGAGAGCCTTGCAGAATGTTGCATTTACCATAATTGCTGCGTTCTTATATTTGTGTGTGTCCTCTACTTGAGTAATTATTGTGCAAACACAATGTGGAATGTTCAGCAATTACAGTTGCCTTAATGTTTAAGGTTAGAGACAAGATGGACTCATTCGTAATGGGGATTGATTAGAAACAGTACCTTACATTAATATATAATGTCATACAATCATAGTTTGATTGTGGTTGTTATCTCTCATGCAGACAGTTCTCATCAAGTCCTTTAAGAAAAGTGAATCTAAAAATCAGTAATTTGTCCTATAAATGCTAATCTATGCTTTCACAACAATCTCTGATATTTTCTTGCAGGCGTCAACCGGGTGAAAATTGCAATACCGCCTCTGATATTTAGAAGGAGGAGGGATTAGGGGGTGGAATGTAGAGTTCTCTGTAAATTAGTTTTTGTGGTGCAAAAAAATGAGAAGTTAGAACCGTCGAGTAGCTTTGTGGCTGTTCTCTCACATGGCAGTGATCCGCTAGAAAGAGCAGCATTTTTCCCGAGCTGAGGGTGTAATTATGTGCATGCAGTTCTTTTTCTACACTGCACCAAGTTTTCTCATTCTTTTCCTAAATGACACTTTGAGACGAGAAGCGTCAGTCTTGAAATTAAAGGAAAAAATTGAGAAAATTTTCCAGAGAACATTTTCTGCAGGTTGGGTGTCATGCCGTTTTGAACGACATTAAAAAACTTGAAATCTTTACACAGAAGTCTATTTCAGTTGGCTGTTGACTTAATACTAGCAGAATGTTTTTAACATATTAATTGAGAATTTGCAATTAGGGCTTTTTCATATTAGGTCCAACATTTTATGACCAAGAGATTATCTGTTCTCTAAAAATAAAGTAAAATTAAAGTGAGCTCCAGCTGAGTGAGGCTGAAGTGGTGTGGATGAGAATCAGCACCTTGAAATCCAACAGCCATGGGGAATGTGAGATTGACAGCTGGTTTGGTTCAGTGACTGCAGTTTTTTGGGCACTGAGGAAGACCGTGGTGTTGAAGCCAGACTTAAGAAATAAGATCGGAAGAACAAGGTTGTGAAGAGAGGAAATGAGGTCTCACTGCTAGGCTCTGGACTCACACTCTGTGACAGGGTAAGCAGTTCAGCAATCTGTGGGGGGGGGGGGGGGGTCTCAAAACAGGGGCATGGCTCTTCTGGATTGAGAGGAGTTGAGCTGAGATGGTTCGGGCATCTTATGAAGATGCCACCTGCACAGCTGTCAGTGTGGCTGTATCCAGGTACGTCCCACTGAGTGGAGGACATGCTGCAGGTTCTGTATCACGCGGATGGCTCGGGAATATCTGTAAGCCGCTCAGAATAACCCGAGAAAATAGGAAAAGAGTTCTGGTCGGATGTTCTCGCCGTGCTGATACCGGGATCCTCGCCAGGAAGATGAGAGAATGCGAAGCTAAATAAACGATAAACTCAATTAACTTGGAGTGTATGAAGTGTGTAAAACACATGACTGATGAAATGTAAGTTTAGATTTAGGTCCACGATACCACAATAATAAGGGTTTATGAGGGCCATATTATTCGGAGATATGCATAATAACCATCTACCTAAGCAAAATGCTGGAAAAAGGTCCGTAAGATACCACCATCCTTAACTTCTTCCATGTGCAACACACTATTGACCCACTTAAGACCCAGAGATGGCTCATAATCACGGTGTTGAGGGGTTGACGCTGCTGATCCTCCTTTCCGAAGAGATTTAAGCCGAGGCGTATCTGCTGGTGGTTCAGCCACCCAAGTGACACATTTTAACTTCCTGCCATGTCTTGTCTGTGTGATATTTACTGTTGCTTCAACCTCAGACATTCCCAAATCAAGTATCAGTGTGTCACCCTTGATATTGGTGGTAATATGCTGCTCAAAATACTTAAAAAGATTTTGCTGTATATTACTTGCGTTGAGTACCAATTTAGCTAGGGAATCAAATCTGCTCTCCACTCAGCAAACACATCTGTTGCCTGTAGAGAGAAGCAAGTCTGAAAATAACATTAAAAAACCTGTAAAAAATGTTAAAATATTTTTACAAGCAGTATCAAACAGTATCCATCCCTATCATCACAGGTGCTCTGGACATAGTAAAACACACCCACTTCTGAAATTTAGTGATGATAACCCAGTGACTCTGGGAATGACAGCTAGAGGTGGAAAAAAAATCAAACCTAAACTCCTGTTGGGACAAAGGGATAAAATGTAGGAACGGCGCGCATTTATAATGGGAACTCATTTGCAACAAGACAGTTACCAGCGAAGCAGCGCTGTGCAAACACATTACAAGAAAGAGAGATCGCGTTTAACTCTGCGGTGGAATCTATAATTAAGCAGATGGTGCCGGAGAGCGACATATAGAGTAGTACCGTGTAGTCGTGCAATTCTCCGTGTGTTAGAGACTGCAGAAATTCAAATAACGCTGAGTTATGGAATTTAATTTTCTGTCCAGGAGACATAATAACAATAAAGCGATATGGAATGCATATAGAAAATCATTGCTTGTCTCTGAGGAAAAAGCTTTAAAATGCCATTAAGGGAATCAATATTCACTACCATCGTGTAATGCATGCCCACGTCAATGACTTGGCCTATTTAAAAGTCAGACACAATTGTATTCAGCACTGACATTGGGTTGAGGGACCAGCAGGTGGCGCAAGAGTTCCTTTGTTACATGAACCACTACATTTTATTATTATTATTATTATTATCAAAGGTAATCATATTTCAAGACCCCAATATCACAGAACATGGGCTGCAGCAGTAATTTAATGTTATGTAATTGAAAGATGGAAATTGGGAAAAACAAGGTACATCTATCAATGTTCTGCAAGTGAACAGAAGCTGACCAATTGATTTAGTATTAAGACAGATAGTTCTGTGTTACTCAGTTGAAATACTACAGAAGATATTTTACTAATATGGAAAAAATGGCATCATTCCTATTTTAAATATGTAGCATTTTTTAATGCTCTGTTATATTTACATGTGCATAGTACATACTATGTATACATTTGCATAGTACATACTATGTATACATTTGCATAGTACATACTACGTATCACTGCATATTCATTTACTTTAAAATACATAGTAATAGTCTGTTTTAAAATGGGAGATCAACGCAAACATTAGGAATTTAATCTATGCATTTGTTATATTCTTGTATTTAGAAAAATGATTATTAAATTAAGTAATGAGTGCAGTGAAGTGTGTAATAATGAGAAGGGATGGGACAGCTGGACGTGCAGTGAGGTTATAGGTGGGGGGGGGGGCTCCCGACGGTCTGAGCACTAATAGCAGGGGAACTGGAGAAAGATCTGGTAAGACAGAATGTGTGTGTGTGTGTGTGTGTGAGAGAGAGAGAGAGAGAGAGAGATGGGATCAAAGTTGAAGGATGTGTTTGATATATGGAACGTGTCCCTCATAACAAAGAGAGGAGATATGCTATCAAGTGTGACGGGTCAAACCCATTTAAGCTAAAGATAAAGCCTTCTAGTTCATTATACCCCTTTAAGTCCCCCCATTTTACCCCTGAGTGCCATATTAACAGACTTCCACACCCATTACATTCTGTAGCACATGTTAGAAGGTCTTGCTTGACTATTCAGGGACAGTTTCTTGAGGATGAAAAGGTCATTCGCATCAATCTTGCGTCATCTTTCAATCAGGAAGCAACTGAAGATGCACGACAGTGAATTCTTATGTAAATAAAGGCTCTCGTATCTGATGTGCTAGGGTCTCTCTAATAGCATCAAGCCTTTTGCCTGATATTTGTGGAGAGGCGGTACTGAATCACCACATAGGGAAATATGACTTATGAAAGTGATGGGTTGGTGCATTGTGTGAGGGGGCCGTGGGGGCCATGGGTGTGTTGGCTTTGGGCACCAGGTTCTTGGAGACCCACAGAAAGTCCATTGGAGCTGAGTGGGAGCGAAAATGTGGGCTGTCTGGCTTGGAGCTTGGAGGGAGCAAAAACATGAACTGACTGTGGGTCCCCAAGGACCGGACTGGGAAACACTGTCTTAGGTTGAATGATCCACTCGTTATCTTAAGCCGCTTTTCCAGTACAGTGTCATGATGAGCATGGAGTTTATACTGGAAAGCACAGGGCACCTGCAAGGAAACTGCCTGTACAAACACTTACATATGAACAATGTGAGATTTAAACATACCAATTCAAATAACTTCATGGTTGTAGACTGTGGGTGGAAGCCAGAGAACCCCGAGGGATTAACAGTTGGTCTTGCATTGTAAAGAGAGCGACAGTCACCCAGGTGGCACGTGTTGACTTCCTGCCATGTGTTGTTTGAATGCTCTTGACCGGCGCATTGATCTTGGACGTTCCTCAATCAGCTTGTCACATAGCATAGGTGATAATGCAAACTGCGTACTCCTGCGGGGGCGGGTATGATGCCCCAGCCCTGGAGGTGCGAGGCCATCGTGCTGCTCTTTAGTGTGAATTATGCAGCGTGAAGTGAAATCCAGTAGAGCTGCTGCAGCAGAATTGTAGCACCAGCTCATGGTGTAATCCTAGGTCCCCAGGACGAGCTTCACATGAGCTGTATGTCATTCCCATGCGTTTCTGCTCCTTGATTAATAATTGTGCTATTAATGGTCGTTTGTCTATAGTATTCCTGCTGCTGGTCGGATATCACTAAGTGTCATACTGAAGGGTGACCACAACAGGTGCCATACCAAAGCCAAATAAAGAATAATTTCATTTCGTTTCATTTCATTTCATGTGGTGCTCAAGGCCGCCTCCTCTTCCTTAACTGCTTTCCTCTGGCAGCCCCTCCTGCCAGGATCTTCCTCTAGGCACAGACTTCCGAATATCCAGGTGAAAACAGGACTGGGATGTGTGGATCTTTTTTTTTTACCTGCTGAGGTTAACCAATGGCAACGTCCGTACCAGGCTGTTAGTTCAGCACTTACGCATCATGGCTTTAATCGAATTAACGATTAAAGGCATCAGGGTTCCCTGCTGGCTCCACCTCTTCCCGGAATGTTCCGAAGAGACTGTTCCTGCTCAAAACTCTCCAGTTGCCTGGTTTAGAAGTGACTTCCATTTTAGTTTTTAAAGCGCTCTGTCACATGTTCCCAGGGCCTGTTAGCATTTCAAATCTCTATACCAGTTAGTCAGTTTCCTCCCAGTGTGGGTGAATCCCACATTACTGTCCAATTTAATCACTACTTCTAAAGATCTTCCAAGGAAAACTGCATTCACCGGCTAGTCAGAGTACTGCCTCGACCCACAACTTTCCTACTTGTTTAGAACAGTAAGACTTTACAAAAGCTATTATAATATATAAATGGTAGTAATTCATTATGCAAATTAATGGCTTTAATTCAATAACACTGTAAAAAGCACTACAGGCATCAAGTATGGCTATTAACAAATCTGGAAATCGCCAAATGGATATTTTCAGTAAGTTTGATGCTGGTCATGGAAACATATAACTATCATGTAGATCAGATTCTCACTCGGTGATGGAGCAGACATGACCTTGAACTATCATAATTAAGTGGTCTCACCTTCTGCAGATCCAGACAATTCTGAGCCACGGTCTGAAGGCTGTCTTACGACTGCGGCGAGGAAAGCTTCTGAGCACCACAAATGCACAAGTAAGTTCGATGACTGACAGTGGAGTTCTGAGCACCAGAGCTGAAAAGCAGAGTACGACAGCACGTGACGGACCTGGTACCAACCTGGTGGGAGCCTATCAGGACGATGAGCCATGCCGCTTGTCTCTGGGTCTTTCGAAATTCAGCTGGCAGCAATGGGGGTGAGTGAAGAGCGTGATGCAGAAAGCCGCTCAAGAGGAGGCCATATTTCACATCCCCCCCTGGACTGAAAAACCAGGCATTGTGTTTCGAGGGCACTCACCTGCTTTAATTTGGGCCTTCAGCTGATGAATCCCATCCATGCACTTCAGGGCACCTGGGGATCAGTGGATCTAAAACCTTTATCCAGGCTCATCAAAGTCACACACGTCAGTGTCATAAAATTAAGTGAGCGAAAGCAATTATCTTTCCTCATCGACAGAAACCCAACTGCACAAGGGCGAACAAAACTATAAAAAGCCTTGGAAGATCACCTCTAGTTCTGGAATATACCTTCTAGTGCTACTTTGACACGTCTTCAGCTCCAGAAGGTGTATTCTAGACCTAGACGCAGAAACAAAACTCCATAAAGGCAGAAACTAAGAAAAACTTTGATGATCGCAAAAAAACTGCTCGCAACATACTAGGCAAGAGCAAACAGACAGAATAACTCAAGGAAAATCCATACTCACACACAACAATTGGTTTAAGACTAAGTAAAGTCAAACCGCGCAGGTTGGATGAAAGAGCAATCTCCATAAAGCACAGGTGATTTCTTTCATTCAGTTGTGCTCAGAATGCAATGACATTAATTCCTGGGGATTCTAGAAGGATCCCCCAGGGCCTCTGCCCCCTACTGCTTTAGTGTGGCATCATTGTACGAGGACAGGCTGTGAGGACTTACTGTAGATGGCTTTTACTCCATTTATAATCTGTTTCTGAGCTACAGGTTCGCAATGTGTGGCTCTTGCAGAGATTCATGTCTGCAGAATGTTCTGGGTTGCAATAATGTGTCGGGGCGTTTATATCTGTCTGAGGATGCACACAGTCTGCACACTGGTTTTGGCCAACCCCCCCCCCCCCCCCCCAAATGTAGAGGATAGAGCTCTTTTTTTTATTATTATTTCCAGTGAGTGTTAAAATCTGGCCCGTAACCCCCAACCCCCAAAATGGGATCCAGAGGAGCTTTACGGTGCATCTTCTGCATCAAAAGGCAAAATGCATTTATCCTCATTATGTCCAATTTATGGACATCAACAGGCTATGGGTAGCGGAAAAAGCCATCAAGAGACATGTGGTCTTCGATGACCATAATCGATCTGTACTGCAGAGAAAAGTCTTCCTGCTGTAATGACACAGCACATTATTAATAACAGAGGACTCTCCATTAGTACCCACAGCCATAACCACGGCATGAGAAAATATAACAGCGTATGGGCAACAGTTTTGTCCTGTACTCTGCTGTTCCACAGTGGACACGCCTTCTGAGAAAAGCCATAAATACAGTGACAGAGACATCTGCCAGGAAGCAATGAGAGTTGCGGAATATCTATCGCTCCCTGTCTCATCAATAGCAGCTCATCTCAGCTTTGATTGTATTATTTATGGCACTAGCAAATCCATTACTGTCAACCTCTCCTATTCTAACAAACACCTCGTAAGAAATGGAAAACAGTCAACCACCTTCACTGCAAGCTGTGTTTCTCTTCTGCATTAATTATGGTAAGCGAAATTAATGCCTGGACACAGGCCTCGACATCTTCTCCACAAGAAGTGGTTTCGTGCAACCCTTGACGTGTTAGATTGTAGACCCGCTGGAGAGACATAGTAACACACATATCTTTACATTTCAGAGGAGCTTATATCAAAGGCAATGTGCATTTTAGAGAAGACCCTGGAGCAATTCGGGGCTAAAGGCCTTGTTCAGGGGCCTGGGGTGAAATCACTCTGCTGAGTCTGGGATTTAAACCGACACCCTTCTGATTACAAGAACAGAATCCTAACTTGCTGAGTCACACATATACACACACAGGAGCACTCAGGCAACACTAGTAATGATGTATTTCAGGGTGGCTTGCAGTTGTTTCTCTGAGTGCCTGAGGTGGGCATTGGGGTCTGATTTGGTGAGATAACAGCAGCTTCCAGGAATTCTCCAAGCCAAAGCCCAATGCCCCCAGTACAGCTCAGCTGGAGGATCGATTGGTGGATGCTGTAATTATTCTTACCTCGCAGTGTAAATAAATGGGATATTCGCCACGGAAGATTTATCTAGCTGCCAAATGTCAGCACACAGCTGAGTTTTTCTTCTCCACTCCATAGAAAATTTAGCATAATGTTCTCCAGTTTGGTTCTTTGCCTTGGAGACGATGGCTTTGAAAAATGTCAACTTATTTTGTGTACAGAGGACAAATCCTTCTGATATTGTTTGCCCGATAACTTTATCCAATGCAACATTTTTTTTCCAAACACTTTTATAAATAATAGCATAACACAAAGCTACATCAATACATATTTTATCGGATTGATTCAAAGATTGAGTGGTATCTCACAATTCCCAAATAGTCTGTGATCTTGGTCCATCATGACTTTCTGATCTAATGAAGTTAAGTAACTTTCGAGATTCAGTGTTAAACATTAGCTTATAAGCTTGCGTCCAGTAGCAGTGGGGGTGGTGGGTGGCAGAGGGTTTCCTCACAGCAGGGGACCCAATGCAAAATTTACCAAGGAGGAACCCTGGTTGTTAACCCTGGTTATTACACTTGTTCTTCATATATCACATGTTGTATATCATTAATTAGGGCCATAGTACTTAATGAACTGTGTTCAGAGGCTATGGGATAAATGAAATAATGAAATGTACAGATGAATGTGAGAGAGCGGGACAAGCAATTTGCAGAAATAACCAGTGGAAAACTGAATATAGAATAATGAGGAGGTCCATTTGGTTGAAAAAAAGTTTCATTGTAAAAACCAAACTGAGAAATCCTTTGTCACCCCAGCCACAGACTTAAAAAAGAGGACATGAAGTACGCAAAATTAATGCATTCTGATGTACAAATAAAGCTTGATTTCTTTGCTATGTTCATAGGGTAAGGTGATCTGTTCGAGGCTACGCAGGAGGTCAAGGCATTATTGAAAATCACGTTTTCCGCTTTGCTTGACGCCTGGCACTAAGGTTTGGGCATCTCAGAAGCACAAGTGGTGCATCATAATTTAAAAAAGACATATGACTGTTTTTTCCCCCCTGAACTACAAGGTCAAGTCAAGGAAGGAGTGCAGATGGAGGGAGCATTAAAAGAAGGTGGCTCAGAACATCTGCTCCTTTCTCACATCATTAATATCTGGACACCCACAGAATGAGACTTAAGCTTCACTTCAATTGATTTTTTCCTGCAACTACAGGCTATAAACAGCCTCTGCTTGAGCATTATTACATTTTTGTGGCCTGAGTTGCAGTATGGATGAAATCATATTACACTAATCAGTTTTTAAACATGAAATCATATGAACCTCTTTAGTTCCCATGTGGTTCGAATTCCCCGAATTTAAAGTGGGGGCCTGTTTTTCTAGTCATTATCACGGGCAAATTTCCAAAAAAATAATGGGTTAAACCTGCTTCGGGCTCAAGGTGCTCAGTAATCCTACTTGCCACAGGTTTAAAACCTCATTTCTCCCATCAAATTTTACGTCAATTCTCCACTAAAATATTCATTCCGTCAAAATTCACACGTGCCTGGTGCTATGTATCCTGCGGCATCTTCTCATAAAAAGACAATATTTATTTTTATAAATATTTTATTTTAATTTTGAGCATCCCATTCAGGCTGTACCTTACGTTTGTTCCCTGTGCTGCCTCCTTAAAACACTGACCAGGATTAGTGGTTAGAAGATGGATGGATGGATGGATAATTTTAGCATTTATAAATAAATGCAACTTCATCAGAAGAACAAGATAAATAATATTCTTATAAATTATGACATATTTATGTAACATCATAGAGAGATTCCATAAAACATATCCATTAAGATAAAGATATTTTATAAGCAAGCATAATTAGGTTAAAGCTGTCTTTGTAACTTAAATGATTTATACAATAGTTAATATGGCTAACATAGCTATGGTCATTTGCAGTAAGGGATTGCTTGGCTTTAAATTATATGGATGTCACAGAATTCTTATTGTGGTATAGAGTACAGCAGAAACAAACAGCAGAGTCACGTTGGAGTAAATAAAGACCTCAATCAGTGATCGATCCTGAGACATTGAAGATGTGGCTGGCCTGTTGTTTCACAAAGACGGAATTCACTGTGGATTCACCAGCCCTCCTCACTCCGTTGTACTCGATAAACCTCAGTCAGACTGCAGGCTGCTTATTTAAGAGAATATGTCATCATAGCATTGGATGCCTTGCTTGCAGTACATCACAGAACTGACAAAACTATTGTTCAAAGTACAGGTTAGCATAGAAAATTCCTATTAGCTTTCAGTTATGTTCGGATAACTCACAATGGCCATGAATAAACTGATACCGAAAGACTGATATTACATCTACTGGGATGTAATTGGATCTCACTTTGGTCGCCCATGTGGAAAAAGTAAACAGTTTTGCGATTTATGCAAAAATGGTGCATTTGAGATTCAGATGTGCAGTAAATGGATTAAATAAGTACGCGGTGTTGAGATGAGCGAGTGTGAAATCCAGTGAACGGCACTGACAAAACAAAAGGTGATGCAGGTCTTAGAGTTGAAAGCTAAAGCTTGATTCGATGGGCCATCATCACAAATATTATGAAAGCGCTTGGCAGGGCCACAGCTGATTGGCAGAGCATGTAATCAGAGCAATCAACCAATGATCCAATTAAAAACCAGAAAAACATGTGCCTTTTACTCAGCCCGTGGAGGGACCCTTCCTTCCTCTTGTACAGAGAGAAAGAGAACATGAATAATCAGAGCAAAACAAAAACTTTTTTTGGGGGGGGGGGAAGGGGTGTATTTTTCTCAATAATTCTCTGTAATTTCTTTAATTTCATTACAATTAATCAAACACTGTCATCGTCTGAAAGGCAAGAATCCCAACAAATGCATTTGCCTTAAAGGAGGTTGAATTAATCTGCTTAAGTGTGACAGTGTAATTCTTCTCGATTTAATTACCTTTGCACAGTTGCTGATGGTGCACAGGGGGCCTACATGATTCCTTGGATACTGAGCACTGTTGCTAAGTGCTTTTATATGTTGTTCTTACAGGTGATTATACTTGTAAATGCGCACTGAACTGTTCTCGTATATCACAGCTGATAAACTACTTGATCTGGAAATGAAAGCCTTTTTATGGATATCTTTATGCAAATTTGTGCTTCCAATGGCTTCCCTGGGGTCTCTGGAACGTGATTTCCATATCACTTTTGCAGTAAGAAACAGATGTAACAAAATGCTATGAAACCAGCCCTACATCTTCTATTAAGAGATGATGTCATGCTCATCATAAACAATATTTACCCAGGGAATGCTACAGTTATGATTTGTTTTAAGTAATATACTGAGTAATTCCATAAATAATTCACTTATGTATACTGTGTCTGTCATTTAAATGAATTATATCGGGCCCGGATATTTGCAGGCTGGTTTTTGATTAGCTACTAATTGGATCTGTAGAGAGTTGCTGTTCATAGGAGACGTCTGGCCTGGGATCTTGAAGGAGCCTCCAGAGAGCCCTCGTACTTCGCTAAGAGCACCTGTGGAGGTGCCTAGGCCTTTGGGGGAGGAGGGAGGCCACATGTTGTGGACCACCAGTGACTTTAAAGAGCTGTAGCCTAGCTTTGCCCCAGGCGTAGTAGCATCTCAGGCTAGCACAGAGATCGCCAAGCTCGCCTTATATCCCCTCCTTGAAATGGAAACAGGAGCTTGAGAGTTTCCCCGGGCCCTGGAATGGGCTCCTAAGCTCGGCTGGCTAATCCCCCTATCCAGTAAACTTTAGCTTGTTGTGGAAAATCGGCATAAGGTCCCCGGTTGGATTGGCAGTCATTATGGCGAAATGGCTTGACCGCGTGAGGACCGTTGGTGTTTTCTGTGGGTAGTTAGTGGGACACGGCATAGCCAAGCTCATTTGGCATGTGTGAGTATTCTGCGAGAAGTTACACGGAGGCCAAAAGCGGGGTCCCTTGGGGGAACTTTGTTCTCGCGCTCGGTGATTCATCTTCTGGCCTGGGAAGAGATCCTGGCTGTAGTGATGCTTGTTTGATCCCGTGGTCAGTGCTTTGCTATATTGTGAGGTTGTCATGCCTAGTTTTAAGCTCCTCTCGAGCAGGTAGGAGTAGAGCTGAGGTATGGAGCTGAGTTGTGCGTTGTGGGGGGATCCTGGAATCTACAAAACCTGTCAGAAAATGCATGTCAGTTCCTCCTAGTCCATGTGTGGGTGAGGATCTTTAGTGGAGAGAAACATGAGCCACAGTGACAACTCAGCTTCATCCAGTCCTACTCTCACTTGGATGGACTTACACAAGAAGCACCCAGCACTCTTGGGAAAGCAAGACGCCAGCAGTTAAGGGGTTAAGCATCGTAAAAGATCATCGACTTCCGTGCAAAGACTGAAAATGGTAGCATCTGGCTTTTTCGATCTTTATTACTGGTCTAATGCAATCTTTTGCAATCTGTCTGTTTCCAGCCAGTAAATGTGTCAGCGGCTTTCTAGGATACTGGGCCAGATGAGGGGCCATGAAGCAGAACAATAAGGAATAATGGGGGCAGGTGTAACTGAAGGCCCAGCACGGTGTTACAGATTACTGGGCTAACGTACACAGATCTGCTTACTAGAGGGATAATGGCATGAGCTTCAGTCCTAGCAGATATTACAGAGAGAGATCACATTTACTCCCTCGGGAACTCGTCAAGCCAGAATGTCTGCTTTTCAGTCCGGAGTGTATTAGTTAAAAGGATTTTTTTTTTGACAGCAAAATCCTATTCATGAAGTATTGATACCATTCCATCCCACCGAGGCAAGGCTCTGGTAAATTTGCACGTCCAGGATGGGTTTCAGATAAGGAATGTTTAACTCCAGACTGGAATTTTGAGGGACTCCCCAACGGTAAAACTTGCTGACTCAAAGGGAAGATCCTCAGTTATAGAATTGGTCAAGCAGGGGAGATCGATTACGCAGTCTTGATTAAATTTTATTAATGTCTCTTGAATAACAGAATAATTTTCTGACCAAGGTGCACCTCTCAGGGAATTCTTGCGATTTCCTCAATTAGCCAGTTCAGCATTGACATCCATAGATCAAACTCAGATTTTCAGCAGTCTTTACCTTTTGCATCCCACTTGCGGGTCTAGAAGGGGCTGCATGGAGGCCGGCTGCGATTTGCAGAGCTTAATCACTCCCCCACACGTGCGAGTCCACTGGTGGGCAGCGGCTCCTTCTGTCGGCCTCCAGAAAGCATGTGAATCACGCGGGTCACAGTTTGCTCTTCAGTTCCCCTCTGTTACCCAAAAACCACAAGTTGTTATTCAAGCGTTTCACATATATACAGATATGAAGCAAAAAGGGACTGTGGTTTCTACAGTAAAATGCAATGCACAATAAAGTGCAATAAAATATAAATACAAAGAGCGACGTTTTAGTCATATGTAAGATAAGGGACTGGAAGTGGAATTGAAGACTGAGTAATTTAATGTATATTACACAATTCCAATTTAATTGGTTTACCTGTTATAATATTTACTTGCCTTTTTCTAATATTTATCTGCCTTTTATATTTTATTAGAAATATAAGGTTTTAAACCAACCGAACACAGTTGCTTTTACAGCCTAACAAAAACGTTTATTTGTATTTCTAAATTACATTTTTCCAAACTTACGTTCCAGACACAATGGATAAAATAATACGATTATTCAATCAAAAAATTACTGTTTAGTATGTTCTTCATAAAGTGTACATTGCTGCTTGTAAATGCAGTGAATCGCAAAGCACAATTCGCAGCATACTTAGTAATGCGTATAACAACCAGTACATGTTGCAGCTGCAGACTGTCACAGCAATTTATTATTGATTGAGTTGAATAAGGCCTGACTGAGTGATTCCAAGATTGTCAGACAGAATTAAGGACGGGAACTTGTAGTGATGGGAGATGAAGTTCCACGAAGGAAGTTACAAGAATCTCCAAACACTCGCTGTCCCACGGCGACCATGTCAGAACTGTGGTACATGGTCTTAAAGAACTACTTTGTTCTTTGGACAATATGGATTCCCCAATAATACTAAGAATTGCAATTTGTGATGACTGATGAGAACTTGATCTGTTGCATTTGCACACTATCAGGACTCCGTTGCTCCATTTTAAAGCAGGTTCAATAATCAGCCACTAATCATTCCCATTTTCATAGAACCAATTATACAATGCAGGGTACTGAGCTTTGAGCCTATTGCATGATACAGGATGCATATCTAAGTGCACCTAAAGCTCCTTTCAGAGATGCGCTTCTACCCTGAACTTTTCTAGACATTAACTTGAGGGGCTGTATGTGTGAAGGAAAATGTCCAGAGCAGTCATGCACCGGACATTAAATGGACTTTACCCTGTTTGTTCCCTAGTACAAAGTTCGGGTAATTTCCGATTGACCCTCATGTGTAAATAGAGCTGGGAGAAATCTATGGAATTCACCGGAAGTGAGTGAGTGTGTTGATGGTGTTTCTATCATGTGAATGGCATGAAAGCAGAAACATACAAACATCCAAGGATGAAGAGTAAGAGGCATTTACATGAAGATGACCCCAATGAGCAAGGCTACAGTAACTGGAAAGATGGGGAGATTCAGGGACTCAGGGATTTAGGGAAAGTCAGTAGGTGTGTAAACAGAATACTGTGATTTTCGCAGTGCACTCTGTCTCCTGCATGGTAAACCCAAGCACAACCCCTCGCCCAAACCAGTATTTCTGGTATGTGTGAACATGCCTGACACAGATAATCTCTGGTTGTGTGCCACATGTGTGATAGGGCAGCTCTCTCCTCACTGCTTCCCTTAAAATGCGTAGCCTGTCGGGGAAAACTAGAGTACTCTGAGGGAACTCACATGAACACAGAGACGGATCGCAACTCTATGCAGGCAGATCTCTGCCAGGATTGTACCCACAAACCTGCAGGAGGCACGATGCTACCAGTTGCCCCAACATACATGAATAAAAAGTACATGTAAGTAACATCAGCATAGGACTGTAAGGCAATATTTATATCACATGTTCCCTGGCTCAAGCTATTGCTATGATGTTCAAAGCCCTTTGGGGAGATACTGTAATGCAGAGTAGAAATAGATTTTATTACAGATAGAGCTGTGAGTTTATTCCTGTAAGACAACATAAATGAAACAGAAATGCTGCTTATCGCTGTAGCGTCTCTGCTTTTTTAAAACGAGCAAACTGGGAATTTCTCAGTGACTGACTTCAAACTGCTGTTTTTTTATAATACCACCACTTTCTGGCTATAACATACAATATACTGTATACTATACATATTAACACTGTGCAAATAGTGTATCTATTCATAATTCTATGCATAGTATTCTATGTACAGTAATTTTGGTTATAAATGTTAAAATTAGACCATTAAAGCTATGAAGCACTTTTTGTCATTTAAAACATATTAAGGAGTATTTATGGGAGTAGGAGCCTTCACACTTATTCAGTCCATCCATCCATCCATCCATCCATCCGTCCATCCATCCATCCATCCATCCATCTTCTAACCACTTATCTTGGTCATGGTCACCAGGCCTCCATCTTTAGAGGATTATCATATTCTCCTACCAACAGATCTTTATGTAGTTTCGCAACCTCAGCAATATCCCATGGTCCCACAGTCGTTCCATATGAATTCCATACGAAGTCCTTAAAGGCAAAGCTTCACATCCTGCCACAGCGCCACCTTCTGTCTGCTCTTTGCTTTGGCAGCCACCGTGGGCATGGGAAGAGCAACCCAAATTGCCAGCTGCAGAATCATCCATCCATCCATTTTCCAAACCGCTTATCCTACTGGGTCGCGGGGGGTCCGGAGCCTATCCCGGAAGCAATGGGCACGAGGCAGCTGCAGAATCAGTTTGAATGTAAAGCTTATATTCTTATCGTTTGAAACATCGTGAGATCATGCAATGCTTTTTTCCCCCTTAAACATTCCGTGAGAGTATAATATAATGATAGTTTATTGTTCCCAGTGGGGAAATTCTCTCCATGAGAGACACATACTGGTGAGAGCCAGAGCAAGTGCAGAGCGGGAGCAGAAATATTACGGCCAGAGCGGAAGCAGAAATATTACGGCCAGAGCGGGAGCAGAAATATTACGGCCAGAGCGGGAGCAGAAATATTATGGCCAGAGTGGGAGCAGAAATATTTCGGCCGGAGCGGGAGCAGAAATATTACGGCCGGAGCGGGAGCAGAAATATTACGGCCAGAACGGGAGCAAGCGTGGAGCAGCATATTCGCAAAAAACTCAAGTGACACCTGCTCATACCTTGAAACAAATCATTTCTGCTTTCATGTGGATTTGGCTGCTCAGTTAGCTGGACTACAGTTTAAGCTAAAATTAAAATGCAGATTGTTTCTTTTTTGCAGTGAGTGGTGAGTGTTCATAGAAGCACGGTGAAAATTGACTGGAGCAAATGTGAGGTTGTACCGCTCCATGAGCGATGAGTGGAAATTCTCATCACTGCACTCTGCTCACATGCTCTGGTGAGAGCGAGCCTGGGGGGGTGACAGTGAAGGATCAGGCACCTGCAGTACCTATGGAGCTGGAGGTAAGGGACGTGCTCAAGGACCCACAGATCACTGTCTTTTCTGCCAAGGCCAGGGTAAAACCAGCGACCTTCCGATCAGAGACGCAGAGCTTTAGCCCACTGATCCACACACCAACCCCCACTCGTGTGGCCCTATCACTATGGGGGAAGCCTTGCCGAAGCTGGGCGGTGTAGCATCCCTGTGTCTCCAACACAGGCCTTCACTCTGCAAAAAGGGACTCTGTTATTTACTTCTCATGTCTATTTGCAGGAAGGTGCTCCACATGCATTGAAACCGAGGCCTGCGACTCGGTGCTTAGCAGACCAGAAAGCTGCTGGCTACCAAGGATACAACTCGACTAGAGACACATAACTAAAGGCTGCTAGAGACATTTACGTAAAGGCGCCGGACCAAGAAGGATATGCGGTTTGGAAAATGGATGGATGGATGGATGGACCAGGTGATACCGAGACATTTCAGCATCCCCCCTTAGCGTACATCTCCTGTCAGGTTTTCAATACCCCTTTGGCAAAGTTCGATTTACGTCCTCTGTCTAAATAGCATTCATTTGTTATTGGTGACAGAATATTATTCATAAGACCGGGGGAAGCTGCTCCAGTGCTTTACCCCAATCATTCTTGCGCAAGGTTGCTTCTGTACAATGGAGGATGTGAAGATCATCCTTTAAAGTCACGCTACAGATTTTTTTTGTACACAATAATTTAGTTGAATATTAGATGCAGTTATACTGCACTGTGCCAAAATAATGATTTATTTTTCATGTTTTAAAGCCATTTGGGAAACCCGTCGGCAGAAGTGGCAAATGTATAGAAAGTGACATTTTATTTGCTTCTGACCTTTAGTATATTGCAGATGATACAATTACCAGTAAAATATTGACTTTTGAACTGGAAAGTGCCCAAATGACAGACAGCCTAACAACCAACACTGCACCAGTTCAGACCCTTCTTTCCTCCAAAATAACATCCCCAACTCTGTGTAGTCGCTATGATTTCTGAAACAGAAGAACAACATTTTCCTTTCTTAATACTTTATACCTCATTTTAGTGTTTCCCAATTCCCATTCCAGTGTTTCCCAATTCGGTCCCCGTGGACCCACAGACAGTCCACGTTTTTGTTCCCTCCCAGCAGAGGGAGCAAAAATGTGGACTGTCTGGCAGGGAGCTGGGAGGGAGGAAAAACGTGGACCGGCTATGGGTCCCAGAGGACCAGTTTGGGATACACTGTGGGTCCCTGAGGACTGGACTGGGAAACGGCACTTTAGGGAAAAAGAAGAAAAGATAATGTGGTAGGAATATATTTTTCCTGGTATCCCATGGCCTTTTGCATTACAGATAGATACAATTCATTTGGGACAGGTAGCTAGGCGAGTAAATAGAAGATGACTTTTATTTTTCTTCATATACGAAAAAGCTCTGCAGTTCAAGGAAATTTATTCCAGTGTAACAACCTCATTCTATTTAATGCCAAGACGACTCTCATAATGTTACAACAAATGATGTTTTTTTATTGCGTAGCAGCAGATCTGAAAGTCAGAAAAAATCAGATTAAATTAGCAGCAATATAAACCTCCTGTGAAGGCAATCACAACAAGCTTATCACCACCCTGATTGCGTGCCTTTGTACAGCACACGCAGACGCATAGAAGGAAGCATGTCTAACCAGATACGTTACTGCATAATCTGTTTCCATAAATGATTTCAATCTACAGACACATTGCTGAGGAACATAGCAGATCATAAGTGAAAAAAATTGAAAAAGAAAAGAAAAAAAATAGCCAAAGATAACCCCAACGGACTTGACATTATGCAGCCAACATTTTATCACCGGTATGGAGCAGAGTGGCTGAGGGAAATGACATCCGTGAAGTGTATTCCAGTACATTCAAATTTGACCTCTCTGTCATGTAAATCTTATCAGCTGTAAGTAAACATCAGCAGAGCTTCGTTCACCGTCCGCATTGCGGAAAGGACAATGCTGCCAGGATTTCCAAACGAATAACTCCGAGTGCGTCTGAAGACGGTCATTGTGAGACGCTTTTGCCTGGCATTCCGCTTCACCGTTCTGGAAATAAATGACCTTCAGATACAAACAAAGAATGACCATCTTCCATGTGTATCGAGCTGCCAACAGCTGTTTTCATTCATTACTGACTTTGTTTGGCAATGGAGATGACACCCACAGACACAGAGATTTGTAAGTGCATTGATAAGAAAGGGGACTGTTTTGGCAGGAAACGTGTTTGGCAAACTACCATATGGCGGGACCCACGCTAGTCAAGATTATGGGCCTGTAACACAGACATCATTATGGGCCTGTAACACAGACACCAAGGGGTGGTCCTGTAGAGGCGGAAACAAAGAGGCAAGCTATATGCAGATGGACAATTGGTAGTGACCAGACCCCCCAGGGAGACAGGAAAAACAAACAAAAAGTTAATTAGTCACAGAGAGATATCCAGACCTTGACCAGCCATCCTTCAGGCTGACATCTAAAGGTCACCATTCTTTGTAAACACAGCAAAAAGCCAAGTAGATTCAGCTCCCAGAAAGCACCCAAGAATTGTCGATGACCAGTTTGGTATCTTTTTCATGATACTTTTCATTTAGAAGCTCAGGAACAACTGCATTCTTGTGAGGAGCTTACCGGTTGCCAAGGATGCATGCCAAAGTGAATCCGGTAGCTGTCCATGATTAGAATTCATTCTTGATTGGGCTAATGCTGATCATTTGTGTCACCGGTTCACCATACTTTTGAGCCCTGCTGACCAGATACCTGATAGCAATCGCACGACTTATCTAAACTTGTATTCAGCAGCTTGGAGTATTGAGCTCTAGGCTAAAGCACTTTATTCGCAGTCACATTAAGAAGAATAATTCCTTTAGCAGGGAGGACGATTTGTTCCTGTTCCCTCAACAGGCTTCACAGAACATCTGACATACTGTTTTATGCTCTGTGCCTGCCAGAGATCAACTGAGCGATCACTGCAATGAGTGCAGTGCGAGAACAGTATTGCAGGAGAAATCGTCCATTTGCCTTGGAAACCAACCTGGTACAGACGGACTTAGTGGGACTATGGGGGGAGGGGCATATGGTTTTCCACAGCTGCCGATTGGAGAGCAAATATTCATTACTCAGTCCATTTTTGTTGTTTTTCCAGATACTGCCAGTGACCACAATTGATAGACTTAAAATATCTAACGCTACAGTATTGGGAACCAAAACTCAGTCGCTCCTCATGTAATTCAATGGAGAACTTTCCACAAGTCCACATGAAAACGTATCCCATGGACTGAGTGCGTTTTGTAAATTTGCTCTTGAATTACTACATGACCATCTTGAAGCAGGGGTTGGCGCAGTGGTTGGCACAGCTACCTTCCAGTATGAAAGTCCTGGGTTTGATCCCAGGTCATTTCTGTGTGGAGTTCGCATGCTCTCCCCATGTTCACGTGGCTTTTTCCTGGGGTTCTGGTTCCCTCCCCCAGTACAAAAGTGTGCAGAGTAGGTTGATCGGTGTGTTTAAATTGGCCCTGTGAGTGTGTGTCCCTGCTCTGGGTTGGTTCCCGCTTGCTCCCCTTGTTCCGGGGACAGGCTCCATGACCCAAGTGCGGATTAAGCGGTCACGATAATGGGTGGATGGCATCTTCAAGCATGGGCCAGCTGCAGCAACACTGGTATAGGATGTGGAGAACATTTCCAGAATCATGGAAGACGATGCACGTACACAGAAATACTTAGGATCTTTGGAGCAGAACTGAATCAAAATTATTTTACACCTCAGCACCATTAACTACAGTCAAATATCTGCACATGGGTTTAGAATATTGACAGAGTCAATGTCATCAATAATTGAATGTTTAATGAAATCTATAGAGGTCAGTATCAGTTCCAAAATCAGTTTAGTGCTGCATCACCGTCCACGGAGGTTATGTTCCATAAAAACGGCATGACTTGCAAATCTTTAATGTCAATATCTTTTTGGAAAGAGAAGGTTATGGGAAGTGTAGCTGGGATTCACGCTCATCAGCACAAACACTAACCTGCACACTGCTGAGTTGCCTCTTCTCCCTCTGAACAAGTAAAATTTTGTGACATAATTAAATGCAATGTGGGGATGAATGTTAACACCCATGCAGGGTGTTTAGCTTTCCTGTCTAATGAAGTCATTTTCGCTTCCTGGTGTCGCTCATCTCGTATCGCTCGTAAGATACAGATTCAGCTGTATTTTACACATTTTCACCAGCGTCACAGGTCAATTACAGCAAATATTAAATTAACATATGAACAGTTGCAGGGTGAACTATGATTTAGTGTCGACAGACGCTTCTCAGTCTCTTCTCACTGCACCTGCTCGTTCTTCAAAGAAATGGTGACAAATCGTGTGCATTACGTGTAACTCCTATCCAAAATTGAAAAACTTCGTCCTTAAAGCTCCCAAGGTTGGGGCAGTAGCTGGAGCCTTATTCATGAATAATGCATACGTTCGTATGGTACTTAATACACGGTTAAATTGAGCTTAACAGACACAAATATTAATATTACACAGTTACACATGGTTAACGTGCAGGGGAACACTAGATGATCGATGGAAGTCAGCAGAACTGACTGAAATGTCTGTGTAGCTGTTTAAAATACCGTGTTGTGTGTAATAAATGGTCGACAGGAGATTCTGGAAATAGGGCAACAACTGTACCAGCTATGGTATGGTCATGTGACTATCCAGCTTTTAAAATTCAAATCACACCTCCACACCACGCCATTCAATCAAAACGCTTATCACAGTTACGCTGATGCAGCTGGAAGTACACCTTAAGTCACCCGTAAATTAACCTTTTAACTAGGAAAGGTTCCCTTATTTTTCTCTTTAGAATTATGTCTGCCACTGAATTAAGCTGAGGGGAGCAGCGCATGGTCCACATGTACAGTACAGATTAATGCCATTTGCGGAGAATATCCTTTTTCTATATAAAAAAAAAAGTTCAGCCAAGTTTGCAAAATGCATTTTGCCGCCACCACCCAAGAAAAAAAAACGTGGTGAATGATGATGTGTAAATAGCGCTTGCACTTCCACGTCTTAATCGCAGTGGAGGCGGCTTTGCCCGTGGATGATTGATGAGGCATCGGGCAGGGGGCGTCGTGGGATCCGCCGTTCCCTTGTCAGCGACTCATCTTTAGGAATACGGAGCACCGTAGGACCAGGAGGGGTTTCTTCGGGGAGCGAGATGCGGTGAGGCTGTCCGAAATCAGCCGCTCTTTATAAAGCCGGCAATAATCATAGTTGTTCCTCTTTGCATGTGTCCTCCACTAATTTCATGTGGATCCCGTCAGACGTCATACATGAACAGATATGTACACAGCCCCAACATTTATTATGCAAGCCGATTTTTAAATGCGAAATTTGGTATTTAGTATCATTGATGTTATAAGTAAACAAGAATGATCTTTGCTGACGTAGGCCTATTGTATTTTTTCCGCAAAAAAATTTCTTGCTATATTGATTTTTTAATTGCAACAAAGATCTTGACATAAGTGCATGCCCACTGCCTCATTTAACAAAATCAACTCTGTCAAACGTCTGTAGTAAATGGGGAACAGCTGTGATTTACTTATTTGTTGGGGTTTTTTTTTTAATAGATTTTCCCCCAAAGTCCGACCACATCAATATCACCAAGACGAACATTGATCTGAAAAGTTATAAAACAATTTATACAATGCAAACGATGTAAATTCACAAAATGGTGTCTGGTACACTTCCCTGTTACATTCTATTAGCCTATTAATGCTTGAATGCTGTTAAGCATTGTTCTAATAAACATTACCACAAACACCCCTCAAACATTCACCGCTACTTTAAATTTTATGAGAAACAGATGAAAAGACAAATATATTACTATTTAATTTCAAAACAAACACATTTATCTGAGAATGCGTGGAGCATTTCAAATGAACTGGATATTTACTACATACTGCTATTCATAATTTGTTGCAATATGATGGAATTAATTAAAAGACTGAATTATCTTTTTCTGTAAGTATAGAGAAGCCAAATGTAAAATATTATTCAATATAATTTAGTGTAATTGATTAAATTAATTCAGAGATTAATTCCGCAGCTAATCCTGGATTTTTCTGTAATGTGTGGATGGAGGATTATATTTGGCCATATCTTATGGTGAAATTTTCATGGATTGTGCAATATAATCATATTTTATCAGTCATATGGGATGCATTATCAAACAGCTAATTAAAGATAGTGCTAAGCTATTGCAGACAGGGTCAGTCACAGTCCATCTCACAGATGTTTTGTTTTCAGTCATATAGCTTCAGGGAATGACATCATCAAGGTGAACTTGATGAGGTGTGGAACAGGTCCGTTGAGTGCATGCTGACCTTTTGATTCCTTTTTTAGTCGAGATAAAGCGTAGGAGCATGTTATAGGACCATAAATGAAAATCCCCTTTGGCCTTAAGTCATTATTTATTACTTTAGACCTTGCCTGGCCTTTTTCGGCCTTTACTCATCAGACCAGCCTTTTCAGCTGTTTGACAGACCCTGTCGAGCTCCCTTTGCCTTGGGTTCAAGGATGAAAATAACAGAATCACTGGCTCTTGGAATGAATTATCTTTGGAGTTACCAGATTTCATGTTACCAGTTTTAACATATCATAGCACACATTATTTAATAAAGATGAACTTCTGCACATTCCGAATAAAAGGCTGGAAATTCTAAAGTTGTGGACCAAATCTTCCATATCCACTTGCCTTATTAGGGTCGCTGGGGTCTGGGGACTATTGAAGAAGCTGTGGGGATGAAGCAGGGAACAAGCCGGCAACTCCGTTTGCATACACAACTTGGCAACTTCAATTCACCGTGGCACGTTTTGGAACTAGAGAGCATTCCATGATGAATAGAGAGAACATGCAAATACCAAACACATATAGTCAGAGCAGTGACTCTAACCTTGGTCTCCAGAGGTGTGAGGAAACTCTGGCAACCACAGCCCTGCTGCGCTTCTCCCATTGTTAGAACGTTGTTTTTTTATTTTGAATTCTGAGTGAGAAAGCTGGTTCCTGCTAAGAGAAAGAGAAGGGTTTTAGAAGGATTTACAAGGAGGCCAGGCGGGGATACTGTGGAGAGTGCAAGAATGAAGTGCTTCTCAGATGCTGGTTTTAATGCGTATGAAATCATGGAGGTGCCGTGCTCATTAAAATGGGACTGTAGGTAATGAGAGTGACGGGGGATTTGAAATAACAACAGAACTGGTAGCATGTTTAATTGCCTGGATCGCCGCATGACACCTTTGACGCTGACGGGAGCGAATTGCTTCAGAGATGAAAGCTACAGATGGACGGGCTCGTCCCGAAGAAAAACTGCACTGTAAGGTTGGACAGCCACATCTGATGAGTCTGTATGCATCCCAGGTATCTCCTTCTGGGAATCGGCTGCACCTGTAATGCCTTCTCCATCCATCCATTTTCCAAACCGCTTATCCTACTGGGTCGCGGGGGGTCCGGAGCCTATCCCGGAGACAATGGGCACGAGGCAGGGAACACACACACACACACACACACACACACACACACACACACACACACACACCCCTACGGGCAATTTAGCAACTCCAATTAGCCTCAGCATGTTTTTGGACTGTGGGGGGAAACCGGAGTACCCGGAGGAAACCCCACGACGACATGGGGAGAACATGCAAACTCCACACACATGTAACCCAGGCGGAGACTCGAACCTGGGTCCCAGAGGTGTGAGACAACAGTGCTAACCACTGCACCACCATGCCACCCCTAATGCCTTCTCATTAATGATAAATCACATTACACAACCTATAATACCATGACATTTTTTTTTTTTTTTTTGTGGAAACCTTTCATTTGCAAACTTAGTTTAGGGTGGGCGGAGGGGAATTACATTGTCTTCAATCTATTCAAATTGTATTGTGGGACTCCCCCCCCACAGTGAAATTTTAAAATATCAGAATTTGAAAATACTGTCCAAATTTTGTATACCGCAGTAAAATGTCTGGATGATGTAGCAGTAAACAGATACTGCCTAAGCCTCCTAAAATGTCTGCTAAATATCTCCTAAAGGCCTCTGTAGGCAGAATGGCGGCTCAAAGGCTAATGCTCCATTGGGCTCTTGAGCAAGACCCTTAGCCTGCAATTGCTTTGATTAATTGCAATTGATTGGGTATGATGTTAATCTCCATCCAGCCCTGTAACGTGGTCCTCTAGCTTTCAGGGATATTTGGGGGTTGGTGGTAGGATTGGTATCCCAGCAACAGAAAAAATCTCACACTGATCTGTTTGGGCTAGTGTGGTGTTGAGGCATCACCCGCCACACGGGTGGACTTGGGTTCTCATCCCTGAGATGCTTTGTTGTGTGGTGGGTATAGCAATGTACAGTCAGTGCACGCTCCTTACAGTACCTCTCCTAAAATCCTTTCTGTCTGGTCTCTCATAGACAGTGCCATGTATTTTAAGGCTGGCGGGCTGAACAAACCTTTGCAAAAAGCTAAGCTTGTGATAGCTTGTGATAGTCTGCCCTCTTTGGAAATGGTAGTGAAGGGTGTCTGTACTGTGCTCCATTCTGATTTAGAAAGCCTGCCTTCTCCAAGCAGAGCAGGTGCTATTCAGGAGGACCTTCTGCCCCTGGCTCATCTTCCCAACATGCTCACGAGCGCTTCAGACATTCCTTTGTGCCTACTGTCACTCAGCTGTTCAGTGCTTCCACATCCCTAGGAAGACAATAATCCAGCTCTTCATTGTACTGTTCCAGCTGCACTGTTATGTGCCCTCCTTACTTATCTATCTATCTATCTATCTATAGAAGGCAGGTGTGACATAGATAGAAATTAATCAGGAAATTCAGCCTGCACTGGGTTGGGCTCAATTAGACCCCAAGCGTTTGCTCACTGATCGGCCCCCAGCATTGCTCTTGGAGCAGTGGGCTCAGTAGCAACCTTTGCTGAGGTTTGGTTTTGGTTATTGGGGCTACTCTGTTAGGTCTGTGTTCTCCGTGTCTGTCAGTAGCCAGCAGGTACTGGCTTGGTGGGTTGGGGTAGGTTGGGGTTCATGGTCCTTGACTGTGTTGGGGCTTTATGATTCCAGGTGGCTATCATTCCACAACTGGCGTGCTGTACTTCCAGTAAACGGCCTAAGTCTCCCTGGTTTCCTGTTCCCAGCAATGTTAGGGCTGTTGGTGTTGGAGATCAGGGGACAGAAGACCTGGTGTGTTGGACAGGCAGCCCGGAGTGAGGTGTTCCGTCAGTGATCTGGTGTTATGAAGGCTTATAAATGTTTGTAACCTGAGTGTTGAGTGAGTCGTGACAATCTATCTATATAGAGTTAAACTACAAATTTCTTCAAAAGTATTTGCAAAAAGACCAACTACTGAATCAGATTTAGAACTGCAATCTGGATTTAGGGCACACATTAATTAGATTGGAAATCAAGCTTGCTTCAGTTTTCTGTGTCAAATCATTGCCATTTTCTAAGGTCACGGAGTGCTGATGACTTAAAGTTTCATTTGAATCTGTAATGTTACAGTTAGATCGTTGAGTTTGTTCCAAAACTATACAGACAATCTTAGATCAGCAGTTTCCCCTGAGACTGCAGGACTATAATCATTCAATCATAGTGATCTCCAATCCAGCAGAGAAAATTCCCTAACGACACTTACATGCCACGGTAATGACACCTATTCAGAACCAATAATTTATTACTGTGAAGTAGAATATATACATTTTCTTTCAGCTTTTACAGAAACCAATAATTCTATCTTTGTATGTTCACAGCCTCCATACTGGAATTATTCTTATATTTCATTATTTTCTAAGTCATGCCTGTGAATCTTTATTAAAGGTGTGAGACTTTTATAAACACTTAAAGTCACACACGTAAAAGTCTCATAAGAAATGGAAAACAGACCTATTGATGTTGATATGCTGGACCCATTAGGATTCCATTAATTTCATGTGTATAAGTCTAAGGTGTAGTAATGTCTTAAGTATCAGTTAAAAAAAAAAGCAAATGTACAAAATTTAATGTAAAAAAAAAAAAAAATGTAAGTACCATGCAATCAAATGTAAGTAAATGTAAGTAAAAGTAGATGTTTCCCAATGAAACTAATTTGCCTTCTAGTTGGACATGTTACATTACCTGCTAACATCTGGAAGCACCATTCCCATATGCAAGAAGCAGAGGCTTTAACACTGCCGATTATGAGCACTCAAATAAACAATTACACACAATTACTGCAGAGTAGATGTGATAGCTTAGCGAAAGGGCAGCTATGTGGATGCTGCCTACGGTGGTCTTTCACTTTCTATGCCTATGCTTAAGACACTCAGTATGAAAACAGGACGGATGGAAACGTCCTAGAGTGGGGGTAAAGGCCAGGGATGGGCCTGATACTCAGCTGTAAACAGTTGTTAGTGCGTTAATGGCTAATTTCCATATGATCACTGGTATAAATCAGTGGCATAAAAATTGGTGTTTCTTTGCTGCTCCCCTGCCGTTAAACCCAAGAAACATTATATGCTTTAAACCCCCCCTCATAAATCTGTGCACTGTCCCCAAAGAGACCTGCACTAGAAAAACAGGAATATTACTCATTTTTTTGTACATAAAATGTGATCTGTCTGAAAATTGCACATCATCGTTTTGCAGGCAAAGAATCTGCGATTATTTTGGTTCAAAGGACTTACCTCACACACAAAAATGTGTGTTCCAACCATGATGCTTCAGGCATAAACCGTGACGTTCGTCAAAGCGTCACAGACCAGGTCTGTGACGCAGGTCGTGTCTTAGATGTGCAATGCACCCTACAAACAACCCCACGGATACCTAGAAAATCACCTGGCTTCTCAAAATCCATAATTCTTTCCCTTCACAGCAAGCTAATATTGACTGTCAGGACTGGTTTATCCTCAGCCGTATATAATTAGAATGCAATATTACAGTCTGCACCTTTTCACAATGATAAATATTAGCAGTTTTTATTAAAATATAATATAATGCTTCAGTGTCGACAAAGAATTCTGTAAGAGAACATTTTCAGAATCTCAGCTTCATCATATTCAGAATGTTAACTTTTATGTGGTCTATGGAGAGGAGAACCTGAAATGTTTAAATGCCCTTTTATTATTATTATTAGTGTTATTATTGTTATTATTATTATTATTATTGTTATTATTATTATTATTGTTATTATTATTATTTTTATTATTATTATTATTGTTGTTGTTGTTGTCACTGTACGATTATTACTCAATATAATTTTAATCCATCAACGACAATAATGAGAATAATAATTGTCACGACATGTAAAATGAGGTCGAGGGGTGTTTGGTGAGACAAAAGGGGTTTTATTGAGTGTAAACAAACGGGGACTGGAAATTAACCGGAAAACAAGGGATCAAAATGAGGGGACGAGAAAGGGGATGGACACAGTCTGATAGGAGGGAGTGACGTTAATGACTGGACTAAAAATGATGAGACAAACAGGTACCTAACAATTAATTATGGTGTCTAATTAGCATTTAAGAGTTTCATTTTGAAATTAACACACATGTGGGTATTAATCTCAAAATGCAACTATACATTGCTAATTACACACCATAATTAATTTCACAATAGTGCAATCATGTTCCACTGGTGTATTGTTTCCTCTGTGATGTCAACCTAAATCTGACTCCTCTGTGTGTATTTACTATTAGCTGTTCATTTGTGATTAATGAATAAATAACTGGTGGGTGCAATGCATCATATTTGCTCATACACACAGGAGGAGCTGCTCACCTACTGCGGTCATGAACTGCTCCTTGCTGATAAGAGCCCTCTTTGTTGATCCTAGACCGGATGAGAGCCCAGCACTTTACAGAATAACCTCTGACTGATAGCGAGGAAGAACACAAGCTCCTAACATTGCCGTCTTTCCCAAACAACTTCCAGACTTTGATACACTACAATACAACAAGCACAACAAGATCGTCGCATTGATGTTGGAACTGAAGAATTATGAGCAGCAGTAAAAGCCACGTTTATTTAAACTGCTCCAGCTGAACTGGTTATTATTTATACTTTGCCACACCCCTTAATATCCTCTTCTGGGGTTGCATTATAATTTAATATAGTAATTTTCAAGCCACTATGCCTTGCTTAGAGACTAAATGAATTCTCTCAAGAAAAGCTAGGCCTAAAATAAGAAAACATTTTGAAGTACATGAGTCATGAGAACATTTGTTTTATGAGTTCCCTGTTGGTTAACTGAATTAAAGTCAAGAGCTGTCAGTGACTGAAACAGATGGTTTACGCAAAATGAAGACGCAGCGGAACAAACAAGGGCTGAAGGCAACAGAATTTTTTGAAGACGTGGCAATTATTAAAATATCAACTTGCAGTATTTGGAACGGGACTTTATGCAAACCAAACAAGAAAATGGAGACCAGTTCGGTAATGCCTGAAAGATCTGATAGGAAGAATAACATTTCTCTAGGCATCACTTTCACTGTTTTCAAATCTCTGTTGTTTGTTTTTGTGTGTCCTGCCAGCTTGAGTTCAGATTTTTGTCTGACGGTCAGCTGTCTGCTATGTTCCATTTGCATGCCAGGCTTGTGTATAAGCTGGGATTCATATGCCTGGCAGCATGTGGCCATTTTTCACTGCGCAGTGCTGGACCAGTGCAACAAGCCACAAGTCAGATAACACCGGTCACAGTCAGATAACACTAATCGCCCCCCTGTTCTAATCTATAATGTGCTTTGAGGAATCTGGAAATATTATTAACTGGGGCTGATTTTCTTGTTTTGTTAAATACGGGCGACATTGCCACAGACTACATGAAGAGAGCTGCACCGGTTAATTCCCTAGCTCACATCTCTGCTTGCTAAAACTGCTTACAAGTTTAAAACAATTGTTTACAGGAGCAATTCAGTTGAAATGCTTTGTTTTGCCCGCTACCTTCGCTAGACTTCTGAGCATGAATCTTTCATTGCCGCTATCGGCTGTAGCCTGACTCCATCCCAGAACTTCAAAGAAAGTCCCCTACCAAAGCATTAAATTGCACAGACCTGCGACTGCACAGCATGCAGTGTACTTCTCTGACCACAGTGCGTGACAACCTGCAGATCTATGCATAAGAAAACAGCCGAAATATGCCTTTTTGCCACGTTATGTAAGAAGATGTTCCGCAATGAAAGGGGATCGTCAGTAGCTAAAGGCTAATTTCCGATGTTCCAACATGTGTGACAACAGGGTGTAAGGAAAACATTTACTCCCGCCCTTGGTGCTGGGGCCACTGAGCTGAAAAATGAACACTTAAAATAAAAAGGCTATAATCTCTCAGTGTGTAGATTCTGTATAAATAAACAAGTGAGGATTTGCAGAAGCTAAAACAAACAATAACGCAATGCGGACTTTTTCTGCGTTGATTTTACTGTGTGAGTGAACCACAAGCTACACGCCCCCTAGAGGCTGGGGCAGCCGGTCACACAGTGACACAGGGTCCAGAACAGAAAACCCAGCATGAGGCGAGAACATTGCATAAATTAATTTGGACCATTTGATGCTCCCAGGTTCATCTATTTATTATATCCCCAGTAGCCATGCAACTCCCAGCACTGCTAGTAAAAACATGATTTGCAGTCCATTTTCGATCCTGCACGCACCTGGCAGCCCATCATTCCAGTTTCAGGGGCTGAACTCCATGTCCTCCATGCTTCACATCAATTTCTTCTTCTTCTTTATACACAGAGGATGTGTATATGGCCAAAATGTGTCGTTATAAAGTCATTTTATGTGTATATTGTCATCTTTCATTTGCAGGGAGAAAATACAAGGTCCAGTCTTTAATTAGCAGCTATTAATTATATTTAGATATAAAAACTATTAAAAAGGACTGGAGCGAGAAATCAAGCAAGATTTGGGAGACCACTGGGGGGGGTTTTTCCTATGACCTGTTGTGCATGTTATATGTAGTAATTCATGTATTATTTTAAACCAAAATGAGTGGCGTATGAAATGTACGATGACATTACTGTGTCTCTGTCTTCAAAGCACCACAAGCCGCTTAGGGCTTTATGGGGAAGGCTTGTCCACAAATACGCCTGTCAACTCAAAATCGAACAAGGATTCGTAATTAAAAATTCCTCCTTTTGATGAAGTCGCATTGGAGGCTGCCCAGATGTTACAAGTGTAAGTATTTCCCAGAAATATGGTTCCCATCTCATTGCAGAGATGCAGTGAAACTCAGGTCATGGTCGAGGTTACTTAGAGAATCATACTAGACGTAGCAGGCTTCATACGGCACGCTGGTATACTCCTCACACAATACAAGCGCCACCTCTAGGCCATGTCAAGATCTACAGCTGGGTGGAAGCACAATTTGGCAACCCCAGTAACCAGCACATAAGCTAAAGGCTTTAAAAGTAGCCAAGTGACACGTTTTGGCAGCAATATTTATCTCACCATTAGGGTCGATGCTACACACATATCACCTATGAGAGAATATTAAAATAGGAAAAAAACAAACAAATAATTCTCAAGTATGTATATTTTTATGTAAAAAAATGACATACTGTACAGTACAATAATCCAATTTTGGATAGTTTCTTTTTAAATCTATGCCTTCACAGTAAAATAGCACAACAGCTTATAATACTAGAGAATAAAAAAAGGATATGCTGAAAATGAAGTCTGCCTCCATGATATCGGAGCCATTTTAACTTGTTTCAAGTCATAGAAAATATAACCATTTGCAATAATTGCCGAAGCAGTGCTTGAGTACAGACCAATACGCCAAAATACACATGGATAATACATTCACTTAAGAATGTAAATTGTTACAATGTTTTACCTATGCAATTTAAAACATGTGCCCATTAATACATACCGATGTTCAGTTGTTAAGCTCTGTACATACATAGTAATACATCTGAAAGCAAGAATCATGTCTCCACTCACATACTGAAAGTAGGAAAATAATTTTAATAATAAAGCATTACATCTAAAATGCAAAATAGGTCATGTTTAGTTTTTTTTTTCTTTTTTTCCCACAAAAAAAACAATTTTCACTAATAAGAAAAACAACCCAGAACCTTTTATGTAAACCATGTCTCTGCTGCCAGAATTCTCAACCTAGAATGGTGATGATTGCCATGCTTGTATGTAATCGAAAGTGATTCCAGTGAAACTCTTTGTGATCCTTCCACCCATCCGTACTCATACTGCTTAGCTGGGACATGGTTGTGGTGAACTGGGAGGCTGTCCCAGGAAACACACGACACAAGGCAAGGAGGCACACGGAATTAGACATTTAGTGATTTGATCATACACAATCATATACTATGGACAGTTTTGGAGATTGTAATGCAGTAGGAAACCGGAACACTCAGAGCAAACCCAGAGGACAAGGAACAGGGGCAATTCTATGATTTTCTAAGGTAGTGGGCATAAAAGTTGGCATAATTCATACAGAGGGACCAACCTTATAATTAGACCAGTGTTTCCCAATCCAGGAACCCCGGACAGTCCACGTTTTTGCTTCCTCTCAGCTCCCAGTGTACCTGTACCAGGTATTCAGTGTTCCTGATTGGCTGGGAGCTGGGAGGGAGCAAAAACATGGACTGTCCAGGGTTCCCCGAGGACTGGGTTGGGAAACACTGCATTAGACAATGATACAGGCACCTGTGGCTGAACAAGCAGAGCAACACACCAACAACATAAAGATCGTGGGTTCATATCCTAGGGTATACACATAAACTATGACCTCTCCCTCTACCCTAAGTCGCTTTGGATAAATAGGTTTTGAATCAGTGAGTAACTGGGGGCCAATCAGCTTTCAGCTGGGATCAGTGCCCCAAGGAACGATCGTTTCCCTTGACCTTACCCTTTACCCTAGTGTTTGATCTAGGTATACCAGTATACTTAAATGGTAGTTAATTAGATGCTAAGTAATATCAGTCATTTTCTTCCCAAAGCTCAGGTACAGTACACAGTAGCACCGAGGAACATAACTGTAGACTATGTGCAGGCTGTGGGCCTTGCTCCTATGTGTTTTACATAGATTAGGCTCTGCTTGCTTGTAAAAAAGAAAACAAAAAGACCAATTTGGTAAATTTGCATGTGGTAATAGCAAATTTCAAGCATTTCATTGTGAAAATCATGGAAATGTGCTCTATCGTGATAGTTGTTTTTAACTCCCAACTGTTTCCAGACAAGCTGTAAAACACAATTTCACTGTCACAGTTGATTAAGCGAGAACATGTGGGGACTAAGCCGTATGTACTCATTAACTGCCGAGGCACGATTTTCGTAGGCAACAGCAGGTGTCCAGGCATGAAGCTGTCATCAGATGAAGCATTGTTCAGTCGTCTGATTCTGGGGTTTAACAACACACTTCAGAGAAACACAGGACGAGGGTTTGTCTGGTCTTTACACACTGTTAACATCTGAGGTGCTTCTTGCTGGACATGTCATTCCAGACCCTGTGCATTTCATCAGGGGAGATCTGGTGCACTGTGACGACCCGGCGGTACCTACAAAGGCTGTAGGCCATCTTCCAATGGTTGAAGCCGCTGTTCTGGAAGGGGTGGATGCCTAATTTGCGCAGGCACAGCCCCACGTAGACGTCCTCCAGGTGTAGGAGCCGCGTGTGGAGAGACGTCTTGTAGATAAGGTCAGCAACGTCGGCCGAAAACACGTATCCCGTGCCCGAGCAAAAAGGGGGGTACTTGCTGTCGGGGTACAGGTCCCTGGGCATGTACCATTTGCTCCGTGTGTCCCGAATGGGGCCGCCATTGATGACGTAACCAGTGAAGTACCTTCTCCTGGGCTTGGTGTTGGGCTTTAGGAGCTTGTAGATCAGGTTGTCCATGTTGACAAAGATGTCACTGTCGGCCTTCATGACGTATTTGGCCTTGGGACAGTAGGTGGCAACCCACCGCATGCCCATGAGAGTCTTGAGGGTAAGGTTGTGGTAGGAGTCGATGAAGTCCTCCACCACGATGTCGTGGAAGATCTGGCTCTCCTGTTCCACCATCTGGTTGAGGACGGCATCCGTGTTCCTGCCCAGCAGGAATAGTGTGATGATTCGGATGTCGCTCAGGCTGCCTTCGTCCCCCCAGGTCTCTCGGATGGCTTGCCGGGCGTCAAACTCCTTGTGTGTTGTGCTGATGAGGATGACGAGGAACGGTGGGTCAGTCTCGCACTTCTTCGGCTCGTTGATGACGAATTCGAAAGCGTGCGGGTTCAGGGGGCGGGTGCGGATGTTGCTGATGGTGATATTCTTGTGCTTCACTGTCTTTCGTATGGGTATGGAGAACTGCCCAACGTAGGAGGTTGACGGCCGCGATATACTTAAGTACCAGAGAGCACTTGCCCAGCAAATGACTGTCAGAACATATAAGCAAGAGACCTTTGAAGGCATTATGCTGCATTTACTTGTGTCTAGTGCATCGAATATTAACCAGATTTTTTTCCATTAGCAAATTTATTTCCAGCAAGGCAGCAATACGCTGCATCGCTTTGACACTTGACATTAATTTTTATTAACCGGACACTCTATGGGCAATTAATGGAACTGGTTTAATGAAGATAGGCATTCCTGTTCCCTCCTGGTCATTTAACGCCTGGCCGCCTTCGAACTTCTGCCACTTTTCCGGTCCGTCTTTGTGACATGTCCTTCCCTCCCATTAAATCTGGAACAAAAAAACAGTAAAAGAGGATGAGAGCCCGTTACCATCAAGCAATGCTCACACGATCAGTGAGTTTACGTTGTCTTATGCATTTTTCACGTATCCCTCAGCCCTTCGAATGAATAAATGAAAAACATTTTCTCGCTGCGCTCCATTTTTGATCTGAAGGTGAAACGGCTGTTGAAGAGCTTCCAGCTGTAGGACCAGCAATACAGCTGCCATGAATATTTTATTACAGCCTGAAGATTGTGGACTATTTAGCCGGGATGTTTTCAAAGCTTTCTGTCTGCAGAGCATCGCAGTTTTATAATCAAATTGGAGTATATAAGAGAGGGGGAAAGTGGAAAAGGGGAGAGAGAGGAGATAAGAGTGAGACGGAGAGCGAAAACCAAACCAAAAATAGGGAACAATGAAATGAGGTTCATTTTTCAGATTAATGAGGTAAATTAATTGCTTTTGTCTTCCAGGACCTTTCTTGCTTTTCTTTCCTTTATAAGAATCCAAATATGTATATAGCATTACTCAGACGCTTGTCAATCGCTAGAGATACTACAGAGTTACTAGGCTACACTGACTACAGCCCCTGCTTATGTTGCCCATATTGAACCCTGAGCTCTCATGACATGACTGAGTCTCCAAACCACGTTTGAAAATATGAACATTTATGTATTACATAAGGGTACAGCAAGGTGCAAGTAACTGGAATATGATATTTTTCTTGTTTATTGAAGAGCAGAAGCATGTCTCTGGATATATAATAAACGCCCTACAAGGTGTGACATATTCATTAAGTTCTGTTAGTGCTGCTGTTTTCCTAACTGCAGTGGGGTGTTACAAACGTGTCCCTGCTTCGTGTTCGGCCGCGCCGCAAAGGACGGCGAGAGCGGCCGCTCGTTCCTGCCTGCCACGTGCAGCGAGCGACCTTCAGGCTCATGCTTTCAGAGAGGGCTGATGTGTGAAAATTCAGGGACGCGGCGAGAAATGTCGCTAAAGCGTCCTCCTGGAGGAATGTGTCGGAATGCCCGCCGGAATCCAGGCAGCTGTAAAGGAACGGGGGGAAAAAAAAAAATATTCGGAAGCACCCAGGTGTGACACACGTCTGACGGGACGTGCGGCTGAAGTGTGGCCCTTTTTGTGCCAGAGTGTCTTTTGCTACACTGAGCATGTCTAATCTGCCCCCCCCCCCCCCCCCCCCCGCCCCTCTGCTGCATCATCTGCATATAGAATCCTTCCCTAATAGGCCACTCTTCTGCTAAAATCCAGAACTTCCATGACAAGGTAAAGCAACAGTAATGGAGATAATGCACCTTTCACCTCCTGAAAAGGCAGTATGTTTCTGACGTTCTGCTGGTGGAACATGGGCCTTCACAATTCGAGTTCTTATTTCAGCATCTCTGTCCTACGTCCAGCAGATGTCATGTGCTCCTGGGAGTTAAGGCTTAGATACGTGTTACAAACAGCCTGAAGAATCTAGCCTCATTTTCCCACAGTAACCCGTGACTTCTTGTTACCTTAGCCCTTGGTGTAGCAGAATAAAGAGTACTAAACCAGGCAGAAGTTAGCGTGGGAGTATAAATTTGGGATGACATACTCAATGTGATACCAGAAGACCTTGTGACTATTTATACTGTTAATAAGAGTGAATTAGTACATGTATCAGGCCAGCTGAAATATTCATAGCTTTTACTGAACTAGGAGAAATACTCAGGCTCTTCCTTGTTTTTAATGTGTTCAGTAAAATATAAAACTAAGTATTGTTACACCTGAAATTTGAGTGCATTTTATGATAAATTTATCTATCCAATCATCCATCCATCCATCCATTTTCCAAACCGCTTATCCTACTGGGTCGCAGGGGGTCCGGAGCCTATCCCTGAAGCAATGGGCACGAGGCAGGGAACAACCCAGGATGGGGGGTCCAGCCCATCGCAGATGATAAATATATTTTATCTGTAATTTTTTGTTTAATTAAACAAATAATTAGTTTCAATAAAAATCACCATTTAGAAATGTATTTTAATGCATTCAAAACATAACAGTTTTTTAAAATAAAATATATCACAATATGTAGTTTGTCATGCCCGGCTCGTCCGCTCCTCGTGTGTGCCACGCCCCCTGCCTTCCCACGTGTATTTCCCTGATTGTACCCCGCTGTATCTGATTACTTTGATTAGTCTTGTCTGGTTTTAAGTCCTGGTCTTACCTGTTAGCGTTGTCCGTCATTGGTGTTTCCTAATGTTGGTAAGCGTGAGCTGTTTCCTGGTCCCTGTTTCCCCAGTAAACTCCCGTTTTGCCCCGTATTCGCCTGTCTGCCTGCTCATTGCTCCTTACACGCACGATCGCCGCGCTCGCTGCACCCCGATCGTGACAGAATGACGGACCTCAAAAAGAAGAGGAAGCAGGGGAAGCAGAAGACCCCCGAGGAATCCATCTGTCTGGGGTCCTGCTCGCTCTCTGGCTCCAGTCTCCCTTTCGAGAGCGAGAGGGAGGAGCTCGTCCCTAGCCCAGTGTCGGAACCGCTTCATTTTGGAGCCCGTGTCCTGGCCCGACTCTGGGATAACGAGGACGAGACGCAGAGGCAAGTTCCGTTCCCGGACCTCGAGCCCTTGTCCCCCTGCCAGCCGCCACCTCTCGAGCGGTATACTTTCCGACCCGAGAGGCTGCAGAATTGGGGAGGACGGCGAGCGATTAGAGACCCAATCCCGCGTATGCTCCGCTTTTCACAGGGGGCAGGGATCGTCTCTCCCTCGCTGGACTTACCAGTCCCGCCAGTGGAGGCCAACGCCCCTAAGACGCTCCCCTCATCTCTGTCGGAAGGCAGAGAGTGGCTGGCACACAAGTTCTTCGCCCTCCAGGGCTTATATTGGAGGGTGTTGGACAGTTTCGCAACTCCTAGGGACTCAGAGGTGGAACAACTTCTGCGTCAGCTTCAGAGAGACTTCGAGGCTTTTAACCCCGCCTCTGAACCGGCGGCCCTCGAAGCCCTCGCGGAGGGTTTACAGAGGCTTCTCCAGCTCCGGAAGCCGGAAGATCCCGCACCGGAGCATCCGCCTCTGGCCCCGGAACCTGAACCGGAGCAGCCCCCTCTGCCCGCGGATCCTGCTTTGGAGCAAACGCCGTTACCGGCGGACTCCGCGCCAGGACCACCGCCTAAGCCGGCGGACCCCGCTTCCGGGCGACCGCCGCCGCCTGCACGGCTCGCGGCACCCGCCCCCCTGCACTCTGCCGCTGCCGGGGCAGTCTCCACAACTGCCCGTGAGAACAGCGCAGCTTCCTCTGCGAGTGACGCCCGCATCGGTGCAGCTCGCGCGGCCGCCGCCGCCCGCGGATCCCGCTCCAGAGCGGCAGCCGCCGCCTGCGCAGCAGCCGCCTGCGCAACCAGCGCAGCCCCCACTACCTGCTGCTATTCCTCTTGCAGCTCCCGGGCCGGCGCCCCCCACTGCAGCCACCTGCAGCTCCCGGGCCGGCGCCCCCACTGCAGCCACCTGCAGCTCCCGGGTAGGCGCCCCCACTGCAGCCAGCTCCTGTTCCTGACCGCGCTCCAGTTCCTGACCGCGCTCCAGTTCCTGACCGCGCTCCTGTCCCGGCGCCCCCCGCAGCCTGACCGCGCTCCTGTCCCGGCGCCCCCGCAGCCTGACCGCGCTCCTGTCCCGGCGCCCCCGCAGCCTGACCGCGCTCCTGTCCCGGCGCCCCCACTGCAGCCACCTGCAGCTCCCGGGCCGGCGCCCCCACTGCAGCCACCTGCAGCTCCCGGGCCGGCGCCCCCTCTGCAGCAGCCTGCAGCTCCCGGGCAGGCGCCCCCTCTGCAGCAGCCTGCTGCAGCTCCCGGGCAGGCGCCCCCTCTGCAGCAGCCTGCTGCAGCTCCCGGGCAGGCGCCCCCTCTGCAGCAACCTGCTGCAGCTCCCGGGCAGGCGCCCCCTCTGCAGCAACCTGCTGCAGCTCCCGGGCAGGCGCCCCCACTGCAGCAACCTGCAGCTCCAGTTCCTGACCGCGCTCCAGTTCCTGACCGCGCTCCAGTTCCTGACCGCGCCCCACTGCAGCCGCCTGCTGCAGCTCCCGGGCAGGCGCCCCCACTGCAGCCGCCTGCTGCAGCTCCTGTCCCTGACTGCGCTCCTGTCCCTGACCGCCCTGCTGCAGCCGCTCCTGAGGTGCCCCCGCTGCAGTCCCCTGCAGTTCCCGGGCGAGCGCCCCCACAGCAATTGCCTGCAGCCCCAGTTCCTGATCTCGCCCCAGTTCCTGATCTCGCCCCAGTTCCTGATCTCGCCCCAGTTCCTGATCTCGCCCCAGTTCCTGATCTCGCCGCAGCCGCTTCTGAGACGCTTCTGTCCCCGCCTGCTACAGCCGCTTCCAAGGCGCCCCCACTGCAGTCACCTGCAGTTCCAGGGCGAACGCCCCCACGATGGCGGCTTGCAGTGCCTGGGCCGGCACCCCCTCTGCAGCGTCCTGCAGTTTCCGGGCTGATGCCCCGGCCGCCTGACCGTGTTCCTGTCCCGGCGCCCCCTCCGCCTGCAGCAGCTCCAGTGGCGCCCCCTCCGCCTGCAGCAGCTCCAGAGGCGCCCCCTCCGCCTGCAGCAGCTCCAGAGGCGCCCCCTCCGCCTGCAGCAGCTCCAGAGGCGCCCCCTCTGCCTGCAGCAGCTCCAGAGGCGCCCCCTCCGCCTGCAGCAGCTCCAGTCCCTGTCCTAGTCCCCGAGGTGGTCCCGGACAACTCCATCTTGGCTCCTCCCTCTTCGGAGGTGGAGGAGCTGGAATGGGACCCCTCGGGGACAGAACTTGTAACCCCTTGTCCCTCGCCCCGGCGACATCGACCCAGACCTAGGGTCGGCCTGTCTGTGTCCCGCAGGGGAAGGGGACACAGACGCAGGGCTGGGGTCCCGCCCGCCCTGCCCCCTGGCTCGCCCTCCCTCGCCTGCGCTCTGGCTCGGCTGGCGCCTACGGGTCCTGGCCCTCCGGGTCGGCTGTCGCCTGCGGGTCCCCCTCCGAGGCTTCGTCGCCCCGCCTCGCTCCCCTCTCCAGAGCCTGGTCGGTCGCCTGCGGGCTCCCCGACGGCGGCTCCTCGGTTGCCTGCGGGGCCTCTACCTCCGGCCCTCCCCCGGACGTCGCCGCCTGCTGCAGCTCCCCCCTCCTCCGGGCCTTCGCCGTGGGCCCCTCCAGCTCCCTCGTCCCCTTCCCCGGTGCTCCCTCCTGCTCCCTCCCTGGCCCCTCCGCGGGTCCCTCGCCCTGCCTCCTCGGCCCCTCCTCGGCCCCCTCCGGCTCCGGCCTCCCGGCCGCCTGCGGCCCCTCCGGCTGCCGCCCGTCGCCCGCTGGGTCTCCCTCGGGCTCCCCTTTGTTCCCCCTCCTTGTCTCCCTATGCCCCTGCCTTTGTCCCGCCTGTCTCTGTCCCTTCGTTTTCTGCTCGTCCCTTCGTTCCGCCCGTCTCTGCTCCTCGTGTTCCTCCTGTCTTTGCTACCCGTCCTCCTCTGTGCCCTCTGTTCACTCCTGGCCCTTGTGTCCCGCCGGTTCCTTCTGTGTCCCCTCTCTTTCTCTGTCGGTCCGTGTTCCCCGTCCTCTGTCAGGTTTTGTCCCTGGTCCTGTCTTTGTGCCTGTTCTGTCTCTCTGTTTAATTCCCGGTCTCTTGTTCTTGGTTTTGGGTTTTGTTTTTTCAGGTCTTGGTCCCCTCGTCCCGTTCGTCGCCTCCTCCTGGGCGCGCCCGGTGAAGCGCGCCTTTGGGGGGGGGCTCTGTCATGCCCGGCTCGTCCGCTCCTCGTGTGTGCCACGCCCCCTGCCTTCCCACGTGTATTTCCCCGATTGTACCCCGCTGTATCTGATTACTTTGATTAGTCTTGTCTGGTTTTAAGTCCTGGTCTTACCTGTTAGCGTTGTCCGTCATTGGTGTTTCCTAATGTTGGTAAGCGTGAGCTGTTTCCTGGTCCCTGTTTCCCCAGTAAACTCCCGTTTTGCCCCGTATTCGCCTGTCTGCCTGCTCATTGCTCCTTACACGCACGATCGCCGCGCTCGCTGCACCCCGATCGTGACATAGTTTTGTTCTCTTTAAACACAGGAGACAACTGAATGGCTGAACGTTGCATATAACCTTTATATTTTGGGAGGCTGAGGCCTGAAAATCAAAGTGCTTAAATCTATTGACATTTCACATAAAAATTCTCCACAAAACTGACTCGTGATTTAATGACAGAATGTGATACGACTCTTAAGTACATAAACACAGAAGGCAATATCGATCGATACTTAAAATACAGACAACAGACAAATATGGGTTTGGCCTCACCTCCTGTGGGTACCCAAGCCTAGTGCCCATTGCTGCCTGGGATTAGGGCTGTACGATTCAGAAAAAATTTGAATCAAGATTCTTTTGCTTAGAATCAAGACCATGATTCTCCGTTATGATTTTTCTTAAATTTCAACATTTTTTTTGCACTCATTAAACTGCAAAATGAAACATAAAGCGTGAATATCTTTTAAATGCTTATAGAATCTGTCAGTTCAGAACTTCCTACAGTAAACAGAGCAGGAATAATACACATAATAATCCTCTTGCAATGTATTAACTTATTTATTCTTGGTACAATATATTTTATTTGCACTGCATACTAGACGGCGTTATCGCAGTTATATGGCTGGTTTTGTCTTTAATGTTAGCTGTCATTTCCTTTTAAATGGTTCTTATAATGTCAGCATACTTGTAAAATATTTCATGGACATCACTTTTCTCTTTAGTTACACTGCAGGTAGCAGAAAGTGCCAGCAGGTGGCGTCGTAGTTAAGAAAACGATCTCCTAGTAGTTCAGGTCAGTCTCGCTTCTGTTTTGTTGCTTACATTTCTGGCTATATAGATATTATTGTTGACGTACTTTCCACCTTGCTCAGCGTATCTGGATCCTCTCCATAACAATAGCACCTATGAGATGATGTAGGTTCAACATACTCCTGTGTTAAAAGATTCGGCAGAGTATGAAAATATTGTCAGGAGAGAAAAGATCAAAAAGAGGCTCGCAATTACGAGTGCAGAAGAATGTAGAACGTGGTTCTTGGTAAGAAAAAGGTGACATAAACAGAAAGGGAAAAGCCATATTTTTTGTCTGTGGTGGTTGCGAGTACTTGGAGCGGCAGCCAATGCTCCGAGTGGCTCCGATTTTGACAGATTGGCTGCTGATGTTGAAGAAGCGTAGCAAGCAGAGTCAGGCCTGATAACTGCAGTCTCAGTCTCTCTAAATCTGTCAATACCTGCATAAGTACATTCTCACGCAGCCATAAACCTCCACAGGTAACTCTTAGCGCAAATCAGGCAACGTAGAGGCGATACTGACGGTGATATTTTGGTGTTGTCTTGCATTCTGAAAATTTGTAGAGAAAACGTAAAAAAGAAAGTTGACTGGAATATAAAACAAAGCTATGATTTATTTAGCCCATTTTTTCTCCCCAATTGAGTCGTTCCTAAAGGTTTTCCACCTGAATATCATATCAATCTATCATGACAGTAGACTGCAAGGATGTTAAGAGGCAGGTAGCAGGCTAAGCTGTAGTCAACTGCTGCCCATTCATACCCTGCCCACGTCCCCCATTCATGCCCCGCCCACATCCCCCGTTCATACCCCGCCCATGTCCCTCGTTCATGCCCCACCCATGTCCCCCGTTCATACCCCGCCCATGTCCCTCGTTCATGCCCCACCCATGTCCCCCGTTCATACCCCGCCCATGTCCCTCGTTCATGCCCCACCCATGTCCCCCTTTCATGCCCCATCCATGTCCCTCGTTCATGCCCCACCCATGTCCCCTGTTCATGCCCCATCCATGTCCCCTGTTCATGCCCCACCCATGTCCCCTGTTCATGCCCCACCCACGTCCCCCGTTCATGCCCCGCCCATGTCCCCCGTTCATGCCCCGCCCATGTCCCCTGTTCCTGCCCCAACCACGTCCCCTGTTCATGCCCCGCCCACGTCCCCCATTCGTGCCCCGCCCATTCATGCCCCGCCCATGTGTGGCCCCCGCTTTCTGTCCCAGGATTGGTCAGGGGACATGCTAGGAAAGGTATGCCACTTATTGGAGGACCGCTGCTAACCTTCTGCCAATGACCAAGAACCTCAGTGGATGCTGCTTCCAGGGGCAGCTTTGCTGTTGAAATAAAGGCTTATGGTCACAAGCAGCAACAGATTTGAGCTCATGCAGTCCTTAAAAAACACAAGCACACTCATACAAAATCCATATATTCAGGCAGAAGACTATCCATATGTTAGATTCATGGTACACCGTCCTTCTCAGGAAAAGCCACTGTAGATGTGCTAACCTTAGATCTGTTTAAATTGTAAGTTTACCAGAATTCATTATTAACGTGAAGAAAGTCCTGAAGACTGTCTCACAATACATGAGCATTGTTTCAAAGTAGCTTGAGGATGATAATAACCTCGCAATCCAGAAATAGCTTTCCTATGAACCTTGGAAGCTTTCCTATGAAGTCGAAACGGCAGAAAGAGAACAAACATTTACCGTAAATCTATACAGGAAATATTTTTTTTAGCATTCCCGGACTAAAAAATTAACCTACCAATCATAGCAAACAACACGTAAAGTTTTAAATAACACTAACATATCGTGAAAGCAGGAATGATATGATAAATTCAGACCCTATCTAAAGTAGAAGTAATGCTTATACAACGTATTCTCACTTACCAGAAACAATACAGTCACATGTTGCTTAATGACGGCTACGTTCTGAGAAATGTGTCGTTAATTAGTTGAGATCATCATAAAGGGTACTTGCACGAACCTAAACGGTATAGCCTATATATATCATGAATGCATGACTATATGTCTGTGATTGGCTCGCTCACAAACAAATGCTAAAGGTTATTTTAGCTCTTCTCCTTTTTTTCATAAAAGCAAAAATCCTCTTCGGACTTCATTCAGTTAGTGAAAGCAGGGCTTAATGTAAGTCTTTCATAAAGGTGAAGTGGCATAAACCAAACATTCGTAACAAGTAGGATACATTCATAACTGGAGCACATGGAAAAAAAAGTCTTTTACAACATAAAAATTCCCTGTGCTACAATTTGCTTTGGATGCAACTGGGCGAAGGCCTGACTATGAATTAAGTCAACTTATGTTGGCAAACATAAGTTCTGGCCCTTAACCAATGTAACCTCATCATCTCTGAGAAATTGTAGTAATCATTTTGCTTGGATTATTTGACTGCATTTAAATCACTAGAACGTGGCCTGAAAGTATTTGGGAGCTTTGGTGGTTGTACTTCAATGGCAGCTGGTGGCTAAAAAAATGAGAAAGTACGAAGATAAAACATTTTACAATACTACAATAGTGAATTTTTCCAAAGGTGAGAGATAAGGTTTTTTAAATGACAATAAAATTATAGCAATAACTTATATTAAAGTTACTTGTTTCGTAATTTAATCAACCTCTACCTCTGTGGACCAGCTAACTCTGCTGTATTTTCATCAGTGCTGGACAGGATGTTTCACAATTCGAGATGCTCTGTGCTGAATCGAGCACCATTCGCCTGTTGCCGGTCACTCACAGTCATTTACGAGGCAGTCTGTGAGCTGAGGGGGGTGTATTATTTTATTGATGACATCACAATGCAACACGGTTATATATATTCTAATCTTAAAGGTACAGGTCAGCCTCTCTTCTTGAATGTACGTGATAATGCACAGGCAGTGGAGATGGAAAAGGTTCGTTCCCAGCACTTCTGCACACTTAGCTGATTGCTGCAAATCCCAGTTAGTTGCAGCTGTCACTTCACAGTTCATCTGCTTTAAGCATTTTCTCTCATTTTTTCATCTCAGATTTCATTACAGCGGGACGTCAAGTGCCTGGATCTAATATCAGACCCAACTTAACGGACCATAAATTCAACTGGAAAGTGGGAACGCACAAAATCAAAGTTTCCCCCCCGTTGGCTATTTACACCGAAAATGTTCCACCGCCCAAGGTTACGTTTCTGGAAACATCCATTCACTTTTACTGTCTTATATTGCACCCAGGTACATGTCTGTTGCCTGTAGGTGTTGATGTCAGAACGTTATGCAAAAACTCGCACATTTTAGCAAATGGAATTCACATTAGGTTTAAGTCGATGGGAAAAGGATGCAGTGCGGAGGTGGATATTGTTTCCCTTTGATCTCACTGCCACTGCGAGGCGGGCTTCACATGCCATTCAGAAGGTGCCATCGACATGTAGTGTCACAGCGCTAATTCAGCCAATGTGTAGCTCAGCTCCGCAGCAGCAGCAACAATAGCGAAAGAAAGGCGAAGAAGCCATGCAACTGAATTAAAGGTTTGGGTTCGTGCCCGAGTTTCCTTTCACGCAACACGCCTCCAGGCGTCATCTCCACGTGCAATGGAGTCACTCTTTGTTAAATCCAGGCCAGAATTAAACTCCCAGTCAATGACAAAAAGGCCCGCATTCATGCCTTCAATTACATAATCAATAACAATTTGTGTGACTGACAGGGATTTTCGGGGGCAGCGGAGGCAGGCACAGGAGGCTGAGAGGTGGGAGTACTGAAGACACAAGTTAGGGAGGATCACATCAGTACACTGTTATGGGGGGGGGGGGGGGGGGGGGGGGGGGGCATTCAGCGGAACCTTCCAACTTTCTGCAGCATCTCCACAGGGCAACTGTAGGGCTTTAGATCTGCAGAGCAATGTCATCGCACTGGGATTAAACACACTGGCAGATGGTCGCTCTCATCACTCCTGTTGGACAGTGACTCGAATAAACACATCAAATACAGGCAGTCCCCAGGCTACGGACAACATCCTTTCCCCAAGCTTTTAAGTCGAATTTGTAGGTAAGTCGGAAAAATATGAAATACAATACACAATAAGAATAATATTTATATAGCAATAATAAAAATAAGTACCTACAGCATTGTTTCGTACCTTGAGCCGACGGACCACTTAAGCCACGCAATATTTTCAAAATGGTCACAAAGTAGTGTGTGCATGTGTTATTATAAACCATTGTACTTAACCTGAATTTTTTATATAATAGGCCTTATGTCAGTCCGTTTGTCACATGATCTTCTAATGAGTACTGCCAGTATAACTGGGAAAAAAATGCCACGTAGCCCTGGCAGATTCAGCAATAAGAATGTAAATTGGCACTTTACCTGCATTGTGATGTCTGTGCCTGATTAAACAATTAGCCTTTATCAATAATAAACAGACAGTGAACACGGAAAAATGAAGACAAGAATTCTTATTACTGAGCGCAGCTCGCGGAAACAGAACCAGCTGGTCGACACACACTTCAGCGGGCCTTGTGCTACAGTATGTTCTTCCACTCTGTAAAAAATTGCCTGGTTTGCGTTTATTTTATTTTGGGTTAAATGGACGTGCTATGCAGATAGTGTGCCCGGCTATCTTGGCTACTGTAGCGAGGCATCCAGGTGCTGGGCAGGATGCCAATTCCTGTGGTTCAATCCATCTTAGAAATGCTAAGTGGTACCCTGAGTGGCAGTCCGCATATATTTAGCGTCCTCTCCATGGATCGGACACCAAACTGATGGCCTGTGGATCCCCTCATCTCGAGTTCATTGACTTCCTGCATTTTTGCAGCATTCCGCCATATATATATATAAGACAATACCCGCTCGAGCGCGATCCGTCATTTGCATGCTTTTCTCTTCACTTCGCTTTCAGAAGTGATCTGGGACATCTGCTGCCCCCGAAAAAGGTCTTAGTGATCGAGATCGAAATACTGGAAATCTGGCCCAGCAGACAGCATACAAACACAGGCACCGGCTGAGGGAACGTGACGAAGAGCGGTTGATTTATTGACCGGTGGGGGCACATTTGTAACCGAAGGGCAATGAAAGGAAGCAATCGTTTTTCAGAAAAGAACTGTCCATTTTCTCTTGGTGTCAGGGCGAATGTACTGCATAATAGGCTGCGACAAGAGAAATTAGATCTCACTCCGTACATGGGGGTGGAGGGTGTGGGTTTAATGGTTTGATTTATTACCAGATGGAAATTAATAGGCACTGGGATCAATTAGCTAATTAGCAGAAAATGAAGTTGAATGAAAGGATTCTTTTTTTCCACATTCACCAGGCCAGATGAACGATGTTGAGTTTTTCCCTTTGAATTTTTTTCCTGAAAAGGTTTTATTAGGACATTTCTGATATGCCCGTTAACTCAGGGAAGCTGTTTTAATGAGAGGCATACTATGAGACTAAAACTAAACATGGAGTTTATTGGATGTTTTGAGGAAGCATTGCACCTCATTAGTTACAAATATCATGGGCATTTGGTTTGTGTGCTGTTTGAAAAATGGAAAACGTTGAGATGTTTGCATAGTTGTGCACTTCTTTGAACTATGGCTGAATTAGCATCTTATTGAGGAGAAATGTCCACAAGGGTAAGTCAGCCCATTGTTCCTGGAACAGAAGCTCTCAGGCCCCATAGAGGAGCAGGGACCACCAGGATATGTAATACCTTCTGCGTGGGCCCGATGTGCATGTGTAGTGTGTGTGCGTGCGTGTGTGTGTGCGTGTGTGTGTGTGTGCGCGTGTGTGTGTGTGCGTGTGTGTGCGTGTGTGTGCATGTGCGCGTGTGTGTGTGTGGCGTGTGTGTGTGTGTGCGCGTGTGTGTGTGTGCGTGTGTGTGCGTGTGTGTGTGTGCGTGTGTGTGTGTGTGCGTGTGTGTGCGTGTGTGTGTGTGTGCGCGTATGTGTGTGTGCGTGTGTGTGTGTGCGTGTGCCTTTTCAGCATCTGCAGATTAAACAGAATGACAGATTGTATGGCGGTCTGTCACCAGGTACGAGAAAGAGAGGATCGCAATATGTTTGAAATATTGTCGATTAGTCATGACTTTGGTCTGTTTCTTCTCTGCCTCACGTCAATCCAGACAAAAAATACAATAAATAGATTTTCAAAAGGCTTCTCACTTTGATCGTAATGTTCTTTAGTAGGTTCAGCTTTTGAGAAGCTTGGCGTTGGTGTACAAAACACTGTCTTGCGGGACGAAAGACTCGAGGCCAGACGTTTCGGGCGAAAACAAAAGAATGGGTCTGAGAGATAACCAATCAGACTGTAGAGGAGGTGGATCCGAGCAATTTGAGGAGGCGGGAGCAAGACGTCTGATTGGTTGTTCCCCCCTTCTCCAGCTACAGGGACCAACCTCCTCTACAATGTGATTGGTTATTTCTCAGAACAACAAGTCAAAGTCGTGTAAGCCTTCATGTACAACCAATAAAACAAAAAACAAGAGAATAACCCAAAAGCTATAGACCATGGGCTTAAACCTCTTATACCACCTCTACAAAGCAAATTAAACTCCCAGGATCTTTTTATTCCAGTGCCCGGAAAACCTTGCGCTCAGATTTGAAGCTAACACTAAAAATAGCTCCATCAAAATAAACATGTACCAATAAATACATGTGTCTAAGGCCAGCAACACACCACATTTAATAATTAATTATAATTGCACTTCCTCCAAATGAGTATTGACTTAGAGTAAATGTGGCTTGACTGTTCTCCCTTAAAGTTATACAACGAGTTGTGGGCAAAACCTGCGGCATCAGTGAAAAAGATCTTGCTGTCGCTGGTTATCTGACCCATTGCTCGTAAAACCACAGTACAGAGGCCCTTCACAGAGCCAATGCTCCTCTCAGGCCTGGTGACTTTGTATATCTGCAATGTCAAAGAGAAGGAAAGACCAGGAGTCACTGCAGGAGAACGAGCAGACGGAGATGACAGTGTTGCTAAACTATTTTTGTGCCTTTGACCAACACTCTGAATATTAATATGTGCTTTTAATGGAGAATACCACCTTGATTTAAAAGTCTGATATATTTCAATATCTAACCAGTTGGCATTTTTGATAATATGCCTCTGGAACATTCAGAGTTTGGATGACTGCCTTTTTTATGCAGCAAGCATCTTTGCGAGTTCTTTGGCTCAAGCCGACAGTTTCTCATGGGACTGTCAGGTTAAGAACAGGCACTGACTGCGTTGGGGGGGGTTATCATCGGATTAAGCATTCTTCTGCTCTCACATATTCAACACTCATCTAGTGTTAGTGTATAAATAGTGAGAGTAAAGGGGAAGCCGTCCTCACCAGCATTCACCTGGCCAAAAAAGAGACATTTCTGGAAACCAGTAACATGTGGGATGGAAATGTACCTTTTTTCACCATCGTTCTGCTTTGAAACATTTAGGCCAATGCTGTAATCTCTATAACGTGTAGTTAGGGCAAATTTCAGCCAGGCCTCTGCTGTTATAGCAAATAAAGAAAATTCATTCAGGCAATTAAATTAGCCACGTTAAGACGGAAGAATACTCTCCGTATACAGTACGTGGGCTGACTGGAAAAGACAAGACCATCAAATCTTGATTACTGTCACCCCTTTCTAAGAGTTAAATGCTCATATCCAATATCCATTTACGGGGCATGGAATAATAACATTATAAACACTATGTTGTACCTATACCTTTGAAACACCAATATTAGGTGCTTAATTCAGGTTTTGAAATGAAGCCAGACTGTCTTCTGTTCATCAATAAACAGCTTAGCCTCCTAATGGAATTACTAGAACAACAGCAGCACTAAAATATGAGGTACGTTACAACTTGTGAACCGAAGAGTGATGGCGAGTAACTCAGTCAGCTGACTAACTTAGGCCTCGAGCATGTGGATGCTACCAAAAAACCTAATGAGATTCCAGTAAGAATTGAGATTTTCCACTGGCTATTTAATGGTACAGCCCGGGAAATGAGAGGGCCGGCACGACCACCATGACCTTTAGCTTAGCGCTGAGCTAGCAGCCTACATCCCAGGTCATAATCATTCACCGCCTAGAGCGCCGCCCGTTCAGTCCTGCTGCTAACTCTGTCCTTTACCCAAATGACTGCGGCAAACCCCCCCTGGGTAACAGACTACTGCAGTTATCAATTAACAAACAGAATCGAAGTGACGGATGTGCAGCACCAGGCTGTTAGCGTTCCATCCGCAGGGCAGATCCCAGAGGCCAGAGGATGGTGCCTTTCCACTGGGGTGGGTGGGTAGGAACTCAGGGGCAATTCTGCTTTGCAGACAATCACCCTCCCATGGGATTATGGGGATTCTGAGTCTTGCTTTGTGCCGAGTTGAGGGCAATCTCAGTCTGACATCGTGCCTATCCCGATAACAACTAGCAATGATGGGGGAGGGGGAGACGCTGCACTGCTGTCCCCTGGGGTGTTAAATGGAAACATCCTACTCCGAGCCACTGATGAAGATCACAAAGCACCATTTATGGGCAGAAACTGAATCAAGAGCTTCAAACCCAGGGGCGGTTCTACGACTTTTCGAGGCCGGGGCATAACAGGAGACATTCATACAGAGGAGTCAACCTTATCATTAACCAATCATACGTTTCTAATTGATGATTGACAGAGGAGGGGGGCACTCTGGCAGCCCATCAGCTTTCAGCTCAGGCACAGTGCCCCTGTGGCCCCACCCTAGTATACACCCCTGTTCAATAGTTTCTACAGTTCATATATGCATACATATCTTGCATATATTTCAGAGAGATACAGGCTACAAGCTCACTGTGACCCAGTGATTACAGAAAATGGAAAGAAGATGGATTAGGAGACCGTAGCTCAGGTAATTCTGCAGCCATGCCGAGAAAGATGTTGCAATAAATTCACAACCTGGAAATGAGGCCGTAGGTTAAATAAATAAGGAAACAACAGGGAACAGTATTCAATCGAAAATCAACAATAGGCCAGGACTACTGCAGGGTGTAGTGTTTGAATTGTCTGCTGGGGCAAAGGCCCGTGGCAGTACCTGTCAGACTCAGTGTCATCCTACAGTGACCCCAATAACGGCGATCTTACCCCTCTAAGGCAGCGTTTCCCAATCCGGCCCTCGCGGACCCACAGATAGTCCACATTTTTGCTCCCTCCCAGCTTCCAGCAAAAATGTGTACAGTCTGGTAGGGACTACTTCTGAAAGGATGCAGGGAGGGAGCAAAAACATGGACTGACTGTGAATCCCCGAGGACCGGATTCTAAACACTGCTCTAAAGCCGTCAGTGAGCACTGGACAGAGCTGACAGCCTGTTTCTCCCCTACCTGCCCCCCCCTCATACCCTGCCTCAGTGGGTTCTCTGCACTGACAGACTGTTGGGGGAAGGGGGGGGGAGTATAACACATGACCCCCTCTAGTCTTCTGTACCCAGGTGTCTTTTCCAACCTCACAGCAGAATTCTGTCCAATATTCATATGTATTTTCTCTCCAAATGACATCCAAGGTCAACTGGCTCCAAAGGAAACTGCACTACAAGGAAATAAAAGAGAAATCTGGTCTGGTTCTGACCCTCTGTATCCCATGAGTCCTTGCCGCTGTTACTGTTGGACAATGGTGAAATGCATGCTGGGAACTGGATTAGTTTGCCAAATACTTACCATAATCCACACGCCAGGACTCAGAATACAAAACGCCCATTTTGTACTTACTGAAAATTTTCAGATACACGATATATAATTTGAACAATACTATTTACCCTGCACAAACATGAAAAACACTGATTAAATTATTAAGTTATTAAATGTCAGGACAGGGAGGGGCTCTATCGTATGGATCTGATCACCATGACTGACTGGAAAAATGCAACATTAAGGTTTTTGTTTGAATGTAGCTGCCCTCTGATTCTAAAGTCGCAGTAACAAATGGAAAGGTGAGTCATAACCCACATGGCACAAGTTCTGTAATTACAGCTTGGCAGATGGTTGAATCTGTAATGTGGGGTTGTGGGGAGATTATGCAACACACTCTGGCTTCAGTAAATTAATCATTCGCTCATATATATCATGTTTGGTCCTAGTTAGCCATACAAGTACATACTGTACATTTCCATGCCAAAATCATAGGCAGTCAATGAGAACTATATTTAAAGGACCTTCACGTTGGTATAAAAATATGATGCACTATAAGGACAAAAGTACTGGGACACACCTCTGAATCACTGAATTCAGGTGTTTCATTCAGACCTATTGTCACAGGTGTATAAAATCCAGCACCTAGCCATGCGGTCAGGCTTACAAACATTTGACTCAGTAACTGCAGAGTTCCAGACTTCCTGTGGCATTAACCCCAGCACAAATACTGCACCAGGAGCTTCATGGAATGGGCTTCTATGGCCGAGCAGCTGCATGCAAGCCTCACATCACCAAGCGCAATGCCAAACGTCAGATGGAGTGGTGTAAAGCACGCTGCCACTGGGCTCTGAAGCAGTGGAAATGTGGTTTGTATAGTAATGAATCACACTTCTCTGTCTGGCAGTCTGATGACCGAGTCTGGGTTTGGCAGATGCCAGGAGAATTACCTGTCTGACTGCGTTGTGCCAACTGTAAAGTTTGGTGGAGGAGGGATAATGGTATGGGGTTGTTTTTCAGAGGGTGGGCTAGGCCCCGTAGTTCTAGTGAAGAGAATTGTTAATGCTTCAGCAAACCAAGACATTTTGGAAAATTCTATGCTTCCAACTGGGGAAGGCCCTTTTCTGTTCCAGCATCACTGTGCCCCAGTGCACAAAGCAAGGTCCATAAAGACATGGTTGGGTGAGTTTCAAGTCGAAGAACTTGAATGGCCGGCACAGAGCCCTGACCTCAACCCCATCAAACACATTCGAGATGAAGTAGAACGGAAATTGTGAAATTGTGTTCACGTCGAACATCAGTGCCTGACCTCACAAATGCTATTCTGGATGAATGGGCAGAAATTCCCACAGACACACTACATAAACGTGTGGAAAGTCTTCAAAGAAGAGTGGCAGCTGTTATAGCTGCAAAGGGGGACCCATGTTATATTGATGTCTATTGATTTAGAATGGAATGTCATAGGAGTTCTTGTAGGTGTAACGGCTGGTTGTCCCAATACTATCGTCCATGTAATGTATGTCTGTCAAAGTATGACAGCGAAGCCATTTCAAAACCTCTCAAAAACTCACTCCAGAAAATACACCAATGAGTCAATGACTGGACCACAAGCATGCCTTGCTTGACTAATCAATACCTCATCAAATTATTTAACTAATCAATTAATTAATTAAGTGAGATGGTGGCAAAGTTTAACGAGTACATGGAATGGCTGGGGTGCCCCTGAAGCAGATGTTCATCTAACCATCAAACTTGATATCAGCAACTTTTTGGCAAACACAAGAAATTCTTACTTTTCATTGTGTTACTTGCCACCTAGCTTAAAATATTTCCTTTGACAAAAAGCATTTTGCACAGTACTGTATGTAATGCTCCTCCAAATAGCAATTCAGGTGCTTGCAACTGAATACATACGGCACGCAAGCAGGGTCAAAAGGATAAGTTACTATTTGGATAAGCAATAGGACGGCTAAGATGCGTCATCTGAGTGTTTTTCAATGTGGTATGATTGTTGGTGCCAAATGTGGTACTTCCAGCTTCCAGGGATTTTCACACAGTACAGTGTCAAAGGTTAACAGAGAATGACGTGACAAAAAAACATGCGGTCAGTGGCACTTCAGTCGGCAAAAGCACCTTGTTAATGTGAGAAGGTCAGAGGATAATGGCCAGACCTGTTTAAAGCTGGCCGGAAAGCTGCCCGAGCAAAAATATCAGCTCGGTACAAGAGTCGAATGGATTCTCTGAAAGCACAACTTGTCTAACCTTGAAACAGTTCCGTAGGCAAAAGCAGGTCCTACCTGATGCTAGAAGTACCTAATAAGTGGGATGGAATGCCAGAAACCTGGAACATACATGATTCGGGTTCTCCGCAATCCTAAACTGTATTAACAGTATGGAGATAGATAGATGGATGAAAATGGGTGCTTTTGATTTATTTAGATTTTTGAATTCCGGATATTTTCAAAGAAACTTCTGAGTTCCTCTGATCTGTCTTCTTTAACGAGCGCCGGACGAAGTGACCGCCCCTTTCTCTGTGTCAGACAGAAACAGCCAATGAGATTTTTGCTCTTTGTGTGTCCTGCAGAAAGGCTACTTCTGACAAGCTTGGCAGGTGTCACTCAGTCTCAGCTGTGGGCCATCGTAAGGCAGCCTCACCGAGTGTCACTGATGGTACTGATACTGCATCCCTGAAGCAAAGAGGCACTGCCATTTTTCCACCAAGAAAATGGCACATTACAGATGTGCAGTGCTAAAGTACAGTGCTGATGTACAGTGCTAAAGTACAGTGCTGATGTACAGTGCTAATGTCCAGCAAACTGGCATAACACTGTTAAATGGCTTCTGTTCTGGGTTAAACAAGTGGAGCACTAAATATTGTAAGTCCAGCAAAGAGGCACTGCCATTTTTCCACCAAGAAAATGGCACATTACAGATGTGCAGTGCTAAAGTACAGTGCTGATGTACAGTGCTAAAGTACAGTGCTGATGTACAGTGCTAATGTCCAGCAAACTGGCATAACACTGTTAAATGGCTTCTGTTCTGGGTTAAACAAGTGGAGCACTAAATATTGTAAGTCCAATTAGAAAGGCACTTTTTAAACTTATTAAATTTACTTAAACTTTTTAACTATATATCTTCCTGGTTAACAGATTAATGTGCTGTAATCATTTTCTTTACATGACATGAACTGGGCTTTAATAACTTATTTATTAATTTAAACCTAGATTAATTTCATTCCATTGTTAAGGGAATGTCTGAATGTTAAGTGAGACACTAGGTCTGTTATATTGCAGGCTGCATACATTGTTACATCAATCCATCAACATTCCAGCTGCCTTACTCAGGATGAAGTCACAGAATTGTTCGACATTTATATTTATTAATGCAAGTCTAGTATCATACTTTCAATATTAACCTTCCCTACTTGCAGGTACAGCGTTTATAATAGTCTAGTAATATATTACATTTTCCATTGCAATTTTCTCTCTAATAAGCTGGAATTCTGGCCCGATTCTTTTAAATTGCATCACTTCACATCCCGCTGCACTGATTCCCTTCAGATTGGTCTACATTGCATTTATACTCACGTTTTCTATTTACGCACCAGGAAAAGTGTATAATCCCCCGCAGTCCATGACACGCGATCAGTTTCCCTGTCAAGGGTGAGCAAAATCCTGCCAGGGACACATTTAATGGAAATTTCTCTGCAGAAAATTGCAAAAACAAAATAAAGAATCAAAAAGTCAGTACGACTTGTATGCATTGCTACTCCTGCTGTCAGTGCTGCTGCTCGCTGTACTGGCTTTAGAGCGAAATTATTTGGTGGAAAACTTAAATATAGAATCACATTTTCTTACTTTTGCCTTTTTTTCATAAGGGTCACAGGAGACGTTTCATAATATCCAACAGACCAATCATCCTAATTACTACTAGCTATTTCAACAAAGTCAGTCTTCTTTGTAGAAGTTCCTCACACAGATGAACATGGACCCCGAGAGACACATCAGCCTCAAATGGGATTTTATAAGTCAGCGCCATTGTTAATTTACTTTGCATACAAACACCTAAAGCAGTCTACATTACCAACACCTCCCCCTATAAGCTAAATTATTATTAGAACTTGGACTAATAAATATGAATATTGACATTAAGAGGTTTGTTACTGAGCTGACCGATATCTTCAACGTTTCTTTCCATCTAAATATTTTATTGAAGTTCTAGTTTAGCTTAGTTTAGCACACTGTACCCTGTGAGATGCTTTGCAGACCTTAAGGTGCTTTGCCCTTAACCACAACACCATCTGCAGACATTGTACCCATCTCTATATGTTTCTGGTATATTACATTAAAGCCTTCAAAGTGAACGCCTACACTTCAATTAACCATAAAAGATGAAAGCGGCTGATTTAAAGCAAATAGGGTTTGTTTATTGTTTTGGGACACCAAACTCTAAAATTAATTGGCTGTATGAAGTATGGGGTTTTCACAATTTCTCCAAGCAAATTGCTCCCTGACCTGCTGTTCCCCCCATAAATATATAATCAAACAAACAGTTTAGGTAGATAGCCTTATTGACTTTATTTATTGCTTAAATAACTCTCCCTATGACACGCTATACTGGAGTTTATCAATCCCTATCTCCGTGGCCCACTGTTTATTTTGGATTTCGGTCCAACTGAGTGCTTAATTATAGGCTTGACTAAAAAAAATAATTCATATCACACCATGGAACAGTCAAGGACATTTTAATTTTCTATTGTACTAAACCAAACTAAAAAAAAAAGAAACTCACATGCAAATAAAATACTGAATATAATTTCATTATCAAGTGAATATATAGTGATCGGTTCTGCCTGGGATTGGCCCCCCTACAGCCCAACGATATTTCCAGGCCTACTTATGCTTTCTCTGTTGCAATTACTACTAACAATTTACTTTAATAATGCCCAAGGAAAGCTCCTCGCTTGTCATATTTATTCATCGTCCAAAATGGCGGATAGTTGAGCACGTCAGCCCAAACCCCCAGGTGTTCTGAGACTGCTGAGAGATGTAATCTCTCCAGGGGGTCCCTGGCCAGCGAGAAATGCCTGATCTGCCCAGGGACACGTCTGAACCAACTCAGCTGTCTTCTCTTGATCCAGAACAGCAGCATCTCTGCCCCGGGGCGCTCATGGATCGCCGAACTCATCATCCTCATCAGGGACAGTCAAACCAGAAATCCTGTAGCGAAACCTCATTCATTTCAGTCTCATGTATCCATGACCTTGTGGTGACCAATGGTAGGCTTTCCCTCGGGGAAAAGGTCTAAAAATGACCCTCGCGAGCATGTGTGAAGGAAATCAGTGGGCCCTGTCCAGATCAACATTTCCCGAACCTGACCTGGTAACAGCTGTGTGGTTGATGGCTGAGAAACTTAAATAAACCTGTGGACTCACCAACTGGAAGATGAAGGAGGAGGGTCAGGGGTGATAGAGGTCAAATGCAGGCACTTGCAAGATGTAAATACATTCAGCTTGCCACAAATCCAATTTATTCAGTCAACACTTCAAAAGGATTTATTAAACAAATACCTCAGCTTGAAAGAAAATCCGAATATGCAATAACCTCTCTTTTTCTCCCATAACCATTTTTCTTTCCTATTTCTGAATAAGAGAACTCTGCCAGAATAAAAGGCAAGCTTAACATCACCACTAACACATTAGACTGCCTTCCAGAAAACCAAAGGGCATCATTATGGGATGGACCGAGAAACTGCACATTAACGAAACATGGAAGGCATGTTTGTAACGCACGATTGTGACATCACCGTACAAAACCCCACCAAAACACCATGATATCTCTGACAGTATCTTGCCCATTCCAAGACAGAAAACCTGTAGGCGGAGAGAGTCCCCATCTGCCAGGAAGCAGTGCACTACAGCCGCCTGATAGGTCGGCACCGATCAGCTGATAAGAAGGCAGGGCTCCTTCTCCCCGCCGTGGCGGAATGTCAGAACGAAAATAAAACATCACATTCTACCATTGCGGAAATCCCTGTGACAAGATGATGCAGATCAGAGTCAATCCACAAGCTCACGTGTAGGGATTGTATTACAAAGAGGCCGTCTGAGGCACTCAGGAGCTGTGTGCTGGTCGTTTTTAAATATTGATAGCGAGCCTTTATCTAAAGAGCCCAAAGGTGAAGTACAACACACAACGCTTCCAGCTAATGCATCCTGGGATGCTCTTAATGCCTTGGTGAGCTCCTGCGTTCTAAGATATAGGGTGTTTACTGGAGCAGGGCATCGAGAACATGGAAAAATCACAAACAACTACCCCCATTCACAGAACCCTCGCCCTAATACGGGGGGAGGGAGTGGACTATGACAAGAAGTAATTGATCTAGTGCCAAGCAACTGCTGAGGAGAAACATGCATTCGAAAACAACAAGAAACATACAGAATTTTCAAAATAAATATCTCAGTGAAAACTGGGGGAAAAAGTAACCTCTCTGTTTGCACAGTCCCCCTTTGTGAATTAGGGCGATAATTGAGGATGTGTAATTGGAAGGGAGCATAATTCCAAAATGACATTTGCTTTCAGCTGAGGAAACTGCAGTTAACACTGCAGACCACACTAAGCACAGCCCAGTTTAACTGCGGCCATTTAAACCTGTTTTAATGCACGTTCACATGTCCATTATCTGTGTCGTAAATGATCTAAAAATAATGCTTTAAGGCTGTTTCTTACAAAAATGCAGAATTACCAACTCCAGTTACCTTACATTGTATGAAATTCATACAAAAATGTATCTACAGAACTAGGGAAAAATAACGGTGAAAGAAAAACATATATAATACAACTGTAGGCAACCCTGCTCCTGGACTGCCGGTATCCAGCAGGTTTTTCATCATACCTGCTCCCTGATGAACCACACCTGATCTCAGGCAGATAGTAACTCATCTGGTAGGATAGAAAACCTGCTGGATACCGACACTCCAGGATCAGGGTTGCCTGACCCTGATATAATAGATTGCAGAAGAGGATCCATCATCACACACAAACCACAAAGGGAAGCCGATTCAGTTAAACCACAGGTCTGTTCAGTTAAACCACAGGTCTGTTCAGACCACAGGTCTGTTCAGTTAAACCACAGTACCTAATGGTAATGCTCATAATCCTGGAGAAACCCATGCCGGTATAAAACCACCACATAAATCGTTAAACCTCTTAGTTAGCTCCTAAAATAATGACATATCTCTATTATACATAATACTATGTTGTGAATTCAACTAGCGATAGGGGTGCCATGGGGGGGGGGGGGGGGGGGGGGGGCGATAGAATGATTCCAAGTGCCCCTGAGTTAGAGAGGTCGTAAACATTTGGATCATATTTCAATTGGTGTGGGTTGGGGGCCCGATATAATGTACCATTCTGGGGCCCAAAATCTTTAGCGGCACCCCTGCGTAGTCAGATGTAATGATACCTTTACAGGGATTTAAGCCACTGAATAATGGCTTCAGAATGAAACTCTGCTGAGAAATGCTCTCATGGGAAATCAAGATGTACAGCATTACATGGAACAAGACAACAAGGTCACTACTGGAACATCTGACAAATAATGCATTGTGCTAATGAGCATCTTGTGGAAAACCTACGGCCCCAGAGTGACGTCTTCGGCTTCAAACAGAAACGCTGTCTGGAGAACTTGACACATAGAAATATGTCAGACCCCTGGAATGAAGTTCTCCTCTTGATGAGCCAGGAAACTTTCCATGAAGGTAAATAGGTCTGAATAAACCTGTCAGGAACAATCCCTGACAGCTGAATGAATACGCATTTTAAATTGTGTTTTCTCAAAACTAAAGTGTGACGTAAATTTTGTCCTTCGGCAGATTTAGGCTTGAAAATGTAGAATAGCACACACCGGCTCTTACAAATATATTGGTATAATCCATTTATTTTACAGGCGTGTGAAGAGCAGACCGCTAAGGGGAAATCCTGAAGTATTCCACTTCAGGCCATCTGATAAGGAAAAGACGCTCAGATTAGGAAAATCTGTGTTTTTGATGCTCTTTAACATTTTATTTTTCTTCTCTGACGTATTTCATACCTTCACAGTTGTCGCACCAAGTAAACAGTAAAACATGATATACTAACAGAAATAGAGTCTGAAATCTCTGTCAAATACTTTACACAGAAATAACAGTGTAACTAGAGGGGTAGAGATACACATCTTCACACAATACAGCCCAAGAACATAAAGTAGGAAAAATATTTTCAATAGCAGTGTTTTACACAGGCACCTGTACACAAAACCAGCAGGCTATTTGACGTTCAGACCCAAATAATCAAATAACAACAAATAAAACGAATAACCACAACAAAAAGCGTAAGGATATTTCAGCTTAATAATATGAAGAGAGGAATAAAGTGTCCCAAATTTACCCGACATCTAGGTACATTTCTCCTAAATTCACGTAATCTTCAGGTGAGACACCAGGAAAAGGCCTGGACTCAAGCGATGAGATGATCCTGTCTAGATGCTTCATTTACGACATTAAGGTGAGTCTGCTGTATTGTGTATTGGCCAACTGGATGTTGTGTTTCATGTGCTGCCCTATAGGACGAGAGTGAGGCTTATACATACTGTATGCCAGCAAGTTACTCTGAAAATCATCACTGGATCACCAATGATTCTCACTTTGTCAACTTTCATCTTCCACAACAGCTTATCCTAGACAGGAGTTCAGTGAGCCTGTAGCCTATCAAAGAAATTAGGCCAGGGGCATCCATCACGGAGAATTTAGAAATACAAATTCAACTTCTGTCCCACTGTTTGGACTGCAGGAGGGTAAGCAGAGGAAGCCCTCATGGAGAAAGGAAGTTCCTGCAAAACCCACACATACACCCACACAACGAGGGGTAAGAATCACACCCACAGCCCTGGAGGCATGATGCCACCCACCAGCAGTATCGCCATTTCAGATCTTTCGTTGAACATTGCCTCTCCGGTCCTGAGACCATTACTTCTAACAGGCCACTTCAATATATTTCTCACTATCGAGAAAAAACTTGTATGTAGGCCTGCAGGATTTTTTTTTTTTTAAATCACCGCATAAAATAGGGGGCAAAACCCAAAACTCCCCAGGGGAGCAATCTGCAGGACCTCTGAGGCCATTTCCTTCTTCTTAGCACAGCGACGGGGGCCTGTGTGAAGATGCAGAGTGACAGACCTTTAAGGATGAGGCGGGAAATAGTTCATTACGTTACGGCGGCTGTTCTGCATGCTCTGCCACGTCACGTTCGGTAACGCAGGTTCGCATCACGTGTCGCGAAACATCCGCACCACTCCTCGAGCGATCAAGCAGAATCTGAGAGCAAGGGTGTGGGAGATTCATATCCACCAATAGCAGATTCTTTTACATGCTGCGTTTTATATTGAGTCGATCTTCTGCACTTCATCAGTTTCCTTTCATTTCTAATCTAATTCTAAGCAAATATTTGTAATTGCTCAATATAAGCACCCCCTCTGAGCAATATTTTAAGCTATTCTACCTTATGTTTCATTGGCGGGCAGATGCTTTAGGTCAAAGTCATTTGCAGGGCAGCTTATAGTTAGATTACCCATCTACAGAGCGGTATTTGTATTAAAACAATTACCAAACAAACATGTCGCTTAGAAATGGAACACCAACAGGTGTAGTGGCAACTGGGTTTGACAGACGGTTCGCGAAGGGTCACACCACTGTTCCCTCTGTGCTCACAGCAGGCTGCTTACTTTGGCCCAGTCATTGTGTTTCGGCTGTAAGCGACAGATGTGTGACTGCCTGTAGGGTCAGAGATGCCAGATCTGACAGCGGCGAAAGGACTGGGTGAAGGAGGGTATTACATGGATGCCAGCTGGATGCCTGAAAAACAAAAACTAAGTGCTGCCCTCCAGTGGGCAGGTGAATTTCACACTTAGCTACCAATAAGCTACCTGCAAATATAACCCACTTTTATTCAATATGTTTCAACCGCAAGCAAGCAGATGACGTATGTGTACAGCAATAGTATCATCAGGCTTGTGTTCCACAAACACAGCATGTCTGCAAACCCTTTGAATGATCATTAGGGCATAATTAAAGCAATTTTCATTAATTCCTTTTTAATGGATGTGCTATAATTTGTTGGGAAAGCTGTGATTTAATGAATATACTTACTAATCATTAAAATTGAGTTTTGTTAGCTTGAGCGTACTTTTAGCCTTAGGGTGTTATTCTGCTTTGATTTATCTCAATTGGAGTTTCGGCCCACTAATCCTGAGGCTAATGTCACAGAACAGAGTAGTTTTTGGTGCTCAATCACCAGCTATGGATGAAGGTCGACTATAGCTGCTGCTCAGCAACTCATGAAGAAAAATGTTGATCTTAGGATTGAGGCTAATCATACAATTCTTGACAGCACCGGCGACATCCTTATAATTTAAACAACACAATGTCCTCTGGCTACAATCCAGAATGGGCGCCAACATGATTATCTTCCAAAATCTAAGCAGATATCTTTTAATAGGAGTTTTTAGGGGGAGCCTGTGGGTTAGTTCCTGTAATCAGAAGGTTGCTGCCAGCAAATGCCTACCAAATATTTTGTAAAAATGTAACGTATAAATTAATTATTCAGTCAAGAAATAACGTGCCAACATTGAGTGTGAATAACATGTTGTTAAATTTTTTGTAAACTCAGGGTAATCTGGCCAATGAGAGAGCTTCCTCAGTCAGATCGCATCCCTTAATCCCCTCCCCCATCCCTCATCATTCCAGGGTAATCTGGCCAATGAGAGAGCTTCCTCTGTCAAATTGCATCTCTTAATCCCCTCCCCCATCCCTCATCATTCCTGTCTTCTGTTGATAGCTCAGCACATCATCCGTGAGTTGTCACGTCGTGAAATTCACAACTCTTCTTAGCAGCAGTAAACAAAGTTAGCTAGACATGTTTAAATGTATAATACGTACATGAAGTTTCAAGAACATTAATATCTGTATCTGTGTTTTATGTCTTATGTGTGGTTTTGAAATAGCGCACAGCCACAGGTTTGGTTTGCACAAGGCCCCTGGTCACTGGTTCAGACTTCGCAGCTGGGCCTATGAGCAAGACCCTTAACCCCAATTGCTCCAGGTACTGCTATCTCAGACGCATGTTGTTTTGGATAAAGGCATCTGCTAAATTAATTTAAAATGAAAAACATTTTAATCATATGCTCATATATAGATATATCCCTCAATGAGTCACCATTATCATAATCATCATCAGGCAAATTTACCTTCAATTTTCAGCAGTGCAAGTTGCTAATGGATTATAGAATGCATCTGTGAACAGATATAAACAATTAACGTTTTCATGACAGGGAAATATTCCAGAGATGACAATAATCCTAAACAGATTTTCAGACACATTAATTCATAGTGAGCTGAAGCAAATGCTGCCATTTGAGCTGTGACTCTGATAAACACGTTATAATAACAGAAGCACTGAATGGCGCGGATTTCTAATTTCCATGCGCCACAAAGGCGAGATATTTTACCTGCAGGATGATAATTGCTCTAATTCATTTTCCAAGCGACGTGATTTACGATACACTGAATCTGATTCTGAGAGGCAATCACCTGGACGTGTCTGTAAGAAAAGCCCGCTTCAGACACCGCTAAGGATGAAGACCTCTTCACGCGCTCTGCAAATCTCAGAAGGGAAATTGGCCTCTACATGGTGCCAGTGCAAACAATGCTGTAAGACAAACCAAGTGCTAAGCCGATTTAAAGGGTTTCACAAGGATTCACGGGGAGGCGAAACACACGCGATCTCAACAAAATCAAACCAGGCTGATGGGTGACATCACAGCAGAATCATTTTGCCTTCCTTTGCGGAGGCAGACATTGCCTGGCCTTCAGATCATCATAGAAGTTTATCAAAATCCCAGCTGCTTTTGGATAATTTTAGAGTCACTGATTATCGTGAGACAGCACTTAAATTATGTAACACACATACACACAACCACATTATTTCCATTTATAAAACAAAAAAACAAATGTTATACAACCCAACAGATAGTGTTGGGGAAGTTACTCACAAAAAATAATCCATATCAGATAGAGGTGGAAAGTCCATGTCCGGAAAGTACAAATCCAGACCAAGGTTTTGTTACAACCAATCAGTTGAGCTCTCTGCGACTGTGACTCTTTACACTCATTCCTCATGCCAAAGACAGCTACACAAACTTTGAAACTTAGTTCCCGCCCCCGGGAATTTAATCGCTGATATGAATGACGTGGAAAGGAAAACGAGTGAAAGACTTTGGTCACAATGGAGACTTTGTTGGGCTTGTTTAATCATGTGACTATCACCATAGCGACAGCATCAGTGCTGGGAATAAACGGACAAAGGTAAAGATAGCAGTGGTGAAATAACAGCAGCATGTCTCCTTAAAGGGCGCATGCATTAGAAGCCCACAGTAAAAGAAGAGTCAGATTAAAAAGCCATTTCATTTAAGCTTATCCGATGTTACTTTACCCTCACAAGGCTGGATTATCATAATCACTAACATCGTGGTTCAACATGAACATCTGACAAATTATGTTTAATTCAGACTGACAAATCATGGGTAATTTGTTGCAGAAAGGTATGGGATTCCATGGAAGCTGTGTATTTATATACTTAATTTCTTAACGTTTTTTCCTTAAAAAAAAATACTGTTGGCAGAAACAGGTGGAGCTCTTGCATTTTGACAGAGAGAATCCATCCATTATGTTTATTTATAATACATTTTCTAAACGTGAAGTGCCGTAAATTGTAATATGTCTAGTAAGTCTCACCTACTGTTTCTCTCCCTAATACCTTTATCTTTCTTTTATGGGTGACCGTTTCTGAGACCTGACCGTAAAAGCGGTTTCATTACAGTGACTGCCACCAAATTCCCGACTGGTGCTTCTCTCAACAAACAAAAAAAATTCCTGTCGTTCGCCTTCATCACTTAAAATACACAACCGCTCAGCACACTACAAAAATCATGTATCTGCACAGACTCTACGCCATTTGTAATCCTTCCAGGAAGACTTCATAGTAAAAACAAATGCATGTTATCAGGTAGACTAATTAGTTAAAGCTACACGAAAGGAATGTGAGAGAACATGTTAAGTTTTTACTTTTTTCTGGAGCTTTTTATAAAATACTTGGACATGGACAAAAAAAAGTCATAAGCCCACAGGTCTCCTAAGAAAAACGACGACTCACCGTTTCCCCGCAAATCCAAAATGTTTTTTGCTTCTGATTGACAAAGCCAACATATGTCAATCCGTCCACTTAAGCTGTAATGCAGAACCCTATAAAAATAACTGGATATGGAGATATGAAAACTACAGCAACTATTTTTAACACCTGTACATTTGGAAATGAACTGCATGAGGATACAATTCAGGATGTGGAATCAAGGGGCCTTTGGAGTATTTTTGCATTTAAATTATCCTACTGTAGGAAAAAGTTCTCTATACAGTACAAAAAGCAAAGGTCTAGCAAGTGTCGCTATTAAAGAAATACTTTTTTTTCTCGTCTCAATTAAAACCAACAAGCTTTGTGAGAACACCGGCATCTTCTCTGAACTTCTCCCTTCTATAAATGACTACAGTCTGGAAAGCACATACCTGCCAAGTCAAGCACAAAAGCATCTGCGAGATCTCTCAGGAGACGCCTTTAAAAATTCTGAGAGAAGTTGCAAAAGTTTCCAAAGACAAGGATTTCTGTGTTTTAGCTAACTCGTAATAATTTGCAAAAAATAAAGTCATTTCATGGACGTGAGACTCTCGGGAAGTGTGCAGGAGAAGTTGATCTCGCGGGAAAAAAATTTCATAGAGTCGGCAGATGTGAGAATGAGCTTGTCATGGCGGATCGCATGTGCGCCGTGCGGTGTCCTTAATTGTCGAGTCAGCCTGTTCTCCTTATTGCGATTCTAAGGCCAAAAAGTTTTGGCTGACATTTTGAACTTCCATCTGGTCATTTTGGTCTCAATTTGAATTCTATTCTCAGGTAATAAAAAATCAGTTCAATCAATGTCTAGCTTTGCGGAACTATTCTGAACATCTCTGTTAAATCTGTTTATTTTCCTCTATTTTTTTTGTTGTCATACATTTTATCTTCGGCACGCCAAAGCTGTGTCGATGTGTGATTGATCTGCAGTGAATCTGAACAAAAGTTGAATAAATATTCACATGAATAAAACAAATCTTTGATGTGTCAACATTTTTGAAAAAGCTTTTTAGTGTCTGCCACCGGATTTTATGCAAAACAATGCAGAAGAGTCCTACTGGACTGGGCCTTCACACAAATCAGCAATGCCGCCCCCAGCACAGTGTATATTAGCCTGCTAGTCTTTTGAAAATGCTGAACTTTCTAAGCTTAAATTGCACAGTACCCTGTCTCAGTCATTCTGTACACTTCCAAAATCCCTAAATAACACAGTTATGAAATATAGCATAATAGAAAAACAACTCAAAAATCCAGGCATCGGGGAGGCTCGGTGGGCTGCACTGTAGGGTTTTGAAGCATGCCCCTGCACTGACTGTTGCTTACGTTTACTCTGGGTTCTCTAGTTTCACACCACAGTCCAAAAATACACAGGCAGCTTAACTGTCATCTCGAAATTGCTGATAATCTGTGACTGGGACAGACTGAGATCCCATCCATGATGTTCTCCTGTTTTTTACCCTGGTACTTCCTGTGATCAAGATAATGAACAGTAGGACCATTCCTTATATTATTCAGCTACGAGTGACCCAGAGCAGCGGAGGCCTTTGCACACCCGGAGACCCTAAAAATAAACTTCCCATACACAGATTCTGTAGCTCTATTTATATGCTAACTCAATAAATCCAAATCACTTTAGGTTCACCACAAGAGTAACCATGGGAGGTAGGGCTGTTAGGGGTTCATTACCCAGAGTTCCAAAGTTTCATGGACCAGAGTGGCCTTTCACAGTGCCTGTTTTTTTTATATATATATATAATTTATGCCCTCGGTCAAGGTAAACAGCAAAGTGTGGCCCTGTTCTGCATGCTACACCTGTTCCCGCAGCCATAAGTTCAGAATTAATGAAGGCTCATTATCCCGTTTCATCTCATTATCTCCCTGTGCTGACGATCCACCAAGACACTCTGTGCGAGGGAAACGGCCGCCCTCGCTTACCCTTTCCGGTGGCCGCTGCGGCTTTCAAGACCTCAGGGCCATCCGGCTCCCATCCGCCTTGTCTGCATGCGCTGCCCGTTCGTCCTGAGAGTGACAGTGAGTCGAGGGCTGATTTATCGATTCTGTGCACCAGAGATTGAACAGTGGACAGTGCGTAACAGCCAAGGGACTAGAGATTTATAATCTTTGCAAGACATTACCATACAGAACCCCCTTAATGTCCAAGTGCTACAAAGCCTTACATACCCAGCGTAAAAAAACACAAAATAACGTAGACGAAATAAAGTACCGACAAGGTATCAAATACTGTGCGAATTATCGGTAACTAATTTGTGCAGAGTTTGCTCATTTGTATGAGATGAGACAAAGGGAACATAACGACTCACTGCTCAGCAAAGAATCAAGTTGTGGTGAATAAGTGTAAATCCTCCGCAACGGTATGTTAATAAAGCACACGCTAATACTGTTCACGCTAATACGGCATCACGGAAGACAGGTTTTCTGGGAAATCCCACAACAGATGGTTTTTTTGCTTGGGACCGGTGCAGAAATCTTGATATCAATTGTAAATAAGAAATGGAATATATTACTTAAGTGCAACACTGCATGTAATAGCTTGTTAAATATAAGACACTGAGCGGAACAGAATAACCTGGCAGATCTGATTTTGAATATGAGATGAGTAACTTAAGCCGGCTGAACACGATTTGTCACTATTTGTGAGTCCAAGGTCATTAACAGGCAAAATACAGATAGATACACATAGACTTCTGAAGTGTTTATTGCATGTAACAGGAAAAAATTATGCAGCATCACATTAATTTGTATTCATTTCAAGGCCTCAGTGCTGCACCTAGTGAGATTCCCTGAAGTTTAGTCTGAACCCTGACAGTGCACGACTTAAATTGGATTTATAAACATCAATTCATTTACAGAGTGTTGTTCAAGGTTGCAACCCAAATTGTCTTTGAAACAAAAAAGAAAAAACCTGTCAGGGTAAATGGTCCTTCATTCCTGAGGTTTGATAAATTAGTCCTGGGAACCGCAGGCAATTCAAGTCAATGGGAAAATAATGTATAGAACAAATTTATAGACCTCATAACACTGACATATTTATTTGAAATATAATAAAACAGCTACCTGTCTAAGGGCTTAAAAATGCTGTGAAGCCCCGTGCTCCTCAGAAAGCACATTTTCCTCAAAGCAGATTCGAACAACGTTATGTTAACTCAATCTCGCTACGTTATATTCCTCTCAGCTTCAATAAAGCTGAAACTTCCTCTCTGACTTCGGACTTTTCGCAGAGGTCGCCAACCTCAAACTCATTTAGGTAGTTTATGGAGCGAAATTATTTTTGCAGACTCGAGGACACAGGACAAAGGGGCAGGTGATCCTCTTTAGATCATGCTCTCCTGTTTTTATTAGGCGTTGACACCATTCAACAGGTCATAAATGCCACAGATAAGCATAATATGTAGTTATGTTCGGTCAGGTTTAAATGCTGCCGTATTTTAACTGCTGTCAGCTCTGGGTTCACCTGCCCAAGATGAGGAGACAACATATATTATAAGGCTTTATGGCTCCGTCCACATATTCACAGCACAGAAAGATCCATGTGTCTTTGTTTGTAGATATTCCCGGTGTCTGACTTTACGAGGGACCGCTGTGCAATAATTCGCTCGCGAGTAAATATTTATGCTGGGTGAAGACAAAGAGTTTGTGAAAGGAGACAAAGTATTATCAAGCAAACACTAGTGCACTGGTGATTTTTCCCCCCATATGAAGTACCGGCCAACTCAACTTTTTCTTAAGGCCCAGAAGTGGTTTTCATGGGAACGATGGAGAGAAGTGCAGGCGCGGTTAAAACTCGACATTGACACAGATCTCATAATTCTAATCAGAGGAGCTTTCGACATGAGCTGATTAAAAAGATCTCACGTCCAACGAAAATCACAGCATCCTTCCACACACACCTGGCCCGTACAGCTTAAAAAACAAGGCCACTCACCGGGGGCATATTTTTTCATTTAGTAGAGACTTTTGCCCAAAGTCACATACAAGTGAAGCAGGACCTAAAAACCTTGCTCAAGGGACCAACAGTGACATTACTCTTCCAGTCATGGGAGATGAACCCATGAATACCATCACGGGACCCAGGGCCCTTACCCACAAAGCTACACATTGTACAGTGTCCCACGTGGCTATCTGTGTGGATTTCCCCTGGACGGCCTTGTTTCCTCATATCGAATTCCACTCCGTGTGTTTCGGGTTACACTGTGTTTTCTCTGCCTGTGGATACGTGTCCCAGCCTAATACCCCACACTTCCCAAGCTAGGTTCTGCATCACAGCAAACCTTAACAGATAAACCATCGCTGACAACAGATGGATATTTCTGTTAGAAAACTGAGCCGCTGCCTCCGTGTGACAGGTTGCTTTCGCTTGGCCTTGCGGCTTGGATTTACGTTCTCATGTGACTGCAAGGCCCGGCACAAAAGCCTAACCAGAACAGCGTCCCATCCGATGGGTCTACTGCCACTTTTCCCACAGCTGTTTGAACTTAAAACAGCAATTTTATATTTTATTAATCCAAAGCAAAGCTACAAGTTCGGTGTAAATACTGTATCCCGCCATGACTCACCATCTGCTGAATGGGATTTAGAGCGACAATTTCCCATCTGCCTGTCAGGAGAAACTTTTCAGATAACGTCCCTTTTTTGCAGTGGGCTCGGGCCGCTTCTGCTCTCATTTCCCATCCGGCGCCGTCGCCGCTGAAGCTGACACTGCCCCAGTACCAAGAGCCCCCCTCTGCAGTGCGGATGTTCAGGTGTCCCTGAAAGACGATACTCTTTACCGACAGCCCTGCCCCGAATTTTTAAAAGCCACAGCACTGAAGTCGATACCTCAGAATCCTCTACGTGCTTCAGCCATAGCACTGCCCTTCTGGAACTGGTGGATATTAATATTTCTATAGCTGCAGCATTTCAGATTAAGGTGCAAGGCACTTCCATTTTGGATATTTATATTTACGTGTGTGGAACATTTCAGGTGATGGAGCAAGGTCATCCGAATCCTCCATATGCCTCAGTCTTTGCATTGCCATTCTGCAACTAGTGGATATTTATGTTTCTATGGATGGAACACCTCAGGCCTACAGTTCTTTCTGGTGCAGGACCTGGTGAACTTAGTGTAGATTAACCTCTGAAACCACAGCACCAACCTTCCCCCACTATACAGTAACCTGCAACCCCATCCTTCAGGCAGTTGGGTCTCCGTTGTCGGTACACGACTGCAGCTGCGTCAAGGTCGACTCGACATCACGACACGCTGTGCTGGAGGGGGAGTTCCACGACTCAGACTGCCCCCCCCAGGCCCCATATAGTGAGCGCCCTCAGCAATGCCTTCCAAAACGGTTCTGCTCTGGGGGTATAACCTCATTCGACCCAGCAGGGGGACCGAGCTCTCGAGCACCGGCTGAATCCAATTATGTTGCCGACCCAGGACAGGCAAATTAAATCCATTTCGAGGCTCAGTTTTTCTTAGGTTGGGCAAGGCGCCGATGGCAGCCGGTCTGCCTTCAGTGCAGGTTTCAGTGTGGAACACAGCTGAGTTGAGGGGTAAATGCACCCTCTGCCCTCAATTACAGAACCTCTTTTTTACAGTGAAGTTTAGTGAAGTATCATGAAGTTTGAAGAATTCCACACCTCCTCTGCCATGTCGTTTACTCCCCCATATGGGATTTTCTGCCTTCAGTCCATCACTGAAGTACCGTAGAGGCAAATTACAAAAACTCACCATTTAAATGCCTTTCAGAAGCACCTGGTCCTAGTTCTTGAACCATGTCAGACGCAGGTAAACAGAGGAAACGTCTGTCCCTCAGAATGGGGAGTCTTTACCTTGGCATCATCGTCCAAATCATGTTGTGCTTCTTTTCATAACATTACTAACTTTCCAAGAGGTGACCTTCCTCTGTAAAATGACTTTGAGATTAAGCATCCTGGAAAATACCACGTCTGTAAATGTATCAGCGTTCCTGCCATGCGTAGATACAGTATTCTGCTGAAGTTGCTCCCCTGCCATGTGCTCCGTGCTGCCTAGAATGGGCTCCAGGCCCCACCGGGAACCCTGTACTGGATTTATAGGCGTGCGGAATGGATCAATGAAATGTACAGTACATGTGTAAGGTGTTATGGTAAAATAAGGGAAATAAAAGAATATTAACATATTAATGGATGGATGATAGCTGTGATTAATCCCATAAGTGGGATTACATAAGTGTAGATAAGCATTACTGCAAACGTGTGGCTGTGAACAGAAAGTTGCCGGTTCAAATCTCATGGTCGTCAGAGTGATTTCACTGTGGGCGCCTTGAAGAATTGCCTTAACTGCGATTGCACCAGGGACTGGTTGACCTTGCCTTCTGTTGTATTGGACAAACGAATCTGCTAAATAAATACATTTTGTTGTTAAGAATGGAAGTTACCAGTGAAATTCTAAAACTGCAGGAGCATTATCACACTGATGCATTGATTAAAGTAATATAGGTTAAATCAAACAGGTCACAGGCTTAAAACCTTATAATGCTCCGCCCCGCAAACCGTTAAACTCCTGTTCCTCTGTAAGAAAAGGAGCGATACAGTGAATATCTAATGTAACACATGCTGTTTCATAGCTACTGTTATTCATAGTTTCTTTAAGTGAAAACAGGTGATTAGAAATATTGCATGGAGTCTGACAAGCCAGCCGTGTCTATTCTGAAACAATTCAGCTGTAATATATATTCTATATAAGAACATCTGCTAGCAACATATATAAGGCTATGCCCTACAGTAAGTTGAAATTCGGCCCTATGAAATTGGGGCCCGAAATGATGAATGAAGTCGATATTGAAAGAGGACGCGTAATCAATGCCCTACCACGGCCAATGTTCTTGAGTCCATATTCAGTCTGGAGAAGCATGAAAACATTCTGCAGCTTTGAATCTGAGGGCGAAGACAAGGGCTGCCTATGAATGTTCCAGAACAGGCCCATCAATATGAGCCTTATAAAAGAGAATTTCAGATTAATTTTCGAAACACCACTTCTCAAAGAGATCCATAACATGGATGTTTTTTTCCTACCATCCCAGATTACTAAAGGTCTGGCCAATCACCAGTTATATATGGAGGCCCCGATTTCCAACCTTGCACTAGTTGAGTAAACAGCGTTGCACGAAAAAAATAAAATAAAAATGGACCACTCCAAAGAAGCTCAGAGATAATAATTTTGAGGTAATTTTGCAGCTATGGCACATACTGTATTAGCGTATTATAAAATTCAGTGCATGACAAGGAGGAACGAGGTCTGACCAGGGGAGATTAGGAATTTAAATCGTCCCCCTGTCACTAGCTGACACCACTTCCAGACACAGTGAATGGGATTTCTAAGGCAAAGCTACAGCTTAAAAAAAAATCTAATAAAATTACAGAAGCATGCAGTGTATGGTTAGAAAACAGCCCAGACACACAGTTATTGGAAAATTAATGATAGTGAGCAACAATATTTTTGCTTTCGAATAATGATCCAAAAACACCACAGGATACATTTTCAAATTTATTTTACAAAATTCCTAATAAAGGGCAGTGAACTTTATGTTATGCGAACAGCAGCGTCGGACAAACTGTTCCCATCTGAGCAGTGGTCACTAACAGTTTCGGATGGAAATTAAACTATATCAAAATGTCACTCCGACTCTGCTTACAACAAGTAGGAAAGCATTTGTTTTTTCAATCACTCTGTGAAGTGCATATCTTTTCAAATGACCTTCGGTAATTAGGGCTGATCAGTAAAGCTGGCTATTCATAAATGTTTGTTTGTCCGTTAACCTTTATAACTGTGTCAACTGCAGATGGTTATACAATTAGACTTCTGCTTTGCTGATGTTATATAGTTCAACCTTTTAACTCCAGAAAATTATGGGTCAACGAGATATGTTAGACTTCTTAGAAATCTTTATTAGGTAATCAAAACAATGAAAATGAGCCATAACACCGGAGAAAGTCATCACATTAAATATAACTAATTGTTTTCCATATTCTTAAATGTTACTGTGTCATAAGAGGGGAAATCAGATCTGTTATAGCTGAAATTTATATTTCCTTGTCATGAGGGACTGATAATAGCTACCTGATTTATTACATTTAATGCAAATCACGAGATAAGAACAGTATATCATTGTTTCTATAAACACAGGTGGGGAGACCTTTAAAATATAATTATAGCTTGCACAATTGCGGTTAAAAAACATTTTGTTTTAAGAAAATTACATTTCAGCCATTTATCAGAAATAACTGTCAGATTAGAGAGAATGAAAATTCCCCCCAATGTAATAACCTTTGTAAATCCTCTCACAGCTGAATTGATTATATTTACATATTTAGTCCTAGTTATTCATTTCTGGAGGACAGTAATTCGCAGGAATTAAATTGTCCAGCTCCTGCAAGTCATGAGGCTCGCTGCTCACAGACTTACACTCGCACTTGGAATGGAAAATATTAAAATCAGTCTTTGGGAAACAAAATTATCCAACCAGTGCAAAAGTGAAAAAATCTCAGATCAATGTTCCCCAACCCGCTCCTCTGGGGCCCTCAGACAGTGCATGATATTCTCTCACCCAGTTCCCGAAGCAAAAATGTGGACCTTCTGGCAGGAAGCTGGGAGGGAGCAAAAACATGGACTGTCTGAGGGTCCCGGAAGACTGGATTAGGAAGCATTGTCTTAGAGCAGGGCCCTCAAATCTGGCTCTCAATTTCAAACCCATGCCTTGTTTTCAGTTCTCCCAGATAGTTAGTTTAATTACTGATTCTGATTGGTCAGAGGCTTCACACATGGCTCATGGGTAAAGAAAGGCAGGGTGTGGACCTTGATTGTATCTAACCTTGGTTCCTGTTCAACCTTTTGTTTGTAATTGTCTTTTTTGCGTAATAATTTCCTAGCTGATGAGCTCTGCTTCTGATTCAAATTAAAACTTTACCATGTTGGAGTGCATCGAACCGCATACTCTGTCCGTCGCAAAGCCTTCAAGCCTTACTGCTATGCTTCATGCCCCCACCTTGACTTAAACAGAATATGTTTCATGTCATCGTTAAAAAATAAAACAGTCTGGGATTCCAGAGGGGTTTGCGGTATCAGATACCAATATGGTTCAAATAACACATCTGTATTAGGTTACTTGAAGACCTGAAGATCTCCAGCTGGTTGCACTAACAGTGGATGGTAGACATGCCTTCAGGCAGAAGTGTACCTAGAAATTCTCCACCCCTGACAAAATGTCACCTTGCCTGGTCAATTTTACAAAGGGCATCCATGTCCTTCCGAAGTCCCTGCCTACTAGTCCCTAAGCATGCTATATGCTGTACATGAATACAGCGACCTACGTGCTCTTTCCAGGATTTACGGGAGGGCAACTACACCAGCTATGCCACCTGCTAAGTGTGACATAAACAGGACTATTCATCCGGTATCTCCTGGTGTTTCCAAATGCAAATGATAATGCAAATACAAGAAACACATCAGTTAGGAGGTCAGACGGACACTGGGATTGCAAAGGGAAATGGAATATTTTTTAGGATTAGGCTAAAATGGGAACCAACAGGGCAATTGGAAACAGGCATTTTGGTGCGAAACAGAAAACAAAAATCCCAGTCAGTGAACACAAGGGTTTGAACCACCGTCAGCAACTGAAGTGAAAATCAGCTATTTATAGTAGAGGGGAGTGAGGAACGTGTGATGTGAATGTGCATAAATCTCGTTGACACCTGACCCCCGAAACAGCCACAACATGCCTATAAATGCGTCATACACCTTTTAGCTGGATGATAATAAGGCATCAAGCCAGAATACTGCATGCGCCCTCTGTGTTGCTTGGGTTTCCTGCCCCCAGATCTGGCATCCTGCCCAGGATGTCCCCAGCCTTGTGCTCTGTGCTGCCTCGGGTCTCCTCCAGGCCCCTCCCACGTGAACCTGACCAGGAAACGTGTTTAGGTGGATGGATCAATTAATCATATGAGCAATGTCAACTCACAATGTCAGAATTATAAAAACAAAGGAAAAATGAAAGAAAGGAAAAGACCCCAATAAATAATAATTCATCAAAGAAAACTAATATTATTTCATTTCCAACTAAGTTAACATGCTGCTTAAAGTTTGTGTTTAGTTTGAACTATCACTACATCTCTCCAGAAATGAGTATTAATATTTTTGTGATGATTAAACATAGTTCAGCTGATGCCAGAATGACGCTTAAAAAAACAAGGATTATTTTAGCAGAGATGGGAGCGTTGCCGTTACAGTCTGAAATATGATTTATCTTTAAAAGCCCACAAAGGGTATTAGTTGGCTGTGAGGTAAACTGACCAAGGATGCTGAGATATCTGCGCAAACTATGCTTAAGAAAAGGTAGTTCAGCACCTGGGACAGCTGCCAGTCTCTCAAAGGCTGTGATTACAATTTCACTTCACCAGAGGTGATAAGGACCAGAAATTACAAAGATTTTGTTTCAACCAGTTGAGTATAAAGAGTTACATTCACAGAGCACTCAACTGGTTGGACGAAGCAAAATTGCGGTCTGGATTTTTACTTTCTGGACGTGAACTTTCCACCTCTGAAATTCACAAGTGAAGCACAGTATAGGATCCCATTTTCCAAGACATGAATCCCATCACGGAGCAATCAGGACACGAATGTACCTTAATTCATTCCAGTCCGCCTGGCTGCTTTTTAAATTCTGGTTCCCTTGAGCATAATCTCAAACTCAGTGTCCTGAAGTTCCAAGCACTAGTGCTCAAGCAGAGGGACTTTGAAGGATTTAATGCTTTGGACTTGACTATCTGGTGAATCACACCATGAATGGGATATTTGCAGGCCTATAATGTTGTGGTATGTGCCTTTGTCTGTCGAGTTCTCACAACCCAGGGCAACACCCACTTACAACTGACCTTAAACCTAACATTTTAATTTTATTTATTTCAGTGTCCTTCAGAGAGATGAATGCAATTCCTACAGATATTCAGCATCACACAGCAACCATAAACCTTATCCCTTGTAGTCAACACTCATATGACAGAAACACTGATGACCTCTTTTTTTACCTTGGAAGCCGCAAGGCATAATAGCAGCATTTATACAGCCAGAATGGCACTGCATCCACTTTCAATTCACTGCAAGACACTCATTAAACCACACAGCTACCTGCATGCATTCAGGTCAGGGTATCAATGCAAAGTTTTATACGTTAACGTACATTCACAAGCAAATATAGGATCTGGGACCATGGATGTTGTTTCCACATTGATGTGGGGTAATAGAATGCTGTCCTTTTAAAATTAAGGTCGGTTGGAGACCGACAAGGACCTTCAAGCCCCGTGTCAACACTGCCGGGAAGAAACCGCAGCACCTCTGAATGGAACAGATGGAATGTCGTGTTCTGTACAAATACACGGCTGGTGTGTGGCGCTAGACTAAATCGCACACAGAGCGTGAAACGGTGTTTGTTTTTAATAACTGGTTGAAGGGTGCAAGTCTGTTTATAGGTGTTACTCGCTGATAAGTTCCAAGAAAAGCACCTTCAGTGCACATGCATGCTGTTCTTCCTTTCAAATCCACCGTTTGTTCATAAAAGACGCCTATGTTGTTTGGCATGTACACAGTGACGTGCACAGTGACTTTTCATTGGGCAGGTGTTTGAACAGCAGGGTGTGGCTGCGGGGGGGGAAGGTCCCCCTCGGTAAATTTTCGTGATCGGGTGGGGTCCCCTTCGGGAGATTTTGCGTGATTGTCAGTTACCAAAAAAGGGTGCATGAAACATCAAAGTGGGGGCAGTTTCATTCAGGCAACCCCCCCAGCCTCCCCCTCTCTTTGCAAGTAACCACACTGACACCTGAGTCCTAATTCAGAAGCTGGATTATCTAAGATGTATATTTAAAGACACCGTATGGCTAAGAGCGATTTAATTACGGAAGGTAAATTAATTGTCCAGCACACTTGACACATGTTGGTGGCCTCCCTCGTTTTCCCCATAATTGTCAAAATGGCGATGGCTTTAAATTTAAAATCTGCTGCCTGCAAAACGTAACGCGCACATTTAGAAAGGTCGCGTGAAATGCTATATAATGAGCCTGTCTTTCCGAGATGATGAGAGTCGCCGCGGCAGACAGTGCTGCATAATATCTGCTTTCATTAAAATAATATAGCAAAATGTTATTTTAAAAAAAGCAAAAAAAAAAAAATGAAAATGTGCTACCCGACCATGTAGAATTAGACTGAACAGTATATATACATTAAATAAAACACATTTATCTTGATAGAAAAACAATTCATTATTGATTATTTTATTATATTTTATTAATATTAATTCTAGGAATAACTGCACTGAGCAGCAATGAGCGGTGTTGTTTGCTCACATGCTAACTGGCATCTCTTAACTGCCCATAGTCTAAAATGTGTGTCTGCTCTGTTACAGACTGGCACCCCCGCATCGTGCCCTGTGCCACCTGCCAGAGGCCTCCTGTGAGTCTGATCATGATGAAAGCTAGAAGATGAATGGATGGATGGATGGATGGTTGGATGGATGGACTGGATTTTCATTTGGATTCTTATTCGTGCGCTAGAGACATGGTCGTCTAACTCATTCAGACCAACAGAACCAACATAAGGTGAAACTCAACTAACATTCTGGAAGGATGGAAGATGGATGGATGGATGGATGAGCAGTAATCAAGATTAAATCATCTGAAATGGTTTCGCGTCAAAACCACGCATTTTCCTAGTTCGCATGAAGCACATAATTGTGCTGAACCAGATCACGGCAAACCTGTCAGAGAAATAAGAGAGAAATAAGAGCTTTAACTGGAGGCATTTAATAATTAAATAATCCATTAAAGCAAATGGATGAAAGAAAATGTAAAATTCCATTAGTTGCCATAAGAACAGATTCAAACTCACATTTTAATTTGAAAAACATCACTCTGCTGTGTCATTAACCCCTAAACCTGGCTACCCCGTCATGTCCAGGAAGTCACATTATTTGAAGACTAACAAATCCTTCCCAGGTGCTAATTGCTACTGACAACCAATAAACTGTGAGATAGAACTCCAGGGCAATTAAGCTGGAATCACACTTACTGTCTTCACTAATCACTGTGACAGATTATGAATCTGAGATAAGTGGAGCTGCCTAATATATCCAAGGAAAGGAGCAGATGGTCCCGGTAATAAACACCATTAAATTAAAAATCCCTTACTCAGCTCACCTTTTCCCCCTTTAGCATTCCTGAAATAGTTATTTTGCCTCATAATGTAAAATAGTACAATAACCGCATGCCAAGTACAGACAATGTAAAAAAAGCCCGAAAGCAGCACTATGGCCTTCTGAGGTACCTGCTGTATGTGTGTGTCTGTGAGACTCTGCAGAAGCGAGACGATGTTTAGCTTAATTTAACGAAGTTTCAGTCTGCTTCCTCCTAACTTCCGAAGCGAACTTTTCTTGTTACGTCAGTATCTGTAAACTTCTCGGATAAAGCATTTCGACGCATAAAGTTCAGCCTTTTTCATTCGCATCACCTCAGCAGATTTTTGGTGCTGCATCCCAGTTTATTTCTGATGAGATATTAAAACAGCGTATTTATTTATAATTATATATATGCATGTATTTACTGTACATATAAATCTGGACAGCTTAATGGGCCAATAATGGTTAATCTGCAGGAAAATCATAGCTGCATATTTATTGTACTGCCACAAGATTCATAATCCCCGGTCTGACATCTTGTTAGGAGGAGCGTGAATTCCTGAGCACGGATTAAGACGGGTAAGAACAACAGGCACCAAAGGGAGGCTTCTTTCTCTTTGCACGTCTGTGTCAAGTCCTTAAATAGACAAAGGAGAGCCCAGGTGCGGCATCAGCCAGCCAATCGGGTGTCACGATGCCTGGGTCTCGGTGAGGAAGGTCTCTCCAGGTGCTGGAGTCCCGGCTGAGTCTGCGCGGGGGGCGTCGCTGCCTCCCCGGATGACAAGGAGCGGCACCTCGTCTGGGTAATTGGGACCAAAACCTTCCCATGCACCCGGGAGAAGCGATACGGAGAGCCGGCACTAACGTGGCGTCCCTTTTAGCCACGACAATGGAGGATGATTCACAAATCATCTGCCTCGATCTCACATGCTTGTGGAGAGTGAGGTTAAACACACAAGGCTCCGGCAAGCAGCCAACGGGCTCGTTTCCTCAAATAAACCGGCGTGTAAATTCTAGGGAAGAGCCACGATAAGCTGTTCACATCTCTGAAATGCATGATGCAAAACCTGGGGGCTTGAGACAACCAATGCCCATGTGTGAGTCAGTTCATAGCTCTGCTAACTGTCTGCATGCAGCTAGCAACCTTCCAGACCAACAAGACATATACCTGTTAATAATGAAAATCTAATTATACATCAGGTCCTTTCAGCATGATAATTAGCTTTTAATCTTAATCTTATTATCTTAATTTTAAGATAATAAGCCCCAAAAAGGCATCAAGATAGGTATGTAATTAATGAGTAATTATCAAAATTAGTCACAATTTTGCAAGAAAAAATACATTTAAGAAAAACGAAAATAAAAATGACAAACCTGCAGTGTGCCAGATATGTAAGATGCAAAACTCATCTCATTTATAGCCATATAAATATGCCTGCATTGCATCTAAAAATGCCACCACGCATCATATATAAATGCTAACTAGAATACAACACGGTGATAATGAATGAAGATTGCTTTGTAAGTGTTCGTGCAATGGCCTGACAGAGTTTATGCAATCAGCAACAGTGTGACGGTCCAGTAAGTAACGTTTAATCATCTATACTGTGGTTGACCCCAATAATTTATTACACTGTTACATTCACCAGGGTGGTTTTCTCCTTCAGATTAATGACTACAACACAGATGTAACACTTAGAATCCAAGAAGCAGCACTCAACACAGATATTGAAATGCGGTCCCGGACTGGAATACTCAAAGTGATTTCAACGCTATTACATAGTACAATTACACTGCAGCTTTTCATTCTACTTATTGAGTTGTTCTGTCGGTGAGTCATTAAAAGCTCCTTCGCAGCAGGATAAGGAGACGTGTGGCCCACTGTTTGCCGGTTCTTTGGAAGAGGCGAGTTACGATGAAGCAGGGAAGTGAACCTCCCATAGAACAAAGCTTTAACAAGCCGATAAGTCGCCATACAATTATAAAAGAAAGTGAGAAAACTTTACAAACTATTACAATTTAAAATAACATGACATAAAGGCCATCGATGTGACGATTAGGATTATCACGATACTTGAGGCATCCTCCATAAACCCTTTAGACCTGCTTATAATATGTACAGCTACAAGGGTACGTCAGCAGATAATTCTAGGAAGCCTGAAATCCCCCCTTTTCCCCCAGGCTATTTTTTTCAATTACAGGAGAATTTTTGCTTTTTGCTGCGGTGTAGCTTTGCTTTGCTCCTACTGTAAGTCTGCTTGCTTAGTGGTTGCCAGGGCACCACCTTAACCTCCCATCTCCACTGAACGAGGGGCTCAAATTCCATGCTGGTATGAGTAAGGAGTTTACATCTTCTCCCTGTGGGGGGTGCGGTCCCTTCTTTAATCCAAATAAATACAGGGAATTGCCATCTCTGACTTTTCATTGCTTTGATTGATGCTGATTGATGTGTGCAAAAAAGTATCAGCCAATGGATGTTGAGTTACAAAATGCGATAAATTACAATAATTCGATGCGCAGGTTCAACATTTTTCAAAGTATTTTATAAAGTATCATGTCTGGGTATAGTACCCCATATGATAATAATTCGATTATGGAGACTTTGAAGTTATCAAACCTGATTTACATAAAGCACACTAATCATTTGCATATGAGAAAGGTTACAAGTTCCATGCACTTAAAAATCACCAGATTGTCATGCTGCCCCCTTTAGGCCACACAAAAGAATTTCTGCAAGCTGAACACCTACTACTAGAACTTTGCAATTTAACAGATAGATCAAATCCATCCATCCATCCATCCGTCCAAACATCTTCCAACCATTTATCCAGCACCTGGTCATGCGTCACCTGTACCCTATCCCAGGAAGCACATAGCAGGTAACAGGGGGACCCACTGAACAGCCACCAACCCGTCGTAGAGCACTGTTGTAGAGCTTACTAATTTCCATTTACGAAACCTGAGGCTTCTTACTATCCAGAAGGGGCTGTTGAAACAAATTTGAGCTATGCTGTGGCAAATCTGAGTTTGAAAAGTAAGAGAGCTGTTCCCATGTGCTTCACTTATCATTCTCTTCCCTGTAATGAAATGTCAGTCAAAGCGCACTAGCGGCTGAACACCATTAAATCCCCGCATTCCGTCCCCTTTCCACCTGATATTGATACTTCAGTCTCCCAGATCCTAATTACAAAGAGCGATGTCTGGTTGTCAGGCTCACATCGCAATCAAAAATGGCGCCATTGCGATTGACCAGTACCGACATGTACTGCTTTGCACAGACTAGTTTGCACGCAATTAGCTCAGAGTGGCTTTCTGACATCAACTTTTGCTAATTTCACACAAATGTCAAGTTGCTCCACCGAATTTCCTGTTAAACAAAATGAACATATGTTGTAACTGTCACCATGCTAGTTGATTTGATTCAATTAAGTCATTGTACTCATGCATGCAATATATATATTCAAACTAGCACGGTGGCTGAGACCAATCAAGCTTCAGTTAAGGCCAGATTCACAACGTGTCCAGATTTTTCAAACAAAACTCGAACGAAAGGTAAATCTATTAAAGTAAAAGCTCCCTAGGTGTCCATGCCAGTGAATTCTAATAACGTTTCAGACAGCAGCTCTCATTGCTGTAGTTGACCCCCCCCCCCCCCCCCCCTTCTCCCAATAGGTAATTTCTTCCATGTTCTCCTTTCCCACCCCCTGTGACTCTGTTTTCCTAATCGAGGGGTGACTGTGATGAGGAAATCACTTACACTGGAGTGGCAAAGGCAATTACAGTTGCCACCACTGGCCATTACTTTAGCACGGCCACTGCTGCTTGTAGGATGCAGCATTAGTGCTGCTTTCGTTCGAGGCGATCACTGTCTCTACTGCATAGTGAATCGACCTGCAGTGAACAGTGGATAAACTAGATTCGAATTATTTTCAGCATGAATGATGTGCTCAATTCAGCCAGGCACATTGCATATTTACATAGAAAAATAACCAATTGGGAACACCCCCCCCCCCCATAAAATTTCCTTCTGGTCACAGGCCTGATTTCAGCCATGCACCCCTCCCCCCTTAAATGGCCCATATCTTATCTTATCTTATATTATCTTATCTTATCTTATCTTATCTCGCACTATTTGGCCAACTGGGTTAAAACGACTGGGAGAATTCTGAGCCAAGAACAAGAGCTGGAAAAAAGTTGCGGATTTAGTTTCAGTTTCACTTTTCCTAAAATAACATTTATTAAGAAAATCCATTTAGTGTGATATCTGGCAGACCCCAGTACCACTTGTGGCTTCCATTTACACACACAATCTCACGATAATCAAACACACATTTGGGCTAATAGTTACTCCACCCACCTAAATAGACCTACTCTTTGAAACCTGCCCGGGGATGAGACCAATTTTGGGTAAGTGTATTAAAAAGAAAGTGCAATTTGCAGCTCCCTCTGAAAGCCACAATTTCACTGCAGATGCCGTTTGCAGACGCAGGAGCAAATGAGCGAGTCTGCTGAACACGACACTGTCAGAGCCCCAGTGCTAGCAGTGTATGTGGTTTGGTCGCTCTGGCAAGATTACTGTGGCTGTCCAGTCTTTACCAGTGTCAATTCAAGTGTGTTATGACAGTACAGTGATGCAAAATGAAACTGGACACAGAGTCATCCCTCAGTGAGCTTTACAGTGATAATAACACACAACAGAAGCCACTTGATACACTACATATCACTTAAAGCAGGGATCTCAAACTCCAGTCCTGAGGGACCGAATCCCTGCATGGTATTTGGTCTACCCTCATTTAATACACCTGATCCAACCCCTTGTGCTAATTACTACACAGCTCTTGAGCTGAATCATTTGTGGTGGAACGGGGAACGATCTAAGCTAAACAGGGCTTTGGCCCTCCAAGGCTGCAGTTTGATAGCCCTGGCTTAAAGCATAACCGTCCAACCAGGATTCTTCCAAATCAAAGGATAACAATAGATGGACAGCTAATTCAATAATTAACACAAATCTGCTAATGAATCCATCTTAAAACACACAGGCAATTGAAACGTAATGACTATTGCCTAGTGGAGGCACTCCCCTTTTGTTCCAAATCAGCAGAGAACAGTATGTGGTAAACTAATTACATTATGAACTTTAATCTTAATTAATCCTTGTCACAACATTTAGTCATTTCATGATTTCCACTGTTACCGCATCAGTCAGAGAAACAACCAAACCACTATGTCATTGTTAAAAAAATGCATATTTCATAGAAAACCGAAGGTATTTTTACCCATCGTGAGAAGCTCACGGCAATAAGACGGTCTGCGACTCCGGAAATTCGCCCTGGAAATCTTGAGGAAATACAGATCATTAGGTTCACATTTAACAAACAAATGATTTCACACTGATAAAACAGTGCCTCATTAAATGGCAGCTAAACACCATATGTGTTCATGCGTCTGGACCAGCCAAACCCATAGTAGAGCCTGGCATTGGTTCCAGTTTAGTTCTCAGTTAATTAGCCTTGTTTGGGCACATGACTGAATGAGACACACCATTTAGTTCATGCTATAATTTTTTGACCAAATATAAAGTCGCCAAAAATCAAGGAACAGCTATAACAGGATAAAATGCCTCTGAATGCATTTTTTTTAACCTGTTTCACAAAAAATAAAATGATTCAAGTTTGGTGAATAAATAAATGCCTGCATTAAAAAAAATTAACTCTTAAGTTATATAATTTACTGAACTCTAAATGATGTATCATTTTGATACTACAACTGACAATGGATCTTCCACAAGCAAAAAAAACATGAATGCCTACATCAAAATCTGCACAGATCACCATAAAAGTCGATCCCCTGACAGAAGAGCGGACATTTACACGCTTGAAGACGCTTTAATCTCTGCTGACTCGAGTTGACAGAGGCTCCCATGACCGTCAAGTAAGACAACACGTCACCGCAACCAAGTTAAACGAAAAAAATATGCTTTCCTTCAGTTCTCCGGTGCCATATGCATCATTATTATGTTCGAGAAGCTGCCTCCTCTTCAGGCAATTTAATAGTCCTCTATGGGCAGCCCTGGGTCCTTTTCAAACATGCATTACTGTTCCTTCCCCCATCCGTGGTACAGTGGCCTGGCTGTTTTCTCTCTATGCCCCCTTTTCATCCCCATAAGCTCAGTGCTGCTCCAGCTTCTCAGCTCCTTCCCAGATAGCAGAACCTTTAATCTAAGGCTTCTCGAGTGACTGAAATCAGTGCAAATGGGACTCCATTCGGCTAGTCCCCCCCCCCCCCCCCCCATTTATACCCCAACTCTTCAAAGAGGTTCCATTATGTCTAATTTGTGCCTGCTTTGTTTGTTTTCATATGTCTAATTGTCGTAATTATTTGCCTGTTTTTAGAATATTATTCGACATGACTGACTGCACCCCCTCCCCAAACCTGCCCGCCCTCCTGCTGAATCACTAGGAGAGATGAAAAGCAGGATTCTGTCTGCTCACCCCGAGCTCAGAGCTGCAGGATCTGCTGGTGTGAATGTTATTATTTTCAGCAGTTAAATAGCACCTTTGCTTTTTTCTATTTCCCATTACCTTCCGAACATCACCTCTCATCCCCCTTTTTCATCTGTATCAAAATCTCCAGAACCATCCATTCCCCTGCTGTTCTTACAGGTAATATTTCAGATCAGATTAATACCCATTTGTGGGCCCAGGGTGCAAAATAATACAAGCCAGCTTGCTTACTCTGCTGAACAGGAACCAGCGAAGGGACCAAAAGTTTAGAAGCCACAAAATGACTTTCTTTGCTTTCCCAATTTGCCTTCCTCTGACCTGAAATCATAATGCTCTTGGCCTTTCCAGTCCCCGCACTAAAACTGATGAATAATTCTCCAGCTGCCAGGATGGAAAACGTATTAGTGTGAGAAAGTGTTGCTTTATCAGTCATACGCTTTAATTTATATTCCTGCTCCAAAGTGGAGAAAGAACAGAGATGAAATAGATGCTGATGAGGCCAGAATATATAACTGCAGACCCCCCCTCCACACACAAACACACACTCAGCTGAGCACCTGAAGGTAAAATATATACACAAGGCACTTCAGCAAAGTTTGAACCAGCAAGTAGTCATTGTCAGTCTTGCATTCTGGTAATTCAAACCTTTAATTGCACTGGCATATTGTACACAATGTTTTACACTGCTTTCCATCCATCCATCCATCCATCCATCCATCCATCCATCCATCCATCCATCCATCCACCCCCTTATCTTGTTACTTAATGGTTATCTAGCACAGAGTTATGTGGAACCTCATGCCTATCCTAAGATGCAAAGGGCACAATGCAAGAAGCATCCGTACACTACTTTACAGGTCATCTAAATTCCAATCGTCGTCTCATAAAGAGCAGGTCTGCTCTTCTAAGGTCTTCATTGCACTTCAGGGGCAGCTAATTCCATTACTTAGCAACATCCAGCTGTTTACAACTGCCACACATTTAGGTGAACATGTGCTCTGTCTTTTTAGAACTGGGACTTAGGTTCTTGGTCAGGTAGAAGAATTTCAAAACACTGAACCATGAAGATCAATGAGATTTGAAGCATGTCAGACACAATGTCACTGAAAGGCACAGATCAGGATAAGGGGTTTGGTGAAAAAAAAATCATGTTTCTGAGAATTTATGAATTTATGAACAGGCTGTGAGTACAGCCTGTTCGCTCAACAGAAAATAAAAGGGCCGCTGTACTACCCAGTCATTGGCTAGTTCAGGCTGGTACTCAAAAAAATGATTAGCTGGCCAAAATACGAAGTTGAGAAATGTCAGGGTGATGCTAAAGGCATCAACATCTGCAAGGTTCAATGCCTCTGACAGGAGAAAATGTGCATCAGTCAATAGTATCTGCAAGCACAAGGTCTAAGCTACAGCGGAGAGGCTTAAAATGAAGAAGGTGAATGGGTTTGAGTTTTTCAACTCATCAGTCCCACTGAGGACTTTTGAAAACTGAAATCTGTTCAAAGAGTGGGCAAAACTGGCGCCAAGCTAGCGCACCAAGTTGGTAGTGAACAGGCACTTGCAAAAAACATATGAAATATAGGATTCTTTCATGAAATAATTATTAACCATCATAACGTGTTTTGTTGACCTTGGGTTTACAATGAAATATTAATGACAAAAAAAATCTGATAATATTTTGTAATTCCACAAGAAGGTACCCCATAATAAAGGGGGTAGAGTTCTTCAAAGGCACTGAATAATCAATACTACGTGTGAATGATTGCAGCCTCAATCGGATTATACAAATTCAACTATACAGATTTTTTTCAATAAATCCATACAGCCAGTAGTCCATCCACACATGCAACCACTTATCCATCCAACCACTCACCTATTTATCCGTTCATCCATCCATCTGTCTGTCCATCCATCCATCCATCCATCTTCCAACTGCTCATCCAGTACAGGGTCACAAGGAGGGTGGAGGTCATTGCATTGCATGGCACATAAATGCACACTTTCACACACTATGTACAGGGTGAAAATTCATCTGAAGCTGACAGTCTTGAAGGTGTGAGGCAACAGATCTACCCGCTGCACGCCTGCGCGATCAGTTCCAATGAGCTGCTCATAAATAAATATGCATGCATTACAAAAATGCTCGCATACCTTAAAAAACCTTGTTTTGTATTAAGAAAACAAATTGAGCTGGAGAAATATCAGAAATCTGGGATGTAATGTTTATCACCGGGGCCTCTAGTTGAAACTGTCTGCTCCATTTCATTATGCTCACAACATCAGAGACAGCTCATGTGCAAATCTATTCGGGCTGCCAAACTGCCTCCACAAATGCTAACGAGTAGAGCTGCATCTGAGCGCCCCCCCACAGCCCCCCGCCGCCCAAGCCCCTCCCCTGACACCTCGAGAACAGAGCTTGGTGTCTAAGCATCACTGCACTCATTTCGGCAAAACCTCGCATGAACATCCCAATCAGACGGCGACGGCAGAAAGGCTGTTGTGTTTAATGAACACGATTTTGCACATCTGCGCACGAACGAGGCTCATTTCCTACAGAGCGACCTCCCCGATGATCATCTTTCTAAAATAATATGATTATGATAATCTTTTAATAGTTGCAAATGAAGCACAGGGGCTCAGTGCGTAGCGACGTAGCATCGCACCTCCAGGGCTTAGGGGTACAAATCCCCCCCCCCCCCCCCCCAGCTCTCTGTGTGTGTGCACTCTGTATGTCCTCCCCGGAATGCAGGTTTCTGCCTGCAGACCAAACTCATGCAGTGAGCTAAATTTTCAAGGTGGGTTGGTCTTTCTTCCCCACATCTGTCGTCCCCCTATTTCAGCATGTTTCTATGTCAGTCGCAGGAGATGATGATGCTTTATTTCATTGGTGGCCAAGTGCTTGACCGCGATCGGCAAAAACATACCAAGGTAGTGCTTTTTTTTGCCATCCTGCTTCTGCCGCATGGCCTGTGCTGCCTGGGATAGAGTCCAGTACTGGGTAGATGACTCTACAATATGGATGACAGGACTGCACACGTTAGTTACCCGAGATGCTATGAGGAAAGCCGGCGACTGCAAAAAGTTACTGGATGATGGCTGTGATTAATCACATCAAAATACGAAAGAAAAGCAGAAGTACTTGACAAACGTGTCACGTCAAAAGCCTGAAACAATTTGCCTAAAGGGCTTTTGTAAAAATCAGAAGAGGTGTCAGGATCGGGCCGGGTTTTCGAGTAGTTCAGGAGGAACATAACATATCAATTTAGACATGAAGGATGGACAGGCAGAGTGAATCAGAGTGAAAGACCACGGTCACCTGACTCCGACTCCCGGGAGGGACACACTCCCCTCCTCTATTACCATCTTTACAGTAGTTATTATTGCCAATTATCAAACGGGAGTCAGACATGCTGGTCCTCTGTACCTTTTTTTCCCCACATTAACGGCAAAGATGTTTGAAGAGGGGTATTCAAGGTTACTTAAGCACTTAAGGCACACTTAAGGAGCCAAAAGCTTGCTGCTGAAAAGGGGAATAAAGCCATATTTTGTCTGGATCACATCAAGACGTGCTAAAAATGCAAGAATGGAGTGAGAAATTGTATCAATGGTGTGTGATTCCTAGGTCTAATTCAGGTGCCGGGCGAAGAGAAGAATGAAAAGAATTACAAATCAATAACCCTGCCTTGTCTCCACTGAACCCCCCACCCCATCCCACCTCAACACTAAAACTTGTCGCTCTCTAAACGACGAGATAGCTAATGCAGCAGCTAACACAATGAAAGGCCAGAAATGAGATCAAGGACTTCAGCCCATCTTCCTTTGCTTCGCATACAGAGCTGGAACTGATTAAGAATCCCAGGAAAGCTCAAAATGACAAGCCCGTAGTTTACGGTCTTCTTCAAAGTCACCGTACTCCAGCAGGACAGAGGTGAGAAACATCACCAATCATTCTGTACTGTGGTGACAGCTCAAATTGTATTTTTATCCAAATATTAAGTAAAATAATATTTATATATGCACACACAGTAAACCAAAACCATTCCATTCAACCATGGTCCCCACAATGTAACATAAACATAATCCACACACACACACGTCGGGTAAATATGTTTATGGGCACCACTCATTCATTTCTATGGGAAAAATGCTAACGCTTACTATGACAACCTTAACCCCTACCCAGCCCTAACCATAACCATAAGTAACCAAGCAAAATACAAAATAGTTATAGTTTTTAGTTTTTTCATTACAGTCACAGATCTTTATTGCATTGAGTTTTCCCTTAAAAAAATGGGCATTCATCACGTTGTGGGGACATTGTGTCCCCATAAGGTAAGGTACTGTATACCCGCTCACACATACACACACACAGTTCTTGTACACGTGCACTAACTAAAACCAACTCCTTTTTCATGGAGCATAGAAAAGCACAATACACAGTTAAACCAGCTGAGGACTAGTCAGACACAAGCGCGATAAGAAGGGTCTGGTCAGTGAAATGGCAGTTAAATTGTCATCAAAAGTACTACAGGGACATCATGAACGTCCTCATTGACAGGGTTGCTGCACAGATTTTTAACATCAAAATTAAGACTTTTTAAGACCTTTCTAAGACCTGAAAAAGAAAAAAAAAACATTTTCATGACCAACAAAAAGACCATAGCTCTTTACATTTTAAATGTACTTCATATACACATGAACTGTACAACGATTTTAAAAGATCCGCTTTTGTTACTACCAAGTGATGCTGTGCACATTGTGAGAAGAGGAGTGTGGTTTCACAGAGGCATATAAATTTAAATTCTAAAGCTCAAATAAATTGTATTCCATGTCAAAAAATTACGTCGCTAATGTCATACTTAGCAAACTTAGAGGCTGCTTAAACTGTGATCCATAGTAGCGCAATTCCACAAATGTTCCAATCTCAGTAGTGGTCCAGTGTTTCAGATGAAGGTCTACTTGTTTAGATTTAATTGATTTGTTTAAACTTTCATCAAACATAGTTACAAAGGTGTCGTCATTCACAACTGACCTCAGCTCACGTTGGACGAACGGTGCAGGTCTTATCCCTCCCGCATGTGAACGACTTCACTATGTCTGAATCTGGGAACATCAATTGAAACACTGTGTGTATTTCACTATTGGATTTGTATGAATGATGTTGGCTCACCGTGTATAGAGACCAAAGCACTTTGGCCTTAAGTATTGCTCTTGTTGAAACCCCAGAAAAATGTCGAACCCTATACTTCCGAAGCTGTAACTTCAGTGGTAGTTTGGACTTCCAAAGTAGCATCTGGCAGACTAGGCCCACACTGAACGGAGTTCTGGATGGGTAGTGAAGGCTTCTTTGAGGACTCATAGCATTTGTGTTTCTCTGATGCACGATGTGTCTTGAATACCCATACTACCCAATATATAGGTCTTCTTGCACTACGAGCATTTAAAACCATGTGGGTCTGTAGAGCACTGCAGCCAACCTGCATATTTGTCATTGTCTAATCAATTCTCATGAAATTCACATTTCCCCATGTTGACAACGGATAGTACTGATGCGAACTACAATGCTAACGTCCGCTAGTTTATGCCAAACCCGCAAAATAAAAATGTGCTTGCGCAGGCTATATACATATACAGTATACACACCTTTAGGTATCAACTATAGATATCAAAATCTCCTAGATCGACAGAGCGCAGTACTTTAATATCTATGTGTTACGCAAGCCAGAACTAGCGCGGTTATCGTGCCAATAATAAACAAGACATGCAAGCTCGGAGGTCATATGATTCCATAAACATTCATGATTTTATTAAATATTATATTATATGAAATATTATATTATATAACATAACACCATATGTGATGGGGTTTAATTTAAGACTACATGCCAGAAAAAATATACTTTTTAAGAGATCTTATGACCTTAAATTCGGCAATTCTAAAATAAGACTTTTTAAGGATCCGCGGGAACCCTGATTGAGGCTCGGATCAGAGGTGTCAGACTTGCAGGAGTGAAAGGATTCGAGAACAGGACAGTGAGACGTTGGTGGCAGATGGACACCAAACCCAGTAAGATCACACGCACGCTTTGGCCAGTTGAGCTACGTACCACTGGAAGCATTGTCAGGAATATGGAGTGTTTTTCCACAAAACAAGGGGATAAAGTGCTTCGATTTCCACATAAATCAGGAAAGTGTCACGGTCAAGTGGGAGGCAGCCAGGCAGGGTATAAAATAACAAAATAACAATCACATTTCCTGGAATTAAAAAGTGCAAGTATTCACATACTTTATTATTAACATGTACGGCCTTCAATATTTAATATTTGTACAATGGACACCTTAGAGATGAGAAATACATAGAGAGGATGTTTATTTTTGATAAAATGTGTGTACGTTATTTTATTGTGGAGACCAGATTGCCAAAATGATGTCCCCACAAGGGGAAACTCAATTTTACAAAAATCTGTAACTGCAATTAAAATCCTACAATGCATTGTATTTTGGTTACTTACAGGTAAGGTTAGGGCTGGATAAGGGTTAAGCTTGTTGTACTTAGGGTTAGGGTTATGCCCTTACAAATGAATGCAATGGTCCCCAAAAAATAAATATATATACAAATATGTGTCTGTGTGTGTGTGTGTGTCTGTGTGTGTGTGCGCACGCACTGTGATGGGGTGGCACCCTATCCTGAGTTAATTCTCTGCCTTGTGCCCATACCTTCCAGGATAGGTTCTGGACCCCCGCAACCCAGCATAGCACAAGTAGGGGTAGAAAATGGATGGATGGATGGATGGATGGACGGATGGATGGATGGATGAATGGATGGACGGATGGATGGATGCAGAGATGGATTAGGGTTAGTTGGTGTGTAATTGCAGAGATGCTCGGACCTCCTGTCTCGGCTGTATTTGAGTCCAATGCCGCCACCGGACTCTCCGCAAGTCTGCAGGGGGTCAGTGGTCATGGGAAATTGAAACAAATGCTGCTCGTTCATTTTCCAGGAGAGACTGTGTTCTGTTATTATACTGTAACCTTCTGTGCTCAGGTAAAATATCAAATGATGAAATGGTTTGGGTAAATGTATAATATTCCATTTGTAAATTTATTAAGCTAAACCACAGATACACTGTAAGGGCATCTCATCTCTAGGGGCCCCCATTCATTGTCAAAAGTTTACAGCTGTATCCCAATTATTGTTCTTAATGGCTGTACTAACCTCCCCCTCTTCTATACCATATACATGCCTATTACACAAAATTCAATAAATACATTCATAACTGTCACGGCCAAGAAAACATCAATATTTCAAGCAAAATGATAATAAGCCTCCAGCCGCCCCAAACCCATATTTCATTCAATAAACATTATTTTAACAATTGAGCAAAGCAGACAGTATTTTCATACAGAGGCCTGTAGTGTTATGACTGATTTCTTTATGGGTCAGACACCAATGTCTGGATTCAAAAGCACATGACATGGGGGAGTCAATTCTGGACCAGATTACTGTGTTTAAAGTCTGTTCTTCTCATTGAGACGATAATTAAAGGGGAAGGGGAATGGGCAGAGGGGAAGGAAACGACACTGCAACCATTATTGCGCCAAAACAGAAAATTTAATTTGATTAAAAAAAAAAACTTACCAGAATGTATGTAAAAAAAAAACCCCAGTCTGATAAAATTACAAATTCAAACACGTCAATTTATGACACACATAAAAAATGTAGGGAAGGTGAAAATGAATCAGGGTTAGGCTTTAATCTTTAATCAGGCAACCATATCTGCCCTTTTCAGAGTAACAGAAGGCCAGTTATTGTTATGGAAGGTTGGTTTTAGGCTTCTGGTTTGAGTACCATCTCATAGGGGACCACCTGAGTAACACCTCAGCCAAGAGACACACCGTTTGTCTGCCGAGGTCATTCACTGTGATGTGAAACCCCATCTGCAACACCGCTTTCCAAACAGCCACGTTTCAGTCAAATCTCTGAAGCAGATAAAGAGTGTGCAGCCTTTAGTCTTTATCCTATTACTGCCTGGACAGCAGCCAGACTTACATAATTATCGAATTATCACAAAATAAACAGGCCAACCTTTGCATAGCTAATGAGCTTGTATTAAAATGTTCCTTCTCGTACTCAGAATTTTAGAATCATTCATTCATTCATTCATCTTCAATACCGTCTGTCCTATTCTTGGTCATAGGGGTTCAGAGCCTAATCTGGAATAATCCAGGATGGGGAGTCAACCAGGGTTGGGCCCATTCTGGTATGCATTCATCAATTCCAATCCAAATCAGGAACTGGAGATGGGATCGGAAAAAAAACCATGGGGAACAGATTTGGAACTGAATTTGAATTCCAACTCCAGTCCCATTTCCTGATTTGGATTAGAATTGAGGAGTGCATACCAAGCCCAGGCCCTGGAGCCGACCCATCTTAAAATTTTAAAATCGGAGAATCTTCAACATTTTCCAGCGATGTCAAACCTAAATGTTAAAAAGCTACAAAAATTGACTTTCTTGTCAGCATTTATCCATTTTACCCCATAGCATTTACCTTTGTCATTTTTTATGACAAATTAAGTTATTCAGCAGGGTGTACTGCAGTTGAGTTAATGGAGCTGGTCAGCTGCACTTAAATTAGTGTCACGCAAACGACAGAAATTCAAAATCCTGAAGACAAAAAGATAGTTATTGACAAAAAAAAAACTCTCTCTTGCAAACTATGACCATTAAAGAATATTATTTTGCAACAATCAGAACAATCCTTTCAAAGCGTTAAAAATGCAAGAGCATATTTTATGCATGGATTCATGCTTACTTCAATGGAACCTTTAATGGAATATTGATTTGCAGAGCCCACCCTAATTATGATCTTCGAGGGCTTTCAGCCACCTGCCTGGATGCATGTAAGAAGAAAATGCACTTTTCCAGAATTTTGTTACTGTATGGTGTTGCCATAACAGTGAGATTCAGCAGAAAACTGCACACCACCCATAGCCAAAAACAGATACAGAATACAGCCTCTTACAATTCACCCCTGATTCACACAGGGCTTATAATAGCACTGAGTAATGTTCAATCCCCCAACATGAAAATGTAACTTTGCATGAAAATACTCAGCAACTCTCAAACATCCCCTGATGCTCCAAATATAAGCCGAACCAAACATAATGGCGGTAAAAGACATTAATGTTAACGACCCGCTGTCAAAAATGTCTTGAGCTGTATACTAGCGGTCGTCATGTAATGCACGGTGAAATGTCTGAACAAAACACGACAAAAGGAGAAGCAGATATCATAATCTCTTCACAAAGATTTCCTCTGGGTGGGAGAGAATGCTACCTCTGATCCTTTTAGAGACTCTGCAGCGACTGCCGTCATTGTTTATATGCTACTGTAATATACTGTAATATATTCATATACAGAAACCTCCCCCTGGATTTGTGCTACTCTAACAAGCAGGCCTTTTGTTCTTACATCTAATCAACTTTATAGATATTATACTTTATATAATTAAATAAGTATTATTAGAAAATATTTTAAATATCCTAGCATCCTCTCTAAAGTGGCCCTAAAAGCAGGGGTCCACATTTATTGCACCGCGACTCAATCTTTACCATGCCAGCTCAGCCATGACTCTATGTCAAGTACAGGCTTAAATTACCGCTATGATCTAGCGTGCAGCTCGCTCTGCAATCTACGCCAATTTGATTGGATTTGCCCGTGAATTTTAAGTCAATCATCCATGGTTTAGCTTCTTGGATTGGTTGAGTGTTCGTTAGTTATGCGCTAAGCATTTGCAGGTCCAAGCCCCGTTTATATAGGTTTAATGTAGGACTGGGGCTGGGAAATCTGATTGCCGATCAGCACAGGAGCTTGATGGTTTTAAAATGCTTACATTTCCAACTCTGTCTCATGACCGTTTCAGAATGCTGTTAGTTGAAAAGATTATAATGGAGCTTAATCGTAAGTGTGGCTGCTACTACTATTATTTCATGCAACTGTTGGCGAGGAAGGGCCTGTGCATGTGTTGTTAGCATCTGGCTAAATTTGTCAAAAAGTTGATTGTGTCACCGACTGGTGGGCCCTTTGCTGAACAGCTTCAGTGTGGGGTAATGTCACTTATAATTCCAGTGGTGTATGTTTCTGTTGGGCTTCCCTGCACACATTATCATCCTTGTCCTCACTCCTTTCCCCCCCAACTTCCTCCTACCATCTAAGGATATTCAGTCCAGGTGAACGATTGTCTTTTCATTCCCCTTAGCACGTGATGAACCTTATAATATTACTAGAATTCCATTCAGGATACAGAGCCAACGATGAGCAAAACGTATTTGTCTTTAGTAAGGGTGTAATTATTTTCCAATATGGAAAATCTTGAACAAAACCACGCTCCTTGTGGAACGAGCACCATTGCAGATGTCCGCGGAAGAAAATAGCCGCTTTCCAACCAATGAGGGGCTGCACAACACATTGCATATCTCCACTGGTGTCCCAGTAGCAGAAGGCCTCTCATAATTCCAGCTGCCAGGGAACTGGAAATTTAGCCATGTCGGAATACTGCAGAGTAGGTGGCTGTCGCCTTCCAAGCCCCCGTGATCTTCGTGTGTGGGACCAGAGAGGTACCTTATGACAGGTAAGAAGGTAAAGAAGCCAGGGATGATTATTGGTACCATTAAAAGCAGGCAACGGCGCTGGCTAACTTACTCGGTTCCAAGGCTTGCAGGTCAGAAATGAAAAATCAGCTGGATCTGGACGCTCAATGCAAGCCATCCGTCAGTGGAGCAGAGAGTGCGGGAGTGCATCTTTTGAAATATTAATTTTTTGGCTCTGGGTAGCTCTTTGGGGTCCTTACACAGCTGGACGTTCGGGGGTTGTTTAAAGCGGGCGAGCGAATCCCACCAGGGCAACGAAAGCTTTCTGTCAGAGAGCAAATTTATCTCGCCGCTTCACAAATTGCTCTTCATCAGATGGAGACTCTACGAACTAAACCCATGTTGAGCCAATTATGTGCTTCTACTCGAAATTTCAGTAAGGAATCTAACGGCAAGGCTAATATGTGACAGACCGGCCTTAAAATATAGCTTATTTAAAGCAAACGGGGATATTCTGTGTATTGAACGTACGATTTTTGTTTTACGCTATTTTCATTATGAGTCTCCAGAGGGCCCTGTTACTTGGTGTTTGTCCCATGTCCTTTTTCCCTATGTTGAATTACCCAGCCTGTAGGAAGCGTGCAATCAAGTATCTGACTATATTCAGTACTTGTACTAGCACAAATGAAAATAAACATTTTGAATCCTTAAGATCACCTCTCACCCAACCCACACTGAATATTTCATTGTACTTGTGTTATCCACTTGCACAACAACACATTAAAATTCCCGATCTGCAAAGAACTACTCCTTCAAGCAGTCAGAATAATTGAGTTACATTAGCCCCGGTTTGCTCAAATGAATCTATTGGATTTGTCTCAATCTGATGATCCGCCAGGTGCTGGCTTTGCCTACAAGTGCCAGAAAGAACAGATTTTTGTCTTTAACCGTCGAAAAGAAAATGCACAACAGGGAGAAAAGGTTGTATCTTTTCGCAGGGATTGCCTCCAGTAAAACGAGGTTCTGATGCTTCATGGGAATCCTCTCAAATGCCTAACAAGACACCTAATGTTCGTCTGTGGACACTGATCAGGCGCAGCCTAGATAAGTGATTCACCGTTGCTGGATTTTGGGAGCTTTGTGTAATGTGCTGAAAAATGTATTTCCAAGTACTGCTCCGGCGACCAGGACCATGGAAAAAAAACTCTCGGTCATGAAGACACTCTTAAAGATCCATTTAGCAGCGGGTTCACTGTTTTCCTGCCAGAAGAATAAAGAGACATCCGACCTGTAAAAATCCTTAATATACCAAGGGCTTGTCTATTGTCAAAGAGTGTCGCTTTTTAAAATGGGTTTTCGTCACTTCTCGACTGGCTCACATTTACACCTTCTCTAATACTGTAAATTACACCATCTCTAAATACTGTACAAGCTTGGCATCACACACTGCAGGCTTCACTGGTGCCCATAACAGTCGGTACTTACTCATTTCTATCAGTTTTCAAGTCGTTCATTATAAATCGCTGGGAAGGGTGTTTTGGATATACAATACAGCTATATTAAGCAATATCTTGCTCTAAAGACTGATTTACTGTGCACAGAGCCTTAAATAATTTTGTCCTTCACATGGAGGTCAGGAAAACGCAGGCACAGACATGGGGTAAGTAGTGGCCCACCAGAAATAGGGTCTAACATGGTATTTTACCCTGCTCTGGAAATGTTATCATGGGAACCCCCCCTCATAAATATTTGCTGTTGAAAATACCATAAAAACACCACTTATTCAGTGGCTTGTCATGCTGTATATAGAAGCTCACATGTCATAATGTATGTTTGCTAGGGTTAAACTGCAGAGTGCAGTTCTGGTGGGCTTCGGTGATGACCTGGATGTCCAATAAGAAATTCCCCTCGCGTTCTGAGGTCAGGGAAGGTGGGTGAATCATAAAGTTATAGGGAAAATGATTCAGATTTCTTTTTCTCTTTGCCTGGGAAGGCATCCCGACCTGCATCCTAATCTGCCGGCCCGTTTTTCCCATAGCGCCAACGCGGCCCTTAAGCAATCAGCAGGCGCCACCTGAGAGTCGCACAGCTAAGTTCAGCAGGAGCAATTTTTTTCCCACTGTGTGCCAGGTCAGCGTGACTCGGTGTGCTGCCCTGCGGGCCTCCCCCGCGACAAAGGTAAGTACTGTGGGGCCCTGTATCTGCCCGGCCGCAGACCCGGCTGAGAGTAAACCGGCGCGTGTGTCACAGAGGCACATTTTCAAAGGGCACCTCGAGAAAATGCTGAGAGATTCACCACATCACCCCCTGCACCGCAGTCTGTATCCCATACACCCTCATTCAAGTTATCTCCGTTTAACATTTTCTTTTTATTGCTGAAATGCTTCATCTTTGTCTATTTTCAACAGCAACCGCTGACAGAAACTATTAATATAATATTCTAATTTCTTAAATTGGCAAACACATGTTTACAGATAATGTTAGAATTTCTGAGAGCATTGTATTTTAATAGCTGGAGATTACTGCCCTTACTGATTATGACTTTGTGTTGACTGCCATTGTTCTGTGGCGGCCCCCTGGCTCAGGGTTACCACTGTGGCCTCACATCTCCAAGGCAGTCAGTTTGATTCCTGCCACCCAGCTCCATGCCGGCGGAGTCTGCATGGTCTCACAATGTTTGGGTGGGTTGCCCCAAGTTGCCCCAAGTACTGTGGTTCTGCACACAGCCCAGGAACGTGTGATTAGATGAACTGTTGTCATTAAATTGCCCTCAGTGTGGGTGTGTCCCTCCCAAGGTGTCCTCTGTCTCATGCCCTATGATTGACTGATATCCCTCCCAAGTTGTCCTCTGTCTCATGCCCTGTGACAGACTGATAACCCTCCCAAGGTGTCCTCTGTCTCATGCCCTATGATTGACTGATATCCCTCCTAAGGTGTCCTCTGTCTCATGCCCTGTGATTGACTGATATCCCTCCCAAGGTGTCCTCTGTCTCATGCCCTATGATTGACTGATATCCCTCCCAAGTTGTCCTCTGTCTCATGCCCTGTGACAGACTGATAACCCTCCCAAGGTGTCCTCTGTCTCATGCCCTATGATTGACTGATATCCCTCCTAAGGTGTCCTCTGTCTCATGCCCTGTGATTGACTGATATCCCTCCCAAGGTGTCCTCTGTCTCATGCCCTATGATTGACTGATATCCCACCCAATGTGTCCTCTGTCTCATGCCCTGTGATTGACTGATATCCCTCCTAAGGTGTCCTCTGTCTCATGCCCTGTGACAGACTGATAACCCTCCCAAGGTGTCCTCTGTCTCATGCCCTATGATTGACTGATATCCCTCCTAAGGTGTCCTCTGTCTCATGCCCTGTGATTGACTGATATCCCTCCCAAGGTGTCCTCTGTCTCATGCCCTATGATTGACTGATATCCCTCCCAAGTTGTCCTCTGTCTCATGCCCTGTGACAGACTGATAACCCTCCCAAGGTGTCCTCTGTCTCATGCCCTATGATTGACTGATATCCCTCCTAAGGTGTCCTCTGTCTCATGCCCTGTGATTGACTGATATCCCTCCCAAGGTGTCCTCTGTCTCATGCCCTATGATTGACTGATATCCCACCCAATGTGTCCTCTGTCTCATGCCCTGTGATTGACTGATATCCCTCCCAAGGTGTCCTCTGTCTCATGCCCTATGATTGACTGATATCCCTCCCAAGGTGTCCTCTGTCTCATGCCCTATGATTGACTGATATCCCTCCCAAGGTGTCCTCTGTCTCATGCCCTGTGATTGACTGATATCCCTCCCAAGGTGTCCTCTGTCTCATGCCCTATGATTGACTGATATCCCACCCAAGATGTCCTCTGTCTCATGCCTTATGATTGACTGATATCCCACCCAAGGTGTCCTCTGTCTCATGCCCTGTGATTGACTGATATCCCTCCCAAGGTGTCCTCTGTCTGATGCCCTATGATTGACTGATATCCCTCCCAAGGTGTCCTCTGTCTCATGCCCTGTGATTGACTGATATCCCTCCAAAGGTGTCCTCTGTCTCATGCCCTATAATTGACTGATATCCCTCCCAAGTGTCCTCTGTCTCACACCTTGTGCTTCCTAGGATAGGCTCCCAAGTGACTATGACCCTGAAAAATGAAGGACTGTACTTGTACACATTAAATTGTAAGATGCCATGGAAAAATACCTGAAATATGGTAATGACAATGTCATTATAGGTACTGTATAGGTATTCCAATGCAACAAATGCTCAACGCAGAAACAATACGGAAATTTGTTCCAGAATTGTGTGGATATCATCATATTCATCTTTTTTGCCAGTGCTTTCATATGTAACTCACTACCTTAAATATACGACCTGCCTTCTCTCTTACCTGTATGTACATCTCCCTGAATTACATACCATAATAAATTGCAACACAACTGAAACATAATAAAACATAACAGAAACAACACAGTATAATCAAAACACAATGCCCATATTATCCTAGAACGTCTGGAACTGAAGATAATATAAATAAAACATGGTCAACCCCCTAGAGAGCAGGTCTCCGCTGTGACATATGACTAATTTGGCAGGTAGGTCACCTCTGGGTTCCAGCAGGTTAGCAGTCTGACGTTCAAAGCAAACACATTCTCCATTTTTTGCCAAAATACCAAAACGGGCCACAAAGGCTTTGCCAATAACTACTTATTTGCATGTCCTCCTTCAAGGATTTACACAACCAGAAGCTGAGACACTTATGGCATTTAAATCAGCCCACTACAGTATATGCTGCAAATGAAGCTTATTAAGTAGAATAACTAGCAGATTATATTATACATCTTTTAGCTTTGCAAGGTAAGAACCTGGAGCGTTTCCTTTTCAAGAACAGTCGGAGAGAGAGAGAGAGGTTGATGCAGTGACGAGTCACATCTGTTCCATTTGCTATCTGCAGTGACTCACGGAAAAATCTCAGCTGTTTGTTCTGAACAGCTGCAGCTTCCTCAGCGCTGGGCTCCCAAGCACTGCTATAGCAAACAGTCTGCATGGTGAGAAAACAGCAAGTATTCACTTGTATAAATATTTCAGTATTTAATTTATAATTTGAACAACATGTGCGGCATATTACTTAAGGGGGAAAAAACCTGCAAAAAACACACTTTAGCTTAAGTAAACATAATTAATACTTAATGTTTATGCAGAGATAGTTAACCCTCTTAAAAGATGGCTATGTTAATACATTTTTATTTATAATAATGCAAAAAAACCATAGGGGACTGGTCACCATTTCACAAGACATTATTTTAGAAGCCAAAATAAAGACACTTTAAGTTTTCAAAATCTTCCTTTACATCCATTTGCCTAATACTGGTTGTAGGAGCCATTTTCAGCACCTGTTGTTGGGTTTATTACAGTATCTAGGTTTATGTTGCATTATGGCTATTCCCGAATAATTGTTTTTTTGTTTTTTACTGTGTGAATTAAGTGAGGTCACCACCACACCCCCCTGCAATAAACAAATGATGATGTTAGAGGCCAGGCCAGGTGATTATACCTAGACGGCAAATCATTTTCAAACCAGACACACATGCAGACTAGGAATAATCTGGGTACAAACGAAAAATCGTGAAGGTAAACTTTACATCAGACTGTGCATTTTGGAGATGTTGCCAGGCCAATCAATAGTAGCCACTTCAGTTTCCGATATGATTAGCCGCTACGCTAGTCACTGCATGACTGAAAACAGACGAGATGTTGCCATTTTTTGTTCCATTCTTGTAACTGACTTAAAAGCAAGACCATGCACTTCCCCCCGTGCAAGAAATAGTGACGTTTATGCAGTTACTCAATAAAAGCAATAACTAAGACCAGCTCGCTATGCTGCTCTCAAAAACCAAACACCAATGCTGTATAAGGGTCGGAGAGGAAAAAAAAACAGTCTAACAAATAAATAGATGGAAAGGAATATTTTATAACAACTCAGAGCATCATTCGCCTATATCTGTCACTTGGCCGGAGGTTGCAAGCAAAATATCAGAGGTTTCCGAACAAATGTCTAATGCTTGGTTTTATATCAGCTACTATTACTATTTTCCGTGGTAGATAATTTTGACTGTGTTGAGAGCCCAGATATGATATACACAGAAGAAAGGTAAAGACCGGACACAGTATTAAATCTTATCTGGTGAGTACATAATGGTCGCATAAATCTTGCAGTCACTCCCACTCTCTGGCTGAATCTATCTGATCTTTTGAAGTTGAGTCTGGCAATTAGAAGGCACTTCCTGCATGAATATTCATTAATGATGAGAAAATCAACAAAGGATAAATTTTATACATGATTGGGACTGGTGGACAGCAGCCAAGATCTGTAAATATCTGGCTTACTACTAAGACTGGCCAGAGAGTACTGTAAGAGGCGGGCAAGACGAGGTGATGGATGAAGAACTAATGAAGATACCAAGCCACGTAAAAGGATAAATGTACAGAGATGCATGTATTAGAGTTTCTTGAAGGGCGTTGTGCTTGGATTTAGCAAGGAGCCAACCAGAAGGAATGTGGTTTGAGATACACACTGTTCACCATCACTGAGGGCAATTCACCGAGGGAAAGCACAAATGTAAATCAGGGAGGATGGCGCCCCCTGCTGAACGACCTTTCAATGAATTAATGGGATAGGCAGATGCCCAATGGCAGAGAGCGGTGAGGTAGCGGGAGCAGCTGGAGGGCTGCGCTCGAGCGCATCTGAGGATCAGTGGAGGATGAAGAGGCTCCTCGATAACAGCGAGCCGGCACCTCGATGGCATTTCCTGAGTCGGAAGCCACCTGCTGCTTCTCTGGGGAATGGCGTGGGGGGGGGGGGGAAGCCGGAATGGTCGGGGGGTGGGGAGGTTTCAGGCAGCCACTGGCATCGCTTAGCCAAGGACAATGACACTCCAACTGGCACCTGCACCAGCGTGATCCCATCCAGCGGGCAGCCTCTGTGCAATCCTGGCGGAATGGGATCATCTAAACGCCACTAGTCTCACATCCCAGGCCTCTCCCAGGTACCGACCACCTGCTGCCGGCCTGCACGAAGAGAGACGGTTGGGAAACAAGCTGAGATGCAGTGTCATGCTGTATGGCATGATTACCCAGAATGCCCCGCCACAATATCCTTTGAGGTTTATCACCTTAACCTAAACCAGGGCTGCCCATAAGGAAGACCAGGGAAGGCTATCAGGGGCCCAGACACTGGGGAGAGGGGAGGGGCATCAGTGTATGACTGTGAAAAAAGGTAGCTTTGTTTTGCAAAGGCGGGGGGGCATTCGGTAGAATTTTTCATGGTCCAACCATGTATTTGTGTGGCCCTGAACTAAATCCCAGAGAAATAAATGCTAACTGGCTGCCAGTAAAGAATAAAAATCTGATCTTTGTCTCAGATGCATTACCTGATTAAAGCAAACCAACTGGGAGAAGCGAGGTGATGTGTTATCTGAAAGTCCCAGTTGGTACAGTTAGCCTTTAAATCCGCGCAGGGTGTGGGGGGGGGGCTACCTAAACACAGGGGCCAAATTTCGCAGACTGCGCAAATTAAGTGTCGCAGCAGGAGGAGGAAGGGAAGCCAAAGAGTTACAAAACAACCAAGATGAAATTATGGGGCAGGAGGCAAATTGAAACCGATGCAGATAAATGCAAAGTACTTCGGTTGGGAGGTTTAGGCAGAAGACGCCATACTGGGGGTGTCACACATGGAAAACAGCTGTTGTTTATGTGGAGTTTGAGCACATGTACTGATGCCAACCTGCATGCCAGCAAAAAAAAACGCATATATACATTTGCAAGTGCTTATAATTTAAGCCAAAGAAAACCACGATGCGACATGCAACACAATTACACAGCTTACAAAGGTGACGGGAATGATCCACACATTTATCGCACCAACGTATCTTTGCACAACCTGACAGTGAGCCTGGAATCTATCCCAGGAAGCGGTGGCAGTCCAGTACAGGGCTCAAACACCCACAACAGGGAATTTAGATACAACAACTCAACTACGTGCATTTTTTTGGACTGTGGGACAAAAGTGTCCGGAGGAAACCTACGCAAACACAGGAAGGACTCCAAAAACACAAAGCAGGGGACGGATTCAAACCCATGACTTTGAAAATGCGTGGCTACGGCTCATCGCCTGTGCAGGACACAGAAACTGGAAAATACTTTCATCATAGTCGTACTATGGCGCTGAAGAAGCACAAGGTTAACTCTCTTTAGTATCAAGCAAAAGAGCATCCAAGCATCCTGAACACTGAAGAGTATGGATGAAGTCAGTTAGAGACCATTTTAGAGAAGATCAAAGGAAAAACTGGCAATACTTTACTTGAAGCTGTCATCTATAATGCATTATAGATACCTTCATAATGTATTATAATGGCCGGTATAAGAATTAATAAAGCATTATAGCATCTTCTATTGACAGTCATAATGTATTATTATGTTAATTATACTTCATAAGCTCCAACAAAGCACTCATCTATAATGCACAACAGATATCTTCATAATGCATTATAATGACTGATATGAGAATTAATGATGTGTTTTACCGCATTATAAATTGCATGATGCTACGATAAAATCATACATAGGATCATACAACATACATACGCTAATGGCAATATCAAAAAATCCAGGTATTCCAATGCAGCAAATGTCTAATGGAGAAACAATAAGGAAGAATAAATGAGCAGTATTTTGTGAATATCATTAGGGCATTATAGATGACAGCTTCATAAAGCATTCATAACAAGTAATAAAAATGGCTATAATGTGTTACACCTTAAAGACACTTATAGTCATGTTTATACTGCTTTATGACTGCATTATAATGAATGTGACCCAGCATGGTGGTGCAGCGGTTAGCACTGTTGCCTCACACCTCTGGGACCCGGGTTCGAGTCTCCGCCTGGGTTATATGTGTGTGGAGTTTGCATGTGTGGATGTATGTATGAGTGAATGGTGTGTGAGGTGCCTGCGATGGGCTGGCCCCCCATCCTGGGTTGTTCCCTGCCTTGTGCCCATTGATTCCGGGATAGGCTCCGGACCCCCCATGACCCAGTAGGGTAAGCAGTTTGGAAAATGGATGGATGTGACCATATATTTGTACAGACGTGACATTCATGGAAAATGTTAGTGAAAAACTTAACGTTACTAATGCTGGTTTCAGTTTCTTTTTTTTAGTTTTTGGGTTGGGAAGCAAAAAATTGAATCTGATATCCTTACAGATACTCAATTACTCGATTACATCTGGGAAAAATGACTGCACTATATTCACCACAGTGGTACACTGCTCTGTACAGTTTTCTTATTTATTCTTTAATTACCTTTGTGTTTATTTTTATTACCGATTTTCCTTTAAGTACTTTTTGTGTTTTTACTTACTGTACATTATGGTGGGTTTTATTTATTTATACATATTCTATTCTTCATTGTTTTTATTTCTACTCATTTTCTCTTTTGTTGTATTTCATTCTGTACTGCTGGACAAAGAAATATCCACTGCGATCAATAAAGTTCCATCTTATCTTAAATACTGACGTTCTCAAAATGTCACGAACTACGTGAATAATTTCAAAATATGGCCGTTAAGCGATCAAATGAATGGATTTATTGAAACTTCAATAAAAAGGTTTTGATCAAATGTAAATTATAGCAATTTTCATGTATTTATGTAGCAGGCAATATGAACCAATGACCTTCCAATTACAGACGCAGAGTCCTAACCCGCAATGCACACAAAGGCCAATGAGACGTGGCCCTGATTTTACTTGATGCTCTTCTTTTGATACTTGGATATTGGAGTTTTAAGTTAGCGAACATCTCACATTAAAACCTGCCTGACCGGACCTCCATTCATGTACCTGAAAGACTGTAGAGACTCCCAGGCTTCCAGCTGACTGAGGCAGATGGCTGGCGGGAAGGAAGTGCGGATTTAAGCACCGCTAGACTCCGGTCGGCTGCAGGGACAGCAAATAGGCATATCGATGCGAGTCGTATGCAGCACCCTGCAAAGAAAACTCAAAAGGATAAGCATATCTACAGATGAACACAATGAAGGGCACTTAAGGTATGTCTCTAAAACAAATCTGATCATGAAGGCGACCAAACTCTGTACAGCATGTAAATGTAAGTGGCTCCTAAAGCATTAATGAATCTACTGTACCGCAAACCACTGTGCAGCTATTTTCCATGGAACTGGATCTGATGTAATGCTACTCCAGATCTCAGCAGCATAATCTAAATTAAATGAATTGAACTTTTGTTTAGCTACCAGTCTGTTGTGTGGAATTGTTTCCATTATATGGCTTTATAAATGGTTTGACATTGGCTGCCAAAAATGCAGGTATCGTTTTATTGTGCCGTCATGTTCCCATGGCACCTGACGAATTCATAACTTGACATTTGATTTGAAGTCATATGATGCTTCTTGGTAGAGTTATATAAACCACGTCATGTGCAAAATACATCCAGAAATAAGTTATTTTGGGATGCAATTTGGAATAAATAACTAAATCGCATTCTGGGAATTGATGCATAGGGATATTCTTGCCTGTTCATGCCTTAACACTGATTGCAATAAGATACTGAATTTTGCCGGCGTTGTTCTGCTACCACTCAGAACATGGGACTGCAAAAACTATTTCTCGTCTGATTGGGAATTCAGGAAGTCGCCAATCAAGGGCTGTGACCAGATTCTATTGGGCAATTTCTTTGTTGGGCTTAGTGCGGCGGTACTCTACTATATATAGACCTAAATATCATGTTATTGATAGTTGAATAAAAACTAAGCAACTATATCAATGCTATGAAAAACACGTTAGTATTTCACTATTATTGCTTATAATAAACGTTATATTGACGCTCCCCCGAATAAGCAGTTTGAAATAGGTTTGGATGGACTTAAATGTCTTAATAGTGACAGCAACACTTAGAAGTGTTTGGTGTGGATCCAAAATATCTAGCTGGAAAAAAGTTAACCTGGTGTTTACTATACATTGGGACATGGGCACTTTATAGCCCCTGTACAACCCTCATTGATAATAACAACAGTAACTGTGATTGCATCAATGTGAATGGATGCTCTTCATTCCAGATTGTAAATGAGTGTCGTCTGGAAAACATCCTCCAGTGAAACAATCTTTTTTATTATTATTATTCTGTGGCTGAAAACAAGCCATCGTATAAAATCAAGGTAATCTCTGATCATCGTTCACTGCAGATTCCTCAACGTGACACCAACTTGAATGTACGTCTCACGCCGCCCAGTGTGACGTTGATTCGGAATAATACCTCTGGCTTCCCCGTCTGTTTTACCATCAGCCATTATTACGTGCATCGCTCAGGGCTTCATTCCACATTGAAAAAATGTTATACCTAATAGACTGAAAATTGTATCAAAACCAGAAATAAGACAGACATAAGATGAAAGTAACTCTATAATCTTTTTCAATTCAATCTGAATTACAGACAGAAGGGATATTTTACAACAGAATGTATTATATTTAAGTGCAATAACTCACATACTGTATATGTAACTATAATGTGCATAGTAGTATAAGTATATAGATCAGGGAGTTTGATGCTGCATGTTTTGCATTTACTGGTGGGATGAGGCCATTTTTAAAAGAAAATCCAAATTACAGATTTATCACACAGCTTGCTGCAGCATGTGGTACACAATAAACTCGGAAAGCGCAAACCAACTGGCAACACACATAACAACTAAGTCATTAAACCCCCTCCTTTCAGATCGTTCTCCTGCCAAAACAGACCTTTATCTCTCCATTTTTTTATGTTCTGACCTGCCAACAATGTTCTACAACAGGCTGAAGTAAATGTTTATATTGGAATGGTCTGCACCTCATAATCTCCCATGCACTGCCGGAACACAAATTAGTATTAGGCATTATTAAGCAATAAACAGATTCACGACTGTCCCATCAATAAATAAGCCAGGTAGCTACAAAAGAATCAGAGTGGAACGACGAAATTATAAGCAATAGTTATATAAATGTAATGTGAACAGATCAACTCGATTACAGCGAGCAGATAACCTCAGAGGAATTGCCTTTCAATGGGAGTTATCAGCTTTGCATTTTAATAGATTTCAAGTGTCATTTTGTTGAAACAAAAATGCCAAATTGCTTGTTAGACGTGTCTGTGGTGCCTGGAAAGCCTTAGTATTATTTTTTTGTGACTTGTGGATGCAGCTCTAATTACCAATCCAACCAAAGTGAATTAACAATTACTCATATTTAGCCAAATGAAGCAACAATTACTGAGTTTTCCATAGTCCCAGAAATACTGCATTTTCTCTTCACTAACTTCAAAACAACAATAAAGTACCTTATCCATCTAATTACAGAAGAAAACAAGGTAAATTCCCAATATATTTATTCACGCTGCCTATAATCTACTTAAAAAGCCAAATCTTCTATTTACAGGCCAAAAATAGGCTTTGTCTCACCTTACACTGATTTTCAAGGCTTCTTCTTTCACACCAATTTGTGAAGAACAAAATATCAATTAAAAGCTTTAGATTTCAGGGGGAAACAGTAGAGAAGAGGAAGCCTCTGTACAAATTGTTCTGAAATATCCACCTGATGATTATTCTCACTGCATGTGTGAGACGCTTTGTGTTCAAGTAATACCAGGATCACAGTGAGTTCTCTAATTCGCCGATTTTATCCTGCTTTCTGTTCTGCTCTTTCTCAAACTTCAGAATAAAGAGGGCAAGCACTCCACCGGGGTTTCCGTTTCCACTGTTCATAACCCACTAATATCTTCCACTTCTTAACAGAACTGCATAACTTCTCTACTTGCTATACGGTAATAAATGTCATGGAATATGTTCCTGTTTAAAAAAAAAATTATTACCTAATAATGGATTTATTTACAAATGACCACACGTTTTAAAGAAAAAGGTTTTGCACACTTTATTATATAACATCCACACTTCTGATGCAATGCAGTCAAATCTCAAGATATTGCCTAAGAACTGTCAGTCTAAAGATGAAAAAGATGAAGAAATGTGTCCCGCTGTTTCTGCAATGCTCCTGTTACACAATTACGCAAAGAAAATCCGTAAATATGATCAAAAACATATATGTGTCTGCAGGTCTTTTATTACTGTCATCTGTCAAACAGTGTTTGTTTTATAAAGCAAAACAATATATATTCATATAAATTCATATACCGATGGGGACCTAAGATAAGAGATGTTTCTGAATGCCTGGAGTAATGAGTAGTGCCGTGCATAACAGTCCACATCGCTTCCAAACCCCCAGAAAGCAGCACAAGATTTATCTAAGCAACTCCATGTGTCCATCGGCTGGATTTGATAACCGGATGGTACCACAGAGGGTTAGTTAGATATCAAGCTATCTGGGAAGTGAGTAGCTGCAAAACTGCACCTGCCAACTCTGCAGCAGAGTGCTCTAAAATTCACATGCAGTGGATGAAGCACGACAAGCAGAAATGTACATATCTGCACGCTGCACGAGGCGTGCAAATCCTACTACTCGCGCCCTGGGGAATTAACACGGTCGCCCAGACCAGCAGAACATAAGTTGAAATGAAAACGTTTCTGTCAACTCCTTTATCCCTGCTCAATGAAACTGCAATACCGCTGTCTCCATTGTGATCCATGTGGAGTGAAGCAGTGCTACGTCATACCGCAATCTCTAAGACCAGAAAACCACCAAAACCCCATTTTAATCCCCACAGTCTTGAAGCAGGCCACTGGCTCTGTGTGAAAAAAAAAAAAAAACTCTGTTTTGGTAAATAAAGATTGAGTTCATACAGCGCGAAGATCTGTGAGGTCAACTGACTGGGAGTTCGTGACCTTGTCTGCAGGAGAACCGTGGAGAGAACGGAGAGAGTGACTTATAAAGTTAACTGTTGTTTTGGGAGCAGGAGCAATCTGTGAATTTTATACTCACAGTGAGAACCAATCATAATAATTCTGGCTGGGGAATGGCAGTAGAGCTTTAGTGAAGAACAGATCTTTAAAGGAGTCCATAAAACGACTGCATATAAACAACAGAAGACTGAAAGACAACCCGAGTCACTGAGTCCGTCTTAAATTTTCATTCTCGTCTAAAGCGAAAGAACGAAGTCGGGCACAGTTCTGAGGGGAGATGCGACATCAGTCACATAGGTTGGAGACAGACAATGTTTTCTCACCGGTGCAAGTGAAAAATAATTGGGAAAAACTAAAAAAAAAATATTAGATGATTCTGAGAAAAGTGGGTGACAACGTCTCCAAAAACACAAAAGGATGGGAAATAGTTAGTGGAGAGCAGACGGAGATGACTTACTCCTATGTTACAACACTTCCTTGGTGGCTTCTGAAAGCTATGCTAGGCTACAGCCATAACCAGGGATTGACATAACTGGTACTCAAGTAGGCATTCACCTTTAAAAGCGATACGCGCGGCAATCGATTGTTGTAACAGCGTGAATGTGTACGTATGTTATGTGTATTTGCGCCAATATGACAAGAAATTACTGTGCATTTTAAGCTTCATATTCTAATTTATACTTCATTTGCCGTACAGAGGTTAAAATGCACGGTAATTTCTTGCCATATCGGTGCAAATGCACATGAAATACGTACGTATTTGCGCTGTTGCATTAATCGATTACCGCTCGTATCGCTTTTAAAGGTGAATGCGTACTTGTGTACCTGTCCATCCCTGGTCAAGACCATACAGTTGTCAATATGCTCTAGTGAGGTGCAGTGATTTTCATGATAGATTTCTGAGCACTAGGGGGCATTGTCAAGTCAATATATAGCACATTTAAAAAGAACAGGAGTTGAGCTAAGTTGCTTTCCGGTTTATGGATGTAGAGGAAAACAAAAAGTACAAATTACATGATAAAGGTCTTCCGGTGCACATTGCCACAGGATGGTACGTGCTTCAAGTTCACTAATGGCGCTTCCCATTTGCATACGGGACCCGATCTATACCATGAAGAGAGACTAGTTACAGCACAGTTCCAGTTCACTTTGGTTTTCCACTGCAGGATTGACAGTGCCATAAAATTGAAGAGATGATTGTTTACCGTTCACACGGTGAACATCATGATTTACGATGTGCATTAGGATGTGCATTTTTATAACTGTGCGTCAATTTCTGCTAGCGTGTATGTGAGAATTACCACGTTATGTAAGCTTCAAATGCTAGCAGAATTAGCATTTGCATGTGTAAGTTCGCATTACGAGTCCATTTCAGTCAGCTATTTTTTAAGTGCGAGTTTAGGAATTTTCAAGTTATCAGGAATTTAATAATACATAGTGATGTGTGATTAATAATTAGTAATATGGAGTAATTCATAAAATGTAGGGGTAGCATGGTGGTGCAGTGTTGCTTCACACCTCTGGGACCTGGGTTCAAGTCTCTGCCAAGGTTCCATGGTGTTTATATTTTCTCCCTGTGGAATTGTGGGGCTTCTTCTAGGGTCTCCAGTACCTGCCCCCGCACCCTATCCTAGGTTGTTCCTTGCATTGTGCCCATAGTCTCTAGTATTAGCTCCAGACCCTCTGCAATCCTGAGCTGGTGAAAGTAGTTTCAGAAAATGAGTGAATGGATAAATATATCACTTTTTCCTTCTGAGAATCAATGTGAATCAACACATCACTGGTATCTACGTGCATTTCAACCAATCAGATTGTGGTAACGCAACGAGCTCGGTTTGGTCACATGTTTAGCCCCACTAGTAAGCAGAGCCATGTCAGCATGGGTATGGGGCACATGCTCTGCAATGGAAAACCGTTAGTTCGCGGTACAGGTCTGGTACAGCTTGGAAAAGTACCATAAGAATCAGGGTCAAATAGACCAAATTGAGATTTTATGGGATATTATAGAAATTATGCACCAGAGTTCATCCCCCAACCTTTTCAAACTGACCAGAGGTTACTTCTAGCTTGTACCACCTGCTTGTGAATTTTGCACATCTGTTACACAATTTCCAAAACAGTTGATGCTAATGATCATCACTAGCTCCACCGGGGGCAATAGGGGGTTTCATTGTAACCAGAATATTGGGCAGAACTGGAAGCATTCAGCAAGGATATATTGGCTCGAAACAGCTGCCCACCAAATAGGAGTTCAGGGATGTAAAAGAATCCTGGGCTGCACTCCCAAATGAGAGAATTACCGCCTGTATTTCACGGAAGCACCAGCTATCACCTCTAATAAATTAAGATGTTCAACGGAGAAGTGTGGAGGTGTCACAGACAAAGACTGGACCTGGCAGCAGATGTCTTTCCCATTTCTTCAGTACGGAGCCATTCACTGGGGTCATGAACTGCGCTATTTACAGGAAAGACATTAGGCATCTGAAATACAGAACCTACCCTCTACACGTTCCCGGCAATTTATGAACATGCTTTGTCTTCTTCTGTTAAATGCATAACGCCTCGCCACCGATTTTCCACATTCCATCTGACTTGTCACTTGGACTTCTACATGAATCGCGGAAATGGCTAGTTCTACAGTAACGGCGATGGACCTGCCGAAGTACATACGCACAGGAAAAGAGCAAAATCATATATGCCAGTATAGACTGTTCTAGAACAGGTGCAGCTAATGCAAAAGCCTTAGAATGAGATTGAGGTTGCATTGCAGTTTCTAATTTTGTTTTGTGATAACTAATGCCAACAAATGTTTGACTGCTGAGTGAATTCAACAAAATCAAGCTATACTTGGGTCCTGTGGAGCTCATTATGTACAGTCATATTTGAACATTATATGCATCATCCAGGATTATTTATTCTGTGTTTCGTGGAATTGACAGGCAATGCATGATCATACATGCACTGCATGCATCTATTAATCTGATTGGTTATATTACCTGGAAATTTGAGTTTCCTGACGAATGACCATCACGCCCTTTTTCTGCCAGTCCATATTTTCTAATTCCATTTGTGTTCTTTGTTCTCATTACTGTTGCTAATACTCCTGCTCTTAGCTGACACATCGGCTACGGCATATTAATTTTATTTACTCCTACGTCTTACATGGTATCCCAGATTATTTCTCAATGACAGGATGAGCTACCTTGCTTTTAATTAAGGCTGCTTGGTTCGTCAGGACACCACGTTCCCCGCATTAAAAAAAAAAGCTTGAAGAAGAAAGCGTTGCTTTAATTGGTTGTAAAAGTTTAAAACCGAATTAAACTTCAGAATGGCTTAACCCCCTCCAGGGGGATTAATTTAACATGTCACCATGTCACTAACTGAAAGTGGGGTCGAAAATGCTCAGTTTGTCGTCACTCGCATGGAACCGGAGTCTAGTTAGTTGTTGTCATGGCTGCAGGAAAACGTTAAGATAGCTAGTTATGAAGCTCTACCAACTAGCTTAGCAAGAAGAAAAAAAGAAAAAAAACAAGCTGATCGGAACAACAACGAATGAATGAATGCATTTATGTTCAACGAAGTACAACGAAATTGGAATACTATCCTTGTCAGTGCAAGAAAGAAAGAAAAGAAGACAGAAAGGATACAAAACAAAGAACAAAAATACGTGAGTAGAATATAAAAAAAACAGAATATAAACAGAATAAACAAAAAAATGCATTAAAGAGTAAATAGAATATTAAATAAATGAAGAAAAAAGGAGGTAGTTACACAAGCCAGAGGAATATACCAAATGTGTAATCAATAGGTCATTTTGTATATAAAATTGGGTGGGGGGGGGGGGGGCAAGGTGACATTTTGTCAGGAGGCCCAAAATTCTACATTTTCTAATTTTAGAGTTGAAACGCATTTGCTAAAACATTACGGATAGAGTAGAAATGCTTTTACGGCAGCTGAAATCAAGGCGGCTTTCCTTCACCGTTACAGCAGATATGCCGCACGGTTTATTATGACCATCTAGTTTAAAAGAAATCTCACTTTTTCTTGCCTTCAAATGACTTCCTCGCCCATCTCCCCACCGTCCGCCTTGAAGAGGAAGATCATTTCGACACTCTGACTCTCTGACACTCCGGCTGTTTCCCTTAAGCTGTCACGGGACGTCCTGATGCTTATTTTTTTCCATTTGTACGTCACTTCTGCTTTAGGCATTTTTCTTACCAGTTGTTTTTGACAGCAGGGAAAAATAATAATAATAAAATAAAATAAACCAGCCTAGACCCAGTTAAGAGTTCGGTTTTCACGCTGCTGCATTATGGTATGTGGCACTTCTCAATCGCAAAAGATGCACATCGGGTTTGGGCGATGTGGACAAGGGGCCGTTTCCTCCCTCGCAGGGCTGCCTCTGCTGTCGCCATGTAGATGGATGGGGTGTTAATGGGCAGCCAGGGAAGGCTCACGAGGAGGCGGAGTCACTCGTGCATCCTGAAGAGCCACTTTAGGAGCGTTTGCTGCTGTTCAGAGCCACACGATCTCGGTGGATTTTAAAGCACATTAATCACATATAAATTTACATTTCCTAACCAGTATGGATAAAATACCTGTGAAGTATTTGGGATATATATATACACTCAAACACACAGCCATTTATCCAGTGGCCCCTGGATTCATTTCAGCGAGTTAAGGGCCTTGGTCAAGGGCCCAGCGGTGATGAGAGTTTTCTGCCAAGGACTGTGACCTTCTGATCACAGACACCTACTGAGCTACACGCAGTCCCTCAAAGGGTGATGTCTAAGCCAGCCAGGAGTCAAACCTAAAATCTTCTGATCCATAGTCAGAAGCCTTATTCACTGTGCTCATTATCCCAAACTTTTTTAAAAAGATATTTTTCATAAAGACTACAGAAACGGGCCACATAAAGCTATCTCATTGTCACATCTCAATAAGCAGGGGACAAAGGTTTGGAGAAAGTTACGTGCTACTTGGTAGCAATCTCCAAGAAGAAGCTATTAAATCACAGTTTCCTAGCGACAAGAAGCAAGGAGCTGCGAGAGAAGGAAAGTCATATTCTCCCCATCGAAGAACGCCTACCACTGAAAAGCTTACCGCTGGACTAAATACAGTCAAGGCCTTTTAAAGAGATGCCTATGATGTCCGGTGGAAATAAAATCCCTCAAATCAAACAAACATACTGAACTGTTACTGTCAGTCTGTTTCACAACATGGTAAAATGAAATATATATAGCATTTGCAAAGCTTAGCAATAAAATATTTTTCACCACAGAGAAAAAAATACATACTACATTCTATATGTGTTGTCTTTGCTCTACTGTACATATCAAGGGTGTGTCAGTCTAAAATAGGGTCATCGCGTTCATATATTATATTCAAAAGAAATAGTCCATTTACCACAATGACCATTGTGGCCAAAACTTGGCACCTGGCCATAAAAGTGTGGTTTCAAAGACTGCTATGGTCTTGCAAACCAGGAATCACTAGCTGAAATATTTTTAACAGTAATGCGATGGTGAACCCTTAATGGTTCTTTTTGTTTTTACTACTTTTTTCTGGAGTTAGACCACCTGGTTTATGAGGCAAACACCTGCCTGCACTGCATCTCTTTAAACGCGGAGTAAAGGAATTCCCATGAGCCTTTGCTGCTGGGATGTGGGGAAGCCAGGGGAAAGCAGGGAGGCTTGCTGAACTCAAAATGTAAGCATCAGCGGGTTTCACAATTTAGAACAGACCATTAAAGAGAGAGGGGAGGGTGAGGGTCAAGGGGCAGGAAGGTACCTACATCTCGATTCTGGAAAACACTGAATTTCAACGGAGACAAACTCAAGATTCAAGTTTCAGCTTTTTATTTGTCACGTGCACGATCGTACGCCAGCACCACTGTGCGGTTCAATGCCTTTCCAGCTGAAGTCAAATTTGACTTTATGTTTCACTCGTGGCAATAAAATTCCACAGTCCTGCCTCGTATGCATTTTCGGTTCCCAAGAACAACAGCACTGACTGAATCGCGATTCATTTCGTCTAAGTAACAAATTGAGCAGGTGATTCTGGCCTTGACACTATGCACAGGTCAGTGACAAAATCTCAACACAAGTGGTCAGCTGGACACCTTAGAGGCGCAGGATAGACACGGGTGCGAACGAAGACGTGTCCCAGCTGCCTTACACTGTAGCTTGACGCCAGTAGTTACTTGGAAAGTTGCGCATTAGAGGCTACAGTGCAGGCTATGCTGCTATCTGGGGCGTAGATCCTACGCCATAGACTGATTTATACTTCAAAGTCCTCGGGTACAGCATAGTCTCATACCCACATTGCAAAGTCCATGTCGAAAACGCATCGGGATGCATTAGCGTTTACACTACAAAAGACACCTGGTCAAATGTGTCCCAGACCACCTCAGTAAGTGGACTGAGTGACCAGATCACAATGCGTCTTGGTAGTCATTTATACTTGTATTTGGTGCTGGCCACTTGCTATCCAATAGCCCAAGACGTATTTTAAAAACGGCCATTGACGCTGAAGTGTTTCCAATGTGCTAACAGATCTAGCTGAAAAATATGGAACATATATTTAAAATCCCAACTTCTTGTCCTTAGTAAACAGTTGGATGGATGGATGGATGGATGGATGGATGGATGGATGGATGGATGGATGGATATATCTAAAATGATATACATTTTATGTATGATGAACATTAGCATAGTAGCATGTGTCAATATAAAGGGATTCTGCAATTATATTAAAACAAAAGTAAAAAATCAAATAAAACAATATAAAATATTACAGCATGTATAAATGCTAAATAGACGCAATATAAGATCATGGTAACATATCTCCACAAAATTGTACCACCTCATCATAATTTTCCGGGTCATAAACACAGTGATTCTTCGTACAGTTTGATTAAATTAACATTATATTAAGATAAAAGGGGGTGCTATTGAGATTCGATCAAAGTGCAGCCCCAGAGTTAATCACAGATATAGGGTTGCCATTCAGGACATTCATCCTCTGAGAGTAAATGATTCTCCGATGTTATGAGGACATTCATTTTCAATTGTCTCTAAAGAACTGTATAAGCAGAAGTGCATTTGTATTCAAACGCAAAATCTGAACAGTCTTATAAGCATTTACATGACATCATTGTAAAAATAAAAAATATATATATTAATTTGCTCTGCCAAACTACAGCTTTAGTCCAAATGGAATTTGTCTAAATAATCTAAAGCAATTTATCAGGCTGCCAAGCTTTGAAATTAAACTACGAGTCAACTGACCATGGGCGGACTGTCAACATACAAATTGTCCTTCAAATGTGAAGTTCGGTTTCTCTGTCTCCTGGGAAAATGATTTAAATTAACGATTCAGATTTTCCCTTTTTGTTTGCAGGATGAAACCTGCAGACTTGAAGCATTATTAAGGTGGACATAAGTCCTTACCTTTCCTTGAATTAATTTGGATCTCTAAACAAGAACAGGCATCATCAGTCTTTGAATCCTGTGACTAATCCTCTGTTTTTAAAGATACACTTTAGACATAGAAAGTCAGAGAACTACATAATTCATTATTGATGAATAGGAGCTGTTTTTCCACTATTATGAAGAAGTGTGTAATTTAGAACTCAAAAATACAATTTGAACACCATATTATCTACAGAACAACCTAAGAACTGAATATCTTTTAATTTATGACACAAATTCTTGAAGGTTTTTCTTGCACATGTAACCATCCATCCATCCATCCATTTTCCAAACCGCTTATCCTACTGGGTCGCGGGGGGTCTGGAGCCTATCCCGGAAGCAATGGGCACGAGGCAGGGAACAACCCAGGATGGGGGGCCAGCCCATCGCAGGGCACACTCACACACCAGTCACTCACACATGCACACCTATGGGCAATTTAGCGACTCCTATTAGCCTCAGTATGTTTTTGGACTGTGGGGGGAAACCAGAGTACCCAGAGGAAACCCCACGACGACATGGGGAGAACATGCATACTCCGCACACATGTGACCCAGGCGAAGACTCGAACCCGGGTCCCAGAGGTGTGAGGCAACAGTGCTAACCACTGCACCACCATGCCGCCCCGCACATGTAACCATGCGATTATATAATTTCTTTGCAGTAATCAAGCAACAATCTGAAAATCGTGAATGTTGTTTTAGCTACATGATATTTTGACAGATTTCTACCTCCACTGCCAAATGTCAATTTCCTTGAATACATTGTGATAATTCCTTAGTCCTGTGGCGTTTTAGTCCATTTGATGTGCTTTTCAGATTAGCAGAACATGACTCTTCAGGTAGAAAATGTGGTCTATGCTTTTTCAGAAGGTGGTATTACGCAGAAATAAATACAGTAATTTCATGGCGTGAATCTGAGAGTTCCTGCAGGCAGATAAATACTGTATTTTTGCAAACGACTTGCTGTCTATAAAACGTTCACCCCGTAATAATAATTCATCTTCCTAGCTGCCTCATGATTTTCCTGTCATAAAACACACTCTGTAAACCAGTATAGAAGTATGCTTAATACTGAGCTGTAATGACACCCAGAGAGCCGATGATTGTCCATAGCAACCAAATTCAAGAAAAGTGCACTTTGTTTCCTACTGACAAGGAGACCTCAAGGACACACTACAGTACTTTCACCCTGGTGCTTTAGTAAAATCCAGTCTCGTATTTATGGTATTATCCGGATTGCTGTAAGAAGCCTGAATATATTTTCTCCGGATGCTGCTGATCAAACACCAACATATTTTGCCTAAAAACGAGGATATTCCCAAACAATCCAACGAACAAACCAGAAAACAAAATATATGCTAATTCTCCCTCATGGCAAAGCTGGAGTTATCGGCACCTACAAAATGTATAGAATGTAAAAACAAAAAAGAGAAAATTATATTTGGCATTCAAATATTTTTTTTGCCTTCAGATAGCACTGGGTTCCTTTTGTGCGGAGCAACTTATCTAAATTGGAACGGCAAAGGGTTAGCCAATCTAATTAAAAACGATTCTAATGTAGTACAGGCCTCAAACAAAACACAGCCTTTACAAACCTAGGATTTCTTGACTCGAATTACATTCTCCAAAGACGGTTCAGGTTGCCACTCCAAGACATCAACTCTGAGCAGCACGCATGGAAATCTATGAGATCCTGACAGAAATAACTACTTTTTCCTTCTCTCTCCATCCCTTTCATTCTCAAGAGGGCCGGACAAGAAAGAAATTTTGGGGGTTTTTTTCCCCCAAGTACAAAAGATTTTATAGACTTGGAACAAGCCATGATGGAAAGTCTCAGACAGTCATCATATGAGGGAACGATGTTGGGATCAGGCCCTATATATGAATCTATTTTTGCTAAATCTAGGGAACCAAACTGCTGTACAGCCATGCTTAGAACACCGGTACAGCATGTTCCTATTACTTCAGCCCATTATCTGGTACCAGTTCTGTCTTGAGCAAGGCTGTTCTCTAAGCTTTCATAGCTAAAGCAGTGGACCCGCACTCATTCACTCCTCCCATTCCATGGCTGTTTCACACACCACAGGAAGCTGTACGACTGGAGAAAAAAAAAAAGTGATTCCGAGATAGCTCAGTGGGAGGTGCAGGTTGCGAACTTATATCCAGTCAGTGGAGAATACATTATGTTCCGGCTCATTAAATTAGATTACTAAAAGCATAACCTGACCTGAAGCCCCACTGACCATCTTTGCAAATAAAATATGTTCCTGCTGATTCCACAGGTGATTTCAGTGGTTTTTCAGAGGCGGAAGCCACTGCTTCGGAGTGGAAGTGAGCGCCGCTAGATCGTCGCGTCACTTACGACAAGTCTGGCGATTCGACTGCTGCCCCACATGAGAGGCAGAGAAGAAAAAAACTCCTCTAAAAAACTGGGATAGGAGATTATCTGCTGTTGGACCCCTGGGTTGCAAGTGGAGATCACGAAATCAGCAAGCCTTCTGGACACGTACACTCGCACGCACCGAGTCGGCAGAGATACCAGGAGAACTGTAGCCGGTGGTCACAAATAAGACGGTTCCTGTCCGGCAGAAGCCTTGAAATGAGCACATAAAAGTGGGCCATTCAGTGGCCATAAACGTGATTCACTGGAGGTGGGTCATTGTCAGGACACTGCAGCTTTGCGAAACTGGCACCATGGGCACGATGTGCTGTCAATCTTTAAACAAACACTCGCACTGACACACTCCTGGGCTTTCAGCAGGACGGTTTCAAACGTAATTCAATTCAGGCATTTTTAATGGAGTAAATGGTGATGGAGTAGGTTTTTGTTCTGAAATAGCTGGGGACCCTGCAGAAGAGCACCCCCCCCCCCCCCCCCCCCACCATGCTGCAGGTGATAATGAGACGCTGATGCACAAAACAGCCTACGGATCAGCTCCATGTGGCAGAACGACAGGAACCTTCAAACAAGTTGGCACTCACATAATTGATTCTCGAGAAAAGATTATAAAGTGCCACAGTTTTAAAAGTCACCAGCCAGCGCCGTCACAGTACAGGCCAAAAACGGAGCGAGACGTGCCTTCTGAGGTAAACGAATCCCCAAAGGGCCGGCAGAGAAGCCAGAGGGAAGGCCACTTGACCATGGAGCCGTGGAATCAGACTACCCACAGACCAGGGCAGTGTAACTGGACAAGGCTGGAGGTTTAAGCAGATCAAATATGCTTTCAATTTCTCAAAGCATAAATAAATCAAACAGAAATTCCAGAACTAGTTCCCAATTTAGCAACCAATAACAAGAGGGCAGCTCTGAAACCTGGCCAATGAGCAATTAGTACAATAATGCCATCAGGATAAGTCCTCTCAAGTGAGCGCGGAAACCTTCACAATTCAACAGTGTCCAATCCAATAGCCTCCAACAGGTAGACGCCCTACGGCTGTTTAATCAGACCTTTCCAGATGGGAAATATCACTTCAGGAACCACTGCATATGGTCCAATGCAATTCTGAATATATAACAATGCTATAAACATTTAACTGCAAATGCTTGGAGTACAAACACTAACGCAGTACTAGTGTCCAGCATGGTGTGTAATTGGATTTATGGAAGTAATTAACAGGCTGCCTCAGTGTTTTCAAATGATGGAAAAACCGTGAAAGCCAGAGAAGCCCTACATTAATCTATTTTTGAGGTATATTATGGGAATTCTCCCTTGGACCGCATATCAGGATCGTGCTGAGGACAGCGTGCAAAGAGCACACAGAAATTGGGTGACAGCAGTGATAACCTCCGGGCCAAAGAAGACAGATGATATGCATTATACAATTTGCTACATTTAAAATTAATTCACTCTCATTAGGAATGGACAACAGGGCACCTGCACTTCACGGGTAAATTGTAGATAATCCGTGACAGATTGTGGAAAAACACCAAAGACAAACTGCTCACACGTGAATCGTTTTTTCCGGGAGCACATTTTAGGAGTCCCCACATACTGTATAACTTAATAGAATGTCTTCACTCAAAACCCCCCAATATTCATATTAATAAAATCAATTAGGAATGAACCTCTCTTTCTAATGCTAAATTTAGACTAATGATCCTGATTGCTCAGAAATCAGAGACCATTGATGAAGTCATGAAATCCCTTTGAAGAAAATTAAAACTTTCTTCGTGAGGGCAGAAGAGAAGAGAAACTGAAGGGGAAGAAAGTTGGTAGATGTTGTCAAAAGAGATGAAGGTCTCTCCAGTATGCAGTGAATGAAAGAACGAAAATATGTAGCTACTGCAAATTGAAACATTATATAGCTGGACCAGGAGGTACAGGAGGCATCCAGCGACAGATTTAAGAAAGTAAGGAAACAGTCCCCAATGTCTTCTACTAGGCATAATTAAAAATGTAAGAGCTGGTTAAAACAGCAAGAACTAAGATTGTTGTTATTATTAGTAGGTGCTGTCAGTATTGTCTCTTGGCAACCATACACATGCCATTTCTCAGTAATGTGTGGTCTTCTGTCTGGATCACCAGGCATCCCAATGGTGAGCTTGTTATCAGACCACTTCAAACAGAATTAAACACATGGGTTACTTTAGCCAGGCTTCAGAACTACTCAGCTACAGAATCTCACATTTATTCCAAGATCCAGCTCGTTTCTACAAACTCACTTGAGTGTCCTTCAGGTTCTCCAACAATTTCCAACAATCTGAGATCAGATTAACGGATGGCCTACGTTGCCCGTAGAATCTGAGTCGGGGACTGTGTGTATATGAGGGACTTGCGATGGCCTCATATTTCCCAGGATGTATTGTACCTTATGACACACACTTCCACGAATGATCATCCCAGTGCAAATGTCTTTTTTGTGGATAGATATATCGGATCACCATATATGAGGGTTGCCAGATGGAGGTCAGTCATCAGTCTGATATTGAGGTATAGCACAACAAAATTCACCAAACCATTTTTTGTTCCACAAAACAAAATATATTCTGCATCATGACAAAAGAAACTCTAAATACAACGAACCACCACAAACAAACAAACCAGTTTACACCCAGTGCATAACCAGCTGGTACAGTAGCACACCACAAACTCCACCCCCCGCAACTCAGCTGACCATATGTATACATTACAGTTCAATCAGGGTCATACCAGGGCACTTGCAGACGGAAAGCCTGAAACGGAATAGATGTGGAAGCTCAGGACTCATGCCACTGGCCCAGTTTTAAGCAGAGACAAGCATTTATTGGAATAAAGAACAGACCAAATGTCACAGCCATCTTTGCAGACGGGAAGTTGTTTCGCATTATTTATATAATACACTTGGAAGCATATGGGCATTACTTGGACGGTGTACAGTATCTCAGCTTGGGGCATCTGAGAAAGCACACATGGGCATTACAGACAGCCAAGGCTGACAGAGAGGCACCTAAAATAAAGAGACGAGAAGGATAATGCTATCCTGAATGAATTTCATCAGCGATGAGTCAAACTGGACCCAGTATTAACCGAATTTGCATTTAGGAACGTGGAAATACCGAGCTGTTTGTTTTCAAACGCAGGCGGAAATTTCAAATTCAGACTTTTAATTCAATCTCCAGATATAAAAAGCGAATTATCAAAAGAATAAAAAATGCAATATATACAGCTCCTGTTTAATTCATTCATCTCTTTCAGTACATGCATTCGGCTTTTAGATTCAGTTTGAAAATAGTGGGGAGTCACTAGAGAGGAGGGAGAACATGCATGGACTTTCAGTCTATAGTCAGGAAAAAAGGCAAGAAATTTCCAGTATTTGTCCTGGGCTCTGTCACCACACTGGGTATGAACAAGAACAAACGATTAAAATCCCACCAGTAAAATGGATGTCTATACACTTCGATTTTCTGCTCTGTGCTTCCTTCATAACTTTCTGTTATGAAAATCTACTGGGTCTTGTTTTGCGGTTGTGGTTGCTTATATTTTCTTAGCAAGTGGAATTCACCAAACAAAGTAGGTAGAATTGTTGGTCTTTGTACTGTCCCTTGCAATCTGTGAGGCACCTTTTTTCACAGTTAGGTCTGTAAGACATGCTTGACACATCCATCTATGGATTATTCATCCTATTAGCACCATTGTAAGAATATTACGCAAGCTGGCTTAATGTCAGCCAAATGGCCTGCTTGTTAAATGCCGGTAAAGTTGAGAGATGAGAATAAGAAAAAAAAAAAGTGTTTAAGATATTCAGCTGTCACACATTTATTCTGTAGCGTGCAAATTTATATAAAAAAAATATACAGCAGGTACAAGTGATATGTGCGTCAACAGTCTACATAGCCATTCCATCGCCTTCACAGCAGAGTGCCAGCATTTTCACTTTGAAAATGAATTTAAAAGTCCGAGTCCGTGTGCTTTTAGAGTTTAATGAATTTATCAAAGCTTGCATAAGGTAGCTCAGGGGGAAGAACTGTAGCCTCATGCCTCCAGAACTGTGGGTTGGATTCCCACACCCGGCTCAGTGCTAATAGTCTTTGCATGCACTGCCTGTGCGTGGTTACGTGTAGTGGTGACTCCAAATTACCCACAATGCACAACTATGTGTGTCACTGTATACCCTACACTGGCATCCCATTCACGGTGCCACCTTCCTTATGCTTTCTGGGACAGACTCCAGACTTACAAATAGTTACAAAATGCACGTATTGTCAAATAAAAAATTACGTAACTAAATATGGCAGCATTAATTCCACATGACTGTGGACAAATGTTGTTACATTCAGCACTAAACAATCCTGATATAGTTACAAGGAGCTGAATACCATTGTAACAATGCTGAAAATGAAAAACATAAAAAACTTACTTTAAATGGTTAAACAATATATTCATTTTAAAAAGCAGAGATGCTTCAAATACTATACTCAGGACGTAGCGCCGCATTCTGGAGTCAGTGACAATAAACTAGAAGACAGTCTTCCCAAAACAAATTTCAATTCCTTGCACGTAGGAAATCTATTTTGTATTTTATTTTTTCACCCCACAACCCTGTTCTGGATACGCGGCTGGAAGATGGATGGATGTATTTTATTTTTTCACTAAAACGGGAAGTTTAATGAGCATGTGGGTAGGAAATACATGTGTAAGCTTTCAAATCGTATTTCATAACTTGTAAAAATCTGAAAAAATGCCCAAGCATTCACGTACAGCATTCATCTACAAGCTCCGTGCCCTGCAATCAATTATTATAAATGCAAAAAAAAAATTAAAAAAATCTGGCACTCGGCTTAATAAATTTCCTTCCATTCCAGCATGTTTTCTGGTTGTTTGTGCCAGGCAACACTGTTGTGAAGGTAATGCCATCAATTCAGCCAACATTACTCAGTGGAGCACCAATTTTATTTGTTCTAAAATCATATTCACCTTTCTCCCAGTTAAGAGCACTTCACCAGTACAGCACCAATGCCTTCATACTCTTTTTTTTTTCCTCATTTCCTAACCAAGCGTTTCTGAAATTCAATTACATATTTGAGATTTTTCAGAAACAACAATCATTATCCTATTATGTAGGAGCTCATGCCAGTTTATTTAGAAAGACAGCCAACTGCTTGGTGAGTTGCCATTCAAGGTTGCAGCAAGTAGCATTTGATGAAAATGGGGGGGGGGGGGGGGGCGACACCAAGGACACAAAATGAAATTTTATTTTTAAATGGAGACATTCATCCTAAAAGAAACTGCAAAAAATCGTGACTATTTAACACAATATATTTGTTTAACTCCACTGCCATCCATAAAAACAGAGATCGTACTGCATGATCAACCACCCCCCCCCCACCCCCGGCCCACCCCAAACACACCTTGTCAAAGTGTATAGTTGGTGACCCCCCCCCCCCCCCCCCCCCAATGCCCTTCCAAAAAAATCTTGAGCCTGGCTATCAGATTAGCTCTGGTACCGACGCTGCTCATAAACTACCTGCTCCGTCTATAAACCGGGTCGGTCACAGACAGTTTCTGCATCCTGCTGACCCACCAGTCGTTCACATCAGTCAGTCCATTCAGACGAGGCCGATCTCAGGAGCACTGGCAAGCGTCTCCAGAGCCTGGGATTGAGGGAACATGGATTCTGGGCCAACCCTGGCAATTACTGCTGTAGCAAACACCCCCATCGCACCAAGAGCGGTGGGAGGGCAGAAGTATCACCCCCAGCGACCTGCTTCTGATGCAGCTCTATGTTTCACCTATCAGACCCGTCCAGTCTGCTTCACTGGAGCAGTTTGAACGCTCAGAAATACCATCCTCCTGTTCGCCATATAGTCTGTCTGGGGACCCAGTTCTACTCCCCGGCCCACATACTGTAAAGTGGGTAAATCATAAACCTCCTTGAAATTTTGAGGTGACATCATGGTGGGGGTCTGCCACACCCCATTTTGGGACATTTGGACACAGAATGGATACCATATGCCAGATGATTGTCTTACTATTGCTTGATAAAGCTGTATCCCAAACTAAGTGCTAAATCCCCCCCCACCCCATTGTTAAAATCGCAGAATCCATCCATCTTCCACCTGCTCATCCTAGACACATTCACAGGAAGTCTGGAGGTGACCCCAGCAATGCAGGAATGCAACCTGGGCAATCACACACCACGGCCCATTTGAAGGCACCGGCTACTGTAGCCCATAAGTGACAGTGTGCAAACTCCACACAAAGAGGAGGTGCTGCCCACTGAGCCACTGTGGCAGCCCATCCATAGATCATTAAAACGCCCCCTACAGGTAGAACTGCACATTGACATCCTACTGCAATTACAGTATTTGACTTTTTTTCTTTTAATCATGGAGGAACATGCTGCAAAGGACATTTTATACAGAATATATGCTAGCTTTTCTAAATCCATTACATATATATGTCCTTTAAAAATGAGGTAATCAAACTGCTATGAAAATCTCGAAAGGATACGTTCAGTGACTTTGAAAGGACAATATTTTGCGGCGTAAACAGACTGCATAAATCCCTTACTTCTCATGGAAGGCGTAAATTGAAAAATTTGATTAAGAGCCAGTTGAAAAGTGAAATGGAATAAGTAAAAAAGTATATAATGCAGACAAGAAAGGGGCTGTCAAAAGATGAAAAAGCATGTTTATTTCACATATGAATAGTAATGTAACTTTCACCCTCCCCCCAAAAAAAACTGCTAAATATAAAAGCCAGTGTACGTTCTTTTATGTACTGTGTCATTTCCCTCTCGATTATACCCCCAAAATGTAAAATAAACCATAATAATATTAAAAAATATAATAATTCAATTCAAAATCTAAAATGCCAAATATAAAAATGAAATCCAATGGCAGTGGTGGTTATGAATTAGGAATAAGAGATGCATTTAACATAAAATACAAAACAAATAAGACAAACACACGATGTTTTACCAGTGTTAAAAATTATCTTTTAGTGTCACTTTTTAAGAAACACACGCAAATTCCAAACAAAAAGTGAATGGCTAACAGGGGAAACCACTGTAAAATTGGCTGTTTCATGCATTCACGCCTAACGATATATTAACTTCGGCTGTCTGATGGGACGAAGAGGCAGAGCACGCTGATGCACCAAGCCATTGTGTGAGCGCAAAGATCTTCACGTTGGAGCCAAACTAAGATGATATAGAATCCATTCATTAAGTTCATGGTGAGCAAACTCGCAACTGACACCATTAGCATCTATACTAAAATGACATAAATTCTGTTTGGTTCCGGAAGCTATTAGACACCAATAAATGCATTATTGCCATGAAGATGTAAAAGAGCTTATATTTCAATAATTTTACGGGGTGCCTCTGATACATACTAAATCCTGCACCAAAGGTCCTCTACAGTTTTTCAGTTTTCCCTAACTAACCCAAACTACCACACTGGCACAGTGCATATTATTGTTCTACTGGGCTGGTTGTCTAAATCCAGCTAGATCCCTGTAAACCATCCTGTTCTTCTCTCTTTTGAATAAGTTCCCTCTCAAATTTAATTTTGCATGGTGGACCACTGACTCTTAATTGCCCATGGAAGTATGCCTGTGATGAACAGGCAACCTGTCGTGAAAGTTCCACAGAATGATGAACTGTGCAGGAGTGGTATGCATGTTCCTTTGCTTCCTCAGGCTATCATTGCGTTTCCAGCTAATATTTGTAATTTGTTAGCAGGTTTTTTTTCTGCCTGTCACTAAACCACCTGCCAAGGACAGGTCAAGATACCCGGTTCAAAGTCGCGGTAGCCGCGCAGCCTGCAGTGCGAAAAACGTAACCAGCTAAAACACACAGAACAAGAGGACAGCTGGCAAGATCTGCATATTCATGTTACGCAGCCCTCTTAGGGTTTTCTACTTGCTTCTATTGCACAGAACAGTCCATGACGGACAAGAAATAAGGCTGTTCTGCATACTACACAACGAAGGGACTACAGAGAAGAATAATATGTTTTACAATTTACAATTACAATTAACTTCCACAAAGTCTGGATGCTCCAGTTTTGACACTTTACACTAACGCGGAGCCAAAATGGATGGGTAAATGCACTTAATTCCCATCACTGGGTGTAGCATATTGATTAACGGGTTTTCAGCCAAGCGTACATATCAATATCTTTGCCCTTGAGGTTCAGGTAAAAGAAATTCATTGCCGGAATATTGAATTAATGTGTTTCAATTATATATATATATATATATATATACAGCAGCCCAGTTTTATTGATAAACGTTATGACTTGTTTGTACATACATTACAATCTTCGTTATGACATATGCATAACTGTTCCTTTTTCAATTCCGCAATTAAATTTCAGAACTGGGTGGGAAGAAACATCTAAACGCATCTGCTTAGCATACAGAGGCATATTCCAGAAGGTATACAGTATGTTGGCTGGTAATATTGCGAAAAGTACAGAGTTTATTATATTCTACTAAAATTATCTTGCGTATAAATGATATTACGCATTAACTTTGTTACTCGTTTTGTCAACTGTCCTCAAGACCGAAATGGATAATAGGCGTTTTCTTTTGTTTATTATTGTTGTAATATGCATCGTAGAAAAGGGTGAACATGTTAATAAAGCGTAACTAAAAGCTTTATGTTACTTTTGCTTCAGAAATGCAGCTGTTGCAATCTCCGAATTCACAACTGAAATCGGAGAAAACAATATTCATATGAAAAATAATGAAACATCAGTTTGGGGACTAATTTAGTAAGGGGCAACTCATAATAACAAATGTGTATTTGTTCTGAAAGGAAATAATAAGAAATTACACTGTATGTTAAACCCCATAACTTATTATTACCACTCACTGCAAACTATGCAATGTAATCTTAAGCTATACCTTATCGCTCATTTTTTCTTAATTCATTAAGGGTAGAAAATCGACTTTTTAAGTAGGTTACGAGTCCGTTTCACAAAGTCCGTGATGAATTATGACCCCCTCGTATAAGTATAAGCTCAGCATTTATACTGTAAATGGCAACAATCGTGAACGCCATGCATGTCCTCGCTGTCCCCATTTGTTTCATGCACTAAGTGACACCATCGCTAGCGCTGCCCCAGTGCAGCCAAACTGCAAAGTCCGACACACGGTGCGTCCCTCCGAGGACACCGGAGTGCCTGATATCACATAAAGCACTGATCGGAGCGAAACTTCATTTTCTGCGGCGACAACCAGAACAAGCCAAGTGCTTCAAGTGGCTCCGAAAACATCTCCCTGCAAATCTCACGGCATAACCGCTTAACGTGAAGGTTATACCAAAAGCCTCTTTGGGATATTTTAAAAGCGCTCATTTTCCTGGGAGACCATAACTCCAGATTTAAAACGCCAGAATGAATAAAAAAAGAAGCGCTAAACCTACCAAGCTTTTCGCCTCCATCCCACCGAAATCAGTAGTGGTACTGATGCTACGACTGTCCTCTGATCAGCATCTCTGAACAAGGCGCTATCCTTATCTAGGAAACGTGATAGCTGAATGCGGGGGTAGGATTGGCTCACTGCTTGACAAGAGAGCGGGCGAATGAGGGGGCTCCGCGAGGTGACTGATAGCCAATCAGACAGAAAGATATTTTGCTTAGCATGGTAGATTGACGTTAGTAACGCACCGATCTCTTTCCATAGTTTGCAGTTTGGTGGTTTTACGTGTAAGTATTTCGGTAAATGTCGCTAAGGTTTGGAAAAGGATTTTCTTTTCTTTGAGTTTTTGATATTTTTTCTGTTGACTTTAAACTTTAAGTTACAGTAATTTTTTAGACAAAATGGAAACAAATCGGCATAAAAACGTGGTTAAGTACACAAGTTGAACAGCTCACATTGCTTTTTCGAAAAAAAGCCTTACCTCTTACCCTATAGTGTGATACTGTACATGCCTAATTAGTCGAAACATGTCCTTAGGTTTTCAGCTACATAATTAGTTATAAATCTGAAAGACATTGGCGAAAATTTGGAGGAATGTCTAAAAAATGACAAATATTTGTACAGCTAAATATGTGATCTGCGAAATTTCTAATGTAGTCCGAAGTTAAACGGTCTAGCAAACAAGTGAGTAAAAGTGACATCTGTATGTAACGCGTGAATAAAGGCGCATTGTTTCAAATGCCGTGATACTCTGATCACAGATTTGGTTTAGATACATAGAAATCTATTCGCACTACAATCCCTGTAATGTTAAACAAACCTTAATTATGTAGCATTTTGAAATTATACAAGCACATAATATCGCCCCTTTGTATTAACTAAATACGGTGCCAATTCGAATGAAAGGAACGTGGGTTCTGAATAATAAATTACAAGGTGCCACAAGTGTGTGGTTAAAATGAACAGATTTTCTATAAATTTAAACAAAAGAACAGCAACAGGGTGGGGCTTATTGACATGGGGGATTTAAGACGTTTTTGGTAATACTAATATGAACTGCCATAAATAAAAAAAAAATGCAATTTTGAATGTTGTAATGTATTTCCACCAACAATTTATGATTTTAAAGCCATTTGAAATAAAAATTCTTTAATTCAACTATTACGTAATTCATTAATGAGCTTAAGCCAATGGGAAATTGAGGGTTTTCCACTGGGTACACGTGTTTGGCTGACAGATTTCTCCATGTATCTTTCTAAACAGTTCGATGATGCGGAGCACACTTTAGTGGTGCCAAAGTTCCTTTTTTATTCACTGTCCAAAACCACGTGCTGAGTTTGACAGTATGTCTTAGCTAGAGAACATACAGCCACATCAAGCAGGCAGGTGGCCTTCCTGAATGCAGCTGTTTGTCTCCGCTCTATGGTCTGAAAATCCACAGTGGTAAAAAAAAATTATATTACCAAACGCTAAAACAAGAATAACACTACACATGTTCTCATAATCAGCTTTAATCTGTAACGCAAAGCACTTCAAATTTAAAGAAACATATATCACTCTTCCGTTAAACAACAGCAGTTTCTTTCCCCTATATTACCATTAGTTATCCATAGTTTTTTTCATTACCAATATATTCACACAGGGCATCTTTAATTTGACACTGTACATGATAATCCTCATAAGATAAGGCGAATTACGTGGTTTAGTATTTTAAGGCACAGGTGTAATAGAACTGTAACATTATTTTAATGGCTGGTAAATGACGTGAAATCTGTCCAGCATATATACATTCGCGGTATAAATGAGCCTGGCTCATTTAGCAAAATTAGCATTTCACCTGTTTGAATGTGTGTTCAAAATATTACTATTTCAAATTACAAAATAAAGACAAAAAGTCAAAATACCTCAGTACATTTCTGCGAGGAACGCAAAGCTATATATATATCTAAATATAAAAATTTCCAACTAATATTCTTTGGTATGTTAATGTATTTTAACATGTGCTTGCTGACCAAGCATATCTGTAAAGGGCAGTTTGCATATATTAGATTTTCCTGCATTACCAGTTTATACTGGTATTTAAAGGAGGAATTCAGCTTACTTATGGTTCCACAGAGATTTATATGTGACAGACGAAAAACGTCCTGGTTAATGTCTATAACAGCATATCTGAAATTGATTCATGTAGTTTTTATGTCATATATTTTATTGTGCTGTTAAAATGAATTTGAGCTCATCTTATACAACATATGCTTCGTTGAAATCTATCTCCCATAAGGTTATTGTAAAGTATGCCCAATACCTTGTATCAGCCAGGTGGGCCTTTAATTAAGCCAGCCAGCATTGCAACTATCCACTAAGGATACAAAATCAGCAGGGAAAAGGGGAAGGTCTAAAATCAGGATACAGGAATTCTTTCAAACAAAGCAAATCAAAACATGGTCAAATGCTTATATGAAAAAAAACATTCAAAACTAGCACAGATGATATAAACCGAAGTATATATTTTATCAAGCAACAAAAATTGCCTCGATCATTTTTTTTTCTGAAATGCACACCAGGTGCTTTCAAAGGCAAGTTTTAAAAATGTCATTCTGCAATCAGAAACCCAGGCAGAATTTTAACAGAAAATTTAACAAAAAAAAAAAACAATTCTATAAGCGTACATTTCATTTGATTTAATACATCTCTCCATGGACAAAACGATTAGGTGAGTTTAAGTGTATAAATCTAGTCTGGTTAACAATAGAATGTTGCATTATAAGTTTTCCCTTAAAACAAGCATGGTTTATTCATCATTGTCATAATGTCTGTTTCTTTTAATAAGTTCCTCCAAAGACAGGGTCTCCCATTCATTCCTCCTCAAGTCATTTGTTCCGGTTCCAGTTTGTTCCAAAGCACTGCAGACATTTGTGGGAAAAAAGTCAGGGCAGCAATCTGATCCCCCTTGTTTTGAGTCACTTGATTCAATTCCAAAATCCAGAAGGTCATCCAAAAGAGAGGTCAGAGGCTTTTCTTTGGAAGGATCACCAGCCGTCAGACTACAGCCACTGTCGAGTCCTGAAAAAACGTCCTCCAGGAAGCTTAAAGAACTCAACGGTGCTACCTTCTCACAGAATAGGGTACTTTTTTGAAAAAAGTCATTAGATACACTATTCTCTGCATCCTCTGTATATCTGCCACCCGACGGTACAAAAGCGTCCTTTTCTTCGGCCAGCTTTAAGGCACTGTAGGTCTGACTCCATCTCAGACTTGTCTGACCGTCCTCCGGATCATTAACACGTAGACCTTCTTCGACGAGATACTCAGGTGTGACCTTTACGGTGGAGCCACCTGGAACATTATAAGTCATTTTAACGTTATCAAATTCCAGACACAAGGCCTTGTTCTTGAATAATAACCGGTTGTTGTTGTTGTTATTGGAGTTTGCATTTTCTTCCTCGTGCTGTGCCACCTCGCCATCGATCACTGTTACCGGCACGCTCTCCGACATCCTACTCTCCCCACTATCCTCTTTTTCACTTACACCTCCAGCACGCTCTGCCTTCTCGGCCCACTCTCTATGCACAATAGCCTGCACACTCTCCACCTCCTGACATACTCCAGCATCATTAGCTACTTCTTCTCTACACGCGTCACTTGTTCCTCTACTTCTAGGTGCACTCCATTCTGGCTCTGCCGCGTTTATCTCATTTTCTGACTCTTCAAGTTCCAGAGCTGGATGTAATTCTACATCTATTGGGTTGGTAGTAGATGTTGCAACATCCGCGGGCACCTCCAAGTGTGTGGCATGAATTTCAGCTGCTGCATTGTCTTCATTTTCTGGGATGTTTTCCATAAGCCCAGTTTCCATAGTTTCACTTCTCTCTGTCAGAGAGGATTCTTTGGATGTTCTCAAATGCTTTGGTACTTCAGGGACAGTCTTTGGAAGGCTGTGTTCGGGAGGCCAGCTTGGCTTGGTTAGCTTCACTTCATTATCAATGATAAAAGCATTCTTTGGTGATTCGGCCTGAGGGGGCCAGACAATCGCAATCTTGTTTTGCGGCTTCCTGGTTTCATCATGTGGTTTGTCGACATTGGTTGCCTTTGTCTTGGGGATATCGTTCTCTGCTGCGCTTATGCCGCTGCTTGAAACAGATCTTTGTGAAAAAGGCTTCTCAGAGGAGGGCTTTTCCGTGATTTTCTCTGACGTACTCTTTTGCATTTTGGAGTTCCACAGCTCCTTGTGAGCCTTCTGTCCAAATCCTTCGTCATAGTTGCCTTTGGACTTGAATAATTGTTTGTAATGTGGCTTGCAATACAAATGTCCATGGAGAGAGGCATAGTTGCCAAGGCTGCAGGAAAGAATTCAAATTAACTTTATTGAGAAACAAAAAAGCAGCCCAACTGTATTAAAGTTGGAGGGACCTACATGAGTTTATGTGTGATTATGATGACGCAGCAACGGCATTAGGTGTACTTGGAATTACCTTAGCTTAGCATTGCAGTGGAAACAGCAGAAGCAGGACCTATGGAAGTTTTGTTTGTCTGCGACCAGTGACTCCATTGGATACACCCTCTTCCGGCAGGCCGCGCACAGCTCCGACTCGGGAACTCGAGTTTTCTGAAAAGAATGCAACTGAATTAGGACCCCCAAAGACAATTTATTAAAAATGTGTAAAGAAATCTCCAACAATAGCATTAATTTACCATCTTCAGTTATGTTTTTTTTTTTTGTAACAGTGCATTACAATATCTTATTATTCAATAACTTCTGTATGGTAATATCAGTAAAACATAATTTAAATTGTAATTTAATGTACTTTTTAAAAGTAAAAAATATTGTAGCTAATTAATCATTTGTTATGATAGTACTAAACATAGTCTGTGTGGGTTTAAAGATTTTAAATGTAAATTTAAAAATATAGCCTTAAAAACAAGACCGACTCAATTAGTCACAACATTAAACAAAAATCGTGCAGTTCAGCCCCAAGGGTAAAGTAGTCTTTTTAAATAGGAAGCGTCACAAAAAATTTTGTTTCATTTCAAAAGTAACTACAGTGGTTTCTTTATAAATGATGATATAGCTTGGATTACAAGCAACATATCAAATTCTCATATACGAAGTAACCTAAAACCTAAATCACGCGCAAAACTGAAATAGATTTTACATTTCTTTGTAACTGTTAGTTTTTCCACTATTCATTTATCTAGTTTGGGGTTTCAATGGAGTTCCTGGAGGAAACTGTCATGAATGGTACCAGAACTTGCAAACTCCCGTATGTGTGTTATTATATTCAAACCTCATTATTTCTATATTTAACACATTTATTCATTTCTTGGGCTAACGATTAAGAATAGAATATCTGAATACAGAAGCAAATATAACATGCTGATATTCCACACACCTGCGGTATGACATGCACAGCAAAGTAAGAAAACTGCAGTCTCGCTCAGCAGGCAGCGAAACTAATGGTGAAACTCCTTAGCGCATTCCTTAGTACAAAAAAGCAGTACAACTTACTTTGTGTATAGTTATAAGTAGTTAGTTATACATAACTATACTTTGTGGGCACAGTCATAAGCTCAATACAGATATAATTTCCTTCATTCAGTATTGCTATATCCCAAAATAGATGTAACAAATAATCATTACCATTCTTTTTGTGAAAGTTTTCTATCCATCCATTTTCCAAACCGCTTATCCTACTGGGTCGCGGGGGGTCCGGAGCCTATCCCGGAAGCAATGGGCACGAGGCAGGGAACAACCCACACTCACACACCATTCACTCACACATGCACTCCTACGGGCAATTTAGCAACTCCAATTAGCCTCAGCGTGACTTTGGACTGTGGGGGGAAACTGGAGTACCTGGAGGAAACCCCACGACGACATGGGGAGAACATGCAAACTCCACACACATGTGACCCAGGCGGAGACTCGAACCCGGGTTGAAAGTTTTCTACTCCCAGAAAAAAAAGAAATGGAAGAATCTCCATTCAAAATTCCAATGAAACAAGACTTGTTAGTTAAGGTGATAAATACACACTTTTTTGCAAATGCATAAACACACTGTTATTGTTTATTAGCCTCTTCATGCTCCACAGCACAGTTTACCAGTCATGAGCGTCTCTTGCTGACGGGATACTGTCTGTGAAGTCTTCTGTTCTGTTACGTTATAGCCCAGGCTCTTGAAGACGCTCTCGCTTTCATTCCAGGTTTTTTGGAAGTTCTTCAGTAGTTCTTCAGGGGTGCTGTCCGTCAAGACATCTAGCCCTTGGACCTTGCCCTTCACTACGTCTGCATATGTGGGAGGGGCACACCGGGTCGTGATGTGTTCTGAATGCTGGGAGACTGTCGTGGCACATCTTGACCCGCTTATCTTATTACCAAATTCATCGATGCTGGAGAACGTCTCGCTGACTGACTGACTCCCGGAAAACCCCATTGGTTCGGTCAATCCTGACTGCAATGCCTCCTTCTGGATGGGCGGGGGAGACGTCTGCCATGAGCCCTTCTGCTGTCTCCAAGGGTTTGTCTGCTTTGAACCATCTGTCATGATTTCACGCATCTCTGACTCTGGCTTCTCATGTTTATGCTTTTGTTCCTTGACGGAGGAACTCTGCTCGCCCATTTCAAACATAGTTTTAATGGTCTTGATGTTGAATGTTGGAACCGGTTCCACTTGAGTTCCTTTTTGGTCGTCTTCAGGATCAGCGTCTTCAGTGTCACTTCCTAGTCTCTCTGCAATTAGAATAGGCTCTTTTCTTGTATAAACCTTCTGTTCTGGTGATTCAAATTTGTGGACAAGTCCAGAGAGATTTACCCATGGGACCTCCTCTTTTCCTTTTTCTTTGGCTTCTGTCTCTTCTGTGTCTGGGCCTAAGCGTTCTGGGATTTCAATAGGGTCCTTGCGTACATACATTCTGTTCACCTCAGCCTTCTGAGCCTCCTCAAAGAATTCTTTCTTGTCTTTCACTGATGCAGTTTCTAGCGTCGCCTCCGAGACTTCTGACGTCTCCACGACATGCGTCTCAATTTTGATCTGACGATGGAACGATGATGGCGATTCTACAATTTCAGATTTTTTCTCGGCTATCTGCGCGTGTTGTGACAGAGGAGGTGGAGACGCCCCCTGCGAAAGCTTAGCAGTGGTGTCCTTCAGCTTGGCCAGCTTGTCTGATCGGCTGAATGTTGGAGAAGGACTGGCCCTGTTGATCTGAGATGTTGTTGGGTCAAACATCCGTGGTGGTGGTTCAGGGGGAGTGCACGATCTGTGCATTGGTGGAGGTGAAGGGCCCACTCTTTGTGGAGAGCTAGCCCTCCGTGTAGATTCTATGGTAATATAAGTAGGTGATGGTGAGCGCATTCTGATTAAGGGTGAGGTCCCTCTAGAATCAGCTTTCTTTGTGTCAATGAACTTTTGCTTCATGCTTTCGTGAGAAGTCCTTCCCTCTCCCAATACTTTGTTATGAGCCTCCACTTTTGACGAGCCAATACTTATTTTCGATATTGCTCCACCAACACCTATCTTTTCAGATGCCAGTCCACTTCCAGGCTTTTCCGTGGCAGCGATGCTTCCTCCTAAATTCAAAACTTTCATTTGCGCAGCCGATCTTACGTAGACTAGGATGTCTTTCAGCTTCTCAATATTATCATCCGGTCTGACTTCTAAACTCCTTTTTGCCGCTGGATCTATTAGCCAGCTAGGGATTTTGATGAGGAGAGTCCTTACTGCTTTAGAGTCAATTTTCCCAGATGGTTCAAGTAAAACATCAATTTGAGAAAGCAACCTGTGTATTTCTTCACATTTTTGTGAGGCCTGCTGATTGGCCACCGAAGATGTACTTTCACCCTTTTGTGATGTTTTTCCTGTTAGCTTAACACCAATGTGTCTACTTTCAATTTGTGGTTTATCCTGAATCTGTGGCTTACTGGTAACATCTTTTTGCATTTGTGAGGTCTCCATTTGTTTTTCAACTTGAACTGTGCTTTGTTGCTGGAAGCTTTGCTGAACGTTGCTTTCTGTGATGATCACTTCTTCACTGACTTGATCATGTCCCCCGTGCTGCGCTTTGGCCTTCTGCATTTTTCTAACCTCCTTTTCTTGATTTCCCTTCATACATGACATCTTCTCTTTAGGAATAACAACAGTTTTCTCCTTGAATTTCTGCTTGGGTTTCAGCATTTGTGTTTCCAGCTTGCTGTCCTTTACAGCTGCAGCCTTCTCAACATGCTTCTCAGCTTCGTTGACGATTTCTGTGCTTTCCTGCACACAGCTTTCTGTAACTTTGGTGATTTCGCGAGTCATCTGAGAAAAAGCTTTTCTGTCTTGTTTACTTAACTGCTGCTTATTAGTAGCTTCTGCCGAAGATTCTTTCTTCTCAGTCTCCAGATTTTCCATCTTGTCAATTTTTGGAATCTTCACTGTTTTAACCTTGAAATTTGGAGTAACTTTCGGGATTTTTGTTGGTTGGAGAGGAACTTTACTCACTTCCCGGTTTAAGGAAACATCGGTTTGTTTCATTTCATCGGTTTTCAGAGAAGTTGAAGTTCGCATCTGAAGATTAGTGAAGTCTTGCACGACAGTCTGTTTAGAAATGTTGCTTTCTTTCACGACATTCTGAAGTTCTTTGTCAACAGCTGATGCAATTTTTCTAGCAGAGGGCTGACCCCTTGAAGGAATTAAAGGTTGGACTGATAAACCCCTTGATGGTGCCTGCACAAGCGCACCGAGTGACACTGTGTCTGATATAATTTTATCGATTATTGCTTCTGCTTCTTTCTTAGTTGTATCAGTGCTCACTGCTTCTCCCTTAGCTGTGTTGTCTGTGGCAGATGCTTCAGATGCAGCCTGAATAAAGGGTTGCACATCCCCATCACTTGCTGGAGAAGCTGGAGCTGTACCAACTCTGGTCTTCTCACTCTCCTCCCTCTGCTTGCGATACTTTTCCTCTGCAATCATCAGTGGAGTTTTGAATTTCCTCACACATGTTTTAGGCCTCGCAGGTACCGGTTCAACAGGTGGAGGTGGTAGTTTTATCTGAGGCTTATAAACTTTCTTCACCGGACCAGGTGAGTCTTCTTCTTGTGATGCAGTTCTCAGTGAATCTGTCGGAGCTATTTTTATTGCTTCCTCTTGTTTCCTTATTTCCTTTATATTTTGGCTGGATGTGGACAGGTCAGGTGCTATAATGGTCTGCTGTGCGGGCACCTGGAATATCTTGGTTGAAGGTGGTGGAGGAGTCACTTGGTTTTTCTCCACGTTGATCGGCCCTTGCCCAAACTGCTTATGTGCCTCAGGCTTTGGGATCTTATATAAGGAAGGGGCCTTTATGGGTTTGACAGGCATTTGTTGAGCCTTTGTGAGTGGAGAGCGGAGTGATTTTCCTGGCATGGAATCCAACTCTTGCTGCGATGGTGGTGGGGGTAGATAATCTTGTCCAGCTATGTGCGGTGGGGGGGGAGGTGGTGGTGGTGGAAAATGATCTAGATCCACAGGCGGTGGTGGAGGTGGTGGGGGCAGGTCAGAATCCTGCTTTGAGACAGAGGAAAGTGGAATAGAGAACATGTTACCCTCAGATTCCAGCACTGGTGGAGGTGGGGGTGGAAGAGGGAATTCAGACTCTGACAATGGAGGCGTTGGCAGAGGTGGAGGTGGCATATGGATATCTTCTTTGCCCTTCTTTATTGGCTTAACAAAACCCTTTCGATTCATGTCAAGGTTGCGGAACTCTGTCTTCAAGGTTTTAATATCATGCTTTTGCACAATTGTTTTGTGTTCTGCTGCTTTTGTCTGTACCTGTGTCGTAGTTTTGGTGTCTTGGAGGTGTCTTGCATCAGTGGTGCCCTGTGATGTATTTTTTATTACATTTGTCGCTCCTGTTGCTATTGCCTCCTGCGTGAGCTGATTGCCAGTGCTCACAGCTTTTGTCATGTTAGCTTGTGATGTATTTCCTGTCACGTGACTACTGATTTTAACACCCTGTACAGGCTTAGTGGTGGTCTTCGTCTGTGATTCATTTTTAACTGTGTTTAAGTGTGTCATTCCTGAGGTGCTTGAGGTTCTTGAATCATCAGTATCCAGAACCACTGTTTTCACACCTTTGCTGTGCTTTGTGGCAACGTTACTTTGTGACACACATTGGTTTACATTTGTAACCATGTTATTAGTCACTTGATCTGTCACATTTTTCTTCTTGATAATCCCAGGACCAGGGACTGCTACCTTCGGTTTTAAAGATGGTTCTTTAATATTTCTCTCTTCTGGAGTAGGAGACATATCCATCACTGTAGTCTGAGAAATAAGAGCATTATCCTCCTTGGTTAAGGACTGGCCTTGCGCTGACTTTATTCCAGCATGCTTGTTTGAGCTGCTGCGTAATTCATTTGCCTGGCATAGATTTTTGACTTTCACTGTCTTGCTTTCAAGCTTAGTCGCAACTGAGTATTTGTGGGCTTCCTGCTGAGGGGGCAATGAGGTTTTCATTGAAACGCTGGCTTCTTTAGTACCATCAATACTACTGCTCAGGTACTTCTGCTGCTTTCCTTTCAATAGGCCTTTTATTGTGCCCTGGACATCTCCTTTGATTGCCTCCTCTTTCTCCATTTGACTTTGTTCCTGCATGTCGTATAGCGACTTTATAGACATCTTCACGTCTCCCTCGGTGCTAGCTTTGCACTGTGTTTTGCATGGGGCTGGAGGTTCTAACAGCAGTTGTATAGTGCCTTTTACATCTCCCTGAACACTCACTTGTTGCTGGTAGACCTTCTTCTCATTAGAAGCGTCTCGTAAGCTCTGCATCGCCATCTGAATATCGCCTTTAACAATTTCCTCTTTCTCTACCTCTTTCACAGCCTGTTTAGCGTCTTCCAGTGATTTTAAAGTTCCTTTGATATCACCAGGCACTAAATCCTCAATGACAATCTCAACTTTGCTGCTGGCAGATTTTTCCAGGCTCTGCAGGGTCCCTTTAATGTCACCTGGGACAATTTCTGCTTTTTCAATCTCTTTGAGTTGGTATTGAGCCTCCTCCAGAGATCTCAGAGTGCTGTTTATGTCACCCTTGACTACTTCCTCTTTTTCAACCACCATCTTCTGGTTTACAGCCTGTGTTAGAGAGTCCAGGACTGCTCTCAAGTCCCCTTTCACAATGACCTCTTTCTGGATGTTATCTAGTGATATCACTGGTTCGGTCATAAAAACCTTGACCGTGTTGTGCACATCTCCCGGGACAATATCATCCTCTGCAACAGTTCGTTCAACCTGTGACTGATTTTGTTCCAAAATAAGTTTTGTCCCTTCAACATCTCCTCCAACGATCTTCTCTTTCTCCATCTTACCTCTCTCATCTGGCTCACTTTGCAGTTCTTTAAGATAGTCCAGGGCCCCAGACTCTATGCACGTGGAGTAAAAGTTCACATTTCCCTTTTCGGTGTCTCCCACTTTTATCTTCATGTATTGTTCCGGATTGTTCGGGTTGGACAGAAGTATGTTGATAGCACCTCGAACATTTCCTTTGATAATATCCTCTTTTCCAACACTAGTCTCTTGTTTATTAAGAAGAGAGTATATAGTCATCCTTACATCTCCCTTCTCGTCTTCCTGTATCAGAATACCTCGTTTGGCAGACTCATCCTCCTTCATCAGGTTGCTTATTGCTTCCTGAATATCACCCCGGATAATTTCTTCTCTTTCCACATTGATTCCTGTGTCTTGGTTGAACAGCTGTTGCACTATAGTGTTTATGTCACCCCTCTCTTCCTTATCTATAACAACGGTTTTCTCAGTTGTCTCCCTTCTGTTTAGCAGATTCATCATTATATTTTTGAGGTCCCCTCTAATTATGTCCTCCTTTTGAATTTCTGGAGCTTCTTGGTTCATGAGGTTGTACTTTGCCATTCTGACATCGCCAATTTCATCTGTTTCTATGAGTATTCCTTGTGACTTGACTATTTTCTGGGAGTACAGCTCCTTCAGAGTATCTTGGATGCTTTTACCGATTATCTCAGTCTTTTGCATGCTGCTCTCGTTAAACTCGTGAAACGGGGTTGTTTCAAAAAGCCACGTCGTTGTCTTCACATCCGCTTGCGGAATCTCTTCACGAGAAACGGCAACATTCGATTCATCCACCTCTTTAATCTTGTCAAGGGGCTGCTTTTCAAAAAGCCACACCGACTGTTTAACATCTCCCTTTAGCACCTCTTCTTTCGTTACCTTTTTCATCTCTTCGTACTCAGAGGCTTCACCATGTATCTCATCAATTGTGCGCGTTTCAAACATCCATGTGGCCGTTCTCACGTCACCTTTATGGATTTCACTGACACTGACCGTTCTGATGTATTTTTGCGATAAATCCTCAGACTCAAAACGTTGTTTGTTTGTTTGAACGTCACCTCCTTGAACATCATCCACAGTTCTAACCAAGAGCTTTGCTTCTTCTGAAATTTTATCGAGTGACTGGGTTTCAAATCTCCATCTCGCTGAGTTTACATCACCTTTCTGAATGTCTTCCTGTGTGACAGATTTAATGACATAGACCTCATCTGTGTCCCTTATCGAATCAAGGGGTTTGGTTTCAAATAGCCACCTAGCTCCAACAACATCTCCCTTCATCATTTCCTCTTTTGTGACTGTGGTGACCTCATGATAATGGCCCTCTTTGTCACGGATGGCATACAGAGGCTGAGTTTCAAACATCATGGTGTAGTTTTTGACATCACCTTTCTCTGTCTCATCACAAATTATTTTCTCCATTTTTGATATCTCTGTATCAGATGATTCTGCATGAATTTTATCCAAGGAGAAAGTCTCAAAAATGAAACGTCCCTTGTTAACATCACCTCCTTGTATGTCTGTCACAATACGGTTTTCTGTATGTTCTTCAGAACCCTCATTAATAGCATCTATAGGTTGATTTTCAAACAGCCACGTGCAGTTAACCACATTCCCTTTCTGAATGTCTTCTGCTTGAATGGTCTTCAGCTTTTTCAGTGTCTCTTTGGAAGTTGAAGTCATTATGTCAGAGGACTGGTTTTCAAATATGTACTTCATTCTGGACACATCTCCAGACTGAATATCAATCTCAGTAACTCTTTTAAAAGCAGAAGTGTCATCCCCTCTGATGTTCTCAAGATTCTCTGTCTCAAAAAGGAACCGGGCCATTCTCACATCTTTGCCATGAATATCCTCCTGGTCTACGGTGCATGTCCTTAGGATCGTTTCTGACTCATCTCTGATAGTGTCAAGTGACTGCGTCTCGAACAGCCAAGTGCACGTCTTGACGTCCCCTTTATGAATCGCCTCTGTTTCAGTGTCACCCTTTACCTCAGCCTTTTCATAAAGAGCATCCATTGGCTGTGTTTCAAACAACCACCTACAGGTTTTGACATCACCTTTCACAGTCTCTGTTGACTTCGTCGTCTCAGTCGCCTCATCTTCTACATTGCTGAAATATTTAATAGAGTCAAGTGGCTGTGTCTCAAAAAGCCATTTAGCTGTTTTCACATCACCTGACTCTGTTTCCTGTTTTGATATACCTTTAATGATCTGTAATTTGCTGATACTTTCATCAAACTGATCAATGGGACGTGTTTCAAACATCCATTTGCAGGTTCGAACATCACCCTTTACAATCTCCTCCCTCCGCACAGTTCTCACCTCATGATAAGCACCATAACTGTCTTGCATGGCATATAATGGTGTAGATTCAAAACGAACTTTGTTTGATTTTACAGAGCCACTTGTGACCCCCTCGACTTGGATTTTCTGAGTGTCATCGCATTTGCCTAAATCCATTGTTTCAAAGATTACTTTGCAATTTGAAACATCCCCTCTGTCAAGTTCTTGTAGGTTCACAGTTCTTATGCTTTCTTTCTTTTCTTCTCTGATGTTTTCAAGCGGTTGGCTTTCAAAAACCCACTTTTGATGTCTGACATCACCCTTTTCCTCCTCAGATGTCACTACTTTTTTAAGTTTACCTACTTCAGGACTATCCTTCAAAGCATCCATCGGCACTGTTTCAAATAAATGTCTAGCTGTTTGCACATCACCCCCTACAACCTCTTCCACAGACATTGGTCTGGCATTTGCAGTGTCTTTTAAACTGTCCATAGGCTGTGTTTCAAATGTCCAACAGTGCTTTCGGACATCAGCTCCAATAATCTTTTCTTTTTCCAACTTTGAACTTTCCCAATCTTCATCTTTAATAGAGTCTAGGGTCTTTGTCTCAAACAGCCACCTGCCTCTATTGACACCACCTTGAGAGTTGTCCTCTATTGACACCCCGCAAATCAGTTTCACTTGGGCAGGGTCTTTGTTTATCATGTCCAGAGGCTGAGTTTCAAAGAGCCAACGGGATGTCTTGACATCACCTTTCTCGGTTTCCTCACGGCGGACTTTTGTGATCTCCAGCATTTGACCAGAGTCTCCTCGAATGACACACAGGGGTTCAGTCTCAAACAGTTTTGTGGATGTTTTAACGTCTCCTTTGATCTCTTCCAATTCTGACTTCAGCTGTAGGAAATGGGACTCATCAATGGTCTCAGTATGGCCCAGAGAATCCAGGAGCTGGGTTTCAAACAAGTACCTGGCAGTTTTTACATCTCCACCAGTTATATCTTTTGTGCAAATAACCTCTGTGCTTTGATCTTCTTCCTGATATATCTTACTGAGTGCATCCAGTGGTTGTGTTTCAAAGAGCCAGGTTGCCGTGCGAACATCTCCTCTTGCTAACTCTGTTAACTTGCTAGCTTGCTCAGTTGAATCTGGGGTATCTGTGCCTAGAGCATCAATGGGTTGTGTCTCGAACATCCAGGTTGTGTATTTCACATCACTTCCTGCAATGATTTCCTGCTGAGCTATGCTTTTCTTGCTGTCTTCATCTGGAGTGTCATCTTTGATTGAATCTAGGGGTTTGTTTTCAAACATCCAGCGCATAGATTGCACTTCCCCTTTAAGAATCTCATCCCACTCAAGGTATTCTCGTTCGGGGCTCACTGACTTGATGGGACTGCTCTCAGAGTTCTCAAAAACATATCTGGCTTGCTGAACATCTCCGGTGACTTCATCTCCTCTCTCCAGCTGCGTCTTCTCAATCTCTGTTACGTCACTGAAAAAATCCCTTTCCAGGTTTTTCCGGACCTCCGGGTGTATATGCTTGTAGAGGCGTTTCAGCTCATACAAGTTCCTCTGCTTAGAATATTGCTCTTTATTTACAGACTGTCTAGCCTGGCAAAGTTGCTCAAATAGTTCTTGTTCACTGTCCTGCCCTTGACTTTCTAGTGGAACCAGCAGCAAGTCTGGGGGAGGGGGAGGCAAGTGCTCCATACTCTCATAGGAAGTGACGGAAGCACATGCTGAGGAAGAGGCAGCAACAGCTTCTTCTACCTTCCTAGTCATGGACGATGTTTCACATGTCTTGCTTGAGGAAACTTTAGATGATACACTGTGACTCGGGGCCCATTGAAACTGGTTGAAATCAAGATCAATCTTTTCGGGAAAAAAATAACCATTTTTTGATTAGCATGGATTCCATCCCGCCAGCAACAAATTTGTCACGTGCAAATAAAATAAATCTTCTTTTTGACACTAAGATCAACTGCAAACCCGGCTTGAAAATCTGCTCCTGCATGTGTGGAATGCTAATTTTTTCCATGAGCCTTACCTATGATAAATACATTAACAGGTCATCAGTGTGACTAAGGTAATGTTTCTATGAATCCACAATGTAGTTCAGCGAACTGAAGATCGTATTTTAAATCAGCCTGAGGAATCTGTAATCTGAGTTTGGAAAACACAAGGCAACAACAGCAGGTAATTAAACCAAGATACAGTAAATAGCTCTGATAAATATGCATGTAAATCTGCTATGTTTTATGTTGAATTGAATTGTAACTGTTTTTTCTGGTTTATTCGCTTTGCTTAGACTATTTCAGAAACCAGGCAATGTGTCTTGGTTGTAAGACAGTGTGTCTTGTTGCAGCAAAATGACTTGAATGAGCTTGTAAATAATTTTTATATCTCAGTTTCAACATAAAGCCAAAGGCTATATTCTTCTGAAGACAAAGCAGACCTCTCAAAGCACTAATAATTGAAAGATACTCCTGTAATTAATTGTCATTGTATTATGTGTGATTTTTTTAAAGCACTATCTGTGTTGTAACTTTCATATGATGGATCATTTGAGATATTTCATACTAATAGAGATAAATGCTCATTAGTAATAAAACACTTTGATACCTTAATTTGCTTGCTTGGTGTTGCATCCTCAATATGCTTTTCAAATTGCTGCTTTAAAACCTGTGTAGATATCTTCGGTATGTCCTCACCTCCGACGACCTTCACTAATGAAGGAAAACAAGATGACCCTCATCATCAAAAATTCACCGTGATTTGGAATGGATTTATTTCAAGTGAAACCAAAATTACAGTTCTAAAGCCGATTATGTTAAGTATCTGCATCACGTTTAATCTTTAATGTACAAAATTAATTGGACTTCATGATAGGTTTCCGATGGAATTTCAGTGGAACCCAAAACATGTGCATATATTATTCCGGTTAATGTGTTTGGGTAAAGCAAGTGACCATGTAAATTATACACGAAAGTGCTCACGTTCACGTTTAAATCTTACAGGCACGTTCTAGGAGAATGTTGGCCGTTCTGCTAATCGACAAATAATATGAAAAGAGACGTGTATGTGTGTGTGTGTGCGATGCATAACAAGAAGGGGGAAGCTACTTCACCTTTTCCATCAAAATGATTTTCATAACTGGAGACCACATTACTTTGGTGGGCACTCTGATCATAGTGGAACTGTAACGAGACAGAGATGAAGTATAATTATCGCAGTTGCTGCTCTGCGGGTTTTACACACTGGTAAATTATGAAACTGGAATAGACTCAGCAAACCATGCATGGAAGAGTGGAAAGTGAACTAAAACAAAGTCTCTGGCCTCTGGAGATGAGTAGGCCTATTTTCTTTTGTTGTTCTTTTTATTCTTCTACAGGATACACAGGCATGTTTAGAATACTTAAAACACAGTAAGTGCGAAAGCTTCATGTTGCATTATTTTTTCAATCCGTTTTTTTCCCTGATAATACAGAAAATAACATTATTCTATGCTAATTTTTCATAAAGTTGAACATGCTGTCCCAAAGCATTTTAAAATAACCTCTTTTTTAATTAGAATCCACAGCTAGAACTAGACTTGCATGCATTACAGTTATGGTTTATTATATCTGCCAATAATGTGACTTTGGGGACGAGTAAAGAAAAGAATTTAATCACATTTTAGCTGCCGCGAAGAAAAAAGAAACACACACACACACACACACACACAGCACTCAAAGGCGCAAATATTAGCACTAAATGTTTAATGATGTTTTCCACTCCGCAGATGTTTCTGTCCAGTGTTACCTTTTCATCCTGAACAGGAGGCACCATCTGTCCAGATGAGAGACTCTCTCTGGAGCTGCCCTTCACTGTCACCTCAGATGTGCTAGACACTTCCTGTTTGACAAGATGGCGGGTGATTACAGGCAAAATACTAGAAGACCTCGCAGCCGGCTTTGCTTCATCCCGGAAATCGCATCTTTCTGTTAGTCTCGGGAGCAGCTTGAATTAAAGTTCCATCAGGGACAGTTGGAGGAGAAGGAAAATAAAGTGTGACAACTTGATTATTAGTCAGTTACTAATGCTAATTGGACAGTAAAAACTATGACTTGGATATCTCACCTGAATGTCATGCGGAAGGTAAGTGTCACTGTACCGCAAATCCGACAATCACTGTCAGATTCATGTTCCTGTGGTTTGTGCCATTTGTATGTGTGTAAAAGTGTGTGCAGCTGTGTATGAATTAAAGGTTATTTATGTATGCAGGGATTGTACTTTTATCAGCTGCCTTTGTAGTACCTGTTCTTATCTATACTTTTCTGTATATTTAGACTATGCTGACAAATCCAGGCTGTGTAAATGGAATAACAGTTTGCCTGGTTTAAATAGCGAAGCTGAACTTGTGCGATGTGACACGAAGTCACATACAGTACACTTTATGGGCAAAAGTATGTGGAGATCCCTAGTAATTACATAACTGGCTGATTAAGCCACTGACATTGCTGACGTAGGAGTACGATCATACACACAACCATCCAATGCCCAGCAACAAACACTGGCAGCATGGTGAGTGGTCATACAGAGTAGCTTAGTTATTTTCAATCTGGCTACACCATAGGGTGCCGAAAAAACAAAACATCATAGGATGCTGTCTTTTCGACGAGTCAGTTTGCCAAATTTCTGCCCTGCTGAAGCAGATTAACTGCCATTGAGGTCACTGAGAAGTGGAGACACCTGAGAGCAAGTTCAGCTGTGAACTGGTAGGTCTCACAAGCTTAGAGAAAGGGAGCTGGTCACCCAAATTCAATGCCCAACATGAATGGCAGCAAATTCCACCAGCAATATCCCCCCCCAGTAACATTTGCCCCAGGAGGATCCAGTTCTCAGTAAATTCTTGAGACATTTTCATGATCATGGTATCAAGAGGGTTGCTTAGCTTTATGTTAAAATCTAGCAGTCGGGGGGTGGGACCCCTTTGGTTCATTGTGCAGTAGACCTCCAGCTGTGATGGGGCCCTGGGGGCGGTGGCACTGCTGCCCTCCCGCTTCCCCCACCTCCTCTGCTACTGACCCCAAATTAACCAAATGTAACTTCTGGTTCTTTACCTGCACAGATCGGTGCTGGAAGTGGTATTGCGTGACGGTACTCTGAGAAGATGAGATTTCCTGGCTCTCGAATTGCTTCTTAACGCTGGCTAGCCCCCCCGGCAGGGAGCAGGCCTCGGCTTCCTCCATGACCTAACGACAGCAATGAAGGAGTCATTAGCACCTCCCGTCACTTTCAATGCTGCGGCGATCAGGTTGACGCCGTTAAATAGCACCGGCTGCCCCCCCGACCACCTGCTCTGTATGCAGCACCGCGGCAGCCTACCGCAAACACCTCCCGAGTCAACTGTGGATGAATCGCAGCCCGAATAGCGGGCAGATCTTACAATATCTCTCCTAACGTAAACACTCACGCCACTGCAAAATCTGTTTAGCTTGTCTGGAGGACAGAAGCAAGCTGTTTTTAGTTATTCATTTATCGATTTATTATTATTTTAGGCCATGCTCTAACATGACGAACATTCATCCAGGATCCGCATCACGTCTGTCACCTTGATTTCTGATGCTTAAAGATTTCTGGCGAGTGACAGTTGGCAGAATTATCCTGTAGAGGGCACAAACAGTCCATCAGTCTGTCCTGCTCTATTTTACTGTATGTTTCCTCTCTATAAGCGTGAGTCACACCTCCTTCAGTGTGTCAAACTATCAACCCCCCCCCCCCCCCCCCCATCTAAATTGCCACTGGGACATGGCGTAACTGTCAATAATTAACACACAGCTGTTAAACATAAAGGTACCAATACAGTGGTAAGATTCCACATTTTTATATTCCTATTCATACATATAAGGATCGAAGGTTATCAGAACTTCCATGGCAAAATCATCTACAGTTAAAGACAGGCATGTAGCTACATTCAAAAATAATGGGTTTGAACAGACCTTCCACAAAATTTATTTCTGGCTACGGGCCTAGTTAAAAATCTGCATTATTTAGTTGGACTTCTTAACATCTCCATCAGCTAATGCTGGATTTCAAAATAAGGATTTTTTTTTCTTATTAAAGCTTTCATTCAGTCTCAGGTTTTTTTTTTAACTACATCAGCTAGTGCTATATTCATTGTAATACATTTCATTCATTTCATGGAGCAGCATTAAAAAGCAGCATTAGCAAATTGTAATAATAGTAATTTTTTTACTGGTATTATTTCCATGCATTTTTAAACAGGTGACACAGCTACGGTTTTATGCACATGTGATACGCCCAGAATTAATCGTTGAGCAGAGGTGCTCTCAGTGGGGATGGCTTGCTGTAGGAAATTCTTTATATATAGTCGACGTTTTGAGTGGGGCACTGAGTTCGCTCTCAGACATATGATTGAAGTGACCCAGGGAAAAATTATCTCTACGCCAACAGCAAGCCTGAACAGACACATGCGCGGTGGTGTAGGTGTGTGTGCGTGGGTGCCTGCGTCTGCGCGTGGGTGCCTGCGTCTGCGCATACGTGCTCATCACGGGAGACTGCCCAACAGCACGTGTGACTTCCTGCCCGTGTGGACAGCCTGGGGCCGATGGGCGGGGCCAGCCTCTTACCGCGCCGCTGGAGGAGGAGCCAGCCACGTCGCTCTTGGAGACGGCCGCCTGGTACATAGCCAGACGCTCTCTCAGGGGGATGGACTCAGCCGCCCCCGCCTGTGCGCCGCTCCTCCCACTCACGCCTTTCTCAGGAGCCCCCGCCCCACTGCCGCCGGCGCCGCAAGCAGCTGAAATCAAAATGTACGGCCATTAACTGCGTGCCGAGTCCCCGTATAGAGCAACAACAGAGAGAAAATGAGAGATGTCAAATATCCTGGCCGCAAGTCCCGGTGCAGGGAGAAATTCAAAATCAAGGCGACATCCATCCATCAGTCCAAAGAACCATTTATCCCTTCATCCATCCATCCATCCATCCAAACAAACATTTATCCCTTCATCCATCAATCCAAACAACCATTTATCCCTTCATCCATCCATGCATCCAAACAACTATTCAACTATTCCAAATTTCATCTGTGATTATAAAATATTATTTTGTTGTTAAATAAGTAATGAAGGAATTTACTTTAAGCCAGAGCAAAATAAAACAGAGGGGTAGCACCTTAACATGAGTGTTTGTGTGTTTTTGTAGTCTCTTCTGTAGTACGTCTGTTTCCGTCTGTTTCCTGCAGTCCAAGGACATGCAGTTAGGCTAATTGGCATCTCGGACTGCCTGTAGCATGTATGCATTTTGATGGACAGGCATCCCTTCCAGGGTGTATCCCAACCTTATGCTCTGTGCTGCCCCCAACAGGCCCCTAGGCCCCCCTGCAACCATGAATGTGATACACGACCATAAGATGAATGGATGCATAAAATCACTGCTAAAGCTTTTGGCTGGGAATTACTTATGGCTGTGAACTGTACAAGGATTTTGTATACTTAGGACCAGAAGAACATATTTTGGCTTTATGTGAAATTCAAAAGCTGTCTTTACTAGGTCACCCACTAACATTACTGCAAATAGCGCCCGTATTTTCACATAGTCGTCTACATCGACATCACAATATAGCCTATTAATCTCTCACATGATACCTCAGGATTATTGGAAGGTGACTTAGTACTACATGTAACATAACTCACTGACTTACCCTATATAGTCAGTGGACACCAAATCTATACGGGTTGCTAGCGGGGACAGTCTGGGGTATGTGGAAAGGCTCCCAGTCTCCAATGGCATCGCTGAGAGGCATTTGGAGCCTCCCCACAGGCAGCCAATTAAGTACAAGAGAACACTGATTTTCTCCGTCCCCTCTGCTGTTTAGCGTCTGTAAATCACCCACGATCCCGCACACAAATCCGTCGTGTCGGCCGCTGCCCCATCGTGTCAGGACACACCTGCCCAATGTGGCCCATGCGGCCCCTGAACCTGGCCAGGCTGTGATAAGAGCCGGCAACACAACAGAATGGTTAAAAAGGCATTAACTCAGAAGACAAATCCACTGGCTGTTTTTAGTAAAGGTTATTTTCAACACTTGGAAAAGTGTTTCAAGAATAAGACACACGCACACAGAATGCAGCAACCAAATCTATAAGATTTAACCCCTTTTCAGTTTAACAGTCCGCACTGTTGATATAATTGTAGATTATAGCACATTCATTTAAACACACCGAAACTGATGAATTAATAGTTCTCCAGTCTTCAAAAACAAGAACTTAAACTTGAGTGTATTATAACCATAATTTATTCACAAAGCAGTGGTAATTTTATTTATGTGTGTGTGTGTGTACACAAACACACACACAGGCACATAAAGATAGGCATTATACTGTATATGTATATATCAAGATTCTTTGAATTTCTCAATTTCTTGTTGCGAAAAGCGTTCCCAGTATTATGAGAATTTTACTGGCACGAATTAGAGCACAGTGTTTGGAGTAATTCCCATACGATATTACTGTTTATTAGGTTCATCTCACCCAGCACAACCAATACAGTACAAATATAATGGGCAGCACCCCAAACAGGAACATTTTCAGCTTAGCCATAACACACTAATTATTAGCACCAAGGTCACATGAAATATCATCTTCCTTTCCTATTTAATCGGCATGACGCACAGCACATCCTCGGTCTTTATCAGATTCAATACGCGGCTCCAGCATTAGGCAAATGAGATTCTCTCATATAGGACAGAACCCACGAAAAGTCATTTGCGAAGATACTTAAAAACAAGGCAGCTGGTAGCTGAATACGTCTGACGATATGTCATTTCTGCAGACAGAAATGTGACACTGAGAACCAAGGTTCTGGCTTAATGATATTTAATTTGCCTTCTGATGAATAAATATACTTCAGGCTTTTCAGATCCGGGTAGAAAAGAACATGAGATTAAATACAGAGAGATCCGTGGTATTTCTGCATAGCAGGTAATGCAGTGGAATTCTGCTCATCATACGTCGAATGCAATTTCCATTGAAACCGCAACAATCATTTGAACTAATGAAGCAGACAGGGCTGATCTACAGAGACCCGCTGAAAACTCTGGCAGCAGTTGGGGTAAACGGAAAGAATATTTCACATGATTCATTTACCTTCTTGCTCTCCACTGAAATCACGCTCGCTTGCTATTTCCAGCTCACGGAGAGCATTGCATTGTGATGCGTAGTTTAAAGCATGACATTAAAACTAAAAACGTTCCCTCTTGCTGTAAATATCATTGTGCTCAGCCGTCACATGTTTCCTGACAGAAGACCAGTGCTACCAGACTAAGTGATGAAACAATGTTCCCCTAACTCCCCCAACTTTAGATTCTTAAGCTATGGCGGGTATGTTAGTGTAAGTCTATCACCCTGTCAAGAGGGAATGACTGACTAGCACAGCAACAATCTCAAAATAAACCGGCTTTTAACTACTCCAACCCATAAATACTCAAGGATTTTTAGGACCTGAGGTAACGCGAAATTTTACCCTTTAGCTGCAGGACAATGAGGAAAATGCTCCTCTCAATGGGTGGGCAGGAACGAAAAAAATTTAATTAAATATCAAGGGTCTTGACGTTCTGATGCCAAGAAATGTCACAGATATCTTTGGACTGGACAGGGTGAGTCAGGAGCTCACGTATCAGGATAAGTCAGGCAACGGAGTTAACGTGTTCCTTAAAAAATAAATCAAGAGCATTTTATATCCCTAGTAGCAGAGGGTCATGTTTCTAAGGAGGAAGTAGAGATGCATGCCGGAAACATGGCCTCGGCATACGTTAACACTCCAGTGATCTCCATGGTGCTTTTGTGGCAAAAAATATATAGTGATCCTCATCGATAAACATAATTAATTTGCGTCTCCACCAGTCAGTGTCTAAACATGGCATCCCAGACACCGATACCACGTTCGCCATTACTTAACACGCAGACAGACCTATGGTAACAAGCTGTGGGTAACTCCGCATGTCGACGATTTTCCAAAAGCGTTTATCGGATGTTTAGCTGTCGTAATTGCTCGCAAAGGGGCCTACTTTGAGGGGACGAGCATGGACGCAGAACGCGAGAGCAGCCACTCATCTCTAGCTAGGCAGAGCTCACCCGCATTTAAGCCACATCCACGAGAGAGGAAGCGTTTACGACAGCTTAAAATACATGGCTAAACACGCAAATCAGCAAAAACGGTTAACGGGTGCAAACAAACTAATCATTCGATAAATTTTAAAGAAAATTATGGAAGACGAGGTTTACAGAATGAATTATTATCACAAGTCGGCTCGCTGTTTCATCATTAAGAAATGTAATTAAAACTCTAAGTATGAATGATGAAATATACAACTTAACTGGAAATAACTGAATTTCAATACTAATTTAATTACATATAACTTAAAGCAAAATAATCTTAAAACATTACCCCAAAGGAGTAAAACGAGCATTATATAGAGGGATAATTTCACTATGGATAAGTGGAACAGATATATTATTTATTTGAGCAGGCATAAGTGGTTTGTACGCATCGCTAATACTTACCAGGTCTTTACAGATCTAGCGAAGTGCTGTTCAGTCGACCCAGTAAAAGGCCTGAAAATCTTGCGGTGCTCCTTTACCTGCCAGCCAAGCAAGCGAATACCCCCCTGTTTGACAGAGAGCAGCACCAGCAACCAGCCTCTGCTTCGGTCTGTTAAGCAGACAGAGACAGCTGATTTTATTTTAGGGCCCCCCTTGCCCCCACCCCTCTGGCCCCCAAGAAAGATGGACCTCGGGGGCTTTTTTTAGAAGATGAAGGTTAACGTCAGATCACATAAATTTACTTGCTGTAACTTCCGGAAAAATGGATTCTGGGATTTTCCCTGCTGTGTGTATACATACATATCTATATACATATACTACATACATGTACACATATATGTATTTGTCCGTGAGGAACATAAAATATTTAACAATCCATCCACCCATCCATCCATCCACCAAACCAACCATCCATCCATCCATCAATCCATCTTTCAACAACTTATCCTGGTCGGGGTTGTGGGTCGGTTATAAAAATTACGTATGAGACAATGTTCACAAAATATTTGCATTTAGTGTAAAGTTCATTTAATAATAAACTGGTTATTTCACTTGGGTCCACAGTCAAAACAGCCACTCAAGACCAAGATGCCAGACGTGATTTGAAGCTGATGTGCAGATACTAACGTAACAAATAAAGAAACTCCATTGGATCTGCATGACATGCCGTTATGCATGTTCCCGCGCAGTTCTGTGCATGGGGGCCTGTGATGTAATGCTTGGCGGGGGGGGGGATCGGCGCCTGACTGGCAGAGGTATCTACCCAGGCTCCAGACTGGATGTCCGTGAGTCACGGCAGCTCTGTCCGTCACGTGTGTAACCCACACCCTAAGCCTCCCCATCTTATACATGATACTGGGACAAACACAACTCCTTTTTAGAAGCCTCCGATAGGATCCGTCGCTTGTAACCAAGCCGGGGTGGCGAGACGTCATACGCTCATGCCAGAAGGAATTATGGGAATGCTGGGAGAAAAGCACGCCAGCATATGTGGACCTCAACTTTCCAGTCAAGACGTGTATAAATTTTTATAATATCCATATACTGTAGGTGTTATGTGACAGGCTTATTTTTAGAGGCCTGTCTCTAATCATTTAGCCATGGGCACTAAATTTAAATAGCTTAAAATACTGCTATTTCTATGTGCTTCTGGTCTTGTTTTTACAGACTGGGCCCTTTGCTATTGAGCCCACAGAAATAATGAAAGCGAAACTTTTGAGCAAGGCGTGCATTATCCACAGAGCATGTCTGTCAGGCCTGTCCCTCTCTGTTTCTCTCTGTCTCTCTCTGTCTCCACGGCACTTAAGCAGAAACTTCTACAGAACACTGAGCCTTCCCCGTATCACCAACCGTGAGCCTAGCAGAACAGGATCACACAGCCACAGAAGAGGCATTTCCCACTGCAGGAGAATAACAAGCTCGTCATGCTAGAGACAGATTCTTTAAGCTAGGGTTCATCTACCAACATCGAGACCCTCAGGTTCCGGAAGATATCAAACAAAGTCTTCTGTTTGTATGCAGAAACCCTGGGTAACCACCATGGTCAGGAAGCAGCAATGTGGTTTGGGTTCATCTTCTGGTAACGGACATGAAGCTCGCATTGCCTATGCTGTGAAAGACTCAACCTCGACCATCAGATCCCAACGCCATTGCCAGTCGCTGCAGTGCTATCCTGCTTCAAATAAAAGCAACATGCACCAGTGCTAAAATTGAGCATATCATGAATTTAGCATAGCGTGAGCTAGCTTGTCTGAAGTGGTAATACCTTAATGCTACTAAAAACATCTGGTACAGTCTGGCTCCTCAGCAGCAAAATTGCAATCATGCTAGAATCACAGCTGCAAAAATTATAACTACAATTAAACAATTAGGCTCCTTTAGACAATGAGATGGGATAAACTGATCGCAATTAAACACCAATTATATCTCCCTTAAACCTGCACCGCTGCAAGATACAGATATAAAAATGATAATAAGTGATAATCAAAATGATACTGGCATAAAATGTACATTTTAAAATGTTAATATGACTTATTCCTGTGCTCATATTGATGTTTGAAGTTGCACTTTGAGGGGAGATTCTATTTATAAACAAAAGCAAATGAAGAGAAGGAATATTTGGCCAATGACTTATTAATTAGGTAAGGTTGAAAATAATAATCATTATTTATATGATACAACTCACGATATGACATATAATGGGATATTGTGAAATATATCTTTTCTGCTACTGATTTAAGCTTCCCCGATACAGATACATCTTCCAAGGAGAATGACACCTTCAACCTTTTTGATGTCAACTTGTGCCTCTCAGTTCTTAACCAATTAAACCCCAGTACAAACACAGTAATTGGTATGAAAAGATTGAGTAAAGTAATTAAAAGCTGGATGAAATACGTATTAACTTTAATATCCTTGCGGATTCTCTTTCCCTGCCAAATGTAACTCAAGTGTACAATTACAAAAGCCTTTGTTTAATAGAGCTACATTTTTTTATTCAGTTTTTTTAATAAATGTAATGTAAATGGTTTGGAGATATCACGGAGTGTTTCCTTCCTGTTTCTCATTATTGCATTTCGGAAAACTGATGATTAATTTTTGGGTCTTCCACCAACGAGCCTGTCTTTCAATGCTAACAACTAAGAGCTGTCCATTAAATCTCGACAGCTCACCTGTCCTTTACGGCGACGTCTGAAACAAATGGTAATTATTCCACACCGAGAGATGCGTGAGGTGATGATAACTCGCTAGGTGTTAGATATGGCATTCCTGGTCAGGGTTAGGGGGACATTAAAATTCTGTTACAATTTGAGGTCCTCATTCTGCATTGCTGGACTGTATTGCTGCTAACTTCTTGAGACATGTAAGAAGCGTTGGGAAAAAAAAATGGTTATTAACTATTGAATGTAAAATTAACTTTTTTAATCTAACTCAAATACCCCTTGGAGTCCAGTGTGTTTTGAATTATCAAGCTTTGTAGACTGTCTACGTTTAGGTCTCAATGGCCAGATCGCAGCAGAAGATTGTAGAGATCATACTGTAGCTTGAATGTGAAATGAGAGCAACAGTAAATTATCCCTCAAGAGGACAGTGAAATGCAGAGCAGGTCCAATATCAGTTTGGGAAAGGACTGTTGATTCTGAAGTTGGAAGAGTCGTCACTCACCCACAGGTGTGTTCTATAAAAACATGCCCCAGGACCATGGGGGGGGCAGGGACCATCCAGAGGGTCAATGGACTGCCAGTGGGAGGGGTTAAACAGGCAGGCCGAAATGAATTGGTCTGGAAGGGAGCTGAGCTCACTGGAGTTTTGCATGTCTGCCCAGTGCCTTTATTTAACAGCCAGCCTCTCTGCAAATATACCTAGTGAGCTGCTGTCATTCTCATGATGTCATAAATCACAAAAGGATGTCAGAAAAGGTCAATTAAACTCGGCCTGACGTGAGCGACATTGCATATCTGACCTGTCACATCCTCTCCAAGATTGCCTTCATCGTATGCAACTGAGAGTGTTTTTTTTTTCCTCGGCTGCGCTGCTGAAAGTCCGGTTTGAGAGACCCTTTGAAATTAGCTGGCTGTCGCTGATCTCGGCAGTATCAATGTGGAAAAGAGGCTGGAAAGCAGTGATCTGAACCGTGTGCCTCCCGGTCACTGGAAATTGTCAGCAGTCGTCACTTTACTTGCCGTCGCACTGAAGTGGGCCTCTCAGCCTATGCCCATGTGACCCTGTCATCATCCCGGATAAGGTCAGCAAGGCAGAAATAACACACAGAGCTAAATACATATACGCAGGGAATGAAACTTTGTAAACATTCACTGAGAGAATGCATGGTCAAGCTGTGTACCATTCAAGTGTTTTTCTGACAATATACACAAGAAATATATATATGTAGAGAGATATAAAAATATAATATAAATAAAAGTTGTGTGATTTTCCATTAGAAAAATATTATTCATAATCAAATGTTTGGTCAATCGTTCTGCTGTAAATTTCATACTTAAATAATATTGAAACCCAAATTAATCTCAAACATATTTGCATATTAATCACCATCATGCCAGTAACAATGTAACATTTTAATTTTAACTTATCTGAAGACCCACAAGCACAGAAGTCTATAGAATGCTCTGCCTGATATCTGCAGCAGAACAAAACAATTAAATGGTATACGATGTCTGAAATGAAATTGAGATGCTGTAGGAGTGTCTTACATTGATCGAGGTCTGGGGTCTGCTTAGAGGACATCCTCTCGGCTGATGACAGAAGGTCCTTTGGGGGCTTGAAGAGTCGATTGGACTGTCCGACCCAGGCTTGTCTGGACGGGGACGGGTGCGCGACTTGGTGAGGCTTCACTTCCTGCTGTCGGGGCGAAAGTGGAGGTGAAAAGTCATCACATAAAGGAAGCACCTGTAGTGGTCTTGCGGGGGGGCTTTTTGACAGCTTCCTGACAGTTTCGCAGGAGGCAAAGCAGAGATGCATGTGGCTACAAATCGTATAAACAGTGTCGGCCTGCCGCCTGACAGAAAAACATCATATTGAACAATCAACTGTTACACTGACGAGATTATGCACCACTTCTGTGACAGCAGGCAAGGCAGAACAGGAAGTACCTTGACAGTTTTTACTCTTACTTTTTGTGTAAAAAGTCATAATTGATTTTTGAAGTACTATACAAATAGTTTTCTTACTTAACTTTACTACACAGTATATAAACATAAATAGATTCTATATTCAATTCCTGTTGGTTTCTTTGAATGTCTGACTATTATTTCAATGTTATTTCATGCAGCAGTTAGCAGAGAAACACCCTCCCTGATTAAATCCTCTCCTGCACACGAGGTGATCTAGTCCACCACTAGGGGGCCCCCAGTAGCTGACAGGAAATGACACGACTCAAGCTGTGACCACTTGAACCAATTCAGGGAGGAGTAATTTGTTTGTTATTTGGAAAAAAAAAAAAAAAAATATATATATATATATATGATGAGCTCTTGGCAAACTAGTTTATTCTCAACAAACAGACTGTGAAATAAAGCATCAAATACAAGAAATATCTTTTTCTTTTTTATCGGGAATAAGTTCCCACTGGACCAAATTATCATTTTGCCTTGACCTTCCCCAAACGCTTCTTTGCCTTCTTCAAATACGCCTCAGAGCAGCGCTGTGATCTTCCAGGGACAGTTCACACTTCACTCTGACTCATACCTTTATAAGCACTTCTGTATCTCTGTGTGCGTTGTCTTCTGTTATTAAATCCATAAGTCATTATAATCCGTCTCTTCCTTTAACTAAATGAAGTAACGATATGATCTGCTCCATCTGAGTAGGCGTTTCATTTATTCAGACTGAAGAATCTGAGAATCTTTCTTCGCTGTTCGACAAAATCCCTTCCCAAAAGATCTCGAGCGTGCCGCTGTCAAACTACAGAAAACCTTTGTGCTCTTTTTAGGTTTCGGCCAAAAGAGCACCAGAAAAAGGAATGGTCTGTTAGGGGATATTGAATTATCTGTTGGTTTGCTAAGTCCCAGTGCGATGGGTGTGATTCTGGAGCATGAACTAAGTGCGCCCTTTGCATATATGCATGTAATATATATTGCATATACACACTCTGCCTTTGGACTGGTGGCGCCTCACATGGCTGGTATGAGCAATCTACTGATAGCTACTTTGTATTGATGATTACAAGCAGATGTTCCAAACTGTGAGCTATATATTGCTAAGTATCCCTGGAAGGAAATGCAAGGTGGGTTTGTGCATGCAGCCCTCCCTTCAGCTGGCATGGTACAGCCTTGAGAGCGCTTTTATTTTGAAAAGTAACTCATGTACATCTGTCTTTTTGGGAGAATAGTGCAGTTTAAATTGTATATGCTTCCCTCGCAGGTCAGAGATCCATACATAGATGAATGAACAATTGATTTAGGGTTGAAATTTCCAGTTCTGATTACTATTAAATTGCTATAAACATTACTAAGTGCTTTACTTCACTATAACTAACATAACCTCATTATTCCTAGTTGTAATCCCTAATAACAGGGAATAGTGTGAAAAAGTTTTAATGTATGCATTCATCAGATGAAAGCTACTGTGGTGTAATCATATTAACTGTAATCCATCCAGCTTCCATTATCACTCACCCACTAGGGGGGTGATGGTGAGCATGAAGTGGGGGGGGCGGGGCAGGACACCAGCACATGCTCACAGGACCAAACATCTGTGGTAATTCAGGTGCTGATTCACCGTAGTTTGCGCTTTTGGCCAATGGGAGGAAACTCACTCAGTCATGTGGACGAATGCCCCAAAGTCTGTCTAGGAAACAGTGTAGCTATCAAACTACTGTTATATAATAGCAGTATAAAAACACAAATTAATAGGGTTGCCCTTAATCTGATATAAATTAATGGTGTAAAAATACAGAAAAAATAATAATTAGATACAATAATAAATACCAAAAAAATCCGATAAAATTCAGAAGGTCCCACAGAAACAGCAAAATGCCCATTATTTGACTAGAGAAAGACATGAACAAAGACCAGCATATTCACTGCAGAAAACATTCAATGCGTCTGGGGTATTTGTGGTCTGCAGCTTGATTATTCCAGCACTGGCTCGTTCTTCCAAGTCGACACCTGCTCTGAGGTCACTGCCCTCTGACTTCCCCTGTAATTATTCTCTGGGAAGCAGAGAGGCATGATGTGAAGCTTTGATCTTATTCCAGGGCAGAGATTTGCTGGGCTTTTCGGGGAAAAACGCCACAGCTTTTCTCCTTGACAGCCCCTCTGTGGGTGCCCAGGTAGGTCATGTGACTCGGACATCAGCTCGTGCTGCCGCGCTGCGCGTGAACGTGCTGCATGCATGCGCGATTTGTTTTTGGCGTCGTTGAAGCATGACCAAGAAGGACTGCTAAAAACCGTCACATGTCAAGACCACCCAGCTATTTAATCTATCTGTAGATCCATCATCAGACTGCTCCTCCTAAAAGACGAGGTATAGATCTGTAATTTGTCTTTTGTCTTCATTTCACGGGAAGTGAGATTTGCAAGAGGATGCAGGGGACTTTACTCTATGCGGCGAGCTTGCAGCATACCCAACCTGCGACAGCCGTTCTCACCTCTGAGATATTAAGCGGGCTGGAAATAGCACTTCTTTCGCACGTTGACCAGCCTCTCCGTTGAAAGCACAAGCTATGCGTCATCCTTTCCCCAGAAGCTAACTGAAATGTGGTCGCTGAGGCTTTGACTGTTTATACAGATGAACAAGGGCTCATCATACAGAGTGTCTGTGATGTCACCTGCGTTTTCAGTGCTTGTTTACCTACACTGGTCTTATTTTCTGTTGTTTGTTATTTACAGTTATTTATTGCTGACTACGGTACTTTTTTATAGGGCATATAGTGGTCTTCAGTAAATAAGAAAACCACTATACTAAGTGTATGTAAAAAGAAAAGAAAATATTAACAGAAACTGCTGCATAATATGTGAAAAACAATTGTATTTTTTATAGGTTTCGCTTTTTACTATAAACACTGAAAAAACAGTGAAGCAGTATCAGTAAAACAAGCAGACCACAAACTGTGAGCATAAAGATTACCGTTGTTTTTAGTGCACCGGTGACCAAAGGTAAAAAAAAATGGAACAAGGCTTATATGCAGAACAACGGATATTATTAGCATAAACGAGAAACAGAAGCAGGACTGTTGATGCAACCAAACCGACAAGTAGTAGCTGTATATGCATCTAAATTGAACATGAAATTCAGTGACATACGGAAAACAGACCAGGAAGGAAGAAGTAACAAAAGATAATTTCCTCCCTTGGTCAATTCCTTCTCGTCCAAATCCAGCTGCCTCGGGTTCTCTCTGCTGGTTTGTAAGCCAAGATTAGAAGTGACTAGTTAGCTATTAGCAAGCGTGAAATTAGCATATGACTGGGCAGCCTGACTGAGAACCATCCAGTGCTGCCATACCAGCACTTCACAACAGATGTGTGTAATATACATATTCAGCAGGATTAAAACATCCAAACAATGCATCATCTTCTGCAATCTTTAATAAATTTGTGACAGAGAGTATGTCTGTCAGATTTTACATTTCCTATTTATCCATCCGACAGCCTTTAATAACCATATATTAATATTTTACCAACGATTTCCATTTTATTTCCAGACTAAAATATTCTTTGTGCCTTTCTAATGTGATGTAGGAGCACAGACAGAGACATACATACCCATTTTCCTATCAAGCTTTATCTCTTCAAACAGTACTAGATGCCTTATAGCTGCTACCTTAACCACACAACCCAAAATGCCGATTTCCAGTGACATTCCAGTCAGGATGGATTGGATTCCCTCCAATCCATAAACCTGACAGCAAATTTCCACTCATTCCCAACCTCAGCACCTACAGTAATGAAAGCTAATCCCTAACCCTCTGTCTGAGTTTCCTTTGAAATCATAGTCTGTGTTTGTTTGACTGTAGTTTCATGTCCTTTATTTGGTCTGGTTGAGGTTGGATTGATTTTTTTCCCACATGTACCCCATCACACACATAAAGAGGGAACATATCCCACACAGATGCAGGGGGAACATTCCACACACAGATACAGTACAGGGGGAACATACTGCACACAGATACTAAGAAGAGCATTCCACATATAGATACAGGGGGAACATATCACGCATAGATACAGGAAGAGCATTCCATATACAGATACAGGAGGAACATACTGCACACAGATACAGGAAGAGTATCCCACACACAGATACAGTACAGGGGGAACATACTGCACACAGAGATACAGGGAGAACATACCGCACACAGATACAGGGAGAGCATTCCATATACAGATACAGGGAGAATATACCACACAGAGATACAGGGAGAACATACCGCACACAGATACAGGAAGAGCATCCCACACACAGATACAGGGAGAATATACCACACAGAGATACAGAGGGAACATATCCCACACAGATGCAGGGGGAACATATCACACACAGATACAGGAAGAGCATTCCTTATACAGATACAGGGAGAACATACCACACACAGATACAGTACAGGGGGAACATACTGCACACAGATACAGGAAGAGCATCCCACACACAGATACAGGGAGAATATACCACACAGAGATAAAGGGAGAACATACCGCACACAGATACAGGAAGAGCATTTCATATACAGATACAGGGAGAATATACCACACAGAGATACAGGGAGAACATACCGCACACAGATACAGGAAGAGCATCCCACACACAGATACAGGGAGAATATACCACACAGAGATACAGAGGGAGCATATCCCACACAGATGCAGGGGGAACATATCACACACAGATAAAGGAAGAGCATTCCATATACAGATACAGGGAGAACATACCACACACAGATACAGTACAGGGGGAACATACTGCACACAGATACAGGAAGAGCATCCCACACACAGATACAGGGAGAATATACCACACAGAGATACAGGGAGAACATACCGCACACAGATACAGGAAGAGCATTCCATATACAGATACAGGGAGAATATACCACACAGAGAAACAGGGAGAACATACCGCACACAGATACAGGAAGAGCATTCCATATACAGATACAGGGAGAATATACCACACAGAGATACAGGGAGAACATACCGCACACAGATACAGGAAGAGCATCCCACACACAGATACAGGGAGAATATACCACACAGAGATACAGAGGGAGCATATCCCACACAGATGCAGGGGGAACATATCACACACAGATACAGGAAGAGCATTCCATATACAGATACAGGGAGAATATACCACACAGAGATACAGGGAGAACATACCGCACACAGATACAGGAAGAGCATCCCACACACAGATACAGGGAGAATATACCACACAGAGATACAGAGGGAGCATATCCCACACAGATGCAGGGGGAACATATCACACACAGATACAGGAAGAGCATTCCATATACAGATACAGGGAGAACATACCACACACAGATACAGTACAGGGGGAACATACTGCACACAGATACAGGAAGAGCATCCCACACACAGATACAGGGAGAATATACCACACAGAGATACAGGGAGAACATACCGCACACAGATACAGGAAGAGCATTCCATATACAGATACAGGGAGAATATACCACACAGAGATACAGGGGGAACATACTGCACACAGATACAAGAAGAGCATCCCGCACACAGATACAGGGAGAATATACCACACAGAGATACAGGGAGAACATACTGCACACAGATACAGGAAGAGCATCCCACACACAGATACAGGGAGAATATACCACACAGAGATACAGGGGGAACGTACTGCACACAGATACAGGAAGAGCATCCCACACACAGATACAGGGAGAATATACCACACAGAGATACAGGGGGAACATACTGCACACAGATACTAGGAAGAGCATTCCACATATAGATACAGGGGGAACATATCACGCATAGATACAGGAAGAGCATTCCACAGAAACAGAGAGAACATTCCACACACAGATACAGGGAGAACATACATATTCCTTACACACACACACATAGTCAGGGTAGCAATCAAACCCACACCTCTGTTGTAGCGAGGCCATAGTGGGATAGCTGGAGCAAGACAACATTCTTTCTCCACCCAGCACAACTTAAATTGTTTTCTCTATAGCAGATCTGTACGCACTACCTAGCGATGTTCTATTCATAACAAGTCAGCAAGAGCTGCTTGACGATAACCATAAACAAGATTGTGTTGAATTTGTATTTCTCTATCAGCTGAGGGGACCTGGCCTGTAGGAGCCGTCTCCCGCTATCATACTGTCAGGCGGGTTTCCACTGTCTGAGCCCAGCTTCCGTTGCCCTGACTGGGCTTATGCATTATGTACGCAAATCTCTTTTCAGTTGCTTTCATCATACTTGACGCTCACAGAAAGCAGCCTAGCCTGTTTATCCGGTGAGCCAAAAACTTCTCCCCTCGAATCGCTTTTCAAAAGCTGGTGCTGCTTCCTCCTTGAGGTTCCCCCCAAATGAACAGTCCCCTTCCTCGCCCTTGAACACAGAGTGCTGAGCGCGCTGTCGCTAATCACTCTAAGGACAGGCACCAGAGGAAGGAACCAGGAAGCCTGTTAATTCCTGCTGCCGTTGACGATTGACCAGAGCTTGACGCAGAGCTTGGCTTAAGTCCTGTCGGATTACTACGGACCATTAGGCCGTCTTTTATATATATCGTTTGAATTGTCAAAGAAAGCCATCCTTTTTCGGGAGTATCGATAAACTGTTTATTAAACCGCTGCCTCTTCTTTCTGTGTGTCCTGAAGATATTGTGAGGCTTTTTCTCTGCGTACTCCAGTTTCCTCCCACTGATATGCAGTTAAGCTGACTTGTGCCTTTGAATAGCCCCTAGAGGGCGATAGTGTGTGTCATTGTGTGTCCCTATAATGAACTGGCATCCCATCCAGGGTGTAACCCGGCCTTGTGCCCAGCAGTAGACTAAAGCAGCCCCTGTGACCCTGACCAGGATGAGCAGTTACAAGATGAATGGGTGGACGCATGTTTAGAAAAGCTGAATGTATAATTATTGCACTGGAGAATCGTGAATGCGCAGATGTTCGTGTTTTTTTTGGGTGGTTTAGCGGTTAGCGCTGTAGTCTTACGCTTCCAGAGCTGGGGATCCTAATCTGGTTCTGTGTGCATGAAGTTTGCATGTTCTTCCTGGGTCAAGTGGGTTTCCTCCAGGTACTTCAGGTTTCTCCCAAAGTACAAAAACATACAGTCAGAGAACCTGGTGACACTAAGTAGTGAGAGTTCCCTGCAATTGACTGGCATCTGGGCCAGGGCACCCCCTGCAATGGACTGGCATCTGGGCCAGGGCGTCCCCTGCAATGGACTGGCATCCGGGCCAGGGCGTCCCCTGCAATGGACTGACATCCGGGCCAGGGCGTCCCCTGCAATGGACTGACATCCGGGCCAGGGCGTCCCCTGCAATGGACTGACATCCAGGCCAGGGCGTCCCCTGCAATGGACTGGCATCCAGGCTAGGGCGTCCCCTGCAATGGACTGGCATCCGGGCCAGGGCGCCCGCTGCAATGGACTGGCATCCAGGCTAGGGTGTCCCCTGAAGTGGACTGGCATCCAGGCCAGGGCGTCCCCTGCAATGGACTGGCATCCGGGCCAGGGCGCCCGCTGCAATAGACTGGCATCCAGGCCAGGGCGTCCCCTGCAATGGACTGACATCCGGGCCAGGGCGTCCCCTGCAATGGACTGACATCCAGGCCAGGGCGTCCCCTGCAATGGACTGACATCCGGGCCAGGGCGTCCCCTGCAATGGACTGACATCCAGGCCAGGGCGTCCCCTGCAATGGACTGACATCCGGGCCAGGGCGCGAGCTGCAATGGACTGGCATCCAGGCCAGGGCGTCCCCTGCAATGGACTGACATTCAGGCCAGGGTGTCCCCTGCAATGGACTGACATCCAGGCCAGGGCGTCCCCTGCAATGGACTGGCATCCAGGCTCAGGGGACCCTTGCAATGGACTGACATCCAGGCCAGGGCATCCCCTGCAATGGATTGACATCCAGGCCAGGGCGCGAGCTGCAATGGACTGACATCCGGGCCAGGGCGCGAGTTGCAATGGACTGACATCCAGGCCAGGGCGCCCACTGCAATGGACTGACATCCAGGCCAGGGCGTCCCCTGCAATGGACTGACATCCAGGCCAGGGCGTCCCCTGCAATGGACTGGCATCCAGGCTCAGGGGACCCCTGTCTTGTGCTTCCTGGGTTAACCTCCAAGCTCATCAACTTGTTCTGCATAATCGACACATTATGGAAAATGCATGAAAAATATTTATTTGAATACTTTAGTGCTTTTCTATTCTAATTAAATTCCACCACTGGTTCCCTGGCAGGAGGCAGGCGGTCTGGGGTTTTTCACATAACCATTCAATTAAAATGCAAAACAGCAGCGCGCCTGATAATCATCCCCGAATTCCATAATCAACACAGCGCCGATCGTCGGGGGTCAGCGTCATCTAAAGCCGTAAAGCTGGCGTGCTCCTTAATGTAAACGACACGGCTGAGCTCACATTGATTTCTGTCAAACAGGGTGCTTCGGCTCAGTATATGAATCTTTTTTATACTGGGCAGAAAAGAGTTATGGGTTCACAGATGGCAAGAAGAAATGGGCGACTGGCATGTAATCTGGCCATAATGAAAAAGGTACATATACAATAAGGTGTAAAATAAAACAGGTAAATACGGTATATAAACATAAGAAGATAGGATGAACATGGCCAATGTGATGCATGAAAAAAGTCAAACTACACAGAGAGGTACCCCATGGACAATACTAATGACAGTATTGTATATAGTAATGAAGAAAGCAGATCTGAATTGATAGACTTGAGAAAAGACAATAAAAATAACAGGAGAAAGTGTTAGCAGTGGAAAAAGCAGTATACATGGATGAAGAAACTGCATATGGAAAACAGACCCAGAAGCGATAATAGTCTGTATGGCTGGATGTTTTATTAACTGAAGTCTGGGCCCACAGGAAATGTGTGAGGGATTGATTGTGTGCGTGTGTATGTGTGTGTATGTGTATGTGTGTGTGTGTGTGTGTGTGTGTGTGTGTGAGTGCGGAGGGTGAGGGGTTCACCATAAGCGATTCGTGACCCAACCAGACGGCTTGTTCATTCTACGACAGAGGTGCCTCTACATGAGATGGTTCCAAGTCCATGGAGAACTTGAACTGGAAGCCATGAACTGAAGCAGACGTAAGTTAGATTAGCTCTCTGGGCATCAAATAGATTTAGCAGCATTAAACACTGAAATTCAAGGACACCTATGTGGAATTATGGGAGTGACAAAAAGGGCGGCAGATGTAAGATCCCGGCTGAATCATTCAGCCTTTTTAAGCAGCGGATGTTCTATAACACAGCTCAAGATAGTCCATTGTCATAATTGTACAATATTGCTCTGTGGCTGCATTAATCTATTCATGAATAAAAAATGATTCACAATAAACTAGGCTTGTAAGACAGTGAGAAAGCTTTTAATAATAAAGATGTGATGGAATATTGATAACATAGCGTTCTACTTAGGCAGTAACATCTTACAGGTCTTACTGAAAATGTACAGAAATGTCAAGCATTCCCTATCCAGTCCTGTGTGTACATTAGTACTTATAGCTGCTTACAGATCTCCGTGGGACCAACGGTGCCATTTAGTCCCTTTCAGACAGTGCTGTTATGTTGTCTTCATCCCATGGAGGAAGACTTACGTGTAACAACTGAAAAACATGCATTCTCTTCATTTCCGACTGCCTCACTATTCGTTCAAATTCTGTTTAACATCTCACTGCCCGGTTTTTGCAGTTGCGGCCAGATCAACCTGTCAGCACTGCTGTTTTCACAGTCCAGTTTCCAGCTGGATTTGAACTTGTAGCTACTTCGTGGGGTGGACATCATGACGCAGGCCTTCGGAAAAGCAGAGGAGATGATGAGCCTGTCTGCCCGTCTCCCGGGCTCCCGGACGCGAGACACTACAGCCTCTGAAGAGAGAGAAGTGCCACTAAAGGCACCGTCAAGCCTGGCGATATCTAAGCATTACAAAAAAATAAAACCGCTCTACGTGAAACGACAGGCTGTGAGAAGCACTGATAATCCTGAGACACACGTGATAAAAACCAACAGCAAATAAATCTTTCGTTGCAATGAATCTGTCACCACCGTTCTTGTGCGAACAAGGAAAGTCATGCTGTGAAATGCTGGAATGGGCTGTACATTTATAGATATACTGTTCCTCTGGTCACAAGAACGTCTGATATATCTACAAAAGTCCCAGTGGAACATCTAAAAATAATCTACCATTGTGATACAACAACCAAAATAAGCAAGAGTTATAGAAACATGAGTACTGAGAATGGTTATTGGTTGGTCAACCTCACTACGAATGTCATTATCATATCTGATATATCATTTACTTATTCTAGATAAACAAAGTGTGCTAATATTTGCATCTAAGTCCTGCACACAATATAGGTGTTACAGGAAGCCACTGCTTCTGACACCAGTATCCGAAGGTGCAAAGTTCAGGTTCAGAAAGCACAAATCCAAACCAAGATTTTGTTTCAACCAACCAGTTGAGTTTAAAGAGTAACATTCACTCAACTGGCTGGTTGAAACAAAATCAGGGTCTGGATTTGTACTTTCTGGACCTGAACTTTCCTCCTCTGCCCTTATTTGTGTATAGTTGCTGACAAGCTTGTCTCTTCAAAGCTTGTCCTTGCAATGGTGTCTCTTGCATTCAGGGGAGGGCTATGGATTTACATCCACATATTCTTCAAGAGGGACATTATGAAGTTTCTGGCCATGGGGGGGGGGGACAGTTTCTAGGACAGGTTTCCATCAGCTAGATTGTGACAGATCAGGGGTCTTTGTAACTCCTGTCTTGAAATTCCAGTCTCCCCCTATAGTATCTTGAGTGGCAGTTCTCTTACCAGAGCTGACTGCAGGCGACAGAATTTCTTTACATGGTCACGCAGACGAGCTCTTTGCGTGCCGGTGCAAACAATTTAAATATCTGGCTTTTACCATCATGTCATTCAAAAGACACGTAGAGCCAAAATGATGATGGATTCTGCCATTCATTCAAACATTCTAAGAGTCTCACTGTGAACGGTAAGATCTACCATATACCTTATACTTTAACTTAGCCTGAAAGCCTTACTTTAAAATTCTCCCGTGCCTGATTTGCTTGAAAAGAGATTTAAAATACAACTCTGATCCAAAGATGTGATCACTACAATGTCCTGAAAGCAAGAGGGTCTAGCTGCGGACGTTTGTAGTGTGGAGCTCCACCGGAAATACGTGATCTTTAAAGACGTAAAGCGGTTAGGGTTAGGGTTAAGGCTAGGGATAGGGTTAGGATTAGGGTTAAGGTTAGGGTTAGGATTATGTTTAGGGTTAGGATTAGAGTGAGGGTTAAAGTTAGGGTTAAAGTTCGCTGTAACACAGAGTGTTCCACGTATTTCCAGTGGAGCTCCACTCTACAGGCATCTGCAGCTGGAGCCTTCTCCCTGAAAGGGCCACCTGTATTGCATCATCAGTTGTTTTACTGCCATCTTGTGGTCCAGATAAACTGCTCTATAGTAGCTTAATATGAATAAATGGCAGGAAGGATGATGGCAAAGTCACCATGAAGCAGCATTAGACGAGGCTGAGCTGTCACCTTCATTGGCTGCCGTGCCACCAGCTTAGAATTGCAGGCAATGATTCAGTTGGCAGATTTCTTTTTAAGTAAAACAATGCTGAAGAGTTATTCCGGCTGTTGGATCTATCGCATCCTCCTTCCGCGCTGTCTGCCATTCGGTGCCCATGTTATTTGATGTGGTGAGCATCTGGTCACCTGATCTATATATCAGAGCATGTGCCAGAGCGCATCCAGAATGGGGCAAAGTACAACCCACAGGCAGCGGAGGCGAGAAGCAACGGAGCCCATCATGACTTGTAATGAAATTTCAAAGCTAATCATTATGCCAACGGTCATTCTCAAATAATTAATTCCTCAAAGAGGATATCGACAGAGCACGGGCTGCTCATTCATTCGAAGTCACCTTGCCTCAAAAGAAAGATTATTAAAAATCCAGTGTCAAAAATTTATAACACTCAACAGATAAAAAGGACTAAAACTTCAAAAACCTAGTTGTACAGCAAATTTAATTAGCATTCTTAAAGGCCCTGATAACCATTTGCAATGTGATAGAAACTAGTCACTCTGAATTACACTAATTATTTAGCACTTGAGCAGTCAAAACAATTACACTTTAGCAATTATAGTGGAGGGAAAGATAAAATCCTAGCATTCTAAACCAGCCATCAGTGCCTAGGATGTTCTGAGAGATGAAAGGGGGTGGACCTGTAAGATACGGCGAACTCTACAGCCACACCCACCGGTGACTAGAGGATTGTGGGTAGAACCAAGTCAATGTCTCTCATCTCCAAGAAGGCTATATCACTCGATGGAGCCTTCGGTACATGGCGGAGTTAAAGACCCAAATACTTCACTGTGTGCAGGTCTGAAGAAACATGGACAGGAAAACTAGATGGCTAGGATGAATTAGCCACTGGGTGATCACTACATAGTATTAAAAATAAACCCTAACAAATCTTTTAATAGGAATTATCACTATTAATGGGGAAAGCAACAAGTGAAACCGCGCAGTTAATGGGTTTTCTGTATGCTGTCAATCACCGACCGATACGGCTGAATTAACATAGGTAAATTCACCGATTCCCTTTGGGTTAAACCTGGCAGGTGACTGACAGCACAGGGTAATTTAATTGGGTTTCAAATTAAATTTAATTGGACGCAACTTTCTTCCCTACTTATCACTACATCTAACTTTTAGGCAGGTAGTTAGAAGTTGAGGAAGGCTTCTGGGCATGACTGAAGATGAAAACAGGTCTGGAGGAGTAGGTTGGCTTGTGGTAATTAAAACCATCCATGGCACACCTACATATCACTTTAACTTCAGAGTTAAACTAAAATAGAACATTATGTAAGTCTATCTATTCATCCATCCATCCATCCATCCATCCATTTTCTAACCATTTATCCTGGTCAGGGTCACAGGGACATTGCATAAGTGCACGTTTTTTCCATTGCTAAGTAAGCCATTAGCCAAAATAGACATTGTCAACACGAAGTCTTTGAGGAATGTGCCTGTCAATGGTCAATGGCACTGCTGTTAAAATTACTGCCATTCTCGCACATAAACTCGTCCCTGCATTACCTTATATTTAACGTCAGCATGTTTAGCGTGTTACATTTCCAAGTTCAGAATTGTACGCCAACAATTGACATCATCTCCTTGAATTACTCTCTGCACTGTCATAGTAGCTATATAGGAGAAAGCACTTAATACTTGAGGAATTTGTTCCTTGCAATATTGGATTTGTCTCTCTCTCTCTCTCTCCGGCACATATGTCCAGGGATTGGCTCCTGCTTTGAATAAAACTCTTGTCAACCCCCATTGTACACAGTCTAATGAAAAGAGACTTGCATTTCTATTTCTGAACAGTGGGTACTTCGCATTGTTAATCTGACACAACACAGAGCCTCGAGGCTGCTAACTCTGCCTTTTTCAACAACATAACACCCAGGCAATGAAAACGTTTAGCGTACATCTTATGATAACACTTCCCTCAGAATGTGGGCTGTTTTGTTAAACATAACTAAAGTTGCCACTTCATTCAAACATATAATATGCAATATAGCTTTGTAAAAATCTGAGTGCCGTTTACAGGGATACAAAATTAAGTGTCTGCATAATTAATACAATGTATAATTATAAATGCTTCTGTTAAATGAAAAGCAACATAATACAAGCTATTTCTCAAAAGAACAGTCAAACAGTGCCTTCGCTTCAGTTTCGAACCAGATCAATAAGAAGAACGAGTTGCGGGATTGAAATGTCTCCCAAATGGCAGCTATGAAAATGCCACAAGCTTCTTTTTGACATCCCACATTTAATGCCTTTTTGGAAGATGTTAGTTTTGTTCATGTTTTTTTCATGATTAAAGGCTACGTTGGGTATACAGCATTCTAGGGGCATAAATGATGCAGAAGAACTTCTAATAAAACGACGTTCCACAGATTTTCCCTTACTCTTTGTTTTTTGCATCCACCCTTCCGTTCCTAGGGAGTGCGGCAGTGTGCAAGGATTATTCTGGGTCACACAAGTCCACAGGCCACGTATCTGCCCTACATGGGCGGCCAGTGAGGAGAGGCCCTAAACCGCACCGGACATCTCAATTACTGCTTTTTTTACATTTAAAATCCTGAGCTATAGATCCCCAAAATAGAGCTTAAATCACAGGGTATCGTGTTACCATCGCATCGAGCCATATCTGCAGAGCATTTAAAGAGCTACTTTTTTCGAGAAGAGTCAAAAGAGCACAGGATGCAACAGTGTTTGAACAATAGGAAGCAGTTAATGAGTCAACAGAGATTCAGTTGTTTAGTGTTTGGGGGCAAATTACAACAGACCAAACAAGTGGTTTCCTGTTAAACAGAAGGGTTCCTGCTCTTCAGTTATTAAATTCATGTAACAGATTTATGATTTATTAATGTTTATGACTTCTTATGATCTCATTCTAGTTCTCTGGAAACGTAACATTTTAGCAACTTTTAACTTCATTAAACGTAATTTACATCCACATTATCGCACATGCTAAATGCATATGCTACCTTATTGCATACATGTGCTGGAGTTTTAACGTTCATAATGTATTTTATTACAATATAGATATTCTAGTCAATGTCAAGGAAATAAAATAGGTGTTTCACTCTATAACGTTATCAAAGCTAGCTAGTAAGTTTGAAGTAAAGCAACTATTGGAGGGACCTTAAATTTCAATATTCAGTCATGCGCTTTTGAAGGTCTCAGTAATTCTCCTCAAACACTAGGTCTTTGCATGTCACTTAGCCAATTTCTTTAAAAAAAATTACCTCCCTCAAGTTCGGGCCCTGAAATTAGACCCTCTACCATGTACTTTCATGTTCCGACTCCTTACACATAGGCGGTTGAATATTTCAGACTCTGTGAAAGATGAAAGGGGGAGCATTAAGTTTGCTGATGCAGGATGCTTGAAGACAACAGAGGACTCCGCTCTATGGCGCGACTACAAAGACGGTCCTCATCCTCTGCATGTAATGAGTAATTTTGAAGCATCAGCTTTACTTGTGCCTTTACTCTGGCTCTCCCTCACACATTACATTTAGACTCCAGCCCTTGCAAATTACCCTGAAAAGTACTTTGTGATGTCTGGGTGCCTTTTTGCTTGGCAACCTGCTTTGATTTCGTTTGGTTTTAATCAGTGAAATTTTTCATGGAGAGTAAACTTGTGGCATCATAAGCAAGGATTGCGGCCATCGCCACTGAGCCACAAAAACACTGAGAGCTTTGAAGGTAAATGCAGAACACACTTTGGAAAATACAAAAAGCTACATGACGTATATCTTGTACTCACAGCCCGTGGCTTCTCAAACATCATTCTCAGGTTCTCAAGCGAGATGTCAAACTTCTCAAACTTCTTAGCGGTCTTCTGGAGCTCTCGGGCAGCTTCACTGGTAGCTTTGGCTGCCTGAGGTCTGAAAGAGGATAGGGAGGTGGAGGTGGTGGACCCAGTTCCACTCAGCACCGGTGGTCTGTTTCCTGATTGAATTTCCATTGTTGCGGACACTATATCCCCCCGCTGCCAGCCAGAGAGAAGAGTGGACATGAGAGCAGAAAGAGCCAAAGTGAGAGACAGGAGAAAAGAGCGATCCCTCCTGCACTTGCACAGTAGCTGAGGTCTACGCAGACTGGGAAGGCTAATTTCTAACTGGCCTTGAATAAAACTCAAAACCAGGCAAGAGAGAAAAAAAAACAGGGAAACTTCTTCTGCTCCATCCCAGAAAATGAAAAAAAAAAACAATTGCACACCTACGCCAACTGACACAAAGAGGTGTAGGGAATTTGAGGCTTCAGAGTAACTACACAGGGGTGTCACTGGGCTCCCTCTGGCATGCCGGGGGGAGGGGGTGTCCATTGGGGTGAATCTCCCCAGGGTGGGCCTTACAGACGGCGCTGATTCTCACACACTAATCTCCCCAGAGGTATCTCAGGCTTCACCACCAGAGACCTTCTGGGAAGACCTCAAACCGGTACGGAAAGAGCAAAGCACGCAGCCAGGGCAAATGAGTTTACACACTTGGGTAACAAAAACAAAGGAAGGCACTTTAAAGATGGAATATCGAGGGAAAAACACACACATAGTATTAAATGTTTGTCTGTTCTCTCTACTCTGCTACTCTGACCTTGGATCAAAACCAAAGACTCCCCTGGGAGACTCTCCATAGCTGGCAGGAAATAAATAGAGAAAAACCAACAAGGCGACTCAAGAGACCAGATGACAAGACCATGCATATTCTATTCTTCTCAGACAAATGCCGGATGCCCTGAAGCAGGTAACCTCCAACCCTAACTTCCACTTGACTGTTTTGTTTACTATTCTTTTTTACACCAACAGCCAATGAGGGAGTGTCCTAAAGGTGCAGTAAAATCTAAATGTAATCATGCTTTGTTTCCTCGATTCTGAAACCTGTTGTACTCCATCCTCACAAGACAGAACGATACTGGTACTGTAGTGTATCAATGTAACACAGATTAAAATGCCATTTTTTTTATTATAGCTTTCCCTGATTATGATCAGTAAGCATTAATCTGTATCTTTCGGATTATTACATCACTGGTTCGGTGTTACACCTTATATATTTGTTTTTAGGCTACATTCCTCAGTTGTTCTTTTCATCTTTACTATTTTTGTCCTCTAGCAGGACTGTTGCCTTATATGGACTGTATAGTTTATGCAAAAACTTCTTCTGATTATTATTTTTATTAACCCAACTGCTCCTGTTTTGTTTGTTCCAGTCATGCTGAGATCCAGGTTTGAGTGCTCAGTGGAACCGCAGCCCGGAGCGGCGGCTATACACACACAGGCCAGTGCAGCTAACTCGCCCCGGTGGTCCGTCTAACAAACGCCCGCGGACACAAAAGGGAGCAGAGAATAAGGGTTTCTAACCATCGGAAGCTGATTTCATCACCCTAATGAGCGGCGGCGGCAGCCGATAACAGCCGATAAGAGCGCCGAGACACAGAATAGCCTTCACTGAGAGGGATGCATTATTTAGTGCAGCTCAGAGGAATACGAACGGTTTCTATGCCTAGTTTCTTCAGCGCGTTAAAGTATTAAAAAAAGAAAGTTGATTTTAAAACTCTCTATATACTATTATAATTCACTAAAGTAGTTAAACGATAGGGTTAAAAAATCGACAAGGGACGGATCTTCTGAAAAAGGCATCCATGATACAGATTGTCCCTCGGTTTAAACGTACATTTTGTAAATAATAATAATAATAATAATAATAATAATTAAAAAAAACAAAATAACTTAAGCTTGTATCGCGAATGCGGCTATATGCCTGCATTGAAACGTTTTAAACCTCGCCCAGAAGTTATAATCAATAACTATGAAAAGAAGAAGACATCCCCAGGAAATGAATACAGTATTGATAATAAATCTTGGTATGAGCCCCTAAAGGCCGGAGCCCCGAAAGGGACAGGGTTAGAAAACGTTTTGAACCCGTTTTGCGTTCCGTTCCCTGTCAATTCTTTGGCGTTCCCTAAATGATAGACGGTGCCTGAAATTCTTTATTACCATAACATTGCATGAACAATGGTTCATGGTAAACACATGAAAGATGAATGAGATGGGGGCAGGAATGAAACACCCCCAACTACACGTGTCCCCTGCTTCTTGCACAGAACTACTGGTTTGAAATGAGCGAATGAATGAATAGATAGATATGTGCAGTATCCGCAGCCACGTTCATAACTGGTGGCCCAGTAAGGAAGTACAGGAAAGGAGAGAGAGAGAGAGAGCGAGAGAGCGTATGAGAGACTATGTTATGGGGGGGGCACAATATAATTTAAACACAAATGGCAGTTTATTGGGGGGATTACTTCGATTTAAATATTGGGGTACACACGTCCCCCGCTTCCCACATCTCTGTATCTGTCTATTTTAGAGTGAAAATCAATAAGGTGACCATTACCGTTGGATCTGTCAGAATGCGAGGCACAGCAGCCTTACGAGAGAACAGAGAACAATTGCGGGGGAACTAATACTGTTAATAGTTCCAACCCTTTAGGCGCTCCGTACACTTAAGGCCACTTTTAAAAAAATGGTTCTCGTCCCCTCCCGACCCGCCGAAATGCCTCCGACCCGAATTTTTTTTTTAATTTATTTCGTAAAAATCGCATGGAAAATGCCCAAGAATGACGAAATTTGAATTTCCCGCGCATTCCACATCGACGATTGATCCACATTGTGTAATCCTTGTCTTGGAATGGTTTCATGAACCTAAATTTGTCTCTACCTGAGATGGGCTGGTGCAAAGATTTAAATCTGGGGAAGTGATGTGGTACATGTTCTTAAGTACTTGTTTGTAGAGTTGCATTTCCTTGTTCAACCATTCAGGTTCCTGTATTTTGTAAATTCCTCGTGTTTTAACATGTTTTAATACACTTTCTTTCTAGATATATATTTTAAAATCTTGGTTGTTCATTTAGAATGGGAATGACAAACAGAATATTGGTTTCAAATAGTATCATTTTTATATTCACGAATGAAACATCAGCATAAAGTATCCAAATCCATAGTTGGGAAGGCATTTATGAGATACACATGGATCAAGGAATTTACATTCTTGTATTTTCTTACATTTAATATATTTGAAACGCAACAAACTGGAAGAACTGAGGAGGCGTGCTAAGTAGGTCTAATGTATTGTATTTGAAAATATTGTCTTTGTTTAAGGACTAGATTAGATGACAGATTACATCCAAGGTAAAAGCATGGCAGAGAATAATCTGCAATTAACATAACGGTCATTGGCTTCCTTTCCCTACCACATCCACTCAAGTCAAAAGGAGAATTTTATCTGCAGATTCCCGTCTATTACCTTCAGGTAATAGACCGCACGCTGCATATGTCCCCAATTAGCTTCATTCAACAACAGCAGACATAAAACGAACTAAAGTATATAGTGAATACTTCCTAAGTTTTAATTATACCAATTCACCAAATGCAGTGGAGAGAGAAAACAGAATGGCCAAGCAAACTGCTCAAGAAGTGACCGCTAATGAGTTCTTCTGAAAAAGTAATTTTGGGTATGATTAAATTTTTATAAGAATCTGAGGACTCCCCCCTTCATACGAGGCGTCTCTCGAGTAGAAACCAGAGATTTAAATGGACTGTTAGCCCCCTCTAGTGGCCACAACGGACAACAAGCTTGTCGATTACGGTATCGGCATGAACGACGTTTTATACCTTTCAAATTCACACTTATTTTTTTCGGCAGACCCTTTAATCCAAAGTGAAGTAAGCATTTTGGAGATTATAAACAACAAAGTGAACACTCCCTCCAGTCGCAGATTAGCATTTTAAGTTATAAGACTCTGTAGCATCAGTTATGCCAGATATTATTGATACCTGATACATTTTCAATAATGTGAATACTGCCAGATTTTCTCCATATAAGTCAAGTTCTGTGTGAATGGTGTGTGTGTTTGTATGTATATGTGTGTATATATGTGTGTTTGTCTGTGTGTGTGTGTGTGTGTGTGTGTGTGTGTGTGTGTGTGTGTGTGTGTGTGTGTGTGTGCCTATGTGTATAGATGTATAAAGTGAATATTCTGGGGAAACTTTTTGCACACAGACTTCTTGATTTTTTGATGACCAGTGATTATGATAAATGTTAAAACTCATCTGCCTAAAACAGTGGAAGGAAACCCAGGGCTAAAATGATTTGCAAGTGTCTTTTGTAAGCTCTCCATTGGGAGAACAGTAAATGAGAAATGCCACCTCTTTTCAGAAGGAATCCATTAATACCTAGAATGTAATTTATATCATTCTTCTGTCCATCCAGCTCATGTCATTATGTATAAAGCATGGGACCATGGTGTGCAATTATAACATAGACCTACATACCGAGGGTGTAAAGATCATAACATGAATAATCAATTCTTGATTTGGTACAAACCTAAGTTTTGGGTTCAAGGTTCAGTAAAATTTAAGTACAGCAGGAAAAAAGAAAATTTGTTTTGAAGTTGTTTATTATTAAAACTGCAAACACAAACAATTAGGAACAATTGCGAACTAAAGGTAATATGTGTGTTGACGTAGCCCGTCTGAATAGCAAAACAAAACACTTATTTGCACATTAGGCCTAAAATAAATTTTTCAAAATCAAAAATAAGACTGCATCATAACAATCATAATGTGCTAAATCTTTTGTTTTCTGCTACCGCGAATACTGACATATCTGTAGTGATAAACAGTCTAATAGCTGTGATTTTTTTTTTTTAGCCTGGTCTGAATTTCCTGGCAAAATGCCGTGGGGAGAGTAATTTGCAGAGGCTGTTGCTGCCTTGCTCTGATTATACACACACTCGGATAACCTCGTCTTAAATGGGTTAACATATTGGATGTATTAACAGCAACACATCCGAGTTCAGTGTAACAGAGGTGACCGACAGTCTTGGTCTTATGAACCACTTTCTCTCTCCGGTACTGGTGTAATTTATTGAGAAATGTTCTGAAACTGCCAATTACAACTGACTGAAACCGGCATTAGCCGTATCCAACTTGTGGTTACAATTAGCATAATCTTTTCCATGTTAAACAATTATTTCATTTATGTTCTGCCTGTGTCAATCAATGCATTCATTAGTTTCATTGTGTATACCGACCCGAAAACAATGTAACCAAATTGCCATGTACCATTACAGCCCTTGTACAGTATATACCCATTTCCCATGCCACTGATGGCCATCATTATTGTATCACTAAGCTTTGCAGTAACACATTACTTGAAGGGGGACAAATACTAGTAGTAACTCAATTACTACTGAAGTATAAATCATGAACAAATACAGTAGCAACTTCAGATAAAAGATGCATCACGATCCGTTAATGATGAACAAACATGAGATCAGTATTTCACTTGCATTATTCATTACTTGTCCCTTCAATAGTTATTTCAGTAGTTCACAAAGGTTTGCAGAGTTATATAACTTATAATAACTGCAAGAGATAAAAGATGCATTATTAATGAATTAATATGAGATCAGTATGTAACTAAGGCTTAGTTTGTGGTTAATAAAGAGTAAGAGCATAATGGTCTATTATTTGTCCCCCGCTCCCCCCCCCCAATAAAAGCTGAACCATACTTTAAGATTGCCAGGGTGACTTGTTTCAGCTTCATTAGCAAAAAACTGAAGCACCAGGAAGCAGTACACTCCTTCCCTCCGCCCCGGTGTCTATCCGGCACTTAAAAACGTGACAGTTCCCAGCTTCAGTAATCCCCCGATGGGTTTCCAGGTAGAGGTTTATTTCACCTCCTTATTGGAGCAGTTTAGCAGCTCCGCTGGGGACAGCATCAGTGACCGTGGAGCCACATTGAATCCCAGGACTTTTACTGTGACATCTAGGCTTTTACTGCGCTAAATACTACACCAGCCTGCGCTGTAATGAAATAGGCCAACCTATAGAAAGATATTAACATAAGTAGCTATCATTTAGCAAAGAAATAAATAGTGATGTCCCATGACTAAGATACATGTTCATAAACAGTGACTTTACTCCAGAATAAATGCTAGTTTAACTTTATCCTGCATGCGAACATGATATTAATAGGCTACACCTGTTCTGACAGCAAGATGGAGAGTCTCTTACAAAAGTAAGAACATCTCCACAAATAAACTCCAGGCATCACTATCACAGTGTGCCGGCAGGTCAAACACATGCTATGGTGATGGGGCGGTGGAAATGAGTGCAATTTTCAGACGCTTTTTGTCAAATTCCTTTCAGGACAGCAGTGTAATTCCGTCTGATCTAATGTAAAGGGACAAGACAATTCAAATCCATTGTAGCAGCTGGATATATTTTCATCAGGATGATATTAAATAAATTATGTTCCTCACCAGATGTAATCTAACACATGCCGAAGATATTGCATTACAGGATTAGTTAACAGAGATGTTGCACTTTATTTTGTTGAAAAATATCACCCCCTAACATCTCAGGAGTTATTATAGTTCACATGGGATCAGCTTAGGAAGAGACCGTGCTTTTATTTTTTTATTTGCCTGTGAACAGCATTTTATTTGTATATTAAGAAAGACAGTTTTGTTACCCACTTAAGGATTTCTAATCCACAGCTTCCCTGGAATCCCTGGAGTCATGCAAATGCAAAAGAACCGTCTTAATGATGCCCAATTGGTAAGTGCATGGAACCATCATGCACAGGGAATTGTATGACACTGCTACTTAAAGACTGTGATGCACATTTCGGATATGAAACACAAAACATTTACAGGGCATTTATAGAAATTAACACATGGAAATATTGAATTTTCATTTAATTCTCATTAGTAATTTATGCAATATATACATTTTTTCAGTGTATATTCTATTTAAAAGCAGCAAATAAAAATGCATATAAGGACTTGTATATAAAGATCTCCTATTACCAGAGAGGACTGAGGATTGATAATATGCATGATTTCTTGGTTTCACTCGAAAGACTTAAATACTTAAACACTTTTTGAAATATTCATTGGAGATAATGTATTATGTGCAGGTTCAAAGTGTTGGCCTTTAACCTGGGCCAAAGCAATGGAACCTTTTCTGAAATAACAGAGCAGTATTTGGATTACTTCTGGGCCCAGGTTTCTTCATCACACCCTATTGGAATCCATGGCATAGCCCTGAATCATCACCTTTGACACATATCCTCCACACTCTCCTAGCTATTCTGCATATCCATCTGTCTTCTAACTACTTATCATTATCATTACTAGGATTGTGTGTGTGTGTGTGTGTGTGGACTCAGCCAGCCACTATTCTGCACATGTCTAATAAAACCATCTATTCTTAACACACACTACTAAATGATATTTCTATTCATGACATTTAATTCTTCGAATGCTGTACAGTATTGCTCAGATATTGACAATATTCCTGTCAAAATATCATACATTGCATTCACCAGCAATTCATACAAATGCAACAAGATCTACTCTATTCATATCATAAACATATACAACATATTTTAAAGAAAATTTGTTAGAATTATACGCTTAATTACTTCTAAGCACCTGCCTCTCCGACAAGGATAAGAGGTTGGAAGACGGGTGAATACCTCTATGAGATACTAAAGAAAAAAAATCATTTGAAATGCATTAATATCAAATTGGCAACTTTAAAGCAGATTAAATTAAATTGAATTAAATCCTTGTTGCTCTTATCCATCATACAATATTACTGATTTACAAAGCTGGATATTTCACTTGAACAACTGAATTTGAAACACTACAAAAAAAAAAACTCCATCAGTGCTTGCAAGTATGTACTTTAATCGCCCTGCCCCCTGCTGTCCTATATAAGAACACACTGGCCATTGATTGACCACTCCATAATCAAACAATTGCTGATACTGTACCTGAATAGCTCAGCTTTGTTTCAATGAAATATGCAATGTTCAACACATAAAATAAATGTGGATTGTTAGTAGCCATGGAAACAGAGGGTGTGTTGAAAAGGGGGAGGTGGACACAATAGAGCACAAAAACTAATGGTAGGTCGACAGAAAAATATTGTACTTAACAACGAAATGACGTGCACTTATTGCAGTCATGGTCTACATTGCTACAAATTTCGTATTTAAACACTTAATCCTTTAATTAGCTATTTAATTAATATACAAACGGCCATCCTCAATAAGCACGCAAAATACTCTTTTTAATCAAGGAAGCATTTAATGCACATTTAATATTTGCACTTGCTTCTAAAAGTAGACGAGTACCCAATTTTCACATTATTATGGTTTAGCATTTGACATTTATGAATTACATTTTTTTCCTCACAAAGGACTGGATCTTAGCGCCCTCTATTGTTAATGGCAGAACTGCGTCTCTGTATAAATTCACGTTAAAGTAAACATTCTCTGAAATACGGTTCAGTATGGTAGAGCCGGGATTTATACTTGTTTTAAGGTGTCTGTTATCTTATTTATTTTCGAATAAAAATTGAGCATAGTGTATATTTTCCTACTCTTCATTGGATGTGGTTGAGAAACTCCCTATCAGTTCATAATTCTTCTAAGACTAATAATAATAATCAGATTAATGATGAGAAAAATGTGTCGAACGAAATGTCTACATTACTGAGATAGCTCAGTTTTAGAGTTCTGGTAAATTAATTAATTTTCCACTAGATGGCGGTGTTTTATTAATGAAATGTACCTGCCAGACCATTTTTAAAAAGCATGGGGAGAATGAATGACCCCCCCCCCCCCCAAAAAAAAATGAATGACCATGTTTCTACAATTTATTACCATAAACCAAAGGATTTGAATATGAACTACTGTAATTTTAATTAAAACCAATTAAGACCAGTTGTTGAAAATTTTACCTGTAAGAGATACATTACGGTGCATTACTCTCTTCAGAAGGTGCCTTTAAGTATCGGTAACACTTGTACTAAGTCCCTTTTACAATCACTGATCGTTAATGTGAATAACACCATTTCCTAGTCTGTGTTTTAACCCTGTCACCGTCGTCACATGCGGTCCGACTCGCTCAGGATTAAGGAATTTAGCGAAACCTAATCAGCTATCATTGTAAAAATTCATAATAGATCAATTCAGTGACAACAGGAATCAATCCCCTTTGTAACCAGTTTTTCCCATCCATGGTATTTTGTGGGATTCCGCTTTGCGCTATAAGCAATTTATAGAGACAGTCAACCTATCTACAGTGCCGTGACAAACTGTTGCCCCCCCCCCATCCAAATTCCTTCTGTTTATGCTTAACCATGCCACTTTATTGTGTCCGATCTCCAAACAAGCTTAGTACACAAAGGGCAAGTTGAGCAAATATACATACATATTAAAACGTCATTTAATTTACTGACAGAAAGTAATTCAATCATCACCCGTATGGCAAAGTAATTCCCCCCCCCCCCCCCGAAAAAAAACTTAATCCTTGGTTGTGCCACCTTTTACAACTGCCATCTAATGCTTAAGATAAGAGGAGATCAGTCATTAGAGAAAGTTTGGCTCACTGTTTTCTACAGAATCGTCTTAATTCAGCCATATTGGAGGGTTTCTGTCTGTGTAATGCCCGTTGTTGGCCCAGCCACAACATCTCAATGAGGTTCAAGACACGACTTAATAGGACTGAAGGGGACACTCACTAACAAACCTTAATCGTTTTTTTTTTGTTGTTGTTTGTTTTTGTTTTTTAGCCATTCACATGTGGACTTGCTCTTTCGCTTTGGATTGATGTCTTGCTGCTTAACCCCTTCGCACTTGAGCTTCGGATCACAGACTGATGACTGGACATTCTCCTTCAGTACTTCCTGGTAGAGAGCTGAATTCATGCATCCCTCAGTTATGGGAAGTTGCCAGGCCCCGAAGCAGCGAAGTATCCTCGCACCATCACACCACACCACGTCCTCCATGTTTGACTGTGTGTATGATGTTCTTTGTGCGGAAAACTGTGATTTTTTTCCCATTCAATGAATCAAATGCCATTTAAAAATGTGTCCTGTTTACTCAAGTCGTCTTTCGCATCGTACTAACCTTATTTGAAGATAAAAAAAAGTATGACGATTGAGACAAAACGGAGGGAATCAGTAAAGTTCAAAGATTTTGGACCGCAGAAGGACGCTGGAGAACCTGGAAGAGGTGCACCTGGCACACCACACATACAGAACACGGGTGGAAATCAAATGCCAAATCCAGAAGGGGCCAGGAAACATACCGCCCACTGAGCTATCAAGCCACTCGAGATAGATAGATAGATAGATAGATAGATAGATAGATAGATAGATAGATAGATAGATAGATAGATAGATAGATCTGTTCATTTATTGATTGGTTTATTGATTGATTGAATATTACATTTGCCAATACGGAAAAGAACATGATTTTTTAAATACTCTTTGTTTTGTACATCCCAGTGTTACTCCATCTGACTCATGTAAGCTACAGACAAAACCTCAAATGTAATTCCAGACTGTGGTGCCTGGAATCTGCCTCCTCAGTGCAGCGCCGCTTTCTGCGGATCCTCATGCTGTCCTTGACAGCGTCAGATTTTAATCCATCTGGGAGCGATTGGCTAAGCGAAGTCACGTTGCTGGTGTAACTCTGTCAGCCTGATCCTGCACCATTGTTTCCACTGGCTGCCGGAAGAGTTCCCTCGTTCCCTGCGCAAAGAGTCTGGATGCGGCTGCCGCTGCCGCTGGGTAGCTTACAACTGCCGTAAATTACCAAAGCCCTGCGTTTAAAATCCGATACGCAACTGAAGCATTTATTCCCCTTGAAGAAACTAGTATCAGTTAAAAGGAGCTGTGCGTTATGTACGTGCAAGTCAATTAGCTGGCTTGCTAGACAAACGCGATGATCTGACAACATGAATGGTAAGTTAGTTATTGTTTTATTTATTGTGTAGATTTTTATGGCATCTCGTTTGTGGTTTTCTTTTTTCCGCACAATAAATTACGAGTGTGTTTTTAACACGCACCTTCACAACAATAGGCGCTGCACAATGCCACTACCTGAGGAGAGCGACCTATGTGGTGCAAATGTGAATTTTATTGATAAATGAAAGGATGACGACGCAACATAGATGTGTGCGGGCTTACATGCGATGCGGTATTTACTATGAAGTTGTCGCGTTTTGTGCATCTTCGATAGTGATGCTTATTCCGATAGCTGCATGCAATTTTGCATAATGAAACTGAACAAAATTAAGCTTAGATGCTAAACGCGTTTTGCTCACTGTAGTTGAAATATATATATATAGCTGACGGTTTATCTAAATATGTTTTGTTAACACTTTATTTTTCAACCGACATTTCTATAAAAAAAATTACATGAGTGATCTCATGATTGTTAGTTTGGGTACGTTTGTGCGAGCAGGTGAAAAGTGCCGTGATAATTAGATAAATGTGGAAATATTTAAAATTGCATAGGCATATTACAGGAAATGTACGCGTGAATATAATTTCACGTATCACCCTACCAAATGCTAGGTGAATGTGACAGGAAAAAAATTATTATTAGTAGTAGGAGTAGTAGTATGAGTAATAACGCTAATAATAATAACAATAATAATAATAATAATTATTATTATTATTATTATGCTGTCACTGTCATTACTGCTACTAAGTTTTAAAGCAACTCTCTATTTTCATATATGTAACCTGTATCACTGTGGGATTGTGCAAATACATAAATATAAATAAATTAGTAGTTTAAAATCCGGTTAGGAAATCGTACATGCCGCATACTTCTGCTTTTCTTGGCCGCTTATCCCCCCCCTCCCCCCCATTGGTAAAGTTTACCCTGCGTTAAAAGCCACCCAAGCACAGCGCCTGGAAAGGAAGACTCCTATCAAAACGTTCCCTGAGAACATGCAGCTGTGTCGGGGTCCTTCCCAGAATCCCCTGGGAGCCAATTACTCATCTCTTAATAGGGGCTGGCGGTGGACAGGGGGCGGTGAGCCATAGAACTCTACTTCCAGTTAGTTTCACCAGATCTCCCAGTAACATCAATGCTGCCAGTTATAGTCTATTGATCATTACTTTAGTAGCCTATAATTACCAAAGATCCTGCATCTTCAGAAAATGAGCAAACATTTCATATGACTACCGAAGTGTTCTTACTCCTGAAAGATTCATGTATATTATTTAGGCTGTATAATTATGAAATTTGTTTGAACTGCCGAGTATAGCAAAATAAATACCAGTAAAAATGTTCTTTTTACCTATTTAAACTGCTGGTCTATATCGGCATAGCAGGTCATTCAAGCCAAACGATGTCATATCCAGGGATGAGAAACCTTTTGCTTGCAGGTAATGGTTTTCAAACACTGTACTTTGAGATAAACGGTATAGGATACACAGTGTCTTTGGGAGGCCTGACTGGACAGATATCAAGAGTGTATTCATTCAGCCTGGCCTTCTGTTTCAGATTTAATGACAAACTCTGCCGACATCCTGCGTCCCACCGCAAGTCCGCTGATGTTAGCTCACCCATGGCAAAAGGCTGAAACCTTCGTCTCATTCCATTTTCTCAAATGATCTTCGCACTTCAGCTAATCATAACTTCACCTTTGTCTGTCTGAGGTAAGAGAAATATGTGATCTACAGTTATTACTGTTTTGTTGTAGATAGTGGGACCTAATAACAAAATCAGTAATAATAATTATAATAACCACTTATATTACTACAGGGCAGTATAATAAATCTTATCATAACAAGGTCTAGCATGCTGAATTTAAGAATGCCAGGTTTTGTTGAAAACTTGCACAGATGTTGCGATGTTTTTTTTTTTTAATCCGCCTTCTTGAACTATGTGGGAAATCAGTCACTATAAAAATGTTAGATTGCATGTTCAGGACACTTGTGACACTTATTGAAATGAACAACAATTAGAACGACATAAAAACACATGACAGGTGGATAATCTGTTTTTCCTTCTTACAAATGTCCATATGTGCTGTATTGATTATATCATTTATTTGCACATTTGCTCTGTGTATGTAATTGTACTATTTATATATGAGTTGCATGTCTAATGATGATTTATTGCATTATTTCCTGACTGTGTCTCCATTTATTATGAACTGCCACTGAGATTTTTTTAATTCGCTGAAAATGCCTTCTCACACAGAAACAATATCATCTCATGAGATTGAGACTGAGTAGCTTTTTGTCTTTACACTTTCATATGTAGCTAATTTAACCGAAAGCCCCCCCATGAGTTAACTCCCGTTGTAAGCGATTGTGCCGCATTCACTGTAGGAGTTGTAATTTTTATTCCTCAAAAGTGGACAAAAGACTATTGCTATTGAGAGTTGTGAATTTGGAAGAGCCGTAACTTGATGGGTTTTGTATTTGCAAGGGAACCGGCAACACAGGGGTTTAAATACGGCAGTTTTTTTTTCATACCTCTCTCTCTCTCTCTCTCTCTCGGCACATCCTCGGCTCATTCCCATTGTCAGGGGGTTGGTGGAGGGGGGGTCGACTGCTTTGTTCTGCTCCCTCCTCTTCCACACAAAAACACTGGGAGGCTGAGAGATCCACAGCTCGGCAGAGAGACCGGGGTTCTTTAATGAATTCATTTTTCGTCTCCCTCGGTTCTGCATGCGTGGACGTTATTCCCTGCCGGGTTCCTTCCATCCACCAGCAAGCCACTCCCAAAGGAATTAAGTGTAATTAGTCCGAATGAAATGGATAAAAGCATGCACAAGTTTCCCTTTGCCTGTAGCACTGATGGATCAAACCCATTTCCATAGCCTAAATAAATCCATAACTTCAAAGAGCATTTTAAGGAGCAGAATATAGGTTAAGGGCTATTAATGACTAGCCAAGGAGGTGTCTTGTTTGGCCGACTGTTTTAGAGTATAGCCGGGGGATATTTGTGTGGCCTCTGTATTGCTGTGCTGTCGCATTATACGTTGCAGAGCTAAATCAGCTTGCGTCAGATCATTGCATTTTTCCATTACAGGGTTAAATCAGTTTGAACTTCTTTTATATAGGAGAGTATGGCGGCCAAGGCTGGTCACAAGCCTGACCCAATACGACATTCATAAACAGCTGTAAAACACAATTAGATGGGTCAGCATCTAGCTCCTGCACCCCCCCCCCCCCCCCGCCCCTCCCCATCTTCCAATCTGAATAGTGAATGAAATCATGTGACATGGAGCTCGCTTTATCTGAAGGTGACACTGATCTGTCATCTATAGAAGTAGACAAACACCAAAGCAATTACTTTTTTGCAACTTAGGGGGAGCGAAAATGGTTAGGTTTACCTTTTGGTGAAATATGGGGTTTAAGCAAGGTCTTTAGGAAGGACATTTACAATTTCTTGTGTGTGAGCAGATTTTATTGAACTAAAATTGTATGGAAATTATGAAACTGGAATATGACCGTCTGTTCTTATTTTTTTGGTGGATACGGAGAACAGTTACTATAAACCGTCTGCAGCTTTGAATGATACGCAGTAAACAAAGCTCACAGACGAAAGCAGATCCGAAAAGTCGCCCTGCGTCATTTGACTTATTTAAATGGAGTCGCGCCTGCTCTCCTTCGCTCATTATAATGAGTCTGTAGCAAAGCTGCGCTTTCAGGGTCGTGCTCCTGGCCTCTCTTTCTCGTGGCAGGTTGCCATGGCGGCTGTTAGGAATGTTCTCTCCGTCTCCAGCTTATTACGGTTCCATCCTAAGGGTCTCACGTTCCCCCCTTTTGTCATTAGTGATTCAAAGCCTCCGTGTGTATGGAAACTGTACGGAACAGCAGCTTTAAAAAAAGAACCATATTTAAAACACAAATTAAATGTGACGGAAATTAAGTGTTCCTTATTAAGCTCAGAGCCTTACATACCTGGTTATAATTTTTACATTTAGTCACATTATTACAAATAACAAATATGATATTTAATGATCAATCAGCTACATGGAATTTAATTACAATGGGCCTAAATTCATCATTATAAAACGGCTTAAATATCTTAGAGACCCTTTATGGCATTGCTTGCACTCTCATTTTTAATGAAAATGAAACATTTTGCATTCCATTAAACTATCTGTGTTTTTGAAACACAGCAGTAATATTCGCTACTGAACCTTCAGGAAGCTTTGGCGCTAATTTAATGTATTTTATGGAGCCCATGCGTCACACAGGATGAGATTAGATTGCTTCAAATGTTGTTATTCTTTCTACAAAAAATGTTGGAGTTGACACGAATTAATAAAGCACCCTGGATATCTTTGTTCTATTCAGTTTATTTTAACTGGAGCCTATTTTAATGTTTAATTTTTCCCAAATATGCACTCCACATAGGCCTATTGGTGTTAAAGTAAATTGGCTTTAGCAAATTCTGTTACACAAAGATAAATAAGATTTAAGGGCATTACATTTTCATAAAGGCCTATATTTTATAGGCAAGCCAAGTAAATGCTTTTCATTTTTATAATTAGTTATATCTGACTGTCTTAGTGTTATACATAAATTGCAAGATTAATTTGGTGGTGAAGTGGTCTGTCTACGTTTGTTATCTCTGCTGATAATTTACAGTTGGCCTCTGACAGCATACCTCTCTTCTTACTTGCTTCATATATTTGTCAGACTTGATAAGACTGTTTAACAGCAGACTATGTTTATCATTTGATCATAGTTTATTATCAGATGCACGGATAATGTGTCCATGTGTGCAATACTTCTTTACAACTGTCTAGTGACTGGACTTTCCATGCGTATGACTGCCCGGAACAAAGCTGATGTACAACTCTCGGCATTTAAAGATGTTTGTGTTTCACATTTTAGATTGTAAGGTGACAAATCTTCATTTCTTTGAAGCACAGCCCTCTACAATGATGACTAAATTTCCATCCATCCATCCGTCCATTTTCCAAACCGCTTATCCTACTGGGTCGCGGGGGGTCCGGAGCCTATCCCGGAAGCAATGGGCACGAGGCCGGGAACAACCTAGGATGGGGGGCCAGCCCATCACAGGGCACACTCACACACCATTCACTCATACATACACACCTGTATGTGCAATTTAGCAACTCCAATTAGCCTCAGCATGTCTTTGGGCTGTGGGGGGAAACCGGAGTACCCGGAGGAAACCCCACAACGACATGGGGAGAACATGCAAACTCCACACACATGTGACCCAGGCGGAGACTCGAACCTGGGTCCCAGAGGTGTGAGGCAACAGTACTAACCTCTGCACCACCATGCTGCCCCCGATGACTAACTAGTCATAATTTATTAATAAAAATGGTAGACAGTATTTTTAAATTTGCCTTATTATTGTGAGGGCAACAAATTAACCGTGAATGGGTGATTGTTACTCATTACATGATGAGAGTAGAACATTTATAACCTTAAATTTCATAAAAAAAAAAAAACCCAGGCAGATATTTTACAAAGGATATATTCCCCACAAATCTTATTGTCCAGTGGCACAGTGTTCTGTGCCCATCATCGCTATGGCAACCAGCATAAAAGTGTTTGGTGAGCTAGCTACTGTGATTTAATATATTTTTATCAAGGAGCATTTTTATCAGAATTGAAATGATTATATAATTAGTTGAAAATTACTATGAAAATTATACAAGTCCGTTTTACTGAGAAAAGGTGTCGTTCAGTGGAATGAAAATTATGCTTAATCTGAAGAGCTGCGTATTGCGAGGTTTTCATTAGTTTTGTTAATTCATGTTGATTGGTATGTATCTCAGTTTTCCAGGTTTCTTTCTGCTTGCGTGACAGTAGACTTGCATTATGTGTGTATATATATATATATGTATATATGTATATGTATATGTATGTATGTATATATATATGTATATATATATATATGTATGTATGTATGTATGTATGTATATATATGTATATATGTGTGTGTATATATGTATATATATATATATATATATATATATATATATATATATATATACACCATTAATAACTGTCTTTTAAGCACCAGATAACAGAGTCTTGTAGGGGATATTCAGGGAACAGTGAGGTATTTGGCCATGATTAAATCTGGGTAAACTCTTTGGCAGCATGTCCCTGAGGGAACACAGTTGCATGCCTGAGGACACCGTAAAAGCAATGACACTAGAGTGTTTTTTGTAACAAAGTCGTATAGTAGAAAGAGTTTAATTTACTGTAAAATAATGAATGAATTTCCAATGAGGAAAAAAAAATGCCTTTATGTGTTCATGGTACTATGTTAATGGTTATATTCAAATTTACTATGTATCAAGACTTGGGCACATAGTTTGACAGAAATGTAGTAATAAAGCTTAGTGGCATTTTTAATGTATATTATATATATGCATGTTCCCTAGGAAAATGGTTCATGCTAGATTGTACATAGAGAGTGACTTCGGTATGTGGTCACCTCTAGTCTGAGCAAGACCTGGAAGGGAAATATCCCTGGACTTTGGTGTCCGCCACAGTAAATTTTGCTGGCCCTCATACCCATCAGCCCAGCAGGAAAACACCCCAGTACGCCAGATGGCCAGTCCAGTTCCATCCCTGGTTTGCGTATTTTATGGAGTTTGTTGTATGGGAAACCCAGATCATGAGCCAGTCTTTGGGAACCTGAGGCCAAAACACAGCAGTGGATGTTGAGTCACCTTTTCTTTGTGGGGGCCCTGCGGCACTAAATGTATATCCTCCACCTCCCTCAGCCTGACTTGACCCTAACCCATGGACGGCAAACACGTCGGCTCGAGTCCCAGTCCCGCATCCGCTCTCCACTTGGATTTCCCTCCCATTCGACTTGGCTAACTGGATGTTTTAGTGTTCTGACTAGTTGGTTGTGTGTGAATAAGATGCTCCTGTGTGCCGGAGCGGACTTACTTTATGTGTGTAAGCATTATGTAAAGTTGGTCTGAGAGGCTCTGGCTGTGCTCTCCAGTTTTATTGTGTTAGAACAAAGGTGAAGTCGGCAGTTTTACAAAGAGATTCCTTCTCAAAGTAGGTATTTCTGTATCTTACGAATTACGCTATAGCATTTGCTTTGACGCAGTTGAGTATAGACTTAAGATCAGTATAAAAAAAAACACTTGAACAGGAAGAATGATTTTGTAAACGTAAAGAAACACAAGACTCTAGCTATGTGACGGTACGGTTCAGCTGAGCGGGAGGGTCACTACTTTGGGAGGAAACCAGCCTACAGCTGAGCTATACTGCTGGGCCAAGCTACCGGGGGCCGTTTATGGCAAACGCCAGATTTCACTACACAGCATCAAAGTGGAGGCATGAGATAATATCTCAGGGGCGGGGAAGCTGATCCACGGAGAGCCGGTGCAGGTGCAAGTTTTTGGGATGCCCTCTCAATCGGCCAATAACGGTGGGTCCCCAGGACTGGAGCTGAGGACCAGTTTTATTATTGGCTGATTGAGAGGTCGTCCCAAAAACCCGCACCAACGCCGGACCTCCATGGAACAGGTTTTCCACCCTTGATCCATCCATCCATCTATCTTGTCGTAACAAGTATACTTAGCATTTTATCATAAATGGCATGTTTCAGGTATAGCTCTGTCTTTGTATCAGTGGTTAAAAATAAACCATTTCAGCGATTTAAACTGTCAGTCACCGTATATCATGTGCATTTTATACAGGTTTTCCTGCCATATTCCACAGCACATGACTACTCATGGTAAGATGGCCTTCCTGTGGAGTTTAGTCTGACAGTAGTTCAGTCCGACGCCCAGGTTACTGCAATCACCGAGTTCTGTGTGCTGTCTACTATGTGGCCCCCATGGGTAGTTTCCCTCTGTCCAGTCCTTACCAGTCTGGCATTTGTGCCGGCCTCAAATGTGAAAGCGTGTTTTTCAGTTATTTGGTGGAGGAAGATGGGGGGGGTGGTGGTGAAAGGAGGGTATGGGATCGATACGGCCCGTCCTCACTGCAGCAGGCTCGTCCGTGTGCAGAGTACTGAGCAGGACACAGACCTGCCCCCCCCAACCCAGTGTGTGCCTGAAAATGTCTATAGCCCAGGGTAGCCGTGAGTCGCCAAACGATCTGATGGGGGTGAGGCCTCATTTGCATAAATCGGCTAGCATGTACCATTCTCTGAAGTGGCTCCTTTTGTGTGTGAATCGTATTTCCTTTGCGTATCATTTGTGGACTTTCCCTCAACCTCCGGTGGATATCAAACGAGGCTGATGTCCATTTTGTCTGCATTCATTTCCTATTTGTTTGTTTGTTTGTTTATTTGCATCTCTGCTCATTTACACTTGGGGTTAACAAAGCAATTAGACAGAGGCTGATATTTCCAAAATCCTGGGAATTATCCAAATTCCAGCTGAGGGGTGAATTCTGAGCTACAGCTACCCCTCCCCATTTGAAATCTATTTCATGACACGGTGACGCTAAACTGAATCACACAGCAAACCGGGTAACTGTGAAGTCATTATTATGCCATGCAAATGCTAACTTTATTCCTCATTTGTATTTCTTTATGATTAGGTGAAAGATTATTTCCAACTGGCTTTCACAGGGATATTATTTGCCGCATATTTTTCCTTGCAGCACGAATCACAATATAACAAAATATCAGCGTAAAAGAATTTTTAAAGCTGTATTCTAAGATTTGAGTGCTGAAATATTCATGAACCTTCATGAAATGTGCATGGTGAAAACATCTTGTCAATATTTATTTACACGTTCCGGAACCTTATATTATTATTTTGCATCTAGAAGCAACGAAATGGAAACTGTCGCATGAAACATTTAATTAAATACCTACCTTTGATAATAGGGAACCCAGAGGGAAGCTAACCCTTGACCTGCCAAGACAATATACAAATTGGTTCTTTCATGTATAATTTAACAGCACATCAGCCTCGACAATACAGACAATGGATCCTGAATACATCTGACCTGTGTTCTCTTCGCACTACATATCTTCCAGCATTATCTGTAGATGTTATGAGATCGGCCTCTTCCACCTGGTTTCCTGCTGAGACACAGGCCTTCAACCGTGCACTTTCAGGCTGTAAATGCCAAACGTCTATCTGCATTTTGCATATGAAGCTTTTAACGAACCGAGCTCCCCATTCGGAATGAGGCACCCTCTGTAAATCCGGGCCAGTTTGTCCCGTCATGCAGAAATAAGGGCCATGTTCTGGCTTCCACATGAAGTGCATTTTAAGACAGACGTAGACCTATTTTTGTGTCATCATGCGCAGTAAATTATTAAGTCAAATTTCCATCAGCCCACGTAATCGCTTAAAGTCAGAGAATATTTTTGAAGCAGCATTTCTTTAATTTCATGGAAGACTCCTGACAACGTTCTTAACAAAATTAAAAATGCCTATGTTCAGCGTATTTTGATGTACTATTAATCTTCTTTATTAAAGGTGGTCCTGCTTTGCACGTATGGCTTCTGCAAAAGATCAATACAAGACAAACAATCGTCTGTATGAACTCCTCACATTGGAAGCTTGATTAGGGAGGTAGCTGCACTTCTAAGAGTCACATGTAGACCGTTAGTTTATTGCTCAGTGATACAAATGTCTGTCTTGTCAGTATTTGGACGTAGACACCAGTAATTAGTGCTTTGTGTAGATCATGGCCAGATTTACCCACCTCTTGTACCACATTTCATAAATGTGTGTGGGCTGCGTGGGTTCTGATTCTGTGCCTGTGATCGGAAGGTTGCTGGTTCAAATCCCGTTGTTGAGAAAATGATTTTGGAGTGATGTCACCTTTGTGCTTTAAGCAAGGTCCTTAACCCAGTTGCTCGAAGACTGCCTGACCCTGCTCTTTCATTCTGTGTAGCTTTGGATAAAAACTGCCGACCAAATAAATAAAGGAAAAAGAATAAATAAGACTATTGACCTTTTTAACAATTGTTATTTATTATTATTATTATTATTATTATAGTGCTATTACTATTAAGATGTTTTTTTTTATTAAATTAGTTTGAAATGTGCATTACCTCTCCCCCCCCAATAGGCATCAACCAAATATCTCACTTTATAAATACATGGGTGCATTTTCCACATCATCAATGGCTTTAATACAGATGAAACTGATTTTTTTTTAGAAAAAGCTGTGTGCTGTGGACAGTGTCTCATTAAGATAGTGTTGGTCTTTCAAGTTTATTATTTGCTATTTAAAATGGCGCCTTGAAATTGAACCTATTACCCTGTTTACGGACTACATTATTAATAAATATTGCAATTTTTCAAATTAAAACCCGTATTATACTTGGAATTTAGAGTATATCCCGAAAGCATATAATAAAATACTGTTGTAATATGGGCAACCATACACAGCTGTCAACTGTTGCAGCATAGAATACTATTAAAATTAAAGCATTTATTTTCGGTAGCCTTCAATGGATGTTATTGTTGGCACACTGAGGAGTTGAGTTGGTCGTCTGGAAAAGACAAAGTATCGCCGCCCTTGTGGCATATATTTTTATCATTTTCAGGGCTATAAACATGACGATCAGCTCATCAGGTCCCACGCCACTCACTTGGTCAGCCCTTCTGCTATTTCTGTATGTGCCCAGCGGTTCGGACAGACTGTCAGTCGTCAAATGACTGCTTCTCTCCTTTGAGGGCACCATCAGAGCCGCCCGGGCCCTCCGGAGGTTCTGTTACGTAACGGTAAACACTCCAGAGTTTGGCGTCGAGTTGTTCCCGGCGGACCCCCCAGCTGGGTCCGGAGGGGCTGGTGCCCAGCAGGGTGACAGGAGACCCTGTGGATAGACAGCACTCCCCCCAGCACCTAGAAGTGTCTTATCACGTACAGACTGGAAGGGGGTCTGTCAGCAGATGTCTGCTGTTATGTTTTGGCCAGTCCTGTTATTCTGGGTCCTTTACTCAGTCTGCCATGAAGAGTTGTATGTTAAGCTATACAAATAAATATGGGTAAGTGGGTCAAAAAATAGCCATTTTTTTATAGAACCCCAAACCAAAGTAGATATTCAATAGCTTTTGAATACAAAAGTACTGTGTATTGGAATCGTATGGAAAAAATACAAATCTAAGATAATGGACCTCGATTTCTCTGCAACTATAGTTTTATTCTAAAGACAAACATATGGACAGCTATTTTTTTATGAAGTAATTCATGTTTGTGGTTGCTTTAAATTCGGTTTATTCGGCTATTAACTCAAGAGGAGATAAATTAACTGTTAGATTGACCCATCTGGATCCCGCTGCTGTGAGGGAGGCCGGGAGCCGGGAAGGGGTAAATGGGGTGGGGGTTTGCAGCCTTAATTAAATCCAGCTGAAGCAGAGGATTCCAGGGCCCCGTGCGAAGCTGTCAGAACAGAGAATTGACTCCAGACGGAACTACGCAGGACAGGATATGGGGAAGCGTCTATTTTTAAGGGATGGGAGTGATAGGCGTCAGTTAAACACAGTTGATGTATTCCACTCCGGATGTAAGTTAGTGTCCAGGAACATCCAGCTATTCCTCCTGTACCAATCTCATCACTTACTGTACAAGCAACACTCTGATTGTCCTCCACCTTGCAAAGGATATAGTCAAAGTTCATACCTCAAACAGGAAAAGAATCTGAGTTAAACCTGATGCATCTCTTCCGTTACCAAAATGGGAGTGTCTTCATGAAATCACTGGGGAGTTGCACATTTTGGCCAAAAATGATATCCAAAAAATTCTTAACACAGACAAGTAACAACAATGGCAGTGGAGAATGAGATAAAAAAAAAAAGACTGAAAACAATGATTCAATATGGCCCTCATTCCAGTGTTTCCATTGACATTAGACCAGTCCACTGCCTTTCAAATCTGGAACACATGCAACACAGTTGCTGCATATTTTCCAAATATGTTGCTGCAATTCATTTGCAGCCAAGCCAGTGTTCGGATACTGCATGAATGCATCAAACAGTATGAATTTTGTTCAGTCCATGTTCAAAACATCAACTCATTGGCTATAAGTACTTTCTTGCAGAAGGTCAAAACAATCGTTCATTTCCTTGTTTGAGATGTTGTATCTAGCATTATAATAATAATAACTATTTTTTTCAGAGTTGCAACCAGCACAAGCTCTTCCTCTGATGGAGTGATAGCCCTATTCTGACATGTGCAATGAAACGGGAATGATGTCAAGATATTTTCCTGATGTGTCCTGATGAAACGAAACACAAAATCAGCTGCACCGGCTCAGTGGTGTGTCTTCATCCATTTTATTTTGTCTGCTTCCAGCAGAAAAGACGAATGTCGACTGTGAAGCTCTGGAATGAGGATCTGCTTTGCATATGACCTCAATATAACTATGCAGAACCCAGCCAGACAAATTAAAATTGATTAATTCTGAAGCACATATATATTTCATGGCTTCTTTCACAACCTCAGTTAATTTGATATTCTGCTGGAAAAAAGAGGAGGGGCAGTAAGGTAGACAAAAATATGGGCCATCCAAAGCAGTTTGGTAATATTACAGTCTTTGTGAGGAATTCTGGCTTTGGGATTAAGTTGTGCATGACTGTAGTTTATAGACAGTGGAGAAATCAGCCTGCCGTCTCACACCGAATATAAAGCAGGCAGTGTTTATATTTAAAAAGCAGTGTTTACAGTGTGACAGCAATGAGAAAATTAGGTGTGATTGTTAACTTCCTTATGTTGATTTTCGTCATACTCACAATAAAAATCGTACATATCTGTTTTCCTGTAGATATCGTCCTATATGCGTCCAGGTCAGTGATTTGCCGACTGAGATTGCGGGTTTAGTTTGTCAGGGGATTTTGCATAGCAGAAGGTGGCGTAGATAGTCTTTGTAAAAAGTTGGGCTTTTGACACTTGCTGGTACACTCTCTCTCTCTCTGTCTCTGTCTCTCTCTCTCTCTCTCTCTGTGTGTGTGTGTGTGTGTCTGGTCTAGGCATTCATTACATTGTCCCCACAATGTGACCTGTTATTTTGATGTTGTGGAGACCATTTTTTTCCATCCCCACAAGGGGAAATACAATTTTATAAAAATGTGTGACTGCAATGAATAAACTACTTTTTTTGGTTACTTATGGCTAAGGTTAAGGCTGGGGAGGGGTTAAGGTTGTCAATGGTGGGATATGGGTTTTTCATATATAATTAAATGGATGGTTCCCACAAAGATATGAGAACAGGTCTGTGTGTGTGTATGTGTGTGTGTGTGTGTGTGTGTGGGGGGGGAGGGGTTTGCATAGATCACATTTGGGGACCAAAATGTCCCCATAATGCAGTGAAATCTGAAACCTCCTTACTTGTGGGGACACTTCTTCAGGTCCCCATTTGGATAACCTCAGTTTAATAAAAATCTGTGAATGCAATCAAAAAAGTGCCAAGTCTTGTATTTTGGTTGGTTACTTATGGCTAAGGTTAGGGCTGGGTAGGGGTTAAGTGTGCCGTGACTGGGATTAGGGTTTTTCCCATAGAAATGAATGTACATCCCCATTTAGATAGGTAGACTAACTTGTGTGTGTTGTGCATGTCTTACATTGTCGGAATGTAGCCCATTGGGATCCCAGTCTGTCCAACGCCTTACTCTGAATCGAAGGGTATTAATTTGAAGGTCACTAACCCTTAGTTGCTGTAACAGCCTGTACTCTTATGTGAAGACTTTCCATTAGATGTTGGGACATTGCAGGTGGGATCTGCTGCATTCAGGTTGGGTATCGATGTTGGGTGTTCAGGTCCCTTCTTGTGACCGTGTGTCATGTCCAGCTGAACTTGCTCCCGGATGTTTCTGCTTCACAATCACTTCACTTGGGCAGGTCTAGCAGGACAGAAATGTGGAGACCTGACTTGTTGAAAAGGTCTTCAATGGTGTCCATGAAGGTGCTGGACTGACTAACCTCTTCTGTATGACCCCCCCCCCCCCCCCTGCCCCCCCCCATTCTGCTGCCATTGTTTGATGCTGCAGATTAATAATAATAATATAATCGATACTTTATTGATCCCCGTAGGGAAATTGTCTTTACGCCTCCCACAACTTCCTCTTTTTTCTTCATAGCTGCTTAATTATACACCGGTATGTCATCAATGGGTGTGACTCATGTGACTCCTCTAATTGTTATGGGTGTCCCAATACTTTCGTCCATATAGAGTATGAATATAGACTTGTGTGTTGCGGGGGGGTGGGGGGGGGGTGACATGTATATATTACATTGTGAGGACATTTGCTGCCATTTCAGGTTATTTTGACATACATTGTGGGGACCAATATATACAGCTTGTCGTAACTTTAAATTCAATTTTGTCATTTCATTTACATGTGTTAGACTTAATTGTGATTATATATATATATATATATATATATATATATATATATATATATATATATATATATAAACACAGTACAGGCCTTCTCATTTAATGTGTTGTCTTTATTTTCATGACCATTGGTAGATTCTCACTGAAGGCATCAAAACTATGAATGAGCACATGTGGAGTTATGTACTTAACAAAAAAAGGTGACATAACTGAAAACATGTTTTATATTCTAGTTTCTTCAAAATAGCCACCCTTTGCTCTGATTACTGCTTTACACACTCTTGGCATTCTCCCGATGAGCTTCAAGAGGTAGTCACCTGAAATGGTTTTCCAACAGTCTTGAAGGAGTTCCCAGAGATGTTTAGCAAGTGTGCAATGGTCATGAAAATAAAGACAACACATTGAATGAGAAGGTGTGTCCAAACATTTGGCCTGTACTGTATATAAAATCCATGGCAAAGCATGTCAATCCATGAGTTGAGCTGGATCAGATTATTCATTACATGTAAAAGGCATGTACGGTTATTTTATTGCACCCTCTAAAAAGGAAATGAAAAATGCATACGGTCTTGTTTCATCCAATTTACCCTGGTCTGTAACGGTGCACCCAGCAGCCCATAGATCATTAGAATTGTGCGCTACCCCCTTGGGCTTCGCTGCTTCGCCGAGATGACCGGCTTCCTTTATGTAAATTGCGCTTTTTTTTAACATTACATTACAGTCAGCATCCCTGGGAAAGGCTAGATTAAATCGAAAGGGGAATGGGATTCAGGCAGGCATGAAAATAAACAAGGAGCGACCCGGGAAGCGGGGTCGCGCACGGCGCGCCGCAGCGGAGACGCAGCTGAATAACCTGCGGGCTGTGCGTGTGCAGTGTTAAGGAAAATCGCGCTGTGCTCAAAGGTGTGTAATTATGCATTTGTCACCCCCACCTCCATTACGATGCGTCTAGCCAGATTCAAGCCCTTAATTTTCAGGTTATCAGTGAAACTGCTTTGCGCTTTGGGGCAGTTCGGTTTAAACCTGCCGATTTTTGTCAGTGACCATCAGACGTAAAAATAAACAGTAAAAAAGTTAATGTCCTAATCTTTCTCTGAAGTATTTACAACTGAACAAAACCCTTTTAAAAATATTTTCTTCATTTTTTAATTACTTTTTTTTCTAGACCGCATATCTTTCTTGTGTGTAGCAGAGCAGTGACTGAGTGGGTATATGCGCTGCCGCCTCCTGCCTTCAGGGTTGGCGGGTTGAATCGCAGACACGCTTCTCTTTGTTTCTAGCATAGAGTGATGATGCAATTCCATCACAACAGTCAAAAATACTTCCCATTTTCATTTAGATAGTAATGATGTTACAATGATCCCAGGAGCTATGTTGTCGGGGGCTTTATGCCCCTGGTAGGGTCACCCAAGGCAAACAGGTCCTGGGTGAGGAACCAGACGAAGTACGGCTCAAAAACCCCTTTATGATGAGGAAAATCTTGGATTCACGGTTTCCCTTGCCCGGACGCGGGTCACCGGGGCCCCCCCCTGGAGCCAGGCCTGGGGGTGGGGCTCGATGGCGAGCGCCTGGCGGCCAGGCCTACACCCATGGGGCCTGGTCGGGCGCAGCCCGAACAAGGCACGTGGGTCCCCCCTCCAATGGGCTCACCACCCATGGGAGGGGCCATAGGGGTCGGGTGCGAGGTGATCTGGGCGGCGGCCAAAGGCGGGGACCTTGGCGGTCCGATCCTCGGCTGCAGAAGCTGGCTCTAGGGACATGGAATGTCACCTCTCTGATGGGGAAAGAGCCTGAGCTGGTGCGCGAGGTTGTGAAGTTCCGGCTAGATATAGTCGGACTCACCTCGACGCACGGCTTGGGCTCTGGAACCAGTCTCCTTGAGGGGGGTTGGACCCTTTTCCACTCTGGAGTTGCCCGCGGGGAGAGGCGCCGAGCGGGCGTGGGCATACTTATTGCCCCCAGGCTGGGCGCCTGTACGTTGGGGTTTACCGCAGTGGACGAGAGGGTAGCCTCCCTCCGCCTTCGGGTGGGGGGACGGGTCCTGACTGTTGTTTGCGCTTATGCGCCAAACAGCAGTTCGGAATACCCACCCTTTTTGGAGTCCTTGGAAGGGGTGTTGGAGAGCGCTCCTCCTGGGGACTCCCTTGTTCTGCTGGGGGACTTCAATGCTCACGTGGGCAGCGACAGTGAGACCTGGAGGGGCGTGATTGGGAGGAACGGCCCCCCCGATCTGAACCCGAGCGGTGTTTTGTTATTGGACTTCTGTGCTCGTCACGGACTGTCCATAATGAACACCATGTTCAAGCATAAGGGTGTCCATATGTGCACTTGGCACCAGGACACCCTAGGCCGCAGTTCGATGATCGACTTTGTAGTCGTGTCGTCGGACTTGCGGCCGCATGTTTTGGACACTCGGGTGAAGAGAGGGGCGGAGCTGTCAACCGATCACTACCTGGTGGTGGGTTGGCTCCGCTGGTGGGGGAGGAAGCCGGCCAGGCCTGGCAGGCCCAAGCGTATAGTGAGGGTCTGCTGGGAACGTCTGGCGGAATCCCCTGTCAGGGAGAGTTTCAACTCCTACCTCCGGCAGAACTTCTCCCATATCCCGGGGGAGGCGGGGGACATTGAGTCCGAATGGGCCATGTTCCGTGCCTCCATTGTGGAGGCGGCTGACCGGAGCTGCGGCCGCAAGGTGGTCGGTGCCTGTCGCGGCGGTAATCCCCGAACCCGCTGGTGGACACCGGTGGTAAGGGATGCCGTCAAGCTGAAGAAGGAGTCTTATCGGGCCTTTCTGGCCTGTGGGACTCCAGACGCAGCTGACGGCTACCGGCAGGCCAAGCGGAATGCGGCTTTGGCGGTCGCTGAGGCAAAAACTCGGGTGTGGGAGGAGTTTGGTGAGGCCATGGAGAACGACTTCCGGACGGCTTCGAAGAGATTCTGGTCCACCATCCGGCGGCTCCGGGCGGGAAAGCGGTGCAGCATCGACACTATTTATGGTGGGGATGGTGCGCTGCTGACCTCAGCTCGGGACGTTTTGGGTCGGTGGGGGGAGTACTTCGAAGACCTCCTCAATCCCACCGACACGCCTTCCGATATGGAAGCAGAGTGTGGGGACTTGGGGGTGGACTCGCCTATCTCGGGGGTGGAGGTCGCTGAGGTGGTCAAAAAGCTCCTCGGTGGCCGGGCCCCGGGGGTGGACGAGATTCGCCCAGAGTTCCTCAAGGCTCTGGATGCTGCGGGGCTGTCCTGGTTGACACGCATCTGCAGCATCGCGTGGACATCGGGGGCAGTACCTCTGGACTGGCAGACCGGGGTGGTGGTCCCCCTCTTTAAGAAGGGGGACCGGAGGGTGTGCTCCAACTACAGGGGGATCACACTCCTCAGCCTCCCTGGTAAGGTCTATTCGGGGGTCCTGGAAAGGAGGGTCCGCCGGATTGTCGAACCTCGGATTCAGGAGGAGCAGTGTGGTTTTCGCCCTGGCCGTGGAACAGTGGACCAGCTCTATACTCTCAGCAGGGTTCTGGAGGGTTCATGGGAGTTTGCCCGACCAGTCTACATGTGCTTTGTGGACTTGGAAAAGGCATTCGACCGTGTCCCTCGTGGGGTCCTGTGGGGAGTGCTCCGGGAGTATGGGGTACCGGGCTCCCTTTTAAGGGCGGTTCGGTCCCTGTATGACCGGTGCCAGAGTTTGGTCCGCATGGGCGGCAATAAGTCGGACTCGTTTCCGGTGAGGGTTGGACTCCGTCAGGGCTGCCCTTTGTCACCGATTCTGTTCATAGTTTTTATGGACAGAATTTCTAGGCGCAGCCAGGGCGTTGAGGGCGTCCGGTTCGGTGACCTCAGGATTAGGTCTCTGCTTTTTGCGGATGATGTGGTTCTGTTGGCCTCATCGAGCCGTGACCTTCAGCTCTCACTGGAGCAGTTCGCAGCCGAGTGCGAAGCGGCTGGGATGAGAATCAGCACCTCCAAATCCGAGACCATGGTTCTCAGCCGGAAAAGGGTAGAGTGCTCTCTCCGGGTTGGGGATGGGGTCCTCCCCCAAGTGGAGGAGTTTAAGTATCTCGGGATCTTGTTCACGAGTGGGGGAACGATGGAGCGGGAGATCGACAGGCGGATCGGTGCGGCGTCAGCAGTCATGCGGGCTCTGCATCGGTCTGTCATGGTGAAGAGAGAGCTGAGCCAAAAGGCGAAGCTCTCGATTTACCAGTCGATCTACGTTCCTACCCTCACCTATGGTCATGAGCTTTGGGTAGTGACCGAAAGAACGAGATCGCGGGTACAAGCGGCCGAAATGAGTTTCCTCCGCAGGGTGGCTGGGCTCTCCCTTAGAGATAGGGTGAGGAGCTCAGTCATTCGGAGGGGACTCAGAGTAGAGCCGCTGCTCCTCCGCATCGAGAGGAGCCAGATGAGGTGGCTCGGGCATCTGATCAGGATGCCTCCGGGACGTCTCCCTGGGGAGGTATTCCGGGCATGTCCCACTGGGAGGAGGCCCCGCGGAAGACCCAGGACACGCTGGAGAGACTATGTCTCTCGGCTGGCCTGGGAACGCCTCGGGGTCCCCCCAGAGGAGCTAGACGAAGTGGCCGGGGAGAGGGAAGTCTGGGTCTCCCTGCTGAGGCTGCTGCCCCCGCGACCCGACTCCGGATCAAGCGGGAGATGATGGATGGATGGATGGATAGTAATGGACCTGGGGGGGGGGGATTGTACCACCAAATATTTAATTTGGCCTAATTCGTCCTCCCCCAATAATTAGATCTTTGTATATAAATTGTAATTGTATATGAAGTTGTACCCCCTCCCCCCAACATCAAACCCTCTTCTGTGTGCTTACCTGTACAGGATGAGTGTAAATGGATGGATAAATGGATGGATGGATAGATAGATATATTGGTCAGGAGTGGGGAACCTAATCTTAGGAGGTCCGGCGTTGGTGCAGGTTATTGGGACGACCTCTCAATCAGCCAATAATAAAACAGTGGTCCTCAGCTCCAGTCCTGGGGACACACTGTTATTGGCCGATTGAGAGGCCATCCCAAAAACTTGTACCTGCACCGGCTCTCCGTGGATCAGCTTCCCCACCCCTGAGATATTATCTCATGCCTCCACCTTGATGCTGTGTAGTGAAATGTGGCGTTTGCCATAAATGGCCCCCGGTGACCCAGGCCAGCAGTAGCACAGCTGTAGGCCGGTTTCCTCCCAGTGGAGGCAGCCTTCCGGTCAGCCAAACCACGGCGCTGTGGTAGAACGTTGTTTTGTAAGCTCAAATCGATGGCAGGGGAAGCTGTTCCTGCGGCCATGTTACCCAGCTGGATATAAATCATTGGTCATAAACCTACGCAGTGCTTTCCTCACTAATGCCCCCCCACCCCACCCCACCCCACCCTGCCCCAACTTCTCTGTAACTGCGTCTCCCTACCAGAGTCTGTTCAGTTTTTCTGGGGAAGGAAGTGCTTAAAGCTCCATAGATGCAAACTCCCCGCCCACTACCTCCACCGACACCTTCCAGACCCACCAGCCGCTGAAAATCCGCTCTGATTTGCAGCAGTAGGCCGCCCTCGCAAATTGGCCGTTTGCACCGATTAATAATTAAATCGGCAGCACCTGTTTTGTTTGTGTTGCATGCGCCCTGTGTCAGTCTCCGCTAATTAGTGAGTGAATCATCGATATAGTTGAAACCGTGATTAGGCAGTGAGCTCTTCTGTGTGCGATCTTTCTTTGCGGAAGTTTTCATTTCAGATGCACCTGGATCATTTCCTTTGAAATCTCATACTGTTATAATGCATAGAGTATTTATTTTATTGTTTCTCAAAACACCGAAGCCTTTATTTAGAGAATTATCTCTGTATTTATTTCAGAGATGCTTTTTGCAGTTATTGTCAACTTAAATTTTTTTTTTTGTTCCCCGAATTACAATTAAAAGTGGTAATTGTCATTCAAAGGACTTTGTTTAAATTAACATTTAAATGAGAGAGAAAATATGCATATGTTATAACCTGAGCCTACAGAACCCTGGTTCCAGTCTCAAGGCAGGGGTTCCCTGACATGTGACCCAAGTGTGGGGGGAGGGTCTCCCCCAGTCCAAATTCGTGCCCCTGTGCATCTGGCCAAGTTGTGGCACCCCCCTCCTTGGCCCTGCACTGTAAAAATATCCGCAGACATTGGGAACACCGGCATGCATGGCTCTGGCTCTCTCTCTCTCTCTCTCTCTCTCTCCCTCTCTGCCTCCCTCCCTCTCGCTCTCTCTCTCACTCTCTCTCTCTCTCTCAGACATCCCACCCATGTGATCTTGCAGGCTGCCTCTGCTCCAGTCAGACTCCAGCTTTCCAGCCAGTGGAAGCTAATGAGTCTTTGTGTGGTTGGTGAGCAAGTGGGAGAGAGAGAGAGAGAGAGAGTGTGTGTATGTGAGTGTGCGAGAGAGAGGGAGAGAGTGAGACGGAGGGAGAGAGGGAACATACAAGCGAAAGAGAGAGTGAGCTTCAACATGAAACAATAAAGCATATGGCACCAGTACTGGAGTAGGGTCTGGGAAAGTCAAGTTCCCCTAACCCCCTCTCTCTGTCCCTCTCTTTATCCCTTTCTCTCTCTTCCTCATGGCCCCAGACTGCAGGGGTCAGCAGACGTCAGTGGGCTAGAGCAGGATGGGAGTACTTCATTCACGAAGCCCCACCGGTTTTTGCATCGCTTCATTTTGTTTGTCTGTGTGCTTTTTCTGTGTCTCTTCAGTGCTCCACTAAGGAGGCAGAGGAGCTGGAGAGCACCAGCGGGGACAGGGAGACAGGTCAGTGGCCGAGTCCGGGGCTTCCGTGCCGGTCGTTCTGAGCCGGATGGGGCTCACCGGTGCCGGGGGGGGGGGGGGGGGGGTGTAAGTTCGCGCCGCCTGGCTCTGGCACGCATGACTCGGATTCTGCATGTCATGCCAGCGGCCGTTGACTCGCGGGGAGGGGAAGACCCTCCCTTACCCTTGGCTGCAAACGCAGTGCTCTTTTTCCGCCCAAAGGGGGTGCTGTGCCTGGGTTGCACGTCGCGATTCGCCTTCAGGGAAAACGGGGCATTTCGGCTTCCTGTTTCTGCACAATTGTCTTTTCTCATCACCGGAATTTCTCTCGCCCTGCCGCCACCTCCTCGTGGCTCTCTGGAATCAGGAGACAAAGGGAGAGCTGCATGGCTCCTGCAGAATAACGAGCACCCCCCCCCCCCCCCCAGCCACCCACCCACCCTGGCTGCCTGGTAAACCGTGAAGCAGCAGAGTCTCCTGTCATTACATACTGTACTATGTATATGATGTCATGCCAGCTCATGGTGTTCCAGGTCCCAGGCTTTGATTATGGTTGGGGGGGAGGAGGGGGGGGGCAGCTGTAAGGAGGTCGTACAGCTTTTTTACTGCCAAGAAATCAGATGCAGCTCCAGAACTGTTTGAAGGCAGATTTTATCTTCTGGAAGCAGGTATTTTATTGCTGGTTCTCATTTTGGCTGCCCGGCCCTAGAAACAGTAAAACAGATTCTTGTGTGTGTGTGTGTGTCTGTGTGTGTGTGTGTGTGTGTGTGTGTGTGTGTGTGTGGTGTGTGTGTGTGTGTGGATTATGTTTATATTACTTTGTGGGAACCAAATGTCCCCCATAATATAATACAAACATGTTATTAAGATCCGTGAATAATGCAGTCAGAAAACCAAAAATGCCAAAAGTCTTGTATTTTATTTGGTTACTTATGGTTACGGTTCGGGATGGGTGGGGGTTACTCCATAGAGTCCCCACAAAGATATAATCACAAACCTGTGTGTGTGCTTGCTTGCTTTCTCAAGCATCAGATCTTAACCCCCCTTAACCCAACACGAGAAATGAATCGATATCTAAACATCAGTTAGCACCATAGCTTCTAAAGTTGTGGTGGCCATTATCGAATCTTATGACAGTTTAAGAGCTGCTTAGATGAAAAATTTAGTAATATATAATGGGCTTTTGTTTTCATTAGTACGCCGCAGTACAATCGCTGGGATGTGCTTTAGATATAAAGGTGTGCATGTGCTTAGTGGGCCATAGAATTAGCTTTAGATATGAAATCACTAATGGTACAAGTGTAGTAGAATCTCCATGGAAACCACTTTGGGTATCAAAGCTGGGTGCAGCATCTGCTATGGGCTAAGAACATGAATGGGCTTTCAACAAGGGGGAACTAATTATGATGATTTTTAAGGAGATGGAATTGCAGTGTGTCCAGAAGATGAACTAAACCTGACTTATTTGCCCCGGCTCTGTCCATCGTTTATCCTGGAAGAGGTGTGTACACTTCCAGGGGTCAGAGGTCAAGTGTGTGTCATAAGGTAGACCATGGAAAGAGTGGCCAGTTGCTTTTGTTAAGGAGGGCATCAATATGTATGAGTGACAAAGGAAACAGAGTTCACACACACACACACACACACACACGCACAACTCCAGGCAGATTTAGGAAAACAGGGTTGCATTTGTATTACGGTGGTATAATTTTGAATGGGAGCATAAATTTGGAAAACAACAGGACTGTAAGTTACACAGCATATTACACCGTATATTAGTCTGTGTGGTTCTGTTTCTGTTCATTTCCCAGTATAATCCTTTGCTGGGAGCATTGTGGGGTCTATTTTTGTCATCTAGCTTTTGTTTATTTGACATTTCTTTTTGATATAGACTGTGCCGTCAGTTAGGATGGGAGGGAGCACATAATGAAGAGGGTGGTTTTTTTCCCCTTGGACGGCTGATTCCATGTTTCCTGGCAGACTTGATAACTCCGTTAGCTGACAATGGGTTGAGAAGAACGCCTCCCCCCCGACTCCCTTTTGGGCAGTGACGGGGGTGGTGTGTGCACCTCCCACCACCCACGCGATCCGCTGGCACCGAGTCTGAAGCAATGCTCGCATCTGCATTCAGCTGATAGCGCTGCAGCTCGGGCTACGGCTGAAGAAACACCCCCCTAAATGGAAGTCTGGGACCGAGTCGCTTTGCCAGATGCCGACAAGTTAAACCTCATCTGCCCCCCCCTCCAATCTGCTTCAAAAGGAACCCAAAGGAGAGCCAGCCAGGCTCCACAGACCCGGCCCCCCCCAAAGCCTCTCGGCGCATCCATTTCATCCCAGCAGCGTCTGTTTAGACGCCTGGGCAAAATTTCGTCGCAGTTTTATTTAAGATAAACCTTCGTATCCTGACGAAGTAAAATGAGGCCCATCAGAGTATTGCCTCAAATATAGCATTCCTCTACCTGTCTGCTGTTTTTAACCTTTAACTTCAAATCAAAATGAGATTCGAGCTTTTGATTCTCAAGCAGCAAAAGGCTTCTGCAGAATACAGGCTCTTGCTTTCGCACCTGTAGTTTTTGTGTACGGCTTCTGACGCTAAATTCTAAATTGGAATTTTAAAATCAGTGCGACAGAACTGCTGTTTCCCAGCATCGCCTGTGGTCCAGTTACCAGATAGAAATGGGAAGGCTGTAGGGAGGACCATAGAGGCGCAACATTTCCGAAAGCCCAGACGCTACGGTTGGGGCGGGGGTGGTGTTGGGCTTCGCGTCCTAAATCCGTTGCACTGCTAATGAGGCGATACCGCCGTATGGGTGAGGTCCAGCTCCCGCTGCTTGGCTCAAGACCACCTGCCTCCACCGCAACATCTGGACTGTGGATCTGAGGCAGATCAAACGGGCGCCGCATCTCTCTCTCTCTCTCTCTCTCTCTCTCTCATTCTCTTTGAGCAGCCCTTTTATAAATGCACGCACTGTTTACTGGGGACTTACCGCCGCGTCAGCAGGCTGAGATGCGGGCTTTCCCACGTCTCTGCCCTGAACCCACTCCGGCAGCATGCCGGGTTAATTAGGTTATTTACACATCGATGTGGATGTTTCTTCTTGCATCGCTAGTGTCACCCAAGGGCGTAGGACAGAGTTTGATATTGTGAGGGACATAGCGTCATAATTTAAATGCAAAGGTCTATTTATTGGGGGGTGGGGAGGGAAGGCAATGAAGCCAAATTCAATACTGGGGGTTACTGCCCCCCCCCCCGGTTCCTACAGCTGTGGCATCAGCATGCATGCATGTGTTTAACGTGTGTGTGTGTGTTTGTGTCCTGGAATCAAAATTCCAGGCACACCGTGTTCAGGCAGCCCACTCCCATCTTCTGCAGGGAGAGAAATGTAATTAATTTTTAAGTCAACGGTTATTTTCAATCAAGAGACACACTGCAGCGTTGTCAGCTCAGATGAATGGCCGCGTTGCACAACCTCCGGTGAGAGTTTCCGAATCCAGTGACAGGTTTTAATGTTTGACTGATTTTTATAAAATTCCCCTAGTGAGCATATAAACAAACGTGCCATCAATTCATCAAATCGAACAGGGCTGCTGTTGGTGACTTGGGGGGGGAGGAATTGAGCGATTAGTGTCCCCTTCCCACCTATGAGGAGTTTTTTAGCATGTCGCTAAATTTGGGAGCCAGCAGTAGGTGCAGTGCCGGGTCACTGGTGAAGTCCCTCGTTCTGTTCCAGGTGCGGACTCGCCACCATGAGCGGCATACTGAAGCGTAAATTTGAGGAGGTGGAGGCCTCCTCCCCCTGCTCCTCACCGCGGGAGTCCGACGACGACGCCTCCAGCAGCGAGAGCGGCGAGAGCGGTGACAGCGTCAATCCGTCCGCCTCCAGCCACTTTACCCGTAAGTTACACCACCCTCTACCATATTTTTGTCCCTCCCTGCTTAGCAAGCATCACGTTCTTGTCAAAATCGCTAACACCGAATTATCTTTTCACTGTAAACATTAGCAACAGTAACACCTTCAACAATATGACTGTTTTTGCTAGCTTGACAGTAAATACTCGATAGACGATTTAAGATGGGGTTAATTTTATCAGTAAATTAGGTAAGAGCTAAAATTTAAGGAATGATTTTCACAGTGGCGTGGTAAGAGAGATAAGGGCCAGTCTGCGAGGAGCCCCCTGTTTATACAGAGCGGGAAAGCTTGCGAGACTGACTCCTGTTTTGGAGACACCTGAGTGAGCAGCGGCAAGCGGAGCGACAGCCCATAACGATAAACGAGTGCTCTGCCAACAGGAGGCCTCGGACTTTTCTAGAAGCACCTCGGCTGAGTGAGCCGATTGTTCCGCTGCGGCCCATTAAATGGAAGCGTCCGTCAAGTCCCTGCAGGGTTAAAGGAGTCACGTCTCCCACGCTCGAACAAGACAGCCCGTCACCGTCTGATGTGCTTTGATCTTTGGGTCGTGGCCCAGGGGCAACTCCCGACCCCACTCCCCGTCTTCCCAGTGGCTCACGGTTTTGTTGTCAAAAGTGCATCCTAGCATCCAGAATGCACCACAGACTCGTTGGCATGTCCTGCAGGGATTGTGGCGAGGAGGGTATCTCAGCACCCACGCAAACTAGAGGGTAGATGAGAACAGTGTCGATGTTTCAACTGTCCTCCAGTTAATTCTTGCCCTTCTCCAAAGATCACAGCTCCTCCCACTGATATTTCATTCCTCGCTTTCACTCTCTAATCTTACTGGTCATTCACCTCGCGGTAGTTTTTCTGCAAGCATTGCAGAAGATTCAGTTTTTTGTTTTTATATAAATCTAGTTCAGTATAGCCAGGCGTTCCCCAGAAGCTTAGACTGGTTGTGTAGGTGGACACTGGGAAAAAAAAAATGTGTTTTCTAGAGTTTCTCGTGAATATAGCCGAACAGATTTTATTTTATTTTTTTTACAGTAGCTTGTGTTGGCAGTGACTCTTTTTTCATCTCCAATTTTGGGAGACTGTAATGAAACCAATGTTATGCTATAAACTTTGCACCTGGCCAAGTACCCATGCATACATAACTCAATAATCATACTTCTCTGGCCGCAGTATTCAACCATTTCAAGGCGCAGACGGATGAGGGATGTGGTTTGATTGTTTCTGTTAGTCAGACACACATACTCTTCAAATTCAGATTTAAAGTTATGCTGTTGGGATCTGATTCCATCCTTAAAATTGTTTTCTGATGTCAGTTCTTTGGAAAGAAATACGAAGAACATGTTTTTCTCCGATTATAATGTGTTATAGCATGTAAATATGTGTTATGAATTGTGATGGACTGGCATCGCATTCTGAGTCTTCCCTGGGTAAGGATCTTCTCAAGTTCTTGGGATCCATTCCAAGCTTGCCGTTATTCCATATCGGATAATCACTTATGGAAAATCAATGTACTTTAGCATATATATATATATATATATATATATATATATATATATATATATATATATAGTTTATAATACCTGCGATGGGTTGGCCCCCCGTCCTCTGTTGTTCCCTGCCTCGTGCCCATTGCTTCTGGGATAGGTTCCGGACCCCCCACGACCCAGTAGGATAAGCGGTTTGGAAAATGGAAGGATGGATGGATAGTTTATAATATAAAGTCTACTAAGTGAAGCTTGGGTATGACACCAGAGCTGTTATGCTTTTGTATATTAATGTACAGATGGTGAACTTAGCGATAGAATTGCTAATGTTTTTCAAAGGTACAGCAATAGTGATGATGTCAGAGTTGAACCATTACTGGAGCCTCCTGGCGGTTCCTGTCAGCAGGGCGACTTGCGGGAGCGTCGTGTCTGTGGGGACGAACATCGCCCTTGTGGCATGGGGCACATCTTCAGCTGTCTGGAACAGATGGTTGGCAATTTGTCCTACATCAGGGGGAGGCTCGTTGAAAACCTGTTCAGAGTTCTCACGATCCAAATTAGAACCAGGACGATTTTGTTTTGAACTATTCCCCCCCCCGCCCCCCCCTAGAGGATGCTACTGAAAGGTAACATTTAGGCGCATTGAGAGGTGGGGTGTCTGTAATGACATATTATATCTTCTTGCACTGCATATGGTGCGTCCAAAAAAGGGTCCTCAAAAAGGTCTCGGGGGGGGGGGGGGGGTGAAACTGTCTTCATATTTTTTTTTATTGACTCATAAAGCAAATAGCCATGTTGTAGGGAGAGTGAGGTCAATTTGTGCAGCTATCAAGCTGTGGAGCAGAATATCAGTGTCAGACCAAGGAAGGGCTGACAGCCAATTAAATTGAGCAGTCATGCTTTTAGAAACAAATGGTACATTGCGTGCATTATTCTAACCACTATAATACATCCATCCGTCCATCAATCTTTTATAACTGCTCATCCACCACAGGGTGGTGGGGAGCCTGGAGTCGATCCCGGGAATCCTGGTGCGCCATGCAGGGTGCACCCTGGGAGAGGCGCCAGTCCGTAGCAGAGTGCACATACTCTCGTGCACCGCGGGTGATCCGTAGATGCCAATTAGCCTTCATGCCAGAGGAAGGCGGTGCACGCTCTGGAATAGCAGGCAAACTCCATACACGCATAGCGCTGGATTCAAATTCCCAACCCTGGAGGTATACATGCCACATAATTTAATTAACCATAATTTAGTTTGGTGGACCAGAAGGTTACTGGTTCAGATCCCAGGGTTGGCAGAGTGCAATACCACTGGACCCTTGACCAAGACCTCTGACCCTGCTTTTCCCAAAAAAAATAAATAAATAGTACACTGCCTTGGAGTAAAGCATCTGTTTAATAATTGTAAACAAATGAATGAAATTAATATACTAGTCTTGTTCCTTCCATACAACTGTTGTCCTATATTACAACAGTTAAAATCTTTGGGGAGACTCAGAGCTACAGACACCTCTGCTTGTGGGTTCAAATCTCGCCCCAGCTTTCTGCATGGTATTTGTAATGCTCTTTCTGCGTCGTGCAGACTCACAGTATAATTCTCTGTGTTCTTTCCATAATCCAAAGACACAAACCAAGAATTGGTAGCTGGTTACTCTAAATTGCCCAGTGTGTGTGCGCACCATTCCCTGGATTGGCAGAGGTTCTAAGGCAGGGGCAGTCAATTGGTGGACCAGATCCAGACCGAAACAGTTTAATCAATGCTAATCTACAACCCACCCCCCCCCCTCCCCCAGAAGTTCAGAAATTTTAATCTTGTGCATCCTGGAATTGACTCCATGTTCTCTGTGTCTTTGTACTGGATAAGCGGTTGGAGGATGCACTGATGGATTAAAAAAAAAACAAACCTGTTGTAAGCAACACTGGTTTTAGCCTAGACCAGTTGATATTAAATGACGGCATGACGCAGTGACGGCGAGAGTAGGAGGACGATGAGTTCGACCAGCGTCTTTCCTCTGCCGATCCCAGCTGCCTCCATACTGAAGAGGGAGAAGCGGATGAGGACCAGGAGCGTGCACTTCGAGAAGGTGACGGTCTACTACTTCACCCGGAGACAAGGCTTCACCAGCGTGCCCAGTCAGGGTGGCAGCTCCCTGGGCATGTCCAGCCGGCATTGCGGCGTGCGCCAGTACACCCTGGGCGAGTTCGCCCTGGAGCAGGAGAGGATCCACCGGGACATGCTGCGTGACCACCTGAAGGAGGAGAAGCTGAACACCGTAAAACTTAAGGTACGGGAACACCGTGATCTGCAGATCTCCAGTGTTAACAACGCAAGGTTTAATAGTCCAGAAACATGGAGGTGTCATGTCAGTAAGTGTTTATAGACGACCGCTTTCAGTGTCTGTCAATTGTCATATCAATACTGTGATTCGTATCACATGAACGAAAGGTAGACGGTTGTTGTCAAAGTTATTTTTACGCTGTTATGTTGTCTGTGTGCGAATTTGGTAACACTCTACCTAAGGGGGTACAACTAATGTAGTATTTAGTTTTCAGTTCTGCGATAATTAACCGCAAAGTACGTGTGTTAGTTCCATACTGATCTCATGTTCGGTCATCATTAATGAATTGTGAATCTCGGTATTTTATCTCAAGCAGTTACCGTATTGGTTAATATATCTGTTAATTCTGTAAACCATTGTGAACTACTGAAGGAACAAATGAGTAACGCGTGTGACATACTTATCTCAAGCTTATTCATCCTTAATGAATCATGATTCAATATTTATTGCACAGCTGCTATATTTGATATCTGTTTATCTGTTAATTCTATAAACTTTTGTGAAGGAACAAGTAATGAATAACACAAGTGAAAAGTGAAAGTTTTTTCATTATTAATGAATCATAAAGCATAATTTATCTGAAATACCTACTATATTTCTTCATAATTTGTACTTGTGTAGGAACTGAATTACTATGAAGTATTTGTGCTTCATCAAGCAAAGTGTTACTGTGAATTCTTTTGGATCTGACCGGACCAAATCCACCCATTTCAGTTGACCAAGAACGGTACCGTGGAGTCTGACGAGGCCAGCGTGCTCACGGTGGACGACATCTCCGACGACGACATCGACCTGGACAACACGGAGGTGGACGAGTACTTCTTCCTGCAGCCACTCACCACCAAGAAGCGCCGGGCCCTGCTGAGAGCCTCGGGAGTCAAGAAGATCGACGTGGAGGAGAAGCACGAGCTGCGGGCCATCCGCGTCTCCAGGGAGGACTGCGGCTGCGACTGCAGGATCTTCTGCGACCCGGAGACGTGCGCCTGCAGCATGGCGGGGATCAAGTGCCAGGTAGACGGAGCCGGATGGGCTGCTGCTACCAAGCAGCCCACACATCTACCCATCATGCATTGCTCGCAAGGACAATGCTGAAATCCATGCGTTCTGCAATCCGTGACTAGTGCATGAGCTCACTATGCTATATGAATTGCACATTAATTGTACACTGCTAGTAAAAAAAAGATTAGCTCCTTGTGACTGAATGTTTAATAATGTTATGTATGTTTTTCACTTCTTGATGCAGAAATAATTTCAGCTTTTCTTTAATAAGCTCCGATTTAATCGTTCACCATCACGCTGAGATCAGAGTGAAGGCCACATCGTTTAATCATTAATTACACTGGGAGAATTATGGTGCATGCGCTTGATGAACGAGTGTCTCATGTAGGTTCTGACGTTTGGTCTTTTGGTCCTAGGTGGACCGCATGTCTTTTCCGTGCGGCTGTACGAAGGAGGGCTGCAGCAACGCGGCAGGAAGGATCGAGTTCAACCCCATTAGGGTACGGACTCATTTCCTGCACACCATTATGAAGCTGGAGCTGGAGAAGAGCAGGGAGCAACAACAGGCCTCGACCGCTAACGGCGGTTACCATGGAGAGGCCAACATGCACAGCAGCGCTCTGGTACCAGCCCAGCACGGTCTGGAATATTCCCTAGCGGACACCGTTCCTCAGACAGCGATCATGCACCTCCAGGCGGCCGAGGAGATGGACGAGCCCATAGAGGATGAGGAGGAAGAGGAGGAGGAGGATGATGAGGAGGAGGAGGACGATGAGGATGAGGAAGATGATGCCAGCAGCTTGTGCAGTGGCCTCACCGACTCCAGCACTCAGAGCTTGGCTGCCAGCGACTCTGAAGAAGAGGATGACGAAGAAGACAAGTCGGACAGTTTTGAGGACACCTCCATCATGTCTCCAGGGTCCCACAGTGAAGCTGGACCTCTGTCCTCTGTGTTGTGTTACTCTGATGGTGCAATGGTACAAGATAACCACACCAATGGCAACTGTTATTTTAGCAGCACTCCACCAGAGTATTATCAGCTGGAAACCGCAAACACTGCGTCCATCAATGCGACGCCCAACCCCACCAGCGAGTCCTATGGCGAGGTCTCTCCGTTCCAAGACGGGGTCGCCAACGGCAACGGAAATTTCAACGCAGCTTCAGAGCAGTACCCAGACTACAACGGGCAGCCTGAGGAACCCTATGCCAGTCATTTCGGCTTGGCAAACGGCACCTCCACAGTCATTGTCCGCTCTCCCGATCAGGAGGACAACGTGCGGCCAGGTGGGGTGTATCGCCAGCAGCCAGGAGGTCGTGCCCAGATGGAGTTTCAAAACTATTTGAACAATAATTCCCAGGAGCGCTATGTCAGCAATGGGAATTGCTTCGTGGCTGAGAAGGTAAAAGAGGTTGCCAGTGGCATGAATGAAGTCCCACCTCTACCAGACAGCAGACAGAACCCTGCAATACTAGAGAGTTTCCCCCAGGTTGCACCAGTGTAACATACCTCATATGTTAAGGATTTTTTTGTCATTTTTATTATAATTTTTTAAAGCCATAATGGTCCATTTAATGAATTGGTAGTTATGAGATTAAACAACTGCGGTATAAGGAGAAACTTGGCTTTTGCTTAAGGTTTTTATTTTGTATTTTAATTAAAAGGGGAATGATTTCATTATTCATACTTTTGTCCATTTCAAATCGAGTTTATAATGAAGGGACTATATAGTCAAACTGTCCCGTTTTTAAGTTTTTAAAGTTCCGTTACATTTTTATTTAATATATGACACCGAAAGACCATTAAGTGTAAGCTTTAGGCCTGTGCAATGTAAGTAACTTGTAAAATCAAGGTCAATGTTCTAGTTTCCATCAGATATAGTGAGATCTTTTATATACGTCCATGTCGAGTGTAGGGAAAAAAATTACTCTGTGCTGTTTATTTACGGAGTTATTAAGTGTATGTAAAATTATAAATGTTTTGATAATTAAAAGCATGTTATTTTTCATCTGTCTAGCATTAATGGCAAAACTGACAAAAGGGGTTTAAAAATCTATTCAGAAATTGTAAGCTATATCAGTTTGGTGTACGAGCAGTATTTTGTGTCGTTACATACGTGCTTTTTTATTCTTGTATATGCATGATAGTCCAGGCTTAAAGACATATTTTTTTATGTTTAATGTCCTCTGCTTTTGGCTCAATTTCCAGAAGCACAAGCTGATCCGAGTCGTCCATGGCCTCATGTAAATCGAATCCGCATTTGAATTTGCACTTTTTAGACTTAATTCAATTCGGAGAAGGGGTAGTCGGCATGTAAATGTCTTAATTGCCAATACTTGAACAATGATAGACAGACATCAGTAGGCTACTTTATTTTTGCATCGAGTTATCGGTATATTTTACACACTTTCGCATTTATTAAGATCACAAGCAACGGTTTAATTTGAAACTTTTCTTTCTGAAGGCATACTTGATGAAGAGGGAGAAATGATCTCAAATTTGACATTTCTCTGGAGGTTAAGATTAGCGTATCCTATACTTACAGGGATTTCCTATTGTAGCACTTTGATATACATTTAATACTATCTTTATGAAGTGTTGCACCTTATGGTTTTCAATTGGATATGTTTGGATATGTTTAAAAAGGCATGGGCCTATATACTTGAGAATGTAAGTGCAAGAAAGCTCGCAAAATGCTGTCAATAATTCTGTCTGAAAAGGTCTGATGTATAAGACCTTAGTTCCTTCCAGAAGCAGTACTGTGATGTTTAATAGATGTACGAGAACCACAAACATGAGGGTGACTGGTAGCAGGTCCAGTGGCAAAGGTGGTCATGTGATCATGCAATACCTACATGTGGTCATGCCATACAGGATTTCAGAAAGGAGGCGGAGCCAAGCTAAACAGAAATGCTTGTTTTCAACTGTAGATCTTTCTATTGTTCTATAAATGCTTCTTTGCAATGAGAGCTTTAGATGTAAATGGGAGAAAGTATTTATATTAAAATGAAAAAATCTATTCCTTGTGCAATAGCATTTACAAAAGAGTGCAATGGATTTGCTTTATTGTGTTTACAATGGCTTCTACTTCAATACTTTTACATTACGACTAATTTTTTAAATATCACGACCTATAAGATAATGAAACGACAGTTGAATATATTATATGATGATGCCATACATTCATAGTCTATATTAAATTTGACACTTAAACGGATTTTGTAGAAATACACGTAATTGACTTTAGAAAGCACTCAGAGTCTGACAATCCTCGAGTAATAGTATATTTGTATGTAACGAGTATGACACCCTGGTTATCTCATACCTTTGTGAAGTCACAGGATACGAAACAGCTTCGTAGATGGATAATCGGATTTCAGAAGGAAAATCGTTGAATGCTCCATCAAATCAGATTGAACGAAATGTTAATATTAAAACGATAATTCGACTCGGGAGACGGCAATAGTGAGAACAGCTTGTAGAGAACAGATGTATTACTTTTTGCATAAGCATAAATGTTGTCAAAATCAATAGAGTTTGCTAACAGATAAAGAATAAACGGATTGCGGAAAGGTCCGATGTCCATCGACGCTATAGTTCGTCAAACCCACTCCCCACTCTCACTGGACCCTGGTCTTTTATTCTGGCAATGTTCCAGCGGCACAGAGCTCTCGGGTGCGCGCTGTACTGCTGGAACGCGCGTGAGCCGCACTGACGCTGCATCCAAGTCTGTGTTGCTCTGCTGTACTGACGATTCCCCCCCCCTGTATTTATTATGAATGATGCCGAAATGTGTATTTATTGTGATTTATTGCAACAGTCTGTATTGATAAAAGGTCCGTTTTCAATATTTCAATATTCCTTATAGTGAGTTTTTTTCACGCTCTGTGTTTTATGTGCCTGTTTCGTTAATGCAGCTTTTCAATGAAAACTGGTATATATATAATTTTTTTTGCACAAATAATTCTTAGCTAGATTTTATAAATTTTGTTTTGGTTTTTAATCACTTGTTCAAAGCCAAAATATCGTGGTTTACTTTTTGTTTTTCCACTAATGAGACTTTGAAATAAAGAATTCCATTTGTTACATTTCACGTTTAGTGGTGCAGAATGTAACATTTGACAGATGTTAGCTACGTTTAATCCCGATCACTTGTGCACCTCAAACTTTCGTGCCTCAAGCCTGAAAAGATAAAATTGAAAAAGTTAAATTGAAGACCATGTTGTTCTCACTCGCAAATTGGAAGTACTCTTTAAAGACAAACACACTGCGTTGCTTGTGTGTTAACTTGTGAGCTAAGGGCAACAACACAGTCTGTGTCAAGAAACACCGAACTTTGATTTTATGCTCAAAATAAGCTCGAGGATAATTTTACCATTAATTTGAATTTAACATAATATTGAAAATTTAAAATAATTTAAAATTTTAAAGTCTACAGATTGATCCTGGAATTTTTTTTCTGAATTCTGTTTTTTTTTGGTCTGGAAATCTTTCGTTTCAAAAGATTTACTACAACAAAGCTTAGTTATGATTCAGAGTCATCAGATACGTGATTTTGCCCTTTTCCCATACAGCTTCAATGTTTTCTACAACAATGACGTATTATCAGGTGTCACTACATTAACAAAGGGTTTATCTAATATATCAGCACCTCTCTTATCTAGAAATAAGTTAGCCTTGGCTAATGTCATGGCGAAGTATTCACATACTTTATACAAACAGTCTTATATAAAAGCAGACTTTATTAGCAAGTTTTAATGTTAATCGATGGGAGTGTAATATACTGCCACAGGTTTAAAGCAAACTGTAGCTGCATATCGAGAGGAACAGGTTGGATACCTTAACGGCTCTGTCATAGAAACCTGTTGAAAAGTGAAACGATTTACTAGGGTCAGATAAATATCGTCATTCATATACTGGCCTCTTTGAACACCTGTCCAAGCAAGTGTCCAATGGCAGTCCAACTGGGGCCAGAATGAAACATTCTCACCTATAAAATACCATCAAACCGAGAGCAGGCATAAAAGTGTTTATTTTTGTTTAACTTACTCAGTTCGGGTCATTGTTAGAAAGAGTCCTTTCAAGCAGTCAAGTCCCAAAAATGTTTAAAGATTTAATGAGAGCAGAGTGACCTAAAAGTTAATATCATGGAGCACAAAAAAAGAATCTAAGTGGAAAATAGCCAGCAAGAAAAATCTCTGGGGATCTAGGAGCTGGCAGAAATTCCTGACATACTACACCGTTTCATGAGGAAAACCCAACACGAAGCATATTTGGCGAGCCTCTTTTTACGATATCCATTATTTATTTTCCCCAATAAAAAGGAAAAAAAAAACACCATCTTAAATTCCTCACATTTTTTCTGAAAATTGAATCAAATTCAGGCCTGCGTTTAACGGATTAAAATGTCAGGGGTGTTATACCAAAAACAAACACTGGATGGTGCCCTCATGTGCCGTAACTCGATTGGGAATCATAATTATATTTTTACCTGACAAAAAGGAGCGACCTCCCTTTTTCAGTAACACATACTTCTCAAACAGCTGGCGCCAAAGTGGTTCAAATCGCTCAATAAGGAAAGAACAAAGACTGAAAATATTTGGAATGGCTAAGGAACTCTCTGCTTATGGGAATCCTTATCCAGTCCTAGAAGAAAGCCAGACTCTCTGTTACCTTGGATTGGTGGCACGCAAGAACCTGGTCACTATGGGTGCTTGTATACTTCTCCTGGATAGTATTGATGGTGCTCCTCACCTTGGCCCAAATTCTTGGATTGGATTTTAACCAGAACTTTAAAGCTAAAGCTTGCAGAGAGAGATGGTACATGTCAGTGGACAATAAACCAGCATTCAGAGTATATTGACTAGTACTCCTCCTGTTGACCAAGCAGCTACATGGAACGGTCTGTAGGTAACCTCTCCTTAATCCAGTGTTTCCATCTCCTGGGGATTTCAGTTGAGAAGTGAAGGTGCAGTCAAGTGGCCATACTGCATGTAAAAGTAGCAGATATGATTTGGTAAATTTGCCTGAAGTGGACAGTACCATGTCTCCCATAGTAAGGAGGTGACTTCCCCCTTCAGATCGAATTCTGATGCCATCTTGAAATGGTGTTTTTCCCCTACTGTTGTACATGGGAGGGTCAAGGCTGCCTTCTGGTTTCAGCAGGGCCTTCAAGCAGGTTTAATATGGATGATACTGCAAAAAAGAGAGAACAATCTTCCATGCTTCTTCCTGGAAGGAGGTGGGCACGAGTCGGCACCATTTCCCATCTTTCGCACTCTTCCACAACGGGCAGAAAATACTTTTATATAAAACAGGAGGAATTCAAATCATGTGGATGTTGCAAGTGAGGACGAAGACCAGCTTTCCATGTGTCCCACGTTAAGCCGTTTCGTAGCGATTACTGGATGTAGCGCGTTGACCCGTGACGGCTTCTTCTCAGCTTTAGGGAATCAGTATCATGCCAGCATCTCTCAGCTCATCCTGCCACATTCGCCACCGTCCGACACCAGCCGCTCAGTCACGGGCAAAAAGCTGACGCGTGAGGATACTAAAAATACAGCAGAGGAAAGTGCTGGGTGGGACTGGCTCTGGGTGAAATCACTCTACAAGTCGGCAAGGCTTGGTATATTCCGAGCAGGGATTGGTCCACGAAGATTGCCAAATCCAACTTCCACATATAAGCTACTAGCGGCAAAAATGAGCAGAAACGCACGCAGGTGGTATATTCATAATGCCGTAACCAGGGACGGATTATGGACCGGGCCAGCGGGGCCGCTGCCCAGGGGCCCTTGGGGTGCAGGGGGCCCGTGGGGCCCCTAGTCCAAAACAATTTGCAACGCTTATCAACAATGTATTTTCGTTTGTCTATTTTAGAGGGCCTACATTCTTTGATCCTCTGCCTACAAGGGCCCCTGACCCTATAGGGAGGGCGTTTGGCTGCCAAGGGCCCTTGAATTGTGGTGGTGGTGGTGGTGGTGCTGGTGGGGGGGGGGGGCCCTCGCGAACGTTTTGCCCAGGGGCCCACACAACCCATAATCCGTCCCTGGCCGTAATGCCTCTTAGGTTCAGGTTATCAGATCTGCGATATTTAATCAAGTCATTCGGTAACAAAGCACGTTGCACAAACAACAAACCAGAAGTTTTTGTAAAATTTGGGATCTAGTGACATAAAAGCTGGCAATTGGACAGATAATAATAATAATAATAATAATAATAATACAGACAGCAAAATTGTGTGCAAGAAAGTGAGTTAGGTATTTTAAAAATGACCTGCTCTTTCCAGCAATACAGCATCCAACACCAAACAGTACCAGTAAACCCAATTAAATAATTTCAACCATGGCAAGACAATCAGTTGGGCCCACATTGTTTATGACCCCCCCTCCCCCCATATCACACCAGGTTCTTCATAGGAATAAAAGGACATTGTATCCATGTGGATATTAAGTTCTCTCACTTAATTCTAGGGCATAATCGAGTCATGTAATTTCACTTCTACTTACAGATACAAGCTTACTTTTGCCATATGCTTTATAAAAGCATTTTCACACACTTAATACTGCTGAAATACACCCTTTGCTACCATTTTAAGAACTCAGTTATTAAAGTTAAATATGCCAGTTAGGTATATTTTAAACCAAATTAAAAGATACAAAAAATATACAGTACGCAACGTTGGCATGATATGTTAGTACTGTTTAAATCATTAATAACTGGAGTACGACTCCAGCACTAAAGAAACTTTTGATATGGATGACAAACACCTGCATCATCATGACACCTCAGTGTTCAAAGTCATTATGATCTGAAGCTGATTATAAATCAGTACATTCAGTGGCCTTGGAGAGTCTGACACCATCACATTACATCTGAAAGAAAAGAAGTTACAGAGCATGCAAAATATACCAAGTTCACCAGATTCCATCCCTACTGATCCCTCCTTGAATTGTGCATCCCTGAAAATATACGCTTTCAAATCCCTCATAATATTTAACACCGTTTTCCCAAGCTCAAGGCTGCATCACTTCAATCTCGAAGACACTGTGGTATTTAAGGTCGTTAAGTCACTTTGGAAAGTGCTTTCTAATGACTACAAAGTACAGAGGCAAAAGGTGTCTATTTTTAACCCATTTTTATACACATATTATTGCGTGACTAAATTATGACAAGGCTAACAATAAATTCTAAAAAAATATCGATTCATAAATAACCCTTCAGAAATATCTTTGGTACTTCAGTATTTTCAGAATACGTACTCCTTCTCTCTCCCTGTTTCACATGTAAAAACTAGCGGGCAAGGTAGCTCTTAATCACGACTAATCAAAAAAAAGGATCAAGATACTAACAAAGTCATCTTTCTTCAGCGATGTTGTTCCCTGCACTCCTCTGCCATGGTCAGTTAGTCATATACGAGTACTGCATGGTCCTTAAAATCTACTCAGCAGAATATCTAATATTCCGATATCTACATTACTGACTTCCAGCACCAAGAGGTGTCCTTGTGGGGAACCTGAAACACTAAAGCAGCTAAAAACACAAATTAGATACATCCAGAATGACGTTTATGTGCCTTTTTCCCGTTGAAGCAGGTTTTTCCCTGCACAAAAAATTCAAGACTACCCAGCATAGTGTATTTCACACATAAAAAAATAAATTAAAACCCAATAAAAATTAATCTCCCATCACAAAAAAGTTCTCCCATAACCCCTTTCTGCGAGCATCCAGACGTATTATTGGATCCTCAGGTAAACATCCAAAGTTGGGATTGATCAGTGGGGTTACAGGAAGCCATGTGTGGTTTTTTCTGAACGACACCAAGACACATCTTCAGTGCAGGATTAAAAAGCTGCTGGCCCTTTAAGAAAGAAAAAAAATGCTGCGATTAAACTGAGTTTCCAACAAAAAAAAACCCACTACAATTCCTATTAAATGCACTGCATCTAACAAGCTAAATCAGAGCTTTACATGCATGTTTACCCATGGAACTGCTATCAGACTTGACTAATTGCTGCTATTCTAAGAACTAATTGTTGCAACCACATTAACATCAATTGGTATGCGAACTGCATTAACAGCGGCAAAGTTCCAGCTGCAAGATTCCTGCTGCAGAATCACCTGAAATTCCCAGTTCTGTTCAGCTGCGACGAACGAGTCACGTCCCTTGTACTGGCAGTCCTGCAGTTTCACGTCGGCCTGCGTCGCATGCATACACAGCTCCTTCTGGATGTTGTGCCGCAGCTCGTGACGCGTCGAGTACTCAAAATACTGGCACAGAGACACACATGTCACAATACATGCAAGAGTAAGCCTACATCTCCTTCGGCAGAAGGATGGGAGAGAAAAACCCACTAGCTTTCATTTTCTACCTGGCAATATATGCTAGCAGGTAAATTAAGTGGATTTGACATTACTCCTGAAGGGAGGAGAATAGAATTTTCCAGAATGGTGAGCTGGAGATTTCTGTCACGAGAGCTGAAGTGCACCTGGTTTCCTCCAAGCCCATGACAGGGGTACATGATGATGTTTTTGCCCCCCTCATTGTTCTCGCCCGCATCAAGACACAGGTTGTTATCCATGTTCTTCACCTGGGACAGAAGAGAAAATGTGTTTCTGGTAAAAGTAGCCATTTAAAGGCGACCACATGCAAGAACATCTCTCTTTGCCATAGTATATCCTCCCTCTGTAGCTCAACAAATAAAGCATTGTGCTAACGATGAAAAGGTCGCGGGTTCAAATCCCAGGGAGTGTACATATGTTGTCACCCTTCGCTCTAATGCAAGCCGCTTTGAAAGTATCTGATAAACGAGTAAAACCGAAATCCCCAGATGATCTGAGGATGCTGCGGTAGGAAAACTGCCCTGAATAGACACTCTGATCTCGAGGAAAAGCTGGGGAAGGGGGAGGAGTTAACCACGTACCGAGCCAAATTTCAGCGGGTTGAGATCGGGCAGGAAAACCTCTGGGTAAATGTTCTCCAAATACCAGGAGAAACTCTTGCACTGTAGACGTTGCCGGAGGTCCACACGCCTGGAGATGTCTCCAAAGGATTTCTGTGAAAACAATTCCGGTCTGTTAGAGAGGGCAAAATTTTCCACATTAAAAAAAACACACACAACATTGCCCACTCTTAACATGGAGGAAAGGCTGTTTTGCCACCTTCCCAGACACGGTTTAATACCACAGTTTCAGGTCAAGAGTGAAGTGTTATGCATGTTTTACCTCAAACCAGCACTTTTTAAACAAATCAACTTTCCTGCATTTATTTTTTTACATCAACTACTTATTTTGTACTGGTTGGTGCTCTACAAAAAAGCCAGAGGCGTAACTTTAGAAGAAAGATTTGACTTGCTTTCATAGCAACATGACAATTATTAACCATAATTTATTTTTTCTGTAATCTTACTGTTACCACGCTCACAAAGCAGCCAACGAGAGTTACAACTTCATGTTAGCTAAACTACAAAACGTCTAAACCTCTAAGATCATTGCTCCCAGTTAATATATAAAACTCTACTTATGACCGAATGATTCCAATCGTTACACAGCACAGACGTATGGCCAGATAAAACAAGACGTCCTTCCCACAGCTACATAAATCAGCTGAAACAATAACACGTCATCGAATCCAGATGCCGACTCGTGGCCACAAAAAGCAATAAAAAAAAAAAAACAGTTAGACAAGTCACATCAGTAGCACTGCGATTTGGCCTGAGAGACCGAGTCAAACACACTTGGTCAGTACATCCATTAAAATGACCACTTTACATTATATTCACTGAATGACCTTCAGGGATAAGGATTTTAATAATATATAAATAAATAAGTTCTAATATTGGTAAAATTAATGGCAGACACTGTAAAAAGGAAATCACTTGGCATTAGGGAAAAGAAATAGAAAAAATAAAAAATTCAAGATGACATTTAAAAGTGAGGATATCCGGATCAGCGTACCCATCCCACAGCACAAAGAATAACGACCTACAGCGACTTTTACTGCTCTCGTAACTGGAATAACACATAATAATTTATGTGAAACAATAAGTCAGGAGGATGCATTCGCAGCACCAACCCAGTAACGGAGTAACTGGCTGCCACGTCCAGGATATATTTCCTGTATATCTTGGGGGGGGGGGGGGGGGGGTTGCCTCACTTTAACGGACTATAAAGAAATACACGTGTGTCTGCTCCTTTACTACACAGGATCTAAAGTTTAGTTACCAACACAAAGATGACTGTTGCTACTTATCTTTAAAAAGTGGGTACGGGGAAGCAATAAAAAATAAATAAATAAAATGAGTATAAAATGAGTAACATTACATGGTGTCCCAGTGAACGCACACTGTATCAATCTTAGAACTCGTGCGGAGTGCAGTCGTGCAGAAGGCTGACATAATCACCAGGGCGTAGCTGCTTGGGCAAGACAAATGTAGCGATTGGCGCTGAGACCTCTTCAGGATAAAGGGCAATTTTATCTGCAAGCGGACCAGGTGGAGCAGGCTAGGTGGAGAAGGGGCTTGACAGCTTACTGGAGAACTCGAATGGGATAATCGATGCTTCGGCTGGCTTTTCGTCAGACCACGTGGATGTAATAGGCGCCAGTGTGACAGTCGAACACAGAAGACACCTACTTCCTTGGACATCTGAGATGCTTGCGGATTCCTGCGGTAAAAGATCTCCTTGTATTCGTCCATCCAGACCTCGGCCAGGCGCACTTGATTGCGGGCGATCACTTGGGTTCCCTTCGGAAAGGTGTGGGGGCTCTTGGTACGGAAGACGTGACCCACAACACTGCAGGGAATGATCTCCAGCTGACCTCCACACTGCCACACCTGAGGAGGGAGGCGGCACCATTCACGATTCCCAACTAGCTGCAGGGTAACGGAGGTGAGCAGCAAGACTACAGGGTCTCTAGCTGAACCAGAACAGAAATGCGTGCTGTATTAGGTCTGGACAGTATTACAGTAATATGGTACACAATGGTGTTCTACACATACTGCTCTATTTTGAGCAGTTTATTACTATTTTTTTTTTTTTTACAAAATACCACGGTATCTGTATGGTCTTTTAATGCTATTCTGGCATTTTGGAATCTTGGAGCGCAGGACGCCCCCCCCCCCCCCAATGAATTTCACCACCAAGATTTCAAAATAACAGAATAGCATCAAAATACCTAATAACAGTGCCCGAGATCTTGTTCCATTTTTCCAAATTAAAAATGTAAAAACAAAAAACTAAATACCTAACTTTTGTTCTTTGTGCCCCATTTTCACAGTCAGTCACTGACGATCACACAATATTTACAGAGCCCCCCTGATTCGCGAAATTTCTGACGATGTCGCCGATCTCACTAAATGTACCCCACCCCATCCAGACCCTCGACTTGACGGTATGAAGAATAAGATGCTGTCTATTAAATAACTAGAAAACGCTACAAGTAAAAATCAACCATCAGCAAAAGTGGACGGGATGTAGAGCCCCTTACCCGAAAAGACATCTCGATGTTCTCACCCCCCCAGATTTCCATTGCTTCATCATAGCTTCCAATATGATAAAAGTAATCTTTGGAAATTGAAAACAGTCCCCCGGCAAACGTTGGCGTTCTGTGAAGGGGAGACGCGTTTGCCGGTCAGGAACTGATTAGGAGTCAGCAATAAATTGTCAAACAATTTAGGAAGTGCAAGTAATAGGAGTGTAGCTGACAGAATAGCAGGCATCCAAATGAGAAGAAGGGTCGACTTAGTGGGCAAAATATAATGTTTGACTTCGTTCATAGACAGTTTCAATGGTCAATGTTGCTCAATAATCATCCATCGGAAAGCCTTACTTGATTGGGTAGGTCTCGTCCTTCCTGCGCTGCTTCTCCATGTCGGGAAGACCCTCCCAGCCGAAGGACAGACCCCAGTCGAAGTTACCACGGTTGTGATTCTGCCCATAGGGTGATGGTTTCATGAACTCAAATGTATTGAGGTCGATGGTGTTGATGTCGGGACTCACGACTGCGGTGTGGTTCTCCGCTATCCTGGCCAGCAAGGGCTCCAGCCAGCCATGAAAGCACTCACCTAGCAAAAACAAGGCTCAAATAAACCAGACCATCCTCACCGAGTCTCTCAGACCACGCTAACATTCCTGAGCTTTTGCTTCTTAGCTACATTTAAGGGCCATCGCGTCACATGACTAAAATATTAAGTGAATACAACAAAAGAGCAAAAGTGAAGAGCCGTCATTAGGCTAATTATATTTATTTATTCTTTTTTCTCATTGATCATATACAACCACGTTTCATCTGAATACATAATTCTGACTAAATGCTGGGCTGTGACAGTACATTGTGAATAATTTGATACATAATTTTTTGTTCAGTATGTACAATGAAACAAATTGATACATTTACTGACATGGGCGGAACCTAAATTCACAAGTAAATATTCAACACAGAAAACATTATGCTAATTGTGGCTGTCTGTTGGATAAAGTCATTTCTAAAAATCGGCAGTTTGGGAACATTTTGCTTTTCCAACAAATTGTACCAGCATTGGAGAGATACTAGTTGATAAAATCAAAACTTTGTCAGCTTTGTTATACCGAACTCGATTAAGATGCTGGAAACGCATCCAACTTGAAACTCATTTGAGACGACATCATCCGAGTGTGTGTACGCCAATAGCAGGGCTGAGACAGACGTGAGTTAGTCTCCCCAAAGCAGGTAAGGCATTCAGACCAGGTTAAGATAATAATTACAATTACGATAATTAACCAATGTTTATCGGATACTCTGCCGTAAAGAACATGCAATTTCATTCGCTATGATATTCACATTAGCGTTTTTACAAGGTGTAAAAAAGCCTCTCTTGGGTTGTGTTGTTCAGACACGTCGACAGACGCATTGCTTCTGCCAAATTGTGTTTGTGTTCGCAGTTTGAATAGAAATAATTTCAAAACAAACTCCATTTTCCCAGAGGTACTGAAATTGCACCCAAAACAAACGTTTGTACTGAACCATGAATTTTGTCCATTTTACCCCCCTGCTGAATAAATACAGGAAATACACTTAATATAATGATTGCCATTCCTTGGTTCATGTTGGCCTCGACCGAGGCCCTGAGTAAGTTGGCTCTCCCTGGGTTTGGCTCCTCCTGAGAGATGGGCCTGGCACTGCACAATATATTTCGGTTCAACCTTTCCAAATTGACTGAGAAAGGAAATGCATTTCATAAACAAAGGCAACCTGAAAAACTGCTTTTCAGACAGTTGGATTAGTGACACAAATGTGTGTTACGGCAGGAGAATGTGACGCAGGATGGACGTGTTGGGGGCGTTGAGGAGTGAGGAATGCTTAAATCCGACAAGTTACCCCAATAAGCCAGTAACAAACCCCACTATGGGGCGGGGGAGGAGTGTAGCAAGATGTGAGAGGGGGAGCCTGCTTTACACAGCACTCCAAACCACCCCAGTGCCTGAACACGGATTACTGTCAACTCACAGTGTGCGTCGAGGAAAGTGAGGACATCGCCAGTGGCGACCGAGGCTCCCAGCAAGCGGGCCGTGATCAGACCCTTCCGCTCCCGCTGCCGTACCACCCGGACGAGCTGCAGCTGCTTCAGATAATCATCCAACTCATCTTTCAGGATCTCTGCCGGCACAAAAACAAGCACATGCAACAAAAGTGGTGACTAAACTGCAGCTAATATCGGGATTTAAACAGAGAAGCACCCAGGCGTTTCCAGTGCAGAAAACACAAGGAACCAGTTCACCCAGGAGTCCTTAAAAGACCCACAGATATTTACAGCCCTATGTAAAGTACTCGCGGCATACTCCTCATGTCCATCTATTGTTTACAAACTCCTCATAAGACAAAGCTTCTCGCTGCCTCAACAGAACCTAGACTGCAAAGGAATACCTCAAGAATCCCAATTTCAGACTAGACTGAATTCACACGAGACAAATGGCGACTATGGACATAAAAAAATAACCTTACTGACCATATTTGCCTGGGAAATAAAAGCTCGCCGATCACAGTCTGAGTTTCACAATGCTGAAGTGATGAATACACAATAGCTGAACTAAGAAAGGTTTACAAGGACATTCATAACATCATAGCGTATCGTGTACTTGGCATTAACATGCTTCAACACGCAGCAGACAGCATGAAAGTCATTAGCCAAATGCAGATTGTATCCTCCCTGATGGGCCGTGTCACAGCTCGCATGCACTTCCCACGGCCAGTGGCCTGTACTACGAAGCGGGGTTACTGGCTTATCGGGGTAAGTTGTCGGATTTAAGGTACCACAGTTCAAATGGACTTCATATTCGTTCACTTACGTTTTGCCCAGACTACCTTAAATCCGACAAGTTACCCCGATATGCCAGTAACCCCGCTTCGTAGTACAGGCCACTGGTATAATCAGCCATAATCGGGGTTAGTCACATGGCGGAAACCCCTTAGCTTTCCATCTGGCTCCATTTTGCAGGGACTGACATCGCAAATAAGCCATTTGGCATTTATCCCCTGGTGCGTGGGTCAACCTGAGAGCATCTGACTCTTTCTCCAACTTTGGGGGGGGGGAAGGGGGCGTTCTAAAAGCTAAATTTTAGGGCGAGGACTGTCCCGCACGCATAACAGGCCACCGGTGACCTTTCGTTCATGCCAGGCCCACCTCTCCGGCATGCACCCCCACCCCTTAAAAGAGCAGACAGCCTCTCATTTCTGCTCCAGGACCACCACAGAGCGTTTATCTTAGGAAACTATTCAAATCCCCCCAAATACAACCCTTCAAGATTCCGGGAGCACAAGCTGCACATTTTCACAGGTCCGCAAAAGAGAGGGGGGAGGTATTAACAACTCCCCACATGCAGCCAGAAATCCAGGCAAAGAGCAGGGTGGTCCCTAGGAGCCCAACCCCCTTGCCTTACCGTCGACGCTAGCGTCATCCACCAGGATGATCTCCTTCAGGAATATGGCGGGAGAGGTGTGAAGCACACTGTACACCGTCCTCAGGAGTGTGCTCCAAGCCTCGTTATGGAATACGATGATGACGCTGGTGGTCATCAGGGGCGGGCAACGCTTGAACACCTGTTCGATGCACCTGTAGGGGGCAGCATAGAGCATCAGTTGGTAGCCTGCCAAGGAAGGTGGCACTGGCAAAGCAGAAATGTCACTAAATGTCTGGAGAGCATAATGCTTCCTCGCTGTCAGTACCCAGGATAAGATCTGAAATTCAGGACCACTGACTTTAATAGATTTCGATGAGCCAGACGAAGTGCAAATTTCCTCTTATAAAAATAAAGGGGAATAAGAGCAGACTTGCTTGATGAGCCAAGCAAAACTTAAGCATTTTTTTCTTCAGTCAGTGATGTTGAAAGAAGTTTTTTAAAAAAAATAACAAAAAGGTTCTACTGTCTGTGGTTTATGTGAAATTTACTCCAGGAACTGCAGTAAAGAAAAAAAAAAAAGTTTGAAAACATCTTGAGGTTTTAGCATTTTTGTCAAGTAGACAAAGGCAAAAAGGGCCTGTATAGTTATCTCTTTCCTAACTACGGTCTTTTGATCTAAAAAGTGAATTACTACAGACCAACTCCACAGAAATCCCCCCCCATCTTCACAAACGTGCACAATGCTCTCAATAACACTAGATGGTGGTATTTTTCACTATGAAATAACACTTCAAAATTCAGAGCAAACAAACGACTGAACAATTATTTTTAAAATAGATACTCCAAACTTTCCACAACTCGAAAAAGACTCATCAGATCCCATCATTGGCTGAAGCAGTATAACAATTGCCAACTCACTATCCTGTATGTGGGTACATTTTGAAAGGGCTTATTGTGGCTGTGATGAGTAAAACTGAGGGAATTCCGTGGCAAACATACTCTGGCGGTCGGGAGTCTGGGCCCAGGTCTCGACTGAGTGAGATGCGATCGCTGGCGAAGAGGTTGAAGCAGTGCTTCTCTTCACCCCTTCGCTTCTCTTCCTGCTCGGCCAGACTGAGGTCAACCATCTGAAATGGCTTTCCGGAAGCCCCAGGGGAGCTGGGGTTTTGGGGCGGCCGCTCCAGGACTGGCCGGAGCTCAGCAGCGGTGTAATAGCCTGGCAGGCAGGTCTGCTTTCCTTCTGCTTCCGATTGGCGGACCGGAGCTTTTATCTGCATTTTCGGCATAGCATCCCTTAAGTTGTTGACTGCCCCCATCACCATGCCCAGAACGGCATCCCGTTTGCCCACAAAATCCCTCATCCAGGGCTCCTCCTTGGGACCCTGGCTGACCACCTCACGCTGGATGAGGAACAGGAAAGTAATGAAAATAAGGGCCACTATCGCCAGTTTCCATGGGTGCAATCGCCTTCTCATAAATCTACGAAAAGCTGTCATGGTCCTGGGTAACGTCCAAAAATTAATTATCGATTGAGGCAACTCTTGAGCAAAGATGAAACGTTCAGAATCATTGAATATTAACCCTAGAAAAAAAAAAGAGATAGAATATGCAATAAATTACTTGAACTATGGCAAGTAAACAAATATGCAAGCAAGCAAAACAAACAATCCAAGTTTTTAGCTTATGTGCCATGTCTTCATACAACGGTATCTGATACATTAGGTCAGTAATGTTTAAGTAACTGGTATAATTTGAACATGTCTGCGATTGAGCAACACATATAACAAATAATTTCCCCATCTAACCAGCTACACACCCAAGGAAAACATTTCCCTTTCATACGTTTCAGAGCCGTTACCATGTAAGTGACTCTGACTTTAAGAAGGCTTTCTTCAAACGAGTAAGAAGTTTTCGCGTGTCACAGCACCGCTTTAATGTTTCGCAAAGAAAACTTACTTCTGAAATTGTGCGCATCAGAATATTCGTTTGACAGATTCGAGTGGGGAGCTCAATAAAAAAATTACCCGATACGGGATCATACTTAGCAGCTTTGTTTGAACATAAAAACAACCGCATTACCAAACATATCGAAGTATATCAGCTGTAAGCATAATATATAAAAAACTAAAATTAAATGCAAGTATATAAATTCAATTAAAGTACCGAACCATAAAATCTCTTCTGCATGTTACACAACACCATAAAGCTCTAAGACGCACGTCACTGTTCACAATCGGTGACAGTCACTCACATTGTATTGACAGAAATATAAAAGTAGTTCTTAATACCGGTTACGTTTGATCTCCTTTCCCGGATAAAGCGTAACTTACTCCAGCAAGCAGCACGAGGTCCAGACGAATCCGGGGGGCATCATGTCAGACGCTCGGGGGAAGCAGTCTATCAATCGCACACGATCCCCTACACTCAAGCCGGAATTGTGACATTTCAGCCGGGGATCGGCACGGTGATTACAGGCTACTTCCGTCTCGCTGGATCCAGGTGCGCTCGCTTCAGGTAGAGGGAGGGGATCCGAAAGGCACGCCCGCGTACAGAGGCACACCTCCGTGCAGCCGCGGAGCATCTGCCGGATCGAAATGCTCGCACAGATCAATCATATCATTAATTATTAAGGCACCTCATCGGTGATCTCAAACCATGTCGTTTCCTTGCAAGAACTTTCCCAGGCTGTTCCTCCGTGATGTATAACTTACTAAAATAACACGGCTGCAAGCCAAATCAATGACCTGCTGGGGGGGAAAAGTACGCAAGTGAATAAATGACGTTTATTCAGTTGCGTTAAATGTAGCGTCCGAAATAACTTTCTTGTTATCGACTTTTAAATAAACGTGATTGCTTTGGAGTGAATACTCCTCGCTGTGCTAACCCCCCTCCCCTCCCCTCCCCCGGTCTCCTCCGAGAAATATGCGTGCGCCCAAACTAACACTTCGCTCGCCGGAATATTAGAACCAGTCGCCCCAGCGGGGCACCGCAGACCTATAGTAGTGTCGCTTCTTTAAGTAATAGGATTTGTTCAGCCGGCTATTCATTCAGACTGTTGCCGGGCTACACAACGCGGAGGAACGCAAAAAACCAACCAACTGTGCCACCACTGGGGCGAAAAGACCCAGAAAATGAACCAGAGGTGGCTGATTAAGCAGCCCGGTATCCTCTCTTAAACCTCATTCCCATCGGACACGATTTAAGAAAACATTTCATTACTTCCTGACTTATTACATTCCCTCTGATTTTGCTTCTTTTGGAACCACTAGTACAAAAGCGGCGTCCGTGCACATTGTAAGAAGTAACGCTGTGCCTTTCTAACATGACATTATACACTAATGTTGCGTCGCATCAATCTATCACTACCGCATGTATAAATGAGTATATAAAGGTCCCAGTTCCGTCGTAAAAGAAAGCGACACAAATAGCCTGTCGATCACTTTAAGATGCCACTTTCTGCCCCAGTTGTAGCGGGTAAGGAATAAAGCTTACCATCCACCACGGCTCATCATCGGCGACCTCCGCGCAGCCTTTGCAGAGACTTTACTGGGTCGGTATTGAAAGGAAAAGAGACCGGAGACAGTGGTCATCCGATATAACCACCACCTTGCCATGATCCTACAGCGTTTTAAACACCCGTAATAACGTGAGCAGCGTCTGACCCGGCGAATGTAAACTTCCAAGCTTGTCATTATAATTTAAACGTATGTGAACCAAGTGGAAGGACTTTTGTCCATTGATTATCGCTCTCACTTTCCCACATTTTAACATTTTTTTGGATAACTTTATTATACCGTTTCGTCTCCAAAGGTCACGATAACACTCTTTGAAATTGTGTTTGCACTTCGTGCTGAACTCATTTTCATGGAGGACAAAACGAACTAAATATACTCGAATTCCATTTCTCATATTTAACAAGTATATCAGACGTTGAACGCTTCCGTGCTCAGTGATGGGCGAGTTCTCATTAGCAGTTTTACTAGTAACTCTGGTGACTGATGACGTATAAATGTATATTTGTATTCATATTCATTCGTGTGCATATTTAGAAGATCCATCTTCTAAACGCTCGGTCAGCGTCTCGCGAACCAAATACTCATTATGGTTATGTTTTTTTTTTTAATCCTACCGCAATCATACTCAGTTTTATGTATTTTGTAATGTGTAAGGTAATTAGATTTTGATTTTTGTATTGTCAAAAATTGCCATTTAATTTGTCTGAAACTCAAGGTTCGCGTCATTTTGTATCTGGAACATGCAATGTTTGTCCATCCTCGGAGGCACAGGGCATGAAGTCGCGGACCTCCTGGTTGGGCACACTCACATAATGTGGGCCATTCACTCAACAGCATCTCTTAGGACTGTGGTAGGAAACTGGGATGTCCAGAAAAACCTACATCAACACGGGGAGAACATGCACAGCCATGCAGAAAGAGCAGCAGGTGGGAACCCAATCAACAACGCGTGCGTAGTGCGAGGCTACGTGCTAACCACGATCCACCTGGAAATATGCCGTCTTTCTAGAAAACCTTTATAAATAAACTAGGATAGTGAGTGCATCTTTTAAATGGACTGTAAACTGGTTTCTAACAAGTAAATTTAATGGACACACTGTTGAATGAATGTAAACAACATGGCAGAAAATCTGCATAAAACCAGAAGCAATTCTAAGAGAACTGAAGGCATTTTTAAACACAAACTTTATTTTAATTCCAGATCTCAGGGACGAAACATTTAACTGCTCAAAAGTATTTTTTATACTGTTTAACTTAGAAATACACAAAGAATATATATAGTAAAGAAAATATTTTAGTTACGACGTATTTACAAATAAAAGTTATCTCATTCCATACTTTCAAAATGTCTTCCAGACCATCCAGTTTCAATCAGGGCTTCTCAGAAAAAACCACAGTGCTCTGGGAAGGGTGCGTCACAGGGCAAACACACGGTCTCTTAAAATATGTACAGCACATATGAATTTTATACCTTGAATATTCTTCACGTGCAGAAAAAGTGTTTTCTATGCAAACACTGTTAAGCACACTCAGGAGATTCAAACTGAATAAATCACATCAGGGAAACTCCCGGCCTTAACACTAAATCCACTTCTAGGCCCTCAAGGCGGCTCGAGCCTTGTCTAGAATGTCTTTCCTCATCTTCGGATAATTTGGATGGGCATCCAACACCTGAGAAAAAAAAAAGTAATATTTACTTCACAATAAGTTGATAATGTAGCTCCATTGTGTCACATTGTGGTCCCACGCTGTCTAAGCCTGTTTTGTACTGTATGTTTGCTTTGAAATCAGCCCTTCTATTGTAGTCTATAAGTATTTACTGATTTAGGTTAGGAATTAGGCACTATACATAAATGCTAACACTGCAGTTCATTGTCAATAGCGTATCCCGAATCTTTATTCATGAAAATATCCAATCTATCAATTTTGTCAGCCATTTTAAAGAATGTAACACAGGTAAATAGAAGGGAATTATCTCATCACAGCGATAAACATTAAATTTTATTGCCACATTTGAAAACCAAAGACAATGTCTACTTACCTTATGGCAAACGTCAATGGCATCAACGTATCTTTTACCTTTCAGGTAGTTGAATGCAAGCTTGTATCCTATCATGAACAGTGGGGAAGAAAAAACAAGTTTTTGTATAATTACATGTATAATTCTGGTGTTACAAAATGAAAAGGATGACGTATTGATTTATATATGAGAGTACCAATGGTAGGGTTGGTTTGGTTGCCGTATTTCCATGCCATCTCGTAGTTCACTGCTGCATCTCGATAAGCCTGTTCCTTCTCCATTATATAACCCATATACTCATACGCTTTACAGCAAGACTGTAAACAGGAAAAAACAAACGCATCAGGCATATGAAGTACTGCGCCAGTCTTCGGCGATCAAAGAATATGAAGTTTAAATGATCTTCATGTTGGTGTAAAACTATGATGTCAGTCAAAGTGTGTCAACTCCGCCTTTTCGTAACCTCTCCTAAATTCACCTCGGTATTTGGAGCAACCATCCAATATGCACGCATATTTTTAGACTCCATCACCGGCACATCATGTATGGTTAATCAGTATCTCATTGAGTTATTTAGGTAATTAAGTTAATTAATTAATTGAGCAGGTGGTGAAACTGAAGATACCTCAGAGAAGAGGTGTTCTTTTAGCAATCCAGGAAGGCATCAGTGGATTTTTGGAGAACAGATGCGATTATTGTTAGATTTTATAATGTTACTTTTAATTTGCATATGTTATAATGTTAAATTGTGCTTTTTTTCTGAGCAAATACACACTTACTACCCAGATAAATAGCGCTAAACATTTACTTCGACTGCCTAAGACTTTTGCGACGAACCGAGAAGCATTCTTGCCTTATTGTGATGCAGGCAGCGTTTCAGCAGGTCTGCCGCCATGTCGTACTTCCCTGACTGGATGTAGATGTCCGCCAGCAGCAGCCAGCTCTTTTCGAACTCGTCGGCGTCGATGGCGTTCCAGTTCATCTTGGCGATGCGCTTCAGCTGGTTCCTCGCGCGCGGTGTCTGCTTCTGGATCATGTAGGCCGTGGCCATTCCCAGCAGGGCAGGGACGTGATCCTTCTGTGAAACAGCGGAGCATGTCAGGTGGGCATCAAGTGGGCGTTTCCGGACTCGCGGACAAATATCTCTGCTTCACAGCTTTCTTCATATTAATAGAAATCAGCGTCGGAGATACTTGTTTTTATCTTGTCGTATGTTTCGTTTTACAAAGCGCATGGTTAATTTATACAAATTATAATACTCAAAGTTATACAGATACTCAAAACACTGCTCAGTTTGTAGGATACTACTCTTGTTATAGGTTTCTGTATCATAAAAAGAGTCAAACCGGACCTACAGTCACGTGAGACCTCTGGCACTGGTTTGGTTTGCTTTTGGGGAGTGTGTAAACATTTCCATGCATCCGTTTGCCCACCTCATTGTTTACGATTTCTGTGAACACACTGAGAGCCTTCTCAACGCTGGCTTTCTGCTTGGTGGCCAGGAAGCAGTAGTTCTCCATGATCCGCAGCTGGACGTGTCCGTCCGGAGTCTGCGGCTTCAGCTCCCGCAGGAGCTTCTCCGCGGTCCTCACGGCCAGCTGCTCCGACTCTTGCTTCTCCGTGGAGTTCCTGGGCAAGCACATACATACACATCAAATATCTTCTTCAGCAAGTTTTCAAGTTCTTCGCCAACCTTCCATTTTTCAGACCTACTTATCGCAGTACAGGATCACTGCAGGTTTGGAGCCAATGTAAACACTAGACGCAAGACAGGCGGCACCCTGGATCGGTTCCCAGGTGGTGTGGCCACACAGTCCTTAAGATCCTGACTCACCCCATGTCACCATCGAGGTTCTCGAACACCTCCCCGCCCATGGTGTCATTGTCTGGGTTAAGGCAGATCTCGATCATGTTGTAGACAGCGTTCTGACCCCAGTCGTTGTCTTTTCGCGCTTTGTTGAAATGCCGTAACCCGTCGTTAGGTTCGCCTGTGTACCTTTTTGCGCAAAAACGACACCTCGCATTAGCCACAGTGAAACATCAAAGATATTCAGTTTCATTCTTTTTTTTATATAGAGCTTTCACAACACAGTCTTGACAAGAGTGGATGGCCGTCCATTACTATATCCACATTTGTGCATGAAGCAGAGAAACGATGAACACAATATGCAAGGAAAGTTAGCCTGCTTTTCAGATTACAGTTCTCCATGCAGGTCTGTAGAAGGCTACAGATCGTTGGCCTCATTCTTTCTAAAGCTGCCTCCACGATACCGATACGATACTGACTGTCAATTATAAGCGAACCATAAATAAAGTCCTTTGCAGTAGTTAAATCCAGGGTCGAATTTAGCCCTCGACGAATGTTTCTCAGCCATCTCCAAGAATCTGGGGACCTCCTCCAGCTTCCCTGCTCTCCTCAGAAGGTCAATCAAACGTGACAGAGTCGGGTAGTTATCTAAGAAGAACAAATATTAAGAGACATCACTTAACCCATTAAGAGCAGCTGTCGATCGGCAACAAGGTATTTATTCAGTTCCTTTTAATGAGTGGATGGGCCGCTTTGTCACACCTGGTTTGTGCTCCAGCAGCTGCTGGAAGTGCAGGACGGCCTGCTGGTAATCCTGCTTCCTGAACATCAGATCTGCCATCATCTGGGTGGGTCGACACAGGAGGGAACGAGTTTCACGCTCGGCTCTTCATAAGGTACGGACACCAACACTGAGCCGGCAGAAGAAGACTGACCAGAGTCGCTGCCTCGTTAACCTGGTCACTTTTCAGCAGGGCGCTGCACTGCTGCTGACACGCGTCAATGTCATCCTGAGTGAGGTACAGCCGGGCCAGCTCCAGCATCACCTGCTCAGAAGCAGAATATCGCAGTATACCTCATTTCTAATGCGCCAGGAAACCTTTCATGTGCTCTGATCACACTGAACTGAAGAAAAGCTTGCTTTTTTTAAAAAAACATTATTTTTTAAATGCATCTGTTTAGCAGATGCTCCTGTCCAAAGCAGCATGCTAGTGAGGTTCAGAAAGCAGACTGGAGAAATCAGGGTTAAGAGTCAGCTTAAGGACTGAACAGTGATTCATTACTCTGTTGGCCATGGGATTTGATCCCACAACCTTCTAGTCATGGGCTTGGATCCCTAAACCACTGACACACTACACGTCATGATGTTGGCTTTGCAACTGTCGCTCCAAAATTGCATTAATTACAAATGCATTTTACTTGCATTTTATGCTTTATGGAATCTGAAATGACTGAAGGTCAGAATCAGTCGAAGCCGGGATGTAAAGGCCAATGGGAAGGGCTGCCGGAAAGCACACGGGGCACTGAGCCCACCTTGCCGTCGCTCTCGCAGTAGACAAGCGCCTCCTTGTAGAATTTAATGGCTTTCTCGTAGTCCCTCTGGCATGTGTAGTGCTTAGCGATCTCAGAGCAGATCTCGGCCGCAAGCTGTTTCTGCACCGCAACAGCATCCGCTTGCTCCAGCTGAACCCGCTTCAGCACCCTGGCTTGCACATCGCGGGCCTAGAGATGACACATTGCGGGATGTGTGTAATGGGGGTGGGGGAGCAGCGCCAGCCACGGAGTGATGTGACCGTGAACACTGACCCTTTGTAAGGACAGCAAAGCCTCATCGTTCTTGTCGACTTTACCCTGGATCTTGGCCAGCAGCACCAGATAGCGAGAGTCTTCTGACAGAGATGGCAGGTCATTCACTAGTTAGGGCGAAACAGTGCAGAGAAGTGTTCAACTTTGCTTAATATCTGGTCTCTACCGGACAAGGAACCTCGAAAGATTGAACATAAGGCTTTATTGATCCTAGCTGGGGGCGGCATGGTGGTGCAGTGGTTAGCACTGTTGCCTCACACCTCTGGGACCCGGGTTCGAGTCTCCGCCTGGGTCACATGTGTGTGGAGTTTGCATGTTCTCCCCATGTCATCGTGGGGTTTCCTCCGGTTACTCCGGTTTCCCCCCACAGTCCAAAAACATGCTGAGGCTAATTGGACTTGCTAAATTGCCCATAGGTGTGCATGTGAGAGTGAATGGTGTGTGAGTGTGCCCTGCGATGGGCTGGCCCCCCATCCTGGGTCGTTCCCTGCCTCGTGCCCATTGCTGCTGGGATAGGCTCCGGACCCCTCGCGACCCAGTAGGAAAAGCGGTTTGGAAAATGGATGGATGGATGGATGATCCTAGCTGATGAATTCAATCATCGGTAATAGTTTTCCAAAGTGCTATACATGTACAGCTTACATCCGTGAAAAGTCATCCAGGTAGAGTTTCAATATATAAAAACAAATATATTGTTAACACTAGTTAAATCCATCTTCCAAGTGCTTATTCCTGGGGTAGGCAGCCCTGCTCCTGAAGTGTCTGTATCCAGCAGGTTTTCTATCATACCTGGTCCCTGAGGAACCACACCTGATCTCAGGTAGATAGTAACTCATCCGGTAGGATAGAAAACCTGCTGGATACCAGCCCCCCCAGGATCAGGGTCACGGAGGTCTGGAGATTTCCCAGGTGGTGTAGAGCACGCAGCAGAGGTACACACCCTCATCGGGTCGCACAGACACACCAAGGCACCTAACTGCATGTCTCTGGCCTTTGGGAGGAAACTGGAGTAGCTGAAGAAATCACAGGAAGGGAAACCACACACACAGATACAGAGCAATGACAGGATTCGAACCCCCAACCACAGAGGTACGAGGCTATAGCACTATCCCCTGAACCAGCATGCCACCCTAAATACTCAAAATACATTCTGTATACAAATTTTGCAATACGCACTGGTACAGAATTCATACAGTACTTCAGCGTACTAAATTTGAATTCATACAGTAGTACAATTCATATAGTATTTCAATATACTGCATACACTTGAAATACAATGTATAACATTCATATAAGGGATGGGAAATGTATTATTTCTTATTTGATATAATTTTAAGCAGAACCATAGTATTCCGTCCTGGTTGTATGCAATGCAATAGTTTATTAGTTATGACATTGTATTCAAAGCTGCAATCGAAACATTCCATTATCATCTCACAGGGAAGCTGATGTTACCTGGTATGTTTAGTTTGGAAAAGAAAGTGCCGGACAGAGGCAAATATAGGATCAAAATATCATAATTATCAGTATTTGTTTTATTTTATTGAAGGTTCATACCTTAAAATCAGAAGATCTTTCATGTTATTTAAACATACTCTCAGTGGTTGTCAGGCTTCTGTTTATAGAGCCATTTTGCTGAAGCGGTTTTAGGTTGATCATACCACTGAAATTACACAGCGTGACGGTCCACCCATCGAGTACATGCAGGTATATGTTCAGGTGTTACATGCCTTTTCACTGACCTTTTGAAAGCTTTGAAATTCGGCTTGTGCTGGATTGCAAGTAGTATTTTTTGGAAATGAAAAGTCTGCACATCACAAGTTTAAGTTAAACCATAAAATATTAAAATATGGGTGATTCTCACAAACTGGCATTACCTTTATACTGTAGGTACAGTAAGATTATGCGTATTGCTCTGTTTTTATGATTTTTTTACCATTTGCCAATTGTCAAATAGGTAGCCAAACATCTAAGAACGCAAAATTAAATTAACTGTGTTTAAATCTTTCAACTTTATTGCATGTAGTATACAATAAACAATCAATTTCTTAATTGAAGTATTAATTTTTCTTTTTCATGTTGGTAAGTCTTGCTCTGGATTTGATTAAATACTTTTATTACAAAATAAATGGTAATGTAACAAAACTGATAAACTACCCACGATTAAATCCACGATTTAAACAATCAAGTTGTATAATTTAAGTTAGTCATCAAACTAATATTAAAAATCAGATAAGTGACATATATAATAATGAGTTCTCCCCTTTGTCTTAATTCTACATTAATTTAGTGATCCAAAGTGTAAATATTTGTGATTGTAAGTTTTAATGTTGGGTGAGATTACTCACGAATATTGAACTGAAAACGATAAACCTTTTTTTTATGGATTCACAGCACAAATTTTTACATCATTCTGTGGTACATAAAGGAGTGTGTCTGGTTCCTGGTACAAGGCGAGTCGGGCTCAGTACCTGGGTCGTGGCTCAAGGCTTCGTGCAAGACTCTCTCGCACCGTTCATACTGTCGCAACTTCAGCAGCAGCTCTGCCAGGTCGTAGCGCAAGAAGTTCTGCTGACCACTCTTGAGGGCAGCTTCATAATAATTTATCGCCTGGTCCAAAAGTAAGAAATGCTATTGAGGCCATTCCATGCTGAAGTGGCCGACAGGTGACACTTTGCAGGGAACACAGAGATGGATGAACTGACCTTAATGTAATTGTGGGTCTTCACGAGGGCTTTACCGATCTTGCTTGCCAGCACGCCATCTTTTGGATTCTTTTTCAAAGCCTGCTCGTAGATCTCAATCGCTTTTTCAGGCTGTAGACAGAAGAAAGAAAGAGCAACCCAGTAAACAACTCCGTATATATCCCATAAACCTACACTCCATGGCCAACAGTATGTAGACACCCCTATTAATTAGTGGGATTTGCTAATTAAGCCACACCCACTGCTGACACAAGTATATAACAGTCATGAAGTCTGCAGTGGCATCTGTATGGGTGGTCATACAGAAGAGGTTAGGTGACGTTCAACTTGGCAACATCATAGATGCCATCCTTCCAACAAGCCAGTTTGCCAAATCTCTGCCTTGCTAAAGCTGCCCTGGTCAACCCCAAGTGATCGAGAACTGGAGACGTCTGGGAGCAAACTCACACAAAGGGACCAGGTCACCCCAACCTTAATACCCCAGCAGAATGGCAGCAAATCCCACCATTTGATAGAAAGCCTTATGAGAAGAGAGGAGGCTATTACAGCAACAAAGGGTGGGCAACATCCAAGAAGAGCACATCGGTGTTGAGAATGCGGAGTTGGATACCTCTTGGATATTCATATAGGCGTCTCCCAGTAAAAGGTATGTATGAGGACCTGGCAGCTTCTCCACCAATTCCCTGATTTAAAAGAAATCAAATGGATTTAAATTCGCACAAAGTGTCCTACAGCACAACAGTGAGGATAACATTGCAGTGCCCAGATTGATCCATCAGACTCAAAGGTCTTCTGGATCTCAGTCTCCCTCAGTGTATCTGAGGGCTGTCAGGACATTTACAACAGACACCATTAACCTCCCCCTATCCCCTCCCCTCCCCCTGCACCCCCCCCCCCCCCCCCGACAGCCAGACCTGCTTCCCCAGAAACCCAAATCAGCTCTGGGTGCACAAATTACACTGCAGTAACGGAGGAAGCTGAAACTTCCACCCCAGTAAGATTTCTGGAGCTTCAAAATAATGAGCTTCACTTCTGCTGAAGCAGAAAAGATTGGTCCTGGGGAGGTCAGGGCTGTGTACGTCAGTAACTAAGTAATTGATTTGCCCAACCACTGTAACAGAAGAGAACTGGTGCAAGATGAAAGTGGCCGGGAAAGATTAACACGGCATGGAGGGGTGGTTCGAGCGCCTCACCGGTAGCAGCTGGCATAGAGGCGCTTCTCCTTCCTGTGTCTCAGGTAGATGTCCGCCATCTTTTCCTTAGCCTGGATGAAGTAGGGCTGTTCAGGGGTGACGTTTCTGAGCATGCTCAGTGCTAACTCAGAGTCTCCCCGCAACAGAGCCAGGTCAGCGTTGGCAATGGTGACTCTCAGCTCCTCCCCGGTGCCAGTAAACTCATTGATGGCGTCCTGCATTATCTTGGCGGCTTCATGCTGGAGACCGAGTGATACCAATCAGGATGGCAGTTGACACGAAGTGGAGGGTACAGAATAATGACATCCATCCATCCATTAATCTTCCACAACTTCTTACGCTATTCCAAGAGTACTGAAATGGTGGACTATAGTCCGCTTACAGACTGAAGCACAACACAATCCGAGCCAAGTCAGCGAAATCTATTTCAGAAATCACAAGGAAGGAAACAAGATACACCATCACGACAAAAGGGCAATTTAGGGACGCTAATTCATCTAAACCACATGCTTTTGTACTAGGGGAAGAAATCAGAGTACCTGGAGGTAACCTGCACTACACTGGGAGAAAGGAAAACACACACAATCCGCTTTCCAGAATTACAGCAGCCTCAGACTAGGAATAAAGGCCAATGTAAAACAAGGCGATTCCTGGGAACAGAGAGCTTTCACAGAGATAATAATCACGTCCGCTACCTTTTCTCAGAATCTGCCTTAAGCCAAATGCTTTCCACATGCAATTCAGGCCGACTAGAGACCTTGGCACAGTAGAACCACTGAACGCAAGCCAGGTATTTTATCGGTGCCGTGCAGATGGGGTTATCTTGCACCACTGCTCAAGCGCGTGGTAAATCTCTGACCGCGAGTAGCTATGAGAATCGAGTAAGAGAAAATCGCCCCGAGGTGAATCAGAAAAGGAAGCAACAGGAAGTTAAAACTGGAAAGCAAAACAAATTCCCACTGTGGCATTTCATCCGAAGAGATTAGGCTAAAGGCACGATTGTCTGAGATTCTGTACGGAAAGGATGAAGCACTGAGGTATGGATGATAGGCACAGGATTACGATGTGTCATGGAAAACTTACTTCCCCTGGTCAATTCCCGACGCATATCTATTTTTCTAATCTTATTCCGAATCCAGATGAACGTGTTGATCATTAAAATGAGTAACAGTTGATACCTTCCTCAGAGTCATGCCGCTTTCCTCGTTATCATGGTACCAATGGGTACAGGTCATTCTCTGGCACTCACATGCTCTCCATTGAGCCAGTGGGCCTCAGCGAGCTCCAGGTAGAGAGACACGCAGTCGGCGGAGCTCAGCTCCACCCACTTGCCCTTCAGCTTGGCCGAGCTCCCTGTCCTCCGCACCCCCGGCAGACTCAAGGCCATCTGCAAGGTCTGGATGGCCTCCTGGAGCTCCCCCATTTTCTTCTGTGTCTGGGCTTTGATTAGGTGGTACAGAGGATGTTCCCGCACCTGGGTCGGGGGAGAGCACCCTCATAAGTCTTCCGTAAGCATATCGCACTCTGCCATGATTTACATATAAGCAACCAAATGTACATGATATACATAACAAATTAATTCTGGTGGCCTTACACTGACAATGTTTGGCCTTATTTTGGGTTTATAATCATTCCTCCCACAATCAAAGAGTACAGCAGTAGCAAACCATTAAAGATTTAAACTTATGGCTTTATACCTGCAAGTTCTTCACTGTTCAAAGTACCTGCTGTTAAATACACATTATCATGGTTTCTTATCTGTCGGTATCATCATCTGACTTTTGTTAAACCATAATTAACAATTAAAGTTTTGATTTAGCTTGTTCATTCATCTGTGAAGGAAATTATACTGTCAAAATTTCACCACAACAATAGAGCAAATTGACGACGATATAAATGTTCATAATCATAATATAATTCACCTCGAAGTTGTAGCTGAGGCAGAGCTCCAGGGATTGGGAGGCGTGCTTGAAGTTGCCTTGCAGGAGGTAGATCTGGGCCATAAGGAGGTGGGCCTCGGCATAAGAGGGGTTCTGGTCCAGACAGCGCTGCAAGCTTCTTTGAGCAGAGTCAACTTCACCTTTAAGATTGGGGAGAGAGGATATGCTCTCAGAAACAGGGTTTGCTCCCACAGTGAATTCTGCTTTTTTTTTTTTTAAGGTTTTTTGGGTCCATTTAGAACACGCCCTCTGCCATTTCACGCTCCATGTGTCTCCAGCACTGCAGGTTTGCTGGACCTCATTCCATGTACGGCCCTATGGGACAAAAATGCTACTCGTGCTTCCCTCAGTTTCTTCCCTGCTCCACTCAGCCTTAAACTCCCAGCTGTCCTACCCCTCAAGCTCCGTTTCAAAACACTGCGTGAGCTGATGGTAAACAAATTCCATCAGCCACCCGACACAGTGCTCTTGTAGAACTGGAGCAGCTTAAATAGGAGTCACTCTATACAGGGGCACAGGAACTGGGGGCAGAGGACAGTTTAACCCCCACCCCAAAATTAAATAGACCTTTATATTTAAATTGAAGTTGTGCTCCCCTCCAAGTAGCAAACTCTCTCATATGCCCAGAATTCCCCCTACTGCTTTACCAGCATCACACTACTATACAACCATTGGGGTTTTAGCTCTGATCCCACTTGAGATGAGTCATTTGAACACTAGTCAAAACACCACCCTCTTTGCTATCAAACTCTAGTCTTAGTCTAATTATACAATCCTTTGTCAAAGAATTCAGTACAATCATGAAAGTTCAACAAGCATGTAGGAAAAATCATGCAATGAACATCTTACAAGAAGGAAGAATAAGCCCCTTTCAGATGTTCTCACGTACCATCTACCCAAATGCATATTAGAATTGGGGACGATGCAGCTTACTTTATTTGGAAAATTTGTAGATTATTTTCTAAGAAACGCCAAGCAGTCATTAAGAATGGTAAAGAACAAAATTAACCGGCTGCAGATATTTTGATTGACACAAAGAGCAGAGGCACAGAAGAGGGAATTTCCATTCAGAAACCATAGACGCTTCTCTGACCTGACTGGAACTTGACCTTGGCCATAAGGTAAACAGCCTGCAGAAGTCCTGGGACAGATTTCACCACGGTCTCCAGCACAGAGGTGCTGTGTTGGAGCTGGGGAGAGCAGGGCTGGCCCTGGTCAGACAGCTAGGAACCCAGACATTACATTAATTACCATTAATTTCACCTAAATAATATTTATCCAGGCTTTCTTACATATATATCTCTTTCAAGGAGTTAGACTGCACAGAACAACTCAACAAATTCCAAGGACACTTATGGGTATGACTGTCACTTTCATTAATGATGCCTCAAACATGCATCTCCCTACTGACCTTTGCGGGGCAAAGAGCAAGGTACTCCTTAACAATCTCAAGCAAGAAGTCGGGATTGAGCTTCTCCAAGTACTCCACACCCAGGGGCAGCCCATGCAGACCGGAGAAGTGTGTCTCCACGGCCTCGTTCAGCAGGTTGGTCACCTCCTCCGCAGGCCTGCGCTTCTTAGCTGCCAGAACTGCGCGCAGGTACAGCAGTTCCTGAGAGAGCGCAGTACATACAAGGCCTGCGTAATCTTGATCCGTGCATTGCGAATGTCAAGGACAAACTAATAAAGTAAATAGCCAGCGCAAGAACTACAGCCAGACAATAAGGTCAAAAGAACATGAGCGGACAGTGTAGTGAATGGGATAAACATATGAATACCAACTCACCTTCATGTCTTAAAACAGCTTGGTCTACTGCACATCTCCATATATACTTTACTCTGATGCATTTGTCATACTCAATGGGTTCCTTTACTACAAAGTAGTATACATGGTTCTCAAAACATGTTCTAAAATTTGCAGACAAAGGGACAAGTTTACCAAAGCAAAGTTATTACTACTGATAACAGCATGCTTGCTGCTGCTGCCGCGTTTATGGAATTCCTTACCTTCTGATATTAACGGGTCACCTTCAGCTGAATTGTTTAAAACCAGATTGAAGACTAACCCTAACCCTAACTCCTATTCACTGGCCTTTCATAACTATCAGTGATTCTGTTTTGTTTCCGTAGCAACTTATTAGTTTGTCCTCCCTTTGTGCTGGGTGTATTGTGTCTTATTATATTTTTATTTATTAATTTTATTGTACGATTAATATGAAGAACTTTGAAATGTGTTATATAAATTATTATGCTATTGCTACTGCTAACGGAAGACCTATCAGTAAAAGTATTTAGCAGGCAGATATGAAAGGCCAAAAGAAAGCCTAGTCATTTTAGCCTCTGTGCACAATATATCTGAGCCAATGCTAGTTTCAATGCTAGGAATAAGTACAGGGAGTAAATCACACTGAAATCTGTAATCTGCTGTGAAACTACTGAACTGTGCCCCAAAGAGCAATCTGCAGCATTACTCTGCAACTAAAATTCGGGCATCATATTCTACCCTGCTCTCAGGTATTCCAGCTCAAAGCACTGTGTGTCTTTTAAACATCTTAGTTTTTATTCATTTTCATTTAAAATTTTACTGGAACCCTTGCGAGGAATCAGACCTCAGTAACAGCTCTATGATCCTGCCTACATTCTACATTGTCTAACTCTTCTCTCCTGGATGTGTAGAAATATCGACTTTTTGCTCCTTCAGCACAACCCAACAAGCTGCAAACAGACAGCAGCAGACATCTGTGACAGTGACAGATTAGAAAGCATGTCGCAAGCCCTGAGTGGACATCATGGGCAAACCTAAGGAAGCCAATAAATGCTCAAACCACACTCCTTTTAACGCAGCCCCTATGGCAGATACTGGACAAAGGAGAGCAGTACAAGTTGGGCAGGAACCAGCAAAGCAAGAACCAAGCTTTTAAACTGCAAATAGCCATTAAGGATCCTTACCCCCGATTTCCCAATAGACTGCTGGATTTCAGTGAGGAACTCTAGCTGCTGCTCTGCATCTTCCAGGTGGCCCTCAACAAGCTGACAGCGGATGATACCTACCATTTAAAGGGGAAAGGTCATTCATACGGACGACCTTGTGAACCAGGTTATAGGGTCTTTTAACACTGTCAAAACCTTACAAGATCTTCCTGTGAACATTTAAAGCAGTAGTATTCAAGTAAAATTCCACGCGGGCCGGTATCTTAACATCTGCCTCAGCCAAGGTCCGTACTTGACAATTCAGAGTCTTATCAAACTTCTGCATTGTATTTTTCAACATTTTTTAAAACCACAATTTCTTCTAATTTCTCAAAGTAAAACAAATTTCAAAGTGCATATATTCAGTAAAACTGAGGCAGAACAGAGAATATATCAAATGAAAGTACTTTTTCTGAACAATAATATTAACAAACTTAATACTAATAATGAATGGGATACATATGCACAGTGCATTTTTAATGGAGCATCCAACCAAAATGTCATTTCTCCTAACGGCTGTTGTAGTTGATGGCCGGGTTTTGCTTTACTTTTTCCACCTGCTCGTTTCTTGTTTGCCATCTAACTAAATTCCGGCAGCTGCATTCAGAATCCACTGTACTCTCAGCAAACACTGGACTGCAGTGTCGTTAAGTGAGAATTACCTGTATTTGGACTCTTTTGGCTCGACCATACTTGGCTCTGAGCTCATTTACTTTGTGTGTTCCTGCCTCTGAAAGCTGGGGATATTTTCTTCAAAGTGCTGGTGTTTTGTCTCGTAACTGCGTTTAACGTTACCGCTTTTTAACGCGCGCCACAGATCAAGGACCCTGGATGTGCTTTGTTTGTTGCGGGGAGAATGAAGGCATATTTGCGCGTGCACTCATCTTCAAACACTTGATTTTCCGTGTCAACATTTCTTATTTTAAGTTTAGAACAGGGCCAACATTCAACATGCGATTACTTCTTTCGGTGCATCAGCCCACTTGCTAGCCAGACTGCGGTTCTTATGCGATTGGAGACAATGTAGAAATGGAAGGACCCACATGATTCACCCGAGCTGCACAGCCTGAAGGACTTTTATGATTCTTAGATTTTATTATTTGGATGTACAACACTTTGTGGTCTGGGTAAACTCCTCTTTGGGACCAAATTCAAACTGGAGGATCTCTCTGCTAACACAGTCGACACCTTAAACAATCTTTCTGTTAACACTGTCAACAAAGTCTGTCTACAAAGTGCGGGGTGACTTTTGGAGATAGCAGAGGGTGGTGATCCATCTGAGAAGAATAGCAATGTTCACAAAATGGTATATTAGGGTCAAGTGGCTCAATCCAATCTCTGTTTATATACTATAAAAATGGTTTTCGGAAAAGTCATATAGTCTATAGCAGGGGTGGTCAATCTTACCCAGAAAGGGCTGTAGGGTATATGGGTATTTCCTGCAACTCCCTAATTAGATCGCTACTTAGAGGACTGATTGTCACACCTGGGTTCGAACAGCTAATGTAAAGGTTATCCTAAAAACCTGCGTATACACTTGCCCTGTGCAGATCGGATTGGCCACCCCTGGTCTACAGTGTACTATACATAGCATGGAAAATTCTGTTGAACCTGTCTTACCTGTTAATGCAGTGACACTTGTTTCATCAAGCGTCATGGCTGTCTTATACCACTTGATCGCCTCCTTGATTCTTCCCAGCAGGACCAGCTGATAGCCCAGCTCTGTAGCTAGCTCAGCATCGCTGGAGGCAATGGAGAAGGCCCTCTCAACCATGCCATGGGTTTGCTGGAGGACCTTCTCATGTCTCCCACACTGAGCAAACAGATTAGTCAGTCAAAATTACAGGTGCGCGACAACGAGATTCTATCACAATTTTATTTATGAAAAGGGGAACACAAAATGGGTGTATTCATACCGTCCTAGTAAAGGCTAGAGACATCCTGTAGAAGAGGTCATGGTTCAGAGGCTCTTGGATTTCCAGGTTGCCGATAAGGTTTGTGAGCTTATTCAGGGACTGGACAAAAAAAATATATATCAAAGCTATTAGTACCCAGCAGGCATAAAGCAAGAGAGATACAGAGACTGATTTCTCTCATATTATACTGGCATGTGAATTTTATTTTGTTCCAGGAAATGAGATGATGCACAGGGCCAGTCAAAAACAACACTATTTATAATGCGGTAAAGTTCGTAATGAAAGAGGTCAGAATTAGGGTTACAGGTGTTTAAATACAATCGCATTTCACTGGTTCAGCAGAAGACCTTGTGCTCTGTACGTTTCATCTTTTTGGATACCTGTACTGCACACGCGAGTCCATGTTATTTGCATGTGCATCTGTATTTCGGCTCACATTCTATCTGAGAAGACTCTTTTCTCCAGCACAAATAAATCACACTGCCAGGCTTGTTTACATTACAGCTTCTACACACAGTGGGTGATGGAAGGGCAGGCAGCCACAGTGCACTCAAAACTCCCACTAAAAGCAATTACATAACTGTTACGGACAGAGCCAGTCACAACAGCTGAGTCAGAGTGGGCAGAGGGAGTCACAGGAAATGCTGCGGAAGAAACAGGCTCATATATAGTCAGCGGCTACCTGCCACACGCAATTTAGCAAGAGCAGGCACCATCGAGCACAAGTCATCCTGAATCCAGTGTCTAAATCACAAAACTTCAGCACAGAGAAGTGTCAATCTAAAGCTGAACGGGGCCTCTTGTGATGGGTCATGGTACTGCATCACGTCAGGCTTAAACTTCACAAGGAGACAATCAGCCAACAGCAGCAGCAGCCTACATAAGTATTGAACTGGAGAAAGGGCAAGCGGTTTCCCAAACGATCTGAAACGGCCCTCAACATTCGGCCACTTGTTTCCTGAGCTTGCTGGTGACGTGAACGACGAGGAATTAGACTTTTTGGTCAGAGGAACGGACAGGCATGTCAACATCTCACCGTGCCAAATCTTACCTCATTAATGTCTCCCTCTCGGCACAAGGAATGAAGAGCAAGAATCCTCAGGGCTTCCAGATTATTCTTGTCTTTCTGCAACAATCTGTAGAGGGACAGATCAGTTTTGTGTCCATTCACAGTATATGTCACATGGCATCAGCAACACCTCTGAAAAAAACAAAATTATTTAACACTGACGAAGTGGACGGCGACAAACACCGCGGCTCCATAAGCGGTCAGCTATTTAAGGGAGACCAGAGACCTTTTCCAGAGATGTGCTGTGTGGGAAGAAATGTGTCTGCTTGTGGCGACAACCACAAATATTGTTTTGACACGTTACAGAAACGCTTAGACATATGTTCTTCATTTATCATATACTGTTATAATTTCACAAGTGCAAAAATGTATTTTTCATTAATTCCTTCCCATGTATTCTCACACAGAAATGGATGATTAATACATGGAATACAGTCAAATTCATATATCACACAATACTATTGCGCTATAATCCCGTAGTTTACTTTCCTTTCAGGGAGCGATAAAATCGAACATTCACATCATACAATCCCTGATGCACAGATCATGATTTGCAGTTTATATTACCAAAGATTCAGATAAAACAAACCACCACACAGAGGCAAGATAAACTGGTCTCTTACTGTTATTTTACTACACTGGAATAATTCCTTTGGGGAGTTGAGTACATTGAGAATACAGTGAGTGGGTGTTCTTATCAAAGTTAAATTTCCATAGTGTATGAATGTTACTCTCCATAAAACTTACACGTCTGCACACAGAAGCAGAAAGCTATACCCATATGGAGACAATCACTGTGATTTTTCAGGGCTGCGGGCATTGATCTTTACTTCTTGTGGAAACTGGAATTTCTACGACATCATTAGGACGTTACATTTCCATTCCATATAATGCTCTGGTAAAAAATAAAAATAAAAAATACCACTCCATACTTTCTAAGAATCTACATTGTTAAATCCTGGTTCTGCTGGCAGAAGGCTACACTGTGAGGCAGGCTGCTTCCAGGCTGAAAGTTTCTCAGACAGCAGTACATAAGAACAAGGTGAAGCAGGAGACATCGGCAATGACCAAAAACCAGAAAAAGGGCTGAAGTGACGTTCTAATGGCAGAGATGAACTTATCCAACAATGTCTCATAAATCGGAGGATGGCATCAAGTGGATGCATTAAGTGGTGTGAAGTGCACTGCTAGCACAAGTGTGTATCAGGCTCCTAGAAGCAGGACTGAAGTCCCCTAAAGCAAGGAAGAAGCCCTTCATTAATGAGTAACAGAGAGCCAGTAGAATGCATATTTTACACAGAAGAATACAAATAAATTGAGAAAAGAGTGAAACTAAAAATGTTGCTGTGGTCTCTTAATTTTTTACAGAGCCGTATTCAGATTTTCAAAACATTCGGCATCATCTCAGCGCCCCGCCCAGCCACATCGCCACCCCACTCCGATTTGAAAGGCGCCTGGAAAAAGGCCATCCTCTACACACCCAGCTTCAGCACATTTTCTCAATGGACTTTTTTTTCCCTAATCTTTTACTCCAACCAAAAATGCGGGAGTGACAGCATGATGAAACACGCGGAAAAAAAAACATGCAAATCAGTCTCTCTAGTTTCAGTTTTCGCTTCGCAAGTTTGGCTGTAATTCAAATCAAATTCATGTTCCTTGAAAGGAAAAATAAATTTACAAAAAATGAAAAGTGATGAGTGAAGTAAGCATATAATCACCCATCCATCCATCTCCTATACCTGCTCATCCACATACACACCATTCACACCTACGGACAATTTGGCATCTCCAGTTCACTTCAGCATTTTTTTGGACTGTGGGAGGAAACTGGAGAACCCAGAGGAAACCCCATGATGATATGGGAAGACCACCCAGCTCCACACACACAGAAATGAGCCAAAGACCTGAGTCCTTCTCTCCAGATGTGTGAGGTGACTGTGTTGACCATGACATCAGTTCCATCCCAACTACTACTACTAATAATAATAATACTAAGAAGGTATGCAGATATTGCTGATCCTCTCTTCTGAATGCACCACAGTTTCTGTTCAGATCTCTGTAGGCCTGGTGGACATTTAGGATGAAACGGTTACCAGTTTTATGGTAAACTCCAGACGTTCTCGTGTGTGGTTCCTCAGTGGTGGAATGAGCTGAACCATATCCGATCAACAGACTCTACCATCAAGAAAAGCCTTAAGACCCAAGTATTCCATGAATTCCCCTACTAACCTAATGCCTCATCTTATTCTATGAATGCTCTTATGTTGTACTTACTGACCCTTGATTAGTCTTCTTAGGTTCTTACTTTGTTAACAGACAGTTGTTGTGTAGCTGTTGTGTAGATCCTGCTCCCATACTGCTTACACTTGCACCTGGGCTTTTATTGGAAGCTCACCCTAGCTGTACTTATTGCTAGTTGACTCCTAGACAGTACAATGCTTGCAATGAGCTATTTGCCTCACTTGTATATCCATCCATCCATGCATTTTCCAAACTGCTTATCCTATTGGGTTGCAGTGGGTCCGGAGCCTATCCCAGAAGCAATGGGCACGAGGCAGGGAACAACCCAGGATGGAGGGCCAAAAGCAGCACTTGTATATCATCTTGGACAAAAATGTCTGCTAAATGCATTAAAAGCAAAATGCAGGAAGAAATAGCCCATTATAAATTATACCGATAACAAAAAAAATAGCTATAACAGCTATTATTACACTACAGAAAAAACAACACCCCTCTACCATCCAGCGCACCCCAATAAATGGTGTACAGAACCTCTGTGCTGCATCAACAGTCTGCTCCCAGTCCTGTAGGGTCAGCAGCAGCTGCATCTTCTTAATGAATGCAGGGATGTAGTGCGGGAAGCTCACGATGACCTGGTTGATAATCTCCAGGGCTCCGGAGTAGTTCTGGCGAAACTCGTAGTACTGCGACTGAGCAGAAACAAATCAAAACAACCAAAATAGAAAAAAAGGAGAGACCACAGCCTTATTAAAGTGTTATGGGTCTTAAGTTGAGGACACAGGTTCAATCCTGGCATGAGTCATCCAGAGAGAGGACATCTGAAACACCAACTGCCAGGTACAGGTGTTCAGAGCAGGGAGGGTGGGACTGAGTGAATGGAGCACGAGCGGCTGACAGCTGTAACGCTGCACCAGACACATAATGAGCTGGCAGGGAACCAGGGACTTAGGGTTTCTACGTTCTAAGTTCCTTATACTGATATTTCTAAGTTACAGATAAAGGAAAATTTCAAAATAAAAAAATGACAAAATATTCCTAGACAAATGGCTCCAAGACTTAACCAAGAAAAACCTTCTTAAATCCCCTGGCAGGACTTAGGAAACAGAACTTCAAGCAACATCTTTTGACGGATAAACGATGGAAGAAGTCAACACAATTAAATACATTATAACTTCAATTGGGAAACTAAAGAATGTAGAGATGATGGTTCTGAAGAACCTAATTAGACTGTCAGGATTTCCATATCACTCTGACCAATGAAGTTGAAGCATCATCAATGGATTACAGCTCTATAAAAACATGGTGAAAAGTGATCGTTTGACTATTTATTTGCACTAATGGCTGAGCTTGTTACGTGAAATTTCAAGTCATATCCACTGAATCTCATTCTTGGAACGTAAAAATGATGATACCTTCCCCATGAGGGCAAACACGTCAGGGCCTTCCTTAAGTCCTTCATCAAAATATTTCCCAGCCTTTTTGGCACAAGCATCCTTATTAGATGTCAGGTCAATCCACCCTTTTAGAATCAGTCCCTGAAAGACAAACACAAGTTTACTACAAACTCTAGCTATTTCAGTCAATTGACTACAAATAACTCCTCTTAAAAACAACCTTCAGTTGTTATTGTTATAATGATGAATTACATGACCGTTTTCCATCTGCATGTTTGCATATTATCTTATCATGAAACCTAACATTGGATAAACAGGCAGTGAACTAGAGGTGAACCAATAACAAATAAAAATTACTCATATATACTTATGTAAAATTTATGTACTGATGAAAACAGGATTCAATGCCCAAAATGGGGAAAAAGTAACTGGTTATTAAGTGGTTACTCCACCTTTGAGAGTTATAACTACCATCTGCAGATACTGATCAGTCTCACTGGGCCATAGAGGAATTTCGGCCCTCTCGTCCATGTGTAAAAGCCTCAGTGATATTTGTGGGATTATGAGCACAGATTCCTTCCTTCAGGTCCTGCCACATCTTAGCAGGGTTGAGATCTTGGCTTAAACCAGCCCTGTCCAAGAACTTTCATTTTCCTGTTCTTCGACTGTTACACAGGTTCGGTCCGGTCGCTGCAGGACCCAGGTGATTTACACCTACGGTTCCCGGATAGCCCCAAAACACGAGACTTACTCTATGCTGTCACAACCCACAGAAAGACCTAACCAAACCCAGTGTGAAAGGGTAGAGATGTCGACTAATTTTTTTTATTGAACTACTCGTGGTGTGGAGGCGATCAGCAACTCTTCTGGCAATAATAACCACAAAACAGACTGGTCTGATCCTGGAGGCTCACCTCCTTGGCACCGTTGGAGATTTTGATCATCCTCTCGATATACTCCCTGGCTTTGTCGTTACGGCCGAGGTGCCAGAGGAGCAGACCGGCGTAGTACAGACCCTTTGGGCCAGCGGTCTTACGGTCATCCTTCACCTTGGCATCCAGCTCCTGAATTGTTTCGCGGTCTAGAGAGGCAAGGGCACAGATCTCGGTGTAGCTGCCAGACAGCCCCCCCCCGCCCCCGCCCCACACACACACACACACACACACACATATATCCTGCAAGAATGGTGGGAAAAAAAAAAACAAACACACATAGCTACTTATTCTACACCGACTCTAAGGTACTGTGTAGGTTCGGATGAGAAAACAGTGTGTAGCTCAGTAGGTTATGACAGAGTGCCTGTGATTATAAGGTCACCAGTTCAAATCCCAGACTTGGCAGAGTGATGTCATAGCAGACCTCTGAGCAGTTTAACTGTCAATTGATGCAGTGATCGACTGACCCTGTTTTCCCAAAAAAGCATGTCGCGTTGGATAAAAGCATCTGCTAGATAAATAAATTAAATAAATTGTAAACACTCCTTGCAGTGATGCTATACTGTGCTAAAGGTTCGGATGTGAAACAGTGACCATGCAAAGGTGTATTACACACTCTTCTGTGTGTAGGTACTTAAAAAGTCCCAGACTTCAAGCAAACCTGGATTTTGGCTTTTCTTCTCCGCATAAACCAGCGCCATCAAGGCGCACAGCGACACGTCTCTCTTCTCTTTAATGGACTCCAGCTCATGAATGGCTTCCTGTACTCTGTCTGCAACGAGACATGCCACTTGGGTGACAGAGCAGAAGATTTCCAGGAAATCGTATAATAGCGCAATAGTCAATCGCAACAAAAAAAAGAGGAGAAACAAAAATGAAGTGACTCCATATTTACCCTGCAGGAGAACTCCGTAAGCACGGTAAAAGGTGAAGATGGGGTCACTGCCGAATTTTTTTTGAGCCTCATTTGCAATGCTGATCACATGATTAAAGTACTTTTCCTGGCAGTAATAATTAATCAAAGCCTGGAAACAAAAACAGGTACTCAAAATCGGTAAGGTAGTCTGCAACACAGAGCGTAACACTTTGTTAACACACTTGTTTCAGAATAAAGGCATGCACGTCTCATTAATAATAATAATAATAATAATAATAATAATAATAATAATAAAACCAGTTACTATTAAAATATTCCAATTTAATATAACAAATCTCCCCACACACTGTCATGTAAAGAGGTGCCTTGGTTAGTTTTGGAATATAATGAAATTTCAGACAATAAAAACGACAAAGTACAGCAAATAAAACACACACCATTGTAGTGTAATAAGGTCATTATTGTGTAAGAAAACCATGTGCACCGTTTTGGCATACAAGGTTTACAGTGGTAGTAGAACTTGCAGCCTGTTTAATTTCGATGTTTAATTGCAGAATAATGTAAGTTCTGTAATTACAACCACTGTCGTTAAATCAGGAAAGGAAAAGATTTTGGCTCAGAAGTTTCGTTGTAGTTTGCTGTACCAGACCAGGGTTCAGTTTTCATTTATTTTAGTGAATTATAAAACCGACTAATGATGTGGCATGTAAACGGTGATGTTAAAACCAAAATTATGAACTATACAGACATCATGCAAAAAACCATCGTAACGTCTTTACTGTCAAAATTAATGAATGGAGTGAGTAAACAGTAATGAAGCAGCGTGGATACAGTGCAGACACTTTATATCCGGCATCGTCCCACAGATATGCGAACTTGCATTAAGCCGCCGCTACTAAATTGTTTCCAATAGTGTCAGACAGTGAAGATCACAGAAAAACAACCTATCAACAGATACTGGGACGCTGCAAAAAAACTCACCAGCATCGAACTACCATCCTCTACGTCTTCCATGGCAGCTTGCCTTTCTGCACTAAATGAAATGCAAGCGATGTATTTTAAACTGGAAATATATCAGGTTGCTGTTATGATTAACAAACTTGCTTTTCCTCATTTCTTTTTCGCCATCTTAATCCTTCCTTGCATAGCGTCTGGGTAACATAACAACTTCCGCCATTTTCCTGCGGTTGCCAAGGAAATGCGACGGATTAAAGGAGAAATTCCGAGTGTGAGCGGCGATCACTAGGGGGCGCCAAAACATTTCGCGCGAACTTCGTGCACGTTCGGCGATTCTTCGTGCGACGAGAAATGTCCTGCAGCCTGTATATATCTGCGTGTAACATCTGGAATTAAAAAAAATTATAATTTAGTCATTCGGAGTAGGAGTTACTAGGAACTGGGTTAACTTTTAAAGACTCTACTTAATGTTTTTATTCATGGAAACAATTAAAGTATGGGTTTCAATATTTTATCCTACGCTTGTACCCTATGTTGCCAGGGATAAACTAAACTAAACTGAAAGTACAGTAGGTATATTAAATCTTGATATAAATGGGCCTTAAGGAAGTTGACAATGGATACAGTATTTTACACAGTCATTAAATTTAATAAGTGTAGCAATAAACATGATTTTAACATATTTCAATACGAAACATCCAAAAGGTGTGTAAACCAACCCTTTACTTGCAATTTCACATATTGTTGTTCTTAGAAACTTGATGGTTGTCTTGATGGTTTCTGGGGTATTTCACTGTGCTATAATGTCATATGTGTTCTCTGTAGTATGGAAATAGAACTAAAGTGCAAATTAATTTAGAAAATTACCAATCCCCTTTTCTTCCGTTTCTGCCTGTATTTCTTCCCTTTACACCTAATTTCCACAAGCACAAAGGACACCAGACTCATTAACCATTGACTATAAGTGTTAGCCGTAACTGCACGCTGCTTTTCTCAGCTAGAGCAAGGTTTGCATGTGTGTGTGATTGTGCTATAACGTGCCGCTTTGTGTTTATTCACCACATACTGAAATTAAAATACACAAGCGTATAACCGTAAAGGATGGTTGCTAATGACTCATACCTTCCCGTGGAGAGTTGAAAAGTAAATATTAGCCCAAAACCTGTTCCCAAAACAGAGTAACTAATTATTAGAAAGAAAGAAATTTTTTGAAAAATGTAAGCTGCCCCGTTTCTTCATTTTCTAGCAGACGGCCTATGCCAACCGGGCACTCAGTGCTGTGATTATAAGCAGCCAGTCTTGTTGAAATAATTCCCCTGTTTAACCACCAGAGGGAATCAAACATCACACCAAGTTAAAAAGCTACGCGATAGAAAACATCTTGAGATTTCATTGGCATTTTTAGACGGTAATTTTTTGCTTCTGTTTCAGTTTGACTGCATTTCATTCCGCATATAATTTTATATAATTTTGATTGTTGGAAAGTGTTGTTCAAGTATTACTTCAGACTTAATTCAACAAAATGACAAAATGGTAATAATAGCACTGGGCTGTTTAATGGGTGAAGCGTCTATTGTTTTTAATAATGGAGTGAAATGTTTCCAATTTAAAAGGGGGGGGGGGGGGAGAGAAAATGGCCTGTAAATGGTGGGGGGAGTTTGCACTTCATGTGGTGCAGTGATTTTAAGTGAGGGGTCCTTTAAACCTGAAGTCACTTATCTGTTTAAAACAGACCTGCCACTGACTCCAAATTCAACATTAATGTCCCACCAACCCAGGCATTATTTGTCCAAATAACTCCCTTTCCCTGCTGCCACCGCTTTGCTTCTCCTTAATTTTCTTACCTCTGTTTTGTATGTCACTGGCTGTCCCTGCTGTAGAAGAATACCTGTCTGGTCACCCTGAATGTCTTTCTCCGTTGTAGGCAGCTCTTTGGTCACCTTCACACACACCGACACACACATAAGCACGTTTGACTGTCCATTCATTTCTATGGGCAAAACCCTAATCCCAACAATGAGGACCGTAATCCCCACCCAGCCCTAACATTAACCAGAAGTAACCAAACTAAACACAAGGCTTCCGGCATTCTTAGTTTTTTTCACTGCAGCCACAGATTTATTTAAAAAAAAAATTATGAAAATGAGTTTTCCCTTGTAGGGATAGAAAAAATGTCCCAAAAACACAGTTATAGAAGAGGTACATTTGGTTCCCACAATGCAATATAAACCTAACCCCCCCCCCACACACACACACACACACACACACAGAGTGTTGCCATGAAGACCCTGCACACTCCTCTGAGGATAGCTTCTAAACAAAATTTGACAAAGGATCCACATCAATATATTTTGCTATGTGTTCTGCAGCAAATGTAGAGACATGTCATTATAACAGGGAGTGACTGGGCAGGAGGTGGTTGGCTCACCCCCATATAAACTCAGCCTTCCGGGAGACATTAAAGTCTAGGGTGGAGAAAAAAGACACTTGATAGCTAATTAAGGAAAATCTGGTGATGTCAGGTTGCCGGGCAACAGGAGAACAGAATGTGTAACATAACTCTTCATTGATAAACGTCCCTAGAACAGAAAACCTTTGTCCGTCATTGTGCTTATTATCCTCTGTGGACTAGTATATTTCCATCATTGATTGGTCTGGTATTTATTATATGTGTGATAAAGCAGTCTTTAAAACGTTTTATTTAGTACAAAAGTGCAATAGTAAGTGCAATAGTGTATAGTACAATGTCTGACTGGCTAAGGAACTGAAAATGCATTATCCTAAAGAACATCTTTTTAAACATGCAGTAATTACGCAAGCAGATAGTTAAATTACCATACAGTTGTCTAAGCCAATATAACATTGCGTTTACTTCTCATGCGTGAACGGAAAATTTGACAGATTTTCATTTTGCAGACCACCTAAGTAGGGAATGACTATCACAGAGCAGAATATATTCTTCTTTCAGGAAATCTGCTTTTCTGTTGTCATGCTAAGTGCTCTTTGGATTGGGGAGAAGAAACAGAGGCTTCTCGCATCTTAGGGGCTGTCAGATTTGCGGTGGCACTAATGCTTTCATGATCCAGTTGAAGTATGAGTGCTAAACGAGCCCTAAATGGTAATGACAGGAAGCCAGCTCTGCCCTGTAATGCTTCTGCAATTAAGAGCGGTTGGTCATTGGAGATGGAAGCTAATGCCAATTAGCAGTCTTCCCCGGGGCACAGAGGTATTTTGACATCCGCTTGTATGAGCGTTCAAATTCTCTGCAGAGTGCCAACAGCTCTCCGAATTGAATGACAAAACAATGAATTACTTTGATGGGCCATGGGGTCTTATGATCGATTACCACGTAAATCCTTTACTAGCAGTTGTGACTTGCCACACATTTGTCCAAGACTGTTATAATCTTTTTCCATGACTTTATTTACTGTGTACAGCACTGAAGAATATGCCGGAGGAATATTGAGTGTACAAATTAACAAGAAAAACCCACAATCCCCCCCCCAAATAAATACCAAATAATATTCTAAAATAAAAGCTAGTAACCCAAATATGATGATTTTGTTAAAATGCAGAGAACGTACTGACTGTATGGAATTCACATTTATCATAGAACAACCATGTAAGTTACAGTACAGTTCTTGTGCTCATCGTCTAAAGTTAGGTGGGTTCTTGGCCTTCCACTTTCTGAGAATTACAGTACACAGCTTGAAACAATTATAACCTTTTACGGAGACATTCAAAAATAATAACAGTTAAATTAGATTGTTGTCAGTAGACATTAACTGGTACACAGACAGCCCTATCCAAGTCTATCTGGGATATTTACTCATGCCTGCAAATGACCAAGATCTTCCAGTAAGGCAAGTAGTATTTCATGGATAGTAAATGTTGAATTATTTGTTTCGCGTGTCTTTCAAGTAGCTGGGAAATGAGATTATGCGAATTTACAGTATTGTAATGAGTTTTCAGAATAATTGAGAATTGCGTACAATTGGTCAGTATTAATATCAGTGCATTATCAGTGTCGTCAATACTGAATGATCATTTCCACAAAGCAAACGTAATCTATACATATGTATGAGTGTTGCAGATGCCCAGTTCCGAATCCCGCCTGAAGACTTTACTCGCTCTTCCTGGGTGCAGGACCTCAAGGACGGCTAGACTGCAGCTTCTTTGCCCCTTGACTTGGCCCATGTAGCTGACCTGATTCGGGCTTTTCTCCACAGGAAACAAGGGGCCGACATTGCCTGCAAAGTGCAGTCAACCTCTTCCCATATGAAATGCCCCATTTCCATCAAAGCACTCAGTTTTCCTCCTGAGCTTTGGTCATTTGGCTTAATATTTTCATAATCTTTGAGTAATACAATGTATTATAAGCATACTAAGCCTTCTCATCTTACTGTAGAGGCCTAATGTGTGGCAGCCTAAAAACAACAGCTGAGTAATGCGTGGGCCTGTGGGTTAGGCCTCTCCTATCTCACATGCATGTCGCTTTGGACAAACGTATCTGCTAAGTAAATAAATGTAAATGCACAAAAGAAGGCGCAGGGCATGCGGTAGCGGTCACCTTACAAAAGATACCAGCCACTACGTGGCACTCTCAAGCAATCAAACACTAAGTGCACCATCGAAAAACATGCCTTTGGACCACAAAAAGAAGCTGCAGTGAGCATAAGAGATTGCTGCTGGACAACAAACATCTAGCAAATTACATAATATAACTGTACAGTATATTACACTGCCACTGTACTAAAGCTAACTAAAGCTAAGGTAACAAAATTACGTGACAGAACAAACCGTGGAAACTGGATCAGTCACATTGTAATTCAGCATCTGGTCTGTGCTAATTGGAATTAATCCGCTAAGTAGATGGAGGAATTGAACCCAAAGGGATTACAGAGGTATGGAGAGAAAGAGACAGTCTGGCATAGCACGCAAACCCTATGGATTCCCTAATCCATAAATCAGCAGGGATACTTAGATCTACAACATCTTTATGCAGTTGTTTCCAGGATTATTACATTGAGGAAGGGGGAAGTGAACAGGAAGAAGAATATCACTGATCTGATTGGTACACATCAGTTAAGGAAACATGAATCTGTGAATCCATGATGTAGAAAAAATATTGGAAAGCGTCACGCATGTACATGGTATACAATAAAACTATTGAAACAATTCTGCAAAAAGTCAACCGATACCAGAAAGAATAAGCTAAAAGACAGGGTTGGGATTCCAATACGTGGTATTTGTGATTAACCTAACTACAAGCATTTTAGAGATACCAGTTAGCGTAGATGCATGCCTTTCAATTGTAGGAGGAAAGTGGAGTGTTCACACGATCATGGGAGAACACAGATTCCACACACAGACCACAGAGAGGTGTGGGGATGATTGTATTTGATCCCTTGGAACACATGCTTTAGTTTAGTTGCTTGCAAGCACAGCCGTCTGACGTTTCTTGTACTGTAGTTGCTCACCAGGTTGAAGGTTCATGGTGATAAGGTTGAAGATGTAGACAGGTTAGTGACCCAAGAACACTATTTAACAAAGTAATGCCATTAAATGACATTGATGGCTTGGTATCTGTTAATAATTAAGTACTACTTGTGCTGTGTTAGTGCACATGTACTTGACCTAATTTCTTGCTGGCTTGTAGGGGATCAAATACTTATTTCCCTAGATAAATGACAAATTGGTTTGTAACTGTTATGTAATGATTTTTTTCTTGCTTGTTTTGTTAACAATCTATCTTTTGCTGTTTAAATGAACTTACCAGTGAAATTATAGATTTCTTTATTAATGGACCAACTTAAGAATTCAGCAGGGGGCCAAATAATTATTTCCCTCATTGTGCTTTTATACTTCTGTTATGATAGCATTCCTGTGTTTCTAATTTCTATAATAATGCTAAATACAGTCGGTGACTGTACAAGGTGGATTTCAATCCAGTATATTTTGCTTCGTGAACTTGTTCCACAGACAAGTTTATCAATGATAGGAAACAACCTTTCTAATTAAAGACTAACAGCAGATTCTCTGCAGTGCTTACTAATACTTTATGAAATTACAATATATAAAATACTAACATAGTAAAATGATATTCCTCTATATTTTCTGATATTCCATTAAGATGGAAAGATCTTAGATTAGATATCTTTTGAAGTTTTTATTATAGATTAAGGTAACGTTCAAAGTCAGTTAATTGAGAAGCATTTAATGGATACAAAATATTTACATGCTCAGTTTATGACGTTAACAATCTCCAGAGTATATCATAATTCATATTGTTTTGTATTATGCAAAATGATATATATTTAGGCTTCTTTTTTAAAGCACAGTTATTCACAAGCAGACATGTCTGCCGTTGTTTTTGCATAAAACAAAATGTTTTTCACACAATAAAATACATACATTTTAATCATCTCGTCATATTTTCACAACTGAAATGTTAGATATTTGTTCACATTCGCACGTTTCAAAGAAAAACATTTAGGTATAAAACGTGTTGTTTTAAGCAGTACATTTTTTTGGAAAATATGGACCGTTAATGATGAACAGTTGTTGGGAGAACACTGAGCACAGATTATGGGTAAATTTTATAATACATTTGGTGGTAAAATGACAAATGAACACCAATTTAAGAAATGTGACAGATATACCTGAGTAATAATAAACTTCATTTATCATTTTGGCCTTTAGTAAAATCTACAAGTAAATGAGAGATACACACAAAAACTATCACTAGAATGAGATGGAATGAGACTGTCTATGAAAGGTCTGTTTGCTCTGCTGAATCATTTTTGTGTTTTTCGTTTATTCAGTTTATTAAGCATAAACCAAACATTCGAGTAACTAAAATGCATACAGACATGCGATTTTAATTATGGCATTTAACAATATGTCAATACACACTGGTTTTCATTTTATTTTTTCAAGAGGAAGCAACTGGGAAGTGGAAGAACAATCCGGATGGTGAAAGATGTGCGCAGGCATGTACACAGTTCTGTCAACATTTCAGGGCAAAAGCAACAGTGAGAGATTTATGTAAATCAAGGACAACAAAGAATAAACCAAAATGACTTAAGTAAATGAAAAATAATACTATTCATATGTAATAAGTAAATTAAATGGCTATCTTGCCCATACATTGGGAGTACAGCAAAATGAATGGATTCATACTTGCTAAATTTGGAGGATGAAGGTGGATGATGGTCATACCTCTGGTCATAATTCTAGCAGTCTGAAGGTGACATTGTGACTTCTACCTTGCAGTGAGTCTATTATAAAATAAGGTCATATTATACTGTAATACTGATACAATGTTACGCCACATACATAATTCCATTTCGATCAGTGAGACTGGAAATGCAAAATATACAATAAATTGGTGTTTACCAGATCAATTTCAGTATCTGAAATATTGTATAATATTTAATAAACACTATGAAACATGAAAGATTGTGGATGTTTCACGGAGGGCTGCTGTCAGCAAACCTCCTCGCATTATTCACACATATTCGATTTATCGTTCGGTTTGTGTGAGAGCACAAGACTGGGAAACGAGATTCAGTTGCAGGAGATTGTCCAGGTTCGTTTCTGCATTTCCGTCTTGTTTGTTATGCTTTTCTTCATACCACGAAGTCACCAAATAACATTTCTCTATTCCACCACCTAGTCCCTCTTGTCAAATGTCAAAAGATTGTGTTTTACTGACACAAAACAATGGTAGTCTTTGGTAACTCTACACAAGAGTATCTCATCTATTCTCCCCATATAATCAAGTATAATGCTCACAAGCACCTGATATTGAGAGACACCATATTTAGTGTGGCAGAGCTGTGTCCCAATACTTATGACAGAGTAAGCATGCTTTCATGCAAATAGAACATTCGTCATCTTTAACACAATAAATGAACCCCTCACTAGTTTACAGGGAAATCATTTTCATAAAAGTGGCTGAAATCAATGATTTACAAGATACTGCAAAAAAAGTACATAATTTAACTTTCTTTTTTAAAGAGAAAGCCAGGAGCTACAGTAGGAATAGACACAAAATGAGTTTTACTATATTCTTTCCAGTGTAGTAATAATCCAAACATCAGTTCTTCTCCCTATGTGTACATGTTTCCTCTTAACATACTCTTACATGTACATTTCCTCTAAGCTTACTCTTAGCTTCCTCTTACATGTACATGTTTCCTCTTAGCTTAGGTTTTCTATATGAAGGCGATGACCTTGAAGAGCGTAAACAATTTGTTACATGGTGTATTTTGCTTCTTCCACTTCTTACTCCCTCAAATCTTTATTTTTGTCCTCTTTCTCCTGCTTGTCTTTCTCATATTTCTCCTTGTCTGTCTTTTTCAGACTGTCGCATGATGATAAAGATGTCTGGGAAACAATCATCTCAGAATTATCTTTAAATGTGTGTGTGCTGTGTGATTCATTATGCTGTTGCCACCCATTGGCACTTATGACTCCTTGTCTCTTAATGGTCTGCCTGGAGAGATACTGCCTAAAGGAGTTTTGGATGACCGCTGCAGAGACGTTCTCCTGCTTACGACGCAGCGTGGAAGTGATAGGTTCGTAGGATACAGAGGGGTTAGAGGCCATGAAACGGTCTTCCATCTGACTCCGTAATATGTCCATATCCCCACCTTCGCCCAAAACGCGCTTAGTGAAGGTGAATAGTATGTCCAGGCAGTGGATGCGCTCTCCACTCACCATGGGCAAGTCCATGACCATAAGCTGGATTGTGTTGGGCTTGGGGATGCGCAGAGGGGGTTGTAGTGCATTGGCAAAGTCCGACAGCTGTCTGAATTCAATAAACTGCGTGGCATTGACGTCAAACTTCTCCCACACCTCATAGAACATGTCGAAATCCTCCTCGCCCAGTGGCTCAGTACTCTCCTCTCTGGCCACGTTGAAGTTCTCCAAGATGACGGCAATGTACATGTTGACCACAATTAGGAATGAAATGATTATGTAGCTCACAAAAAAACAAATGCCCACTGTCGGGCTGCCACAGTCCCCCCTGGTGGAATTATTGACAGGGTTTTGGATTCTGCTGTTACAGTCTGGCTCCTGATTGAGAATGGGATTGAGCAAGCCATCCCATCCTGCTGATGTGGTGATCTGGAACAAGCAGATCAGGCTGTTGCCGAACGTCTCGAAGTTGAACATGTCGTCAATGCCTCCCTCCTTTTTGACGTAGGCGAAGTTCGACATGCCAAAGATGGCATAGATAAACATGACCAGGAATAGCAGGAGGCCGATGTTGAACAGGGCCGGAAGTGACATTATTAAAGCAAAGAGAAGGACACGGATGCCCTTTGCGGCCTTAATAAGGCGGAGGATGCGTCCGATTCTAAAAAGACGAATGACTCGAAATAGGGTTGGTGAGAAAATGTACCTTGAAATAATATCTGCGAGAAACGTACCTGAAAAGAAAAATTAACTCATTAGACCTACTATAAAACATGCATAAGTATACATCTACCCCCCCATTAATTGACTCCTCTATCCCCCATGCCTTGCAAACGTTTTGAGACCCTCCCCCCTTAAAATAATCAAATTTGGCTAAATTACAAATTATAGACACATATTCTTCCTGTCAATATTTTTGTTGCAAACTCAGTCAATTTTTAAAAATCAAAATTGTCAGCAAATCTTTTATAGAAAATGAAAAACTGAAAAATGCATCATGCATAAGATTTCAGCCCCTGCATATTAGTACAGTGGTACCTCGGTATACATCCTTAATCCGTTCCTGTTGTTATTGGCATACTATACATTGATGTAGTCATATAAAATAATTTAAACACTGCTTAATACTAATATACATAAATACAAAATCAATTACATGAAATAAGTGAAAAGAGAGATATACCGCAGGTTGTTCACTGAATGGTACCAAGTGGTGTACTGCTGTTCATGGGCAAGGGTGGCTTTGACTCGAGATAGGTAAACAAGGGTAGCGCGCGGTGTCGTGACTCATTTTGACCCAAATAGTTGTAGCACGTGAGTCGTATTCCAAATAAAGGTCATATACCAAGCAAAATTTTTCGCGTACAAACAGGACGTATACCACGTTGAACTTATTCCGAAGCGGAGTATACCGAGGTACCACTGTATTTGGTAAAGCCACCTTTTGCTGTAATTCAGGGTAAGTAGTTGCCCATTTTTTACAGTGTTCAGGAGTAATGTTTGCTTGTTCTTCATGGCAGATTTCCTCCAGGTCCTTCAGGTTGGTTGGACTTTGCTTGATGATTTTTTTTTCGTTTTAATCTCTCCTGTATCGCTTTGGCCTTGTGCTTTGGATCACAGCCCCGGTAAAAGGTTCACTTTTCCCCCAAGCATTAGTTTTTTGCAGACTGAAACATGTTGTCTTGTAATATCTCCCAGTATTTGCACCTTATGTTCTAGATCCTGCAGCTGAAAAGCATCCCCACTGCATGATGCTCTCACAGTCATATTTCACCGTAGGGACGATGTTAATTGGGACATAGGCCATGTTGTTTGTGCCATACACAGTCCTATGAATATTGGCTAAGAATCTCTATTATGGACTCATCAGACCACAAACCTTCACCAAATTGTCAATCTCATACCTTCTGGCTAACTCTAGATATGCTTTCATATCCCTCTTCTTGAGAACTGCCTTTTTTCTGGTCACCCTCCCATACACAGTAAGCACTGCTGCCATATGCAGTATGTACAGCTACAGTATGTAGTATGTAGTATGCACTTGTAGTATGCACCTTCACTCCACTCTCAGCCAGTTAAGTCTGTGGCCCCTTCAGCGTGACTGATGGCCTCACTTTTGTTTCCCTCACCAGTCTCCCTTTTGTGTTGTTGCCAAGTCTTCAGGGATGGCCTGTTGTAGGCAGGTTGGGCGTAGCTTCCACTTTCTCAGTATTAATCCAACCGTGCTTACTGGGATGTCCAACCTCTTGGATATTCTTTGCACCCCATTCTAAACTTAAGACATTAGATTACTTTATGTCTAACTTCCTTATTCTGCTCTTAATTGTTTGCATTCACTCTTTACCTTCAGGCTGTCAGTCTTTCCATTAACAGTGAAACTGGGGGGGGGGGGGTAATTACAGGTAGGGGGCACTTACAGAACAATTAAAAATTTACTGTGAGACTATGAGTTTTCAGTTAAAATGCTGACAGGAAGAGTATGTAGCTGTATCATTTGTAATTCAGGTATTTTAAAGGGCGGCTCAATACTTCTGCAAGGCACTGTACATGGAAAACATGCTGATTCCAAGAGAGACAGGTATGAGTGCAAATAAATCAGGGTATTACAGATTTCAATAAATTATTATTTCTTACCAACAATGGATATAATAATGACAACAAAATCAAACACATTCCATCCAATGGTGAAGTAATACTGACGAAACGCTGTCATCTTAAGCAGACATTCTCCCGTGAACAGGCAAATGAACACCAGATTGATCCAGAAAAGGGTTCTTTTCTTTTCCGGTGAATCGTTGTCTGTTTCCACCATCATGACAAACATGTTAAAGAGGATGAGACTCATGATCACAACTTCAAAGACTTGAGATGTAACTAAATCGTAACAGAATCCTTGTAACTTGTTCTGGAAGAAAGAAACAACATATTGTGTATTTCAACAAACAATCTGTGATGGTTAAAAACAACACGATTATGGTAACATTTTGGTTGTGTTGGGTTGTTCGATGTCTCTATACCTTTGGTCTGGGGATAGGCTTTTGAGGTTTTTTTGATCCGAGCTTCTTCATCGCATTATAATACTTTTTCTGCTCCTCAGTCATGAAGATATCCTGACCTCCGAGGTAAATAAGAGAAATAAAGCTTGTTATAACACTATAACATGTCCACTCTTCCAATGAATTTGCCCTTTCAATATAATGAGAGTGATATGAAAATGAAAGTAAGTCTTCTTTCAATTCTAAGGTTTTATGTATTAGGACACACGGTAAAAAAAAAAAATCATAATGTCTTTAGCAAGTCTTAAAATGAGGTAAATACAACCTCAGACGAAGATCAACACATGACATATTACACGGTGTCATAATTTATTCAACAAAAACTAAGCCAAAATGTAGAAGCAATGTGTAAGAAATTAAGGTTACTGTTTCCATCGGAATTAAGAGAGCCATGCAAAGCAGGAGCCATGTGCTGCTAATCAAATGCACTTGATTAATTGATCATCAACAAGTGTCACCAGCTCAGTAAAAGCAGAAGTTTTGGCATTTTACTGGTACGGAGCATCGAGCTGTGTGTTAACGCAATGCCAAGGAGGAAAGACTTCTGCAATGATTTTAGAGAAGCAAATGTTGATGCCCACCAATACAGAAGGGCTGTAAGGCCACATCCAAACAATTTGAAGTCCATCATTCCACAGTAAGAAAGATTATTCACAAGTGGAAAACATTCAAGACAGTTGCCAGTCTTCTCAGGAGTGGACGTCCCAGCAAAATCAGTGTTTGTACATGGGGGTGGTATGGTGGTCCAGTGATTGTTACTATTGCCACACAAGTCTCTAACAGGGTTCCATGTGTGTGGAGTTTGCATGTTGTCGTCGTGGGGTTTCCTCCAAGTACTCCAGTTTCTCCCCACAGTCCAAAAACATACTGAATCTAACTGGTGTTACAAAATCGCTGACAGGTGTGCATGTGTGAGTGAAAAGTGTGTGAGCGTGCCCTGTGATGGGTTGTTCCCTGTCTTGCGCCCATAGCCTCTGAGGTAGGCTTTGGACCCCCCGCAACCCTGAATAGGACAAGCGGTTTTGGAAAATAGATGGAGGGATGGATGACTGCACATACATAGCCCTAATGTGTGGATCCAGCTATTTACTATATTTTACTAGTCATTTATTAGTAATTGCAAGCATGCACACATGCATTTGTTAGAACATATTTTGGCAGTGTGCAACTATCAACACAGATATACTGTTCATTCTCTCAGGCATTAATGGATAGGGACAGCTGATATGTCATGTAATCTAACAGACTGAGACACATAACACTGGTATTTATAACAACAACAACAATAATAATATGCTCATCTTTGCCTCGTGATTCGCGAGTTATTTTATCTCCAGCCTGAAGGGAGGTTCGACTTTTTTCATTGGCATCAGATGGGAATACTTATCTTTTTCTTCTGCTGATTGAAATTGTCAATAACGACGCCGATGAAGAGGTTCAGAGTAAAGAAGGACCCAAAAATGACGAATATGACAAAGTACAGGTACATCAAACTGTGACTTTCATATTGGGGCTGCAATTCCACCTAAAAGCGAGAGCAAATACAAGACACACCATTCAGGAATGAGAAATTAAAACCTGGATTTCCAACTGAAGTGAATATTCATGAAAAATAGGTGAAAATATGAAGAGCACTTACACCCCGAGCATCCACCGCTGCGTACATAATGGGCATCCAGCCCTTAAATGTAGCCTGAGGGTACAGAAGAATTTTTCACTTTCTTTGCAAGAAACTGTATTCTTACGGGATCAGGTATTATACTGTCTTGCTACAAAAGGCCTTTTGACACAGTATATAGTTATGAACAATTAAAATGGATTATGTAACCAACATGCCAAAGCATCTTAACATATTAAGCTTAGCTCATCTTTGAAAAGAAACATTCATTTTTTGCTGAGCCTGCTCTGGTCAATTACACTGCATGCAATGTACTGCCAAGCGGGTAAAATGAAAGAAAACTGAATAATACAATAAAAAATTGTGTAAGTAATAAAATTTTAACATCATCAACTTTTCTAAAGGGAGTCATAAATGTAGCCACTTTATAGCCACAAATGACACAGTAACAGCTAAAAAAAAAACTACATTTCTACAGCCCTCAGAAATGAAACGATCGAAACCTACAGAATCCCAAAAAATGACATAACACACGAAGATGATGAAAATGCTGTGAAGATATGAAGCCCAACATTTCTCTCTCCTACTGCATTTCGAGGACGGTCCCTTTCTTTATCTTCATTATCTTCATTTTTTTAACATTCAAGTTAACCTTTAAAATTCCAATTATTTCTCCAAATCAAGCGCCTTTCACCACAATATGGTGATTACGGGGAAGATGGCGGCGCAGGCGATAGTGCTATTGTTCGGCAACTGGAGGGTTGCGGGTTCGAGCCCTGGTTCCTCCTGACCCCATCAAAGTGTCCTTGAGCAAGACACTGAACCCCAAATTGCTCCCGGTGAGCAGGTTGGTGCCTTGCATGTCAGCCTCTGCCACCGGTGTGTGAATGAGTGTGTGGATGGGTGAATGTGAGGCATGAAATGTAAAGCGCTTTGAGTGCTTGTAGGAGTAGAAAAGCGCAATATAAATGCAGTCCATTTACCTTTATTAGCTTTTTATTACTCTACCTGCCAATATTTAATATGACTTATTCCTGCTGCATCCACCCCCCCCCCCAAATAAATAGACCATTACTTTTAAATTATTAAGATGGCCCAAATCTCAATCTCCCTTCTACAATTTTGCTTTATAGCCACCGATTGACGTAACTGCACATATACGCACGTATATATTCACCTTTAAAAGCGATACGTGTGCCAGCCAATTAATGTATGTATGTATGTATATAATGTATAACTTTGGAAAACAGCAAAAGGAATATAGCCAGCTTATAGGGAATTCACAGAGGGCATCACTCACCACTTGTAAGAGAGCCAGGTAACCCGCTGCCACATTATCAAAGTTTATCTTGACATTAATCCACCGCTTGTCGTCGCTCGTCAGGTTCAAACAGTCATTTTGGTTGTTCACCACATCTACTCCAAAGCGCTCCATTGAGGTGGTGTTGACACAGTAGTAGAACTTCCCGGCTAACTGGTTCACACCCACAATGCTGAAAATTAGCCAGAATATGAGGCAGACCAAGAGGACGTTCATGATGGAGGATATTGCTCCAAGTAGGGCGTAGACAACCACCTGTGCCCATGGAAAAATGAAAAGAGACACAAAAAGTTACAATATTCACTAATAAAATAGATAAAATGAGCATGATTTGTCATGGTGGACAACAGAAGTTCATTAGTACAGATACATTTATAAGGCATTACAATGGTCAGTATAACAACTAAGGATACTTCGTTCCGCATTATAGATGAAGGTTTCATAAAGTATTCATAATGCATAGTAAACACAGCTATAATAATACTTACAGCCATGTTTTTATTGCATTATGAATGCATTATAATGTGTTGTGAATGTGTTCATTGATTCTTATAGATATTGCTTTTATAGAACAGGAAGCATACTGTACCAAGGCGTCCCCAAGTCAGCCGAGAGACATCATCTCTCCAGCATGTCCTGGGTCTGCCCTAGGATCTCCTCCCAGCTGGATATGCCCAAAACACCTCCCCAGGGAGTCGCCCAGGGAGCATCCTAGATACTGTAGATGCTCCAACCACCTCAACTGGCTCCTTTTCGATGTGGAGGAGCAGCGGATCAACTTTGAGTCCCTCCCGAATGTCCGAGCTCCTCACCCCATCTCTAAGGCTGCCCAGACACCCTGTATTATATTGCCCGTGTGCCTTCATGAGTTTAGATCAGAGAATATCAATGTAGACCCGAGGAGCCATAAATGCAGATGAGGAGATTCTACTAGAATCATGATTTGTTCAAACTGCAGATTGATTTGTCATTTAAAACATTTAGGGAATGAAGTGAAGAATATTCTCTGTCAGTGGTTGATTTTCTTTCATTTTTCTCTTTGTTATCTTAAGCTTATATACCAGTAGGTACACACACACACACACACACACACACACACACAGCTCACACCTTCATTCCCTCGAAGCGAGAAAGGGCTCTCAGGGGTCGGAGGGCTCGCAGAGTCCTCAAGGACTTGATGGCCGCCCACTCTGAGAAGCCCAGGGCATTGGCCACCAGGCTGATCACAGACACCTGTTAGAGACAGGATAGATGCTCTCAGGAAGTGGAGAATTCCTGGTGAGGATTCACACTGCACAAAACTCTGGACAAGTACTTTTGCCTTAAGAAAAACAACTTCATAGATTTGTTCAGACTAATGATTAGTCATTTAAATGCCCTGATAGCTGTAACACTCATATTTCAATAACTAACTTCTTATTGTAGCCTATTACATAGTTTGCTGTATAATATAAAGTAGAGGTACATCCATCCACTCAATACTTATCCAATTCAGGGCTCCATACAAAGTATTTGATCTTCAAACAAAAACCGAATACTAAATAATTCAGTACAAAACTCATAGTTTTAATTGACATAACTCTTACATATTTTACGTGTCACCATGTGGTAAAAGAATCACCTTCCCTTTCTGATCATGGCACCATTAGCATCATATTAGACTCCATGTAGACCAGGGGTGGCCAATCTTATCCGCAAAGGGTGCAGGTTTTCACTGCAACTCCTTAATTAGGTCACTAATTAGAGGACTGATTGGCTGAAGAGTCCTCACACCTGGGTTTGAACAGCTGACCTAAAGGTTACCTCAATAACCTGCACACACACCGGCCCTTTAAGGATATGATTGGCCACCCGTGGTCTACATAGAGTCTAATATAAAAATTACAAAAATAAAGACGATTCTTTTACAGGCTCCAAGTACATACATTGACGATCAGAAAATCCAGGCAGCACCAGGCATTGGTGAAATATTTTGCGAATCCATAAGCCACCCACTTCAGTAGCATTTCAAGAATAAAGACATAGGTGAAGACTTTGTCTGCCCACTCTAGAATTTTCTTTATAGTTTTCCTCTCTTCAATGTAGATGTCATCAAATGCCTGAGACAGAGAATCACACATAGGAATTAGAACCTTCTGTAATCAAAAAGGTGATAAAACCATTGATCTTCTAGCTATTTATCATGGTCAGGGTTAGAAGAGGCCCGGAGAAGAGACCAGGCAGCCCAGGGCACTCAGATGCGATGGACAATTTAGAAACACCTATTAACCAAACCACACCTCTGGACTCTAGCAGGAAGGAGCTGCTTTGAGATGGTGAAAAATCCACACATACCTCAAACCCCCAACCCTGGAGGAATGACACAAATAGTGCTGTCCCAAATGATTATTCTTTAAAAGATTAATATGGCGATTATTTTTTGATTATTCAACTAATTTTTCGATTTCAATTTTTTTTTGTTTATTGATAAACAATTATTGTCAAGTTCATCTAATACAATAATTCACCCCCCCACCCACACACAAATCTGAAATTCTCATTAACATTTCAATTTATTAAAACATTTCTTAAACATTAGAGCATTATTAACAAGAAAGGCAACAAAAAAATCCTTTTTGCAGGGTGGTAGGCGGTGTCTCATTAATATTTATGAGAGAAGTGCTACATGATTGGCCAATGCATTACAAAATAGTACGACACTGCTGATACTGGCATTATTATTAGACAAAAGTATATTAGCCTTAAAAAATAGTCTAATATTAGACAAAGCTATATCGGAATTCAGTCTATAATTGATATAGTTTTAACGGTATCAGCAGTGAAATAACCATCTTATTAGCGGAATAACTTTGTATTGTAAATGAAAACCACGCTACAGGTCCAATAAATAAAATATTTTAACTCTCGAGTGATGAAGAGTTCATCAAGTGAACAGTAAAGTTCAGTTTTTAGCAGACTGTTTTATTGCGCGATTCTTGAAAGGACAGCGTTATCGTGCTCCCCAGGGGATAAACTTCACCTTATAATACGTTTAGCTTATCACGTAGTCCATTGCAGTTACAAAACATTTGCGTAGTTTTACACAATGTGTCGACGCTAAAATTCCACGTCGACACATTTTTATAATCGACATAATTGATTACGTCGAATAATCGACCCTGCCCTAGACACAAAATATTATTTTACCTTATATATTGCCTTATACATGTTAAAAAGAATTATTCATCTTTTATACAGCTAATCTTGCAAAATCAAGGAGGAGATTAGGAGTATAAATATGTTCTCATCTTGTATACAGTATAGGTTTCAGTAAAACTTCTCGGTAATGCTATTCGTGAAATGTTTTCATTCGTACAGGAATACATTTGGATAACAAAGGTCTTTTACTACTTTCCCTCTTGCTTTCACCAAGCACTGATTTTTTGATAACACTTTACTTGAGGAGCACAAATAAGGTAGTAGTACACTCTTACTCAACTTACCAATGTTAGATTAGTACTAATCTCATGCTCATCATTAATCAATCATAATGGTTCATGTATCCTCTGCAGTTATTATATATGTTCCTGAATTGTACTTGAGTAGCAACTGAGTTACTAAGTTATTTGAGCCCCCTCAAGTAAAGTGTCACCGATACCAATAATAGCTTAGAACAATCGCACTAATACACACAGTAAAGCCTTTTCTCTCCTATAATCTTAATAGCCCTGGAGCTGGTTTCTTCGGCAGGTGAACAGCCCACTAACCAGCGCACAGCTGCTCAGGAGAATCATGAAGATGATGAAACTTTCAAACCAGTTGTGCTCCACAATCCAGAAGCACTTCGTTCTTAGAGTTGACCACATTTTCCTCTTGCTTTCATTCCTGCTGACACGGCAACATGGGCATCTACGGACACACCCTGAAATTAAATGGGAAAATTAAAAAAACCAATAAAACAATTAAGAAAATCCATAAAGACATACATTGCCATTTAACATTATATTGCATTTATTCATCAGATCTTTATCCAAAGTGATGTATAATTTGTAAATAAAAAACTGCATCTACTAATAATGTGAATGACTATTATTTCATTTCTAAACAGCACATATATAATAACTGACTTTACAAAAATGTAATGTAACAGTTTCTAAAACACTGAACTCAAATGTTCCAAAAAAAAGATATTCTATCGATCCATCCATCCATCCATTTTTCGACGTTTATCCTGGGTCGGGTTGAGGGCAGCAGTCTAAACAGGGATGCTCAGACCTCCCTCTCACCAGCCACGTCCTGCAGCTCCTCCGAAGGAATACCAAGGCGTTCCCAGGCCAGCTGAGAGACAAAATCTTCCCAGGAAGCCATCCAGGAAGCATCCTAGATAGATGCCCAAACCATCTCAACTGACTCCATTCGATGCGGAGGAGCAGCAGCTCTACTTTGAGCCCCGCCCACATGTCTGAGCTCCTCACTCTATCTCTAAGGTGGAGCCCAGTCACCCTGTAGAGGAAGTTCATTTCTGCCACTTGTATCTGCAATTTCATTCTTTCGAGGCACCTCCTCCAAGGCCAGGCTAGATACTTCAGACTGGTGTTCAGCACATACGCACAAACACCCCTCAAAGTTCCCTGACACAAAGTCAAAGGGAGGTGACCCTCTCATCCACTGGGGTAGACTCCAACACACTGGTACCAAACCGAGGGGCTATAAGTAGCTCCACCCCTCTCACCATGGGCAACTCCAGAGTGGAGTCCAGCCCTTCTCCAGGAGTTTGGTTCCAGAGTCCAAGCCGTGCGTCGAGGTGAGCCTGACTATATCTAGTCAGTATCTCTCTGCCTCATGCACCAGCTCAGGCTCCTTCCCCATCAGAAAGGTTACATTCCATGTACCAAGAGCCAGTCTCAGTAGCACACGATTGGTCCTTCGAAGCCCCTGCCTTCAACTGTCACCTGATTTAAACTGCACCCAAACCCCATGGATCCCCCTACAGGTGGTGGGCCCACATGAGGGTGGAACCATGTTTTATTCATATATTTTTGGGTCATGCCCAGCAGAGCCCCATGGGTGAAGGCCCAGCTACCAGACGCTCACACCCCGGGCCTGACTCTAGGGTGAGACCCTGGACTCTCCAATCTCCAGTCTTTATCGCAATCATCATGGAGTCTCTTTGACCCAAGATATTATGTGCTCCTTGATGTCTGAAATGTTTTACCAGCTTACCTCATACAGAAATATTTTATTTTTTTATTTTATTCTTTATAACATGTATTTTATAATTGTCGGTCAGGTTTCACCCCTTTTTTGTCTAAATCTACAAACTCACATAACCTGCATATATTCCGTAGATGTGGAACATTCTGAAAACCAGAATGCAACTATGCTACTCGATGCTTTGTTCGTCATGACACAGCAATCATCATTAAAACGATGGACCATTTGTGCCAGAGTAGCACTTCTGTGGGATAATACCAGAAGGCATAGCCTCACATTCACAAACCTTGGTCGCTCAGCACTCTGCTGGCAGATCATGGTTTCTCTCCTCAGAACACTCTCAGTAGGCACCGACCGTGGCTGACCATGTGCCCCCCCACAAGCCATGCAATTTCGGAGATGCTCTCACCCAAATTTCCGGCTATAATGATTTGACCCTTATCGCGCTCACTCTGGTCATTACTGCTGCCCATTTCTCCCGCACTGAACGATTTAACTTCAGGTACCACATGTTAGCTTACAATCTAATATATCCTAGATCTTGACACAGTGGTCATAACGTTAGACTCATCATTCTATTTACGACACGTAGTATCAGAAGTGGATAGTTCAGGTCCAGAAAGTAAATATACAGACCATATTTTTGTCCAATCAACCACTTGAGTATAAAAAGTAACAATGACAGAGTACTCAACTCACTGGTTAAAACTAAATCTCGGTCAGGATGTTTACTGTCTGGACCTCAGCTATCCATCTCTGTGTAGTAAATACCACAGAGATTCCACAACGCTTCTAATCTGTGTCTTGCAGCTTTACCTCGAGTGAAGCATGGTTCTGGTCCCTGGGGTTCCTCAAAGTCCCCATCTCTGGAATCTCCGTTTTCCTCAAATGACAAATCAACGGTGCTGCCATCAGAGGTGCTGAGCTTTGGCTCCCTCAGTCTCTGTGAAAGGAAATTCCCCCGACAGCCACAATTACTTCACTGCATATTCAGCTGCTTCTGGGTCTTTTAAGGCAAAAAAGGAAAATTTCTACTATTATTTAGACCAAATGATACAATCCATCACGAGCTCGTAGATCATTTTGATTCTGTTTTTACTGCATGGAATGCAATAATTAAATATGTATTTTCATTCAAGGCTGAAGTATTTTCATGTCTTGTCCATTGTCCAATGCTCTTCATTTAAAACCTTCTTAATGAACTACTAATTAATTTTTTCCACTCTAAGATATGCTTGTTGACATGAAAACACATGCTTGGCTCATAGAAGTATTCATATTCAAGCGTTAGCTGTTGTAAAATATAGGACAAAGTCCACATTAACAGCAAAAAGCGGCAGAGTGCACATGATATAAGAAGGCATTCAGCAGGTCACATCATTCTGTAGTGTAATGTGGAATTCTCAGTCACCAGGAATAACCAGTAACGAGCCGTGAGCACTCAACATCAATAGTTAATCCAGGATGCAAATTTATTTCCCTAACAGTTACTATATAGTTGCTGTTTTTCGAATTGTACCCTAAAACGCGTTTCACATCTGTCGAAAAGTGTTCCTACTTGTGCAAGCCTGTGATAACTTGCAGGTTTTCTTGTGCACATGGGTGAGTTATATTTTGTATCTAGTAAACGTGTTATGTATACTATCTGCCTCCCTTCTGTATAGTTAAAAAATAGTGCTGGATCTTTAAATGCGATCTGCAGTCTCCTTGGGTACTGGTATGGACAATAAACATGTCTTATAGGTCTTGCCTTACTGAATAGCTTGAGAAACAGGTGAAATAACAAGTGAAGTTACGCCAAATAGGATTTACAGTATATGAACCACAACCTGACTTATGTGTTTTTATTCAGGACGCAAAGAGAATAACAATGTTTTGGTACAAGACCATAATGCATTGTGCCTTAGACAAGATGAAAACATCTTAACTTAAGCAACTTCCATTTCGGGTATTAAATTATAAGAAAAATAAAACACACGTTTAAAGATGTGCAGTGCAGCTTTGATTAATTATCTTTTTATTCCAAAAAAACAGTCGATGTTACTGGTTTCGAATTTACAGGGCTTACCTTTCTAAAGTGTGAAACAAACATAGCATCAATTAGTGCACTCAGAACATGAGGGCATCTGTGGGTAAGAGTTCTCCATCTGTCTTCATTAGTGGTCATCAAGTACTACAAATCACGAAGATGGAATCTGCCATCTCTCCATGATTGTTCTAGCAGACATTAAATGCGCCAGCTACGCTAATATCTCGTCCCACATAATCCAAACAATTCAATTTCCAATTCAAGTGCTTCAGCTGATACTGGCGTTTTAGACCATTAACTCTGACTCATTTCCCTTTCCCAGTTCCACTCCACTTTTGTTTTCATCAAAAACAAAGACGATGAAATATCAGAGGTTACTGCATGTGGGGCAAAAAAAACTTCATGAGGAACCTACTTGTAGATATTTCAGATTCTTCTCTCGTCCGAATGGACCACCTTCTCCACAACCATAATATATTCATTTCTAAGGGTATCAGTCAAGTAGTGAGGGTTATGATTTCAACAAAATTCAAAACCCTTCTGTGTTTGTATTTTAGGTATTAGCATGGAATACAGCCAATCCTGATAAGAACGCGCGACTTGTATTTATAACGTTGTATTTACTAATGGACTGCCATAAAGAACTAAGAATAAAGAAATAAATAACAAAAGAATCAAGAAATAAAGAATTAAGAATTTTAGTTAGATTCGGTAGTTCGTAATATGAACGCACGTACTACTTTTTGACGCTCCTGTAAACATTGCAAAACTTTAGTGGTTAGTCGACTTGAGGTACAGTACATTACCGTATAGAGGTGCGCCGATCCGATATTCAGGATCGGTATCAGCACCGATGGATACCTATTAAACGGTTCGGGTATCGGTCATATGTCACTGATCCATGCCCTATGTTTACTTATTTAGTTTTTGGCAATCTGTAAAAAGATTTATATATTAAGGTTTCTATTCTTGTTAAATCGATTTATACAATCAGCCCATTTTAGATGTTTTTGCAACATTCAAGCTGAACGCTTATGCTGCCATTTAATTTTTTTGCTACAACGCGGGTGTGAGCTCAGTAACTTTCCGCCTGCTGTGACGTCATGCGCACACCGTTTGCAGTACGAGGAGCGTAATGTTACATAAGATGGTGACGATCTGGAAGTATTTTACGCTTAAAACAACAACTAGTAGCACAACGATTTGCAGTCTTCGTTAAAACAAATTTCTGAGAGGTGGAAATACCGTTTAGTGGAAAATCCCACTAAAGAAAGCCAACGCAATTGTGAAAAAGCAATGGATGATTTGGGAATAGATAGCTTCGGCTGTTTCGCACACTCGCTGCAGCTTGTGATACACAAGGGGCTGCTATCGCAGCGGAGTGTAAGCAACGTTGTGGCCAATGGGGGGAAAATTGTAGGGCATTTTAAGCATTCGACACTTGCCTATCCTTGCTTGTAAGACTCTGTGACTGTGACTCTTTATATTCATCTGGTTGGTTGAAATAAATCTGGGTCTGGATTTGTACTCTCTGGACCTGAAATCTCCACCTCTGTTTAAGGTCAAAAGAGCTCCTGAATCTGTATCGGCAGTGGGGTATTAGAATTGTATTGGAACTGAAAAAACATATACAGTTACTTTTCTTATTACTGTATAATTGTTATATATTTTATATTATTATTATGTACTTCATTATCACTATTCCAACATACCTGCAAATTCAACTTAAACACAGACTTAGGGAAGAGATTTCGTAACCTGAGGACTGCCTGTATATATAATACACATGTTTTATATGTTTGATAAAGAACAAACAATCCATTTTGCAGGATCCTAAGGAAGGAAATTTAAGATTTCACACTTTCATAGCATTTGTCTTTCATTCACAACATATTTAGCTATTTTTTCTTTTGCCATTATTATTGTGTAGTTTTGAGTATAATCTTCAGGTTGGCAAGCGGGAAACTGAAAACTTAGAAACTGAAAACTTATCGAAATCTGGGGAAAGCTGCCATTTAGGCTAAATAGCGGAATACAAACATCTAATTCTCTCTCAAAGGATCATATTAAACATCTGTTATAGCTAAAATATAGGTAGATATGCAATGTATGTCAGTTTAGTGCTCAGTGGAAACATTAGATCAAATACACGACCACACAATTTAATTGTAACACTGGCTAGACTGCAGCATTCTGCAATGTTCATTTCAAAGATTGAAAGCGTCTACTATCAGTCCGCAGCCAAGAGCTCAGCATAAATGTTACATAAAATTTATTTTGGCCCGAGTACAAAATATTTATTATATTTTCCCTTTTCTTTGCTGAATTTTCTCTGGCAGATTGTGACATCATTGTTGTGCACAGTCCGAGACGGTCAGAATAACTGCCTTACCTCTGTATTCAAAGAGTCCCTGTAGTCCTCAGTGCTGAGGTTCTCAGAGTCGGACTCATCCATAGCTATAGGCACTACAATAGTACACCCATGGTTGGGGACAAAATATATGTACTCCTTCTCAGGGGGGCACGCTATGACATCAGCGGCCTCTTTACCCTCTTTTATGTAATGCTGTTCCTTGGAGATCTCAGTGTGGTTGGTGACAGGGTTTTCTGAATTGCTTTGGGCTTCATTTGAGCTCCATGTCCCTTTGAGGGCATTTTTATGCCTGTTACACCTGCAGAGGTTCTGAAAGCACTTCTGCAATCCGGCCTTTATTGAGCAGATGCCACATCTAATCCGGCCAAAAGCGATCCTTAGATTGTTCATCTCTCTGTCATCCTCTGTTACCGGCAGATTGTCGGTACTGAATGAGCTGAGCAATAGAGCCAGAAATAGATTCAAAACCTGCCACATGGAGGTAAGAAAACACTTTTAAAATGCTGTTTTTACATACATTAGCTTCTGAGAATTCATTAGGCTTCTTTATTTGTAAATAATCATAAAAGAAAAGAATGGTATTGGACAGACTTCTTATTTAACACTTTGAATTGATGGTTCATCTAGTTTGTAATTAAGGACTTAAATGGTCTTGCAAACAATTAAATACATAGCTTTTACAAAGCTAGTTCGCCTGTCAAAAAAACTCACTAACAAAATGCAGACCACTTTTTAGCATTTAATCATGGAGCAGGTGGAAGGGGGAAGCTTATGGAGAAGAAAGCATACCACCAAATTCCCGATAACCAGGACCATCATGAAGAAGACAAGACACATGCCCTGTCCAGACACCTCCATGCAGTCCCACATGGTCTCAATCCACTCGCCACAGAGCACCCGGAAGACAATAAGAAATGAGTGCAGAAAGTCGGACATGTGCCAACGTGGGAGTTCGCAATCAGCTGTGATTTTGCATGTGCAGTCGCGGTAGTCCTTCCCGAATATCTGCATGCCCACCACAGCGAAGATGAAGACGATAATTCCCAACACGAATGTCAGGTTGCTCAGTGCACCCACAGAATTTCCAATGATCTTAATCAGAACGTTGAGTGTTGGCCAAGACTTGGCCAATTTAAACACCCTCACCTGTAGACAGAGTCAACACAGAATCCTATATTAGAACTCTCAAAACTCACATCTTGTGAAGTATGTTTGGCTATGAATTAGCACTTCACTCACCAGTCTGAAAGACCTGAGCACAGACAGACCATCCACTTTTTCTATCAGAGGTTCGATCAAAGTCAGAACAACAATAACTGTGTCAGATATATTCCAGCGATCTTGAAAGTAGTAGTAAGGATGAAAAGCAATGATTTTTAAACACATCTCTGCCGCGAAGATGCCTGTGAACACCTAAACATAGAGGCACTCGAATGAAAATAGAAGCTCCGCTTTTAAAAGCAACTTATTAAGAAATGGCAAGCCAACAGACCGAGATACACAATTCAGAAAGTACTTACATAGTTTCCATAGTCAAGAACTCTGGTGAATTTTTCTGTCACTGGGTAGTGTTCTAAGGCCATAAATAGTGTGTTCAGGATAATACAAATGGTAATAGCAAGGTCCATTAATGGATCCATCACCACCAGACCAGCCATATGCTTGACCTTCAACCACAATGGACAGCAATCCCAGACAAGAAAGGTCTTCGCAAATTTGTACCACCATGATGGAAACTTCTGTCTTGATTCCTCCAGTTCTGGAACAGCCCAAAGTAATCATGTCATCTTAGGTCTATCACACTTCAACCCATGGGAAGTTCAAGTATCATGTCACGTGACTTAATAGACAAGAAAATAAATCCATCCAGACCTCATACCAAAGGGAGACAATCTTGTTTACTTGCAGGATACAAGTATGGTTGGACTAATAACGAAGAATATTTATTGAAAACTTTTAGTGCATATTAAACGAACTGCACGAAATCCCACTATATGGGCTTCAGAGGTGTCATACCTTCCATTGTATTTGTCAGCATACTTGCAACACTAAGAGCTCTCTGCCTCATTTCAAAGTCTTCTAAGAAATCCATCGATGGCTGATGTGAGTTTGATCGCTTCTTCGGTGGAATCCCCATTTCCTACAGACAGAACGCAGTTCAAGGCTTCAACCAAAACACTGCATCGCGTCATGCCATCATGGTGCAACGGTTTCCTAAAAATTAAACCAACACATTTTAACATACTGCATGAGAAAAGAACAGACATGTACATACCGTACAATTAAGACAACAGAATGAGAGAGTGGTTTATAGATAAATCACAAATTGACTACAGGGAGACCATCCATACATCCATTTTCCAAACCGCTTATCCTACTGGGTCACGGGGGGTCTGGAGCCTATCCCGGAAGCTATGGGCACGAGGCAGGGAACAACCCAGGATGGGGGCCAGCCCATCGCAGGGCACACTCACATACCATTCACTCACACATGCACACCTATGGGCAATTTAGCAAGTCCAATTAGCCTCAGCATGTTTTTGGACTGTGGGGGGAAACCGGAGTACCCAGAGGAAACCCCATGACGACATGGGGAGAACATGCAAACTCCGCACACATGTGACCCAGGCGGAGACTCGAACCCAGGTCCCAGAGGTGTGAGGCAACAGTGCTAACCACGGCACCACCATGCCACCCCCACTATAAACATGTGTATACCTTTTTGGGAACTTGCTTTTTACATTAAAACTAAAATGTGACATTTTGCATAGGACGTTTTCATTTCAAGCGGTTTGATTTCAGTTGTTCGAAATATTCAATAGATAACCATAAATGGTTTATCTGTGTGTTTACTTAAATTATTTAAAACTCATAAAGGTAAGATATACGATCTTTCATTAGAAAAAATATCCCAGCTTTAATAGTTCACCATATTTACAGTACAATCCTTGTAAGATGTTCACTTAATTATGATATTGATTTGAGGTCATATCGCCCAGGCCTAGCGGGTATTTATTATTTTTCTTTTACTATATTTTAATAATTATTATGGTCCTATTCCATCCAAAGCATGGACTCTCACCTTTTGTGTGGATGAGTTTCGCTTCTTGTACGTCACTGTGTTGTCATCAAAGGAGTATTGGAACTCTGACCTCCTGATGCTGTCCTCTGACTGGAACGTCTCTCCATCTGCCTTCTCCTCATCTTCCCTCCACTTGCGCTGCTGGTTGCGCCTTTCTTTGGCACTTTTGGGGCTCAGTTTGGATGCTTCAGAGAAGATATTAGTGATACTTCCCTTCTTCTGTCTTAACTCAGGATCAATGGCGCCACGGACAGCCTACAAAACAATCGAGAGAAGCACTGGAATGCATGCGTTCAATTCCACTGAAATATATCAAATATTAGCTTCAGAGCTAATACCTGCAATGCCAAAGAACTACAAACTCATATGCAAATCCATTCCGCAAGCCAGCAATTTAATGGTCAGAGAATCAAGCCAAGATTAAGATTAAGGTAGCGATAATAAAATTATAGATACCTTATGAAAGTTTTAGGAATCAAAGCAATCAGCTAATTTTTTCGTTAGCTGTGTTTTGTGGCATTTTCTCACAACAAAATATCCATCCATCCATTTTCCAAACCGCTTATCCAACTGGGTCGCGGGGGGTCTGGAGCCTATCCCGGAAGCAATGGGCATGAGGCAGGGAACAACCCAGGATGGGGGGCCAGCCCATCGCAGGGCACACTCACACACCATTCACTCTCATATGCATTCCTACGGGCAATTTAGCAAGTCCAATTAGCCTCAGCATGTTTTTGGACTGTGGGGGAAAACCGGAGTACCCGGAGGAAACCCCACGACGACATGGGGAGAACATGCAAACTCCACACACATGTGACCCAGGCGGAGATTCGAACCCAGGTCCCAGAGGTGTGAGGCAACAGTGCTAACCACTGCACCACCATGCCACCCCCAACAAAATATCAATACTATCAAATATGCTAATAAAATTAAATAACAAAAAAGTGGATGTTACATAATGCACTGAATAGTGAGTAGCCCTTAGGGAGTAAATGAGTAGCCCGTGTAACTAATATATTTCTTCTTTTTATGTGTGGGTGATTAATTTAGGCTAATGAATTTAACTATCACCACAGTCATCCTCCCTCTCCCCGGATGACAATTTGAACTTGGGCTGCACGATATTACATCGCGATATGTGAAATTTCCACAAGTAATTTCACAACATTTCTAAAACAAAAAAGGGAATGAAAATACCTAAAATAAACTATAGCCAAATAGAACTTGTTTTTATCTACAAAGAGAGTATGTCCAATAAATTGGTGCTGTTGTTGTATCAACAGACACAAAGCAAAGCCAAGAAATGTGATGTGACTCCTGCATGTGCGCACAATTCATCATGTAGCCCTAATTCTTACTGTCAACAGATTATTTTCTTCGTAAAAGTAGCTCGTACTCAAAATAATAGTTGTAGACCGCCACTACAATGCACAATAGTAGGATAATGGATATCCCAACCAGGAAGGCTGAAATATTGAAATGTAAAGGAATATAGGACAAGCAAATACAGTATATGGATGGGTGGATGGATGGATGGATGGATGGATGGATGGATCGTTGGATTGATTTGCAGCAATGAATCTCAGCTAGATTGTGAAAATATGTTTGGGCACAAACCACACTCTGTACCTGTGCCCGTTCCTGCTGCTTCTTCAGCTTATCCAGCATATCCTGGAACTCCTCCTCCTTCTGCTGGGCCTCCTTCATGGCAGCCAGGTTCTGCTCTTCGTAGGCCATGGCCACAACTGCCAGGATCAGATTCACCAAATAAAAGGAGCCCAAGAAAATCACCATCACGAAGAAGATCATGTAGGGTTTCCCAGCAGCTCTCAGTGTCTGAAACACAAAACACATACATTCCTGCACATGCTAGCTTAAGGGACTGCACAGTAAATTATGGAAATAAGTGATAATATAGATAGTAAATATAATACAGAGAATAAAATGTAAAAATTCACTTAAAGCATCAAATAAGATTTTTCTTTTTTACAGGATTGTTTGTTTTTTTGTACTTTTGATTTAAAAGTGAAGCGTCACATTGGTCTGTCTTTAAAATAAAACCTAATCATTATTTGAAAGCCATAAAGTTTGAAAATTCGAAAAAGAAGATACACTCTTAGCGTCTTACAAAGACTCTAAAGATATATCTTATGAAAGGTATTTGTTTTTCTATATATGTTTCTCAATCTCTTACAAGATTGCTGAAGGGAAAGCTTCTTAAGAGCAACCATAATAGGCACCAGAACACCTGACTGGTTGACATCGATGGCTTGAGAATTGATTATTCCCTCAACGCAGCAATTGCTTGTTGCCAAATGAGAGTAAATGGTGTTCTTAGTAAATATAATACTGCAGGAATGCTTCAAAATATTACGTAAATCATAACTAGGGAGAACCTAAAAATAAAATACAACATTAACAACTCCAATCATCTAATGGTAAATACGATTTTCACCGACTGGATGCACAGACTTGCCTCCCCAGACTGTAGTATTACTATTCTATTGGTATTAGTTCTATAAAACGCCTACGTGCATCAATATGTTTGCATGTCATTGATATTGGAAGGAGAAACAGCAACAGCTGAAAGAAAAGTTGTGTTACTGTCTAAACATAACTGAATGTTCTATGTGCTTCAGTATTGACTACTGAAGGCTATCCCAGGGTGCTTTTGGGGAAAGATATATTAGACCTTCATGTAAATTGACCTGCAGTGTTGATTCTTATCAACCTCATGAGCCAAACTTTTCATGTACTGTGACTTTGACACATTTACAGAGGTGTGTGTATGTATGTGCGTCGGAAATTGGGACAACCAGTCCACCCCAATATCAACAGAATCCCCTCCCTTCCTTCCCAATTAATAAAAAAACACATAAGCAACCGTGCATTCCTTATGTTTCATTATGAATCTGCGCATTACTGAGGCCAATTCTCTGTGCATTCAGAGCACATGAATGAAACCCAAAGAAGATTGTAGTCATGTATCAGACAAGATAATTTTATCATATGGATCAGTCATTTTTTAGTTAATTAATGTTTGGTTATCAAACTACCCATAATGATTTTAGTGTTATTTTAAATGAGCATTATGAGCCAACAACAGAAATAAGAGACTGCTAAGAGAGGCTCAGACCAACCTTACGAAAGAATATATTATGAAAGACATATGTGACTAAGAACGTTTCGTGAAACACATTGGATCATTAAGAGACAACTTAAGGTAGTACCTACGAAGGATAATGCATTAAGAAGATTTTGAGAAACTGGCCTCTAGTCATGAATCATCTGCATCATGAAGGATCATGACATAAATTTGACCAACAGAAACCACCGGTTCATTGGTCTGTGTCCTGGTACATAAAAGCAGCAAACAGGACCTGCACTCACTTAAACCAAAATAACCAATCACAGACCTGCTGATAGAGAGTCTCCCAGGAATCCTGATTCATCAGTCTGAACAGGGACAGGAAAGCCCAGCCGAAACTATCAAAGCTGGTGTATCCATAGTCTGGATTTTTGCCAGCTTTACGACAAATGTAGCCCTCTGGGCAGTGCCTACAACATATAAAAGATGTCTTTGAGAAAACTTAAATCCCATTGATGAGAAAAAATAAATCAGTGCAATGTAGTACTGTAGTTTGGCACATAAGTTAAAACATTTTTTCCTCATAAATTAAAAAAAATGTGAAACAGGTCAACTAATACTTATTTGTATATATCCTAGTCTCCTGCTGTTAGTTAACTATTTCCAACTACAAATGAATCAAAGAAAGGTATCCAAATTTACCCAGCACCACTGGAGTTTCCACAAATAAGGGCATCTTTGGCATTTTTCAGAAAATAATGGTTACCTAAATTGTGGGGAAAGATGAACAGACAAGACACAATGAGTGCAAATCTTGGATGGAAATTATTCTTGTAAACAAGAGTGTTTCACAACAAGGATCATTACTGCTACTACTACTGGATACCGGTAGTCAATTTATGGCACTTAACCAGCTATAATTTTCTAAGCTTATAATTAGTTTTTATTTCACTTAGTTTTCTCTGCTTTGGAATAATCAGCATATTTAATACCAACATGGAGAATACCACATAAAAACACATGCATCCATACTATATCACTCTGACCTGAGATCCCTAAACTGATCTTTCATCATTTTCTAATGATACAATACCCCTCCCCCTCCCATGCAATACTAATAGCAACGACACTTCATTGATCCCATGGCAAAAATTCTCTTTTCAGTGACAGCAAGCATGGCAGCAAAGGGCAGCCATCTACAATGGCACCCATGGAGTTGAGGGTTCAGGGCCTCGTTTCAAAGACCTGTAGCTGTGACTTTCCTGTTGAAGTCGGGCTCAAACCGGCGACCTTCCGATCACTGGCCGACTCAGGGCATCATATTCTCATACCTGTCTTAGAAGGAACTAACCCAGAGTTTCTCTTTAGAGTATAAAGATTTAAGGTCCAAGACTCTTCCCATGTTTCTACATAACCCATTAACAAGGACAAGATTAAGCACTTACTTTTATTGTTTATGTATTCATCAGTATAGTTGAAATCCATGAAATTTACTTCTTTGATACATTTATGTTTTAGATTTCCCATAAAGAGCTGCAGCCCGACTAACGCAAATACGCTTAAGCAGAAGACAGTGAGGACCAGTACGTTGAACAGCTTTTTGACGGACTGGAATAAGGCTTTGACAATGGTCTTCAAACCTACGGGAGAGAGCACAGAATATTTAGTCACCTCATTTCACAGACTGTACTGATAATAACACATGGGGGAGGGAGATGAACAGCAAAGATCTTTGCCTCGCCTTCTCACATAAGATGAAATGCATCAGATATACATAAATAAGCAGATGTATTGTATAAGCTATGTTGAAATTTCTACCATTCATATATAACGATATGTGGCATATGTTTTCAGAGACATAAGCTATTTTTGAAACTGCGTACTGCACAGAGCATACTTGTTAAAAGACGGGAAGCAAGGGGTAGTTATTAAAGGCACAATGTCACAGTAGGCCTGCGTTCATAGTGGGGTACCGCAGGGTTCAATTTTAGGACCATTATTGTTCCTAATTTACATTAATGATATTGACACTAATACATACAGTAAACTGGTTAAATTTGCAGACGACAGCAAGGTGGGTGGTGTAGCAGATACTAAACTAGCAGCACAGAGGCTACAACGGGATCTTGATTTAATTAGCGACTGGGCTGATACCTGGCAGATGAAATTTAACGTAGCTAAATGTAAAGTAATTCATGCAAGAAGCAGAAATACAAAGTACAGATACTTTATGGGTTCCACTGAAATAAAGGTAGCTGGTAACGAGAAAGACCTCAGAGTATATGTTGATGCTTCCATGTCCCACTCTTGCCAGTGTGGGGAAGCAATAAAAAGGCCAATAGGATGTTGGGTTACATCTCTAGGTGTGTGGAGTTTAAGTCAAGGGAAGTGATGCTACGATTATATAATTCCTTGGTAAGACCCCTCCTAGAACATTGTGTGTGGGTTTTGTCACTATACTTTAAGAAGGACATTGCTGCCTTGGAAAGGGTGCAACGCAGGGCGACGAGAATGATTCCTGGTCTTAGAGGAATGTCTTATGAGGAGAGGTTAGCTGAGCTGAATCTGTTCAGCCTCGTGTAAAGGAGATTAAATTTATCAATATTAGTTTAAATAATAGAACCTGTGGCCATAGGTGGAAATTAGCGGGAGAACATTTTAAACTGAATTTGAAAAAACAATTCTTTACACAGCATGTAATTAGAGCATGGAATAGTCTTCCTGTTCAAATAGTGCAAGCTAAAACCCTGGGGTCCTTTAAATCAGAGATAGCTAAAATTTTAACAACTTTCACCTATTAGTTAAGTTCTACCAAAATGGGCTTGATGGGCCAAATGGCCTCCTTTCGTTTGTATGTTTCTTATGCTACAGTATGTACTGTATACGGTAACCAATACATACTCTATACTGTGTACTGGTAGTTAGTACAGTATCCAGCAGCTTTTTCATAAAGATTTGTAGCAGGCAACATTTATGTGACCTCTCCATGAGCCTATTTAATCCATAATGACCATTTCCTACAGACAAGGCGTCATTTAAAGTGGAGTTTTTCCAACTGGTATGTTGCAAAATCTTACCAGGAGTGCAGTGAAAAACGATCAAATTCTACAAAGAACGCATTACAAATAAAGCAATTCAAAATAATAACTAAACGGTTAGCTTACCTAAAGTGTCACATCAATTAATCCCCGTGCGTATTGAAAGGACACGGACATTGCATGACCAAATAGAATTACAAAGGCAATCAGGGCAAACAATCGTACATACACTATCTGCCAAGAAGGTAGCACTTTCATAAATGAATTACAAATCGTAAGTAGGCTATACATTAACACATTATTAGACCTGATAAAAGAATCAAAATGATATTAAGGTCATCCTCTTGGAGGCTGTGATTAGAGGGCAGTATTTGGGGTTAAATCCCATCACCAATTTCCTATCACCAATCACCTAAAGAACCTGTGCTTTGCCTATGGGAAATGTAAAAGGGCAATGTTAGCAGCTAATGTTAGCTATCACACTAATCCATATAGAACTGCTAACCTCTTTGGTCCAATTAGTCTGTCGTTGGTTTGTTGTACTTTGCCCTCCCTTTTGAAAATGAAAGTAATTTAATCACATTGATAGAACTCTTCCTGGTGGCCATCAGGACGGCCATTTTTCCCAAGTTGGTCAGTCAAAACGAGGCTGTGACAGTCTGCCGCATTGTGTTGTGGGATGCAATAGACTGTTCTTTTGCATACTGGTGATCTTTTTAAAACCAGTAAAACATCCAGTTATCTTTCGTGTACTGCAAATTTCATATTTCTCACGTACTGCATACAACACACTACTTTTTGGTCCAGATCAGTATATGGAAGTAGTAGATATGCGGTTTTGAAAACGCCCATAGTTTTGAGGTCCAAAGATTCTGTCAGATGTAGTGCAAGAGGTGGCACTCCAATGACACCGCCAGGTCTAGGGAAAACTCACCTGGAATTACTGAAATAGTTTTCAGTGCCCTTAATACTCTGACGGTGCGAATAACCGAAAGGTTGCCGAGAGATGTGTACTCTGTGACAAAGCTGCAAGATTAAATACACGATTATTAGAAATTCTGTTATGACAAGACTAATAAGTTTTATGACATGTTACCTTTTATGAGCAATACTTATAATTAAATTTGCCCGTAAATGTAACATGACTTTATGCGATTCCTATATGAATCTGTAGCAATGATTACAATTGTGTTGCTATAGATTAAATTTCATAGTGGTATGATAAAGAGAAGCATAGCACTTACGCCATTACAACAACAGTAAAATCCAGCCAGTTCCATGGGTCACGAAGAAAGGTGAACTTCCCTATACAAAATCCCCTTGCAAGGATTTTTATGAAACACTCAGAAGTGTATATGCCAGTGAATGTATACCTGTCCGGAAATAAGAGAGAAGACACTCTAACCTATACAAACACAACGTTCAGTCGGCACTGTTACATGAATGCCCATGTCTGGTCATTAAAGAAACCATGTGACCTACTCCACATTCTTTTCCCAGTCCAGTGGGTTAGTCTGGGTCGTCAGGGTCATGAACACGCAATTGGCCAGGATGGTGCATATGATGAATTGGCTAAATAGCGTTGAGTGAACAGTCAAGGACAACAAACTTTATCACACCGGACAAATAGTTAACAATAGCATATAATCAGAGTCAGTACTTTGAGGTACAAAACTATGGTCACATGAGTTATGAGGGTAACACTTTACTTGACGGAGAACAAGTATGTTGTAATACCTCATTTATTACTGAAGTACAAATTATGAACAAATCATGAACAAATATAGTTGGCATAAAAGATGTGTCTCAATTCATTAATGATGAACAAACGAGATCAGTATTTCATTTGTTCTACTCATTACTAGCTCCTTCAGTAGTTCCTTCAAAAGTTCACAAAGGTTTATGAAATTAACAGATATAGTAACAAATATATTAACTGCTTGAGATACAACATGCATCGCGATTCATTAATAATGAATTAACAAGATCAGTATGTAACCAAGACTTACTCTGTGGTTAATACATAAGTAAGAGTATAATACTATATTATTTGTGCCCTGTCAAGTAAAGTGCTACCAAAATGAATCATTCAGTACAATCCAGCTACACTGCTTAATAATGAAAGGATGGCCTGCATGTAAAAGGATATCAATGCACCAGAATCTTAATTGACAGCTTCCTTATTGGGTTGAAAGGGCTCAAGATATACAAGGAATCTGTGGCATTGAAACGGAAGATAATTTTCCCGCTGTTCAGAACCATGAATGTCTAGAAGCAAACGAAAGGACAGAGAAGAAAGAGGGGGTAGGCCCTGCATGAGACAACATCTGTCACAGATGTATGTTTATGGCATCAAAATGAATACCTGAAGAAGAATCTTTTGTATTCCATTAACCCAGGGACGGATTACGGACTGGGCCAGCGGGGCCGCTGCCCAGGAGCCCTTGGGGTGCAGGGGGCCCATGGGGCCCCTAGCCAAAAACAATTTGCAACGCTTATCAACAATGTATTTTCGTTTGTCTATTTTAGAGGGCCTACATTCTTTGATCCTCTGCCTACAAGGGCCCCTGACCCTATAGGGAGGGCGTTTGGCTGCCAAGGGCCCTTGAATTGTGGTGGTGGTGCTGGTGGTGGTGGTGGGGGGGGCCTCGTGAACGTTTTGCCCAGGATCCCACACAATCCATAATCCGTCCCTGGATTAAACCCATGTAAAAAACAGCCAGAGAAGCTATTTTCGATAGCTGGTCAGCAGAGCTGCACTTTTGGGCCAGGTAACAAACAGAATGTAATGTAACAGACAGGCCCAACACTGGTGGCCGGCAACCATTTTGCTATATTACACCAGGAATAGCTTTTGGACAATTATAACCATAATAGAAACAAATGTCAGAGTTGCACTTAAAACTATATTCACGTCTAATAATATTATTCATAAAAATATTTATTATAACTGCAAGGAAATAGCATCCCATCTAAGGTGCCCAATGCTGCATGATATCCACTGCAGGTCTGCCAATGACAGTGACAGGAATAAGCAGTAGGAAGATTGTTTGGAAGGAGGAATGAAACATCGTCATCCTCAGGCATTATTTCCCGGCAGTTAGATGCAGAAGGAACCAAAATAGCAGAAATAGCTCTTTGTGAAACTTCATCTAAATCTACTTCATCCCAAAGACTCACCATTTGATTACTGTAATATGGGTCCAGGTCCTCCAGGGGGGTGGATACCATTCCAGACGGTATGTCCCCATAAATAAACGGCAGTTGTTTCCATGCCTCCAGATCCCTGTTGGGTTCAGGGACTGGTTTCTCATCAGGGTCATCAGGTACCACTCCCTTAGCCCTATAGGCTGCCTCCAGGGCAATCTGCTTCTCGATGTTACGGATAGACTCCGGTGTAAACCGGTTGAAGTTGTCTTGTCCAAACAATATGGGAAGCGTCTTCATTTTTTCATCCTGCGCTTTCACAATGTGAAGACCTTAAATGCACTGGAACAAGAGCAAACGGGACAAAATTATTATGCAGTAAAATCACGTAGTTCATTGAGTGTTCCCATGAAAAATGGATGTACATCCTCTGCAAGAAAAGCACACAGCATACGCATGTTCTGATTTTGCCAAGTTCAATGTGTCCCTGGGTCAACAATGGAGGGACTTACATTTCAACTCTTTAACCAATCAATGTCTTCACTGTATGACATCGCAGCTTTAATTAAAACCAGTGTTTCCTGTTATGTGACAAGATGCACAGATTTCTAAAGTACCTGTTTTATTGTGCATCTCTTTTGTTAAGGGACATGACATAGACATACATAGATACAACATAGGAATCCCATTACCTGTGAAGGCTGTACAGAGCAATGTAAAGGTACTACTACTAATAATAATAATAATCATCCATCCATCCATCCATTTTCCAAACCGCTTATCCTACTGGGTCGCGGGGGGTCCGGAGCCTATCCCAGAAGCAATGGGCACGAGGCAGGGAACAACCCAGGATGGGGGGCCAGCCCATCGCAGTAATAATAATCATAACATTAACAATAACACGGTTTGAACCAACCTGAGTTTGAAAATGAGACAGAAATGGATGAATGTTGTGATGTCATACTGTATGAAGACTATAATTGTGTTGCCATGAAAGGGTGTATTGGGTCTGTGACAGTGCTTATTGTACAGTAAGTAAGTAGGTGGTACATGTCAAAGTAACATCCATATAAATACAGGGACCCAAGGTTTCCCAGTAGAACATTGCCCAGAGCATCACACTACCTCCACCAGTTGGCCTTCTTCCTGTAGTGCATTTGGGTGTCATCTATTCTCCAGGAGATGATGTACCTGCACCCGGTCATCCACATGATGTAACACAGGATGTGAGTCATCACACCAGGCCACCTTCTTCCATTCGGACCAGAGGAACTAATATTGTGCCATTTGTAATATATATCAGGGTTGCATAGGTATTTGCAGCTTATCCCAGGCATTAGAGGTGCAAAGAAGCCCCAAAGTGCTAGCCATGGTCGATAGTGGCATGACACATTTTCTTCTCCACTATCTGTGCTGGATCCTGGATCCGTACAGCACTTCTGAGAACAGAACAATATACCCTGGTGGAGAATGCGTGGTTCAGAAGATGGTCCACGATAAAGGTAACATCCAAAACTGAAGTCTTTCTCAAACTGGTCAGAAATTGGCTGTATGCTTCCACTTGCTGGTTAAACTGGTTCTGCTCAACACATTGCATCTCAACTCAAACCGTGAGCAACAATAATAATAAGTAGTGACACTTTTATTGATCCCTGTGGGGAAATTCTCTTTTCACCTACCCAATCTTGCTCTTTAGAACACACACATAGCAAGCAGAAGCCTGGCACTGAAGGGCAACCACCTGCAACAGTACCCATGGAGCTGGGCTTAAGGGCCTTACTCAGGGGCCAACAGACAGAACTATTCTGCCAAAGCTCGGTTCAAACCAGCGACCTTCCGATAAAAGGCTCAGAGGTTTAGCCTGCTTAGCCATACACTGCCCCACTCAAAACTTCATGAACAAGCAGTTAGTCAATGAACCAGTTCTACAAATGATAGCTGCTGACTTCCCCAACCAGGAAGCGAGACGGTCTTTGCCCAATAAAGTGAAATGCAAGCAAGGTATATATGCTTTCCCTGTCTTCCCCGAGGGGCCTGCTGCCTTCCAACTGACCCAACGCTTCTTTACGCTAGCAGAATGAGCTTATGTTGCACTTCTGGTCCTTGAATAACCTTAGTAGCTTGTTGCTTTGTTAGATGATGCTCCGTAGCTGTAATACTGCTTACACTCATGCCTAAGCATTCATCGGATGATAAGTCTAGCTGCATTTATGCTTAGTTGACTCCTCGACAGCACAAATGTTCACAATGTGCCATTCGCCTCATTTCTACGTCACTATGGACCCATATGTATCATCTGCTACAAATGTTCTGTAAGTGCAATCTGACCTATTCATACTACAAAACCCGTAGCTGTACTTTATAGGGGAAACAGGCACTTCCCACTGAACTGGAGATCCTAACCCTTCATCGTCACAGCCCTAGTATCTTCTCCACATAAGCTCCTTCAGGGTATCTGCCAGGAGAGGCACCATCATCTCCAGAACCTTCTTGCTCAGCGCCAAGTCAGTTATTTATTTCTGATAAAAAAAGAGTCAGAAAAGCTAACATCATACTCAATCTCAGTCCCAAGAGGGAGGCCACTCCATTACTGTAAATCTTCCTTCCTACCATTTAGTTTAGAATGTTTCCACCAGACCACAGACAATCAGTCCATATAGGAGCAAAAACACTCATGCATTTCAGTTCTCTTGGCAGGGATACATGAAATGTACTGTAATATGTATTTTACCAAACTGTTTGAGGTGTTGACATCTCACTGCATCCAGTTGCCAAGCCCATGCCCTTGTTCACATACAGCTAAAGAGCTTTGTGTAGCTGTACGTAAGCTGTTTCAAAACAGGGGACAATCATATGAGATCTCATCTATTACACTGTCTTACACTGTACTGTATTTCCTGAGATAAATACAGTGGTGAATGAAACTTCTTATCAGGACAAAAAACTAATCCTAATATTTTATTAAGGTAAGTTCTGCCACACTGCCACACACAATTTAGACATACAACAAAGAGCATGCAAACGCTATACAACCCTGGTCCTGTATAGGCTAACAGTGTTATTCACTGAGCCACTGCACCACCCCATCACTGGTTCCTCTAAGAGCAATTTTTTTGTTATCCTCTGTATTTCCACACTGTATTTAATTTTGCCTTGTTACTGGTAATGGTTGGGCAGCTCTGACATGTTCAGGAACTACAACAGGAAAGACACCAAGTCGACACCCCCAAACAAATAACAGGCTAGTGGAAAATACCAGGCCCTTCTGTATGCAATACTTCAAAAAATGATCCAATGTTCTTTATAATACGCCAAAAATATATGTATTGTGACAATTATGTTCATTTCCATATAGAGGCCCGATTATGCTCAATTTCAATGTTCATAATGTTATTTTTGGGGCCTACTAGGATACATTTACATGCTTCAGTGTTCCAGAAACATTTTTCTCATGCTGTACATCTCTGTTCACTGTCTGTCTTGAAGTAATCAGTAAGCCCCACCCCCGATAAGCCCAGTATGCTCTGATTGGTCATCTTGCCCTACTGCCCCTGTCTTCCAGTCTATAGACAGATCTTTGCAAGTAGGTGGCCAGTAATAACTGTGGTACGAGGTGATGTCACCATGTCACGGAAGTAGCGCCTGATATTCCAAGGAGATATTTCAAGCAGATTAGAGTGGTTTCTGTGGTGAGAGTTACCCCTTTGGCGTGAACTTCGTAGACCATCTACCTGCACAGAAAGCTATATAACACACTAAAGGAACTGGAATAACTGGAAAAGCATAATAGGGCCCCTTTAACATTTAAACAGCATTTGCTTTATTTTAAAGTTCAAAGATATTTTATTGTCGATTCACATTTGTGTTCTTGAGAGGTAAAGGGGGCTATCCCACATTTTTGACCCCTACCCCCTTCTTATTGAATATTTTTAATTGGATAAGTTTTTATTATCTAAGTCATACCTCTGTGCTACCTGTGATACATATCAATTGTAGGGTATATTTCAACTTTGGAGCTCATTTTCTCGAAACTTTGTTTTTGTGGGATAGCTCACTTTACCTCACAAGGGCACATTTTACGTGCAAGACATACATGAGAACAGAAATGTTTCTCGCTCACTGGCGTGCGTACGCTCCAATGGAACTAGAAAGTTTCATCTAGATTACAAAAATTTCGATTGAATTTAAATAGACATTCTATATAAAAAGACAGGTAACAAGACACGGGACAAACTTTATATCAGGGGTCGGATCCCCATACAGTTTCTTTTTTACCCTCATTTAACACATTTGATCCAATCCCTTGTGCTAATTACCACACAGCTTTTGAGCTGAATCATTTGTGATGGAACAGGAAGGATCTAAGCTACACAGGGCTTCGACCCTCTTGGATTGGACCTTGAGACGCCTGTCATGCCCGGCTCGTACGATCCTCGTGCGTGCCACGCCCCCCTGATTATCCACGTGTGCTTCTCTAATTGTACCCAGCTGTACCCTGTTGTTTGCCATGTCTTGACTATTTCAGTCCATGTCTTGCCCACGTCTTTTGGTCCGTCATTGATGTTAGTTGATGTTGGTTGAGGTCCGATGTTTCCTTGTCGCTGTTACCCTGGTCTCCCGAATAAATCCCCAGTTTTTCCCTTCTTCCACCTGCCTGTCTCATCCCTGCCTGATCCCTCCTGCCAGCCAGCCCGTCGCTACACCCGCGATCCTGACAGCCCCTGCTTTATATAATATTTTCATCATTATGTTAATACATCTCTATAATTAAAATGTAGCCAGTGCAAAATTTGTATCCAGTTTTCCAAAGCATCAAAGGCATAGAGGCTGAAATTATGAGACTGAAAATAATACATAGGTTGCATGTGTATGTATAGGCATTGTGAAGCATTACACTAAATGTACTCACGGTTTCCTCGCCATAGGACTTGCCCAGACTTTCGCGGTGTACAATGAAGGCGGATTTTATTTATTTATTCATTCATTCATGCTTAGCCGGGTATATTGTCGGGTTTATGATAGTCTGGGTTTAAATGTAAGTGAGCGAAGATGAAGTTCGTTTAAACTGAGGTCACTTAAATCCGACAAGTTATTCAGCTAAGGAAAAAATTAAAAAATATCGTTATACAGGTCCCCGGGCGCAAACGAAAGGCTGCTATCCAGGGTACTGAAGGGTATGTTAGTTAAGGGCACCTTATGGTCAATTAAATGTCTAGGTTAAAGTTACCAATTTATTTTATTCATAATAAAACCCCGAGTAAACTTGGGAATAAGTAATAGTTAGTTTACAAATACATCTTGCAAAAAACTAGGCTATGAAATGGACGTATTTATCTTGTTTGAGGCTGTAAGACAGAACTGGCAAAAGACGTAGTAATATGGTTCGCAAAATTTTAAATTTGTTATAAAAGCTATATTTAGACTGAAGGAAAACTCGAAAAAAAAAATCAAATCCGACGATTAGGCCTTGCAATGGCGATCCCCAAAATACTTAATATGCTTTCGGGTATTTGTATAAATTACATTATATAAACATGAGACCGTTTGTATATTTGCGTATAACATCGGATTCAAACGCAACGCCTTTGCCTCAGAGAAGCCAATTGAGTTTACAATTAGTCATAAATCCTACTGGGTTTCACAAACTGTTACAATATAAATATGTACATCATGTTTCTACAAACAAACTAAAGCAAGAGACTATTCAGATTGCGTAAAGCATCGTGTTTTAATTACCAAGCCGAGTAAAGCAAAATAGCATACAGAAAAAGTGATATAAGTTGAAACGGTACCTTGTTTAATGCACATTTTAAGCATAACCTACGGAAGAGGATGTTTCATTGGCTTACATCTATGAATCTGGTAACGCCTGATAACGTAACTGCCCTGTGCAGAGACCAGATCCAGCTCCTACATTCATTTTCTCGAACCGCCCTGCCCATCCAAACTTAAGCACTGAGAGAGAAAAAAAACTTTTAAATCATGCGAAAACCATTGAACGAAAATGTCATATAATATTCTTTTTCAAAATCAGAGATTATATTACATCTACATTATAACAGTAAAATGTAGGCCTAACTATAATATTGGTAATGGCCAACGTACATTTTAACAATCCCATTAAAGAAAATAACTGAGAAAACTATGTTCTTATAAACGTGTATTCCTTCTCCAAATGTTCTAAATAAAATAAAATTACCCACTTACCAACGTGTGGTGTGAGCACTCAGAATACTGAGCTCAATCCTCTTCTTAAATCGGAACGAGTAGGAAGACAGTAGATAGAACTTTTTAATTGGTTATGCAGAGAGTAACATACAGAGGAGAACCGCACTACTACTATACCTTCACTAAGCCTGGAGTATTTTCACGTAATATTTGAAATGATACGTAGTTTTGGTAATATGCCTCAAAGACACCAGTCTAGATTTGAGCAGGACACTGGGAATAATATAAATTAAGTTTCACACTAAATTGGTGCAGGTGCGTTGCCATCATATAATCCTGACACAAAGGAAGAACGCTATGCACTTGTATATTTTGTATATCTGTTGTACTTCGTCTTTAAAAAGTGAACCCGTCTTTAAAGCCACATTAGAGTGCTCCCAGTCGACACGTCAAACTTACCATGATCACTCAAAGAGCTTCTGTAATGGGGGAATAGTTTTTTCTTCGGGGCGTTCCGATCCGCTATGGGTGAACTATTAGAGATGAATTATATGCGCAAGTAATCAAGAATCTTCTTTAATAAGTATTTCCCAGGGATCGGTGGGTAATGCAAAAGAGGAAATGAATCAGTAACCTACGTCTCCGGACACTCGTTACCCAATAAGAATGACGCCAACTCCGCCGAGGATTGAGGTTTCTAAGGTGCTCCTAATCTCCATGTACTAGACGTCTGTGACCAGCCCAACTACAATTTTTTTTTGTCTTGTCCAAGTAAAGTGGCCGCTCTAGGCAGACATGGAAGTATGTTCAATCCAATATAGCAACTTCTAAGTTGGAAATGTTAATATAGCCAGAATTTTGCTAGGCGAAAATACTTGACATTTGGCCTATTACTTCGATTCTTCACGATCTTCTGCATCAATTGTTATTTTACCGTTATAGAATTGTATTACGTCTCACACCTCCTACAGTGCCTTTTTTATTCTCGCATAAAGTTAACAGGTGGTTAAACTTTCTGCGCTAATGGCAGTAACACATTATAAGCATTGTTTCTCAGTGATGACTTATTTCTGTATTACAAAATAAAAGTATCATTCTGCGCTGTATCGTATCTTTATTGACCCTATACATGCAAATATAAATTCTCAATGCAAATAATGTAAATGTTCATTACAAGTAGCCTATCTTACATCGAAACACTAGATACCCTCCATGAGCATCCGAAAACAATAAGGAAATCTAAAAAAAATAAATAAAAGCGATTTGTGATACAATCGTTTGGCGGTTATTTCATTTCCAAATAAATCTAGATAACGCAAACTCGGGTGTTCTTGGACTGCTTGCCACGCCTCAAGCCCATGGCCTAAGCTCGCCAATTTCGCCACCGTTAGCAAGCCCGCTGGCGACATCTGGTGGCTCACACAAATTACAGCACAGTCGCGTATAGTACAGGATATTACCCGTTGAAATAGGACAGTTCTTGTAACTGTGGTCCTGGCTACCCCCTGGTGGAAGCTGAGTTTAAATATCCTCCATCGAGCGACCATTTGTTTACATTTGTTTATGTCATCGTTCTAGTCGTCGTATTAAACCGATTTTGTGTACGTTATCCAGAATATCTAGTTCTTAAATCAAGCTTGGTGAAGACTGCATGTCTTCAGATTGTTGGAGGAAATCCTACACGCAAAGTCAGCGCGTAAAATCGTTAAGATCTGAACGAATCCCAACCCGGGAAGGTTAAGGAAACAGTCAACCACTGAGCCGTACCGCTACCCATGTAAATACCTAGGAAAATCTCGAGCAGGTGGTTTCCTTGTGATTCCATGTTCTTTAGTCAATCGCTATCATTTACCAACCACCAGGTTCTGATATCTGTTGAATTTTGTTCTACATACTGTAGTCCCCAAAGAAATTTATTTTGGAAGATTTCCAGCTGTGAGGTGCCATGGTGGTAGAGTGATAAGCATTGTTACTCTGCCCTGCCTCTGCATGTCAGGAGTTTGCATGTTCTCCCCGCATCATCATGGGCTTTTCTCTGGGATCTCTGGTCTCCTCCATGCTAAGGTGAATCAAGAGTTGCCAGATTGTGTGTGTGCCCTGCAATGGGTCGGCTCCCCGGCTACCCAAGGACCCTGCATTGGACAAGTGGGTACAGAAGATGGGTTTCCAGCAGTTAAAGGGGTGTTAAATAATATGGCAGTAGCTATAATTCTCTGTTAAATGTGTTTGATTGTGCAGTTCAGGTGGAGAGTGTATGTTTGTGCCATTCGGAAGACAAACACTCATCTTACAACCATTTATCCTGGGCAAAGCCTTGGTCAGTGTGAATGTTACTGTTGATCTCTCTGGGAAAAACAACAAACTGGCACTATACATCTTAGCTATCTCTGTCACCGTAATCTCTGTTAATACTTCCCCACTATTTTCTCCATTGTTAACAACAAATCTGTGTGCCACTTTGCATAATAAAGAGTTTATGAATGATTTATAATCTGGTAATTAATTAGGTCGTAGCACTTTGTAAATTATTAATAGATATAAGTTATAACACAGTTTTTTTTTATTAATAAGTTACTACCTTTCACATGTGGCAGAGGGGAACCTTATTCTAAAGTGGTACCCAAATCTGTTTGGTTTACATTGTGTTTCTTATACTCCTGAGGCTACACTGAGGCATTTTTATTTATAATTTTATTTTTAAAAAGACACCAGGACAGGGCAGACAGGTGGAGGAATCACAGAAGCAAGGACCGAAACACAGGAGAAAACCACAGGGGACACAGACCAGGCAAAAGTAATGGCAGGACAAGGCACTGGATCAGGGACTGAAGCTTGATGAACGATACGGGGGACATCTGGAGAGTCTTCCAGATCCTGGGAAGCATCATGGTGACAGCCCTGGGATGGGGATCCTCCTGGGCCTGTTCACTGGCAAGTAGGAGCCCGTCTGGGCCGCAGGAACTGAGGGCCTTGGAGAGTCAGCGGGGCCAGAGGTTGCCGATGGGCCAGCATCACCAAAGGGCTTCAACCCAGTGGCAACCGGTGGAGATAGGATAACTCCATCGGCAGCGAGTCTGGAGGCTGCGAGGTGAGTGCCTAGTGCATTGACTGGAGATGAGGCAGGCACCGGCAGGATGTTAGGTGATGAGGTGGGCGCCTTGTGCATTGACTGGAGATGAGGTAGGCGCCGGCAGGATGTTAGGTGATGAGGTGAGTGCCTTGTGCATTGACTGGAGATGAGGCAGGTGCCGGCAGGATGTTCGGTGATGAGGTGAGTGCCATGTGCATTGACTGGAGATGAGGCAGGTGCCGGCAGGATGTTCGGTGATGAGGTGAGTGCCTTGTGCATTGACTGGAGATGAGGCAGGTGCCGGCAGGATGTTCGGTGATGAGGTGAGTGCCTTGTGCATTGACTGGAGATGAGGCAGGCGCCGGCAGGATGTTAGGTGATGAGGTGGGTGCCTTGTGCATTGACTGGAGATGAGGCAGGTGCCGGCAGGATGTTCGGTGATGAGGTGGGTGCCTTGTGCATTGACTGGAGATGAGGCAGGTGCCGGCAGAATGTTCGTTGATGAGGTGAGTGCCTTGTGCATTGACTGGAGATGAGGCAGGTGCCGGCAGGATGTTCGGTGATGAGGTGGGTGCCATGTGCATTGACTGGAGATGAGGCAGGTGCCGGCAGGATGTTAGGTGATGAGGTGGGCGCCTTGTGCATTGACTGGAGATGAGGCAGGCGCTGGCAGGATGTTCGGTGATGAGGTGGGCGCCTGCGGGACGTCAGGAGACAGGGCAAGGCCGAGATACCTGGAGGTGAGCAGGGAGGAGTCGGGGTCCCTGGGTCTTGTGTGGGTGGGACGGCTGGGTCAGGTGTAGGCGAGGTGGCCCTTCTTGATGGCAGAGGTGAAGTCAGGCTCTGGAGGCGAGGCAGGATCGAAGACAGCCCTTGCAGCACCAGGTTCTGCAGAAGTCAGCCTTGCTAATATCTCTCCTGGCCTGCAGGGGGAGTGCGCTAGCCTCAGGCACTCTCCACAGGGGTGCACCTCCACTCCAGGTGCTGGTCCAGAAGGGCGAAATAGTCCCTGGACTTCAGGCGAGTGGCTCTAGCAGATCCCACGACTCTGGAGACCTTGCGGTGTTTCAGAACCAGCGAACTCGGTGTAGCTGGTCCACGGGGTATACAGAAGCCTGGAAGTTGGGGTTGACATTATGACCACAAAGTTTCTTTAGAAGTCCAATGATTCTGTTGCAACGGGCAGGACAAATGACTTGGGGGGGTTTTACTGAAGTAAAACAAACAAGGACTGCAAATTAACAAGATTGCGAGCGATTGAAACAAGAGGTCTAGAACGGGGACGGACATCTGCGCGTCGGTTCCAAACCCGTATTTTTAACTGATGGAAGACACAGCATGCTCTCTGTCTGAAACACATTGCTGCAGGGGCTCCCAATACCATTATGTGTGTCATCTGACTGGGTATCACAGGGTCAGATTTGTACCAAGCGCATTATGTATGAAAGACACACATTATAGCATACCACTGGCCCCCTTTACCGGTCGTGCCTCAGCCTTGTGTCCAGTGGTGCCTATGATGTTCTCTAGGCCTGACCTAGATCAGAAGATTGGCTAGAAGACAGATGAATGGTTTGACTAACTTGTCATGTCTAACAAATATCTACCTCTTATGAGACTTTCCATAATTCTCACCAACATACCCAGTGAATATCTCTGTGGTATTTATGTTTAAGCGCTGTTTGTTTACATAATAGTACACACTATAGAATTATGTCTGTTTGTTGTATTTCTCATGACCTAGAGAATGGATGGACAGATGGATGGATTTCTGACAGCAACCATGTTCTGGATAAGCAGCTATGGAAAATGGATGGATGAATGAATAGATATTAGAGTTCTACGACTAAATAGGGCAGTAGCCCTACATAAAAATATAATGAATTATATTGATTACATTAGGGCTATTTGAAAATGTGTTTATTCATTGATGAAACCATGGTGCATCAAGCTTTGTTGTACAGATATGTTAATTTTTTAATGTTTTGTAATCTGCTATTGTTCATCCTGTCTGTTAAGAACGCAAAACTATCTGTGTATACATTCAAGTATGTGTACTTATTGTGGATGAAAGGCATTTTTGGGTTAAAGAAAGCTAAAGATTTAACTTCAATTTGTTCAATTTGGTTTTTTTTTCTTAAATTATTCATTCAAACTAGTTAATTTGGAACTTTCAGGCCTGCACATATCGGAAATAATATAGTTACAGTGCAAATGTATTATGATTACAAAGTGCGACGGGATTAAACTTGAGTTGTTTACTTCCAACCAGATTATCAGAGTTTATTCAGAGATTTATACAGGCTCCAAAAAAAAGTCTACAGAAAGGACAACCTAAAATTATACAATTATCGTGTTGCTGCATCGCTAACACACACAGACTTAACTATCTTTAAACCCAAGTATGCGAGAACTCAACAGAAATCAACATAAGTGAAGCTGTTTTATAAACAGCAATAAGAGAATATTACAATACAGCGCCCAGCTCTAACACAATATATACTCGCCGAATCTCAACAACAATCTGATAGGCCTTTAGCAATGATAATTAAATCATTGGCATATAACAGATTTTTTTGTTAACTCAAATAATTCTCTTGGCTATTTGCTTTGCAAGTGGTAACTGAAGGCTGATTCAGTAGGCGGGCTAAACTCTCCGGCCGAATTAAACTCTGCCTCTTTTGCACGACTAATGGCGGAGGAGACACAATTGGAAAAAAGGCTTTATTTATTTTTTGAGAGCTACAAACGTAAACTTCGCTTGAACTCCCGGACAGCCCAGGGGGCAGCAGCTGGTCAGCAGGCACATAGGATGACTAATAAAGTAGGTTAATTCGCTTGTATAGCCTAACCACTACTCATTTGTAATTTGTAAAGCGCATTAAACAAATTAAAACTGCATGCAATAGACGATTTCTTTTATAATTATGGTCTCATCTGACTGCATTTCAGGATGAAGCAAGTGATAAGAAATGTTTGGTGTCATTGGAAAAATTCACGGACAAGAGGGGAACGAGCTCTCTGCCATTAGCTTGCTTTAACTTCATCAATTCCATCATCGGATCGGGAATTATAGGTAGAGTATTACTCACTGATCATGTGATTTGCCCGTTTTTTTCCCGAATGAATGAAAGTTATGGAGCGCCTGGGCTTGAGATACATTTAAGTTGCTTGTGTAAAGCGTTTCCATTAAATGCTAGAATCATTCTTTTCAATTCCCGTCCGGTGTTAATATAACCTGCTGTTCCAGCGTTCAGTCACACCTAGCTGTATCTTCTTGTATTGTATCCACTGTTAAAGTAATCTCAATATCTCATAAGCTTAAAACGTCTAAAAAGTTTGCGATGAATGAATGATAAATTCCATGGTTAAAACAGCATAGACTCATGGTTTAAATAGAAATCTCCACGTGATATCTTCAATGTTTTTCTGCAGGGCTGCCTTACTCAATGAACCAGGCGGGACTTCCTTTAGGGATTGTTCTCCTGTTTGTCGTTGCCCTCATTGCTGGTACAGTACAATCTTGTGCTTATCATAATGATTATTCAACCAGTGAAAATGTTGGTACTGAAAATAATCTTTTAGTCTTCGTGTATCCCGTCTTTATCCCCAGATCAACCTTGTTGAAGATGACGATTAATAATATAATGACAACAATGCAAGTTAATTTTGCAGCATGTTATTGCGCATTATGACTCCGGCTTCCCACATTGTTAGTGAAAGTTTCTCTATTGCAGATTACTCTATTATCCTGCTGATTAAAGGAGGGAATCTCTCGGGAACCTGGAGTTACCAGTCATTAGTACAAAACACGTTTGGCTTTATTGGATATTTGATTCTATCTGTTTTACAGTTTTTATATCCTTTTATTGGTAAGACATCAATGATTCAATGTGTCCTTAAGTGTTTCCATTTGAGAAATTAAATTAAAATGTCATTAGTAATATATGAGTATGTGTAAAGAGACCAGATTTTTTAACAATTAAAATGTATTTAAGAAATGACTAGACTAATATTTTAAAATGTATAGAGTGTGAATCATTTTGTACATAAAGTGCTTTAAAATATTGAGCCAGATATGATTTGGATTGAAGATGAATCGATAGACAAAAGCTTAAGGAGAAAGTCTAATGAATTTCAATTCCTTAGCTATGATCAGCTACAACATCATTACTGGTGACACGTTGACCAAAGTATTCCAGAGGTTACCTGGGGGTAGGTGAGACTTTATCCTTAACTCGTAACTCTTGATGATGGTGTATGTGTACATTTATAAACGGTATAAGATTATATCTTGTGAAAATTAGCCTATGTTGCTAACTGGCTCATTCCAGTTGTTTTTTTCCATTTGATCAATGTGTGGGGCGGCATGGTGGTGCAGTGGTTAGCACTGTGTGGGGCGGCATGGTGGTGCAGTGGTTAGCACTGTATGGGGCGGCATGGTGGTGCAGTGGTTAGCACTGTATGGGGCGGCATGGTGGTGCAGTGGTTAGCACTGTATGGGGCGGCATGGTGGTGCAGTGGTTAGCACTGTATGGGGCGGCATGGTGGTGCAGTGGTTAGCACTGTTGCCTCACACCTCTGGGACCCGGGTTCGAGTCTCCGCCTGGGTCACATGTGTGTGGAGTTTGCATGTTCTCCCCATGTAGTCGTGGGGTTTCCTCCGGGTACTCCGGTTTCCCCCCACAGTCCAAAAACGTGCTGAGGCTAATTGGAGTCACTAAATTGCCCATAGGTGTGCGTGTGAGAGTGAATGGTGTGTGAGTGTGCCCTGCGATGGGCTGGCCCCCCATCCTGGGTTGTTCCCTGCCTCGTGCCCATCACTTCCGGGATAGGCTCCGGACCCCCCGCTACCCAGTAGGATAAGCGGTTTGGAAAATGGATGGATGGATGATCAATGAGCATAAAAAAAACATAAATGAAATAAAGTTGCATGTTAATTAACAACATAATGTCTCTCGTCAATGATCATTGTTGCATTTTTAAATTCGTGTGGGTATGTGTTTGGTTAGGGGGAGAGATTTTACTTTTAACTGAACATTGTATTGAAAACATTAGTAAAATATACATTATATATCCTTTCTATGAATGTATTTGTAGTCGGGCCCGATCATCTTTTTGCCGAGAGACGCTTCGTCATCTTCCTGACGACGGTTCTTTTCACGTTCCCCTTGTCTCTCTATCGTGACGTATCAAAGCTGGGAAAGGTGAGGACTCTCTTCGCTGCAGCATTGCCCTCAGCAGCCCGAGACCGCTTACGTTTTTGCTGTTTGTCTTTTTTTGTCACTTGCAGGTCTCTTTACTCTCGATGATCTTCACCCTCATGGTCCTGAGCGTCGTCGTCATCAGAGCTGCCACCCTCGGCCCTCAAATGTCCGTGCTGACTCTCTTCATTGAGCCGCTTCAGAAGACGTTCCTTACGTCTTGCTCTCCTCTGTGACTCTGCGTGTCTCTCTTTCGCTTCTGATTTAGAAGATTTAACATACCGGCTTTTAGCTTTTGATGCATTTTATTGGGTACTCCAGTGGCCCCTGAGGATTTTGTAGTTCCCTGGACAAGAAGCAAAAGCTAGAAGATGGCATAGGAGAGGAGAAAATAAACTTGAGGTTGAACTTCTAGGGAGGAAAACCTTCTGGAATATGTAATAGTTCATTTTTCATGACTATTATAGCCAAATTTTAGGATAAATTTAGTGAATGGAAGCGCAGAAAACATAATGCATGTTTATTAAAAGATTTATTTTAGCATTGATGTATGGTTAGAAAAACTCCTGTGTGATTCCAGACCTCCAGTGGAGAATGCATGGACCTTTGCCCATTGGAATGCAATTCAGGCAATCGGTGTGATGTCTTCTGGTGAGTCCTTACAATGCACTGGTGCTGTGTTTAACTAAAGTAATGTAGCATCATGCCCTTTTCCATATGGGTTTGGTTCCAGCCCTTGCTTTGTCTGTGAGGTTAGCAGGTTTCCTCCAAATACCCCAGTTTTTCTAAAGGCTTGCTTGGTTTCAGTAAATTGTGTGATTTATGAGTGAGTACACGTTGGTGCTTTCAGGGTTTCCCCTGCCTCGTACGCTCTGCTTGGATAGGCTCCTGGTCCACCATGATATTACACTAGATAAGCAGTTATGGATGGATGGTATAACAAATGAAACTGTTCATAAACTGTATTGCAAATGTTCTGGTTGGCATAACTGGTGATTTCTGTCTTTAGAATGACTGGCATTAGTTGGTACAGACACCTGAGATCCTTTCTCCCTTGCAGGGTTTATATGTCACCATAACAGCTTCATGATCTACGGTTCTTTGAAGGAGCCCACCCTCGGCACCTGGTCTCGAGTCACACACTTCTCCGTCAGCTCTGCCGCGCTCATCAGCTTACTGTTCGCAACAGCGGGCTACGCTACCTTCACTGGGTACACGCAAGGTAAACGCAATGAAAGCCCGTTCGAATGTGTACTTTACAAAATTGACGCCACTAGAGGGCGTTGCAGTTTTATTGCGGTATTGGCAGTGTGAAGTTTTGTGTCTTTTGATTTTAGGAGACATATTTGAAAACTACTGCAGAAGCGATGATTTGGCCACGTTTGGTCGCTTCTGTTTTGGGATCTGTATAGTAACAACCTTTCCTCTTGAATGCTTTGTGACTCGAGAGGTATGAAATACATAATTTTTAAACGCGCCATTAGCAGAGCAGTTGAATCTTGAATTCCTCATTTTTCGGTTGTTAAAAATATTACGTGACTTAATAGAGATTTTGTGCCTGTTTTGCAGGTGGTGTCAAATGTGTTTTTCCGTGGAGTACTCAGCAACATAGCCCATGTTGTTGTTACTGTGGTGATAATAGCAGTATCCACAGTAATCTCCCTAACATACGACTGCCTGGGCATTGTTCTGGAATTAAATGTAAGTTGAAAATAAAAGGCTTAAAGGTTTTTGATCCTGAGTTGGTTACTTGGTCAGATTGATAGTCGTTTATAGTCAGAATGTGAGGAGTTGTATAAAATCATCATTTAATTAACAAACGCTTTGAATATGTGTAGGGAATATAGTTTTCCTTTTTTTGTGAGTACAGTTAGATGCAATTGTCTGAAGAAGATGATTATCTACCCACAGGGGGCGCCAGTACTGCTTTTAAATCCCCTGAAAGCGCATCACACTGGGCTCCTAAACCAATCAAATTATGTTCTAGATTTTTAGAGTTTCTGTCACTCGGGCCTTTTGAATCATCCGAGGTTTCCACCCTTTTATGAAGCCCATCCCTGCCCCCTGACAACCTTAAAGATGCCTCATTATATCTGTATGTGTGTTTTTTTCCAGGGAGTTCTCTGCGCCACTCCGCTGATTTTCGTCATCCCGTCAGCATGCTACCTGAAGCTGTCTAGCAGCCGATGGTTTCAGGGAGAGAACCTCGTGTGCTGCATCCTCCTGCTGGTGGGTGTGTGTGTCATGGTCATTGGTTTAGCCATGACCGTCCTGTATCCCCAAGACTGCTCTCACGGAGCGGAGATGTTCTACTGCATCTCAAACGACTCTGCCCTCAATGCGACGCCATCTACCACAATTTCCGTGCCAGAGGTTTTCAGTGTGTCTCCAAATGAGACCAATTTCTGAGATGCCTGTTTAATTGTGCTCAATTTAAAGATCGTTTCACATTAGCTTATTTTATTCCCTTTTACAAAGTAATAGTAATGGTCAATTGCACTTGTAATATGTTTATATAAAATATATAGTTAAACAGTAACTTCTTCTAGCCTATAAATTTATGCAAACTTCTAAATTAATGTCAAGTACAATACGTATCTACGTTAATTAAACCCGAAAAACAAACTGAATACTGCTTGCAGTGGATTATGGATGTTATGAAAACAAACGGCCACATGACGGCGCTATGCAATATATTAAACATTCCAATGCTTACATCTGTATTTTAGTCACGGTATTTTAGTTGTAGTACTTCTTGCAAGGGTTTTTTTTCTTTGTGGTTCAACGTTGGTGATAGTTGTTAAAAAGAAAACACTTAAAAACAAAGGCGACCATAACCGTGTATTTGGAGACCAAATAATTCCTCAAGTGTCAAAAAATTGACTTTTTACAGACGGAGCAAAAGCATTTTTTAAAACAAAGTAAACCAATAATGGTGACTACAGCATTAACATTCTCCCTCTTAACCGCTAATAATGTAAAAACGTGCTTGCAATTGAAGTGAATGACCGGTACTGTTCTCCTGTAACGCCAATTTCACAAAATGTGAAATTCAATAACCAGTCATTTCCGAAGGATGATGGCATATGCTTCAGCTATTGCAAAATTCGTGGAGGTGTCGGAAAATTAACTGCCATCTGGAAAGTGGAGGACGTAATTTGGCTTTGAAACTGATGTCACGACTTCAAAACAAAGCTTATTGGCTTTGTGAACTGGGTCAGCTCGAGTCCTTTTTGGATGACGGGTTAATGCACAACGAAGGAATCGTAGCAAATAAATTACGTGGGAATTTTAGGATCATTGAAGAACCTCTACAAATTTAAACTTTACATGGATATACAAATAACGGTACGATTTTAACACTTCTTGTGTTGCTTCGTGTCATGTGGTTTGTCCTACACAGTGAAACCAACACATTTCCCCGGCCAGGGTCGGGGGGTTTGCTTCCCCCTTAAGAGATGCGTAGTTATTTATTGCACCAACGGAAATTAGTAAACAGATTTATCAATGTATTTTTAATGCGGCAATGTTGATGTTTAAGCAGCTTTAAACCGCTGAGTGGAGCCTTCGTCTGATTAAAAATAAGTTTCTTCTTGAAGCTATGACGTAATTGTCAAACGCATCCTCCCTCCCACTTCAGTATATCAGAAGTCATTTATCTGGCCGTGAAAAACTTTAAACATGTCTTAAGTCACTGAATATGCGCAAATGCGCACTTGTCCAAGTTTTCCTTCGCAAAAGACTTTAAATCAGTTAGGAATGGACAACCTTGGTGTGCAAGGTACTTTGCATCGTCTACCTCCAGCTACCAGGTATGTTTCTGAGTTTCTTTGGCGTAAAACCGTTATATTTGCAGCCGGGAGACGTGACAGAAGGTATTTACTGCAGTAAGGTAACGCAGGAGAAAACAATGTCAATGCATAACTCATATAAGGTTATTTTTAAAATTGCATGTGCTCTGGGTAATTTAACACGACGCTGTATAAAGGTAAAATTGAGGTCTTAATTTTTTACGTGGGGTTTCAATGCCAGGTTCGCATCGATCAGTGCTTCTTAGCCCTGGTCCGGAAGCCTCTGAGTATTTCTGGGTTTTATTTACGCCGGTTGCGAGTTTTTATTCAGGTTATGACTGACATAACTATCAACATAGATCACATTACAACCAAAATTAGTTATTCTAGCTTACTGCTAATACGATGAAGCGTATTATATTTGAATTGTAACAGCTCATTGATGAAAGGTTTCTCCGAAGTTTCGAAGCTCTGAACAATCAAGTGAATTAGTAACTTTAGTGCAAGTTTGAATTTAAGTGAGCAATTTGTAAGTTGCGTGGTACGTATTGAATAAAGTAAGCAAAGAGTAGGGAATAGATTCAATTAGGAATATCTGTTTTATAACGGTCTTTTTTACTGAATGAAAGGCTACCCTCATTATTATTATCACCATCATTATTATAAATCCATCTTCCAAATGCGTCTCCTATACATGGTTGCAGACGTGCAGCAGTGTATCCTACGTCGGATAAGGCATAAGACAAGGAAATGCTGTAGATAGGATTCCTCTGGCAATCCACAGATGTGTAAATGGCTCAGCTGTCACTTTTAATTATGTGGATGATGTGTCAATATATGTGCCAATGCTGAAGCACTGGACCAGCGTCCCACCCAGTATGCGGCATGCCTCACGCTGCTGGGATGCGTTTGTTTACGCCCCCGCGATTTAGAAACGAAAACGGACAACCAGAGAACGCCTTTAAAGTTTGATAGTACCACTTTTACCTTCGTTTTTAGTTAGTCTCGGATAGTCTGTCAAGAAAGGTAGCCATGAAAATGAAATTCCACCATGAGCTGTCAAGCTCAGGCATATCAGCACTGAAATTACAGGTGAACCATGCCGAAACCCATGTGGACAATGTTTTTGGAGAAGTATCAAGAAATATGCTTGGAATTTGAGTAAATAGCCTTTATTTGAATGCATATCTGAAGGTACATAATTGAAAATGCATAGTTACCAATTCGTATCTAACCTAAAGTACTTGTATTATAACAAATGACTTACAAGTCTTAACGATCCTTTCAGACCCATGGGACAGCATCAGTAATTGTCTTTGGAGTCACCAAATTTGAGGAGTAAACCGAACAAAGTCACGTTTCCTTCTAATGGACACACCAGAGACCAACTGGGTTTGGTTTTTCACAAGTGACATCAGAAAAACCCATAAACTCAGGCTTTTCAAACAAACTATCACCTCATCTCAGCATCTGCTTTCCTACATGCTCACCCCACATAATTCATAGCTTACTGGGACATGAACTGTATGCAAGACCTACCCTTAAAACTGTTTTAAAGGTTATGCCCATGGTTACTAAATATAATGAGACCTTTCCTAAGACATTTTGAAATAATCGTCTTACGAAAGATATTCCAGCATCTACTCAGAACCATGTTATGAGAATGCCTTACTTTTCTACCCAGAGGGCAATTTTAGATGTTTAGACACACCGTGTGTTATAAACCAATGGCAATGTGATGACATAACAGCTTGACTTAAGAAAACTAATTCAATTTCCCCATATCAACAAAAATAACTGAAATCACAGATGTAGCCATAATAAGGTAATTAAGTAAGATAATGTAGAGGACTTTGTGATATAATTCTTTTGTTAAAGTTGCATTCTTTTTCCACAATAAGGATGTAGCATTTGAATATGATTTTGTAATCTGTGTTTAAATGTTTAGTTTTGAAACAATGTCTCTTGTTTGAATAACAAACAAATCTCCCTTTGTCTGGAAATTAAGTTACAGAGATTTCAGCCATTTCAATAACCTTTGAACTTTTGCTCATTTCCTGACTTTGAAGACTCAGTGGGAAACTAACTTAACCATCTGTACGAGTCATGGGAAATACATTGTGGACCAAAGGACAGATTCGGGGCATCATAATCCCAAATGTATACTCATTTGTGTAACCTAACACAATGTACTGTAGCTGTTATTATCGTTGTAGTTATAGTTGTTGGTGTTCTTATTATTGTTATTATTCAATATTATTCATATAAAAATGGTTGTAAATATAGTAAAAAATAACTTTAGCTAATTTAAAATTAAACAGTTTAATTCAGTTGCATAATTAAAGTTCATCCTTCTGATAACTTATTCTATTATTCCGGTTGGAGTCGTGTTAGGGCCTGGATCGTATCCCAGCCAGTATACGAGGGGGGGCACAACACCAGCAAGTGAGCCGCACGTTAAGGTCAAGTCAAGTGGGCTTTATTGTCATGACATCTATATACAGCTACACAGTGGCACGAAGTAGCATTTTGCCGGGACCACGGTGCAGCAGCAGTGACAGGGAGGGTTTTCATGGTGTCAAAGACCGAAACACAAGACAGTGCAAAGCACAAGTGGATGGATACAAGGGCTTTTTATACATGGTGGGCTTAAACATCAGCCCTGGACTTCGGTGTCCCACATGGTCCCATGCTGAATTTATTATTATTTATTATGGGGGTGTGATTCCCCATAATAACTTTTGCCGAGTGATATGCTTTGCCGCCCAGGGGGGTGAGCAATAAATTTCACCGGCCCTCCTGGAAAATGCCCGGTATGTCAGGCGGCCAGTCCAGTCCGGTTCATAGTGCAGTGTGTGTGTGTGTGTGTGTGTGGGTGTGTGTGGGTGTGGATTAGGTTTATATTACCAAATGTCCCCCACAATGTAATAATAAACCTTTTTTTTGTGGTGGGGACCATTTTTCAGGCCCCCAAAAAGATCTGTGAATACAATCGAAAAACTAAAAATGACAAAAATTTTGTTTGGTTACTTATGGTTAAGGTTAGGGCTGGTTAGGAGAAAAGGCCATCATAGAAATGAATGGAGAGTCCCCACAAAGACATAGTTTCCCACCTGTGTGTGTGTGTGCATGTGTGTGCATGTGTGTGTGTAAACAAGAAGTATGACAGCAGAGGTACCATGCAAGGGTGGAATAAATAGTAACTAAAAATTAACAATAAAAACAAATAAGTTAAGGTGACTAATGTCAGGGGGGAGGGGTGGTGGTATGGGGGGAGTGAGAAGCCTCACAATACAAGCAGTTTAGTGATGCCAGTCACCCTCCCTGCATGTCTGTGGACTGTGGTGGGAAACTGCAGCTCATGGAGGAAAACCCACGTGACATGTGACTCCAACCACAGGGGTGTGAAACAACAGTGACCCCCCCCCCCCCCCCCGCCGCCCCGAGTCGCCCTGCCATCCCTCGTATCTCTTGCCCATTTATAACACTATACTGCATATAGGAATGAATGTATCTGGTGAATTTTTGTGACATTTTAAAAGGAAAATATTCCAGCTGACTCGTGTAGGAATCAGGGAAATAATGACCTAAAAATCAAGGAATTCCAGTAGGTAAGTGTGCCAGTGAGTTCCTCTGGCATACAAAGGGTTACAGGGCAATGGTGTCATCTTACATTCTTCCAGAGGTTGGGAATTTCACTTCTAGGCTGTGGGATGGGTCGTCCGTGTGCTTTATGGATTTTTGCACAGCTCCCGCTCTGTGCTCTCGCTTGCCGCCTCCTTGCGGGTTTAATTAGGAGTCTGCTGCGGAATTTCTACTCCTGAAAAGGGCTGAGCTCTAGTTTCAATCAGTAAAATTCGCATTCTGATTTGGAATTGCATTGCGGTATCGCATTATTCCATTGTGCAAGTTGCTCTGGTACCTAAAATAGATGCCCTGCTCGAGTTTTGGGGGCCTGTTTTTATTGGGACTGGGTGTTCTTGCAGAAATAGCATTTGGGGTCCTTTGGCAGGAGATGATCCAGGACAGCGAGACATGACTGTGTTTTAAGACTGATTGGAGAGCAGATTTTGGGGCAAAATTGACCATGAGCCAAAATATGTACTTTCATTGGCCCTACGTGCTATAATTATTTATTTATGGATCATTAAAATGGGCCTCTTATAGGATGGGTCTGAAAACCGAGACACCTATTAAATCTCTTGACCTGCTTGTGTGACACTGCGTATGCACTGCGGTGTACGTGGTGAAGATGCCACTCGATGCTTCATATCACGGGTGTGTTAGCATTAAATATACATGGACGCATTTAAAAAGCATCTGGGTCACGGACTGTTATTTATGACATAACCGATGAGGTGCTTGAAGTCCTCGTTGTTTAATTTGGAGTTCGCGCTTTCAAACCGAAGGTATCTGATTCGCTGTCGTCATGGAAACCCCCCCCCCCCCCACACACACACATCTGCAGCTGTCCCATTGTTTCAGATAACATCTGGCCTGGTGTTGGACCACTCAGAAGGGTTACCGTGCTGCAGTATGGAGGAATGTAGCGGCAAGGGGGTGTGGGGGAGTTTTGTGGATGCGCTCCAAGTGCAAGACCTTATCAGAAGCTTGGCTCTGCTGATCCCCGTCCCGGGCTGAGGTTTAACCATATGCTGGTGCAGAGACACCCCCCTGTAAGTGACCAGGCACTGACTTCAGTACCATGGCATGGGCTTCGTCAAAGGGCAAGGATGGGGGTTGGAACAATTAAACAGGCAGCAGAGATACGGAGCTGAGGCTTCTGTTTATTCATACTGTCAGGAGAAAAGCCGTGAAAGCAGAATGATATAAAACAGAGGGGAAATTCTTGCAAGACTAGAGTGACAATTAAATTGACAAAAGCAAAATAAGAAACAAATTTGTAATGTAACAAAGCAGCCAAATCATTTGAACTTCTTTCTTTAGCTGGATGCAAAGTGAACTCTGTGTGTGTGTGTGTGTCTGTGTGTGTGTGTGTCTGTGTGTGTGTGGGGGTTCGCTATTTTGCAGATGCCAGACAAATCCAGAGAATTTTTTTTAAAGACTCTTTTTTCATGCAATTTGAAAACAAACAAACGCAATTCTAGATCAACGATATATGGGTGTATGCAGTTTGTCAGTGAATTTATTTTGTTGATGGAGTTAAGCTCATTTATGGCAGAAAACGGGGAATTTTGTGAGGTCTGGAAAAAGAACAGAATTCCACAAGCGACATCATTGAGACTTTGGGACAGAAGCTCGCAAAGCTTTCCTTTGTGGAAGTCTGGGGAATAGTAGGCCTTTTATGTATTATGGAAAGTATGCTCTAGAAGGGTAAAATACACTCTGAAGCAGTGCAGAAAGATAGGCATTGATATATATATACATATTCTGTGTTAACATATTTCTGCTGACTGCAAAGACCCAGCAAAACATTACAGTTGTAACAGTGTAACAGTTTCTAGGCGACAAATACAAAGACGAAAAACAGGGTTGCAGGACACTGATGCAGCACACAATGCTGACCCCAAAAACTCCCCCTCTCTGGCAAGAGGAAGCTGGAGCGTTTTATAAATTGCAGGACTGATTGCAGGTACACAGTGGCCCCTGGTGAGCCACACCACCCTTCATCTCAAAGGTATTTAAAACGACGTCCAGACAAACCTGTTCATAATTTTTTTTCTTTTCTCAGAAAATGAAATGCTTTGGCAGAATATGCTCATCCAGTAAGGCAGAGGGAATAAATTACTCAGAAACAAAAAAGAGTTTTTTTTTTTTACATTTAACAATGACTGAATGCGCACTCATCCTACACATAATCATGATTGGCTGAGCTTGGTAATAATGTAGGTATAGAAATGAACAGTAGGGGGCAGTAGCACTTGAATTAAAAGACAGATTCTTGGGGTAATAACCCCCCCCCCCCCCCCCCCAGTTTTTTTTTGATTGATATATTGTTATTGTTCTTATTTCTCTAGCAGCAATTAACTTGCAATATCCCTTTATATTAAATATCATATTTGTTCCATTTTTGTGGTCCCATTAATGATGCTGTCTTTGGGTAAACCATCAATATTTCATAACCGTGTATCCAGGACAGGGAGCCAGTGAATCTGGAGCCAGTCCCAGGAAAGACAAAGCGTAAGGCGGGGGACGTCGGAGAGGGGATTCAGCTCCATCTCTAGGGGCAATTTCAGGTCACCGGTCCACCTAAGTGGAAGAAATCCGACACAGGCAAGAACATGCAAACTCTGCATACGCTATACTAGGCGTGGGAATGGACCGGCCAGCCCTGAAAACATGGGGCTACTGTGCTACCCATTCAGCTTTTATGTCATCGTACACTGAAATATCCCTTAATTAGGAGATAACAACTCTATTTATGCTTTATCATTAAAAAAAAACCATTCACAGAAATGCGTGTTATGTGTTAATGGCCTCGGGAAGTTATTTTAAACAGATAACTGTGCAATGTGTACCATGGAGAAACTCTGTCTCAGACGAGCTGCCCTAACATAAATCAAGAGGGGGTGCATCATTCCAGACATGCATCACCAATGAAGGGCGCCCCCTGGGGGCTCGGATGAGAACCAGCAGCAGGAAACACGTGTCAACTTTCACCTTACGTTTGAAGGAAAACATCAACCTCTGAGATCGCCATGGGGCTCCTCAGTAGACCATGGACCCTTTGACCAAAACTGGACCTTTTGCAGATCTCTACACGTGATGGGCGGCGGAAACGGGGGCAAAATACCAGCCAGTGTTACTCTGCCAAACAGCTCAACACAGACAATGTGCCATTGTTTTGCAAGAACTGATTGGGTCATTTATTAAAACCCCCCCTCCCCTTTCTCTTCAGCTGTTAAATGTGTGGGTCTCCATGTTGTCACCAAGCAGACACAGAAGCATCTCAAGAAGAAGTAATTCCATGTCTTGTGATGGTATTCTGTGTTGGGTCCCACTTATATTGGGATACCAACAAACTACGCACAGACTCTATAAGCAGTTTTGAGGAGAAGTTTTCCTAGTTTAAGGCTCTTGGGTCATTGAGAATGTAAATTTGCTATAAGAGTGTCAGGAAAGACTATGGATGTTGCTTGGCAACGGTGAAATCTACGTTGGACTCATGGAGGACTCAGAATCTCCATTGAAGCTAATAATCCTCTTTTTGGTTACTTATGATGGCTGCCTCTTGTAACTTGTGACTGTATTTCGCTGCACTCATGGCCATACTTACCAAGACAACAGTATTTTTCCCGCAACCCCAATAACTGCAGTCCATTATGGAGTACACCTAGGAAGGGCTCACACTTTCAACCTCTGTATTTTAAAAATCCTGACTACTGTCCTGACTGCACTATTACTTCTTTGAACCGATTGTGTCTTAGAGATTTTTCCTGATTGAAGGCTTGATGTTTTTGATTATTAGGATAACAGGATGCCCACATATAGGTGGGCCATTTGCCGTGTGGGAGTATTTGTTATGTTATCCTTCTGTAAGTGGACAGGAAGCAGGCGATTCTCACGCAGTCAGATGCTATGCACCCTCTGTTTTCCCAGAGTGTCTTCCCATCCAGCATAACTCCTGGAGTAGTGACCCTTCCAGACCCTCCCCAAACAACTTCTGTTTACTGTGAGTGACCTTTCTCACCAAATTCTGTGGCCCTGGCTCAGTCTTATGCCTACCCGCTGGGATTAGCCCCTCCAGTACCCCCCCTCCCAACAAATGAAACCCGAAACCCCATTCTGGCAACATCCAATCACAAGCTGCCATTTTATCACCTGATATGACTCACCTCCAGTGATTGGCTGGATACTAAATACTAATGTTCTGATCTGATTGTGTTCTTCTTTGGTGACTTTGCTGAAGTAACAACACAGACAAGCCAGACCTCAAAACGTAAAGTTTCTTAGCTCCGTTTTTACAAAAAACAGTGTGTTCCAGGAGATGCCGGAAGAGCTCTCTGTTGATCTGGAAGCCGTTTGTTCTCATTGTAGGGCTAGGAAGCTTCCATGACTCACGTTATTGTTATGGATGTGACTTCCTGCATTCAGGCAAAAATATTCAGGGCATTATGGCCTTGATATAAAAACCAAGTGTAAGAAACAAAACAACAAAGGAGAATTGGGCTGTGTCATGCCAGCTTCCCTGTCTGGTACCTGTCTAAAAATAAGCTTGGTAAATATGCGGCAAGGCATCTGCATAACTTCCAGGTTCTGATCTTTCTGGAAAATCTTGTACCTTTCAGGAGGGTGTGGACTGATGTTATTGTCGAGGCACCCCCCTAGAAGGATGTTTGTGAATTGATATGTTCTTCCATTCTTCATTGTTCACTTCAGACGCATGTGAACTCAAACCCAGGACTCTGCAAGCATCCTTTTAACCAAGTGTCTGTAATGTCCTCTTTGTCTCTGGTACAAGATCCACACCAAGTTTGATGATAAATGTGTGTAATGAAGCATGTGCTGGATTTCTGGGAGATCCTACTGTTGTGCTTTTTTCCTTTCTCGGCAAATCAGGAGTCAGAAGCCGCTTGTGTAGATCCAGATTCAGTCTTTATTGCAACAATAAGGTAACAATCAAGGCTGGACACTTGCAAGAGTCTTGCAAGAGATTTTTTTGCACTCATTTTTGGACATTTTCTTATTGTTTAACAATATCTCATCACTTAAACATCATCGTATCCTCCACCATTCACCATCATTGTTTTTTCCTTTGATCCACACCCCTAGGTGATAAGGTTGCCAATCATTTCTGTTACTGTTTGGTCCATCGGCGGAACATAATAGTGACACGACCATCTGTACTTGTTTTTTTTTTTTTTTAAATACTCAGCAGTGAACTCTTGGTGAACTCGAGGCGATTCCCTTCTCCGCAGTAGCAGATCTTGGCAGCTCCAGCTTGCCACACATTGCGTAGCTACAGGGCTGATAATATGTTTGATCTTCAACATAATGATAAGCGGCAGAGCTAATTAAGGTGAATATTCATATCATCAGGACCAAAATAGCTAAGATAACCTAAATGATAAAATACAAAAAATGGCTAAAAGATGAGGCATGAGCAGTCTATGAAAAATGATCTACGGACTATCTTTAAATATTCTGATGATACACTATTAATCTGTACCCTGTAATGAACTCGCATCCAATCCAAGGTGTCCCCTGCCGCATGCCCTGTGCGTTCTCTCATGCAATAGATAAAGGGTATCTGCTCCACCCAGTCACACGCAATGTTCCATCTATGAGTGAAACACCTTGCATGTGTTCCACCTAAAAGCTGCTGACGTTACCATGTTAACCTGATGGGCTCAGAGGAAGCGATTATCTCTTTTATCGACCTCTTATCCAAGGGTGGAAAAATCCCTTTGACTGCTAATAGCGGGACTAGCTGGTACCGGTAAGATGCAGTTAAGTGGAACTTTTCCCACTGTCTGCTAAGGTTCCTCCCTCACTTCTGTAGAACTGCTCAAACACTGTTTTGGTTGTTGGCGGACAGGCCGGATGACTGCCATGCTCGCAGTCTGGCCACCGCCACTTCATGTTACCTTCACGTTTATTTGCCAATGTCTTTCCTTCGTGTAAATTCTGCTCATTTGTGCAGCTGTAGGATTTCTTGGGGTTTGGGTACTTTTACCAGGCCGGGGACACAAACTGGAACATTTTGGGTTATCATTAATCAATTAACCACCACACAACTCTAGTGATCCTCATACTGTTTATAAGCCATGGCAACATGGTTCCTGGCTAAAGTTAGCCTTGTATTGCAAGAGCATGTTTGATACTAAATTATCTACCATGGCAGCTGTAGATATCTAAGTACATTCACCAAGTCATAATGTTTTGAGCTGAGCTGTTAAGGGGTAGATCACATGCTTATTTTGCCGAATTTCCAATCCTGAAGAAGTTACAAGGTATACGGTGCTATCATCCCGATCCTAACTTGTCCTGCTGTCCTCCTCCATACTTCTTCCCTGCTCAGTTGCTCCGTTATAACCATTGAACAAACTTAAGCAATTTAAATATGGCTAAATTTAAAGGCAGCGCTCACCACTATGCCGCCATCTTTCTCTTTGATAGCATAGCATTTGCTAATAAGAATCACAAAATGCACCCGACAACACTAAGAGCTACTGAATGTGATATTCCTCTATGGGGCATATTTTAAACTTTAAAGACTAAGCTGAAGAACTAGATGGTAACAAGCTGGGAGATACTGCCAGGACCGGCAGTTCCCTGCAAACCCTAACATTATTACTAATGCACAGCATCACTCGTTTCCAGGAAGTTTGGTGAAGTTCAAGACCTGACTGCTCTAGTTGCAGTTAGCGGGAGCGTTTGTGGTAGAACCAGGCAGATGTGTGCAGATGTGTCTGGCCCAAGAAAAAAAAAACACCTGTTGATAAAAGCAGTGTCCCTATTTCCATAACAGTGGGCAAGTCCCTTACTGAAAAGGCCTTAAGGATATCAGTTTGCTTGGTAAGTTCCTCCCTGACATGAAAGCTGATTGACTAAAACTGTCATAGGCTTTGTGCATTGTTGGCTGTTGCTGTACTTCATCTTAGGATAGAGATATTGGTGGGAGGGGCGAGGGGTGTCCCCATCCCAGAGATTTATTACCTGTCTAACAGGGAACTTGCCCCTTCCTGTCTGCACTGAACTCCAGAATGTTCACTACGTGGGGAAAATTGGTAATCACACAGTCTCAACGCTCATAACTGAGGTCTGTGTGGACAGTCCCTAGATATGGTTTGAACTACTTGGTAGCGAGAGAACCAGCACAAGTGTGTTAAAATCCTGGGTACATATAAAACGGGTTCTGATCCGGCTATTGCTTTTCTGCTTGGTGCTCCTTTGGCCACTGATCTCTGTACTTGGTCCTTGAATGTGCTGGTCCACTCCAGAAATATTAGAGAAACATTAAAATGGGTTTCTCACATGACTCTGGCTCACTGGTTAGAAAATGTACCGTTACGATAAAATCCAGATAAAAATCACAAAAATTTTTACGCAGCTCCAAATGCTCTTCACTTTTGAAATTATGTAACAAGTTGCGTTTAAGTTGAATGACAGCGATCCTCGCATTGTTCTGTAAAACAGCAAGCCAGCGCTGAGTATTTTCACAAAACATCAGCCCACAGTCAAAAGACTTGCAATTCTAATAATCATAGTAATAATTTGTACTTTATTGATCCCTGTGGGGAAATTCTCTTTTTGCCTCCCCCCCAACTCTTTTTGCTCTCTGTAGGTGACAGCAAATTGGCTGCAAAGTTCAGCCACCCATAGCAGAGCCCAGGGAGCTGGGGGGGTTGAGGGCCTTGCTCAAGGACCTGCAGATGTGCTAAGGCTGGGTTTGAACCGGCGACCTTGTGATTACAGGCACACAGGCTTAGTCCAGAGACACATACTGCCCCATGTTATGAAAATTATTATTGGTATTAAGATAGAAGGCTCTTAAAAATCATGATGATTGTTGTGTCTTCACTTAGTATAGAAGGTACCAACCTTTCCACCCTCAGCTATCTACATTATGCCTTGTGCTGACCCATGCTTGAGTTCCCAGTGTCCCTGATTAGATAAACAGTTGTTTAAAATACATTAGTGGATGTGTATTAGGCCAGCCAGTAGTAGACTCTCATTTCCTAGGGAACATTTGGCTGCAGTCAGTGACAGCTGTCTCTTTGGAGACAGGAAACAGACCCTATGTCTTATAAACCCGATTGGGCTCATTTTCTATGCCTCCATTGTTCTGGAGTCCTTTTGTCTTCATTATCCCCGCTGTGCTGCTCTCTGCTGTCCGGTTTGCCTTCTCTGTTCAAAGTTATGTGACTCTGGATTACAGCCAGAGCAGTTCTGGAAACACTTGCTCATTGTCGATGAAGCTGAATTCAGATTGGTCGCGATGATGCATTGGATCTGTTAGGAAAACACTGCAGTGTTAACAAGAATAATCTGTTGTCTCTTCACTTACGAGAAATAATATTGGAACCCTGCATCTGTCCATCTTTCAGCTGCTTCTGCAGTACAAGGAGGAGGGGGTTATACATAGGGATCACGGCAGGGCAAGATTTTGAGTGGAATGCCAGTCCATTGCGAGAGACCTGCATACTAACACAATACGGACAATTTAGAGACGCCTAACACACCTATGAGGAGAATAATGCAAACTACACACATGCATAGCGAGTGAGGGAAAGACTGAAACCTCCCAAACATGGAGGTGTATATATTATTTACACCAGGGACCTTCAAATCTGGACCTCAGTTCCAAATCCAGGCCTTGTTTTCAGTTCTGCCAGGTAGTTAGTTGAATAATTACTGATTCTGATTGGCTGGAGGATTCACACCTGGCTCACAAGTGAAAGAAGGCTGGAAAACCAGCATGGCTCGGACCTTGAGGACCATGATTTGGTTAGTAAATCTTTCTGGTACGTTTTTTTTTTTTTTTTGCCTCAGACACATATTTCCTCCAAGAATACTGGCAGTGCTGGAAATTAAGCTTGCTCCTTGCTTCCTGAGGTCATTAACATAGATGAAGGTCAACTACAAAACAAAAGCTGAACAGTAGCAGGGCTACCAGCTCCAACGCATCTGGTGTGACACACGCTTTCAGACTCTCACGCAGGAAATCTTGAACTAGCCTGGCGGCTAATGGCAAAAAAAATACTAAGATCCAGCCCTCAGTACCTCACAAAAAAAGCGGTACTCTTCCCTCTTTCATTCTCTGTTGCTAAAGTAAGATACTTGAGGACAAACCAGCTCCTCTGTGTCATTATCCTGGATGTACATCAGATACAAATGACAGAACATTTTTTTTCTACTGTGGCATTTTTTTCTATGGCCTTTTTTTCCTGAAGCGATACCTTTATCCTACTCTGCATGAGTTACTGTGTGGCTTCCAACAACCTGGAAGCACCTCGTCTTGCATCGCCAGGTTCTAAATGATACGGATCTAGAGCCCTTAAAAGCATGAAGCAAACCCTTAAGAGCTGCCGAATGTTTCTGAGATAGCGATATGCCATTCAGCCAGTCGCACCTGTACTTAGTACACCTGTTAACAATGCGTTTATGTAAGCCTAAATCAGCCTGTTTTAATGCTTGTCATATATTTATTGCATAGAGCAGATAGATTTATCACTTTTTATCTGCACAGTGAAAGCTGCCAGCCTTTTCTACGGTTTTTTGGAAACCAAGCCAGACCACATGGGATGAGCAGAGCTGCCCAGTTAAATCTGCATCTAGTGTCTGAAATGGGCCAGCGCTAGTCAATAATAAAGTGAGGAGCGATTACTTGTTTTTTTTTTACATTTCAAGCACTCGGTGTCAGTGATCCATTAAACCAGGGGTGGCCAGTCTTATCCACAAAGGGCCGGTGTGTGTGCAGGTTTTTGGGGTAACCTTTAGGTCAGCTGTTCGAACCCAGGTGTGAGGACTCCTCGACCAATCAGTCCCCTAATTAGTAATCTAATTATGGAGTTGCAGCAAAATCCAGCATACACACCAGCCCTTTTTAGATATGACCAGCCATCCCTCCTTTAAAACAAGGATGAGGCCTGAGTGTGATTGCCTGAAAGCTAGCTTAATGCTTTAATTAGAGAAGTATACATGGCAATGTGAAAAATGTATTTTAAGCAATTTCTAACTTTTTTTAAGTATTCTTATTTAATATTTTAAAAGCTGGACGTAATATTGTGTAACACGTAGTACTACTGTTAAATTTATGAGCTAATATTATTCTAATGGACACATGGGATGCTAATAAATTCGTTAAATGCGTGATTTAACACATTAACGTCGTTGAACAAAAGTAAACAGCCCTTTGCTCTCGTGGCAGTATTAGCTTGAAATGCACTGGATGTTAATGAGAATCCCATTTTGCTTAGTTTTGGGACTTTGAGACCGCGCACCTTTCCCCCCGCCGCCCAAAAAATAATGCTGCTGAAAGGAAGAGTTTCTTTTTACTGATTTCGACGGAAAACGGTATGACTACATCGTTGTATGCACGTAGATGATTATAATATAACCTGGATTTCATTTAATCTACCTTTATTAGAACGTTACATCAAATAGCTCGTGAACTGGTCTGCAAAAAAATCCAATTATACATACGTAGGTTAATTCTCGGGAATTGAGGTTTGTTGTGCTTTAAAACCGCACTTCCTGGTGGCACTGAATTCTCTCGATTAAGTAAAAAAGAGGAGAACAAAAAAATAGCCAAAACATTATGCTACTTAAGCAGTCTAGGAAGGTAATTATACCAGTTGGCATTTACTGCGCGAGTTTTTGTCCAAGAACGAAACGAGCGAACTAATGATTCTTAAAATGACCGTATGCTGCTAAAATTGTACAGGTAGATGTAAATTTGGTAATCATTACTGGTGTATAAAATGTACCTTTTAATAGTGGTATTTCCTCTTTAGTTGTATTGATTTTATTCGTCTCTGAAGTGTTGCTTTCATGTATTTAATGGTCCCTCCATGACCTTGCACCTGAAGACCCATGAAGGCGAGGGAACTGAGCCAAGCATATAGGGAATCTACTGCAACATTAACTTAATTGAAAATGATTTTATGTGAATTGTTAAAGGCAGGGTGCCTCTAAAGCAAGGCTTTGGCTATTTATTAAATAGGGTTGTTTTGTGTCTAATGAATTGCATAGTGTGCTGACACTGGGGGCGGGGGGGTTCTTACACGTGTCTGGTGCTGGTATTTCGTCCATGTAAAGAATGTGTTTCGGCTTTTGCCTTTTAAATCCACTACAGATGTGTCCGCTTACTGGATGTTGTGACTAATACGCAATGATAATGCCGGTCGCTTTCTGCAGTTTTTCTTTTGGGTGATTGATCTGACCTGTTGTGTTAAATCAGTTCCAGTCTTCTTCAGAACAGAATAAAAAAAGTATTTCCATGCCGTAAAATTGACCTGTACTCACCCTGCTGAAATGATTTGTCTGTTTCTGGCCTGGAGCATTTGCCAGCTGGACTGTTAAAAAATGTTATAATAAATGGCATGTTTAATCTTAGCTGGGTCAGATTTTTATTTTCTTTAAATGGGATGGAAACTGAATAATTTGAAATAATGCGTTTGTATGTGCATAGTTGCCATATTCTAAATTAATATGTGGATCTTTCTCAAAGACTGTAGTAGATGTGATTTTTCAAGTGGCATCCTCAGTATGGAACACACAGACTAGGGTGACATTTGGTTGTGTATTTCCAACTGACTGTAGCACAGCAATTGGTGAAACTATAAGCATTTTAAAACAGATCATGTTAAGGTACCGAGGCAGAAGCTGTGAGTTCAGCAATAACAGCTGGTCCTGAACAGGTTATAATAAATATTGTTTGGTATACTGAAGGAAGCCATCGTTAATCCACCTTTAGCAATTAGCTGTAACTGAATTTGAGTACCAGCCCAATACAAACACTGCTGTCACCTGGAATAGAGATGCAGTGATGTAATTAACTGTACACCTGTTTTGGTTTTGTCTGTCTTTTCATTGCTTGGATGTTGCCGGAACAGGTGTACTGGTACGTACTCATAACTATAAGTATCGTCCTCATCCCAGATCTTTTGTATCTCAAGATAAACATGGCATCCCCTTAGGTAGCCAGATTATCTACCGCAAGCATGCACCTGTAATTTGGTTGGTTAAATATGCTTTATTCACACCAGGTGGTCAGCGAAAATGCATTAAATCACAGCTAAACACAAGAAACCTGTGTACGATATTGAGAGTCCGTGGTGTGATAAATAGAGAATGTGTTCTTTTTGACATGAACTTTAAATCTATTATAAAACTATGTCTAATCTTTAAAAGTAGGGGGTTTAGACTAAACTTCTGTATTTGTATTAACAAACGTAGGAGATTAACCTTGAAAACTGGACAAATTCACACAGGTAGATAACGGATGTCAGAATAGCAGCCTTTTAAATGTACTCACTCCTTTAGAAGTAGTGCAATATAAAGTATGTGGTAAACTAAGGGTATTATCACTATAAGCAGAAGATCATTATAACCATTTTTTCCCCCTTTTCTTTATGTGTCAGGCAGATTACTAATTGACATGTGTATATTGCATAAATATAAAGTAATAAAACGGACATTTACAGAAATTACATTATTTACAATGCAGAATTTTATTGACTTTCTTAATATAGCATGGCTGTATCAAACATTTTTCAAATTACTGTACTAATTAATGCTAATTCAAATACACTTCCCCATGTTTCCATATCATTCATGGCTTTCGGTTCATTGTTGCTGGTTGTGGGCTTCCTTTAAGGAGTAACATAAAGAACAACTTGGTGTCAGTCCGACTCTCGTTGTTTTCATTCGCCACTGTCGCGATTCCTTGGTCTGCGCTTCAATACAGTACAATGTTATACATAAAATATAGTTCATTGCAGTTTCGCCATTGTATCTTGTTGGTTCGTTTTTAGCAGTTTATCATAAGCTTCTATACTTGTCATTGAGAGAAAATGACTTTTCCATCATGTTTTCTGTGCAGGCAGCATTAACCTCAGGTAGCTAGCCTTAAGAGACAGTCACCGTATGGCAAAGTAGGCTTATCAAAGTAAAGTTTTGTTTTTTAAAGAAAAAGAATTAGCATAGTTTTATTTTTTCTGTATGTTGTCATATACTGTATAAAAAGAGCCAAATGAACACTGTAGGTGGGCTACTTGATTACTATAAGCAAATTATTTAAACAGTATTTGTATGGGAATGGTTCTATCTGGAGCATTTCGGTCTTTATAAGCGGTTGATCACTATAACCGTGATCACTATAAGCAGGTTCCACTGTGTGCCTATTCTATATCATGTATCTCTTCCTACTAGGTACTGTATGATTGACGCAACCCTGCTAACGAGGTCAACTATGTCTAAAATTGATTTGTTTTTCATTCCCTCTGAGAAGCTTTCAAAACATTACTAATCTGAAACCACAATAGTCATGTGGCCATGTCTGGTGCTTTGCATCTTAAACCTTGAATAATTGTTTAACATTGTAGTATTTTAGTCTTATTTGGAGTGGGCCTGCATGTGAGACAGATTTTGGATATATTGAAGGCTTAATTAAAAGTTTAAACCTACTGTAGATATCACACAAATGGCCCTTTATACTATAGTAATACTACTGTTTGTGTGACAAGGAGATACAAACCTAAGTTGGAGAACTTTCCTGGTTTTCAAGCATAGTTTTTTTTTATTGTTATTAAAGATGTTGGTAAGTTTTGAAAGTTGTGTACTCTGTATACTTGCCATGCTTTGGATTTTGTTGTATTCATTTGGGTGAATGTCTGCTGATCTCTGGGAACATTTTGCTGAGGAAATTAAAGGACACCATGAAGTAATTCACGACCAGTTTAGATAAACTGTGCTGTGAAGTTTTGTATTTTTTCTGGAGGCTTGTGAACATAGAGACTGCATGTTTGAGTGGAGAAGCATTTAAGCTTCTCATCAAGGGTACAAATGTATAAATGCATTTTTTTGCACCACTACGAACTACCAGCATTTTCTTCAAAAGATATTAGAGCAAAGTCTCCCTCCAGAACTGCATGTCTGTAGCAGCTGCTTTGAGTGGATGTTTTTCTGTCATGCTCCTAAAAGTTACTGTGCTCCTGAATTGGTCTCAAAGGTGTTCTTAGGGTATATTTGGAATGTAGTGACAAATTTGTATTTGCTAATCAACAGGATGAATTTGCACCCCCTTCTGGAGGCTGTGACAGTTTAACCTGTCTGATAAACATGCAGATATTTACTTTGGATCACAGAGTCAAGTTGAACACAATGTGCAGATTAAAGTCCTAAATCTCCCCTGGCAGGGTCTCCTGTTTTGAACTTGCTCTGGGAATGTTTGGATTATAAAATCTTTTAATGTTGTCTTGCGATTCTGTTCCATCTATCAGCAAGATAGAAAAAAATAATGCATCTGTAGCACTGAAAAGTAATCAGAGCAGAGATTTAGGCCTATGTTTGCGACAGTGTGATATTGTGATGTTTTTCTGAGACTTGTGCTTGTTGGATTACTTGTTGGCATGTTGGGTTGGTTTCCCCTTTACTGTATATGAGTTGCCATATCCACCATTTCATAGAAAATACTGATGAATGGCATTTTCTTCCTTGACTGTTATGTAGTAGCAGTGCCAGAATTATTTATTATAATGCTAACAATACTATAAATATCAGTGCTAGTAGTGTTTCCTGGTAGAGTGGATTGTTTTCTGTAATATGCATCTGACTAGCATAAAAAGAATGGCTAAGCATCTGAAATATCAACCCAGAAATTCTGCATGTCCCTGGAGTATTTTGATGATTGTGGGAAATATTTAAGGGGTGGGGGATGAACCTAGAGTGACTTGTGTAAAATGGTATTTGCACTCTGGTACAGCTGGACAGGTCAATAGGGCCATTCTGTGAACAGCCAGATCCGCTGGAGCCGAAATGATTCGCAGCCTGCTGTTATCTTCAGCCCTCCAGGACAGTAGTGTATGTCGTATTTGTTTGCCGATCTTTTTCCCCAGCAGAGCAAATGCATCTGTTCCCCTTCAAGCACGCTGTGCCTTGCTGAAAAGTGGTTTCAGGCTCTCGCAATGTGTGTGTCGCTAGATGGAATTTTATTGAAATTTTGTGTAAGGCTTTTGTTTAAACAAAGTAATTTCCATGGTACCCGAACTTCCAGATAACATTATTTCAAACAGTTTTACTGCAAGGCCGCAGTTTCGCTTGACATTCACACTTGACCTGCCAATCTATGATTTCTTATAAATTTCCACAGTAATGTAAATAGGATAATGTGCAAAATCCCTGCCTTAATCTGTTTTTTAGGGATTAACATCAAAATGATTTAGTAGCAAGAATCTTTTCTCTTGTAGACTTTGCAAATATATGACAAGAAACACTGGTTTGTTTGACACATAACTTTGCTTATGGTGAAATTGAATTTTAGATTACTGTCTAATTTTATACATCTCTTCCCCAATAATAATTAGTGTAGCAGGGATAGTGAGCAGGTTATAACATCCCATTTTGCTGTTTCTTTGCACATTTCCCCCATTCTTATATAGATAATAGAATTCTAGTCAGGCATGGTTAACTTATTTTATGGGTAATAACATGGTGCTGGAAACCGGCTACAGAACAAGATATTACCTACGCCATTTTGTTTCACCTCTGGCACACAATTGTGGTCGGGTTTGTTACCATGGTGAACCAAGGTATGTTATCAAATAGATATAGCCTTGTGCTGGCTGTCACCCAGGCTGGCTGAAGTAGTACAAAGTACCCTAAATTTGCTGCTAGTTTTCAGCCCCTGAAACATGCAGTTGCTGGCAGTGTATTCATGTCTTGAACTTTCATCACAGATCTGTTGCCATGGTACCAACTCGGGCTCAAAGGAGACCTGCGTTAGCTGCCGCCGCACACTCCTTGTGTTCCTTCTGTGTGAAAAGGGTCAACTGACTTAAGCCCCTCCCATTTTTAGCCCCTCCCTCAGGAGATCCACCAAGAGCAGAGCTCCGACTCCCCCAGCCAGTGCACAGACTTCAGGAAGCCCAAGAGCTCCTCAGCGGCTCCCGGGGCTTCCGCCGGTCGCCATGGAGCAGAAGGAGAACATGACTGACAGGGACTTGACCCTGACTGTGGTCCTTCCAGGAGGTGTTGAGAGGACCACTGTGGTACATGGCAGGTGAGCCTAGTGAATGGCAATTAATTATGTGCCTTTGTTTCCTTGATGCCTTCAGCAGTTTGCTGTCTTTCCTAATTCTGTGTAGATAGGCGTTTGTTTATTTTTCCTTGGTCAATGAATAGTAGGAAAGTAGTTGATGAATACCTTGAACGATTGAACTGTAAGCAGCAGAGAGCTGATCCGTGATGGGGATGTATTAGCATCTCTGTTGAAACCTCCCACCTCCCCACACACACACACACACACACACACACAGTAACCCTTTTACCACTGGCTTCAATATAGCTGCTTTTGCACTCAAAGATGACATTAAAGCTTTATTACAATGATGCCCCAAACCCTCTAGTAACAGACCTGATGGTAAACATTTTAATAAAGGGTGTTACTGTCCTTGGCTTTCTTTGCCATAATTGAAATGAGGTTTAATATACAAGGCTTTAGTTCTAAATTCTGTTGCTCATATGAATATTTTTCAAGAACTGCAGGAGCATATAAAATGGGACATCCTGGTTCTGAAATGCTGTAGTTAATCATACATCCTCTGGTTCATGAGTTGGACACATCATCAGAGTTGTTTCCTGGAGTCATTGGATGTATCGGGACCCTCTTCCAGACCCAAAACGCTGTACAAATTCCTTAGCTGAAATTGGTTTTCATGCAAATTTGGGGTTTATTTTCCATTTTTGATACGTGACCCACCGATTATAAAATAGAAAACTGCCTTACTTTTGGCTTATTGCATTATTTGCATTCTTTGCATGCTTTTGGTTTGTTTTGTTTTAATAGCTGTAAGCTATGAAAGATATTTCATAATTATATAAAAAAACTGCAGTACCTTTCAAATGAATTGAATCTAAATCCTAGGTATGACCACTTTCATTACTAGTGTTTGGCTCCTTGTCCATCCTTTCCTCCCAACCTTGTGGATGCATTCTATTATTGTTTTATTATTGTCTTCATATTGGCTGCTTAGCTTGTGTTGCCGGGCGTCTCTGGTCCCTTATTGGTCCTGTATGAGTGGTTATTGCATCTGTTCTCTCCTACTGTTTGTCTCTCGGGTTTCTGTCCATGACTGGATTGCATGAGTGCCATTCAGTGAACTTCTCTACAAAGAAACCCTCCACCCATCTTTTCCCCTAATCTGTAGTAGGTTATGGTTATCGTAGTTGTCTTCATGAGTTTTTCTAACTGGAGTTTGTTCCTTTTTCAGCAAGCCCATGATGGACCTCTTGGTCATGCTTTGTGCCAAGTACCGTCTGAATCCCTCTAGCCACACCGTAGAGCTGATCTCCACCAACCAGAATCGCATCAAGTTCAAGCCCAACACTCTCATAGGAGCCCTGGAGGCCGAAAAGATCTTGCTGAAGCCCAAAGGAGCCGATAAGAATAAGGCGATGGGTCCTCAGGTCCCAGAGGTTAAGTAGGGCTGTCACAAGCCTCAAACCTTAAAAGCACACTTTGGTCCTGTCTTGTATGTCCCATGTAGCGGTATTGTTAGAATATTATATTTAATCTAGCGTAGGATGCTCGAAGGAGCTCACCTCATTTGTGGGTTTGCTTCTTTTGTACAATTATAAATCTGTACACCGGTATCAGAATAAGTTAGTCCACAGTGGAGACCGGCAAATACTATAGCTCCTTTGTCCTTTGCTGCATTCTTTGGGAAGAAGCACATGCCCTCCACCCTAATCCCCCCAGTCACTCAATACTTTATCTCCTGCCAGCTTGAAATCTGCTCCAAAACAGCTGTTAATGCCTACAGGTGCAGCATTTTTAATGCTCTCGTGGAATCAATAAAGGAAGTTTCACATTGTAACACCCCCCCCCCCCCCCCCCCCCCAATGCAGGCTACGGTTCGGCTGATAATAAACTACAAGAGGGCACAGAAGACCATTCTGAGGGTGAACCCTCAAGTTCCCTTAAAGGAGCTCCTGCCGTCCATTTGTGAGAAGTGTGAATGTGAGAGCCAAGCAACAGTTCTGCTGAGGGACGTGCTGTCGGCGGAGCCCCTGGACTTGAGTAAATCCCTGAACGACTTTGGCCTGAGGGAGGTGTACGCCAAGGAGTCAAAAGGTGCCAGCCACTCATTCATCTGCTCCCTTTAGTTCACTATTGACTATAAAAACCTGGCACATGAGGCCGATTAACCTATTTCTGGAAAGGCATATTTTAGTTGGTTTCTTCAGTCCAGAGCACTTCAAATAAGGACCTCGCGTCCAAATCCTGGCTTTGTTTTCTCTTTTCCCCAATTAGTTTAATAATTACTGATTCTGATTGGCTAGAGGTTTCTCACCTGGCTCACAGATAAAGGAAGGCTGGAAAATCAGCAGTGGGTATTGAGGACCGTGATTTGATTTGATTTGATTTAATAGCCCTGCTTCAATCCATATTGAGTCTCATGGAGCCCTGGCTGGATTCTGTGTGCATTGGTTTGTTCTCATCCATTTAAAGGATTAAACGATGCTCCCCTTACCAGGAATAGATAGCATGCTGCCTCAGTAGGTAACACTGCAGAGTCTTACCTCCAGAGCAGTGCACTTTGCATGCTCTCCCTCTGTCTGCACCGGTTTTCCTCCCATAGTCCAATAATGTGAAATTGCCAGTTATATATGCTTGTGGTTGTTTAAGTGCATGAGCCACACGCTGAGCTGGCCTCCTGTCCACGGTGCTTCCCTATCTTACCTTCTGTACTCCAGACTAACCCTGACCTCATACTGGACAAGCATTGGGAAGATGGATGGATGGATGCATTATGCGTATTGATATGATGTGATTCAGGATCAGTTTGATTGGCCAAGTACTGTATGTTCACACATAGGGTATTTGTCTCCGGTTCTCAAAGGTTCTCATAAATACAGTAGGTGCATGCATAGTTTAGAGAAGATATAATGATGACATACGGTTTGATATATACAATGTCCATTTGTGGATGGCAAATGTTTAAAGTGCAGGAGTGCAAACCAGTCTAAGGAATGTTGGAGCAAATGCAATCACTGCATATTGTACAGCGGTACATAATACAATGAATAAAGGACGGTCTATTGAAAGAAGAGTAGCCAATTGTTTTAAATGTTGTTTTGTTGAAAAATGAAGGCAGTTTCAAAGTTTTCAAATGAGATGTTCGATGAGCTATTGATACTCATCCAAACTGCCACAACTAGTTCATTACATTCACCTGTTCACCTAAAATAGCTTGGATTTCTCTTGAATTCAGATTCACAGTCATGGCTTATATATGCCTTTCTGGCTGACAGCACGATTTAACTGCATTATGAATTTAAAGAATGATGCAAGTTAGACTGATTTAATAATTCACTGATTGTAATCTGATAATAGGAACTAAATAGGATCCATATTTAATTGCAGTGACACCATGTTTTGCAGTTTAGTGTTAAGTTGTCAGTCTGTGTATTATCTCTATTCTTCTGTGAAAGTGGGTAGAAATCTATGAATAAATACTCCTCTGGAAACTGTATAGTGCATAATTCATATATATGGCGTATGGGAGTACAGTACAGGCTTTGTCTTTGAGTGGAATGAGTTTAAAAAATGTTCCCAGACATTATAGCCTGGAACTGATTAAATTCCCACTTCTTTAGTTTCCTCTGTCCTCAAGTTCCGTGTTTTTTAATTTAAAATTCTTTACTAATGAGTACAGATCTGTCAAACGCTGCCATCTGATTCAGTCGAAATCAAGTGTCGCTTCTCTTACTGCAGTGTCTCCTTTCTAACCCTAATATTAGATAGATGAGCTTCACTCTGCTCTCTCTCTCTTTTACAAGTTGTTAATAAGCAGTTCGTGGTCTCTGCTGTTCTTTGCACCCTGTAATCCCAGGCACAGAATCCCAGTTTGCTGGTTACGCTAAATGACCAGCCTGTAATTTTTCTCGCCACACCCTGTCGATTTCCCAACATGATTTATGTATATATTTATCTGGCTTGATCTGCCTACCCCTCCCCACTAAAGAAATATCAATTTGACAAATACATAGACGGATATTTATGAGATCGATGGATAAAACCATTGTTATTGGGGGTTAATTATTACTAGACTATTTTGGAAGCATTAGAATGGTCTATGGCAGCGGTCCTCGGTGACCCCCAGACAATCCTTGTTTTTGCTCCCTACTTAGACTGTCTGGAGGTCAGACACTGAGGCTGCAGACAGTAGCTGGTGTGATTGTACTAGGCTGGTACAGTATAAGCAGGATTGTGATATTAGCTTGACAGCTCAGTGTTTTTCTACAGTGCACATTGATATTGCCTGTTATTCTTGTTGCTATTGTAGCTGCTAGCTACTGTACTATACTGTACATAAAAGTACATTGTGGGCAGCAGATGTAATGTTTTTGACCAAAACTGATTTGCTTTTGATATGTTAACAGGTAACAATGCAAGTAAAGACTGTCTGATCCTTCAAGGTAATTACTAATGTACCCCTGCAACTTTTTCGTTTGTCTGTGATATATATTTACGGGGTGGCATGGTGGTGCAGTGGTTAGCACTGTTACCTCACACCTCTGGGACCCATGTTCGAATCTCCGCCTGGGTTACATGTGTCTGGAGTTTGTATGTTCTCCCCATGTCGTCGTGGGGTTTCCTCCAGGTACTCCGGTTTCCCCCGACAGTCCAAAAACATGCTGAGGCTAATTGGACTTGCTAAATTGCCCGTATTAATGCATGTGAGAGTGAATGGTGTGTGAGTGTGCCCTGCGATGGGCTGGCCCCCCATCCTGGGTTGTTCCCAGCCTCGTGCCCATTGCTTCCGGGATAGGCTCCGGACCTCCCGCGACCCAGTAGGATAAGCGGTTTGGAAAATGGATGGATGGATGGATATATATATATACCTCAGTTGCATGTTTATACAAATGTGTGTACGATACCCTTAATGTGTCTTTTCTCTCTCTATTGCCAATCCTGACTGAGTATTTCCTTACGTTTTTAGAAAGAAATTATAGTCCACAAAGCAAAGGTAACATGCCAAAAGAGAAGGAAAACAAAGGATTGTTCAGAATGTTTAGAAGAAGCAAGAAGAGGCTTGAACGGGTATGTGTGACAGAACCGCTCCGCGGGGTCGCATTTGTGCTCAGGGCGTTGAGGGGGGCGCGTTGAGCATCTTCCACTTCCTGTCATTTAAAGACCACCGCAGCCAGTGCGCCGGCCTCCCCCATGGTGAGCAAGCAGTCCCCCACCATGACGAGCACCAGCGGCCCAGCATACACCTCCAACACCATGCCCGCCGACGTGCCGAAAAAGAGGCGGGCCCCACTACCGCCCATGATGATGTCACAGAGTGTCCCGTCTGGCCTTGATAGTCACCGGGTAGAGGCCCTGTCTGACGATTCCCAGGTAGCCGCTCTGAGCTGTCATTGGCTGATTCTCTCCCTGTGACCTGGGGAATTATGGGAAGGTGGCACTGTCGCCTCAGACCTCCTGGGTTGCAGGTTGTCCCTTTCATGTGTGAGTTTCCCCTGAAAATCCTGGTTTAATCTCCTCCTCCAGATATGTGCGTTTAACGTGTGTTTGTGTCCTGTTCTTCTGATCTTTACATTTTCCGGTTAGATTTCCCCACAATGTGATTAAAAAGCCTATAACTCACCTACCTTGCGCTAACTTTTTTTGGTCCCGACAAGGGTAGCCTACTTTTATTTTATTAAAAAATCTGAGTGCAAATCAAACAACTAAAAATCCCAAAAGATTTGTATTTTGTTTGGTTACTTAAGGTTAGGGCTGGGTAGGGGTCAAGGTTGTGATTGTTGGGATTTGGGTTAAGCCCATATAAATGAATGGAGAGTCCCCACAAAGATATGAATACATGACCTATGCGCATGTCCAGTGATGAGCTGATGTCTTATCAATGGGGTTTCTGTTCCTTGTGTCCTCTGTTGTCTGGGATCGGCGCTATGCTCACTGCGACCCTGTACTAGCTAAGCGCTTGGAGGGATGGATGGATGAAAGGAATGTTCAAGTGTTCAGATTGTGTAGATGAGACAACTTTGATTCATGTACACTAGTCAGTACTGGGCCTTTATGTGTTTACTTTTTAAAAAATATTTTCTTTTATTTTCAGCAAAAGCTTCTAGGAAAAATCAGTTTTTACTCTTTCCCTTCAGACAGCCTTCCTGTACAATTAGCTGTTCTGAATAACATATGACCTCTCCGCATCGGTGCTGTACAGAGGTAAATAGTTCAGATGCAGAAAGTAAAAATCCAGACCAAGATTTTGTTTCAGCCAACCAGTTCAGTACCCTGTGACTCTTTATGAGTAGCTGGTTGGTTGAAACTAAATCTTGGTCTGGATTTTTACTCTCTGGACCTGAACTATCCAACTCTGTTGCTATAGCAACTAGCACAGTTTCACCCACCTACATAAACCATATACTTGAAGCCATGCCCCTAGTTGAATTTTCTTGGGGTTCTGGAAGTCATTTTAGTGCTTGAAAAGACATTTACCTCTGTTTAGAAGTGTCATAATTTTTTGGAATTAACTGTTTATAGGATCAGCATAAAACGTATATCGTTAATAATTAATACTTTTTTTTGTTGCGTAGATGCTGTCTGGGTCGAGTTGCTCAGGCTCCCCTGAAACTTCCACGAAGAGGATCAAGAGGAAGGCGCCGCAGCCACCATGCACGGCCGCCCCGGGAAGCCCTCGGCAGGACGACAGCGTAAATGGTTCGTGCTGATTGGTTTCCCCTCTGTCATGTGACTTAGCTTTTACAAAGCAGATCCTACAGCCTTGTGAAGATAAGTTTGCATATGGAAGCCAAGAAACCACCACCAAAGTTTCTACACAATGACAGACCTTAAAGCTGGCTTTTATCTGCCTAATGCCGTACTCTCTGAAGAGACAAATTTGTGTGCCTCTTCTGCCCCCTAGTGGTCAATGTGAACTTTTTTGTTTAATAATTCTGGCCAGGCTTCCAACCCAGACCCTTTTCTGAGTAAATTTTTCCAATTGAACCAGTCGATACAAGGTAATCGCATTTGCTCTTGTTCTGGTCATATTTTTCCGTAATGTTTCGATTGTTAAGCAAACATAAAAATGGAGTGTGATCTCTGAGGTCTAGCTACAGAGGTATCAAGCTGTTTTTCCACATCTTCTGAAGTGTGATTAGTTTGTCTGCTTTCTCGCTTATATATATATTCACGTTAAACGCACCACAGACCAGACAAGAAAATTATAGGTTGTACCTTTTTTTTTGTTAAAGCCGTTTCCTATTTTAACGAGCACAGCAGGAGTATAAGTGCAGCATTTGGTCTTGATCTCCTTTCATTCAGTGCCAGTTCACCTTAAAAGGGCTGCCTGTGACTTCCAGGGCTTCAGCCGATGGAGACGGGCTTCTCTCGGATGGTACGGCGGTTACATAATAATTGCAGTGGATTCAGATTAAAGCTGGCTTTTATTGCTGGCTAATTATTGCAGGGGTGTTTTGGAAGAGGCGGACGCCGTCCCACCAGGCCGCTATCAGTCAGATATGGAGCGGCTGAATGGCTCCCTTTGTTTTATCCTCAGTTGTGCACTTTTAAGCTGCACTGTACACCTGTCTGTCTCGCCCTTTTATCCGTCTACAACTAAACTGGTCTTTGGGGACCCGCACACCATCCATGCTTTTGCTCCTGGGAAGAAGCAAAAATGTGGAATGTTCGGTGATCTCCGAGGACTGGGTTTGGGAACACTGGTCTACATTATCCCCTCTTAGGTCCATCTTGGTAGGTGTGCTCTACTTCCTTTTTGGACCGTATGTGCCGGGGACCCGCACAGTTGTTCATTAGCACTGTCGCTTCATGTGTAGATGGTTATGTAATGTGCACGTTTGTGCTCTCCGAGGGATGGGCATCCCATCTCGGGTGTACCTGCGCTGCCAGGGATAGACTCCAAACCCCGTGGTCACCCTGTAAGATAGATGCCCACTGCTTAGGCTATAATTAGGTTTCCCGCGCCAATGTATTTGCTCGTGAAGAATGACTTTGTTGCAGAAAAAATGAAGATGCTTTCAGAACTACATAGCTGTCGATCCTGTGCTGCTTTTTTTTCAGCATTTTTTTCCCTTCTCCCCCTAAAGGATGTTATCTGGCATTTCCTCTCCTCCAAACCACAGTCTGAAAGTCAGAGGAAGGGCATGCAGGACCATCTTGGGCCTCTCCACTCGCTGTACCATCCTCTGCTGCCGTTCTCTCATCTCTCCAAGCCCCTCCCCTCCCCCCATTCCCTCCCCATGTGGCTCTTTCCTTGTGTGTCCTTCCTCGTTAAATCCCAAACTGTTCCTGACTGCTGTAAATCACGTTTTAACAGTCTAATCACACAGTCACTAGCGGTAAATGCCGTAATTGTTTCTAATCTCATTCTTTTGCATCACACTGTAATGACAGAGTTGGTCATTAAGGTTTAATAACTGTTGCCATGCCACTGATTTTTATTTATTTATTGGGGAGAGAAGGTTTCCCCTTGCATAGAAATCAGAGCACAGTTCACATTAGATTTTGCTTGTTTTCTTCAACAGGGGTCCAGTAGCACAAATTTTAAAGCAGGAACAGTAAACAAGTTTAGTCTTGCCAATATGACTTCTGGGTTAAGAAGGGAAGCAAATCAGTTTTCCTGAAGCACTGAAGAATGTAGATGAATGTACTAATCGCTTTTGTCCTGCTGTGCATTTGCGCCCGATGAGGCATGTAGGAATATGAGAGAGGATGAGGCCGGACTCAATCCATCCGATATCTGAGCTCAGTGATCGTGACCTTTGGAGATCTTCCAGAGCGTTCCGTCACAGAGGTGTCACATGGCACAGTGGATTTGATTAATACCCTCGCTCACTTTTTCCTTAGAGGAGAAGGTGCTGGCTAACATGGTTATAACTGTGCCTCTTTTGGCGAGGGGGAAATGAGGTAAAATCTGGTAGGTGGTTGATTATTGTGAAATCTTCGAATACCTTGGAAGGTGGGTTATCATTTGCCGCCCCCCCCCCCCCCCCCCCCCCATCCCAGTCTTAGATTGCATGCTCATGTGTGGTCATACTCCTAAATGTTAATTTCTTATCACGTACTGTAATCACGTAATCATCAAATCACTGGCTTTTTTGTTCCTTGTCTCTGCCTCATATCTTATGCATTTCTCTGTCTCGGTGTGTTTTACGCTTTTCAGTTAATACTGCTGTGTGCATGCCGTAATTTCTCTTTACAGCATTTTAAATTTGTTTGGATTTAATAAAGAATTCAGATCACCCCCAAAGGCTGTTTGTGATCTTTCCATTTTTTTTTTTGCTTTTATACTAAATTGGCTGCAACATCGCCTTTTCACTCCCAGTACTTTAACACATCTGGACAAACATATATCTTACATGGATGCCCATAGCAAACACACAACTGTCACTATACTGAGTTCCCTTCAAACTTTTTTTTTTTAAGGCATCTGTTAAAGGTAGCTATCAGGTAGCTACAGGGGAAAAAAATTAACCAGGGATTCGTAAGTGTAATTCACGATCGTTTTCAGCATTTGACAGTTTAAGAACTGTGTCCCCGTAAGCATATTCTGAGTAGGAAGGCTGAGAAATGCCCTCTCCTCCTGCTGGATTATGTAATGGGTTTATGTTCCTCGGAGAATGTCTCCCTTTCTCCGATGCGAAAACTCGTTCCCCTACAGACGGTGTGGGTGTTCTGCCCTGTGGCGACAAGCCTTGCTGAAGGAGAAAAGGCAGCTTGCGGCAGTACAGTAGCTGTACATACTTTCAAACGATCTGAATTGTCCTTAGTCCCCAAAGTGGTATTTTTATATTCACTTATAATTTTGTCGTTTTCCTATATTTCATACCTGAATGTATATTAAAAATGTCTTTTTTTTTCCCGCACCTGTTCAACGCCTAGGAAGAACAATTTCCCAAAGCACCCTGGAGGAAATCCACGAGCTGGACGAGATGCTCTCCCCTCCGATCCGGAGCTCCAGCCCCGTTTCTGGCCTCCCTGCTGCCTCGGTGGATTGTGGGAAAGCAGACCTCTCCTCTGATTCTGCTGACTGCGACATGCGGAGCTCCCTGCAGTCTCTGCACACGGGGGAAGATCATTCGGGTGATCTTTCCTCAGATGGCAAGTACGAACTCCTGATAAGGAAGCTCGACGTGGTGACTTGCCATAGCTGAGATGAAAATCCCCGCCTTAGTTCTATGTGATGGCAAATGGTGGTTGATATATATATTTTTCATGTCTTGGGGAATGGATGGCTTTATATCAGTACATTTAAAGAGCTTGAATATCATATTTTGGAAAATCTTTTAACTCTCTTTTGACAGACTGGTTGGGGAGTCTGGGACCAGCCAGCATTGTGCGGAACAAACACTGAATACTGAAGAGGCTGATATTCCCCAAATGGGATGCACAGGTGTCTGGACACTTCAGTATTGCGGAAAGCTAAGCTCAAATGATTTCACATGATTTTATACCTAAATACATTAAAAAGAAACCTGCATTTATTTCTTTACATAACATCTCTTACTAGAGACACTTTGTTTGAAAGCATCCACATGATTCTGGCTAATTGTTGTTTCTTCATTTGTTTGAGGTAAATGTTTCTTGGCTCTGTTCAGTCATGCACTTTTGTTGGTGTTTAATTTCTGCAGAGACCCAGGCAAGCCTGGCCGAACAAAGAAACATTCAGATTAGCCTCTCTTCTGAGAACGGGCTGGTCCCACATGAGGATGGAGAGCAGAGTCCGGCCAGACTGCATAATGATCAACAACCTCGAACCCAGAGCTCTACTCCCCCAAAACAAGAACGTGGGGCCCAGGATTCAGGGGCTTCTGACCAGCTGAATGTCAGTGCTGTCTTCTGGGACGAGCTGAAGAAAGCTGACCTAAGCGTAGATGCACACAGCGTCCACGAAGAAGAGTCTCAGATTGCATTTTCATCTACTACTGAGCCTGAAGCAGCTGAAGCAACTAAGTTGAAGAAAGACATGGCTACCTCCACGGAGGAGCTCCGCTTCTCGGATCGCTGGACTGCTCCAGCCACGAAGGGCGCTCCCATTTACGCAAAGGAACCTACTTCCAGACCCAAGCTGTCAGATGAGTTCCCGCGGGGCTACACGCCGAAAGTGGGGCTCACCACCTTCACCGTCGTCCCTCAGAAGACCCTAAAGAAGGTGAGGCTGTTTGAGGTGGAGGTCACGCTTGAGGCTCCCAGCGCAGTAGAGAAGAGAGAATCGACTGCCAGCCCCCCAGAGGCTGGAAAACATCGAATGGCACCGGGGCAGAAGCAGCTGATGGAGTCATGCGCCCCTACACCAAGCCACGATAGCTGTGAAAATAACATGAGTATGATCAACGATGGTGGTGGCCATAGCAACGTAGACTCAACTCAGCCGGACCTTGTTCCCCCTGTAGTTCCTGTAGGCGTTGGCAAGGGCTACGAACCTTCACTCACTTTTGATGGAGGCATCAAGGCTGGTCCAGCACTGCAGATCAAAGGCAAGAAAATCCCACCTGCAACAAAGCCCAAGCCAGCCTCGTTCCGCCTGCCGCAACACATACGAACACCTGGGTATCCCGTTACCTCGGCGACTGTGAGTAATGTGAGCGCCAGTCCAGACGGGGCTCCAGGGCAACAAGGAAAAAAACTGCCCCGGGAGCAGCCTGCCGAGAATTTCTCTCTTTCGTCTCCACCCTCTCGTCTTCCTGCGGAGCGTTGGGAGGAGGAGGGGGCTGGAAGAAGCCCTCAGGAAGTGGGGAAGACTCAAGAAGACCCCTCCCCTGAAATCACAAGGCGAGCGGGAGCCCTCGCTAAGCAGCCTCTCCCTGGACTGAGTCTGGAGAAGCTGAGAAGTTTTGCGGCTCCCAAACCGTACTCTCCCGCCAATCCCTCTCGGTTCGCCTTGGCCGTGTCCTCAGCAGTCAGGAGGTCCCAGTCCCTCACCCAAGGTCCCGGCACATGCGTCGGTTGCTCAAAGCCCAGTTACATACTACCTGCGCAAGATTTTAAAGAGCCATCAAGAGGCCTGGTAAGTTATGCCGTGTCTGCAAAATTTCTTCAGATCTCTTTGGCTCTACAAGAGGAAATGCAAGCCAGGCCAGAAATGTCATGCGCCTGAATCGTAACAGCAGCAAATAACAGCATCACATAAGGCTGGAAAAAAATACACATCACCATTTGAGAAATGGCTGCAGGCAGTATGAATAAGACAAATATCGGCCCTTTAGTTACTTGAAATAAAGAACCAGTCTTCAGCGGATATCCTCAGTGAGGGAGACTGGGAAAATCGCTCCCCTTTTTGTACGCTAAATATCCTGTGGACCATTGCTGAATTCTTTATGATCCAAAACAGATCTCATCTGCATAGTGTTCAATAGTCTGATTTGCAATACCTCCCAAAGTCTGTGTGCAGTTAAGTTTCATCAGTTCTCCACAGGAACGACACTAATTTAATATGGGAGTATAATTTAAGCATTGTTTGAATTTAAGCCTAACCACATAACTGTCTACATATAAACAAAGAATTTATAACTGACAAAACTTCAATGATGCACCGCCGAAAATGACACCCTCGTTTCTGTTTATCATATAGATGATGGAACATCAATCTAAAACGGGCATTTTTAAGAACAAGACTAAAACCCTTAACTTTTTTGGATTTTTTTTTTCTTTTCATTTTAAAACTGTGAAATTCGGTAATGGTAAAATCATCAAATAAAGCCATCCATTACAAGATAAGTCAGATGTATCCTTATCTGCTCATCCTGACCCATGAAAAACGCCCCTCCCACACATTTAAATGATAAAGCACTTTGGTTAGTGGTAAAATACACAAAAATCATATGAAGAATCTAGCGGTCAGTCTCTGTCCGATAAAAGCTGACTGCGTTTCCAGCTGTGGTTTATGGTGACACTGGGCCACTGACGGGTAACTTAATACATTCTGATGTTCGTTTTATTTTTTTGAAATCTGAGTCATTTATTTGTGATGATTTGCAGAACTGCCGCAAAGTTTTGGGTTTGACCAAAGAAGAAAAGTTTGCGAAAAGGGATTGGGGTCACAGTGCACTCAGTCGTTTTATAATTTAACCGAATTTTTGTATTGAAAAACATCACATCTGTGCAGCCTGTATGTCATGATGGATTTTAATTTCACTTTTGTTCCGCATGGCATTTCTGCTGGCGAATCACTGCTGACCCAGCAAGACCCCCCCCCCCCCCCCCGGGTGGTGTTTGTATGCTGCGTGTATGGGGAGTGAACATCCTCGCTATATCGGGTATATCGTACACCCTAGACGGGATGCCAGACTATTCACAGGCACATGCAATCTGGGCACAAGACATCCTGGACTAATTTTATTGTCCCTGCTCTCTATTTAGTGATTTCGTCCCAAATTTTTTGAGGGGGCTTGGATTACCCCTGCCAAATAGAATTCCTGCATGTCTTTGAACTGCTGAAGGAAACCTACATGACATGGGGAGGGCATGCAGACTCCCCACACACACATACACACACACAGTAGAGGCGTGATTCGAACCTTCAACCCTAGGGAGAACAACAGTGCTTCGTACAGAGCTGCTACACTGCCCCAGAATCAGCACGTCTCGTCTGAGCTCCCCTCTGTTTCAGGACCGCACACGCATTTCTGAGTCTCTGTTTGTGTGGCCACTTATTTTCTGCTGTATGAAGGAAATGGAGATATGGGACTCGGAGGGAGGGAGAGAGAGTGTGCCGCGAGAAGCGCTTCCCGGAGGTCAGGGATCAGGGAGCGCCTTGCCTGCGGCGCTGATGGACACCAGCAGACACGGAGAGGCACGTGGACAAGGCCCCGGCCGCGCGGGTGTAGCGGTGAGCGGGCGGCGAAAAGCAGTGAGGCACAGCTGAGGAACGTCCCAGAAAATCGCACGTTAGCTTCCAGATCTAACCATAATGTTCTGGAATATAAAGTCACCCAGAGTGCATTATCCTCCGCCCTAACCTACACACCAGGGGGATTATGCAGTTCCATTTATATACTTTAGTGTCCTTACTAATCATAGGGGAATCATGAATATGAGTGATTTGTTTAGTGGTATTAACTGCTTTATGGGTATATATACCTGCACTCGCCTGGGGTTTTGTTGAGGTTATGTAACTATGCCATGCAATAAAAACCCGAGAAAATCCCTTCTTGGAAACTTATCTGCTTGCAGAGCTGTGTTACTGCATTAAATTTAAGGTATGCTTTCTGTAGCTAGTGGCAAATGTAATTTTAACAATGAGAACAAAAATTAATTTAAAATACACGTGCGACATGAATGTTCTGGTTACTTAATTACTTTCAAGTTTTATGAAAATGACGAAAAGTTACACCTGATATCAATTTTTTTTTTTTTTTTAATCTATCCAGGAGTGTGACGGAGACTGATTGGAACTTGTAGGGACGTGACGTGGGGAGCAGCGAGTTCCGTGCTGTCACATGACTTCTGAAGATCTGCCTCGAAAAGCTACTGGCCAGGCTGTCATTGGAACCCCAGAAATCTCGCCCTGCTGAAAACGTAATACAACCAGTTTAAAAGATATCATTATATAAAGGTCATATAACCCTAATATTTTCTTTATTCTTGTACCATATTTCACAATGTTTTTATGGGATTTATAAAATTGGTTAATTTTATATTATGTATGATTTGTACATATATACAATATATACATTTAAAAGAATGGTTTAAATTATTAGTATTAAAATTAAGCTTAATTTCTGAACTAGAGAATTATAAAGATTTATAAATATGGTACTTCATTAGAAATCATTTATACTCATGACTCCATTGAGTTTTTTTATATATTGTATTTTTGTGTGTATATACAGTATATTGTATATGTTAAAAATCAAATCCTTTAAAATACACTTTTGTTGTTCAGATGCAAAGGTACTATATTACCATACCTTACACTGGGGGAAATTTTCAAATAAACATGTTAGACGCGGCTGAACTATCCAACTGTGTAAAATTAATTTTATTTAATTTGGTGATTGAACTCATATAATACAGATGCATCGGTTATAATTTCAGCTTATGATTTTAATCTGGCCACTTAACCTGTACAGGTAGGACGTCATGTCCTGAAGTTGTCAGGTCTTAGCTAATTGATGTCCCATTCACACCTCAAAAATGAGACCGATATTTGTATATGTGTGCGGAGTTTGCATGTTCTCCCCATGTCGTCGTGGGGTTTCCTCCGGGTACTCCGGTTTCCCCCCACAGTCCAAAAAGAAACATGCTGAGGCTAATTGAACTTGCTAAATTGCGCGTAGGTATGAATGTGTGAGTGAATGGTGTGCGAGTGTGCCCTGCGATGGGCTGGCCCCCCATCCTGGGTTGTTCCCTGCCTCGTGCCCATTGCTTCCGGGATAGGCTCCGGACCCCCTACGACCCAGTAGGATAAGCGGTTTGGAAAATGGATGGATGGATATATATATATTTATATTTAAGGGCCCCTGTAAAGTGTTAATCCCCCTGAATGCCACTATTGTGCCCCAGTTTGTGGCATAGTCAGTCATGCCGGTGTTACATCATCCAATCATTTCCCAGCTCGCACACACGTGTCTGCGCAGCATATGCAAGTTACAGTACTTCTAAACAATGCAATACTCAACTCATTAGCTAATTAGCAAGACATCCATGCAAGGACAGTTTCTGATCTGTAGCCGACTCTAACGTGAGGTAATTCTGACTTGTTCCTAAATTTCCCGCAATGTATTTACACTGCATGATACATTACGTATCATACATCGTAAATATTTCGCAGGAAAATCGGTCAGATTCTGGCCAGATGTATGAGTACCGTGTGGTGAGTTTAACATTTAATAATCACACAGGTTTTTAGAACTTGCTGCAAGTCCAAAAATAACAATTATATTTTAATCCAATGTGGAATTTTATCAATGATGCTTATAAATAGGCTGTAGTTGGCAGACAGTACTTTGCTGCTTTTTAATAACATATGTTCTCCATGCGTTCTTGCAACGTCAAGCAGAACTGTGAAAGTGAGACTCCCGGGCCTGCACTCCAAACGTAGGAGCGTGTGATTATGGGATGCCGAGCTAGAAATTCCATGATTGCCTCTTTAATTCCTGACCCATTGCGGACGTTGTTGCTATGCAGACGCTCACAGTGAAGATGTGTTTTTTGCTTTCGGAATCGCTAGGTGTGTTTTTACAACTGAAAGCTATATAAAATGAGTGCTGAAGAGGGCAGGCTGATATTTTTCTCCAGTGATTCTTATAAACGGGGGCATTTCATATGGTCGGGAATGGGGTCCGTGAGTATGAGGGGGCAGCCGAAATCTAGAAGGGTGCAGTTTGTGTTTCTATGGCTTGAAATAAAGTATTTCCATCCATCCAACTTCTAACTGTGTATCCAGATCAGGGTCACAGGGGGGCCTGGAGATTATCCCAGGCAGCATAGGACAGGATGCCAGTTCCACTGCTGTCCATTGCACACACTCACACATATACAGACATACTCTACGGGAAATTTAGAGACACCAGTTAGACTAACTACATGTCTTTGGGTGTCTATGTTTGTTAAAGGTTCCTGCAAGTCAGAGCTTCTTGGTAACAAATAAGTCCCATCCAGGCTCTCATTTGTTAAATAGAGCAAAGCGTGTTGTTGGAGGTATCTGTGGACCTCCATCTTTACGTATTTGGCAGAGAAAGCAGAGTTAGGCGATGCACAGAGTAACTGGGGTTAAGAGCCCTGCTCAAGGACCTGACAGTAAAATCACTTTGCTCAGACTGTGATTTGAACCGCTAACCTTCTGAGGACAGGCAGCACAGGCTAAGCCACACCCTAAACCTCCATGGTGATCCCAGGTGTTTCTGCTGACTTTCTGTCAACAGGCTGTTCCCAGGTCAGCTGGGTGTGGGTCTGTCCCAGGCCTGCCTCTCATCGGGCTGTTCCCAGGTCAGCTGGGTGTGGGTCTGTCCCATGCCTGCCTCACAGTGGGCTGTACCCAGGTCAGCTCCTTTAGTAATTGACCAGGACACATCCTATACAGAAAATGCTGGATTTGTTAAAAACGGGAACAGATGACCCATGCATGAGATGAAGTGCATGAGATGCGCACTTTAGGATGTATTAAAACATCAATTTTAATTTTCGACGTCCAGCATCATCACGTGGGACATGTGACTGGATGAACAGATGGCCTAATCGCATCATTTCCTGTCAGTGATTAGGGCAAGCGTGAAGCTAAATGCTGCATCTTTTTTTCTTTCTCCTTTTGGGATTAATAAGTAGAGGAAGAAACGGAAAGGTCACAGCCACTGGTGTGGGTGCAAATTGTGGGGACGCCTCACTTTGACCCACTTAATTCCACGTTTGTGAATCTGAGTCATGGAATATTCTGTCTCTCCGATACTGCATAATGTCTTTCTAGGATTTGCTCCGTTAGTTTGCATCAGCTGCTCCTCCTCAGTGACAAGCTTAAAGAAGAGCAAACACTGGACAGAAGAAAGGTGGATAGCATAATAATTAAATACAATGAAGAAGTTATCTAAATGATTATAACGGTAAGTAAGCAATCTGATGAGGAAGAGCTACAAACGGCAGCATGTGCTGTAGGCATCTCTGTGATGTTCGTACCAGTTGACAGGGAGCAGGTCCCCTCACTGGTTTTAACATGCATGTACGTTCCCAATCAGGTGGTTATTTGGTGAATGGATTGCACGTCATCATCAACTGGCAACCTGCATCTGAAAGAGACACTCGCAATCCGTATATCGGTAAAATGTCACATGATATTTAAGTGCCAAAAATGTACGAAATGATCAAAAGCACCAAGTGGCATTTTGCCTGCAATATTAGCAACAGTGATAGGGAACTATGCTGTAATGTAACATGAAACCCTGCCGGCCGATCTGTTGTTATTCTGCAGTGCATGAGCTGTTCAGTCATACATCCATCTTCTGGAGCCACATTCCCTGTACGGTGAGTCTGCAGCCTAGCCTGAGAAACACGAGGCATGAGGAAGGGGATACCCTGGACGGGTGCCAGTCCAGCCCACGACACGCACACACACTCACGCTATATATAATCAATTCATATTTTTTTAAAAGCTGCATGTTTACAGAATGAGGTAATGAGACTGTGACTCAGTGAGTAAGAGAGACTGCAGCTGATGTGCTTTAAGGCACTAGATTGAATCCCATCCTCGGCTGAATAGCCATACCTCAGCAAGGCTCTCAACACCTCCCCCCCCCCCCCTCCCCCCAAAAAAAAAAATCTCTTGCAGTGCTGGATAAATGGCTGACACTGCCTCTTGATTCATTCTCTGTTGTATATGAGGTGATTAATTGTCGTCGTTGATGCACCACAGCAGTGCATAGCTATTATGCAGCAGTACCTTGCTCAAGGTACCTTAGTGGTGCCTTGCTGTTCAGAGATTCAAGCCTGCAGCCATTCAATCACAATCCCTGCACTTCAATGCACTTCCCTAACCATTAGGCCACCACTGGCCTATGCAGATGTAGGTTACAAAGATCAGCATGAAAAGAAACGTTCCTGTGTACTTCTGCAAATGGCAAATAAAGCATCGTTCTCTTTCCTTCAGATTTAACAGACTGCATGTTTTCAGACTGTGGGAGGGAGTTGACCTAAGGATGTAGCTCACTGGTAAAGCTAATGCGCGTGTGAGGTCCTGGGTTCGGTCTCCCACATCTCCTATGGGGCCCGTCACTGTGGTGCATTACAGGACTCTGTGTTTTAGGACCGTGTACATAATCAGACAGATGTTGGTTCAATTGAATTGAATAATCAGACAGATGTTGGTTCAAACCCCATTGTTGGCACTTCACTTCATTCAACCAAGGCGCTGAACCCCTGCTGCTCCCGGGACTGTCTGAACAGAATTTTAGGTGCCCTGAGGCTAAACACAGAGAACATAACTCCCCCCAACACACACACATGCAGAAATAAGCACAGGAGACAAACCCCACAAACGAAGAGGTAGGAGTCTACAGTACCTACCACTGCCCCAGGATGGGTCTGTGAATTTAGCTATGGAGGAGGTCGGGTAAAGCGAGGCTCAAATCATGGAATTTGTGCTTTTGTCTAAAGTGATGCACAATTGTGGAAGCATGGTCAGAAAGTCCTGGGACCATTGGGGCCTTGCTCAGGTGCCCAACAGTGGAATCTCACAAGCAATAGTGGGATTTGAACCTGCAACCTTCCCATCACAGGCATCCTAACCTGCACACTTTCATAAGGATTCTGCGAAGTGCAGAGAAAAAAGTTTGACAATTTGACCAGGAAATGTTTCTTCTCCATGCTGCCCCCTCTACTTAGCCATGTGCTCCTTTTACTTTTAGACTCTGTGGTTTCCATGGGGACATGCTTGTGATGTCACAATGGTGGTCAGGGCCTGGGAACACGGGCATACAGGCTGTTCATTTCAGATGTGCCGGACAGAGCGAATGATCGAGGTGCCGTGGGACGTGCACTGAGCCTCTAAGGCTCAATTATGTTTCCACATGACATTCTAAGAATAACCATTTCTGGAGCGTCCGTAAGTAGACAGCTGCTCGAATGGGCCATGTCTGAAAATAGACCTCAAGTTACATGCTCTGTGAATCAGTCATCAATTCAGTGATTAATGCTATTTATGATAACCTTGAATAATCACATTTCTGCTTCGGCTGTTGACTCAGCCGAAGGTTCAAATTTTTGGGGAATATCAACAAAACAGGATCTGTTTCAATCCTCAATTGTCTGTTTTGTTAGTGTTTCACATGTAGGTTTTGTGATGAAGCCGTGTCTTAAAGTAGCTAGTCTTGTTTGATATTTCTCTTCTGGCATCTGTGTAGATCATACACCTTCTTTTCCTGTTGAAACCAAGCGTGACCCAAAAAAGCTGTTTGGCTGAGCAACCTTGTCAGCCAGGTTTGGGGGCTCCTTTCCAAGCGTTGACTTCAAACACACACATTTTTTTCATGCACACAGAACCGAAGGAGTTCACCGTGAACAGGAAGTCGCAAGGTGAGCGGTGCCAGACAAGGTCATCTACTGCACTAATTCTCCCTGAAAGACCAAATATCAGCCAGAGAATTCTGACAGGAAAATTCCAGTTCCTTTTCAAACGAAATGCCTGATAAACACGGGTGACTGTTTTTGAAAGCTATTTTCTTTATACACTGTTGAGTGTTCTTCAAGATCAAGGTTTAGCTGTACATGATCAACACAGCAGAGACAACATGCCAAAGAACGTTCCAGAAAGCCTGAGTCAGAAGAGGATGGAATCATGTTTAAAGGAGCGACTTCATGATAAAGGTTGCCCTTTTTGTCACACAGAAGGGACCTTCTATGAAGCCTTTTCTTTTAAATGCACTGTTACCTCGCACTTGTAGTGTTATGGGTTTGAATCCCATCCCGTGCGTGTGGTTGTCTGTGTCTTCCTGTGGGTTTCATCGGGATGCTCCGCTTTCCTCCACAGTCCAGAGATGCGCTCAGGTGAATGGGTGTCTCCGAATCATGCAGGTGGTCCTTCCCAGCCGGAAGTGCAGATTCCCAGCCAGGCCCCGATAATCCTGGCTTCAGATTCACCATGACCCTGTACCTTGTAATCTGCTTTGGAAAATAGACAAATGGATATTTATGGTTTTAAATTAAAATATTTTCTAGAATATATAAATATTTGTTTGTGGACCTGTTATCAGCCATGAAAATGTAGTTAGTTGAGTATAAAAGACTTGGGTAACAGTCTCTTTACTCGTATTAAGCACTGTCCATAGGGGTGCCATGTTTTCACTGTATCTGTTTCAGGTTTTATGCTGACCTTTCGGATCATCTAAGCCCATCCTGAGCCTCAAGCCCAGGTCCAGTGCAGGTCCAAAGGCTCAGCGGTATCCAAGGCACACCCTATGGGTACAACCGGGTCGCGAGCACAGCTGTGTCCAATAAGAGAGGATCGCCGGGCAACAGATGCCTCAGCCCGCTTCCAGGGCCCGTCACAGAACCGGGACGTGATCGACTTGACCCAAGACGACCAGAGATGTGAATTAGACAGAAACGATGGCAAGACCGCAACAGTAGGGGAGGCGCCATGACTTTAACGTGACAGGCTTCTCTGCCGAAGCACAGCGGAGTGATCGGTTTAAAAATAACTTTATTGTGGTGGATCATGTTTTGGTAGGAGGGATAGCTCCCCCCCATCCCCGCCCCCCAGAGCAGCCTGGCCGGGCAGCGCAGCGTGAAGTGAACACAGAGCTGTTCTCTCGAAAGCCCCCAAACCTCCATCCCTCTCGCTGCTTCCCCCCACCCCCCACCTGCTTCTTGCAAACAGCCCAGATGACGCCCGGCACTTGAGTCAGACCCAGCTAGCGCCATGAGCGACGCCCTGGAGGAGCTGCACACCGGGGGAGGCACCATTTTCCCCCGGCCGCTCAGGAAGAACAGTGCCGTCGCCTTTTCAGGCCCTTCTTTCATCCCACTGGAAGTCCGTCTGCTGCCACCTGGCAAGGGACATAGGTATGGCCCGTCCCGTACTCAGGGGGTCTAGCAGCACAGCCACATAGCTTATTACATGCAAACGAGATTAGCGTGTTTCTGTTAGCATCCGCTAACAACCCATATAATGCCACATACACAAATCTCTGGCTTCATGCTCATTCTGCACCCCCGTTAAGCCATTATGCTATACCGCGTGCGGGTGGTGGCAGCTTCCGGCGTTTTCCGTGCGGGACGCCGAGCACGCTCCGCTTTTCAAATGTCAGCATATAAGGAGGAGGAGGAGGAGAGAAGAATTTGGGGTGCCTGTTGCTTTGCTAGCACTGACGGGTAGCTCAGCGATCGCTGCGTTTATGGAATCCGGATCTGGGCTGTTTCAATTCATCTGATATCAGAGGGGGTGTTTATTTAACTCCTGGTGTTCACTCATACTGATTTTAGGCTGAAAAAAGACCAGACTCCTTGTGTCTTTAGAGTAAATGAAAATTAAACCGTCTTGACAACCCCCTGGTAATACAGGAACACTCAAAGCAGACAAACAGGGGGATTAGGTATAGTTTCCAGGGAATGGTCTAGTCGAGAGTTTGGTATGTCTTTAAACACGTCTGGTCGAGGGTGACAGTCACCCAGTCAGCTGTTGTGTACAAGCCCAGGACTGTTGGCTGCTCTCTGTTTACTGAGTGCCCCGCCAGGCCAGCAGAGGTGGGAAATGCTAGTCATGTGCCTCCATCTTTATTTATCGTGCTATCAGGTGTCTGTCTGTCTGTCTGTCTGTCTGTCTGTCTGTGTCCCTCCATGCAGCCATGCGTTCAACCGGCTGATGATAAACAGCTCTGTAAGGCTCCATGTTCACTTGGTCCAGGACCTCTACTGGCCTTCCTCAAAATGGGGAAAAGGTCACTTCCATGATGATGGAGAACAGATCTACAGGTCCAGGGGTTTTCATGAGGTTTACATTATTAGGGAAACTCACCTCCAAAGCTCTAAAATAGAGAAACTTAGGAATCCTATTTTATACCATCCACGCTTCTCATGACAATCAACCTTTAACTAATTAACTGCCAGTGAACAATTAACATTCACAGGGAAGTAACAGGTCCCCAGACTTTGCCCTGCCCCAGAACACCCTCCCCCTCCTTCAGTAATCGGATTTCAACGTTATAGGCACCAAAGAGGTGTATAATTTGTAGCCTTACAGAACTTTCCAGTATGGCCAAAACTCACCGCAGGGAAGTCAAATCTGTGCGAAGCCTGGCGAGGCCTTGATTGTTTGCAAGCAGCGCCACCAGACATGCTCGGCGCAGCTTGTGTGCGAAATGCGACGAGGAGGGAGACTCCTGCAGCCATGAGAGCAGCCTTCCTGTCGCCCCCGCTGTCGGCGCAATATCACAGAGGCATGTCTCCAAAGAACATACAAAAAAAGAGGCTAGCTTGCGGCTTGGCTGCTTAATGTCCTGTCTGCACTGTTTCTGCTATCACTAAGCTTGTCACCCCTCTTCTCTGGCGGCAGGAAAAGTAAGGAGAGGGAGGAGATCTTGGCTGCCACAATACCAAATCCCTTTCCAGACCTCCTCTCAACCGCAGTCTCATCTCTAGTCTCAGGTTGCTTACTGCCATGGACCAAAAACTGCACAACTCAGGTAAGAAGTTATCTTATTCAAAGCTCATGGGAGTTTTTACTTACACGAAAATGTTCTGAAGGTAGAAAGAAAAATGACTGGTTCAGAATGATAATGAATCAGATTGTAGTGGGCCCAACCAAATAGAGGATGTGGGACCAACCAATCACATCTTGGTCTTCTTCTAGTGACATGGACCTAGTCTACAATCTGATTGGGTATCTCTTTTAACCTATCAATTTTTGTTCTGCGCTCAGAACATTTTTGCGTAAGTAAAACTCCTATGTGCTTATTCAAACATCTCGTCTCCTTCACCATGACTGACGTAACATAGATTGGCTGCAATTATTTTTCATTATGACTGTTAAAACAAGTTCATAGACATATGAAAGCTTTTTATTGGATGTAAATGACAATAACCGCCAAGTTATAATCCTAATAAAACCATATTTTTCATATCTTTTCGGATTTTTTCCTATCCTATCCAGGATGTACCATAGCCTTGTGCCTTATGTTGACTGGGATAGGCTCCAGACCCCCCTATGACCCTGCAGGGGATAAGCAGTTGGAATATGGATAGATAGATGGATACATCTTTCCTTCAGAACTTACTTTATAAGAAATCGCTGATTGTCATCTTAGTGAATCATGCAGTTAATAGTAAGTAAACAGAGAGGCAGTATGCTGGACAAGCTTCCTTGGCAGGGTTCCGCTGGGGCGTGTGACCATGAGGCTCATTCTAGGGTCAGATATTGTAGGACTGTTTCTATGGGACATGAAGGGCCGTGGATTTGGATGTTATGGGTTCGTCACACATCTGCTGGTAGTTTGTGGCAGTTGATCGATGAGGAAAGGGGCTTCTGGAGTGTGAGGTGGCACTGATCCTGGATCAGATGCTGCGCTGTGCTCCTGAAGCCCCTTCTACCTGATCTCCTTTCCTGTCATCAGGTGACCTTACATAGGAGAATAAAAGGCTGGGCCGGTTCCTTCAATCCCCCTACTGTCATTAAAGACTCATACCGTGTTGATCTATTTTTAGACTTCTGGACAGGGATGAGCTTTCTTACACCAAACTCTAACAGGTTTTTTGAGGCTATCCATAGTGTCTCGCAGGCAGATGCACCAAACCATATTATATGGATGCTAGAGCTCTCAGCAGATGTTCAACTTGTTTGGAATTGTTCTGAATACTGTCCAATGAGCAGAGTTGGCTTTAATTGTTAGGGAAGGTGAACACAGATCAAGGAACAGATCTGAACGAGGGGGTGGGGTGGGGTGGGGGGCACAAAGTCATGTCCGCTTCTCTCTTTGCCTTTCAGAAACACAGATATAATGTTTGGTTAAAAAAAAGCACAGATTAAATTCAGGCGGGACGGCATGGTGGTGCAGTGGTTAGCACTGTTGCCTCACACCTCTGGGACCTGGGTTCGAGTCTCCGCCTGGGTCACATGTGTGCGGAGTTTGCATGTTCTCCCCGTGTTGTCGTGGGGTTTCCTCCTGGTACTCCGGTTTCCCCCCACGGTCCAAAAACATGCTGAGGCTAATTGGAGTTGCTAAATTGCCCGTAGGAGTGCATGTGTGAGTGAATGGTGTGTGAGTGTGCCCTGCGATGGGCTGGCCCCCCATCCTGGGTTGTTCCCTGCCTCGTGCCCATTGCTTCCGGGATAGGCTCCGGACCCCCCGTGACCCAGTAGGAAAAGCGGTTTGGAAAATGGATGGATGGATGGATAATCTTCTATACGTACAGTAAGAGTTTGGACACACCAAGTCACCTACAAAGGAGAGTGACAGTGTTGCATCACATGACCTGGCCACCTGACCTAATCAGAGTAGAGATGGTATTGGGGGAGTTTGACCGGAGAGTGAAGGACGAGCGGCCAATGAGCACTCAGCATACGTGGGACCTCCTTCAGCACAGCTGGAAAAGCATCACAGGAGGCCACCTCATGAAGCTGGCTTAGAGGAGACAGTAGGGTCAGCCAGTCCATGGAGTAGTTGGGGTTAAGGCCCTTGCTCAAAGGCCCAATGGTGAGATCACTCTGCTGACCATGGGATTCAAATCAAAGACCTTCTGAGTCTCAAACCCAAACAATTATTTTTTTTTTGTTTTGTTTAATACGTTTAAGTTTATGTTATTTTATAGTGTTTATAGTATAGGTGGTGCTGCTGCCTCACAGCAAGAAGGTCCTGGGTTCAATCCCAGGTCCTTCCTGTGTGGAGTTTGCACTCTCTTTCCCGTGTTCGCGTGGGTTTTCACCGGGGGCTCCGGCTTCCTCCCAGAGTCCAAAAGTGTGCAGGATAGGTTGATTAGTGTGTCTTAATTGGCCCTGTGGTTGTGTGTGCCCTGTGGTGTGTTGGCGTCTGCCCTGGGTTGGTACCCAGCTGTGCCCTTTGTTCCTGGACAGGCTCCGGTGACCCCAGTTGGGATTGAGCAGTTTCAGAAAACAGATGGATGAATGGATGGATGGATATCTTTACAATTATACAAAAATGTAGAGAATAGCACAAACAAACCTTTCTTTGGTAGGCTTGCCCAGACTTTTGGCTGGTACTGTACATTCATTGATCCATCCATCCATCCATTTTCCTTAATCTCTCATTCTGTATGGAGCCTTGGTGGGTCTGGAGTGACCTCAGTGAGCCCAAGCCCACAATCACACAGTCCCACAGCCCTACCCACTCACCCCTCAGTCATATTAACTGTCTCAGGTCAGAATCACATCTTTAAACAACCACCAAACACGAGCAGTGTTCCTGATGCTTACAGTATTTTAGCATTTATTAAGCAGCATGTGTGACCTGACTTTAAATGACTTTCTACTGTGATGCAAGCCACATTTAACCCAGTTTTATTGTCATCTGATGGAATGTGTATTTTTAAACTAATCTGTGTCCTTAAATATGCTCTTGTTTTTCATAGACGCTATATTAACTCGTTAAGTCTTTTTATACGTTTTTCCTTGATCGTTTTTATTTCTGTTTTTATGTTTCTGGCTCCTATAAACGCGAATTCAAAATTTATTTATCATGGTTAAAATTCAGCCGATATTTAAATACGGCATAAGCAGACAAAATGACTCATCTAGAATAGAAGGCGGAATTTATACAAGCAACCGAAATCAGTAAATTATGCGAACGATTCAATATCCAGCAGAGAGCTGCAGTCATGCAACTGCTATATCGGGAAACCAGGCATCGCATTTGCGGTCAGTAATTACAGCCACGCAGCTGAAACGAATGAATGCGCAGATGAAAACCTGACCGCACGGCTCCCCGCGCTGTTGAGTCAGAATGCGGCTATCCCCCGAGGTGTCTGTCTGCAGGCAGGTGCTAATTACAACCGCTCCGTCTGTGGCTGAGAGACCTGAGTCACGTTAAAGCCTGAAATTACACAGCTGAACGCCAGCAGAGGGGAAAAAACTTTAACGATTCTCAGAGAGAGAGAGAGAGAGAGAGAGTCAGTCAGTCAGTCCACTCAGCTGGGTCGCTCTCAGTTGTACATATTTGCTGCCTTAATTTAAGTACTCTTGATTTATTTGTCCCGTTTGGTAGTTCTGCCTAATAATATTCTTTGAAATGCAGGAGGGTGTGGAAGGAGTAAGGCTGGAGGAGCAAGCCCTTCTGTTACCTGTAATGATTTGTCCACGTGTTCTGTATAAAGAGAGTTTGTGGACAACATCTTTACGATTGTGATCCCAGATGTACATAACTGATAAATTAATGTTCATAGGGACCTCCACCCCAATTCCCTGGGAGTTGGGAGGGAGCAAAAATGTGGACTGTCTAATGCGGTGTTCCTCACACCAGTCCTTGGGGACGCCCAGGCGGCTCAAATTTTTGCTTCCAGATATTCGGTATTCCTGATTGGCTGGGAGCTGGAGAGGAGCAAGAATGTGGACTGTCTGAGGGATCCAGGTCTGGTTTGAGAAACACTGCCTTGGTCTGCCTTCCTAAAATATCCTGAGGGCACTTCTGAGCAAACTTCCTGTTCCATCCTCCAGTCTGCGTCTCCTGTGGATCTGGTGTCCCACAATTCCCATTCAGTGCATGATTATCACTTTGGGGTGGTAACTTTCCGAGAAGTCGCAAACGAGTTCTCGTTACCCGATCGCTTTGATACTTGACTCCGGCTCAGCCTTTGAGAACCTGGAGAGCGGCCAGATTCACAATGGACATCCTCCTTTTGCTGAAAACACCGGGATTAGCATCAGTGGGGAATTTGAAAGGTATCGGAGTGACCTTGAGCTCCCGGTGTCTCCTGGGCTCTCGTTAGCGACGTGGTCGTTACATAACTTGTTGGCAGAGGCTGAATTTATGGCCAAGGCTGAGGGCGTCCCTTGGCAGCCTGAGAGTCTATGTGCCGTGCGGACAAAAGTAAACGTGCCGGTCAGGACTGCTGCCTGCTTCATGCAGTCCCAGAGTCTGGGGGTGAGATTATGACCCGGGACTGAATCAGAGAGCAGGGGGAGCCCTGTTCGGTACAGGGTGGGGGTCGCTATACACATTAATTTATTAGTTATGTGCATTTAGGACCACAATTGTAAATATGCAGTATGTTCATTTGTTGCCACTTTAAAGCAATGCAAAACAGAATTTTAAAAGTGATTAAAGTTATGTCTGTTAATTAAAAATTTACTTTTATATAAATCAAGTGGTTAAATAGTAGGACCTACTTGAGTTTTTGAAGCATAACATGTCAATGACTCTTGTGAGTCTAAATAGCTTATCACTGCAAGTAATATTCTTGCGTATTCATACGTCTCCATGAAAATGCATTAAAATATCAAATCATTCATAGATTGCTTCTAACGCATGTCTTTCTTCCACCTGAATCTAGCTAGCAAGTGCTGGAAGTTTTGGCAAGTGAAATAAGTCTGAATACAAAAACATGCGACTGAAATCATGATGTCATGTAAGAATATCTCAACCACTTGAGAAATGAATGTCTAATCAGAGCTACAAATGAAAATATTACAGCTGATCAAACAACATGATTTTTAGCACAATACTGACCTTTTATTACTTTCTTTTATATATATTCTTTTATCTTTTATAAAATTTTGGGACATTAAGATTAAAGGTCTGCGATAGGCTGGCCCCCCATCCTGGGTTGTTCCCCAGGGTTAACCACTTCATCTGCACCCACTTGAGGCTACAGCCAAGGATGAGCATTACTGTGACTAGTGGCAGCAGTGAACTGCAAAAAACTATAAATATTCCTACTTTAATACGTTATTGACAGTACACTCTTGAGTGTTGAATTATTATTTTTTTCTTTCCCATTCAAAGCATCCTGGATGTATAAATAAGTGGATTTAGGGGATGTGAGGTAACAAGAAGTGTGGGAGGTGTGGTGTGAAGACACATGGTCGGTCTTCCACAGAGATTTCTAAATTAAAGCTTATTGAGTCTAGAATGGCTTGATTCACACACTGCACCACAAGGTCTTGAGAAAGCCTCGGGATTCTGGGAAATCCTTCAGTTCCTGGAAATCTTGTTCCATTTTTCAGCATTTTGAAAAGAAAAAAAAAAAAACTTAAATATTGCATAGAATATTAAAAGCACATAATGTGTTTTATTGAGGGTTATATTAGGGATTGAGGAATGTTTGTGATTTAAGAGGGATAATATTTATCTCGGGTTCCTGTAATTGCTGAGCTTATGGTTGGAGTTAGCGGTCGGCTATTTACCGCTGCTGAGCTGCTCAATGATGATGGGCTTGATAGTTTACAGTGAGTGGGCGGGATGCTTACTACAAAACAGATGTGAAAACCGCATTCAGTTTGTTAGTCTGTTGGGTTTATTTTTTTATGGCTGTCCGCCATTTCAGCTATGAATAAGCTTCGTCCCCCGGTATATGCATGGCGTGGCGAGTGTTTGCGTGACAATGCTGCCCAGTCACGAGCTCACATGCTGGCCCCTGCTCTTCGACAAAGGTGCCTTTCATAGCCCCTGACTCTTACCGACTTTGCTCATTTGTGTTCATTAACATTTAGCCCACACCACGCCAAATCAGACAGTTTTGGGTTTGCGACCTCGCCGCCCCTGTCTCACCGCTGTGGACGTTCATGACAGCATGCTTTTCTGAGTGTGTGTGTGTGTGTGTGTGTGTGTGTGTCTGTGGATTAGGTTTATATTACATTATGGAGACCAAATGTCCCCCACAATGTGATAAAAACTGATTATTTTGACGTTGTGGGGACCATTTGTTTTTCAGATCCTCACAAAGATCTGTGAATGCAATAAAAAAATTAAGAATGCCTTTGGTACTTATGGTTAAGGTTAGGGCTGGGTAGGGGTTAAGGTTGTCATGATGGGATAAGAGTTTTCCCCATAGAAATGAATGAGGGTCCTGTGTGTGTATGTGTGTGTGTGTGTGTGTGTGTGTGTGTGTGTGTGAGAGAGAGAGAGAGAGAGAGAGAGAGAGTATTGTACCTGGGGCATGCTTTTGATACGTTTAAACATTCCTTTAGGAATACAATGGCCTTGTGTTTATGTGTGACAGAAAAAAGGTATTTATATGATTTATATCCATATTACGCCAGACAGTTCCCAATCACATGGGTCATTTTCCGCACTCATTTTATTTCTGCTTCACCTTTGAAGAGGCGCCTGCAGTACGTGGACAGTATGTGTCAGTGTCCATAACTTCCTGTGGGCAGATGTGCCAGGGTCTGTCAGAGCTATTTCCATTCAAAGGTGGTTATTTAGTCTTCCTGCCTCTATTTACTTAATTGAGTTTGTGCTTTGTAACAGGGCATAAAGGAAGACAGACAACAGAGACTCATCGTCATGAATAAGACTTTCCATGCAAATATTTCGGTTTGGCTGTAGGCATCTCATTTAAATATACATGTTTTGACAGTAGACTTTCTGTGAAGTCTCAGGTTAGTAATGTTTTTTTTTCTGGGATAAAATTTCTGTGTTGCTGGAAGCCTTTAGCAGTGGTGACTATAGAACTTCTGATGGAAGGGTTAACAGTTTGATGGCAGAAAAGTTAAAAGTGAACTTCCACCTGACTTTTGCCTAGAGCATCATTCTTTTTGATTGCTGTTGAGATGCCAGATATCTTTTTGGCCTTCCAACACATTGCATGAGATTTAGAATGTCACTCACTCAGCACTTGGACTCAGAGACTGATTTTATTTAAGATTCTGTGTTGTAGATATTGTCAAAGATCATTAATGTTGCCAAAAATAATGTTGCAAAATAATCTTAAGATTATTTGGACCGTTAGGACTAGTGGTGGCTGCTGACCCACATTTTTATTGGAACAGCAAACTCTAGACTGTATCCCAAGTCTTGTAATTATTAACCTGGTGAGCTGATGCATAGAAAGTGTTGCTGACAAACTTTGCTGTTTTTAACCATTTTCAACAGGTGTGCGATTTTCTGAAATAGTCATTATAGAAATAAAAAAAATTGTAATAAAGCACATAATGCGTATTGATTGTATGTATGTTGACTTCATGACTGCAGACTTCCGAACTTCCTCTGGCATTAACTCCAGCACAGAAACTGTTTGCTGGGAGCTTCATGGAATCGGCTTCCATGGTCGAGCAGCTGCATGAAAGCCTCGCATCACTAAGCGCAGTGCCAAGCTTTGGATGGAGTTGTGTAAAGTACATTGTCACTGGACTCTGGAGCAATGGGAACTTGTTCTGTGGAGTGATGAATCACGGTTCTCTGTCTGGCAGTCTGAGAGACGAGTCTGGGTTTGACGGATGCCAAGAGAACTTTACCTGCCTGACTGCGTTGCGCCAACTGCAAAGTTTGGTGGAGGAGGGATAATGGTATGGGGTTGTTTTTCAGGGGCTGGGCTTAGCATCTTAGTTCCAGTAAATGGAGCACCTAATGGTTCAGCATACCATAATATTTTAGACAATTCTATGTTTCCATCTTTGTGGGAAAAGTTTGGGGACGGCCTTTTTGTCCTGGCGTGATTGGGCCCTAGTACACCATGCAAGATACCATAAATACATGAGTGAGTTTAATGTGGAAGAACTTGACTAGCCTGCCCAAAACCCTGACTTTAACCCCATAGAACACCTATGGGATGCACTAGAACGGAGATTGTGAGCCAGATTTTCAAATCCAACATCAGTGCCTGACTTCACAAATGCTCTTCTGCATGAATGGGCAAAACTTCTCCTAGACACACTCCAAAATCTGGTGGAAAGCCTTCCCAGAAGAGTGGCAGCTGTTATAACCACACAGGGGAGACCAACCCCATATTAAATCAGAGCTAGATAAGATTTTAACAACTCTTAGTTATTAGTTAAGTTCTCCCCAAACGAGCTTGATGGGCCAAATGGTTTCCTCTCATTTGTAAATTTCTTATGTTCTTATGTTCTTTTTACTGCCTGTGGATTTAGAATGGTATGTCATAAAAGATCCTGTGGGTATAATGGCCAGGTTTCCTAATACAGTGGTACCTTGGTTTGCGAGCACAATTCATTACGGAAACGTGCTTGTAATCCAAAACACTCATATATCAAAGCTAATTTTCCCATAAGAAATAATGGAAACTCGGATGATTTGTTCCACAACCCAAAAATATTCATATAAAAATGATTAATACAAAATATAAAGTAAAAATACATAAGACAAATTAACCTGCACTTTACCTTTGAAAAGAATCATGGATGGTGTGAGAGACGAGAGAGAGGAGAAGATGAGAGTTATTTTCAGGACGACTTTCACTATATCTAACGGAATCACTGCTATCTGTTAACATACCGAAATCTTTTTATTTTTGTGTGACTTTAACAAAGAACCTATCCAATGACAGCTGTTTTTGTCTCCGTTTCAATTTTGCGGAAATGTGACATTGCATTGTCGTTAAACAGATTCATTGCTCGCACTGCTACGGCCTTATTTGGATGATGCTTTTCTACTAAATTTTGACAATACGAGTGAGGGACGCCGACTGAGACCGAGCATGGGAGACGATTACCCACAATCCCACAGCGAGAGAGAGAGAGGAGAACCATCGGCTCAGTTGTGATCACGTAACGCTAGGCAGACAAAGCATATTCATAATACTCGTATTGCAAGACCTCGCTCGTTTATCAAGTTAAAATTTATAAAGAATTTGTGCTCGTCTTGCAAAACACTCACAGACCAAGTTACTCTCAATCATAGGTTTTACTGTATTTTGTACATATAGTGTATGTGCAACACAAATACACTAGCAAAAGCCAGAACATCACTGTAACGACGAAGCACATCCCAGTATTGTCCTTTGTTGTCAGTTTTCACGCTTGTTATGTGCCCTAAATGCCAGTTCCTGTTGACCCAAGAATTTAATTGCGCCAGTCAGAATCTTCATGCTTGTTTCTCACTGTATTGTTGTGTTAGGCTAACTGAGATGCATGCCTTCATCAGTGAAACCATGAATCCTCACTAAGGTTGCCTCTTTGGATCTAAAGAGATAAGGGAGCCCACTCCGCACCCACTACCCAGGTCCATGGCAATAACATTTCTGTGTGTGACCAAAAATTTGAGAAATATCATGTCCCATATTGGTTCAAAACACGAAACAGCATTTTATCTAATTGCATGATATACAAAATTCTAAATTCTAAAACTTACTTAATTACATGAATTGCATGTTCCTTTTGCACAACAAATCACCAAAGAAAAAAATTTACGTTATTTAAAGTATAAACATGGGATTAGCTACAATAAACAAGAATAATATTTACAAATCAAACTAGGCCTATGTTAAACTCTTGTCTGTTTCACTTATAGTACACCAGTTCCTTGACCACAAGTCAACAATAAATATCGGCTAACAAGTGAGTTTATCTTGCCTGATGGCTGAGTTCACATTTTGAATGGTTAAATGTCTGCCAGACATCTTGTGTTGAGCATCATTAGAAAGACTAGGTGAAGCATGCTTCACTGGCTGGCTTTAAAAATGTGTCATATTCCGTAACTCCCATCAACTACTAAATAGAAGGTGAACGAACGTATTTTGCGTCACCAAAGTTCCCTTTATCAACCTAAGGGTGGTGCTGTTTTACATAATACTTTGTCAGGCATCTTTTAAACAGCTACACTTTATTGGTTTTACATGGAAATTATCGCTGGCATTATACATTGGCATTAAAATGACCATTTATGTTATATCATGTTATTTTTGTCTTTTCCCTTTTTTTGCCAAACTCTAGTTCACCTGTTGTTTCTTTTAAAAAAAATAAAAAATAAATAAAAACCCTGGTTAGGGTCATATGTTTAGTTGTGGTCAGTGCATGAGCATGAGCATGTTTAACTATCTAATTGTTATTTCACTCAGTCCGTCTTAGATTCCTTGAATTTGGTCTTTAGTCCAGAGTGTCACTCCTAAGATTCCAGACCTCGACAATGCTAACCAAGCTACAATAGCCAGTCGATACTGCTAGTTCTTGGTCACTACTTAGTGAAACTGAAAAGATTCCTGCTCCCACTGATATACGTACCTCGCTGGTTGACCCTTGCACCGACGCATCTTCACGACACAAAGAAGTCCTGTTGTCACCATTGCCCTTCTTCTCTCTGGCTAAACTCACGTGTCGGCAGACATTTGCCATGATTGACGGCGTGTAACATGACTGTGGCTGGCCTTTGCATCTCATTGGAGGCTGGAAAGGCCACTTGTCACACTGTGTTTACATATTCTCATGTTCTATCAATGCTGGTATGTATTCATTTTCCTTTTTCATTAAAAATATCAATTTTATATGATGTAGCTGCTCCGGTTTATTAAATATATAAATCTAGTTTGACTTTTTGCCTGGAGATGGACAAGAATCTTGTCTGGGGTTTTGCTCAGCCTTCGGTGTTCAATTCTTCCTCCCTGGTCCTGGAAGACAGATGGGTTAATAGATTATACATTAATAAATTTTTTTGGTTAAAAAGACTGAAGTTGTGCATTTTTGAATCCCAGGTTTGATAAGAAACAGAAAAGTCAGTGATGTAGAAGAACCAGATACTGACACCCTAATTGTTAATATGCTCTTTTATGAAATGCAGCTTGATATTTTTATTAAATACTTTATGAAAAATGTTTTATTTGTTATTACTGGTTTTAGCAATGCTAAATGTGTCATCATTATTATTCAGAGATAATAATATTCAAAATGCAGCTCTGGAAAAATCTGTGCAACCATATCAAAATTTTCTATTTCACTCCTTTCTCATTTTATGGATCAAATACACATTTTTTTTTCTTTTGCAAACTCCAGCCTGGATGTTCTGTGTTTCTCTTTAATGAAGGGCTTCTTCCTTGCTTTATGGGTCTTCAGTTCTGCTTCTAGAAGCCTATTGTGAATCGTCCTAGCAGAAGTGCACTTCACACCACTTAATGTTTCCCATTCTTTTTGAAGGTCACTTGAGGTCGTCCTCGGATTTATGAGGCACTGTCGGATAAGCTGACAGTCCTCGCTGCCATTAGAAAGTTGCTTCTGCCCTCAACCTGGCTGGATTTTGGTCATTGCCGGTGTCTCCTGCTTCATCTTTTTCTTGTGTACTGCTGTCTTAGAAACTTTGAACTTGGAAGCAGCCGGCCGTGCAGCTTAGCCTTCTGCCGAACCAGGATTAAACGATACAGATAAAAAAAAATACATACTGCGTAATATACTGTATACAGTATGTGTTAGAAGAATTACCCGTATAAACATTTTTCATAACTGCTTATCCACCAGGTCACAGTCTGTCTGGAGCCGATCCCATGAAACAATACAGGAGTGGGGAGGGCATGGCAGTCCATTGCAGTTTGTGTAATTGAAAGACTCCAGATGAATATACAAAGAAGGGTAATCCAGGATCTTTGGGTGTGTTTTGGGGAGATTGCACCTAGTGCCGTGTTAGTGCTTTGGCATAAAGTACACTTCTCAGCCCGAAGGCTGGGAGGATGCATTTGCGTGACCTGTCCACCAGGCAGCCCAGCTCTGTGACTCACTGGGAACATTCTTCACTCTGGAAATACACCCTGCGCACACTCTTCTGCATAGATGTCTAATTGACCCATGAATGAGTCCAGTGTCCTCTGCTGTGCTGGAATTGCACTGCTCTATGGAAACTGTACAGTTTTCTTATTAAATAAGATTATTTCAAAAGAGAACATTAATGGCGGTTTCAAGGTTTTTTGAATGATAGTCACTGGTCTGGCGCTATAATTGCAGTTCAGTTTTCAGAGTTACAGCAAGCTGCCGCACGAAGGAAAGAATTTAGCATAGTTAAGGAAACTCGGCATTAAAACATGCCATTAATTAAACGGACACAATGCTGTTTGTTATGGAATTATGGAAGAAAAACATTCGCCGTCTTCAGTTAATGTTGTGGGTCATTTGCCTCTCAACATGGAGAAAATTCCTTAAAGATACAGTGACCGTTATGGGTGGGGGAGGGAAATTGCTGTTTGTGTCCTTTTTTGCAGACAGGAGACTCGCATGCCTGTTAAACCAAAGCCCCGGTCAAGGACACTCATCTTGAGTATGTTTTGTTTTGAGAGTTGGAGACGCCCTTATCATACTGGCACCATTAATTCAAATTAATTGGTTTGCTCCCTGATAATGATCAGCGTCTACCAGTCTGTGTTCTCACAAAAAAGAAAATGAGAGAACAAAAAAAAAAGATACTCTCTTATTCAGGGGAAACTTCCTGCTCCCTTCAGCTAGGAGACGACACATACATAAGAGATCCTGGAGGATGGCGTGTCCTGAAATGTATCATCATGCCCTGTTTTGAGATGAGCTGTCCAGTTTGACAAGTGTTGAGGAGCATTTTGTACGCTGGTTTATTCGCAGATTTGAGAGCTTTTCGGTCAAACACAAAAGTTTATTCTTTTGAGTTTTGACTAGGAGACTGAAGGTGATGAGCATATGATTAGGAGACTGACGAATCGGAATGAGCTTTATTCTCTTATGCATTCATCAGACATGTTTTACTTCTTGAATAAAGGATGATTAAATGTACTGCTTCTGTTCCTTTGAGTTGATATTTAAATACACATCCTGTCCATTATTTAAATACTTGGATTCGACATGTAGGTCAGAGAATGATCTGGACTCTCGATTGTATGTCACATTAGACAAAGGCATCTGCTAAACGTAAACTAACTACTAAAAATGTAGCTGTGTACAATAGATCTAAATGTATTTGTAGTCTTTTGCAAGACCACGCATTTCCCAATGTCTTTTAGCTGAAAACGAAGGGTAATGAAGTGAGATGTGAGGTGATTCTCTTTGGGAGGGTCGGTCTGTCATTCAGGAAGTGACTGATTCAGCACATGTTTTCATGAAAGGAAATGGGAGAGAAACTTGTCTACCACAGGACCCCCATGGACGACCCCTGAAGGGCTCGTCAAGCTTAATGGCGTCTGGAGTCTCGTCGTCCCAATCTGAGTCGGGACAGATTGGCCTATCGGAGGGAGAACGAGAGCGCTGATCCGGTTCCGGGTCTTTGTCCGTTGATCCTGGTGGATTTTCTCCGGCAGCCCGGTTCCCCCTCGCAAAGAAACAGATGTGGATAATGAGGCAGAGTCGCCCCCTTGGGAGCGACTCACTGCAGGGCTATTTTGAACGTCTTGGTTCGTCTGCGAAACTTGCTCCCTCCCCTTAAATCACCCCCCCACCCCACCCCCCCTCCCGTTACTCTAGCTGCCCCATCCCAGCCAGCTCTTTACAATAACCTTGGACAGTTGGATTCTTCTTCTTTACCCTTTTTCACATAATCCTTGCTTTCACGTCGCTGCTGTTCCGCAGCCTGCATTTTAATTATTGCTGCGCTGGCCTTCACTGCATATTAGGGTTAATGAAGAGCTCTTTAACTCATATACAATTTGCATTCTGTAAATAAAAATACCTGTTTCGCCAAACCTCTGTCAGTAAAGATACTGTTTGATGGTACTAACTTTAAAGAATTATATGTTCCAAATTTGTTAAATGTTTTTTTTAATGAGTTTAATTCTTGGTAAGATTTATTAATACGTAAAATATTAAAGTGAAAAGAGAAATAAAGAGCCGTAACCACAAATTGGGGAATTTTGTCTAAATATTTAGCCAAAATATTTTAAATGAAGTTAATCTGCCTTTATCTGCAGATTTCGCTGTTTCTCCTAAGTAAACATCCTGTTTGTCTGCAGTACCCATACTTGGAGAACATTTTTTGTTATCAGGGGTTTTATGAGAGCATTGAAGTGACTGCGGGAAAAAAAACATTTTTACGCTTTCAAGGACAAAGGAGGAGTTTGTTTTTCGACAGAGAGAGCCCCTCTCTGCGCGCTTCTGCCTGTCACTCACACGTCTCGACCATTACGGGCACGCCGGTCCTTTCGGGTGTCCCGCCGTCCGAGCCCTCTGCCTGCACACGCAACCTCTAAACACGCAGTCTTACAGCCACGAGGTCAGCGGTAAAGGAAACCAGCACCGACGACCTACTTGTATGAATGTTCTCGTTCCCGCGGTGACACTTTGAAGAGAACAGCATGAATTTTCATGCAAGGAGAGTCACCTTGCCTACCATCACTCCACTTTTTCTACAGAAGAGGGTAGGGGTCATTTCTGTGGCTTTATAAGCTCAGTTGTAACGTTTATACGGCTCTCTCAGATGGCTTTATGGCGGCACTTAATTCTAAAGACCTCTGAAGGAATGAAAGCTTTAAGGGAGAATCTGGGTGAAATGTAATTACTTCTTAAAATCAACCAATCCTGCTGCAGAATCAGGTCTGATGTAATCTATTTCATCTCCTATTTTTTTCCTTTTAATTTTATTGGACAATATCAATGAGAACGGGGCTTTCTGGATACAAACATTCACACAGTTCTATTCTCACTGCATACAAGTCATGTTTCAGAATTATGAAGATCTTTCTCGATTTTACAGTAAGTGTGTAATATTAACAAGCAGGTCTCGGATTCTGTCAGCATTTGAAATTTTATCGCATGAATTATGTAACTTGTGTGCGGAACACAACAAGCAGCGGCCAACAGTCGATAAAAGACTGTATGGGACTGAATGCTGCATGGTGCCAGGAATATAGCATCGCTGCAGTTTCTGTTCTTTGCTGTACTTTCACGAAATGTTTATGATGTTAAGTAGAAGAGCTGAGGGAATTCAGAATGAAGAAGCTTTCAGGACCAGCTCTGTCGTGATCTTGGTCTGACGATGGTCTGTAACCCTGCAGGTTTTAATATGGGCAGCATTCTGAGTAAGAGGCCTGCATAAAGACCACCTCAGCCGTCTGGTTGACAAACTACACCTCTGTCGTGCATATACACCGCAGGGATTGTCCTGTGATGGTGACAGTGACTGAGTGACCGAGATTTCCTTTCAAGCTGCATGTTCCAAATCATCTTGCTCCTGTCCACTATTCTTGGGATTTACCGCTGCTTCGCCGGCATACAGGAAGCACAATCTCCCTTCCCCAAATAGGGGAGAATTGAGTTCTCAGGGGGGGGTTGAACCAGACCGTCCAGGGCAAGGAAGGGCGTGGCTATGATCTCCAAACCTAAGCAAGCTTTATCACTCGCCTGGGGTCTCTGTGACAGCATGATAGAAAATCCAGTTCTCAAAATCAAAAGTTAAAAGAGAAACTATTGCAGGCTCTTACTAAATAGCTTCTAAAATGTGTAGTAACCGTGCATTTAAATACATTTTTTTGTACCACAAAAAGGGTTTCAGACAATGTTGCTGGTAGATCACTTACTGTGGCATCGGACTGCAGATTGCAGTATGAAGGTTTTCATGGTCGCCCTGCAGCCGCTAAGCCGAATAGCGACCGCAGACTCGACACTTGGCCATTTCTCTTGTCAGCAGATTTAATCTCATCCTCATTCCTTAAGTGTTGCCAAATAGTACAATCTGAACTCAGAACAGGACACTTTAATAAGCTGACAATTATCACCCTTAACAATGCATCGATTGTAGGGGCTCGTTCGCGATGAACGGTTGGACAGGATGTGAGAGAGAGAGAGAGAGAGAGAGAGAGAGAATGACATGTGACCTCTCTGTTGTCTGATCCCACTGTTTCTGCAGCTCTGGTTAAAACACAAGAAAGTAGCCTGCTTTTCTGGTAATGTGCAGGATCATTGTTAATATACAAAAATGCTGAAAATATTAAAAAGGAAACTAACTAGGAAAGAATTGATACTTGGGCTCGGCAAAGAATGTTTCATGAGACCACACTGCTCATCTCACCTCATGTTTCAAACAGACGTGACAGACATGTTAGAAAACTTATGGGGGGTGGGCAGGTTTTATTGCTGCAGTCCGAAGCCGACAGTCCATTTTAACTGCTGATGGCGCCAGGATGAAACCATTTTAACTGGAGGGGGCTTATGGATGCGTGGAGGTCACACGATTCGGGCCGGGGACAGATATGTGTCGCTTTTGGAAAGATAGAGGTACAGCTGTGGGGGTGGAGTTCAAGGCCGGGCCACGGAGGGGTGACTGGTAAACTGGTCCCTGCACGTCTGTCCTTGAGATAAAGAGTCTTAAAGAACAGTCTGTGCCAAACACACTATATATAGATCCGTGTGTTTAACCATTTCATTTATCTATATAATCGGCACGAGTAGCGAATAGTTTTCAAATTTCAAAGACTGCATGTTAATAATACTGAATACATTTTCTGATCTGCTTGTCCCACAGTTTGCACTGTAATACCCCCCGATTGCATTTCCTCTCAGGTGTGTATTGGTCTCTTCGTCTGCTCGCATCATCATTTGCTGCTGATTCTTCACTTTCCACGGTGTCAGCCTGACGTATTCAGGCCTCAGATGCTCCCGGATATTTCGATGACATTTTACATTTTATTTATTTAGCAAACACTTTCATCCAAAGTAACATACAATTGGGAAAGCAGGGTCCAACAGTCCCCGGAACAATTAGGGATTACAGGCTTCGCTGAAGGGCCTAACAGTGGAACCATTCTGCCTCCCATGGGACTTAAACCAGCAACCATCCAGGCACAGAGTACTATGCTGCTTAGGCAAATCCCCTGCAGAAAAAAAAAACACTTTTTATTATAATGAAGCACCCTCACTTATTTTGTTTATTGCAAAGGTTTGCTTGCTTGTTATTTTGTAAGCTGTGCTCTGAAAGACAGCATTGTTTATGAGTTCTGTCATTAAACACGGCTCGCAGTTTAAAGGTGACAATGTGCCTTTGTTACTGTAAATTGCCATTGCTCTTTTCCATACTTGTGCATACATTTTTCCACTAAAATATTTTGTATTAACTGTGTAACCACGTAACTCCCAGCACTTTGGACTGCACTGCAATGTCGCAGTGCCATGTTTGACCTGCCATCGAGATTGAGACCATAATGGAACGGAGTTTCCGGGCTGTTCTGATAATGCGAGGGACTGCATTGGTGCTTGCGTGACTGCAAGCTGGTGTTATGCAGCATCAGCAAGCAGCAGTCGTCAGAAGTGGCTTGTGTAGGCGTTTTTTCATGCAGCTGAAAAGCAGTATTATGTATGAGAGTGATCTGTACTGGTGGTGGCTTGTCATTCTACGTGCACATGGCCAGTTATAGATCTATGTCATGCCTATAAATCTAATGTCTATACATCTACACTAGTGGTTTGTTAGCTGTTTGCTAGTACGGATTGTCTGTGTGTGAAGCCCTAATTGTCTTTATATTAACAATCCATGGGATTTGCTGTAATTCTCCAAGTAGCTGTGCGTGGAACAAGGGTGGGGTGGCATAACTTTTTTTTTTTTTTTAACGACCGTTGCTAAATGTATTCATAAGTACGTCGTCAAATATTTGCCAGAGCTTATTGGAGCGTGTCTTCTTAGGAAATACTCCATGCAGGAAAACTGATGAGGGAAAAAAAGGTCACTTAAGATCAAGTTAAGTTTCAGATATTTGCTGTTGTGCTTGCAAACTGAGGTTCTGGTTTTTCGCCTCCCCTTTCAACTACAGACAGCAGAGACAGACGGCAACAGAACAGCACCATGGCAACAGGGCCTAGAAACTGCCATTCATATATAATTTGCAAAAAAAAAATAAAAAATCTTTGTTAATGATATAATGAATGGTACTTTGGGTCATCTCTTAAACAAATATAGGAGAAACATTTTACAGATTAGATTCTGTTACTTATCAATTTGCATAATTACCTCCTTTTCTGTAACTTATGGTTGCCAGGTTGCGAAATCACTACACAATATGATATAATCATCCATCCATCCATCTTCTAACACCCTACGCTGGCCATGATGGTGGAGAAGATTCTATTCCTGGCAGCTAATATAATAATTTTACTATAATCTTCATAATCTTGGGACATAATTTAGGAATACCCGCGGCAAACAAAGCAAAGCATCTTGCAATCTTGAGAATGGCTTGACCAGGAAGCGTCCTCAGTCTGACCCGCCTGTAATGCACCAGGAGGCTGTGCCTCTGCCTCACACCCGTGTCACCTGTACAGCTAAACAGCCTCTCAGGGGTCCCCCGGCCCCATGAAAGACAGCAATTCAGGTGGTTCCCATCTGGCGAAGTCTCGGGACACGACTTCCACTCGGGGCTCGGTTGGAACCCTGCCTAGATGTGATTCCCACGTCCAGCCTTTTCTTTTGGGAGGGGGAGGGCTGCTCATTCTCTGTTCTAGACTCTCTGATTCTCTCAGTCCTGCAGATTATGCTGTTCGCAACAGATAAGTCTTGCTTTCAGGACACCAACCCACCCCCCCCCCCCCTTGCCAAAAAAGAGCGAACGTTTTATTTCTCTGGGTGTTCAGATTTAGACGTGACAGCAGCAGTGCACCAATAATAATAATAATAATAACAATAATAATAGTAGTAATAACAGCAGCTTTATTAGCACTTGTATTTTCAGCAGGTATGAGTAGTTCAAGCAGGAAAATCGCCCATGAAATGGGTTTCCGTAAACCAGGCCCTTGGCTTTTGTTAGGCGCTTGCAAAGGGAGATTCACTTTTTTTTTTTTTTTGTCTTGTAAATCTCCACTCCGACTGATTAAATAGCAGATCGTTTACCTCATTTAGGGATGATGTCATGGTCAGAGGCTCTCATTCGCTGCTGGCTCCTGAGGGGTGCTAACCCCGAGCCCTATTACAGCGTCGTGACCTCCTTTCCTCTACAAAAGCGGAGGGGGGGGTTGCGCTGGCTTGTCCTGCCCTGCCGATCCGCCTTAAACTGCGATTGAAGCACAAAGCGCCGTGACAGACAGTTGATCTTTCACTGTGTCTCCTCCCACCCCTCCATCAGCTCTGGGACAGAGCTGAGCCGATCCAGCGCAGCTTTTAAGTATCGCCCCTTGTAATTGCTCAGGGACTCATGCAGGGCTTTCAGCTGAGAGATTTCTGCCGGCGCTGTGCGAATAGGGAGGTGGAGCGAAGCCGTGTGACTTTTTCTTTTCCTTTTTTTTTCTCTCCCCTCATCCCTCTCTCCTTCTCCTACCGGCGTGTGCGGAGCAGCCCATCCCGTTTTTTTTTTTTTTTTTTTTTTTTTTTTTTACACTGGAGGAGGTGGCAGGTGATTGGGCAGAGCCCCGGTGACATGCATCTGTAGAGTCCGGGGGGGTTGGTGGTGGTGGTGGTAAAAAAACCTCTCCACTGAGAGGCAGTTCTTTCTAATTACCTCATTTTTAGCTCGGCTGCAGCAGAGAGAGCGCAGGCTGAGCCGCTTTTCCCGGCTGACACCGGTGGCCGCCGTCTGCATGCTTGCGTTTATGTTCCGCCTGGGTTATAATGCTGTGCGCTCAGCCTTATGTGAATTGCCGAGCTAGCCCCAATTCACAAGTCTGCTTGTCTCCGGAAAGATGGGTAAGTGGCATGAAGCGATGCGTGCATTTATTTCCCTGTGGTGTGTTTTACTGCAGGGTTCTCCTGACGTCGGGTGTTAAAATATGCATATAAGAATAAGAAAGCATGTTAAAAGTGTAATTTTGTGCTGTTCCGAAACTGCAACACATGCTGGCACACGAAGAAGTATGAAAGGATTTTTAATGTCTCTCTCTGTGAAGATCAGATAGTTTTCACTCGTGGCAGCTTGTGGAGAAGGGGGGGGGGTGCACGAATTTTGCGTTCACTGCTAAGGCTGTGCCAAGGCAAGAGAAAGCCGGAGGTTTTAATTGTGACATTGAGCTATCGTGTAACTGTTAGGCTTAATGCACCAAGTTTGCACGGAAAGAATACGGAACATGGGGGATGGGGTTACATTTTTGGAATATGTACTGGAAAGCATGTGGTTTTAGCCGGAGCTCCAGTTTATGGCGTTTGCTCGACTGCAGCCCCTTTTCCTGACTTGACGCGTGGGAATTTCTGTGCTCATTGCAAAGTGTGGACAACCCCCACCCGCCCCCCCCCTACCATCACCCGGTGCCGTTCAGCAGCGGGGACGCTGACGGAGGGTGTCTTTCATTGCAGGTGATTAAAGTGTTCAGTGAGGACAACACGAGCCGAGCAATAGAGGTCCCCAGTGACATCACGGCGCGAGATATCTGCCAGCTGTTCATTCTGAAAAACCACTGCATCGACGACCACAGCTGGACGCTGTTTGAGCAGCTGTCACACCTGGGCATAGGTAAAAAAAAAAAAAAAAAACTGCTGTGATACTGGTCTCTCAAAAGTAGAGAGGACTTACTGAAGTAGGTCCCCTGCAGCCATCTGCAGCAAAACTCACCATGCATTTGCTGTGACGTCATATTACATTATGCATTATAATACGAAAATATATTAATAGGAGATTGGCTGTGAAAATGATCAGGACACCTAACTTTTACAGGTTAATGATGCTTACTTTCTTTAGCGTTCCTTGGAAATAACCAGTAATTCTTCATGTGTCATTTGCATGCAAAGGGAATACTCTCCTCTTAAGATCTAGTTTGTATTTAACTTTTCTTCCGTTGTATCATGGAGTATGCAAATTTATAATGGGATCGTGAGGCCTTTGTACGTGGCAATGGTGACTCGGTAGCGATTCCGGATTTTCCACGTGCCGGGGAGCTGCTTTCTCTGCATTTGTGGCATAATAAATGAAATTTAGCAAATGTAGCTGGAGGTGGAGCAAGTAAAGGGTTAAAGGACCCTTCAATCCATTTTTTTCCCTTTGCTGGTGAAGCCGTCTTTACACAGCGCAATATTCCTCAGCAGCATTCATCTCACCATTGCATAATTCACCCATCTGTTCTGTTCCTCGTCTCATTCAATCTTTCAGGTTTTTTTTTTTTCTGAAATATGCTCTTGCCTCATTTAACCCCAAGTGCTGTACAGTGTTATTTCACGTCCGGTGTGTCATTCACATGTCTGAAAACTGCTTCCTTGTCAATAATACATTGCTTATAATAGTTAAATGTGAGATTTAGTATATAGGTCGAAGATTCTGAGTATGCAGTGGTGGATATTTAGATGAATCATTATTGAAAATGCCATTTTTAGCTCTGGCCTATTTTAATTTGATGTGTTTAATGACAAAATGAGCATATGTTTCTGCTTATGATAGTTCTGGGACAAACATGTTTTAATAGCCAAGGATTTGCATGCAGTGTATGACAAACTCTCCGTCTCATTGAACTGCCTTTAGGATTCCAGTGAACAGTTTCTTTTTTTTTTCTGGAATCTTCTCTTTGTTTTTTTTTTTCGGAGGTGAGGTTGATATTGAAAATCAGTGCTGGTAATTTTTCCTTGATTACTTTGCCAAAGACTGCTGGAAATCCTGCCTGGAATGTCGAGGAGTAAACGCTTCTTAAATGTTTCAAGACGGTACAAAAAGAGGCATTTTGAAAAATGTTTTTGGGGTCTGATTCAAATGCAGTGATTATTCCTACCTCAGACTTTAGGTTTCGGGAATTTCAGGAAAATAATGAACATCTTTTTTTATGGTGCATATTGTTTTACAAAAAGTAGAAGTTCTGGAAAATAATGGAGCGGTTTTGGCTTTTTTCTTCATATTATTTAAAAAATGCATTTTTGCAGATACAAATAGCATCGCCTTACACGGAAACTCAAAAAAGTGCATATAAAATTTGTTGCCATTGATTCTTTACATTTACAAAAGCTTGAAGATGATCATGAAGAAAAGCTGTTATTTTGCCTGTAATACAGCATGTGGTTAGTTTGCTTTCATATATTTCATACAACATGAACCCTTTATTAAAATAAAATAACATTTTTCTTTCTGGAGAAGCATTGGTTCTGTGTAAGTAATGTTTCCTAAGGTGGGTAGCTACGGTTTGAATGTGTCTTAACCAAGGAAAAAAGGTTATATCCTAGCTAGTGTCAATTTTCGTCGGTTTTGAAAGGCTGAGAATTGTGTTAAGATCTGCCTTGCAAAGTCTCATAAATCCTCAACTGAACAACAGAGGGACTTCAAGCCTGAAAAAGTTTGAGGGCAATCATTGTGGCCTGTTACCCCAGCCCCCACAGTGCTAATGCACACTTAAATCATCTTATATTCTATGTATATCTAGCTCTATTCATTGTTTAACTTAATCTTCTTAAAATAAACACATTAGTTTTATGATAATTTGATAATACTTTAATATCTCATGACCTGGTCCCAAGCTTTGCCATCTTCTGTGTCTGTCTCGTTGCAGAATAAGATGTACTATTGCTTAATCTATCATTATTAGACCCTGTACTTTACTAGTGGGGGTGAGAGTGATGGATAGATCATTTTATAAATCAAGTACAAAGTCAAATTGCCTGCGGTCATTTGTGTTAGTCAGGAAAGGTGGAGTTCAGAGGGCTGCGATTGCTTCACTGTTGTGTTTTTGGGTAAATGTATGTTCTGAGGTCACAATGAAAAGGAACAGTCATTTAATAGAGAACAATTGTGTAATTTCAATCAGTCATAGGGAGGAAAAATACAGGCCTTGTGCTCCAAGCCTTGAAAGCATGACACAGTGAACATAACCTGTTTGGGGAATTAAACAAAGAGAGTTGGGGGAATAATGCACTTTTCGCTTCAGATTATTTAATGGGCCTTGAGGAATGAATCGCGATGAGCAGCCAGGCTTAACTCTTGTTATGCTATGGGTATTAATTAGCTTCAAATACGCGTGTGCTTTCCAGCTGGCTGCATTTAAGCAGCTGCTTCCAGAGAGTCATAAAATATTCATCTTGCGTTCTGAGAAACAGATAACGCTTCCTAATAACGTGAGACAATGCGTGGCTTTCCGTCACAGGAACGACAGAACCTGTATTGAAGGTTAACAAACCATTTTTTAAAATGAGCGTTAATTGTTAAGTTGGGCTATGCAACGCTTTGGGGCAGTGGCGGTGAGATGTTTTAAAGCACAGCCGCACAGAAAGTAGGTTTCTCCAAGTCTGTGCAACACTCTCATTTGCTTGGGTTTGCATTGTGTGATTGTTTGACTTATAGTCTGATCGTTACTTTGATGTATAATGCTGTCGCTTTGTAAATAGCTTTTTTTTTTAAAAAAAGAAATACTGGGCTTTGTTCTTAATTGGGATTGTCAAGCAGTTTCCTGCCTTTGAACTTTGTGGCAAGCTTGGCCTGACAGGGCTGCTCTCCCTCACTCCTTCGCTCCTTTTCGTCGCCTTCATGGTGATCCTGCTGTCTTCTGGCCTCCCCACGCAGAAAGAACCATTGAAGACCATGAATCTGTTATCGAAGTTCAGTCTAGCTGGGGCATGGATACCGACAGCAAGCTGTGTTTCAGGAAGAATTACGCCAAATACGAATTCTTCAAGAAACCCCTGGTGAGTTGAGCAAACTTGCGGTTTTGAGTGTTATTCCCTTATCTGCTTGTCCGAGCAGTATTCTGAGTTTGATTTGGTGGGGTGCCTCCCAGATAAGATTTTGCATAATAATCAGTTTTACATAGTGTGTGTGTGTGTGTGTGTGTGTGTGTGTGTGTGTGTGTGTGTGTGTGTGTGTGTGTGTGTGTGTGCGTGTATATAATACAATAATAATAATAATAATACACTTGTTCTTCTCTATGTGAAAACATTTTCACATAGTAGGGATCCTTTTCTTTGAATGCAATTAGAAAACGAAAGTCTTGTATTTAGTTTGATTATTTATGGTTAAGGTTAGGGCTGGGTAGGGGTTAAGGTCGTCATATTGGTATTAGAGTTTCGCCTATAGAAATGAATGGCGAGTCCCCACAAGATTCAGATTCAGATGCCTAATCTGTATGTGTGTGTATTCAGGAGTTGCCCCATACACTTTTCAGGCAAGAAAAACATCTATGGCTTACGTGGACTACAATATATTGTGTAATCTTTGGTTTTCTGGTTTCCTATGTGCTAATTAACTTGGATTCCTCATTTTATGACTGTCACGTCACACGTCCATCGTACGCCTACTCTTTACTAACGGGTATATTACACAGGACGATAAGCAGTGCCAGCCTGAACCTTAAAAGTGAACTTGGTTTAGGATCTGAACTGAGTAATGAAAAGTTGACCCTTTTTGTGTTAACAGGACTTTTTCCCTGAACACATGGTGTCCATTTCAAGTGAAACCAATGGGATAATGAATCATTCACCACTAATTGAGGTACCATTTTTAACCATAAAATGCTTCCAGTGGGTAGTTATGGCCCCATATAAGCTACTGTGTATATTCTACAGTGTATATGCCATTTCTGCATATTTCCCAGCAGGCCCAACAATTCATTTTTTTCCTCAAAGTCCATAAAGACGCCAGTCAGGGCTTTCAGATGTCGTGTCTCTGGTGCTGTGCTTTTTTTTTTTTTTACCAGCCCAGTGCTTAATTTAATCAGTTTAAAACCCTTTTCCTCCTTAGATTGCAGGAGGATGTAGGATTGATGCATGAATTCTGTTTGACTCAAACTAAGTTCCGTGGCTTTTGTCATGTATTTTCTATGGTCTTCCCTGTGCACCCTGCTGTTCCAGCCTCTCTAAAGCGTAGCTGCATCGAGCGTAACTCGGGCTGCCTTCCCGTCAACAGACGTTTCTCAACTCCAGATCATGTCCCGAAATCCATGGGTACCTTCACGCTAGAGAACAGGGAAAGAGAACCTGGAAGAAGTTCTACTTCATCCTCAGGAGGTCCGGGCTCTACTTCTCCAACAAAGGGACGTCGAAGGTCAGTGAGTGCGACTTTCGGAGCAAGTTACCTCAGATGGGCACCTAAATGTGCATTATCTCTATTATTGTTTCTTTTTGTGGCCAAAAAACATAAAGAGCTTGGTCATGAGTAGCTCCAGTTCCAGGGAAATGGATGGGGATTCTGAATTGGTCTCTGCTCCTCTACGTTAGCAGCTGAAGGCAATTTGTTGTTCCTGCTGAGCTGGAGAACTCTTGTCCTTTTTTGTGTAAGAGGTTTATTTAGAGCAGCTGAAGTGATTTATAATTACCTGGGACCACTGCAATGTACAATTTTGAAATTGGCTGTAAGATCAGTGTAGGTTCCAGACTCTTCTGCAACCGTGACCTGGTGGACGGACGGACGGACGGACAGACGGATGGATGGATGTATGTATGGATGGATGGGTGGCCGGTTGGTAAAGAGGTCTGCTATTTAAGTCTTTCTGTGTGACATTCCACACTTTCCAAGTTTGATTTCCAAGCTACAATATGACCCAAAAGCAAATTTTAGTAGTGTGTTAATTTATAACTACTTACAACCAAAACTGAAATAGCATTATTATCTAGGTACTAAGAATATAGTGTGTCTCAAATAACACCAAGATTTACTTTATTTACACATATATATATAATTTTCTAATAATTTCAAAGGCCCTGGCTTGGCTGGTGACCTCTAGGGCGAGCTCAGGAGATGATCGACATGCGTGCGGCAGGTTTCGCCCAATGCTGTGTGGAGCCGGTCGGGCCGGTTTTCCGCGCAGGTCAGCTGTCGTGCCAAGGACGGTGCCCTGGTGCCGAGGTAGCTAGGCGAAGTGTACACCTGCAACTCTGCCGACCTGTTATGCCTCTATTTTTCTCGAACGAACAGAGGAGCCGTTGTTTGTCTGCGAGCCTTGCGAGGTGCGACAAGGCCGCGTGCTCGCTTGCCAATATACGTAACTCAATATATCGTGATCGTTAGACTTGAGTCAGCTTTTTCTGCCCTTGCCTATGATTTTTTTCTTTTCTTTTTTAATTTTTAATTTTAATTGAGCTGTTGACCTTTTGTCATGTGCTTATTGCGCTTCTGTCGTCTAGCGAATGGCTCCGCTCCCCTGCCAGTTACTCTGCGAGGCCAAGAGATGGAAACTCCTGGCCTGTGTCTGGCAGCCCTGTAACAATAGCTGGCATCTGTCCCACCTGCTTGGGAAGCAGATGTGTGTCTGGATACGCGTGGTGGAGTATGAGCTGTGTGCCTAAACTTGCTCGGTTTCTTTCGTATTTGGCTCTGCTGCAAGTACACCTTGTATCTTGACCCTTGAATTTTGATCTTATTTGAAATTTTTGGCAACTTATTCCCCCCCCCCCCCAAATCTACAGGAATGTACATGCATTATGCATATTTGGACTCTGGCAAAGAGATTGTATGGAAATAAAACTGAAGATTACAGCAAAATTCTTGCTGGAAGTCACCATATGTAAATATTTTTATTAGTCATGGTTATGTCCTTTCATGTTCCGAGGACATCTTTCATTGAGACAGGTTGGAATTGCTGTTTTTTGGATTCATTCTCCTGACATTTCCAGTGCTGTAATGTCACTTGTATTTTGGTCTGATTATATTCTAGACTTAAATGATTTCTATGCTTCGTATACATCCCTGCTGCTCTGCTTGGTAGAAGTTGTAGAATAAAGGTCTAAATTTGTAATTCCAAGTTTAACCACACCTACCGTGAATGCAGATTAAAGACCCTCACAGAGTGTCCGACTTGGAGCTTAGTGGCAAAACAAATCCTCCCCTATTATCCTTAATCCTCGAACGCCAATGTCCCCCAGACTCCCAGACACCATGTCAGCCTGCCCTCCTTCTCCCTGCTTTCATCCTGCCGCCTCCATGCTTATCATTCCTGCTTACTCCCCTTGGTCCTGCACCCCCTGTGCCTGCTTAAAGTCTGAATCACTGAAGGTTCTGTCCCAAGGCTTGAGTCCTCTTCTTGTTCGGGGGTGGAGATGGGTAGTTCAGGTCCAGAGAGTAAAAGTCCGGACCAAGATTTTGTTTCAGCCAACCAGTTAAGTACTCCGTGACTCTTTATACTCAACTGGTTGAAACGAAATCTTAGTACAGACCAGTGTTTCATTATCTGGTTCTAGGGGATCTGCAAACAGTCCACGCTTTTGCTGCAAAAATGAGGACTGCCTGGCATGGACCGGTGTGGGTTCCAGAGGACCGGGTTGGGAAACACTGGTTTGGAATTTTACTGTCTGAACCTGAATTACCCACCTCTGTTTGGGGGTGGGGGCATGTTTCTGGCTTAGGGTGGTGAGACAGGGCATGATATTGCCAGCCGATGAGTTTGAGTTCGCACGGAAACGTGGGAGTGGTTCAAAGACAGCTTTACGTTTCATTTTGGTTTTTCCTTTTTCAGGAGCCGCGACATCTACAGTTCGTCGCAGAGTTCGGCGACAGCGACGTCTACACGTTACTCTCAGCCCGGAAGATGCACGGCGCTCCCACAGACTACGGATTTTGCATTAAGGTTCTTGGCTTCAATTCGTTTGTGCCGTCGGACAAACGTTAAACTACAGTCACCAAAATGCCTTCGTGGTGAAAAGATTCATTTCTGGGGCCTTCCCTTTCTGATTATTGCCAGCTGGACTGGGATGTGAGGATGATGGGTTTTTGAAGAAGAAGCATCGCACGGAAAAATAATAGCTATCCGCTATGGGGTCGTGGAACACATCTCAGAGCGCACAAGGCATGAAACTAGTCTTAGATTTGCTTGCCACTACATTTTATTTGTTTAGCAGATGCTTCTATCCAACGCAACATACATTTTTCGTGTGAAAGGAGGGTCAGGAAGCCCCTGGAGCCATCAGTTGTAAGGGCTTTACTCAAGGGCCTAATTGTGAAATCACTCTGCCGTGTCTGAGATTTGAACCAGTGACCTTCTGATCAGACACAGCACCCTAAACTGCTGAGTCACACACCCCCAGATCTAGCTAATGGGCATTTTAGAGATGCCAATTTACCATAAATCCATGGGGAGAATGTGTGTGTGTGTGTGTCCAAAAAAATTGATAAACATTTCAGAAATACTACTCTTGTTACCTGTCAGAACAGCACAAGTTACTGGTATACAGATGCAGCTGTATAATATTGGAATTAACCTTGATTAACCTGCAGCGCTATCTTAAGTGCGATCTTTAGTGTACGCTATAAAACTCCGAAGATTGTCAGTCTGGTGCACGTTCTGCAGTAAAGTTCATACCAGTTGGGCTGCTGGAAAGGAAATTGATGGGACAGCGGAAAGAAAAACCATGTTTAAAAAAACATTAGTCACGTGTTGAACTTCTAACCATCGGATACGTGCTGTACGGGCGTACCCGAAAATGCACGTCCTGACCCCGCGCTCTGGCTTTTCAGCCAAACAAGTCAAGCTCCCCCCGTGACTTGAAGCTGCTCTGTGCCGACGAGGAGCATAGCAGGACCTGCTGGGTGACGGCCTTGCGACTTTTCAAGGTAACTCGCGTTCGGGTCACAACGTGGATGCCAGACGCTGGCCCAGGTGGCTACGCTGCCTTAAGGATGATGTCGGGGGCTTGAAATTAAGCTCACCTGCTTGCCTCAGACAAGAGGCGAAAATAAAAGCTGAGCAGAAACCCACTGTCTAGTTAATTGCATGTCTGACTACATTTTTACCGAACGAGCTTATTTGGCTAGTAGCAAAAATTAAGTTCCACCCCAATGATGTCATTTATTTCTTTAAAAACCAACATGTGTTCCCCATGTCATCCTCCACTCGCGTGTGACACCAGTGGCCTCCCAGTTTGCCACATTGCTTTGAGTTTCTGAGCCTTCAACCCCCCCCAGGCTGGCTTCCCCCCCATCCTTGCCATATGCATCTGCATCAAACGTATAAACATGCACGTCCCTGTTTGTTTATTGGCTAATTACAGTTGCGAAGTTTTGTTGTTCTATTTTTTTTTTTCATGTCTGCATAACCTGAAATGATTGGCTAGCTGTTTTTGCTCCGCAGTATGGGATGCAACTGTACCAGAACTTCCTCCATCCACATCAAAAACAGAAATCTTCACCCATGGTAAATATCCTCCAAGGTTGTTTTATCCCATCTGTGGTCTAGACTACAAGCAAACAAATACTACATGACAGTTTATTAAAGATGCCTTTCATTCAGTTTTTATTGATGCTTAGTTTGAGCTCATAGACCGTCTCCTGTAATTAGTGACACTTCCACATTGCTTTTTGCTTCATCTTAACAGTACGTTGATTGGTATTGTTTATGGTAAGTATTACATTGTTTAGTCTGCTACAAGAATCCCTTATTCCCTTTTGGCATGAAAAGCAGTTGTTCAAACAGAAAGGACATCCTGTCAAGTCTGTATGTTCTTAGCTACTTGGGGTGCCCTGTGATAGGTTGGTATCCCATCCAGGGTGTCCCCTTCCTCATGTCCTGTGCTAACTACTCTCCGGATTCCCCACAATTATGGAAGATTGGGTCAATGCATGGATACTTAGGAGTGAACAAGCTGAGTTGTAAGGACCTATTTTCTCCATGGCAGACGAAGCCACAGCTCTCTAAAAATAGCCTGGTTTTCAGCTGCTCGTAGACTTAACAGCTCAGCACCTCTGGGTTGTTCTTTGAAGACCACGGAACAATGTTCGGCACAGGCGAGATTCAGAGAGCAGAAGAGTGGAAATGTTTCTGGGAGTTAGCATGCCAGTATATGTTAGTTTGGGGCCAGGATCTGTTGCGGTTGGGGGTTTAAACATGCTTATGTTCAGTGTTAACCCCCTCCTTTGTTACATGGTAGAAAAGATCATAAGGTAGTAAAGTTATTATGTGAAATAACGTGTCATTTTTCTGCTTATCGTACAACAAACTCTTGTCAGATAGCTGATGAACTCCTGCATGTTCTACTCTGTTTAGAGGTGAACAGTTATGTGGGAGGAAAACTGCTGGTAGCAGAAAAAATAATAAGGGATTTACAAACACTTTTTATAGTATGAATTCACTTTCCAAATGCTTATTAGGTACAGTGTCACAAGGAACAATAGTAATGATCTTGGACATTAAAAACAGAATGTGAGAAGGAAGACTCTGTAAAAGAAATAACCTCGTTAATAGATCATTATCAGGTCAGTTTTTTTTTAGTTTCATATTTTTGTTGGTAGTTGTGAATTTAATGCTAAATTTTACAGTGATGCCAACAGCTCCTGACACAATGGCTCTGCCAGTAATGGTGAAATTGTTTTCACTTCCATCAGCCACTAGGTGGCAGCATATAACCATAATGAGAGGCCGGTAACGAGAAGCCTTAGGTCGATGCAATGCTTTGTGTCTGATCGTTCCAGAGGAGTATCTCTGAAAACTCCCTGGTGGCCATGGACTTCTCAGGACACAAGAGCCGGGTGATAGAGAATCCCTCAGAGGTGCTGTCGGTGGCCGTGGAGGAGGGGCTGTCCTGGAGGGTATGTATTTCATTCCGCCATTTTCCCCTCACACTTACCTCACTCCCCTTGCCTCGTGATATTTTACAGACCCCCCCCCCCCCCCCAAGAGAATGAACTGATATTCAACCCCAAAGTAGGATGGAGGGAGAGCGTTAACTGAGGGCATAACTTTCTGTTATGCATTGGAGAGGGGTTGAGGTCTTCACCCATTTAAGAGGTTCCAAGGGGTTGTATTGGCCGGTTTTGATTATTAGGAGGGTTACAGACCCCCCTTATCCCGCCATGATTTATGCCCATAGCTTCAACAGAAGACCCTCATCCAGCCTTGGCACTGTGAGTAACACCCCAACTCATCCCTCTTTCTCCATCTCAGAGGAAGAGCTGCCATCGTCTGAGTTGCCACGGAAGCCCTTCCACCTCTCAGAGTCCCGTAGCCAGCTTAGGTCAGTGGAACAAAGTGCTTACTCATGGTGGGGGTCACATCTTCGTGTCCTTGCTGGGAGAACCGCTGGGAATGAGCCACCTGCATGAGGTCCAGTGAAGGTTCTGAAGTATCTGCTTTCACTGACTCACCATTGTTTCCCGTAGCCCTCCACAGAGCTCAACCTTGGTTCCACAGCAGACTGTCCAGAGACGAGGCTCATCGACTGATCACCCAGCAAGGCCTTGTTGATGGGTATGCAGAATATTTTGATTAAAAATACTTGCCACTGCCTCGCGTCGGCCATGTGTAGACATGCCGAGTTTGCCAAAGACTTTATTGCGTCCCCTCTTTGCACTTGTTATGCTATGTTGAATGCAGAGCCCAGTAGCAGAGCTTGTTATAAAATAACGGCATGCAGTGTGCGTTTGCACATACCAAATCCAGGTATGTGCGGAATAATAAATCATTACCTTCTCCACTTTCACTTGGCCAAGAAATAGAATTCTTCTGAAAGTCCTCACTGTGGGCCTCATATACCTCATATTTCAATAGACTTTTAACTGTTTCTCCTTCAGGGTTTTCCTTTTAAGGGACAGCCAAAGCAACCCCAAGACGTTTGTCCTGTCACTGTGCAACATGCAAAGAATCAAACATTTTCAGATCCTACCTGTAAGTCTGCCGTGCCTTTGCGACATGTTCTGTAGCCTTTCAGATCCTACATGTCAATTTGCCTTGCATTTGTGACATGTCCTGTAGCCTTTCGGATCCTACATGTCAATTTGCCTTGCATTTGCGACATGTCCTGTAGCCTTTCGGATCCTACATGTCAATTTGCCTTGCATTTGCGACATGTCCTGTAGCCTTTCCGATCCTACATGTCAATTTGCCTTGCATTTGCGACATGTCCTGTAGCCTTTCGGATCCTACATGTCAATTTGCCTTGCATTTGCGACATGTCCTGTAGCCTTTCGGATCCTACATGTCAATTTGCCTTGCATTTGCGACATGTGTCCTGTAGCCTTTCGGATCCTACATGTCAATTTGCCTTGCATTTGCGACATGTGTCCCGTAGTTTTTCAGATCCTACCTGTAAGTCTGCCTTGCCTTTGCGATGTGTGTCCTGTAGCTAGGCTCTCTTCTGACCTCCTAGTTGACTTTTATGCTTAAACTAATCGATGTGCATGATCTTAACCGGCGCTGTACTGCCGCCCCCTACCCATCCATCTGTTGCTGCTCTGGCAGGTGGAGGATGAGGGGGAGCTGTTCTTCAGCTTGGACGATGGCCAGACGCGATTCACCGATCTCATCCAGCTGGTTGAGTTCTACCAGCTGAACAAGGGCGTTCTGCCCTGCAGGCTGAAGCACCACTGCTCCCGGGTCGCCCTCTGAGCCGGTGGGCGCTCGAGAGAGAGCCGCCAGCTCAGGGCTCGATGCACCTTAACCACAGCGGCTCCCTGGGGAAACCCCCCCCCACCCCCCCCCCAACCCCCCCGATATGCGCACCGTGCCTTCGACAGGAGAAGCCCTTGAAGCGAATACAGCCAGAATCTGACAGGTTGCATCCCCCACGCCTACCCATTGTGACACACGACAAGTCCTTTCCCCGTTGCTTTGATCGGAACGTTTTTTTTTTCTCCAGTAGGAGAGGGAATGCAAGATCCATTTTGGGAGACAGTCGGGGGGGAAGACTGCATGCAGTGATGGTTTTAATGCCAATGTCAGTTGGTTGATAATTGAGATTTGGCCTGTTACGGGTGTTTCGAAACTTCAAGGGAGAGAACAGATGCCACGAGCACAGAAGACAAAAAAATAGCTACTTAAATGCCAGACAACGTACTGTATATAGTGTAGCGCTGAATGTGTTTATATAATGTTTCAGCATGTGGGGCTAAAACCCATTTCGGGACTGAGAGCATTTCAGTGGAAGCTCATTGTTTGCCACTAGCTTGTTTTCACGAAATCTAAACCGAGTCTTGTTGCATTTGATAGTATTTTATTTTATTTTGTTTTTCTTTTTGTAATCTGTTTTAGTAGGGTGAATATTTGACTATAGCCATATGGATCATATGCGAGTTGGTACTGTTGCAGTGAACCTGTCCGCTTACGGTTCACATGGAAGGGGCATTCACAAATCAGGTTGGACAGGGGAGTCCCAAGCACACAGGGACTGCAGTGGTCCTCTGTCCTCTAATCTTCACTAAGCTTGCGACTGTTGAATTTCACTTGTTCGCTCACAGATCAGCTCCACGATCTCCTGAGCAAGCTAAGCCCTGCCCGACACGTTATTGAACAACATGAGGTATCCAGGTGTTGTTTTTTTTTTTTCTTACACGAATGTGACTGGCTGAAGGAAGAAGAAGCATTGGGACATTTACGAAGGCCGCAGAAACGGCGAGCAGCCTGCTTTAATGGCCGGATATGCTCATTGTAAACATGAACACGTCACATTAGCCTGTACTGTACCTTTAAGTGGAATGTATTGATTATTTCTGAAAGGATGCCATCATCCGTTTCCTTGACAGTTTCGGGATTTAATTTAATGGTTAAAAATGGCAAGAAGTTATGCAAATAAAATCGTATTAAAGCTAATATTGTAAAAGGTTAAACCAGGGCCACAAAACACCTTTGACTAGTTTAAGTATCAATGTCAAAAACGTATTGCTAGTAGCTACAGTTCAATCAAGTGAAATAGTGCGAACCAGCCACGTTAAACGGGGTACCAACCTTTCTAAAAATAATTTACAACACTCATAAATTGTTGCACTTCTAACACAAGTGAAAGAACGACGAGATTTTGACGCAATGCACTTTTCCTACATAGGCACAAGGATACGTCATTTTATTTCATAACCTAAGAGCAAGTGTGTTGAGAACAAATGAATGTCTCAGACTGCAATGTTTTGTACAAGTCTAAGTGTTTTTGCACTGTATGCATTCTGTCTTGCAATTTTTAAGTATCTACAGCTAGCTGTACGGTAAACACGCATTTTTAAAGCCGTTCTACACCCACGAAGAGAATTTTATTTCATATCCCATTAAGTGATCTAGACTGAATTATTTGCACTGTAGTTGGCACACTGTAACATATTATTTCTGATCCTAAAGATAAATATTGGCTGTTTAAGGACTGTTGGAACACGTTTAGGCGATTACAAACGTACATACGTTTTTTTTTTTTTTTTTTTTCTTCCTTTGTGTGTCTGGTTATGTAGGCTTTACTTACATTTTATATGGACCTAAACACGTAGCTTTGAATGTAAGTAAAATGACTGTATATAATTTAACGCCCGCCGTAATGTTTCCCCGACTTCATTTTCTACACTTGCTTTGTTTGTTATTGTGTGGTCTGCAGTTTCTACAAAGCCAGTAACTTTGAACTTGATGTTTCAGGAGAGATCGGCTCTCTCTTGTGTCACATTATGAAGTGGCAAAGAAACAAAGAAAATATTGCTTGGCATTGTTGGGTTGAAACCGAGTGATATTTTGTAGAAATGTTAAACTACCTGCTTGATGTTTACAGAGCCATTTCCAATTAAAATAATGCAATTAAAATATTTTACCTTTCTTTGTATTGTAACGTGATATACTTTTCTCTATTTAGGCCTAGCACAATGGGTGATTTAACATTGTGCATTTATACGTGGCGAGGCTGGGTAAACATTACTTGATACGAAGTATACAGTATTCTAGGGATGGGCGATAAAACGATAACGATAAATATCGTACCATAATTTCTCTTGATATCGATATGACAAATGGTTAAAGGTTCCACATAATTTTAAACCTAACGTATCACCAGCAATACCTTTTTCATTACAATGAAATGACGTCACTTTATCTGTGACTGCTTGTCAGGATGTGTAATGGAGCAGAAGTGCAGGCAGCCATAAAAATATAAACGGGATTTATTGCACAAATATCAAACTGCAATAGACAGTGAAAACTGCATGGTAACTCACCGGTAGAGCAGGTAAGTCCAAACCAACCCCTTTGATAATTTTAATGCTTGATTACCCTTAAGTCCAAGAGAAATCTGCACAATAATAATCCCCAGAGAATTCAGAAACGCTGGGAGGCGTGGCGTTTTGTTAAAATAACATGTTCAACTACCTTGGGGCGGCATGGTGGTGCAGTGGTTAGCACTGTTGCCTCACACCTCTGCGGCCCGGGTTCGAGTCTCCGCCTGGGTCACATGTATGTGGAGTTTGCATGTTCTTCCCATGTCGTCGTGGGGTTTCCTCTGGGTACTCCGGTTTCTCCCCACAGTCCAAAAACATGCTGAGGCTAATTGGAGTTATTAAATTGCCCGTAGGTGTGCGTGTGTGAGTGTGCCCTGCGATGGGCTGGCCCCCCCATCCTGGGTTGTTCCCTGCCTCGTGCCCATTGCTTCCAGGATAGGCTCCAGACCCCCCGTGACCCAGTAGGATAAGTGGTTTGGAAAATGGATGGATGGAACTTCTACCTCCAATTTGTGACATGCTGTTTGGTAAGTTTATATCTTATGATAAAGAATAATTCAAAAACCACAATTAACCATTTGGTTTCTTCAGCTTTCCCTCAGTAGCAAAAATCCTTTAAACAGGAAATAATTTATCCTGATAATTATGTATTTTTTTTTTTATGTGATGAGATTTTTGGCCTTATCTTCCAGCCTTACAGTATACAGAGTTTTTCATGTATTTATCCATAAGTTAAAAATGTGTGTTTATATGAACAGATTTAGTACCATATAGGGTGTCTAGTCAATGGAAACAATGTATTAGTTGAAGCAGTAGATGGCAGAATAAGGCCAGAAAAAATGAATGTTACTTTTCCTCATGTGTTAATTTGTTGATATGCGCAATCAGTACAAGTCATTACTGTGTTCTGTGAATTGTCAGACTTAACATAAATTTATTCAACACTTCAGCATAAATTGTTAAAATAGTTTTTACTCGGATACAATTCCGATTTTCATATTTGATGCTTAACGTGTCTGCATGTAATTTCTGTTTACTGGGCTTTAAAGGTAGCCTAATTTCATGAATATGCATTACCATATTCATAGGAATAAGTGAGCATCCTACAATAGACTGACATCCCATCCAGGGTGTCCCCAGCTCCTTGCCCTGTGCTTCCTGGCAGAGGTTCCAGGCTCATTGCACCCCTTTACTGGATAAGTGGTTATGGACAATGGATGGTTATTTCTGATTATGATAAACAGCATCCTGTTTAACCCACACTGACAAAATGCCAAGCAGTGAGTGCAGGAATGTGTCGACTGATAACATTTTCAGAAAAGGGGGCAGTCATCTCTAAACAAGAAAAACATTATGGTGTCTCATTCCCTGTGACATCCTTCTTTCATTCTACCCTCTGAACAAACTGCTGCTTTTTTTCTTCCTGTGCTTGTTTTCAGGGGAAATGTTCACATTGATGTCTTAAATATACTCCTTTTTCCAGGTCCAGCGGTTAAACACTCTCTCCGATGTATTTCTGCCATTGATCCACTCCTGGCTGCAGGGAGAGATGGCAGCCTTGTGAAAAGATTTTATTTTTGTTCCCCCCCCCCCCCCCCCCCTTAATGAATTTGTTCAGCCAGATGCTGCCAAAAGTACCCACGGGCAATTCTTTCAGGCAGAAGACGGCCGCCTGGGTCCTCGCTCACCGTTCTTTCTCATCTGGCCATCAGGGGCCTTTCTTTTCCACACCTGGAGACGTGCTGTCCGGCCAATGGCACGGGAGCGACTGTCTGGGCGGTGACCACATTCCGATCTGTCGACATGGAAACCGATAATATACCGTCAAGGCACCTACAGGTGGCGAAATGGGGCTAGTTGTGATCTTCCCTGTGAAGAAAGTTGCAAAAGCAGTCCACAGACCCGAAATATAAATCCAATCATCATACTGTAGCTGGAGTCTAACTGTGGCACAATTAAATAGAGGTATATTTACCGGACCTAGTATTGACTGTGGTGCAGTAACAGACACCTAATTCTACATTTCTAGCTGGGCTTTAAAGCATCTGTTGATTTATAAACGGCCCAACTTTATCTGTTTAGATGGAAGCGTAATAGGTGCAATATATTCACATGATGAACTGGGGCATCGCATGGAAACAGCAGGGACTGCTAGGGACAATCTATTAAAAGGCATATGTTTACAGGAGGCCTCATTAAAGTGATGTCACTGTAAAATAATACAGGCCCACGCAGGGGGGGAAACCACTCGCGTCACAGGACACTGGACTCTCTGAATAAAACTCGGCCGTTTTGCAATGCAGTGGTGGCATTGCTCACCTGAACAGCAGCTTGGAAATAAATGCTCAATAGTAACAGAAAGAACTCAAGGAAGATATGTCACTTGTGTATGTAACAGTCCCATAGCATCACTCCATACTGTTACTTTTGTGAATGAATATCCTGCATTTAGTTATTTATCATAAATTATAGAGCCTCATTTATAGACCCAGATTCATGTATTTATTATGAATCCATGCATTCGTTTATAATTTATAATTTAATTAATACTTTTATAAATTAATTATAGATTATACAGCCTCGTAAACAGAAATTATGTAGACCCATGAAGCATCGATTCTTCCAGAACTTTCTGTCCAGGTCTTCCGGCTTCCCGGAGGAACATTCATTGTTGCGATGCCTTTTTCTCTCTCTTCCTTTTCCTATTTTTTTCCCGCTTAGCTGTCATGAGGCTGCTGCCCCCCCACTGTTAACGACTCACAGCTACAATTTACATTTAGTTGCTTATCCTCTGGGTGGCACCATGGCTCAGTAGGTAGCGCTGGAACCTCACACCTCCAGGGGGTTTGAATCTTGCAGCCAGCTGTGTGTGTGTGTGTGTGTGTGTGTGTGTGTGTGTGTGTGTGTGTGTGTGTGTGTGTGTGCGCTGTTTGTAAAAAAAAAAAAAAAAAAAAAAAAAAAAAAAAAAAACCTATTGACTATGAAAATCTGTGATTGCAATCGAAAAACTAAAAATGCCAGAAGTCTTGCATTTAGTTTGGTTACTTATGGTTAAGGTTAGGGCTGGGGAGGGCTTAAGGTCATCATTGTTGGGATTTGGGTTTTTCCCATGGAAATGAATGGACAGTCCCCACAAAGATATGGATACAAACGTGTATGTTTGTGTGTGTGTGTATATATGTGTGTGTGTGTGTGTGTGTGTGTGTGTGTGTGTGTGTGTGTGTGTGTGTGTGTGCGTCTTTCTCGTTTCCTCCCAGAGATATGAAATTTGTAAGATTAGTTTTCTGTGTGATTTGCTGTATTCCCTCTGACAGACTGGCATCCCACCCAGCATGATCCTTACCTACCTTCAGGTTTAACACGACGGTGTAATACACTGACAGTCAATCAGTGCTCATCTGACACTTACCTAATATCTATCATACGTACAGGTGCATTTCTTATAACTGTTTTCATTCAACTTAGTATGAATTTAAATCGTAAATGTTCCCTTCTAAATACACTCCATATATTTATATACCAACAACAACAGCAGTAACGATAATATTGATTAAAAACGGAATCATTTTGATATTCTTGCTTTGATGCTCACTTCATAACAACCAGTTCTAACTTGAAGACTATGAAAAACATATAAACCAATCATATACCACAAGTGAAAGACGATGTACTGATTCCTGTAAATGATACACCATACAATTGATGCTGTGAGAATAACATCTTCCTAATCTATTAAGACTTAGAAAGATTATAAACCTATGAAAACAATGACGTTAATACACAAACATACCGTCTGAAGTGACTTTGACTATTTTGTGGAATGGTTACTGTAGTAATTATACACATCCTTAAATTTTCAAAGGGAGCACATTTCTAGCAGCAGGAGAGAAGATTAAATGCAGTCTGAAAGCTTGTTACATTGTACCGCCATGTGTCTTTGAAGTGGAATACTGGCTAAATGTTTTAAATGCTTCAGATAGATTTTGTTTCTCTTAATTGCATAGTTTCATTGTGAAAGTCTTGTCTGTTCTGTAAACCTGCCCTGCTTTTCTTCATCCTCCGGTCGTACGGTTGGAGCACAGTGAGTCCCGGGTTATGCTAATTACAAGGGTAACGCATTCATCTAGCGGCGGCTCCGGCTGGCAATTTCTTAAGTTTTAATAATCAATTACTAGAAGCTATTCTCCATAAAGTCACAAAAGAGCCATTAAATCTCAAAGGACAAAGCGGGGAAGTGGTAGCACTATCAAAGGCCTCACTGTTAATGTTCACAAGGTTACAAATTCTATTTAGTTTTGAACATTTTGGGGATTTAAATTGCTAAGCGTAATATGAAGAAACGGCATCATATGCCTTGTTTGATGTCTACAATAACAGGATATGACAGCCCCCCCCAAGACGGATGTATTTAATGTTAAAACAGGTTTTTTTTTTTTTGCATGTTTATGTGTATTATTTTATCCCTATAAAAATTGCTGGCAAAATCATCTCCTGTATGGCATAATTAAAGTTAAAGCATTTAAGCGTGCAAGAAGAGCCTTGTAAATGCCACGCCTGACTGCCCACCCGGTCTTTGTGATGCAGCGAATGTGTTTTTCCTCCTATCACATGATATTGTTTCTTTCAGCCAACGGGGGGGGGGGGGGGGGGCTGCCATTGTCTCCTCAGCACATCTTCAAAGTGCCGTGTGGCGAAGGGGGCATTTTTGACCTTGAGAAATTAACATGGCTGGAGTGTCTCAGTGGCGGAGGAGCCCAGGGAGAGACCAATTTTCCTCCAGAATATTAGTTCAGAAGAGAAACTTTTCTGAGTTACGGGGGAGGGGGGCAGGGGGGGGGAAAGGGTACATTCCAGTCCTGGGTAAAACTGACACGAGTATGAGAAATATACATCAGGTTATCTGTGTCCACAAACAAAATCAGTGAGGACCTTTCAGGTAACGTGCAGGTGGGATAGTTCAGAGGCTGGTGATGCTATGGATTGTGTATTTTACATTCATACAATCCATCCTTTAAGCAAATGAGAGAGTTGTAAGAATATCCTTTCCTCCAAGCCCATGCTGTGGAGACAACTGCAATTATCGCCCTCATGTAGTGAGCGTTTGTATTTGTCTGTTGTTTCGCTGGGATGCCAATGGTGGCATCCAAATGAAAAATTAGCCAGAATACGGGTTTGTGCATGGATTCCGCACTTAAAGACCATGGATGTTTCAATGAGACTTTGTAATTTAAAGCCATGGTCAGACCGAATAGTGCATATGTACATATTCTTTAACTGTGCAAAGAAAGTGAAAACTCTGACAAGACCGGAGGATGTTCCTGATCATCCTGAACCTGAACGTCTAATAGTGATGTACCCCGTGAGACTGTGGTTCAAAAGCTTACAGCCTGCCCAGAACATCCCAGTATGGTGCGCTGGTCCAGTTTGGCTGTGGAGAGGTTGGGAGACGCAGAACAGCAGGTGGGAGGCTGGAAAAACAGACAAGATATAAAACTGACAAGCTGCAGTTTGAAGTAATCAAAGAAATGAAAGATAAAAAAAGTGACAGGAGAAAAATGAGTGTAGGAGATGGTGGTAGATAGTCTTGTATCTTACTGTGAAGAGCTGAAGTATAATAATACATAGCAATTAATTAATGAACAGGTGTATTTACATATATTCGGGCCTTCTGATTTATTTAGTCTTATTGCCAGTATTGTTTTATATATGAGGATATATAACTGGTTAAGTGTCACATCTTTTACATAAAGATATAGATCAGGCCCGTAGCTAAGAATTACTTTCCAAAGTCCTCTTATCGTACATTTCTTGTATCGGGAAGTTCAGACCAGTCACTGTTTATGTGCCTGACATAGACAATTATTTACTATGACTAAATGGCCTTTTTACAAAATTCATAAAATGATAAATGATTTTACAGACGGCTATCATAGCATGTCCGCTTTCTCCTTTGTTTTGACCATAGACAACGTTTTAGTCAAAATTACAGACATAGTTTTAACATATAATACGATGTCACATATAGTTCCCTTAGGGCTGCCGGCTTATAGCCAGCCAGTGTCAATTCATTACGCAGCCCTCGACGTGCGAGACAAAGTGAAATCAGCGGGCTGAAGTCGGCGCCCGTCAGAAGGTGGCGCCCTAGAGGAGTGATTCTGCACTTGTGTCAGCTTGTGACACACTTGTGCGCCGCGCCATGGCGCCCTTTGAACGATGCCTCCCCAGCTTTGAATGAACCTTGTTATGTGTTATGTTTGCGTTTTATGCTATTCAGGGTTTGTTGGGAGTTCAGGAAGTTTTGGGAAAGAAGCCTTTGTCCAGGAGACAAAGAAAATGGAAATGTAATTTATTTGGCTTGATTTTAGACGTTACAGCATTTTTGTGTCTTTCTCACAGTCAGTTCCTTGATTTGTGGTCAAGAATTCACCATCATCTTTTCACATAGTAGACTGCATTTTATAGCTCACTATTCTGGTATAAGGCCTATATATTAAAACTACATATCCATCTGACTCATAGGTATTTTTTCGCTAAATTGACGTTATCTTGATTATATTTTGAAACATTGTATTTTCCTGAAGTGGTGTTGTCCATCCATTTACACAGGACACAGGGTAAACACTGCAAGTCATTAATTTCATCCAACCCTGAGAGGACACTTCAGATTCAAAATAGAGGGCCAGATACAAATGAATTAATCAAGGAGATGTAGGTGAAGGCGATCACACATGCACACACCCACACACACACACCCCCACACACACATACACAGGTTTGTAATTATATCTTTGTGGGGACTCAACATTCATTTCTATGGGGAAATCTCTAATCCCAACATGATGACCTTAACCCCTACCCAGCCCTAACCTTAACCATAAGTAACCAAACTAAATACAAGACTTTTTAGTTTTTTGATTGCTTTCACAGGTCTTTGTGGGGACCTGAACAATGGTCCCCATAATTACAAAATAAGAGGATTTTATCACAGTGGGGGACAAAGTAATATAAAGTAATATAAACCTAATCCACACCCACACACGCGCACACACACACACACACCAAACATATACACATGCAAGCACACCGCGGATAACGATGGTTCAGGAGTCCGCCGTCGGGAGACGGCATGCAGCAGCCCACACACCACATGTGCGTCCAATCAATTTACATTTCCATCGTCTTATTAAATTTACATCGTGTGCGAGTGACTCCGGTGCCGGACTCGGAAACCTCTCGGAAAGGGGCGGTAGATGGGCCGGTATCCATGTGCGGGATGGAGGGGGAGGCGAAGGCAGCATATGCTGGGATTTAAATAGCCAATCGATGAATAACCCAAAGCGCTGTTTTTCTGGACGGGCTAGCAGAACCGCGGCCAGGCATCCCCACTGCGAGAGGCAGTAGTCAAAAATATTTGCAATGCCAGGAGGTATTTTTTGAGAAATCGTCGGGAAAAAAAAAAATTCGATACGCAGCTGACCTTTTCGCTGGGCAAACGCTATACCTCCTGCTCCCTCTCTCTCCAGCTCCCAAAGCATGGGAAATCATGCCCCAGTATCAAACTCCAGAATAATCCCACTATATAGATGGATTCCACGTGATCATAACGTCCATCTTATATATACAATAAAGCTACTGAAATAGTTCATTCTTTTTTAAGCGTTCCATAAAAACACTGCTTCGGTGTCAGCATTAATAAATATGTGGTTAAGTTAACCAATAGGACATATATAAAATTTACGCATACACATGGATTGTAATCGACTCTAAGTGTTCCTGTAAAGTTTAGTTTTAATTATGTGTGAAGTAGTTTACAGAATGTGGTTATGTACTGGCTTTAAGTACCATTCCAAACAACAATATCCTTCAACAGTATTTAAGAAAAGTATACGTTTAACATCATAATTACAGTATACATAGTAAATATATTTCAGAATTTGCTGGGCATGCATGACATGGTTTACTGTCTGAAGTCTATGCCAAAATAACCATCGAATACCAGGATGTCCTTGATTTAACATAATGACTGTAATTATATTGTCGAATGTCACTTCCGAAAGTATTTCAGCCGTGTGTGTATGTGTGTGTCTGTCTGTGTGTGTGTCCATGTTTTTATTCGTCGGTGTGTGAAACCTCAGAGGTCTATACCTCGGAAATACGGAATTACGTCAGGAATATGACGGCTGACACGAGAAGAGGCAGATCAAATCAAATTCCTCATTCGAGGTTTATGGAGTACCTTGCAAACGGGAGCTGACAGTTAACACTATCACGGGAGATGCTATATATTTGGAGAGATGGTAATGTGTTTAGTGTCACAAATGATCTTGGAGAAATAAACATACATTTTGATTGGTAACCATGTCTTGTCTTAACAGTACAATGATTCAGGATAACCTGTTTCCCGGAATCATTTTTCATCATTTTCCCAGTCTCTGAGACTGCAAGTAGATATATAACATTCATCTGTTATGTACTTTCTGTTTTCTGCCTGTCACAGTGTTGTGCTTGAATGTTTCAGGATTATTTAATGCGTGCTTGCACTGACATATTTTCCCCGACAATATTAAGCTATATCAACTGCTGCTAGACTCTGTCCGTTGTAGTTTTACATATTTCCAGATTGGTATATGTTCACAACAGTCATCAAGTTTAAAGGGTGTTTTACATCTTTGTTGTAATCGTATGTCTGCCACTAGGGGGCAGAAGAACTATAATAAGGACATTGATTCGACAGAAACGAGCTCCTTTCCACTTTTTACATGTGACATATTTAATAACTAATCATATTTGTTACTGACAACATGTTTGTAAAATCCGCCATGCAATGAGTACAAAATTAGGTTAATTTCACTTCTGCATACAAGGTAATTTGCATAGTGTATGATGCAAGCACGTAATATAAAAAATGAAAAAAAAAACTATTTAAAAGGGTATTAAAGAGAATGCGTAATTACTAACTCGTGAACGTGTGCAACATTGTAGAGGCACTTTTAAGTTTCTTGACAGATGTGGTCCAAGTTCACAGTGAGTTATAAATAAAAATATATGCCACGGCATCAACTTAAAAAGCATTAGTTACTGATAACATCTGAAATTAGCAACAATCTTTAAAATCACATGGGATTTGTCACAGGAAATAGTGTCCCACCAGAAACTGCCTTACTTAAACGAGTTACCTGGGTGCAGTACTCGGTAACTTTGGCCTGCGTTCTTGCCGGATTGTAGCTCTGAAATCGAGTCCATCGCTCAGTAAGTAAACACCTTGTATGCAGATAATTTTATTGTTAGAATGACGCATTTTCATGTAGCGTGACCGGTCCCAGTTTAATCCTTGACACAGATTACGAGTTTGTCAAAAAGTGACTTTTACTGACCCTTTCAGTCCAATTTATTGGCTATTCTCAGAAGAGGTGTCTCCTACAGCAGGTCGGCAATGAGAAGCAGAGCAATTAGCGCAATGGTGCTGCGTTCATGCGCACATAATGCAGCCGTTTTAGAAGGGTATCTGTAAAAGTATGAAAATAAATGAAACTATGAAGCAGCCTGTTGCCTCAATAACGACGTGGTTATTATAGTCAATGGAGCGCAGAACATGAGAGGACACTATCTGTGCAACACTTGCAGATGGATAATGGATGTGTTTAAATGATCATTCTGAACAATATCATTTATAAATGCTGTTTGTTTTCAATTACTTTTCAGCCATGTACTACTAGATTTATATCCCTTAATAAGTTAGAAGAATCATTTATAAATGAAAAGTAATATATCTTTGTAGAGCATACAATGCTTCATTCCGGGGGTGTGGATATGGGCAGACAGGGGGTGGAGACCCTAAACAGATTGTCTGCCCGCCCAAGAGAGGCAGACCAAAAATGAACCAATCACTAGTGATTTTGTAGAATTGCTAAATTATTAAATAGCTTTCATCATTGCCACCCACTGCTTGACAGCCTTTACTGTTGGCAAAGTGTCTCCCCCACCCATCCACCCGAATGGAACACTGATGCCCATCCAAAATACCCAAAGGCCCACCCTGGCATTGCTCCTGGTAATGCCACTGACCATCCATCCATCCATCCATCCATCCATCCATCCTTCAGCTATTTATTCTGTAGAGGTTTGCAGTGAGCTTGGAGATTATCCAGGGTAGTAGAGAGCGGAAGGCATGGAAACACACTGTGCGGGTCGACTGCACGTACAAATACATGTATAGTCAGATATTGATTACGGTCGTCACATTGTATTATATGGCAAAATAGGCCAGTATAATCAAAGGACTTTCTAACTCTGACTTGCCTCACCTTGGTCCCTTCTGTTGGGGCTCTCCCCCCACTCTGTGTCTCCCCCCACTCTGTGCTGTGGGTCTGTCACATGAGAGGAGAGCCAGCACCCCCGCCACCGCTGACAGTACTCCGGCCCCTCTGACTGATCGCTCCCAATAGCAATCGATGGCTGGAACAGTGGATACAGGCCCCTAGGCGAGGCCAGAAAATGGAATGATGAAGGGCGACAAACTCATACATTACGCTTTCCCATTGATTAACTATTATTTTCCCTGATTGACGAAAACGCCCATTCAGGCTTGTTGGCTAAATGCAAAGTTCAGAGAGCAGTATTCATCAGTATCGCCCATCATTGACAGCAATTGCTGCTGCCACCATACTGATATTAAACGCGCGTGCAAAGCAGGGGGTGCCATAAAGGGAGGGGGCACTTAGGATGATTCTAAGGGCCCCGGTCCCTCAGGGGCCCTAAAATCTTAGAACATAATTACTTTGGTCTGGATTGGGGGCCCAATTTGATTTGCTTTCATGGGGCCCAGAATCACTAGCAGAACCCCTAATGCAAAGTATTAGAGTCAAAATGTTCCAGTCCTATTGTGGTATCTGTTCAAGATCGTTTGCTTTCACAACAAATAATATATGATCCATTCTGATACCTTGAGTGCTCTCATAAAGGCACGCAGGCTGGCAGCTGAATGAGGAATCACAGAACACTCAGGTCCTTTTGTCAGATGTGTATAGATGAGCTTCGAATGAATATTCAATACATTTTCCCACAGCCGCTTTCATAATATGGACACCAAGAAGCACCAAACACAAACAGAGGCAATACTCTATTTGATTATTATTATTTATTTTTTTAAAAATGTTAAATTACTTAAAATGTATGATAATAATTATTGCTAATATTATTTTTAGCATCTTGGATGCATTGTATATTTTCATTATTCTTCTTCTTCTTATTATTATTATAATTGTTGTTGTTTGTTTCGCACACAACTATAGCATAATTACTTGATGAAGAAGAGTAGCTGATGCATGTATGGAGAATTGGTGGCTCCATAGCACAGGGTGGCAGGTTTGAGGCATGGGGGGCTTCCAAAGTGGTTCTGACTTTTACCTTTTCCTTTGGTTCCAAAAACTCCATCCATCAAGGAAACTCTCCCCAAATGCACCCCCCCCCAGCCTAGTTAAATGGGGAGAATTCTGAGCGCCCAATGGCCAATCAGAGAGAACACAAAAAAAGTCAGCTGAAGCAGTAAGGCTCAGATAAACGGTGCGCTCTTGTGACTCAGAGGGAAGGAGAAGGGAGGCGAGGCTTCCAACGTATCTTCATAAGCAATCCCATTACGTCTCGCTGCTGCCTGTTGACACGACTCCTTTAGCGCTGCTACCCTCCATCTTTCAGAATTCCTCCCTTTAAGATCTCCCTTTTCATCGGACCCCGCGTTGGCGAGATTTAGCGCCGCGTTCGCGGGGACTTAATTACGTACGGGGCACAATGCGTGTCCATCTCTGACTGTGTGCCGCTCGCTGAAAGGCGCCATTAATCACATTTTGTTCTTGGGAGGGGGGGAAAGCGGACGGCACGTATTCCGATGTCATCGCTTCTGCTTTGGATTCTGGGGGAATCTCGGTTGGCACAATATCAGTAATTGGTTTCCTTAAAAAGAGAGAAAGGAAGGAGGGGGGAAGAACTTTGTTTACATGCCCCCGTTCAGTCTCTCTTTTTTCTTATCAAGGCTACATGTGACTGTACCTTTGGACTCTGTTGTGATTTAATCTTTTACAACAGAATCTCTTGCTCTGCCCCTTGTTACAAAATAAGTTAATTGCATCTGGGTCCAGTCCATCTTCCCAGATATTTCATAGGAAGAGGTATGGAGCAGGTGTAACGGTGTTATGGGGAAAATCGAACCCTCCACTTAGGCCCATTAAAGACTGGTTTGCTCTGGTCAGGAGGTTGGACTGTTGGCATATCCAATATACTTTTCATTTTATTTTTTTCTTAAACCATTGGATAATATTCCTATCGTCGTCCTTTTCAAAAGATTACACTCTGACCCGTGTGCATATCAATCTATTGATACATCTGAGGGATGCCTCGCCTGTATCTATTATCAGATGCTGACTGTGGCTAACACAACCTTTATAGAGTGTATGAACTGGAATGTTCCCTGCTCTCCGACAGGCTTCTTGGGCGAAATGCCCATGACCTCGGAGGAACGGCGTGTTTCCGTTTTTCCGCGCCCCGTATCAAACGCCTTTTTGAGGCGAATCACAATACCTTTCGCTTTCAAACTGGAAGTAATGCGATCGTTTGGCAGGGGCGCCCGGAATGTGACGAGTGCTCGTTTGGCCATCGACACATAATAGAAACACAATGAATGAGGCCTTAGCTCGGCTGAAATGTAGAATAGGTTTATAAAGGTAATATCTTAATCCAGATACGTGAAAGGTGTTTCATGCGCGTTAATGGGGCACTTAATGCTGTGCCTTTGTTACTGTTTGCTGTGAAGAGTAACATTTCAGTACAGCTCGTGAGTAGAGGACAGTGTTACATCATTAAATAAACACCCCTATTGGCTATACTGACAAAGGACAATTTGACTCATCAACTCTGATATTATAAATATTTATTTCATATACATTTAGTACATACATTTCTTTGAAATTAGATTTTTCAGAGACATAATAGACACGGCGAGAACACTAAAGTTATTTTTGGCTTTTCCATACGGCACGACTGCAAGATCAACAAGAGCAACAAATTTGCTCAATGACAATAGATGATCAATTAGGACAGGAACCGAGACACCGGCACCGAATTGAAATACGGAAGGTTCCCGGAGGCCAATGTTCCTTTAACTGTAGCTGATGCATAGTACAAGGTTACTATTTACGAGATGATGCAGGCAGTATATAGTATATATACTATATACTATGTAGTATATACTAGTATAATCAGTGCTCTTACTGATGGTTGAGTACTTGTGTATGTACTGTATTGAGAAACATAAGAAAGATGGATTTATGCAATAAAAAGGTGTGTGTCATGTACAGGATGCATATTTGGAGTGCTGGGTAAATGCTCAGTCTATCCTGTTTGGGTCATGCAAATGTTATGATCCCCCAGAACAAGCACACATTCGTCAGGTACTTGTGGCTGATGACCCTGCCCAGCCAATGGGAGACAGTGTGGTGTTGTTGCTGAGTCTGTCAGGCTGAGGAAGTTAAACTTAATTGCTGAAGCTATAGGGACTGCTTGGGAATTTCTTTGATGTTTTAAGCGCAGACTGCAAAAGAAAATAGAAACAGTGCAGGTTTGGAGCTGATATCTGTTTATTCTGATTGCTGTGCTTCAGTATTAAGCATGAAGCTCTTGCCTCACATTCATGCTAAATGAACAACATAATACAATTACGATTAAATGGAATGAGAAAGGCTGTAATGTGGATTAGTGGTGGGGATTTTCATTAACAGAACAGAGATCTGTCGCCACGCCGTGTGTCTTGTGCCATTAAGTCAAGGACATAACCTGATAAGTGCACTGCAGTACAACTAACCAGCAAACAGCCTGCTAGTGTTCCTTAGCAAACCATGTTCTGTAACATATTGTGGGACTGATTGTATTACAGGCCTGTCTCTGAGGGCGAGTTAGCTTAAGTTTAAGTTTTGTTAAAAGGTTTCACAATGGATCTGACAACATGAGGATTTGCCCTAATGAGCTCCTCCGTCTTCCATCGGCTGTTTACAGAGTCCCAGCCTTGGTAAGAATCACTGAAATGCTAACGTAGCCTGTTTGGCCAAACGTCTCGTGATGGGAATTCAGATATGCTTCATTTATTTCATGAGTGCTTATATTGACCAATAATTTTACATAAGCATATTTTTAGCAGTCGTTTCAAAATGATTACAAGGGATACCATTCTGACAGTTTGTGTCACTGTGATTCAAGTAGGTTTAGGATAAGTGTATTTAAACCATTTCATGGCATTTATCTTGGCAGTGGGTCTTTTAATAAAATCTGCCCTCTTTTTAAAAGGTAAGTAACCTGACTTATACAGTTTATAAATGCACATTTAAATATATCTGTGAAGCTCTTTCTGAATCGCCAAGAGCACATTCCCCTTTTGGTCTCCTGAACTCTCTGTCTCTAGTGAGATAGTCCAGAGGACATAACATCCGCGCTTTTGTTCCGACTTATGCCAGCTCTAATGCTGCCCAGCCCTCGCCTTGACTTCAATCCGAGAACCTCGTGGATCAGGGAAAACGGGAAGAGGGGAAAAAAAACTTTTTAATTAGCAGCTCCTTGTGACACGCAGACATGCCGTTTAAAAATCCCAGCAGGGGAAAAAAAAAAATTAATGTAAAGTAAATACTCATTATTTCCTGAATAAACATCTCAAGCCATTGTTGTAAACGCTTCTATCGGAATGCCGGGTTACATCCAAGAGGAAGGTTGATGAGGATTTGCATGCGTTCGCTCCGAGAAATTAATGCGTTGCCTCTTAATTAGCTACAAGCTGGTGGATGGTAAGATGATTTTATTGACCAATCTTTGATCTAGAAGATTAGAGAAAGTCTTGCGATGGCTGCTGAATGGGGACCACTGGGGTTAATGGGCTTTATGTGACTACAGTAAGAAAGAGGATGGATCCTCCAGGCCTTCTGTCAGGGATCCTCAACTCTATACATCCATTCTGCTTTGTTATCACCCTTTCATTGTTTACAAGCATCCTTTGTAGAAAGGTTGCTCCAAGGACAGTATTAATGGATTGGTTTTATCTATTTGAATTCCGCACTCTGATAAAATTGCTTAATTTGTAAAAAAAAAAAAACAAAAAGTCTTATTCAGCCTCATAAGAATGTGCCCTCCCCACCCAAAAGCTGGCTCACACCCCCCTGCAGAGGGGTGCGTTGCGCAGTCCAGTCCAAGGGCCTGCTCCTTGTCTGTCCGTCTATTGTACAAAACTTAACAACCACTGTTCTTTTTTACTCTTTTTTTTTTTTTTTTTTTTTTTTGCGGATCCAACATTCTCGCACTAAGAAACCAGTTATTCCTTCTGTTTTTTCATTCTCCGAGCTGCTGAAGGGCCTTGTTATTGGGATCAAAAATTGCCAAACATGAGTATTATCTGAGCAGAGCCAGTGACTCCTACGAGGCGTAACGAGGTGTAAAGCGCTACTCTACACAAGGATGGCGTTGCAACTCTGTCGGCAGACGGCCATTAACTGCCGGAGTATGCGCACATTTCATCCGTCAACGACATTCTGTGCATAAGGGCCGCATTGATTCGCGGCGTCTTCAGATGCCGTTTGCGCCGCTGATTCGCTCGGAAATTTCCTTCTCGGTTTGTTCTCTGTGATGCCTAATGAAGGAGGGGGCGTCTCTCCCTATGAAACAGGGTGTAGAGGAACGGCGAACAAGGCCGAGAGCCTCAGAAAGAGGCCCGAGTGCCAGTCGGAGGCCTCCCAGACACTCTCTGTTTGGTAGGTTTCTGATGCAGCAACAGATTATCAGTCGGAGGAAAGCGGGAGAGAGGACTGTAGTGGGTAAACACGGATGTAGGGAAAGGCCTCAGCTGTGCCCGCCTGCCTCGCGACCTGTTTCCGCACAGATTCAATTCCATTTCAGAATTAACTGGTCAGAGGGTCCGTGGGCAGGAGCATATAAAAGGATAATGTAGAGTAATCCGGGATATCTATACAAACACAGAAATTCTGCAAGGGCTGGGCTGGGCTGCTGAATTATTTGCCATAACCACCCTGGGCCTGTTTTCCTCTCTCCTCCCTAATGGCGTTCTGGATCCACCTCGGCAAACCTGCACTTTCGGGGCTTTATAAAAACCCGGCGGACAACACACATCGTCGCTGCAAATACTAAAAGACAAATTGGTTCAATTTCCCTCTTTTGGCTTCTCTGCAAACCCCCCGTTTCTCCCGCCGCCCGATTGAACATCCTCCTCTCGCGGCATACCCTTGACTCCTCGAGAATTGAATTATGAGAGATACAAAATCAAAAGTACGAGTCTCTAGTTATAATTCAACACTGCACTGCTACTGAGTAATAACATTAGCAGAAGTTTTACAGAATCCACTTCACATCGCGCACAGAGAACCGGAGTACAAGCAAGAGAAATTGAAAAGTGAATTATTATACTTCAATGCCACTGAATACATCATATAATTACTTTTCTTCACATTGGCTGACTATTCAGCCTATAGGGAAGTAGATAAATATGCACAGATGAGCTCAGGTTGCTATTGACAAAATGTATTTTCCAAACTATCTCCTTTTGGGGGCTTGTTTACTGTTCAACATCATATCGCTGGAAGATAGTCTTTAAAGTTTTCTGTTTGTTTGTTTGTTTGCGTACAGACATCTTTGTCATGTAATCAAAAGTTAATTGCAGTTTGAAAAAGGACTTTGTTTTGTTGAATGCAGCATAGAATAACTCTTCATATGTACAATTGTGGTAACAGGTGAACAGCCCTTTCTTGTTTCCATACAGACTGCCATAGGGCAGCAGGTAGGTTACCTCAAGTGCGTTAATTAACTTTGAGCTGTTTACGAGTTACATTACATTGAATATCCTAAGCATACTCAGGGTGAGATTATTCAAAAATAGGATGCAATGCACCAGAATATGATGTGCAGTTGCTGTGTCATGCTATATATGCACCAATAAGCCATAACATTAAAACCACTGACAGATGAAGTGAATAATATTGATTACCTCATTACAATGGCAACTGTCAAGGGTGCCGTTATATATTAGGCAAGTGCACAGGCAGTTCTTGAAGTTGATGTCCTGGAAGCAGGAAAAATGAGCAAGCGTAAGGATCTGAGCAACCCTGGTAATGGCTTGATGACTCGGTCAGAGCATCTCCAAAATGGTAGGTCCTGTGGGGTGTTCCTGGTTTACAGTGGTCAGCACCTACCAAAAGTGGTCCAAGGAAGGTCAACCGGTGAACTGGCGACGGGGTCATGTTCAAGGCTCATTGGTGGTGTGTGTCTGATCCCACAGGAGAGGCTACTGTAGCACTAGTTACTGAAAAAGTTAATGCCGGCTATGATAGAAAGGTCTCATAAGACATGGTCCATCACAGCTTGCTGTGTATAAGTCTGCATAGCAGCAGAACGGTCAGAGTTTCCATGCTGACCCCTGTCCTCCACCACAAGTTCCTACAATAGGCACATGAACGTCAGATCTGGACCATAGAGCAATGGAAGAAGGTGGCCTGATGTGATGACTCACATGTTCTGTCACATCATGTGGATGACCGGGTGCAGGTGTGTCGTTTACCTGGGGAGGAGATGGCACCAGGATGCACTATGGGAAGAAGGCAAGCTGACGGAGGCAGTGTGATGCTCTGGGCGATGTTCTACTGGGAAACCTTGGGTCCTGGCATTCATGTGGATGTTACTCTGACACGTACCACCTACCTAAACACTGTTGCAGACTAAGCTCACTTGTTCATGGAAACGGTATTCCTCAGTAGCAGTGGCAATTCTTCAGGAATGGTTTGAGGAACATGAAAAAGGGTTCAAGATGTTGACTTGGCCTCCAAATTCCCCGGATCTCAATCCCACTGAACATCTGTGGGATGTGCTGGACAAACAAGTCCGATCTATGGAGGCCCCACCTCACATCTTACGGGACGTAAAGGATCTGCTGCTAACGTCTTGGTGTCAGATACCTCAGGACACCGTCAGAGGTCTCGTGGAGTCCATTCCATGCCTTGATGGACCAGAACTGGTTCGGCTGCATGAGAAGGACCTACACAGCATTAGGCAGGTGGTTTTAAATGCAGTGGTTAATGGGTGTATAAAATCCTTGATATCATCTTTTTGTTTTAAAAGTAATTTTAATCGCCAACATACGTATTGCGTAAAGTTCGTTAGCATTACTATTAATGCAACACTGTGTGAATGCCTTGAAAACATAAATTTGACTGTGATGCGTTTTGCATTGTACTGTGTCCTGGGGAATAAGTGTAATTTCTATTTTCTGATTTTGTAATGCATTTGTGATCGGGTTTATGTGGGCAGCTGGGTGGCACTGAGGTGCAGGACCATTATGATGCAGGATACGCACACATTCTTCGCATAATAAACGTGTGTAGTGTGTAAGGTAGCCTGCTTATCTGCGTGTTGCGTTTGACAGACGCTCGGGGTGTATTTAACAGGAAATGGGACCTTTAGCGTCCACAACATCCTTTTGTTTGCAGGGATAAGATGTTGCCTTACGAAGTTTCTGATCGATATGAGAATTATAATTGGAAACCTTTTTTTTTTGCATTTTGGTCAACTGTAATATTTAGCGATAGCTGCTTGACAAATTGACTTGATATGCCTTACAGTGAAACGTAACCTACTTTAGTCCATTTATCTTTCCAGCAGAACAAAAACAGAAAACCTTTTTCCAAAATTGCTGTACAATGGGCAAAAGACTCAGAGGCATTAGTGCCAAAGCTAATCCGAATTCATGAACGTTTGCCTGCGACGAAACCGAGAGGTGAACCCCTGTTAATAGAAAGAAGACAAACACTCCCTATCTCGCATTACATGATCTATAAACCTCTAAAAATCCCATCATGTTTTATATTGATAACTGCGACTGCAATAAATGATGCGACGCTCTATATTCTCTCCAAGGAGGAAACCTATTGGTTTTTTCACGTCGTCCTTTAGGTACTTCACAGTCCTCCAGACGGCGAGTTCCTTGACTGATCAACTGTACCACCCGTGACCGGACTCTCCCAGTATTATTCTCCGCTATGGTTTCATTCTCTCTTTGTGCCTTTGAGTGCTGGAGCTCAACCCCAGTCCATCCCCTGTGTGTTTAAATCAGCTTAGTGGATCATATACCGTGCTGATTTCCTTGTAGGCCTCAGCGTCTTTGGAAAGTGATCACCTTTCGCCAATGCCCATAGGATTAAACAGGGCAGGCCGGGCCCCTCCCTCTATCTCTTGCCCCTCTCCCTGTGCAATGCCCGTACCTTTGTAGTCAATAAAAGACTAACTAGAAAAGAATGAGGCGATGGGAGAATCAATCTACTGGAAGTCTCCCCACAGTTTTCTCATCACTTCTTGTGTCTTGTGTCTCATCTCAGATTGTAAAAATGAAAACCAAAGCTCTGTATGTGGGATGGTCCTGTAGTGCGCGGTGTTAAGGAAAGCGAGGCACTCAAAAAAGCGGGGGAGGGGGTGTTGATTCTATGAGGAAATAGATAAGTTGTAATTTATAAGGCATAGTGGAACAGCAGGATGTGTTTCTGTTTCGTTGCTGGTTGCCATGCGCATTCAAAGGCAGAAAACAATGGTGGCTCGTTAGTAGCTATAATAACAAAAGCAGGAATGAAAGGTTTTCGAAAACTGTGTCTTCCAGCAGACACTTGCCTCAAAGAGACTGAGCTCTCCCAGAGTTGCGCCATATGAAAACATTCATTTGGTTTTGTTTTGTAGTGTCACCCCTTTAAGAACGACGGCGAGGTTCGACTCCCCCCGAGATTTAAATGGCGACTCGTCAGACGAACACATTTGTTTTGTCCCCAAGTTGCCTAATTTGGAATGTGCTGATAGGGAGAGAGCGGAGTGAGAGGGTGTGGGACATGCTCAGCATTATTGTATTGGAATCGATAATTGGGCTTTAGTGCTGACACGCAAATGTGCGGGGGGGGGGGGAATAGTTTGTCAGTCACATTCCATAAAATTAACCCCGCTTTTCCATTTAGCCCCCTAAGCAGCCTGGGAAGGGGGTGCCCTTTTGCGCGCCTGGTTGGATAACTGGGCTTTGAGCCGTTGACATCAACTGATGTGTTTGCTGGGAAACTGAGAGGAGAACTAATGGGTCATAGGTGATTGGGACTAGGAACTGGGGCTTATTCAGGGGCGGGACCAATGAGGCAGTAGCAGAAAGTTGATTGGTTCCCAGAGTGCCCCATGCCCTGTCACTCTCTGACTCAAAGCATTGGCTAATGATACGATTGGCCTCTATGTATGAATTATGGCCCCTCTTATGCCCCCTACCTTAAAACATCATAGAATCACTCCTGACTACAAAGCGTTTGGCTTGAGGGTCAGGAACAGAACTAGTTACATCATTACTGCTGAATAAAACAGGCTGTTTGTTATATCTACGTCTGACAGCAGCCAGGCACCAAAATATGACAGTTTTCCGACACTTTCTCAAACCACCGAATGTGGTTACATTGCTACAAGTTATCATGGGTGTAGCAAATGGGATGCTGTGATGTTCGATATTGTATATAGCGCATTTGCTTGTACAGAACTGCGATTCTGAGGAGGGTAAATTTATAAACCCTTTTTATAATAAGGCTGGTGCAAGTAGCTAATCTTTTATCGATTACCAGAACATTTTTATATCAAAAACCAAGAACCATATTAAGTGAACGGATAAAATGTAATGTATTTATTTTCAAGAATAACACTGTTTAAAGCTGGTACCGGTGCATGTTTTAATTAAAGAATCATGTTATGAATAGAGGCAGTCCATTTACTGTGGTTATTGCTTCGATGATTTAAATCATAATAATTGGATGTTTAAACCTGAGGTTGTGTGAATATTCACAGCTGCACCTTGTATTCATTACAGGAATATCTTGGTGGCACACCTCATGCGGTATTGGCTGTGTTGACAGAACATTGACTTTTATTTTAATTAAATCTGCTGCGCATAAACGCTGCTGTGTATGCGGCATGCTAACTGAACGCGTGTGGCAACATGTTTGTGATTTCTATAAAAAGATACCCATCCTGTGAACTTTTCCCTTCAGTTGTTCATGTACTAGTGTATGGCTGTTCAATTATTAATAGGTTTACTGCTATATCCTCGTGGTCCCCTAACACTTGCATACTGACAAGGTTTGGCCTTTCTGGGGCCTGCTAGTTTCCTCCAAGGCTACCTCCGAAATTCTGTCTAGACATAAAAGCTGTTAGCTGGTGTAAAAACCTCAAGTTTTTCCCAAATTTTCAGCAGATTGAAAGAAGGTATTTAAAAATTGTAAATACTGCTTCAACTGATTAATTTATCATCCACAGCCATTTGATGAACTTATTGTTCATCTCTGAAAAAGTCTTTGTAATGTCTTTTTTTTGTTTTATTGCAACGCAGCGAACAGGGAAATGTTGATTCTCTGCTTTTAACGACTTCGTTTCATGAGGTAATGCTGGTATATCATGCGAAATTCTTGTCGCCTGTCAGATCTTGTCGCCTTTGAGAAAAGCGGGATGACAAAGTTTGAGATGAGCAGACTTCTTTCAGGGCAAAGTAAATTTCCACGAAATGTACTCATCTTTTTTATTTTTTCCTTCCCTGAATGCCTCGGATTCTTTTGAAGTTTCCATTCAAGATGCCGGCGCCAACCACGTGAAGTCATCCGGCAAATGTACGGCAAGGAAAGATGAAAGTTTGCTGGGCGGTAGTTCATCTAAAAGGGAAAGAAAAAAAAAAAAAACTTCATACTTGTAAGATTTTTAGTTCTTGGACTACACGGTATGTGTGGGGCCTGATGGAAATAGAAGTCTCTGTCATAGGCGTCTTTGAAATGCCTGCTTTTGCAGATTTATGTTAATTCCTCTCTTTGCAATTGTTACGTGGACAGACCGGAAATGAATAAGACATTATTTTAAGCTCCAGTGGAATTAAAGAGCTCTTTTTTTAATTCTTTTATTTGGTGTTTTGGCACTCAGCAGCTCAGTATGCTTGGCTCCTCATGTATGATTATTTCATATCAGGGGATGAAGCCGTCTATTCTGGTGATTGACATGAGCCCACATTAAGAGGTGGTTTCGGAAATGAGTCCGCAGGGACCCCTCCGGAGGACCAGCGGCGGAGGAGAGCCGGGCTCCGGGAGGGGCCTTTTTAACCCCGCTCATTGGTATTCTGGCTAGCGAGCGACACGGTGTTCCTTAAACGGCGGCGGTATCCAGGTTCGGGCAGCCCCTCGGTGCACCGCCTGCTCAGACGGACCCCCTCGGAGGACCGCCAACAATATGCGGCTTGGAATACAGAAATTAAAGCGGGCCCAATTAATAATCACGTAGCTCACATTTTATATACATAGCGACTGCAGCCGGGCGGACGAACTTTGCATGGATAAGTTGGGTTGAAACAGGTGACGCTTTTGTTCTGTGACGCTCCAACCATTATCTTAATATTTTGAAGTCCAAGTGAGTGCCAGCCCCCCACCCCCCCACACACACATATTTGAACTCAAATTCCATTAACAATGTGATAGCTGCCATATCCCTGCACTCCTCACTTTTTTAGCTAGTCTTTGTTATACAAAAATATTAAATAGTACTTACTAAAGGTTATAATGAAGTAAAAGTCTAGTGAAACTGAGTGAAGTATCAACTCTTTTGAGAAAAATTAATTGAGCAATTGTGCGAATTTTTAGCTGCTGTAGTGATATATTATAGCTGTCATTCTTGAGGTGAACAGTAATTCTTTTTTTTAAAAAAATCAGTAATTATGTAATATACACGACTGGTTTTGAATCCGCATGACACATGTAACTTGACACGACACCGATGCACAGTGTTCGGGTTAAAGCACACACAGAGCTGTCTCGCACTGAAATTTATATCCGTATGTGCCTTGCAACGTTAATACGTGATCCTGCACTTTTCATTTGACTGAAACTGGAGTGATCCTTGACAGGAGACATCTCTCACAAGGTAAAGGTACCCTGAAAAGGGAAGCATTTATTGTTATTTTTCGTAACTGAACGGCTGTTGTGGGTTTATGTGGAATCCACGGATAGCTGTACACCTTGATGATACATGTAGCTAGAGAAATGTGTCAAGTGTTAAATTTTATTTTTTGAGCCTGTATTGCATTGTTATCGTCTTTGCAAGATGAAGTTGTGCCGGTCCGCTGATAAGATGAGAATCACGGCCGCCCTGAAGGAGCAAACGCTTTACTCATTTTGACGCGTCCATTTAGAGTTGCTAATCGCATGTAAATATGCAAAGCCCAATCCCATGGGCTGCCTTTGAAATGCAGATAAAGAGCACAAACAAAGATCTGATATAGTTCATATCTTGTTTCAGATGTAAAAAGACAACTTGTATGATCTTACGCCCCTTGATTAAAATATTTACTTTTACTTTTGTGCTTTGATACTGTTTAATAAAACTAGATGTTTTTAAAACAAACAAATGTGAGACAAACATTACAATCTGACAGTCAGGCCTTCCTTCTGTACAGTTATTGACACTTTGTCCTAGCGGTAACAAAACCAGTGTGGACATTTTATAGACAAGGGTCAGTATATTATTATAGCAAAATACCGAATCTACAAACTGTCAATGGCAAATATTATAGCACGTAGAATAGTTTTTGGTCCGCCTGTCACATCTTTTGGTCTGCTTGTCACTGCCCTCAGGGCTACAGGAATGCAAAGACAGGATCAGTTTTTTTGCTAAATACATTAAGCATGAATCTCAGAACATTATCATGAAATTACTGTTAAATTCTGACAGATGCACAATCGTTATATGCTGAGCCTTGGCTTTTTCGAGTCACAGAGGTCACCCCGAGGATGAGGAAATATTATCAGTGTAAACAAAGGTTATTTCTTTTCCCTACTGATAAAACAGCAGTGGGATGCCATCAGACACGTCCCGCGGGCCACTGGATGAAGAGACGGGAAGGTTTGCATTTCAGTTCAGAAGGATGGAGTACCGGACTGCGACCGTGACTGTACACCAACGCATCCCTCCTGCGGATTCTGCACCTACACCCTAATGCACTTCCTGCATCCTGCACTTGCTACCAGTGCTTTTAGGTGTGTGTATGTGTTTTTTTTTTTAGGCAAAAGCTAAAATGCCCTTTTATATGACAAAAAGAAGTATTTTTCTAAAGCATCTCTGATTATATTAAAAGCGATAAAAACCAGTCAAAAATATTGTTCATCATGTACCCTTCATTCCTGAAACAAAGGGTGTTACGTAACAATTATTCCATTTAGAAAATAAAAGAAAACAAAATGCACCAAATCACTAAGTCAAGTAAATACATCCTACATACATCCATACATACCTGTGACAAACCTGGTTATTATTATTAACAGCTATTTATGTCTCCTATTTAAAAAATACAACAATGTACAGAGTTATACTTGCAGTGAAATCAACTCAACATAAAGGGATAAATTATGCAAATGATTATGGTGGTAAGACTGATCGGTGAGAGTGCCTCTTTGATCCCATAAAATATTGTAAACCCCTTTGAGAGATGAAAGGGGCATTTCAATGTGGAATATTCATTTACTGAAGAATTGTATTCTTTTTAACAAAAAACGTGAATGGCTTACAGGATAGTAAGAGTGTCCATGCTATAGCTACTAATACCATGTGTACAAATCAATTAAAAACTACAACGCATTCGCACCAGACCAAACGGTGAGCTGATTCGGGTAACAGAAGGCATCTGCAAAGCAACGGTAAAAGCTATAATAAAATAACGAGGGAAGTAGCTGTTCGTATTAAGTGTTGCATGGAAGTTTAATTACCCGTGTTGGTAGGACACAAATGTTGCCTTCTAACACCTCGAGCAGTAACTTTTGTGGTTTTGGCATAACGTGAAATGGGAGAGGGGGCTGATCTCGGTCCAAGTGGAGGTGGGATACATGCCAAGGAGCCTCAAAGGCCAAGAAGACCGCTGCCAAGCAGATATGTTAACGCAGCTCTCTGGAAAATAATAATATAAAAAAAAAAACAAACCTCAAACAATGTGGATGGAATAAAACCACAATTCAACATCTTGTTTTGTCGATACGCATTCCAGCAAGCCCACCCCAGATTTAACATGGCAGCTGGTTTGGATGCCTGAGCCTATTCCGATTCTCATCCCTGAAGCGTCTTTTCAGAGCTGCCCTCTGCCGCGGACGGTGAGGAGCTGCACTGTGCCTAGCGATGGAGCCCCACTGACGAGAATGAAAGCGGCGAACTGGAATCGCGCCTCGGGGGGGGTGGGGGAGTGTTTGGGGGAGGCACTTAGGTGACCTCGGATGCTGAAATACCTAAAACGTACTCATGGGCAGATCGCGCGCGTATCGATTGGGCATTGATCGCACTCCTCGACCAGGTAGACTGTTTAGCTACGGGAGCGCATTCCGAACGTTTAATTTCCCCAGCTAACGTCATGCATGGACTCGTGGAAATGTTCAGGTTTTCAGGATCATCAGTGTCAGCTGGATGTTAAGTTAGTAAGGTGTAAAAAACAGAAGATATAAACCAAAATTCCTCAATTTGTGCTTATTACCTTATTACACTTATTAGTCTTACCTGTAGAAAGTACCTCCCGCTAATTCACACAGAAAATAAACCCATGCTTTTCAGAGTTTCTGCTCATATTTCTTACCTTTTCAGGGCTGTTCTTCTTCCATCCGGTCTCTGACAGAGTAGTTATAGTAATTCATCATGATCTGTTTTGTCTAGCTCTGGTTTTGTCTGTCAGAATTGGAGGGAAACATTTAACTAGGAGATAGACGTAAGCCACCATTTGTCATTGGACCTGGAGGAGGTTTGAAGACAAAGCATTTCAGCTTTAGGAACAGAAATCAGGCACCTATAGCTTAGGAATGTCTTTTTCCATAAATAGCAGTGACGTTTGTTTGTATGATGAGTTAAGACTGGATTCCTAAAGGCAATATATTCCCCCTTGGTCAGCCATGTCCCTCAGTGTGGGGGAGCTATTGACATGAAGCTATCAATGAAAGTGGTGACAGCAGATTTCCAATTTCAGCGGGCAGATTGTGATTTCTGACTGCACACACAAGTGCCTGAAGCACCATTTTCTGAATCTATGGAGTGGAAAACGTGATTCAATTCCCGTTCAGCGCCTTTTCATTAACTAACGGCAGAACGTCGTTCCCGTGAACCGCTCATATCATGCTGCATGGTCGAGGGATAATTATTTATCATTGTTCTTCACTTGAAGCATTGTTGTCTCTGTGTTTTTCATTCCCTTCCCTCTTTGCAGAGCTTGAAAAATATAATTAACGTCCGCAATTAAACAGAGTGCAGAGTCGTGGCTTCTAGCGACCGGATTGTCGAGTCTATATCTGAAACGGATCCATTTTAGGACTGAGGAAGCCTGTGTGGAGAGGATTCCGGGCACCTTGTAGGTGATGCCGTTTAACCAGAATTGGGGATGTAGGCCTTCCCTTGGCTCTACTGCCAATCCACACGCGACATCCACTGCTCCTCCTATTAAAATTTTACAGGTCAGAAAAAAGGCAGTTAAAGAAATGTTCTCTTTCATTGCGAGTGACAAAAAAGAGCAGGTCAATCTATGGTATAATGGCACTGTAATTAAAGCCTTTGTACTTGATAAAGTGCGACTGTAAATCAATGTTTGGCTAATTAATCAATATTTTAATCATTAGACCCTTTAATGAGCATCTCATCTAATTCCCTCCGATCCCTCTGTCATGTCATCCTTCTCCTGCATCATTATCCAGCGTAGTGAGCTTCGCACCGGAGTCTTAGTCCAATATTGATGAAATTCAACTGCATCTAAAACTCAGTCTCCTACCTTCTACCTTATCTCGGCTTCAAAGAGTGGACGTTATTAAGTACACTTCACTGAGATGAGGCTGACTACCTGTCTTCTTTTTTTGTATAAAACATGAAGTTGTCTTCAGATATAAATTGCCTCATGAAAGATGGTCAGACCACATCTACTGTATATGCTGCCTTACAGTGATGGTAAAGCGAAGGATGGAATATAAGAACCTAAGAAGTTTACAAACGAGAGGAGGCCATTCGGCCCATCAAGCTCGTTTGGGGAGAACTTAACTAATAGCTCAGGTTGTTAAAATCTTATCTAGCTCTGATTTAAAGGAACCCTGGGTTTTAGCTTGCGTTACACTAGCAGGAAGACTATTCCATACTCTAACTACAGGCTGTGTAAAGAAGTGCTTCCTCAGATTCATTTTAAAATGTTGTCCCGCTAAACGTTTTAATGCCACATGGAATCAATTATATTGTTCCTTAGAAAAAGAAAGAACAAATGAATGAAGGAATGGATGAACAAACGAACGAATGAACAGACGAACGAACGAATGAATGAATTGTTATCAGGTGGCTTGTTTGCTCTGTAGGTATCACTGTCGCCTTACGGCTCCAAGGATGCCGGTTTGAGTCCCACCTCTTCTGTGTTTCTGTGGAGTTTGCATGTTCCCCCGTGGGGGGGGGGGGGGGGGTTCTCCCACAGTCAAAGGACATCCATTTAGGCTAATTGGTGCTTCTACACTGCCTTGTGGGTGTGCCTGTTCATGTGTGTATATATCTACCCTGTGATGGACTGCTATCATGTCTACGGCAAACCCCAGCCTCCTACCCTCTACTGGCCGTAGGCTCCCCCACAACCCTTAACTCATTTGAATTGAATTTGAATGCTCAGTGCTCATTGCTGCAGAAGCGCTTAGGTAATAGATGGATAATGATATTCCTGACTTAGTTGCGGGCTTGATTCTGACTTGATTCTCCACATATGTTTGTGGAGTTTGTTTTTACTCCTTGTGTCTGTGCAGGTTTGCTCTGGGTTCCTTGGTCTCCTGCCTTAATCCAAACACATCGTAGGAAACATTTGCAGTGACTCTCAACCCAAATACGAAATGGGTAAGGGTCTGTCTGGGAAACTTCGGTTCACCTCATCCGCAGGTCTTCATGCGAATTGATCGCCATTCTCGCGATTGATTTTATTCGACACAATAAAGCGAAAAGATAAATATAGCAGTAGCTAATTTTAAGCCACAGATCTTTTCTTTTTTTTTTTGTACGAATCATGTGCTTTATGAGTTGGCAGAATTGCTCGTGTTTTATTAAGTGATGAAATCTTACACCGAGTTCTCACCTCCTGCCGCTTCGGTGTATGCCTGCAAAATGATTATCAAACATGAAATCTATATTTATAGCTGTGATTGTTCACAGAAATGTCAGCCTCGGTGTAGCCCCTGCAATTTATATTAAAACAGTGTCCCCGTTTTTCATCCTGTGATTCACATCCTATAAACGCGGTCCTGCCGTTGAGCGACTGGACAGGTCAGCCCTGAGCACCGCTACTGATTAGCCTGCCAAGGTAAAAACACTCAGTAAAAATTTTACACAAAATAATTCCAGAATTTTCTCTGGAACATTTCTACTTCATCCATAATCTGAAATTGTGAATCAGACTTCTCTTGTCAGTACTTAAGGAAAGATGTTCTTAATGATTTTTTTTGCGTAATGTTAATGATTTATAAACCTTTGAAACCTTTTTAATGCCATCAAATTGGGGATCTGTACAGAAGCTGAGGACAATTAACTCAAGAAATCTACAGTATGTACACCTGTCAGTATGTAGTCCTGCCACCCAGCATATGAAAAGTGGGTATATAAAATGGATTGGTGGATGGATGTTGATGTTCCAATCCAGGATGCATCCCAGCCTTGTTACAGGGCTCACTGTAACCCTGCATTGAATAAGGGAGGGTGGATGGGTGGATGTATGGGTTGTGTCACTACTGAGTATATATAATCTGGTAAGAATACCATATGTCTAGTGCCATAGATATAATAGCATTATAAAAGAGAGAAATCGCTCCGTCCTCCTAATATTTTATATATATATATATATATATATATATATATATAGGGGCGGCATGGTGGTGCAGTGGTTAGCACTGTTGCCTCACACCTCTGGGACCCGGGTTCGAGTCTCCGCCTGGGTCACATGTGTGTGGAGTTTGCATGTTCTCCCCATGTCGTCGTGGGGTTTCCTCCGGGTACTCCGGTTTCCCCCCACAGTCCACAAACATGCTGAGGCTAATTGGAGTTGCTAAATTGCCCATAGGTGTGCATGTGTGAGTGACTGGTGTGTGAGTGTGCCCTGCGATGGGCTGGCCCCCCATCCTGGGTTGTTCCCTGCCTCGTGCCCATTGCTTCCGGGATAGGCTCCGGACCCCCCGTGACCCAATAGGATAAGCGGTTTGGAAAATGGATGGATGGATGGATATATATATATATATATATATATATATATATATATATAATGAGTCCTAATATAGATGAGACCAGGGGCGTTTCTAGCTATTGAAAGAAATCAAGTTTACCTTTTACTTTTTGAAGGAAGATTGGCATTGGGGCTAAAATACTCTGGGCTCGGCATAAAATATTCAGGGCTATAGCCCCGAGTGATCGGACCTGAAAATACCCATGGTTGAGACAATGTGAAAAATATATCAAAAATAAGTCTGCCATTGACCACCTTGGGATAGACCACAGGCTTTACAGAACTGTGTCCTGGAGAAACCAATGGATGGATGGATGGATGGATGGATGGAAGGATGGAAATGCTTAAATATAATCAAACTGTGTACATTTGCAGAAACAGTTTCTTATATGGAATCGCCTTCATTTCCTGAGTGCATGAATCTTCTTGATGCTGCTAGGTTGTCATCGATTAGTGCAAAAAACTATGTTGCTTTGTCCAGATCGTCAATTAGCCTCAGTAACTGAGTAGGGCAGCATGACCAGAAGATAAAATATGCAACTTGTGGCATCAACAAACAGTAAGAATAAATGTTAGGTCATGTGGGTCATGGTAAGGCTTAATAAATTCAAAAGTATGACTGAACAAATCTGGCGTAGTTATTACTGGCTTTGCATAGGGGTTGCTGGAAGAAACCAGTAAAATACTTTCCCAAATAAAATCAGAGAGAAGGTCCTTCAAACCTGTCAGAGTGAAATAGGGCAATCAGACGGTGGTGTGTAGTGTTCGTCTCCCAGAGGGGCGAAGCTGTAGGGGCACGCGTGCGTAACATGTGTGCCCTGTAAACCACTGGCCTAAGAAACAAGGGCTGGATTTTCAACTTAGGCAAATGTTCCAGCTCCCTGCAGTCACTCAAGTAGCAAAGCTCAGCTCACTTAGAAACGTAAGGGCCGGCCGGACTGAAGAGGGGGCACGTCTGAGAGCTGGTGACCTGCCTCTTTTGTAGCTGACACCCATAAAGTGGAACTATATATACAGCGATAGGCAGTGCACGCAATGGCGGCCCTTTTCATCGAGTATGGATTTGTCCGTCCAAGTTCCCAATAAAAACGGGAACACCACTTTTGATCTAAGCTCAGTGTTTCCTATAGTGATCATGTGCAATATTTTATCATTGTTAGATTAGGTGCAGGACATTAGTGGAAGATAAATGATTTGTATTTTAAATTCTTCTGTTTTATATTTCAATATGTCGCTAAAGTTTGTTTTCTCTCAAAAAATAGGCTTGATTCAATTCAGCCACCATGGTGTCAAGCCCAACAGTAAATAAGTCACCGGTTTTTAGTATTTCCACAGTATTTCCCTTCATGCCAGTGAGAATCATCGCTTTTTCCAAACATCTCTTCAGAATGAGTGAAAGTCCTCTCTCTCTTTTCTGGTAAAAGCTGTGATTTCCCCCCATAACCAGTGAGTGAATACAAGCATATACGTGGTTGGGGGTTTGTGTGTGTGTGTGTGGGGGGGGGGGGGGGGGGGGGTACAGGCCAGTTCTGCTCTCTGCTGTAGGTCTGGCAGCAGGGTGGTTATTGGAGTACTGTTCTGGGCCAAAGGAACTCATTAAGCTGTACTCTTGTCTTGTACATTCACTCTGAACTAATGTGCATCTCTCTCTCTCTCCTAATTATGGACATTCCACCATAATAAGAAAAAAAAACACAAAGGGATTTTTAAGTGCCAGGTTTTGTGTATCTTTTTTTCCTAAGTAACAGAGTAAACTAAATTGCTGAATTTCTACGAAAAACTAGACTAAAGCGATACTTAACGAGCAAAGTATTTTCGTAGACATTAATCACTCCATGAGGCAGGTGAATATTTGTGCTTCAAGTGAGAATATTTAGAGCAGTGTTTGAAAAGCATAGGCATACAGCATCTGATTTTATACAATAAATAAAATAATCCATCAAATAATAATAATATGACAATATACCCTTTATCTACTGTAGTAGAACCAGATTTAATATAGAAGTTAGTAATATTTGCACATTTAGATAATTATTATTTAAATTCTATTTAAAACATAGTAAAATGTCAGAATTTTACTTTGATGAACTGAGAGTGCATAATAAAATCCGAAGATAACAGATTTGATTAAAAAAAATATTGAGCTATAGAATTTGTAGATATTTCAATCTGGAGATAAAATCCAAGCCAGAGAAATTCTTTCTGTTGCAGTATCAAGAATGTGCTTTGAAAACTGTTCTTTCAGTCAAGATTTCTAGCTTTGAATTCATATTTTGAATTTCATATAACCAGCTAAAGGCAATATTTAAAATTTCTATTCATTTCGTTTCATTTTCTGTTCAATTCAGTGGAGGAACCTCACAAATTGTGTCAGAGACAGAGCACTATGGATTCCAGCGTCCAGATTTTGCTGCAATCAAACTATTACCCAACACATATAATTTACATTTTAGAGTCGTTTGTGTCTATTTTGTATGTATTTCATACACACACACACACACACACACATATGTGTGTGTGTGTGTGTGTGCGTGTGTACAAATTGAACATTTATCATTCTAAATACTCTGAAAATGACCTATCAGCAAAAAAAAAAGAAAAATAAACGATACAGGATGAAAGAAATTACTCCTAAAGAAATCTGAAATGTATGAACTAACCCCAAATATGTTTTTTAATGCCTTGGGGTGAAGGTCTTCTTTTCCCTCAGTGGCTTTATATAGGTTATATAGACTATCTTAAAAGAGAAAAGACAATCTGAAAAAGGTTAATTATAGCGACAGCACCCTAGTGATGCCAAATTGTTACTATAGTAACAAACTGATGAGGTAATCACAGAAGCTGACAAAGATCTAGTAATTTCCCAATGTTAACAAAAAACCCCCACTGAGCATGTATTTATTTTTAAAGATTTTTTATTCTCTGACTTAATAACAATTTGCTGCTCTTTCATTCAGGTGTCTTACGAACAATATGGACATAGGTAAACACACAGGAACTCCAAAAAACAAGAGATTATCTCATAGTCTATTAGTAAGCACTCTGCATCACAGTGATGGAAGCATAATGACAAAATCAATGTTAGTCTTTGTGTGAATGTGAAACGAGAAGCCATTTTACAGTAATTACCAAACTGTGGGTAATCAAACAAAATAATGTATTTATTGTGTTTATGTAACAATGATAAGATTAACGACACAAGCAGAGACATCTGCATTTTAATTGGCTTGCAGAATTTTTTAATAATCGTGCACTAATTCAGCCAATGAATTGTAAAGAGCAAACTGCAGAAAACATAATATTAATATACTATTTCCACCGCGTTGCGAAGGGTAAATGGCAATTATATGGACGGATTTGCAAATATGTACATGTGTCTATAATCATCTTTTACATCATGCATATGGTTCTCATATCGGTTATCTGCTCTCCTTCATGTCTGTGTGTTTCTTCCAAAGATTATAGAGATCCCTTCAAACAGCTGTGAGAGGACAGAAGCCCTTTGGAAATAATGAGTCTAATTTGAAACACGCATGTTCTCAGCTGCTGCTTTTTAAACTATTATTGTAGTCAGAGCTCAAGAGGACTGTGAATTATTTGAGAAGTGTGTATGTTTTTTTTGTCTCTCTCTCCCCCCCCCGCCCCCCCCACATTCCTCTGGAGAAAATGCACGGGGAAACATTAGTATCAAACATAATGTTTTATTTGAAAAGCATTAAGACATTTCACCAGAGAGATAACTGACCTTTCTAACAGGCAAAAAATGTCAGGATGTAGGTTTAAGGCAAGGGAGCCCCATCATATTTAACCAAGCTTTCAAAATCTGTGACATTTCTACCGCCAGATGTTTTCGCGACGGCCCTCCTCTGCTTCCTGTGAGGTTGCACGACTGTCACTTGTATCATCTTGCTTCGAATTGTGTCAAGTTGCCATTTAGGATGCTGGGATAGTCGGAAGGGGCAGAATCCCCCCCCCCCCAGAAAAGCTTGAAATGTCATTCAGTGCATGGAAAGACCACGTGTTTGCCGGGCGCTCATATGTACCATTGACGTGGCACTGCACCAGTGATGGGCATCGCTGACGTGTCCATCAAACACGACCGTCATCGCGTGGAGAACATTCCGCGGCCAGGAATATTGCTGGAGAAGCAGTGAAGGTAATTGAAAATGCTTTCAATCCAAAAGTATATTGTTGACTAAGTTCTTCATTCCCTATAGTCCTTTCAAGTGAGCTCTGGAGTGCCGCATGAGAAGGCTTTAAATTACACTCTATGTATTAAGAAGGATATGAAGTATAAGAACAAGGAAGATTAATGAGCAAATTTGGAAAGAGCAATGCAGGCATTAGTGAGAATAATCCAGAAGGGTTAGGGAATCAGGAGATAAGACAGATTGATCTTTTGATTGCTTTACGTTACTTTGGCTTCGAAATACATCATATCCAATAGCTTCAAAATATATCATATTCAATGGCTTCAAAATATATCATATTCTCGTTATGCCAGGTCACTTCATTTTTCCATGGAGATTCCAAGAGAATTTCCATTTCCCAGGGATGAAGTGTTGTACCCTATGATAACCTAAGCGTGCAGTTACTCGCCCATCTCAAAATCTTTTTGCGGAAATGAAAAATGACATATAACGTAAAACGAAGAATCGGCTGGGAAGTACAAAGTGTCTGTATCGATTTCACCGAACACACGTGAGCCGACAATAGTCCCTTTCAAAGCTGAATGTAGTGGCAAAAGTTAATTTGTGTTATGTAGACCCCCCCAGGTATCTTTCTCTCTTGGGAACCCCCCTACAATTATCACGATGCTTCATTTCTGGTCCCGGCTTCTGTGAGACCTAAATACACACCGAACATCTTCCGCGACTTTCCACTGGAACAGCCCCCAAGCAGCCTAGCAATGACAGCATTACTGAATATTTTTTAAACGTTTGTTTATTTCGATAGCTAGCATGTGTTGCCACAATTAATTTGATGCCACATTCAGATTTTTTCATCTTTTAACAAAAACAAGTTATTTATATTGTACTTGAGTTGCTTGGATGAGCTATTTCCAACTTCACAGATAATTTTATTTATGTTGTTTACATTATGGTGCAACAATAAATTTATGTTTCAACAAAAAGCCAGATACATTCAAATGTTAAATTGTATGAAATGGAATGTTTCCAACCAGCATTCTAAGGTTAATATCCTTCCTTCTAATTATTCCTTGGCGTGTCGGATCTGGACGGCTTTCCCTGTAGTTCCGGAGCCGCATCGCAGGGCCAGTGGGGTGTCAAACTGCATCTTAACCACGAGCAGCTAAACCGTTCACAGCCCATCGCCGCTGAAGCGGAACTAAAATCTGGAAGTAATCAGCTAGGGAGGAACATGAGAAATTCTCCAGAAAACACTTTAGCGCTGCTGGAGACCTCGCACTCCTCAAGATTGGATTCAGGTACCTAATCCCTCTCGGCAGCTAGCCCCCTTCCCCAGTCACCCTCGCCCCCCTCCCTCTCTTGTACAGAATGGCAGGGAGGCCCCAGGGTAGTGATGGAAGTACAGAGTCTGCAGAGTCTAACACCCGCAGTGCTCTTTAAATACAAAAACCCTCAGCTGCCATCGTCGCTCTGTGATTCTACTGGCGTGATGCTTTCCTCCTTCATCTCTGCCGGTCTTGTATCCGACGCTGTCCGGTCTGGCAGCAGCTTTCGTATCTGAATAACTTAACCGGCATTTTTCGCCCGTGTGCCGGAGCTGTGCGCGAAGGTTTTCCACTCTCTCCGACTGGCGTTGCAGAAAGTGGACGTTAGCCGCCAGCTTTGCCGGGCAGCTACCTGTGAAAAGGCTGGGGCTCCTCTAGTGTCCGACAATTATAGGGTGGAGAGTGAAGCAAGGGTTCTGACTTTGGCCGACAGGCTTTAATTAACTTGGCCACGGGTCGAAATGCGAAGGAAAATGGGATCATTCATAGATATTAACAGACTGTCATGAGGACCACTTTTAAAGGCGGAGTGTGAGTAATAGCTAAAAGCTTGACGAGATCCCTTCTTAATTACTGAGTTTTTATCAAATAGGATTCCAGGTTTCTGCTGGCTTGGCAGAAACCTTGGAGCAATCAAACCTGTTTTTGGAAATAAATGCAGAATGTTAATTCCTATTCCCCGTCAATCTGACCAGGTCAAATTCCTCGAATCAATTAGCTTTGCACCGTGTGTTCCGCTAAGCTCTAAGGAGTCTCAGAAAACCTCAGTACCCCAGGGAAACGTCTCTGAGACCAGAAGATTCGCATTCGAAAGCTCCCCACGGATGCAAGGCACGCGTTCAAGGAAGTGAAACTGTATGGCACAAGTACTTAGGCATGACGGACAACACAGCTACTGAAAGTAGACAAAGTAGAAAGAAATAGACCATAAATATTGTTCATATATATATATATATACACACACACACTTTTCAGTGTTTCGGTAGTTGTTTTCCAGTAATAGATACCATGTAGTTTTCATGCCGTAATTGATAAACTCCAGCAGTCCTGGACACTGTTGTTCAGTATGAGCCCCCACCTCCATGCTTCCAGGCTGGGATGATGCCTCCTCTTTCCCCTCCGTGGTGATTAAAGCCTCCAGGAGTGTGTTCTCCTCACTGTTGGCGGACTTGTTCTTTACAGATGATCTCCCCTGTGTTTCCAATTTGCAGAGCGATGACTGTGGCAGGCAGTAACATCACTCAAAGGAGGCAGGGGGGCATCACAGCCGTAGAGCCCTGCGTGCCGTCGGTTGGCGTGACACCTCCATTCCCCACTCATGTCAGTCTCCAGGCAGGGGGAAAAAAAGAGGATTACTGTCAGTTTGGGGGAGTTGTGGGGCCGGTGGGTGGGGGGGGCTCCTTCAGTATGAGCAAGGCCCTCTGAACCAAAAGTGCAATTCCCTCTATCCGCAGTTCCACATGTGTGGCTTTTTTTGGTGGTGTGGTACTGGAGGGGGGGGGGGTTGCCAGACGCTCCACCACTCCGCACCCCCCCCCCCCCCCCGCCATTCCATCGTCCCCCCATACCCCCCCCCCCCCCCCACCGCCCCGGCGACCCACATGCCGAGTGCAAAAGGCATCTTCCTAATCATGTGCAGACAAGGCTGGGCAGCCAGCCTGCCTCTACGTTCCTGCATTTCAACGGTTGCATGATCCTGCCAACCAACATCACCCCCGCCCCCCCACAACCTCTAACAGCATCCTGGCCCTGTGCATCTCTCCTCCCAAGAGGCTGCCTGCTGGGAAAGCAACAGGGCAAGAGAGAACCAGCCCCCCCTCCCGTATTCCATATGCAGAATGTCTGGCCAGACTTAAAAAAATAATAAGAAAAAAATAATAAAAATATAGGTATACTTACTTACTCCCCCTTCGGTCGTGTATTATCACAATGCATTATTAATTCATATCTGCAAGGTATCTGTATGGTCATCGAGTTGTACATAACTTTTCCCGGTTTTCTTTGCCCATGTAAAATATCAATTTGTAATACGGAAACATGTATAATGTGTGAAAGTCTCACTACGACTGTTTAGCTGCTTGTCAGTCTTCCTCGGAGGGAACCAGGCATCGGGCGGGGACCCGCGGAGCCTTGATGACTGGTGTGCCGAAGGAAGAACACGTTTTATTTTTGCTAAAAGGTAATATACACAGATACGACCTTCACCTTAAAAGCATCAGGCTTGCTCTGAGCTAGCGGCCGCTTAATGTAATTGACTTACTCGATAATGAGGACATCATATGTCACATTTTTATATATATTTAATCAAGACAACTTAACGTTCCAATAAATTTAGTGTAACCCTGGCATACTAATTCTGTGTTAATGTTCATGCAGTATATATACACGTGTGTATGCATACATGGTTTATAGCGTATTTTTTTAGCTATCACTGTACTATATCCAAATAAAAAATATATGACCATTAACTAAATTCAAACGTGTTTAATTGCGATGAAGAACTTTGTTCGCAGAAATGTCCCAAACCGTCCTCGCCTCCCCAGGGGGAGCTGTGGCCCTGGACCGACTCGGCCCTGTTCCCCGAGCGTTAAATGACACCTGGCTTGCGGAGGTGTGCTCTTATTCCAGGGAAAACTGAAATATTAATAATATATGCGAAGCCCGTGTAAATTGTTCATTGAAATTCAAGAGACGCAACCTATTCCAGGACAAGTAGTTAAGTAATTGAAGCTGCACTGCAATATGTAAACCTTTCGCATTTTTTGGTTTCTTCTCCACATATAATGAAAATGAAACAACGCTCTGGTAGTAGTCTTTGTTAAGGAAACACACACACACACACACACACGCACACACACATATATATAAACAATATGGACCATATTGGTACCAAATTATAAAAACAAAAAATAGAGTGCCTAATAATTACAATACTCAATTAGACAGTACAGCACTGGTAACTGGAATGAGGCAAACTGAAAAATTGCTGTTTTGACATGCAAATGGCGGGTAATACATAATTTATATATTACAACAAATAATATTTTTTGGGTGAAAAACAATAGCTGACTCCGGTGTTGAACACGGAGGAATATTATTTTCAAATGTCATTATGCAGCCTGATTTTTTTCCCCCACGAACTGTTAATTTGCATGAATAATTTGCGTTCATTCATGCCATTTCTGAATTGGCATCTTATGAGAAACTACTTCTGTCTGCCTTTGGACCTTGGCCAGGCCTCATTCAAAATCAGTGTCAAAGCCAAATTTATTACCCCCGGTTATTAGCGTAAGAAGGCTGTTTTTTTGTTTACTAAGCCTAATTCACTTCTAATTACAGGCACTATGGAATAATTACAATCCGTGGGACAAGAGGAGCAGCTGAATGACACACAATAGATCAGTAGAGGTTGGAGACTGGGTATGTTCTGTGTCACTGAAAAACAGCTTGCCATTTTGTGCTGAGCAAATTAAATCTTCCAGCCAAAGAAAGTGGCGAAAACGAAAGCAGAGACAGACGAACAAAGGAATTATGATAAGGAAACGACTTGAACATCTCTCTTGTTGTTGCTGTAGCCGGAGTTGTTGTGGTCGGCAGCATAGTCAGGTGGGATGGTGTACAGTTTAGTCTTATTGGGTATTCTGTCCACAAGTGAGGCTTAACGTTCCTATGGACGTGAAATTGCCATTTAATGCCTAGGTTTGCTGTCAGCAGGATTGGAGGTGAACTGTGCCAAGAAATGTGTATTAAGCTTTAAAGCCTGGTCCTCTAATGGGTCATGTTACGAGTCCCACTCACCCTTGACAGCGCGCTGCGTAAGGCCGAGATATTTATAGGCTACACTGTCACCTTAGTCAAATCCGCAACAGCTGTGTAAAGATAGGGATTAATCGCTAATTGATAAGACAGCGATTCACTAACAAAGGAATATTTACAGATATTTGTGTCTGTGCCCCTTTATTTGTTGACCATTTGGTACAATCATAAAATATGTAGTGATTTTTCTTAATTCTTGTACAGTATACATGTATGTGTGTATGTGTGTGTGTGTGTGTGTGTGTGTCTGTCTATGTATAAAACACATGTGCACAAATCCACTATTGCATGTCATGGTATATGTCTATGTTCTGGGCTATAATGCTTGGAATTTTTGATATTCATTTAAATGTATAATGTGCATATAAGTTTAAGCGCCAACCCAAAAACCGCATGTATATTAGGGAAAAGGCTGAGGGATGCTTGAGATGCGATAAGTCAGTGAGTTTCCTGCAGCGAGCTGGAGCCGCTTTGAGAAGCGCGATCTGCACCATTTGTTCCCAACGCGCCTCTGACAATCGCAATTTGTAAATGCGCGTGTGATTGATCCCTCCCCCTTACAAACTGAAGTGTCCTCATTCCCCTGACATCAAGGCCACCCCGTGCGCCCTCTCGCAGCCCCCCCGGTCATTAATACGGGCTGGGTTTGCTCCCATATGAGGGGCGGGGGTGGGTGAAGCTGTTAAAAAAAATACTAATAAAAAATGCGTTTCTCCACCCGTCACGCTTCTCCATGGACCCCTGTTTGGCGAGGTGGCCGCCGTTTAAGGCTGGACCGGACGTCCTCTGCCGCGACGATCCGATATTTATCATCACAGTGTAAGGAAGCGCGGGGAGGGGCCGGGTCTGGGAGTTGCGGAGGGTTCAAGGGAATGCTGACTGTCGCTGCATTCAGAAAGGGCTGGGAGGGGGGGGTGGGGGGCGCAGCAAGGTCAGCACGCCGATCCCTCTCGGCGGCCATGCCGCAAGCCTGCCAAGGATGGCGCGCGTTTAATTCCCGTCGGCGGGGGGGGGAGACAATGCAACGCTGCAGCTGGTCCACACTCCCGGGTGGCGGGTCTTTAGAAAATCGGCACAATATCAACTGCGATATAACAAAAAAAATACAAAAATGGCAAATAAACCGAAGTCACAGACAGGGTGGCACATGAAAGGTGTGCCCTTGCTCTGCGGCCTGGCTCAAAGCCAGCTGCATCTCTGCTTTAATACATGCGATTATATACATTGAGGGATAATATTGGCTTTGGCCTCCACAAGACTATACATCGTTGATTGACCCGCGTTCTGGAAGTCAGATCCCTCTCCCTGGTCACACCTGGGGCCCCGGCTGGCTCGTGGCTGTCACTCGCGGTAGCCATGGCGCGGGATTGATGACAGCCATTCACTGATGAAGCTGTATACATCATTTCTGTCCAGAGCTGCGCAGGCCAGATGGACCCTGACCATCCATCCACTGTCAGGGACACATCTGTTCCCCCCGCTGCCGAGAGTACTAACAAGTTATTCGCTCCCAGAAAGGACGATGTCAGGCTCGGGGGGGTGAGTTGGGGGGGGGGGGGGGGAGTATTGACGTGCTGCTTTTTGTTAAAGACATAGCGTCGCTTTACAGAAAAATGTACAGCAGGATTATTCGCAGGGAAAAGCTGTACTTGAACAATCGGGCCCCTTGGCTTGCTGACGGCTTCGAGGGTGTCGCTCTGGACACCTTACATTGGCCTTCAGGGAAAGCTTCCCTCTGTCTGTGGATTAGGGTTATATTACTTTGTGGGGACCAAACGTCCCCCACAATGTAATAAAAACCTGTTTTTTTGGACGTTGTAGGGACCATTTTTCAGGTCCCCGCAATGATCTGTCACTGCAAACAAAAAATGAAAAAAAATGCCAAAAGTCTTGTATTTTACTTATGATTAAGGTTAGGGCTGGGTAGGGGTTAAGGTTGCCATGTTATGATTAGAGTTTTCCCCATAGAAATGAATGGAGAGTCCCCACAAAGATATAATTACAAACCAGTGTGAGTGTGTGTGTGTGTGTGTGTGTGTGTATGTTTGTTTGTTTTAAACCATCTCATTGTTCCGTACGGTTTTGTCTTTCACCGTTCTGGAATCATCAGCTCACAATGGGAGTTCTGGCCTTTCCCGGCTGTCTGACAAGGACACACAGAAGTGCTGGAGGAAGTTACAACAGTGTTTTATTCTCTGACAGCCAGGGAAAGAGACAGAGGTGAAAGGATGTCCTCGAATCTTTCTGTCGTTCCCCATGTTCTGTGACCGGATGGGAGGGACCGTAATAACGTGACAGTCATTAATGCTGTCAGATTACTCTCCTGTTGATATTAATACACATAGTATTTAATTAGCGAAACGTTACTGTACAAATGTGCTGATTTTAAAATATCCACAATTAAACCAGTTTGCCTTAAAAAATAAGTATTGTCCCATTGTTTCTACATATGTTGATGTTTTGCTCCAATAATTTAATGAGAAGCTTTTTTCTCATCATGACAGAATATTAATTTCATGTTCCATCATAGCACCATGATGAAAAACATATAAATTATAGTCTTCTTGCCCTTCACTGTCCAGTCTGATTGTACCAGATCTTACAATCATGCAAGATTACCGCTAAGTACACCTTGATTATTCAACATGCAAACAATTATCTCTCCTAATAATTCCACCTGTAAATATTTATATGGTTCTTAAACTGAAATACCCCCCCCCCCCCGAGTTGTTTTTCTGATACGTAGTTGCGTGTTTGGATTTCGTAGCTTTAACTGCTTCGTTAAGAGCTACGTAATTAACGAAGACGCTGCAAGATGCACAGTTTAAGTCCATAAATATGTGCATTTTGTTTATGATGATATTTAATTTATACGGCACAATGTTATTTAATAATGGTGTAATCTAAGACCAAACATATACGGGTGAACCTTTTAGCTGGATATGATTGGTCCACAGCTTGTTCCCTACGTTCTCACACCGGGGGGAGAGCAATATACGAAAAAAAAAGGCTCCGCAGTTCTCTGAAGGGAGCCCCCCCACCATTGGTTATTAATCTCGTTGTGCTGTATAATGGAAGGTTGCACAACAGCCACTCACGGGCCATACTGCAGGTGAGGTGGGGGGCGTCCCCGGCCGGTCCCCGCGTCGGGCCAGCCACTTAGCAGAGGCGAGTTCATTACGCTCCCCGCGAGGCGCCCAGCAGCGCCTGCAGGAAGCGCCGTGAAGTCATTCATTGTCTCGCGACTCAATTCTAATCACCTCACTCAGCATGACTGACAGAGGAGCTTTCTGCCGTGATTGAGGGTATCGATTTCCCCGGGCTCCGCTCTGGGCTCGTCGGAGATGCACAATCAGAGCCTTCACTCTCAAAAAACCTCTTCATCTGCCTTAATCATCTGATCAATAATTAGCGTTGGCATAGTGGATCTTTGACAAAGCTATCTCCGACAGACATTTTTTTTCCTGCCCCTCCGTTCTTCTTTGGTGAAAGAATCTGCTGAGTCAAGGTGATCTACTCGAAATTGAGGTGTAATCGTCAGCGCGGGGCGGGGCCCCCGTAGCATTGACTTCAGACCCCTGCCCTCCCCCCCCCCCCTCCGTCCTCGGTAACCCTTCCCTCTCCTGGTGTCCCTCTGACTTCTGTCACGCAAGACCAATGTGCCTGCTGTCACTTTCACAGATGGCAAGGGGCCAAAAATCCAAAGTCACTGAAATTCACTTGTACAAGCAGCAGTAACATCATAAAGGGATTTGCATGTAATGTATGGTAACACTGCGTCACGTGGCAGTATCACCGACCATAACTGTATTCGAAGCAGATGGTTGTGATTTATTTATTAACACCAAGATTTCAGTCATTAAAATAAATAAAAAAAAATATGCCTGCAAACAGTTCTTCCTAGATTATTATGTCTTGGAGAAATTAGTGAAATGAGAGATTTGCTATTTGTAGAGATATGTAGGATTTTTTTCCATTTTCACCCACTCCATCTTGTTCTTCTTGAGACGCATGCAGACACATGCACAGGCAAATGCATTTTTGGGTCAGAACACATGTTCACCAGCATTCAGCACCACTAGCACGGTTGGGGTTAAGGGCTTAAATGTGATATGATTCTTCTGCCAGCTACAGGATGCAAACCCGCAAGCTTCTGGATAGGGCCACACACCCATATCCTGCTGAGTCACACACTATCCTGAATCCTGGATGCGTTTTTGACTTTTGACCAAGTGCCTAGACTGGAACACCGAAGTTCACTTTGATGTTCTGTAACGAGGATTTCTGCTTTTGAAAATGACAAAACTGACTGTTACCCTCTCTCTGTTTCTCTTCCCTTTGTCATCTCAGATGAGTTTGCATAACTGTCTTTTTTCTACAGAGAGATGGCATGTATGAAAACACACATTCACCACTTACTCACATTTTCATGGAATTCATGATTCACACATTTTCGTGCTATATTTTTATCTTTCTTTTCTGATGAAACTGACTAGCCTCCAGATTTTTCCCCGCAGAGATATGAAAACCCATGCAGACACTTCAGTGTCTGCAGAAAAACCACAAAACTGAAGAGGCGTGAACCTCAATTTATCCTCATATGAGACCTACCCTAAGGAAATCTTTCCCATTCTTTAAACTACAGGAGCACAATGAGCAAGTCTCCTTCTGACTCGCTGCGTAACATCACAGCACACAAGCTGTGTACCTCCCTGCCCCTTTCTCAAAATGGAAACCAGTCAGGTGAAGACCGCATAGAACCAGCTTTGTCCACTACAAAGGAAATCGGTGGCTGGCTGCGACAGTGATATTGCTGCCCTATTGCAGCTCTACTTCCGTACATCTAAATCAGCCTGATCATGAAGTCAGGACATTCCACCGTATGTTCTTAGGAACCTTCATCTCCTCATTACAGGTATGACGTCTTCGTCAGGAACTTCATCTCTCCACATTCATGGCCTCTTCTTCAGAACCCTCATCTCCTCTTTACAAGTATGGAATTTTCTTCCGAAATGTTGCCTCTTCATTATAACTGTTAGCTCTTCTTTGGAAACCTCATCTCCTCTTTACAAATGTCAACCCTTCCTCTGAAATCTTATCACCTCATTACAAATATCATCCCTAGCGTAAAAAATGACGGACCGGGCTAGGCCAAAGGGGGGGGGCAAAGCTTGTTGTTTTATTTTCCATCCCCCTCTCTCTGCCCCAGGGCCTTAGCATCTGTGGGGGGAGGGGGGGGGGAATCGCTGTCTGAATGAATGGATTAATTCTTCAGGAGAAGGACAAAAGGTCCTCGTGTTGGAGGCTGGAAACTCACGGCGTCTGGCCTGGAACACGTGGGACTGAGCTTCTCCAATATTATAGCTCTCGAAAAGAACAATACCAACAGAGAAGAGGGGGAGAGCACTGAACTACCATTATTTGCTTTGGAAATCATAGAGGGGACAGCAAGACCATTTTCAGAGTGATATTGAAAAGCGACACCCTTCCATGGTAAATCATACCACAATAAAGAATGTTTAGACGCGGGAATTGCTTTTAAATCTTGCAGTCCCGGCAGTCACCGTCAACCGGGACAAATCCGGCACGTTCTGCAACTTGCTCCGGCAGCCTTTACTTGTAACTGGAGCCGTTCCGCAGTAAAGTGTCTGGCCGTAGGGCCAGTGGCCACGTCCCATCTGGAAACCTGAAGTACGTCCCTCAGGCAAAACGCTGAGTGCGGCGACCAGTGTTGTATGCCCCCAGCCAACTGTTTGGAATTGTGAGAATAAAGATGAAAAAAAAAGCTTGTCTACTGGGGCATCGCTCTTTGACAAAATAAATAAATTAAACTACAAATTGGTGTTCCCCTTATGCGAATGGTTTCCTCTCTCCTTGCTAGCGTGTGGTTCGCTTGAAGGGAGACTTTTGCCTCGTTTGAAAAACAAAGGAGGAAGAGAATTCTGGTATCGTTAATTAATTAGACACGCCGAAGTACGCGTTTCCGAAACTCTGAGGTTCCACTTGCCGGTAGCCTCCGAGTGATTTCACTGATCCGGCCTCTAAACCACTGACCTGCTGCATAACTAAGCCCATCAGCTAATTGGTGTGGGTATGTGTCCAGGTCGTTGGACAATTAAGCTTAATTAAACTCCCTATTGGCTGTGACGTGATTCAGTTGGTATGAAAAAAAAATTAGCTGCTAAATTCCGGCAAAACAATTCCCCAGTCTCAAGCGAGGGAAAGAAAATCGTGTTTTAAAAGAGAGGGAGGAATGTAAAAGTACAGAAAATATTGCTAAATGAACAATGCTAAGAATGTGCGAAAATGTACATTATTTAGGTTTTTGGGCACCTTATATACCACTTACTCGTTTCAGAGTCTGGATGATGCCATAAAGGTACCACATCTATGGACCATTGTTGTCAATCAGCATGAAAAACTGCTTCTTTCCTGCAGCACAAATAATTCAGACTAGTATTGGTTTAAAATTTCATTTATCTTATTTTATTATTATTATTTTGATTTTTTTTTTTTACTTCGGGCCACATGTTTTAAAATCCTTGTCACTTTGAGAAGGAAATAAAAGACAACATTCACCCTCTGACAAAGGTATTCAGCAGATTTTTAGTGATGCAGTGATTGAAATCCATGGGCCACTAAGTGCAAAAGAAGAAAGGCATCTTTTCAACAATAATTCCAGTAAGGATATATGCCGGCAAGGTTAATGTTTGTCCTCTCACCGCTATCCTTTCAGACGGCTGTGGATGTTTTCCGTTGAAATGAGTCTATTTAAACTGTGAATTCCTGAGAGGTAAAATAGTTTTATTTTTCCCCGTGGAAAATCAAGATGAAGGGGCCGGCTCTGTTTCAATTAAGTTATTAATTAACTTAAGACATCTCGCTAGCATTGCAGTATTTCCTTTTCTTTTCACTTTCTAACCTTGTGTCGCATCCATGTCAATAATTAAAGGCAGAATCGCAGTCTAAAACATCTCTCCTAATCAATTGGTAAGGGCACCTAACGCCACATTACCTTTTCATCGACAGTCTCTATACAGGAGACTCGCTGATGGTACTGCAATGATTTACAAGCCTCCCTGTAAGACCACATATATCAGCCCCCTTTCCTGGATTTTATTTACGCCATGTCATTCAGCATCGCTGCTTTCCTCCAGGTTCAAGGACAATTCATTTAAATTCACGGGGAACAAAAGAGTGGGAAAAAATGAAATTTAGCACAAGTATCGCAATGTTTTCTAATTTTCCATTAGACGAAGTCTAGCACATGATTACGGAGACTCTTCACGTATATAGAGAACGCCAACCAAACGCTCAAAAGTGCCCATTTTCAATTACTTTCAATTAGAAATACCGATATCAGCTTCTGCCTTTGAGGGCTGTGTACTCCCAGGTCCTATTCACACTCAATAAAGCATTTCAATTTCGTAAGAGGCTTTTGGAGTAAAAAATATCTGCCATTGAAACAATTGGTTATATAACGCTGGAGTGTATCAAGTAGCTCATCTTATGCTCTTAGCCTGTGCTCAGAGGGGGCACAACTTCACGCACGCGCTCAGTCTGTGCATGTGCTGGTTCCAGTATACGGGGGGGGCACCAAAGAAAGTAATCCGGCCTTTTTATTACAAGTTTCCCCAAGCTTTGAAGGTGGAGCGTTTCTCTGGCGATGGTGTATTCTGTACCGGAAGAAAGACGGCACTGCGTGAGGACAAAGAGGGCTTCCTTAGCGCTCAAAATGGGCATCGGAGACGCAGAGTTTGTCTCTGAGGAAAAGCTGGGAGGGCCGCCCTGCCGTTTCTTCCATTTAAAGGACCGGACAGGAGGAATGAGGTTTACTTTGCCGCGTGTGTCTGTGGAGTAATTAAAAAAGACACGAGAGTGTTTCTTTGGCCGGTCAAAAGGGGGCTGCTGAGGAACCCTAAACAGATTAATGTAATGTTTTCTTACCTCTGACCCCACCTGCAGCATCGGGTCCCAGCTCTGAAGTCGCTCGACACAACGCGGTAATAGAGCTGAGGTCTAACTAATAGTGTATGCTATTCTGACTGTCACGCTCTATCATTGTAACTTACCGCAGCCGCTGCAGATGTGGTGAGGAGTGGGCAAAGAAAAAATCCGATAAAATAAAGAAATCCCAGCACCACACGAGCCTAACACTGGGAGGCATTTGTTCTTTTTCCCCTGGAAATCATAATACTCTCTTCTCCTAAATTATTAGCATAAAAGATCATTTTAAAGGTGCCTAACAGCATGCTCGGTAGGCGAGTGTTAGTGTAGGCCGCTGTTTTTAATTGCCGGCCGTGGGTCCTCAGTGGTAGGGCTGCTCGTGCCTGAATTTTGGACTGGCAATTCCAATCAGGTACTTACGGAGCCCTGTGCATGACAAACAATAGGCAAGGGAACCAATTAGTTTGCATCGTTCTTAAAATTCCTCTCAGCCCTTAAGGAGTAAGTATGATTGTCCTCTAGGAAGCATTTAACTGGGTATTTCTTTGTTTGCCAATGGCTTAATTATGGACCTGCTGTAGACTTGTCCGTCCCATAGGTATAGCTTGTTGGAGACGTGCCAGTTTTTTTTTCCGTCCTTTTTTTTTTGCATGATTCAATCTGTGATTTATAATTTATTCAGTCTGTGAATTTTATGTTTGTGTATTAGAAATGGTGGGGGGGGGTATAAACAGCATAGATGATGAGGGGGTGGGGGGGTGAGGGGAGGGTGTCCCAAAAGGTGAGGCTTTGGGAATCAGAAGGCACTGGTCTAAGCAGAGGCTGGATGCAATACAAAGTTAAAAAGCCTGCAGGCTCACTATTGGACGAGCCACAGTGAAACTGCATTACGTGACGGTAATCCGGCACCCGTCTTATCAAAGTTATCATTACTGGCTGTCAGCGGCTCTGACGCGAATTCCGACGGCCTGTCTGGTTTACATATCTCTGATTTACGTGCTCGTCACCACAGTGAGAGCCCAATTAGTTCTATCTGCGATACGTACTTCTGTTCCTTCTCTTATTTTTATGTCCTAAATATCATTTCATTTCATGCCCTAAATTACATCATTCCATAAACCCACGCTGAAAGAAATAGCTACTTAATGTGTGGAAAAATCCATCTTCTGTCAAATGTTCCGTCTTTTTCTTTTCCAACGCTGGGCTGTTAGGCAGGCTTCAGGCAGTTTAATGCATAATCCCTCGTCTAATTTTGTATTTAATAATTTGATGTTATGTTTATAGTCTCAGCGCAAAGGTAATAAAAAGAATGTCTCATGTTTACATACAGCACAGTTCGTGTCCACTGGTCATTTGCAAGCATGTCCTACTCCATTAATAAGCGGTGATGTATCGTCCTCCCATCTAAAAAAAATAATAGGTCACCTCATAACCTCTTGACCTTTAAATCCTCTACAAAAAGAATCTTTTGGTGACCCCACTTACTGCATTTGAGGAAGCGCCCGGGACTAAAAAGTGGCGCGACCCGTTACGGGATGTACCACATGGTACCGGCTCCCCCTCTTTTGTTTTTTTCAAGACTACTTCCTACTATCTTGCGCTTAACCCGCAGGATCAGTCTCCCGGACTCCGTGCAGAGGAAGAGACGTGCTTGACGGCCATGCCTCCAGGCCCCCCCAGGCGCTGGAATATCAGAGCAGGTGAGCACGCGCTGCTGCCTTGTGAAGTGCCACCGTTGTGCTCCGTTATTTGAGACCCCCTCCAGCCAAAGAGCTCTTCCCGCCGACCGTTGGGGACCGGTGCAGATATGGCGTGTTGGGGAGCGAGAATCAAGTTCTTTCCCGTAGGTTGAGAAAGGTCCAAAACAAATAAAAAATCAAATCAACCTTTTGGAATGTTCCGGAAAAGCATGACAACAATGCATATCGACAACGCCTTGCAGAAAGTAACAGGTTGAAGTCAACTACTATGTTAAAATTACATCCGCTGTTGCTAAAATTAAGCTGTCATTGATCTTTGGGTTGAGAGTTAGGCCTGTATTTTTCCGAGTAGCTACTGTTGCGTAACGATATAAGGGGCGGTGATGAAAAATTACAGTTTCACTACAACATCCGTATTAGTATTCCGGAGTTTATGTGTGTGATGTCTTCATCTTGAATATAAGTGTAGTCAATCAGTTAATCCCTGGCCCTTGTATTGATGCTGCTCTGAATTTGGCTATATGAGTAATCCTCTCTTTCCACATCAACAGAATTGGTGATGCTGCCGGAATATAAATGTCGCTTTTCGCAATTAAATGGCATTGCTCGGCTTCGCTCGCCACAACTCATTTCCTCTCCTATTTTCGGCGGCATGAAATTATCTCTCTACTTCCCCCATTTTATAGGAAGCATTAAAGCTTAAAAATGTCACGGGAAAGCAAAGGGAACCTCAAGCAGGGGGCCCCGAAATCACGACATCTCCATCGCAGCCCTCTATCTCATCCCGAATCCTCCTGCCTAATAACAAGAAAATTCCTCAGATCTCTGTCACCGGTAGAATAAATTCTGCGAGACGCGTTCGCACGGATCGATGCGCTTGATTGGTCATCATAATGAATTGCCCGGGTGGCAAAAAAGCACGACTCGTCCAAGTGGAATCACAGGTGGGTAGGGAAGCGCACGCGCTCTTTTACGCACGCTCGGGCACTCTGGAGGTAAGCGTGAGTAATGGGGGCCGTGGCTGTCGTGGTTGTATCGATTTCCTGGGTCCCTCAGTTTATTGTTTCACCGAGTGACCAACAGCAACCTGCCGAGGTACGGCTCCTCGGCCGACGGGAGCGGCGACGGTTTACTCGGGAAAAGCAACATTTTTAATTGTTTCCAGCGCTGGCTTGCCTCGGCGCAGGAAACCCTCTGGGAATCGCTCCGGTAGAGGGTGTGACCTTTTCCTCAGTAAAGTGGCTCAAGCAGAGATTGGCTCAGGCACGTATCAATGTGTCTTGCTTCAACATGTTCTCCAATTAACAGCCATGGAAAAAAAAAAAAAACAAACCCTTACACTTTGGAGTGATAGCTGGGTACCTGGTAATGGTGAGACCAAGTTACCCTGATTGGCTGCGAGGTCACTTTTTGGGGCCAGCTGTTGCAAAGACGTTAAGGTGGATTTTATGCTTACAATCATTTTTGTGCTTCGTGGTGGAAATCTAGCTTCCTAAATCGCCAGGTAACCCTCCGATAAAAGCAAAAACTCAATTGTTACTGAAAAAAATCATAAGTATTTTTTTTTATTTTGTCTGCTGTTGGCGATTAGTGATCTGTCATTGCTGAAGGTAAACAGGGGCTTATTTTATGAGTATTCCAGTTGAATGAGCATGCTCCCAGTTTCCAGTACACCTGTGGATAATGAGCACTGAGTTTGTGTCTTTTCAGACAACAGCATGTGACGTCCAGCCAGCATCCTGAGCAGTAATTAACGCTTATTTTCAGAAGTATAATTCCATCACAAAGGTCCTTTAAAGTAAAGGAATCAAAGAGGGAGATGGTAGCAGGCTATTATTCCAGTGCTCAGTTGTCCTTCTCCACTACCGTGGTCGTTATCCACCATGCTCTAAATCATTACTCTCCAAATAGGAAGTTTATTACTCGATCCAGATATCATCTGTGGCTTCTATGTGTTAATAAATGCTTCTGTCTGTCGCGGGAAAGTCCTGCCTGTCAGAGAGGAGGAGCGCCTCATGAAATTCAGACTGGGACATCTGCTTGACAGCGCTCTGTTGATAGTTATGGCACTGCCACCATGGCTGACTGCCCTTGTGCGAGTCACAGTCAGCGGTGAGATCATCCGCCGTCGCCTTTATCTGGAAGCTGCATACAAATATCACAAACAAGCGCTCCTGAGTGCCCGCTCCCCCTCCCTCTCCCCCCCCACCCAGTCACATACTGTCACGCACTGTCACGCACACTAGGGACAATTCTAGGATTTTTTTGGTGGGGGAGGGGCATAAGAGGGGCCATAATTCATGCAGTGGGACCAACCTTATCATTAGCCAATGATATGCTTTGAATAAGTGAGTGACAAGGGAGGGGGCACTCCACAGGCCAATCTGCATTCAGCTGGGGCCAGTGACCCCACCCCCTTTACATGCCCCTGAGGTACACACACCATTACATTCACTCTCGACACATTGGGGCCTAAATTTTTCAAATTTTTTTTGAGTAATATTAGTAAATTCATATCTAGTATGGGATGACATAAAGCTTTGAAGATTATCATGCTCTGCTATCGTTGTCTGTATTTTGCAAATAAACTGTTTACTTTCCTCCGGAAAAGGCGGTTTGCTTGGGTGGAAATCAATGCTTCGTAATCAATATAATTCGGCGCAATATACTTACAGTTTTTTCATCCTAGCATTTTAGCGGGCTCTCTCCCAGTGCAAAAAAAAATATATATATATATATATATATATATATATATATATATATATATATATGTATAAGGGATAGAAATGTGATGCAGCATTGCTATAAACAAACACGCTCAGGGAAATTGCACATAATGGAATTGAGTGCTGTCTGCTGGACATCTTTAGTTCCTTTCCAGCTCTATCCCAGGGGGCTTTTGAATAGCTGAGGAGTCCAGTGCAACACAAACACAGAGAGCGGCTCAGCTCTGTTTGGCCAATTGGTAAAGCATACGGAACCCGCGGGCAATTCCGTGTCGCATTCCGAAAGCCGCCTCCTCGAGATTTGGTCCGATCTGAGTAAACAGAGGACTCTGCCACTGTGAGTCAGTTGTATTTGAAAAGCACAGGATTTTTGCCACCTGTCTCGAAGGCTCTGTAATTCACCTTGGAAGCCCTGCGACATGCTTACATAAGACCCGCATGGTTTGATATCGCTGTGCGCCAAAAGCTTTTGTGTATCTTGTGGGTCCTTTGCATTGTGGCTCTCCAATTCTAAGAAACATGCAGAGGACAGGATGAGTGAAATCTAATTGACAGCACCTAATGATAATAATATAGTGTTCTACTATATAGGGTTTTTTGGCTTCGTTGTCAACCTAGTGACCTCTTGACATTCAGAGTATCACAGTAGGTCTGTGTGGTTCCCTAAGCCTAATAAACAACATCCATCCATCCATTTTCCAAACCGCTTATCCTATTGGGTCACGGGGGGTCCGGAGCCTATCCCAGCAGCAATGGGCATGAGGCAGGGAACAGCCCAGGATGGGGGGCCAGCCCATCGCAGGACACACTCACACACCATTCACTCACACATGCACACCTACGGGCAATTTAGCAAGTCCAATTAGCCTCAGCATGTTTTTGGACTGTGGGGGGAAACCGGAGTACCCGGAGGAAACCCCACGACGACATGGGGAGAACATGCAAACTCCACACACGTATGACCCAGGCGGAGACTCGAACCCGGGTTTCACAGGAGTGAGGCAACAGTGCTAACCACTGCACCACCATGCCGCTCGCTAATAAACAACATGCCTTATGTAAATACTTTTGATGAAAGATTCTAAATCAGACCTCCATGAGATGTTCCCTATGCTCTCACAGTGATAGATAGTTAAGTAGTATGTCCTTCCCCTCAATGATCCACAGAATGGCAGTACTGAGTATCACTTTATAAGGGCCTAATGCATCATGCTAATAAATGATGCACAACTCATAAAGGTGTTTAGAGACAAGTGCTCTACATTTGTCTCTAAACGTTACCAAAATTTTTACATCAACTCAATGCACCACTGGCTCAAAGAATGGAAGAGGGTCAGAAGGACAGATGGAAGGATGGATGGAAGGATGGATGAATTAACTTCATGCTGGGCAATTAAATTACAATATTTCAATGATTAATTGTAGATTGTAGATTTTAATGTGATTTACTTATAGTGGACTTACTGTTTTTTTACATTTACCTGAATAAATCAATAAAAAAAGCGATTTTTAAAATTACACTAAAATGTGCATTACTAGGTATGTTTTTATTTTCACAAGGTGTATCATGGACAAGTTAAAGTCAACTCATTAATCTGCTAGTGTCTTTTTTTACGTTTTTGTAATTTGTATTTGTAGCTGTTTTCAAAATTCTTTAAGCGTCTTTTTAAAGAACCAGGTTTGTGATCTTTTGTTTTGTTAAACAGAATCTCACCCTTGAGAAATGTCTTATCAAACCAATGAATTGAGAATACAAACTTATTTTTGCTTCTGTCATGTTCATTTCTTGAGATTGAGAAATTTATAAGACGTGTGTTAGGACTATGTGTTTCTTTCCATTTGAAAATGTCCCAGTTGTCAGGTAAATCTTATTTTAATCCATTTTGCCTCTTAATATTCCCATTTGAATGTCTTACGAGAATCAGTACCTTTTGGGTAGGAAGTATGACCCACACAGGGGCTGCAAAGTGAGTCTATTAGAATATATCACCAATATATCAAGGGACCATTCAGCAAGTTGGTCTAAAGACATCATTTAATTACAATTGAGACGTTACTTCATGTTTCCAGCAAGAGAAGTATTAGCAAGATTTATGAAATTCTCACTGTTCAGTGGACTATTACTTTGGGCCGTAAGGAAAAATCTGGTGTAGCAGAGACTGGAACGTTGATTGTGTTGAGATAACTTATGTGAAAACTGACCAACAGCAAGATGGGAAAACCAGAATCCGCTTCTTAAATCTGACGTAACACATAACGTAAAACTGTTTCCAGAGCCAAACAAACCAAAATGGTAGAACTGGTAACGCTATTTATCATACAGTAACTTCTTTCTACATCAACATACAGTAAATTTTTTCAGCCAAGCTTTCTTATGGGTGAAAAGGAGACTATTCGTTTCATCGAGTTCAAATAAAGGGCAAAAAAACATTGATGGAAAGGGGGCTAAATTCCTTTAATTTTAACAGAATGATGAGTGTACCTGTTCCCTCAGGGGGAATTATTGGTACATCAGTGCATGCTCGGTTCATCATTTTCGGTTTGTACGCACAATGAAATAAAAGAACACATTTTTTGACACGGGCAAGTAGATGGAAAACATAGAAAACATTATGCTAAATTGTGGCTGTGAGTTTGTTATGGCTAATCCTGGTTAAAGTCAGTCATAATTGGAGATTTGGGAACATTTTAGTTTCCCAAGCACTTACACCAACATTGGAGAGAGAGTAACTGATAAAACCAAGACTGTCTGTCAGCTCTGTTACACTGAACTCGAAATATGTTGCTGAAAACACATCCAATGTGCTAACTGGGTTGAGACCATATCATCCGAGTGTGTGAACGACCGCAGCAAAGCAGAATCAATTAATCTCTCTGTGGCATTTAAGCAAATTAAACTATAGATATGGAACCATACTCAGTGGTCGAAAATACAGGATTTAGTTCATTATGACTATTATTACATTTTCAATTTTTTACACTTTCACAATGTGCAAATAAGCATATCTTGTTATTCAGCCATGTTGGCTTACAACTTTTCTTAATTGTATTTGCGGTTTTAATAGTAAATAATCTCATAACAAATTCCATTTTCCCTACTGTACTAAAAATGCATTAAACCGTGAACCTACAATCGAGGTTTGTACCGAGCCGTGAATTTTGTGTACCATTTCACCCCTAATACTAAACATAAAAAAAATTAGAAAAATGGCTGTTTACACAACCACTTCCTCTTCTCTTGTTATATGGAAAGTGGTATAACGACAATTCTTAAAACACTGAGGCACACAACCCTATGATATATTGGCTTGTACTCAGGCTGGCCCCAGAAACAGTATCGTCATGTGAAACATCCTGACATAATGAGCGGACAGTCCACTGGCTTTATATAAGGGGATGGCCTTTTTCCTACTCCAGTCCCGACCAATCAGAAAGCCGGAAACTAACACATGGGAGCAGACCTTGACCAATGCTCTTGTTGTGCTCTTATTCTTAGATTGTAAATTTTTGTTTGCTTTCACATAATTACTTTTAGTTTATTCCCTTGTTGCATTATCATGTCGCAAATCTGACATGTGCATGAGCTGTCCCTGTTTTTTGTGTTTTTACCCATAATATTTTCTTTTATATTTGACATTTACTGTGTCCCGTTCCAGCAGAACTTGGGTTTGCAATGAAATTAGCACAATAAAACACAACTGCCTTCCATCCCATTAAAATGCCTGTCTTTCATAAGCAAGTCAATGCTAAGGGAACAAAAGACATTTTGTTAAAGACATGGGCACTATGCGAGTGTCAGGGGATGTTCAAGGTAGCACAACGTGGAAATGCAAGCGCTAAAGCTCCTTAATTAAATGAACACTCTCTAGACTCGTTTAGTCTTGGAAGGGTAAGATAGTACTGGGAAAATATCTATATTGGTGTATTAAAAAAATATCTAACACACTAAATGATGATCATAGCTACTTATAATGACATTATATGGTTAACATCAGTGACTTCTGCTCCTGCAGAGTCTGCAATAAATCCACTGCATTGAGTAGGTTCAGAGTCCTCAAATGGTACGGCAGTAATCCTTTTATGACTGCAAAGTGTCATATTTTCAGCCCCAACAAAGAGGGAGAGTTGATTTTAAATGGTGGCCAAAAATGATTGCAAAAACATTTACGGCACAGGGACACACGTCAGCTCTCGGCTTGCTGGTCTTTCTGTTTTGCAGAAGAACATAAAATTTGTGTTTAAGTGCCCATCAGAAGCTGTACTTGTGAAACATAAAAAAATATTCTCAAAAATATTAGGCCTGGAGAACAGTGCTTTCGCTGAGAGACAGGGGGAAAAAAAGAATCTATGACAATTCCAGGAAAAATCTGGACATTGATGGATTAACTACAGTGAGTCTGCTCACTGGCAGGCATTAACATGAATCGGAACCCTTTATTCAACAAATTGCTTTTAGTATTTATGAAGAGAGATCAGCTGGTGATAGATTCCTATCCCCTTAAATAGATACATTACACAGATTCTTAACCTGGTCAATGTGGCTTTGTAGCACTGTGGGAGACCAGATGGTGAACTAGCATTCATGCCTGCAAGCAGAGATCGAGCTGATAAAAACTGACAATTTATCTGAGTATAAATAAGATGTAGGACTTCATGCTGACTGTAAATTTGTTGTATATATCGTACATCTTAATCCTTTCTCTCTATTTCTTCTGCAGTATAAATATAATCACGCACCCTGTCCATTGGTTTGTCTTCATTTTTCCTGATCCTGTTTCATTCTGTCTTCCTGTATGCTGATATCTGCTTATTGAAATAATACATAGCATAATTTAACCTTGTACCTTACCCAAGAAAACAATTTAAAAATAATATCAAATATTCACCAACAAATAAAAATATATACAAACGAATTGACTGACAAATACAGACATAACATTACTAATAAATATATACTTTGATTATTTAAAAATAACGTAATTTCATAGTAGAAGTAGACGTCGAAAGTGTGTTTTTCCCTCTGTGAGCAAACCTAAGATCATGTTTACAATATAAATTTATATGAGCTCCGGTGTCTCCTGTGTTGACCACAAATTATGGATGAATGAAATATACGTGAATCTCCACACAATGTTTTTGTGGAATAAAATTCAATCATCTCTCCGGGGGTTTGTTTTAACTCCTTCCATCCAGGAGATGTGTGGAGGTAAGTCCTATTACTCAGCCTACGCTTTATTTTTTTTTAGATCCAGGATTACGTAAAATGCCACACTCACATCTGACTGTATGTTTGGATCTTCTCCATTGCCTACTAGACACTGACTGTGATGACAGACCCATTAGACTGGCAGGGTTCTGACTAGGCTGGCTCGGCCAGGTGGTGGTCCTCTGTGAGGATCCAGGAGCTGAGGCGATCGCAGACGTTGTTATTCCCAGAGATGTGAAAATGAGCTCGCAGAGCTAGTTGGCACCCAGCCAAAGAGAGAACTCCACTATTGTCCTTCACCTTTTCACCTTCAGCACGCACTGGAACTTGCATTTCAATTAGAACACCTTAAAAAATTATTTTAAAATGAATAGTATACATAAGACGGAGCGCCGTGGTGTTTAAATTGTTCAGATGTACCACTTCACACATATGAAATACACATTAAATATTTACAAATAAAGTGTATCAAGATATGTCCTCTATATCATCCTTTTAATTGCTGAATCGTGACTGGGAATAGGATGCATGAATCTGGCAAATGGTATGCAGTAAAGCATGTAATACAACATCAAAATATTATATAATAATTATAATAATCGTGACATCATCTGATTTCCTACGGAGAGCGCAGATTGTCAGGCATGCTGTATTTTTTCTAAGCTTTCGCTATGCTCTTTAAGTCCACTGAAGAGTGGTTGTCTTTTCATTATTATTTCATTCACAAATGTTTCGACTCTGCCAGTATTCCCTAACCCAAACAGATGGAGCCAGTCTGGTGCAGATTCTATGCAAATCGCAGATCATTCACTTGGGATTAAGCATCTATAATTCCTCCAAGTGGGAGTCTCCCTGGCATTTCATCTAAATTTTAAGGCTGACAAGCCTGCTGATATTACATTTGTATCTTTATTAACATATCTTCCTGTCCTAAATGACTAGTCAATTGAGTGAGCACTTTAATGAGTGCTAACAATTGTAGCAGTCAATACAAAAAAAACTAGCGACTGCCAGGGTTATGGTTACAAAACGACATCTGGAATTTGCATCTGTCTTTTCTAAATTTCAACTGTGAAATGTATTTCACTCAGGAATGGACTTGTAATGCTATGTTGAACCTCATTATTTTTTCCTGCAAAGATCTTTTAGAGAGGAATCAGCCTATAGGTGTGAGCAGCCAACAGTCGCCCTGCTGGGCTCCTTTCACGTTTATCGGCGGCCCCCAAAAAGCATAGAGTCACTCTTAAGCGCAATAGTCTCACATTAGCAGCCAGCTCTCTTTGTGTAGTCTGATGATACAAGTTCAGGCTAAAACCTGAAATGGTTGATTGATCAACTGACCTGCTTTCTAAGAGAAATGTTATTCTTTACCTTTATCAGAGGTATTCAAGCAGAAATGTCTCTAAAGCCAACATTTCCAAGCCATTTGAACAACTCTACCAATTTCGGCAGCTCTTTGTTATTTCTTTAGTTTCCATTATTATTTTTCAAGCACCATAAGTTTGAGGTATGTGGAGGGTTATAATAAAATACTTCAGTCATTTTACAGAAATATAAGAATGGGGCAGGAGCAAGGTGGGGGGGAGGGGGGACGCACCTCTGATATTTCTCAAATAAAACCTATTGAATATAGCATAGACTTTGGTACCATGGACACAGCTGTCATTGTAACAACAGCCGTTAATAACCCAGGGAAAACTTCATCACAGATGTCCTCTCCTGTCCTTGTAATTTAATTGTCGCTGCTTCTCCATGTCGTTTAGCTACATGGTGCACTGATTAGAACCTACTTATCAGTCTCAATTCATTTTATATGTTTTAGTAACTTTATATACAGAATGATGTAGCAGAGCCGAAAATACGCATCAGGAGGTGTTAGACTGAACATCACAACAGTGCATAAAGAACGCACGCAAAATAATAGCTGTACCTGAATTTACTCTTTTCATCTGCATGTACGAGGGTAATTTTTTTTTAAACGTTGTTCACATAGTTGCATTCCATAAATGTATTACTAATTCCGTAAATGAATTACTAATTCCGTAAATGTATTTCTTTCTCTAAACCTAATTTAGCCAAATAAATGCTTGCAGCATCAATTCACTTTGTGACCATTTTAAAATATGTCAAATATGGTTAATTTACATTTATAGAATGCTTCCATCCATCCATCCATCCATAGTCCATAACCACTTATCCGGTACAGGGTCACTGCGTGCCTGAAGGCTGTCCCAGGAAAGAGGGACATTCTGGAAGTGATGCCAGTCCATCAAAGGACACACATCCACATACACAATCTCCACCTGAGCACAACTGGACATAAAGATTCACACAATCTGTATTTCTGAACGTCGATACAGATCTCCTTAAATCTGATCCAATGCTGAAGCCCTTCACTATGACTGCACAATTCTCTTCTGTACTGTAGTAATACGAATGAGCTGATCAAACCATTGATGCAGCATTTATGCTGTAGTGCCTTTTCGGTGGTTTATGTATTACTGATGCAGTTCATTTTTCACAGTAAACAGTAGATTGGACTTTACCCACTAAAGATTTCAAATCCTGATATTTGTGTGTATTGATATTGGATACTCTGCTATACAGCTGGTTGAGGTATTAGCACAGTTAGTGTTGCCGTTGTTAATGTTGGTGGTTACAAGCGTATAAATATATACTACCTGCAAACCTGGCCCTCGGGTTTACGATCCTGCAACGTCTTATCCCGCTGAACTGTACACTTCACTGAGCTTATGCGTTTGATTGAGTTCATCCAACTCAAGAGCTATTGAATCTATGTCGTAAACCGTAGGGATTTCGTCTAGACAAGTAATATTCCTTTCCACCTTACAACAGGTGCCTATCCAACCCTAGAATTGTCATTGTGCACCTCTGGTCTGTGAGGACCATAGTTGATCATATTAGGAGTGTACATCTGGTGACCCCCAAACAGACATCACATGTCAGATATTCTGAAAAATAAATTTCCCTAAAGAGTATATTGTTCCATGTGACCAATGGTAGGACAAGTGCAGGAAACAATGTTAAAAGTAACCTTTATTTCCTCCGGGTCGCATCACCTCTGTTTGTATCTGTCATGATATTATTTGCATTCAGTTTACGATTTATCAAACCAAAAGTGGTCATGATGCATAACCAAAGCAAAAGGGCCTGTACTGCAAAACCACATGATTTTAAAGTATATATTTTGTAGATGACAAAATAAGTGGTAACACTTTACTTAATGTGGCACAAATAATGTAGCATTATGCTATTACTTATGTCTTAATTAACCACAAACTAAGTCTTGGTTACATACTGATCTCATGTTAACAGAAGTGAAATATTGATTTAATGTTTGTTCATCATTAATGAATCATGACGTCTTTTATCTCAAGCAGTGTCCATTTGTTCATGATTTGTACTTTAGTAGTAACTGAGATATTACTAAGTATCTGTGCCCTGTCAAGTAGTGTTACAAATAAGTGCAATTTAAAAGCTCGCTGTGCTGTTTACTTTTCTGTCTTTCAAATGAAAAAAGAAAATACAAAATTGTTGAATTTATTAGCCTGCTATTGATTGATGAAAACTCGACTAATGACTACATATCAATTAAAAGCAAATAAAACGAAAATATTGAATTATCCTTAATTGCACCTTTATATGAAACCATTTTAATAACATTAGCTAGCTTGAATTTACTGGATAAGATAAATCATTGAGTTCTTTAGTTAGCTAGCTACCAATAACATTAAAACACTTTTAAGAAATAAGACTAATTTTGCTCATATTATGAAGCTGTACAGATGCATAGTAGCTAGTGATGAAACAAAAAAGGGAAAATAAAAATTTATGTTGTTTTGGACTGACCCCCAATTTTATAAAATAATAATAATTATTATTATTATTGTTGTTATTATTATTATTGTTGTTATTATTAGGCACATAATTGATCATATTTATTTTGCAGATGGTCACACTGGATAAACTCATATTTTAGCTGTACTTGAAAGGTTAGGATGAAATCAGATCCTTACAAGCTGTTCTGTGTGGCATAAATAGTGCATCCTCTGTTACTACCAAAGATTCTGAAATCTTGTCTTCTGTTTTGGCAAAAACCAACAATTTTTACACCATGCCCCTGGGGAAACACCCAATGTACACTGAGTAAAACAGCCATTATGAACTTACCAAGCAGATGAATTGAGTACTTTTGATCGGTTAATCCCACACTGGTGGATGTGTTGGATACGCTGCGTGCGTTTCATGTGACTCTTAAGAAGTCTACTGGCTGAAAATCACACCAGCATTATTCATTAGACCTAAAACCCCAGGCTGGAGACATTATGCATTCAGAGGAGTTGAACCTCACATCCATAGCAGGCAAGAGATTGACCATCCTATAAGAAAAAAAACCCTTCAGTGATCCTACCGCGATCGCCCATAATACTGTCCATAAAGCAAATGGAAGCATATGTCATCTCCAAGAATCGTGTCTGTGATACTATTGATGGCTACCTCTACCTGAACATCGTTTTCCAAACGTGCATGAAAGAACAGGTATCAAGGCGGATAAAGGACAAGTGATGGTGTCGGCGAGCGGCCGCTCATATTGTGGCATCCCAGGCAGATCTGAGGGGGCCCCGCGACGTCTGCAATGATGTGTTCCAGGAGGTCAGCCAGACAGAGAACGGCGGCGCTGCCGAACCCTGTTATTTTCACTCCCGAGAGTCCCTACCACGATTGTCCAGAGCAATTCTGCAAAGGGTGCTACAAAAAGCGAGTGAGACAGACCTGCATGTCTGAAGAGTCCGCTGGAGACCTTTGGCATGACAAATCAAACGGGATAACGCTCCTCCCCGCTTTCTGCAACTTTGATAACCCTGTGCACCCTGTTAGTCATGTTTAAGCCTACAGCCCTGGATCAAATCGGACGCTACATACATGCAATGCAGACGTTTTTTATTATACATTCTGCTGCTTAATCCATTACATCTATATTGTTTATGTCAGATTAAAGATTTTATTATTCTTTATGTGAATGTTTTGCTGTGGCTGGAAAAATGGATCTGCAATACAAGCCAAATATTAAGAATTTCAAAAGCAACAAGAAGCAAAATCATAATTTTTTTGCTTGCTAAGAAACACTAACAACTGTGAGTGTTCTGTAATTATCTCAAGCTAAGCTTTGAATACCATGTTATATATTGTAGTGGTTTAATAGATAGCACTATTGCATCGCACTTCCAGGGCTGGGGGTACAAATCCCAGCCAGGCTGTGTGTGTGTGTGTGTGTGTGTGTATGTGGGTGTGTGTGTGTGTGTGTAGCTTGCATTTTCTCTCATGTGTATATACCCTGTGAGGGGCTGGCATCCTCATCAGGGTGTGCCCACGTCTCACACCCTATATTGCTTGGGACAGGCTGCAGGTGACCCTGTAGCTCAGTGTTTCGCAGCCCAGACCTCAGGGACCCACAGCCGGTCCACATTTTTGCTTCCTCCGAGCTCCCTGTCAGACAGTCCACATTTCTGTACCGAGAGCTAGGAAGGAGCAAAAACTTGGACTGTCTGGTTGGGAAACCCTGCTATACAGGATAAGAAGTTGGGAGAATAAATAACATTATGCGTGTTTTCTGTTTGCTCATATAGGGAGATATTTATTAAATTTAAGATATTTGCTTGTTTGTTTGTTTGGCAACCCTAAGCTATTGTAACAAAGAAAACAGCATCATATTGAAAAAAATTGTTTATTTGTATAACATCAACATTTATTAAATCCACAATATTCTAAAGATCTCCTTACAGAACTGAACCATCCTTTGTAACATTCATGATAAAGTTTTGATTCATTATAAATGCAAACAATGCAAAATAAGTGATAGGAAAATGCACTTAGGTCTACATAAACTGTACGCTCGATCTCATTTGCAAAGGCAAGTGCCCTTATAGAGTCATCATTCATCAACCATATGAGCATCATTGTGAAAACAACTGCTTATTTCATGGTCCTGCGATCTTAGGCCTGCTGCGTTTATTTCCCCAGTCTTCACTGCAAGCGTGTCATGCACTATGGAGCCACAAACGTTGCGCGCTGCTCTTGTGCATTTCACGCACGTGTGACTGCTCTTGCTACATCCTTACCGCTTGGCCAGAGTCGACACCGCCACCTCCTTCTCCTCCTCCTCTTCGCTTGGCCCCATCCGCGGACCGTTGGCTAGGGGCACTTCTGTCGTCTCCTCGCCTGTTTTCATGGCAGCAGAGACGTGTTTGAGGAGCCGGAGACGGCCCTTTACCTCCCGTGTGGTCCGTTTGCCACCCTGTGAATAGATGACGCACTCAAGGTGACCGTGTCAAGTAGGTTGTACCAGAGCGCTGTTGACCATTCTCTCTTGGCATATGCATACACTCACTATCTAATCCATGACGTCTGTTTCTCCTTTTTGTCTTGCTGTAGTGCATTATTATCTCTGCTATTTCCTATGTGCTTCATTTAGCTACAGATGTTTGGAGAAGCACAGCAGAGTTTCCATTTTTTTTGCAATGTTGCTCACCTCCGTTGCTTTTTCCACCAAACCCCATACTGTACGCCTCTCAGTCTAAGGGGGCTTTCATGACAAGTGAAACATCTGCCAAGGCTTATTTTGGCAGTGTGTGCCCACAATGGTCAAATCTTTTATTCAGATATAAACCCAGCATGGGGTTGACTCACCAGAAGAAAAAAAAACACACAGAACCTGTCATAACATTGTGATCAGTGTATCGGAATTTATTTGCAGTCAGTAAATTCTGAAGAACAGCAAGATAACATCCAAGGGTTCCAAGAGAATTCCCCTACAGAATAAAGGTGCAAATTTTGACCCATCACAGTGAAACATGATTTTCCCAGAATTTGTATGATGCAGGAAATGATGAAATGTGTTTATTAAGGGGATGTCGGAAAAAATTAAATAAACACACATCTGGAGCCAAAATGCAGCAGAATTTGAGATTCCACTCATTGACCATGAATTTAGGCCCGATTATTCAATATTTAATTAGTACTAAATAGAAATGAGTACATATATATGTACGTACGTCAACAACACATTTATTGGATTTTTTTATAAAGGAAATCCCTTTTCACAGTTAAAGGGCAGTACCTATGGCATGCAGGTTGTGTTGTTAAGACAGCTTGATATTTTTCCACATTTCAAGCTCCCCCCGCCCCCCCCCCCCCCCCCCCCCCCATCTCCAAGATTTACCAGCATACACACCAAAGTCATCTCTGCCCCCTGAGCTTGGACCTCACTGCGACGACCCCTTCGCATACCTGGGATTTCTTCGAAACACTACGAATTAAACTCGTGAAACGTGGAAGGCCTCCATACCGCGTATTGCGGTGGTCAACGATGCTCCCTGGATCCGATTTTCAATTACCGAGAACAAGTAAGCACATTTCGAGTAGCTAATTAGGTGGATTCTGGTGTTCGCTGAAACAGTTTGCCGCAAACAAATGTGATGTATTTAACATTCACGTACAATGCTGAAAAAGTGACAATTGCTTATCTCCATGGAGATCAATAATGGGCCTGAGATCATTGTGTGAAGTGTCTGCAGGTTTAATGCAGATAGGATGTCATTATTATTTTTCTCGTAATGACGGTCATTATGCATGAACACTGATTGAATTCCATTTGTTACCTGCATTTGTGCTGAGTGGAATAATTACCATTTAAGTGTCTCCATTAAAATTCATACACAAATTTTTATGCCTTAGACCTCTTGCTTTAAAAATAACCAAAATGTTCTTTGAATGTAAAATGAATTGCATTATTAGAATGCTTTGTTTTAGACACTGAATTCAAATTGTGGAGACCCATGAGAAATCCAGCCATTTTTGTTATTCTTTTTTTCAGTTTTTTTCCAGATTTGCACTTTAAGATGCAAAAAAAAACATGGTAAAGAATCGTTGGCATTCATATGCTGTGTTAAAACTCTGTTAAGAACCTAATCGCCATTTTATTCCCTGTGTTGATTAAATTTTAGTTTCAATTTTGCTGCATTTAAAATAATCATTGCTCATTAATGCTTATAAAACATCAGCTTGATGTCTTCATTTATAGTCGGTGCTCATTTCTGTATTGCAATTCGTCGCTTAAAAAGGAATTCCAGCTGAAAATAGGTTCACTTGTTTTTATTATGCATAAGCAAAGAAAATCGTAGTACTTCAGCATTCATTGTGATGTGACAAGCGGACACTTTGGCTCACTTTTGTAGTGAAATTCTTGTGGAATTCCATGCAGAATATATGCATTCTGCAATTACAGCGTCAGTATGTTTCTCCTGCTGATATCAACACCTACTGCCATATTCCTAAATGCTGGTTCATTCCCATATCTCAATGTTTACAGTAAAAGAGAGGAATCATTTCCAGTTCTGAGATTTCCATCTTCATGCTCCTTAAGTATACCGTGCGTCGGATAGGTCACAACAGACCAGGGTGGTAGCCGAACGCGAAACAGGGAGTTCGAGGACAAGTTGGTCAACTATCAGCTGAAGTCCAAGCATTTGGAAGCAAAACGACGAAAAGGCAAGTTTTGATGAAGTGCCTGATATATGTTGTGAAATAACAACCAGAGTGAATATTGAGAAGAAGCAATAAACCAGTATCGTCATTTTCCCCCTTAAAATGAAAAGTTTATCCTGGTAAGATATTCAATGTTCAAGGTACATTGAACCATATAAGAAGCTGTGAAAACGTATGTATTTGATGAGAGTCATAGCTTTGTCTGGCCATAACAGTGATATGTGCTACAGGTCCCATGCTAGCGAGCTATTTGCTGACTGGCACCATGGAATGCTACCATCACGCTAACTCACCCAGCCATCAGTGGATGATACCAAAGGTTAATATAGCTGCTAACGATATGACTTGTGATATCCATTGTCAGCCGTAGCACTACAGCATAATAACCGGTACTTGAAAAAAAAACCCATGACGTTGATTAATTAACGGCATGAGAGGAGACAGAATTATAACTGACAGCAGGCTTTAGCCAGGAACGCCAGCAGTACAGCTTAGGGAAAACGTGTTCCTTTTCCACTCCCGGTCCGGTTCTTGGGAGGAACCCGGATCACTCGGCTTCCTTTTTCTCATCCCGATTCAACCTCCCACCTATCCCTCACCTCCCAGCCAGACACTCACTGGACTGGAATTAACGTTGTTTGTACTTCGTGTAAATAGAGCCCACGCGCCCAACTCTGCCGTCCCGCCATCGATTCTCAGCCGCTGCCTTCGGAGTGTATGGCCTGCAAGGGAAAAAAATGAGAGAGAGAGAGAGAGAGAGCTGAGTGAGGATTTGCTCAGGCCTAATCAATCACTGACAGATTACTGCTAAAGCCACTTCCATACCCATTAAAGCAGGACAAATGCAGAATTGCAGCTGAACAACTTCTAGTTTTGAGCCAACAGTGGGACTTCCCGGTTATTTATCAAAGTCATTGGTGGTAAGCGGCACAGCCCCGCCGCGAGACTGTAGATAGAGCGGCACGGATGCCCGTCATTGAAAGGACTCTTTATACCCTCAGCTGTGATGCTGTCAGCCCTGTGGAATTTACTGTAAATCACATTGCTTTTATTGTGAGATTTTGTAGCTTATCCTCGGTGGGCACCATCCACTTGAAGCTCATCCCCATTAGAATGTTAGGCACAGTCCATAAAGGTGGTCGGCTACGCACCATCAATGTGGGGGAAAAAAGCTAAACCTTTCATTTTTCAATCTCAACACCCCCCCCCCCGTTCCTCTCTCTCTCACACTCTCTCTTTAGCAGTCATTGAGTTTCATTGTATGGCAGGAGAATCGCTTTTCTTTTTCATTTCATCTCTGGTTCCGGCCCTGTGGAGATCCCTGCTTTGAATGTTGCTTTATTTTATGTGCATAGACCTGAGCATTTTTGTCAGATTTTATTTAGGTGGGTGTCTCAGAAGTTGCCCTTTATGCAGATATTATAACATTATAAAATGATGTGATACCGAAATTTCTTCAGTAGATGTGAGCTATATCTCTGGTTCCATTTTATTGTACTGTCTTGGCATGTATTTTCTCATTCAATATATATATTTTGACATTTTTCATTTGAATAATGATGGATAACATATTACTCATTATAAGTCTCTAAAAATAAGGTAACTCTATTACATGCTATTGAAATTAAGTGAGAAATATGTCAATTATCTTTATGGGAAATGTGAATATTGTTGGATCTGTGTAAATGTCAGACCATCTGAATTAAAAATTTCATTAGTAAGTCTGCCTTTTTGCTGTATTACTTTGACCAAATGCATAAAGTTTCAACAACTAATAGCAATTAAAGTATGGAAAGTTAAAGCTAGACATATTTACATTCAATGTTTTCATCTCTTCAAAAAGTGATGTTTTTACTAATGCATGTGACAACACTCATCATGGTAAGAAGAAAAAAAAACAGAAAATCATGCATTATTAACAGGCTCTGACTTCTGTTCTCTAAAGCAATGTTTTGCAGGGAATTAAAAAAAAAAAGAAATTCAGGCACTGCACTCTTGAAGTGATCAGAGGTGACATCAGAGTCTGCAGGCAGAAGGTTAAAATACAGCCTGTCACATGACTCGGTAAACCCCTAACCTCAGGCCCGAAGAGATAAACAGTTTTGCTATGTGGATGAGTCTCTGCCACAAACAGTCTTGCAGCATTTTCTTATTCAATGAAGAGATATATGCGTTCTGTCTGAATCCTGCCTTTTACTGAATGCATACAAGTGTTCCAAATGGTAAAACGTATTGACCTAGTGATACGGAGAGAGAACAACCACCTCAAGGCATTTTCTCCATAACTTTAACATACATATTATTCTATCAAAGCACATAAATTGTCAAATATTCATGAAATTATACAGCCGTAGTACAATTCCAGATACAGGTGGGGGAAATTATATATTTGCTGACTGGAATTAAGTGGGGTGGCATGGTGGTGCAGTGGTTAGCACCGTTGCCTCACACCTCTGGGACCCGGGTTCGAGTCCAAAAACATGCTGAGGCTAATTGGAGTTGTTAAAGTGCCCGTAGGTGTGCATGTGTGAGTGAATGGTGTGTGAGTGTGCCCTGCGATGGGCTGGCCCCCCCATGGATGGAATTAAGTGGACGGTCATAATACAATCCAGAACTGATTATACAGAATGTTTGGCTTATCTGAGGAAATCCAAGGAAGTTTGACTAGATATGTAAATTTGGACAAAGTCGAGAATAGTTGATCTCGATCAAATCATTGGATGACAAGGATTAGTGGAAATGGATTTGTTTGATTATGTCTACATGAGTTTTTTCTATAAGACAATGATCATATCATTTTCATCATGATCATTTTCCAATGATCATATCATGGAAAAATCTAAGCGGTGATTGTTTCGGGACATTGTTGACATTCCCCGCCAAGAGAGCAGGGTAGCAGCTGAGCAAAATAATTCAGGATGTCCTGCCTGCTGACACAAGGACAAAAAGCACAGGGCGGGGGGCCCCTCTGTCTGAGCGACGTGCCACCGGACACCGCTACACCTTAGAAACGCACTCTGGAAGTTTGCAGATGACCTCCAGTCCACGGGAGACAACAACGACAAAAAAAAAAAGGAAGAAAAAAACTGTCAGGAGCTTCTGAGCAGATGATGTGGATCAGGCTAAATGTCACGTGGCTGCAGCTGCATGTATCCACTCCGGGCCTGGATGCTTTTTGGCAGAGCCATTCCAGCAATGATGACAGTCTTTACATCTCTGCTTTCTTGGGTGCATCAAAACATGCACCCTAATAGCTACCCTGGTTTCTGTACATCGGCGACACCATCCGCACTCTCCCTCTGCACTCGAGCTAGTCAGGGTGCCATACATTTCAAGCAAGTGAGGGCTATTTGTAGTTTGTTTATTGATTTATTTACCTCCCCATTTCCTTTCTAGCACTAAGAGAAACAAGAAACCGTACCCCCCCCCCCCCCCAACCGCTCGCCCCCCCGCCCCCCACAGCTGCTGTTGGTATCAGCTGTGCGAAGCTGAATCGGCTCAGTAATTATTACCTTGGAGTGTGTGAGCCATCATTTGTTAGAGCAGTCGAGTGGCTGAGCGTTGCCTTCGGGTGGGAATTCTCCCATGAGCCGCAGATCTGCAGCAGTCGGCGCTCTGGGTCTGCAGGGACTTTTCCGGGCTCAATCAATGCATCATATCAAGGCCTGTGCTCATGAGGTTCACAAGGTATTCTGGGACCATGGGTGCCAACTTCAGGATTACATGTCAAACAGAGGTTCCGTTTTTCTGCCCCTGTAGACTTAAGAAAACAAGAACGGCCACAAAAAAAAAAGATTGCAACATTTTTAAAAAGAAGGATTTTGTTCTAGAATGTGTTCAATATTCTTCAATTACTGTGTATCGCACAAAAAAAAGCTTTTCACTAAACTGTAAATGGCTATCCTTTCTCAAAATTAAATTTGAAACATTAATTTAAACACTCTAATTATGGCATATGAATGATAGCCCAGTAGATTGAGAGCTCAAAGTCACAGTAATATTTAAAGCAATGAACTTCACTTGACAGTTGTGTTTTTCTTTTGATGTCTTTTTCAAATCATGTCTCCCCGCTGATCATCTAATTATGAGCTATCTGGGACAGGACATTTACACACTAATTAGGACTGAAATTACTAATTCTCCTTTTGTTCTATAATTGTCATTGGGAAATATACTACTAGATTATTAAGCAGAGTGTAGAACATTGTGGCAGACGAGCATAACTGTCTAAAAACAGTATCTCGAGTGCCCACACACATGCACTCACCCCACACATGCGTGTCTGTGTTTCTATCTAGTATACACTATCTGGAATGGCATTACATATACGTAGCCTATGTACATGTAAACGAATAATCCGTGAACTGTAGTGTGAACAAGGCATCATGGGTATTTTATTTATGGCATTTAACGGGCAATATCCTGGCGTGAAACTCATAAGCATTCCCACGGTACAACATCCGTGAGACCAATTATTTTACTTATAAGCATTTATTAGGCAACCGCCAGTTGGTGTTCTGCCAATTAAACCGCTAATTAATAGAAAATGTACCCCCTAAGACATATGCAAAATAGCCTTCAAGTTTCGACATCTCTAACTTCTAATTTCGAACATTTCTGACTTTGACATTAAAGGCCTGATTCTTCCTATTAGGCTCGTAAAATGTGGGGCTCTGATCAATGAAAATAATAATAAATTTTTTTTTTAAGTGTGTAACTTAAATAAAGACATAAAACCAAATTGGAGGGGGATAAATCATTGTCATGTCTAATATGCATCCTTAGAAAATTTCCTACTTCCACTTTTTGCAATTCAAGTAAAATAAGAGAAAACTTTGCCTAGTTTTTTTGTAACAAAGACCACTTGCCTAAGAAGACCTAGCCAGTAGCCATTAGTAACAGGCAGAGATGTATACAAGCACGTTGCATATATCAAACGGACTGTTTGTCTTGTCTTCTGCATATTTATCTACAGTATATATGAGAACCACTGAGAACCGTAGTCAAATTCAAGGTGCGTGTGAGCATTCTGATTCTGATTCTGATTCTAATTGCGATTCTGATTCTGATTCGTACGGAGGTGCGGGTGATTTGAATTTCGCTCTTTCGGCCAGTGCGCCTGCGCAGTCGGAGGCACGCTGGCTCCTCCAGAGCAGCTGTTTTGGGTTTGAAATTCCAACATGGCAGAGGCTGTGCTCAGTCTTCCCTTCACTAACTTGGAATGGTTTCAAATGGCAAGCATCCTCCTTTAACCCGAATAACCATTCATCAGCAAACACATCGGATCGATGTTACCCTAACCCGAGAGGCTGCCCTGTCACAAAATACAGGTAAGTGGTTTTGCAGGAGCGCATCCGAGATCAGTGTAATTAAAAAATAAATACCGGAGCTGCTCCACGGAAGAGCGACCGCTATGTTTTTAATACATCAATTGGCCTCACTGTGCATCATCCAGTATTTCAATTCGCAGTGTGATTTTACGCGTCAGTCTCGGGGCGTTTATTTCTTTCCAGACTTGCGTTAGTGCTTGGAAAGTATCATATTTAGGCTCGTATGTGCTTAGAAAAATCTCATGCGTATTTCCTTTAGGATCCATGTGTTAGCTGTTTAATGAGAAAGTGAGAGTGGGGTGGGGTTTGGGATTGTTTTAAAGTAACTTTTTTTTCGAGAGTGGAAGTTAATTTATGTGATCTTTGTTTGGGGGTGTAAAAAGTTGACGCGATCACTGCATAGATAAATCTGGTAAATAAATACAATGTCACTGTTCTCAGTGTGGGGGCAACTGCAGACATATCTATTTTTAAAGTAGAAGGGGACAGCATGGTGCGTATATTCGTGTCCTCAGAGAGCTGCTAAAATGTGTGTTTTAATGGCACCGACAGCACTCAGATCTCGTTTTTTTTTTTTTTTATCCCTGCACCCCACGGCAGTTTCGAGTAAAATTGACATGGACTTGTATTCGTGGTCATGTGTGTGTGTGTTTTTTCCTCTCTTCTCTCCCCCCATTCTTTCTTCAGTTGTTATCCAAGAGAGCTTTTGTTGGTGTTGCTTTGCCTTAATTATATGCATGTAGGTTAAATGAATACCTGACGAAAAGGGCCCACGTTTTTCAAGGCAGTGAAATCCGATAGCGGAGAGGAAAAGTGGCTCTAATGAAAAGCAACCTTTGGAATTCCGCCTTGTGAAAATTCCGATTCAGCTTTTTTTCTTCCCTTTTTTCTGTTATTGCAGCAAGAAATGCTCAGTAGCACCAGTGTATATGGTATGTCAATTTTGAGATCTTCCTCATTCACGCCGGGGTAGAATGATATTTATATTACATAGTTTGCAATGTTGTTGTACTTGTGTGTCAGTTGTGTTTAATGTTTTTTTTCTGGTAAATATCGGGGAGGGGGGATTTGTTAGGAAATACTTGCATGTCTGCTCGTTGCTCGTGTGTATCTGTGTGTCATACATTTTCCATTTGATGTGTGCTTGGGGTCTGGGATTGTGACATGCTGTATTTAGTGTAGATGTCATCGTTCGAATTATGCATGCGATTTCAATCTGAGATTTCAATGATTCGGTATATGGATGTTAAATTTCATTTACAACACGTGCCAGTTTGCACGTCTTTATTTTTTTTATTTATATCAATATGGATTTTTAAAATGTCTGTTATGATGATAGAAAAATTGATTTGAATTAAAATAGTTGGCAGGTTATAGTAATCAGTTACGCTACAATAGTGTTCCCCGTGTGAATCCAGAACCGCTTTCGTCTTGGAAAAACAGACAATAAATACTGGTTTTGATGGCATTTCTCGCGTGTAGATTCGCTGATATCAAACGGGCCCTTTTGTATAGATGTTTGTTTTAGATGCACATAATTTAACAGCAGATATGTTTTGGGGATGAGAGCTCGGGGCTGCTCTGCTAGGGGATGTGATTACCAGATGGGAGATTTCCCCGTCCACATGTTAAAGCGCTAATATATATTCAGAGCAGATTGGTCCGCTTGCTTCTGATGAGCGGAATATCGCATTTATACATTTTAAATCGGGGCCGGGACGGGACTCCTCCGAACTGGATATTTGATGGAGATTTGTTTTTCGTCTGCCTGGTACTCATTAAGACCATAAATGCAGGGGGAAAAAATAATGGTGTTAGATGGAGACAAGTAGCAGAATAGACGATAAAGAGATATTCAGTGGATGCATGACTTTGAAGCTGTGTTTCGCTGTCTTGATGATTTTTGCTTATTATTATCTTACCGCGGAGTTTGATATCAGCATTAATATACCGGGAAAGTAATTCATAAATAGCACTGATATCCCTCCTTTCTCTGTATATTTGCATTGCTTGTTTTGCTGCGTGCGGTTTTCTTGAAAGCAAATACAAAAAAAAGTTAACGACACATTGATACCAATAAAGAGTAGCCGTATTAATTGAATAATCTTATGTCTTCCCGTAGGAGACGTGTTAATAAATTCCACATGCCAGTCACATGTGGAGGACCCTAACACCGTCAAGAAAGTGCTATTTCCTTGTAAAAATCCCACTCGGACAACAGTGTTTATTTTAAGCCCTGGATCTAATTTCCACACATTTGCTCTTTAGTATGTGTGCTGTTTTCTTTTGGTTAATAAAACTATCCTGAGCTCTGTCATGCAAAGCTGCAGGTTGGAAATGTTGAACAGGTCACCTGAATTAGTCAGTGCTAATAGTGAGTAAAACATATATTGCTTTATCTATAATATAGATAAGGACTGACGTTCATTGCAGTCATATGGTAAAATTTCACCGTGCCATAGAAAGGGATTTGGTTTTGATAATTGAAATAATACTTTACTTTTGCCACCATACAAAATGTAACTCAACATATTGATGCAGGTGGTGGGTTACTGTTTTTATGACATTTAATGAATTATGTGTCATGGTAATATTATGCAATTTAGGGATATATTAAACCTATAGCCTGTGGATATGAGCACTATCAGCATTTTTTAAATTGCAAACTAATTTCAATGCTCGTCTTGCCGTTTGGATTTCTTGTGGATTTGGATTTGTCTTGTTTTTATTTGCATAACATTGATTTTTGTTTTCTAACAGAAAAATTAACAAACATGAGTCTTTGGGTTTCTGGCCCATCTGCTGAAAGCAACAATGCTGAGTTAAAGAGTTAAACGGAAAGATTTAAATTATTGAAAGTCAGAGACAGAATTACAATTTCTTTGGTCTTTTCCTACTGTTATTGTATTGCTTACAGTTTGTATTTAATATCTATTATTAACGAAGGTGTTGTTCAGAGGGGAAGGAGAAGGTGTCGTCTTGTGGTCGTTATTTCTTACTGTCACTTTCCATGCCTGATAAATTTCCTTATTACTTTACCGCACTTCTTGACAAGTAAAAGACATAGTTGCCGTATAGTTCAGGACTGTGAGGTACTTGGTCTAGTATCAAGTCTTTCAAACCAGGCATACAAGGGACATAAGTATGACAGCTGGATTGGCCTGATAAATTAAAAAAACAAAACCACACACACACACACACACCATTCAGACTTGTCTGAATATTAATGTAAATAATGCATATAAAAGAGGCTTTATTAAGCATGTGGTAACTGTCATGCGACAGTGTGCAATAAGCATGAATCAAGCTTTTTTTTTCTGTTGAACGGCTTGTGGCTTGTACAATTGGAGTCATTTTGTATTTCAGATAATTGATTTCTTTTCAGAATCATGTGACTTCGTTTTTAAGGGCAAATACTGGACTTCAGGCAAATTCTTTGGAAGTCAATTAATTAATCATCCCACCCCTATACACATAAAAGGGTACAATAATTCATACTGCATGTGCTAATACATTATGGGGGGGGGGCAGCACTGCGGGACTGAAATCTTCATTTTTGACCCGAGTTGACTTGCAGACATACACACATTTTGCTGTCGGTTTGCCCCTTGCCGTTTGGTGCTGACTTTGGTCGCCAGAGCTGGACAGGTAACGCCACGGTGCGATCACAGTGTGATTGTGGCTTGCTTGTTGATGGACGTTGACCACCCCCCCCCCCACTTCATTTTTTCTGTGCTTTCCTTTGAGCTTATTTGTACAAGGGAGCCTCTTTTTTTGTTAGGGTGTCTTGGAAAAGAGACAACTGGATCGAGAAGTTTATTTCAATAGTCTTGATATACTTTCAAATACACCATTTTCTCCCGACAGGTGATTTTTGCTCCATGTATATGTATATAAAGAGAATACAGAAATTTTTGCAGTTATTCTTTGTGCCATGTTCATTTTTAGATACTTGGAAAATAGACATTTTATTGATCTTTACAACTTTACAAAGGGACACGTATGTTACCACAGAATTTCACTGTTGGCTAAATGTCTCTCTCTCTCTCTCTCACACACACACACACACACCATTAACAGTGCAACAGGGAACATACAATGCCAACTGAATCGAGACGTTTTTCCCATCCACTTTGCCTTATAAAGAAATCCTCTTCTAACGTTATAATGTGCAGATTTCCTCTGTATTTATAATGGTCCGGTGTCCATTTTTATAGAGGTTTAAGGGTCACAAATTATTTAAACCATATACCAATATAATTTTAGTTGAACCTTCTAAAATTTGGATAACAGATATAATGTGTGTAAGCAAGTATTTTCAGAAACCTCTAAGAGTCTTTGTGAAGCCTCACAAAGGTGTAGATTAGATTTTACTGGTGTGTCTATAAGGCTGGATGGGGCTCTGACGTTGGCCAAGTCCCGGAGTGAGCAAATTGTCTGAACTATGAAGGCCGAACGATCATGTTGCCGACTGTGTGCGGCTGTTGTGTTTTTGTCTTTGTTGGTGAGGCAAATACCTTAAAATTCAATGTATGAACTTTCTCTGTGTAGATACACATTGCACAGCCATGTGTGTGAATTACATGTACATTGTTTTAATTTAAAAGACCGTACAAAAGCAGGAGAGAAAGAGCTTGACGGATGTCAATAACCAGTTATTTTTGTTTCAGTCCGGGGGGTGTGTGTGTGTGTGTTATACATCCAAATATCGCAGTAAAACCAGGATTATGTAAACCCAAGATTAAAAGATGCCAGTAGCTCAGGTGCTTGTAAGATTATTATGGGTTTTTTTTCAAATTATGGGCAGGATGTCAAATATGGCTCAAGGTTTTCAGATGTACAAATAGCATCTGCATTTCTGCTGGGTCTTAATGTGTCCTTTGGTAAATGATTAGCTTGTGAAGCAGCGGTACTTGCAATGGTTAGTGGCCCACATAGCATGCTGTATATAGTGCCTCTCCTGCTGTGATATTAAGATTTGGGGGAGGGGGGGGCATGGCCAGTTTCAGGAACTTACGGCCTATTTGGAGCTAATAATTGTACATTAAGATCTCATCACTGTGTTCGCATTTGCGTGTCTTTTGTCGGAACTTGCTCTGACTAATTGACGGTGGTACGCGTAGCTATCCGTTATGGCCGTACTGCCATATTTATCTTAATCCGGCTCCGTGCTTTAATAGCTCCTGACGAAGGGATAATGAGGAGGAAAATGATAACGTCGACTAGCCTTGAGTAGTTATCGCTTTTGGCCCTAGGGCACGTCACCTGACGAAAGGCGCCAAACAACGCCGGTCCGCACGCAGCTGTTTCATCCACACGCCGATGGAGGGATACTGGAATGAAGATTCTGTTGGCTTGCGGGTGGGGGGAGTGCCCGGGGAGGGTAGTGCGATTTCCCGCCAGGATTATGTGAAAACATTAGACTGATGATATTTATCACGTCGTAATGTTGACCATTAAGAGAAGATCTTGCAGCTAACTTAAGTTGCCCCCGCGAGCATGTCCTCGTGGGGGGATCGCCGGGCCCGCTTAAACGGATGGGGCAATCAAGACGCCCGGGTGGCGGGGTTTGTCAGCGCCCATAATGAATGTTATCCCTCCCCATATCTCCGGCCCTGACGAGGCGGCGGCTTACATGAAACGCACGTGAGGTTGTCATCTTTAAGCAAATATGTTAAGTGTTGTCTTTTGTGGTTTCCATCTGAACAGCCAGGGAACCCCATGGGAGCCAGACTCAGGGAAATAGAACAAATCCCATTTCTTCTGAGCTCTGTCCCCCCCTCGTCTCTCTCTCTCTCCCTCTCTTTAGTCTCTCCATTCCCTCATGCCAGTTGCCTGTGTTATCTTTGTGTGTTTCTCTGCGCACTGACAATTCTTTCAGTGATCTAAGTTGGAGCGTATTAGAAACTGGAAGCAGCTGTCTGTTGCTATACTGAGAGACGTGTTTGCTCTACTGCAAAGATGAAGGACCGTGAATCCTTGACATCTCCCCCATCCCCCACCCCCCCGCAACACACCATCTCATTTAGACGCAGAAACTGTCTCCCTTAGACAGACCCCCCTCCCTTTTCTGATTGACAGCGTATTGTATAGAGATTTTTTTTATGCATATGTTTGTTTTTGTCTGCAGGATGCTACCTCTTCACGTGTTGCTGTCCTCCTTTTGCGGGGGTGGGGGTTGGAATTTGGGTCCCCCTGCTTAACTTTGGTTAGCAAGATATGTATAGTTCTGCGTCTGCAGAAGACTATAACCACTGTTTTGCAGTGTTTGCAGGGTTAACTCTGTGTGTGTGTGTGTGTGTGTGTGTGTCAGTGCTTGTTGTGCATGAGACCCTTTAGCAATCAGCAAGGCTTTAGCACATAAACATTTGTGCTCTTTAATCATGCCTGATTGATCATGCCACATGAACTTATTCTTGATATGAAACGCTGATTACTTTATATGCTCATATACATATATATATACTTACATACTGTCTTAGTCATTTATGGTTTGCTTTCAAAAGCATCAGATCAAGGTGAAATTTATGACTCAAAAGGTTGATTAAGGACCTGTCTTCCTGTTTGCAAGAAATTATTCTCCGTTCCAATCTGATTAGGCCTGAACTATAACAAAAATCTAACAATGTTTTTTAAAGTTCATAACAAACTAACATTTTACTGACATTTTACTACATGAATGATATATATATATATATATATATATATATATATATATATATATATATATATATATATATATATATATATATATATATATATATATATATATATATAAATTGTGTGTGTGCATGATCCAAAGTGAATTTCTTAACACCTTTACATTTATTTTCTTGTGTAGTCCTATGTTTCAGTATTTTGGTGGCTGGATCCATAATGTAAATTATCGGTTGTTTCTTGCAGTATGTTGTTAGATTGCTCAGACCTTCTCTGTCATCTTCAGCTTGCAATTTCAATAATTTCAATAAACAACCCGCTCCCCCCCCCCCCCCCTTGCGTTTCCAAGCCACAAACTGTTGGTTTTGTTCTGTCTCTCTGACTGTATCTATGCTATTAAGGAGTTTAGGTAGACTGGCGTCTACTGGGAGTTTGAGAGAAGAGGCGATCCCCCAGTGTACAGAACTAGGTTTAGCAGTAATGCCTTTAATCTGGGCTTGTATGGGATTCTCGTGCATTCATAGATTTGCTTCAGTAATTAGCATACCCCAAGTGGCACGGAAAGAGGCGTTTGCGTGAAACACAGATGTCTTCATTACGCTGTTTACATTTTAATTAGGTACTGTAACTTTTGATTCCTAATGGCTGTTGTGATAGGATATTTTTCCTCTTTGGTTCAAAGGGATCCAGTGATCCATGTTGCCCACACAGTATATCATGCCAGTCTGAAAGACAGATTTTTTTTTTTGTTTTGCCATTCTTCTTTCCGAGACAGCCATGCTTCAGATGCAGCGGTTCTATTTTATTTACATATTTTGAGTTCATTAAAGGGTTCTCTCCCAGGTCCTCTTGGGTGATTGCTTGTTTTCACACTCTCCGTAGCTCTTGTGAAATGCGGTAGGAAACGTTTGTCCAGCGGCCTGGAATTAGGCTGTACTGAGGCCAGCAGACGTAATGTACATCTAACTGTGGGGTCCAAAAGGTAAATCAAGGATATGTGCATCGTTGTGGCTAAAATATAAAATCCCATATATATGCTTATGTTAGGGAGGATGGACGCGTTATCCTGGCTGTCATTGCTTTGGGAAGCAAGGCTGTACAATGTGATTTCTTCCCTCTGGTAATTTGCAAACCCTGGAACTCTGGTTACTGCAAAACATGGGGCGTAAACCATATAATTATTACATTTCATTTCAAAGAGCGTAAAAGTGTGTCAGATTAAATATTCGCTTTTCTAGACTAGACCTAGAGTAAAATTTGAGCGCAAAACTCAGCTGGTAGCTTTGTTGTGGGAAACAGTATTTTCTGTTAATATAGCTAAACTGTGTTTGTGTAACAAATCAGTGGTTCTTTCAAATGCCCCCCCCCCGCCGGGTGGTTCCTACTCTGCCGAGTGCAGGTTTCTGTGAGCCGTGTGAGTGGTCCGTCGTGAACGGTGCCATCTTTTAAAAATGTGTTTTTACCCCGAGTGGAGTGATGCGTAGGTCTGAAAGGTGGTGGTCTCCGTGGCGATGCGTCCCAGGCCTGATGCAATCCTGTTATTGGTCAGATGTGATCTGGGGAGCAAAATGGTGGGGGGTGGAGGCCAGAGGCCTTCTGGCCTGTCATACTTTTGGGACTCGTTCCAATTTTCTGCTCAGTGGCTTGTCTCACGTGAGTGTTAATAAAGTAATTAAAAAAAGGAAAAGCTTTCATGTTCAAGTTTTTTTTCATAGATACTCTTTTTAATGCTCTTTTTTTAATGCAGTTCCTCTAGTTCTAATCAAATCAAATCCTTAATTCACCCCCCCCCCCCCCCCCGCTGTGCACAGTAAATTCTGAATTTTAAGCAGAAAGCACACAGTGTACATGCTCATTTTAGTGGCCTTTACAGAGCTAGTCCTCAGAATTTTTTCAGCTATTAACAGATTTCAACACGCGATGGGACTGAAGAGGTTAAATATGCTCAAGACCTTTTAAGTCCCGCTTTTGCTGGAGAAAATACTGCTGCTTAAGATCCCTATAAATGAATACTACTTAACTGGTATGTTTTATTGGCAAACGAGACCTTACTCTTCTAATTAAAATATTGAAATTAGTGTCTGGGTAAAATTGTACATTGATATGCAAGACAGCTTGCTTTCATTTGTTGAATATGAAAGCTGTGAAAACGCTCATTTGATTTTTTTTCTTTTTTCCCCTCTTTCGTTTAAATCTTTCTGGAACAATGCATTGAGTCATTGTGTTCTGTGCCTAATTGACTCAAATTGATATTATTTTGATGTACTACCAAAGATCACATAAAAGAAGTTTGGGTCTTAATTAGTGGGACAGTCGTATGAGATTCAGAGTGTCAGTGCTCCGCGATAAATCCCCGGCGTTTCCCTCGTCCTCCGCCGCGCTCCCGCGGTTGACAGCCCTGGCGGCTTGCCAGAGATCAACATGAAGCGCTTCAGGTAGCCGGGAGAATTTCAGTCTGTGGCCTGTAGGGGGGAGAGGGAGCACAGAGAAAGCTTTGCTAAACTGGCGTAGAGGTTTTTAAGCGTCGGGAATAAGAGGTTGTGTAAGCTTATTGCGGGACGGGGGGTGGGGGTGGGGGGAACTGGGCACAGCAAGTGGCGGAGGTGCTCTGCAAGGATGCGGTGAGGAGGCCTGCTGTTGCTTTGGTCATCAGCTGGAGGATTTGGAGCCGCTGCTAACGAGGGTACGTAACACGGTAATTGCATCTCGCCTTTAACGAAGCAAGTGTTTCAGACTGTGTGTGACCATGTTACGCACACTAACATCTTCAACACATCTCTCAGAAATATAGAATGAAGAGCATCAGAAAAAAACTGATTCATGTTGATTTTAATATATTTAATATTTGAGTTACTGGGGGTGTTTCATGAAGGTGCCGTTGGATGGTTCTTTGCCAACAAAGGTCGATAAATGAAATGAAAATGTTGTTAAAGCGGAAAAAAACCTAAGCCGTAGCCCTTAATTGGTTTTTATCCATACGATAATATAAAATGAATTCTGCTGGCATCTGAAATGAGCCCTTTGAGTCGTGTTTCATCGAAAAGCAGCAATGATGCTCCGATGCTCGAATCCCTAGGAGGCATTTACGTTAGACGACACTTCGGAAACTTCAAATTGCTTGTTCTTCAGTAATTACGCCCAGAGTTCTCGATAACCCACGTAATTCACTGAAGTGCGGACTCCATTCACGACCCATACAGCTGAATATATCTTCTTATAAGACAAACTGGACATTTTCCCCCCCTATGATGTGTTTTTCATCTTGCTTAAGTAATTAAATTAGTAAGCGTTTGCAAACTCCTACATGCATGGCTCCCAAAGTTAATCACTCATATGTAAGTCCGGTGAAGGTTACAGTCTTTATTTATCCTACATTCATTTATTCTGTCTCAATATTCTTTAGAAAAATTACCTATTATTAATGCAAATCTTAGTCTGCCCCAAATAAAAAAGTGGAAAAATGAAGGAAACCTTTTTGTATCAGTTTTCTAAAAGGTACATCTGAACCGGTTAAAATGTAGTTCATTCCTGCAGATTAAAGGATGGTAGTGAATGAGGAGGAGGCCTGATTTTTGGAGATTAGTTTGTTTTCTGGAGTGAAGTCTGTATAGGCTGGAGTACATAGTGCATCTCAGTTATGGGGGAGCTAGGGGGCGGGGGGCTAGGGGGCGTGGGCCTGCACCATGTTAGCTAAACTTGGCTTATTTGGGAAATGCTGTGATGGTCAACCAGGGACGCGTGTTCGCTGTTCAAGGAATTTCATTTCATTGCTAGTTAAAACTGTATGTTTAATAACAGTTTTGTGACGCATCGCTGAGGGGCCTCTATTAATGTGAATTATGATGTATTTCATGTAGCATTTGAAAAACGTCTCCTGTTTGCCAGGTAGACCAGAATGTTTTAATTGCTTGCCTAGTTGATAGAGCAGCACTTTGGGAATATGCACATGGAACTAGAAACTTGCACCGCAGAAACTGTCAATGACAGTGACAAAAGAGTTTTATTTTTTCTTCTTTCTCCCTCTTCTGCCCACTCGCCAGCCTCTTTTGTTACTTATGGGGAGGCTGCCAAGAAAGTCATGCTGAAAATTGTTTTTAATATGAAAAAAGGAGTGTGGGCAACAGAGCTCATTGAGAAGGCTGAATGGACCATTGACATTAAAGGAGAATTAGCGAGCTGGCATATTGTTGCTTCAACAATGATAAATACTTCCAAACAAAGAGCCATTTGTGAATAGCAGTGTTTTGCGAGTGAGGCAAATGTGACTCTTTTTGTGTTATAAGAGTACAGCTAGGATCTTAAATCGAGTAACAAGTACGTTTTTTGTTGCATGCGGTATTTTTCAGATGTTCAAAATGTCTCCAAAGCACTTAGGAGACGAAAGCAAACATGTTGTGAGGGACTTTTTATGAGGCTGTCATAGGGAAGAAAAATGAAACCTAAACAGTAGCCTGTGTTTGAGAGGCAATTATCTTGTAATGCTACTTGATGAATATCTTGTATTTTGTATTTTTTTTTTCTTTTCAGTTCAGCAAAACTGAATTCTAATTAACATTCCCTGGAGGATTAGGGGTAGATTTCATGTTTTTTGGGGTCTTTCAGCAAATCTCCACTCCCCCTCATACACGCACAAGAAAATAACTGTTAAAGCTGACCCTATTTTGTACACAAAAGGTATAATCAATTTCATTTAAATTGAGCCTGAAGGGGCTACTTTAATTAGGTATATCCTAGTGTCATTTTTTCCCCCCGTGTAACTGTGATATTTGTCTTGACTTTGAGATTTGTAATTTTTCAGTTTCATTTAAAACGTAACACTTTTAAAGGCAATTTTAGGAACAGATAACCCTCATTTCAAATTCCCTGAGATACCACTCTGTATGTGTAACAAATGCTTATAAGAAAAAGGCTGAGTTGTATTATAAATTGGAATATATATTGTAATATATACCCTCAATCCACAAGCTATGTTTTATGTATTTTTTTTTCCTTTTCCATTCTCCTTGCTCTGCACTTTTGATCTATATTTGAATGTTAAGGGTGTTGGTCTGAATTTGGCACTGATCGTGAATCGCCTTATATGTAGCTTGTTTTGTGTGTGGCCTATTTGATGGCAAGAGCAGGTGTCCACATGGAATTAGAGTAATTTAAAATGGAGGTTTATTATTATTACATTATTATTACATGTCCTGAAACTTCCAAAGCTTTGCGAGGTTTATCACCACGTTTATGTTCATTATCTTCACGCCACTTCAGGGATGTTTTCTGTGGTGTGCTCCACAATGGAACCACCAGTCACATGTTCTGCTCAGCTCATCGTTTGCCTGTAAATCTCTAACACTGAAATTCATGGACATATTTGCATTGCTTGTAATTCCATTTTAAATCCTTCCTTTTTCTTTCTAAGACTAGGTTTATCGGAACTTGATTTATCTCACCCTCTTTAAATTTAGAAAAAAAAAATCATTATAGCAGTCAATTTGTTGTTGATATTATTATAGTACGTAAGAAAAGCACCTTTGGAAAGAAATAATTTTCAATAAATTGAAAATATTGTAGTATTTATTGTTGTGTTTGTGAGTAAGTATTGAAGCAGGTAGTAGTAAGCTAGGGCTGTCCTTGTGGATTGCCCTGGTCATTTTTGGTTTCGCTACTATGTGTACTAATAATAATAATTTGGCCTTAATTTTATTTGCAAATTGCCATCAGCAATACGCCGGCTGTGGAATGCAGAATGTTGTCCGGTCGGTGTGGCACAGCAGAGGCCCAGTGGAGCGATGGGCTTTTGGCGGAGCCACAAGTCCCTCATAGAACGGCGTGTACCTTTCATCCTCGATGGAAGTGATTCATAAGTGGCAGCAGGGAAGGATGTTTGCTGATATTCATCTCATTCGAACACCAGTCTCGCTGAAAAAGAGAGCAGCAGATTGTATCTTTTGATTGCAGCCCCCCCCCACCCTCCAAAATGTCCCAAACACTGTAGGCAACAAATAACTCTATTGATGTTGTAATAATAGAAATATCATTGCTTCGAGAAAACAGCTTAAAGACCAAAGGGGCAAGCAGCCAGCCTAGGCGAACACATTTAACGACTGATACGCATCCTTTAATACAGCGAGCTTTCTGCCAGCTGCCAGGGGTAAGCTTTCTGAAACCCAACATTGTTAGCAAACAGCCAGTGGGCAGCGCTAAGTCCTAATGGACATCTACATCTTGGGGAACATTTGCGAAGGCCGAAATCGATCATAACCTCAAATTTCATACATTAATTCTTTTGTCAAATTCTATCTCAAAAACATTTTACTCACTTCTTATAATGTAGCACTTGTTCCTTAATTAATCCTTTTGTTACCTTTTTCTACATTTGCCTTCCATCATAGGGCAGCAAAGATCAGTTGGGTCTTATTAGTGGTTGAGTTACTTGTTCTAGCATAGTTTTGCGCTACATGTGCATTTTGGTTATTGATGGGGGGTCGCCTCATTTCACCAGTTCTGCTCAGGCCTAACTATTTCACCTACTAACCTCCAGAATAACTTTCACCCCATTTGGGTGCTTTTTGTATAAATATGGAAGGGAGGGAGGCTGTTCCATGTTCTTTCCTAATTTTAGAGAGAACGGTGTGGGAAAATATACCAATGCACTTTCATTTTTAAGTACACAGCTACCTTACTGCATTTGACCAAAGGGTAAAATGCAAATTAAATGTAATTTTTAAACAACTAGCAGGCACTGTAGTCCTTGATATCCAGTGTGCAACCAAGTTAACAACAAAATAATCCAGTCTGCTCTGTCAGGAATGAAATGCAGATCATAGATTTTGACTTATTCTAACTTCTGAAGGAACGGTTTATTAATAAGGAAGTATTTAGCTTTTCACTGCAGAAAGGGGATTTTTATACCATATTCTTCTACAAACTGGTTGGCAAAAGACTCCAGAAAGACAAAGAACCACTCCAGTAGTGACTGATATTTATTTAATTTAGGACAGAAATTCTGTTCCCGTGTTTGTTCCCTCATGTTTACTTCCACTGATGGAAGCAAATGATTCGGTACATGACAAGTGAAATTTTATATCAAAAGTCTAGTTAGTTTTCCTAGTTTTGCAGCAGATGCAGAACAGATTGATGCACCATCACTACTTAACAATTGTTTATTAATTGGCTTTAGAACAGTGTCTATGAACAGTGCCTTTCACAGAGGTTAAGACGCCTCAATAAAATAAGCTGTAAATCAAATGAGATCATTCAGGAAAAGCTGCTATTAACAATGCACCAGTTATCATCAGTCTATATATATGTCATAGTCGGCAGACGCCATAACTATTTTTATACCATTTATTGGACGTGAATGATGGCTCATATACATCAGAGATTTATATTTTTTATTTTAGACTTGTTCCTGAGTACATGGGTGATTTACCGAACTTTCGCTGAGTGTGCTTTTTTTTTTTTGCTGGTTATCAGAGCATAAAGTTGGTACATATAATGCAGAAAGGTTCTGGAACGTCTTTCCAGGATCCAGCAGGGCTTATCGTTTTGGACTGCGATGGTCAGATGCCGTTTGGCTGTGAGACTGAGGAAGCAGAGAGGCTACTTTTTTAAACAGATCAGTCTCGCATCATCTCTCAGTGGCGATCTGTGAAGCGAATGACTCACCCCTGGCTTCCGATCACTTAAGTGTTGATCATGACACCTTCAGCGTTACTGATGCCATGCTCTCATTTCATGCTGTGGCGTTTCAGATTCCTACATGCTCTCATCTCCCATGATGAACGCTGTACATTTCTACGTACTGTTCCCTGTTTTCATCATCGTCCTCTCTTCCTGCTGTGAGAGAAATCCAGAAAACTGCATGAGTCTCCATGGGGGGCGATCCACAGTGACCTTAAAGGAATGGGGGGAAAAAACTTTTACAGTAATGGGTCAGATGCACAAGCGTTCTTATTTGCACGTTTTATTGACAGCAGTATTGTATCTTAATAAATTGAACTACGAGTACCACGTGTATATAGGTAATCCATATAGCCCCAGACCTAAATTGAGAATGCATATGAAGTATGTGTAACATAGAAATAGGCCAGATGAAAGTGTGTTCCCCCCCCACATTAATTAGTTCAAAGGTACATCTTGAGCTGAGGAATGATCTGTATTGAAGCAGTTGATATATATTTCCCAAAGGTTCTGCCTTGCTACGAAAAATTATATATGCATGTGCATGTGTGTAAATGTGTGTAAAAAATGTGAAGTGTAGAAAGTAATCTGGGTTACATTATTTGGGATACAGTTTAGGCTTTTGATAGTGGCATACCTTTATATAAACTGCAAAAAAGACCTAAAACGGTTACATAAAAATATAAAGCACTGGCTACCTGGGGACCTTAAAACCTTTAATGACCTCTCTTTATATTACATTTTGCTTTGCATAATGTCATTGAATTTTTTTTTTTTTCCTTCTTTTTTTACTTCAAGCAGCCTGGGAATAGTGACTGACCGCCACAGTATTTCCCTCTGAATGACTTATCAAATTTATTGTTTTGCTGCCTGGGACAGTAATGGGTGTTTAATTACTCAATAAAAGCGGCGAATAGATTCCATTCCTCCTGTGTGTTAGACAAATGGCATCGATCTCGTCCTCCGATGCAACATGAAACCAAGCAAAGCGGAATTGGACCTGCTGGAGTGAGCGAGCCAGTCCGAGGAGAGTTCCTATTCATTAATGATGCATTTTGTAAATCCATTTGGTTTAATTTCACTTTCAAATCTTTTTTTTTTATTTTTTTTTAAAGTTGGGGAAGGTGGTCTTAAATTTAGTTCCTGAAGGCTGACAAGCAGACATCAAGGTGGAGGGTGGCATCAACGGCGGACTCTTCTGGAAAGTTCCGAGTTCATTGCCATACGCAGGGTATACTTCCTGACCCCTTAGTGCATGACAGACCTGCTAATTTGCACAAAAGAAAGGTTTATCAATAATGTAACGTCGTCGTGACACGTGGCTGCCGCAGTCCATTAAAAGGCAGCCGTCCCACTTTTTCAGAATCTTAATATATGTTTTTATTGCTTACTATTCAAAAGACCTGCTCTCAGTGTCTCAAAAACTGTACTTAATTGTAAGTGTAAGACATAAAATATCAATTTTAATTCATTCTGCATTTGTACTACTGTGGTACCCTTGAAACACATATTTTCATAAAAAAAATAGCAGGTTTGCCAAAATTGTATTTTTTTTCCCAACTTCTAAGTGGTGAGTTTCTGTTGAGGTTCAATATTAGAGTAACGTGAGTCAGATGTGCGTGGAGTAAGTCGGGGGTTTATCTGAAAAGACCTCCACCTTGGGAAGAGGCGTTTTCATGAGTGATATGTGGGGGGTGGAACGTAGTGCCCCCAGCAGACTGTGCACGGCTGTCAGTCTGTCAACGGCAGTCCTACTGGCCTTCCCATGGGCTACCTATGCGGGGGGAGGGCCCATGCTGTACCCAGCGGACATCAGCTGCTGACCACCCAGTGACAGTAACTTGCCACTGAACAGAAGTGTCACCGTCTGTATGCAAACTGGTGACAGATGACTGGACACCTGGATAACACCCAGTCTGCAAAAAAAAGAAGGATTTCTTTGTACTTACTCAAAAAAGGCAGGAAAGGTTGCAAAAATTGCAGTGATTTAGCAAGCTAAATAAAACATTTTTATGTGTAACTCATGAAGAAACCAGAAAGTGCTAAGCCATGGTTAAAAAAATCCAAAAGTTATTACTGAAATCCTATAATTCGGATTCAACGATACTCATGTGCAAGCATGTTGTTTTTATAACTGTGTTCTATAGACGTGTCATGTGTGGTATATTGGGTTAAGTGATTCCGGTAATCTCTTCCTCGTATTTCATCTGTCCCATGTTCAAAAATGTGTTTTAGTGTTTCCAGAAGTGCCAGAAGCGTTAACATGACACTTCCTCCTTAAACGGCTTGCGGCGGTAACATAAGTTTTTTTTTTTTTTCCTTCTTGACTTGCTGTCGCCAGTTAATCATTTTAAGTCCTAGCTGTCGTTGTGAAAGCAGATTTCCCTAGTGTTAAGTACTTGCGATCATGCTTCCTTTGGGGGGCGTGAGGAGGCAAAATCAGCATACATTTAGCAATGTATGCTAGGATATTTTGACGCTTCCATGATATAGATGTGTAATGGAATTACAACTGAAGCAGTAGCTGACTGATAATTGCTACCATAATTGTGTGCTATTTTGTTCTAACCAAAAAGGCCCTCATCTGTTACCCATGCTTCCAGTGCACTCGCTGTTTGTTCTTTGTCTCCTAGTCCCATAACACAGTGCTTCCTATGACATCTGTACTACAAACAACATCAGGCCATTTTTATCTGCGTTTTTTCGTCCGAGTTGGACATTTCATTCCTCTCTCCCACCCCACAAACAGAAAGAGAATTCCCATTTTCCAGCAAGCCAGAACAGCACTGGGGTGGGCTGAGTGAAGATTTACCGTGTGTTTAAATGAACGTGACGCAATATTCAGTGCGGTTTCCTTACTGAAAGACCAGTAACTGGGATTTTCTAGACGTTTAGCAATGGAAACACCCCTTGGGCAGGCGCCAAGCCAAGCATTTTCTGTTTTGTATACGGGTTGCAGTTCCAGTTTAGGATTCATGAGTTTAGTCACACCTTTTTGTAAACAGAATTGATGGTGCTAATCACGGCTTTTGCGTTAATTAAATTCAATTGATAATCCAAATAATTTAAAAAAAGTAATGAACTTCATTGAACCACATTGATTTCGTGTAGCACATATTTGTTCAAGTCACCTTCCTTTGAATAGAATGATTAAACAATAATTAAACACAATTAAACCTTAATTGGAGTTGGGGAGGGGGGGTGCCCATTTGCCAGTTCACTTTGATGCCAAATTTTAACATGTCTATATTATGATGTTTTAGGAATGCACTGACAATATAATTTAAATCACGGTTTTTAATGTTTTTGTAAAGTGGTTGTGAAATTGAACTATACTGTATAATCAGTTATTTGCATAGCTAGTTCTGTTAACAAAAGCTTGTTATGGAGTACTTGTCTACTGATTAACCCACAGTTATTGGTGGGCAGTGGTATTGACAGGCATCATCAAACAGAAGTGTTTTTTTTGTTGTTGTTGCTAATATTCATTCTTTGCTGCAGATCAATGCCTTCAGCCGTATCCCCTTCTGCCTCCCTTTCATCTGTATCGTCACCTGAGAGCCTTCCGCTTCCATTTCTTAAACCTGCGATGCCACCGTCATGTCCTCGAGTCTGGCGAGATCCTTGAAGTCAATTTACGTTTGAGCAACGGACGACCTTGGGCTGAGTGTATTGATGAGTGGGATTTGTTCCGTAATAGAATTGTATCTAATTAATTAGCTTTTAATTGGGCGAACAGAGAACACGCAAATGCAGCGCTCTCCGAATTAATCGTTATTCGGCTGCATTGATTATTATCCGCCCGTCTACTTAATGAAAGGTGGCCGTTTATTTTTTTAATGCGCAGATTTTGTTTACAATTGTGATCAGATTGGATTCTGTTACCGTGTGCGTGGATCGCTCTTCGCCATTGATATCACTTTACAGATACCGAAAAATGAAGGTTGAGCCCCTGTTTTGATGCCGATACGATTTGTCTTTTTCCACGGGTGCATGAGCAGACACAACGAGTGGATTTATTTCCTCTGTCCTCCACTCCGTACGCTCCCTGGCAACACGACCAAAAACATCCACGCGCGTGAAAGTTGGCCCGAACCGGCCGATTCAGACCTTCAAGGAATCTTGCTGTGCGTGGACCTCTGTGGGGATTGGAGTGCTTTCCGGTCATTTCCCGATGTGTGAAGGAGTCCTCTGCAATGGTTCTGATCCTCTGCCCTCAATGCCTCATTTCCTCCACATCTCTGGCCACTCAGCAGGTCTCCTCCCGGGCCGCAGCCCACGCAGGCGCCACTGCACAGGCGTCACTGCGCACGCGTCAGCGCTCCCTGCCACCACGTTCGCGGCCTTGTGCTTTTATTGCAAATAATTTTCCTATCTCTGTTCATTAGGCTGGCCGGTGACCAGTGGTCTGCCGCAGTCTATTACATCAATGCGTACCTCTCGTGTCTGTCTGTACTGCAGACTATCGGTTCTGAAAAAATGGTGCAAAACAACGTCGGGGTTGGGGGAGGGGGGAGTCTTGAAATGTAGAAGGAGCAAAGTCTGACCAACTCGGCCCTATAGGTGCATGAAAAGAGAAACTTCAATACACTGGCAGATCAGAGGGAACTATAATCTCAATTTAATATCCAGCTTCTTAGATCTTCCCCAGGTCTGCCAACTTACTTTCACACCAATAAACTACGATTCTCCTTCCCCATGAATAAATGTAGACACTGCCACCTCTGTGCTTAAATAAGTGTAAAAGTGAAGTTCAAATGGGAGCCATTCATATTTATTAACCCTATTTGCGTGGAGTTAGCGCAGTGCATGTATGTTACGTACGTAGGTTAGCCTTATATATCGGGGTTTGCCGTTGATTTGGCTATTCTCCTGTCACAGCTACATTGACGAACACTATAAGGTAAATAACTTAAATCTTATATAAGAGAAACAAACAGCTGTATTGCACGGAGACACGTAGCATGCGTTTATTTCTAAGCCCCAGTGGTGCTTTTGTTCCCCCCCCCTTAACTCAGCTGCACATTTGACTGCGCGGTGGCATTAGTGCTGAGTAACACCTTCTGTCTCTCTCCAGATCAATACTGGAATGACAGCTAAACCCCGGCAATGAAAAATCTTTAGCTTTGAAAAAAGATCCGTCTGTGTCAGGCTCCTGCCGTAGTGCTTAAGAGTGTCTTTCACGCTGAGTACCGTCCAAGTTCACAGATTCTTCTTTTTCTTACACATTTTTTTTCTCTTGTTTTATAGAGAGATGTTTTATAATGCTCGCGTGGACCTTCGTTATGCTTGATCATGCCGTGGCTTTAGGTTATAGCAGAAAATAATCAGTTGAGAACTCGGTTGAAGTTCTTTCTACTGCTATTTTTTTCTTCTCATTTTTATACAAAAAACCTATATAAAAGTGGCCCGTTTCCGGCTGTTTGTTTGAGTAGGAGTGATATATTTAAAGCAGGTTACGCGGTCGCATCATTACATTATCGGCGCGTGGTAAGGGCGCGGGAATTCTGGGAGTGTGCGGCTTGACGCCCCCTGTCCCCCGGACTGCTCGCCCAGCGCGAGCTTTCACGCGGCTTCGCCAGATTAGCGTTTGGCGCGTTAGCATCGGCGCGACCGCGACGGATGTTTAATAATCGCAGCTAACTTGGCGCGGATTTGTCGCGCGGCGCTCTTCAATTGGGAGCCGCCGAAGGAGGCCCGCCAGTGGGCGAAGCAATTTCCCAGTCTTTCTCCTTGTAGAAGTTCCCTTTATACATTCTCCACCTTTTTATTTCCTCAGCAACTTTATTACAGTAGAGCTGGGAGATTTTCGCCGTCTTATTGGCCAGAGATTGCCTCGGTTGCCTACATTCACCTTTTGTCCAGCAGATGTTTGAGAAGCGACCTTATTCCTGAATGGTAGTCGATAGCAAGCCAAAACTTCAGACGGAGAGTATTATTCTCGAAGCCGTGGACAAATAATGTCCCTTTTACCTAATGACCGTTTCATCCACTTGCTTTCTTTTTCTAATTAGTCTTCTATGCAAAGGCTCTTAATTACTGTTTGGTGAAGATAATTAAAAACAATGGTTTGCATTAGTTTTGTACAAAGGCATCAATTTGTATCTGACTTTTGATTGATAGGCAGACTTTCTGGTGTAGGATGCAGGAAAGGAAACTTAGTTTGCAGAACTATTGTCTGCTGCAGTTCTCCCCATTAATTGGACTGCAATAGCGGGCGCCTTTTTAATTCATCGTAAAAGTTTTAGTCACCTAAAATATATAAAAAGCATAGTTATTTCATGACTCTTGGTTTTGAAAGATAGTTTGATTGCTACAAGGAAAAAACTGCATACATGAATCAGGCAGGATCAGTGATGGTCAAAGACAAAAAGTGAATGCATCGATTCAAATCTCTTACCTCTGAGTGACCTATTAATCCTGCCAGAAATGGCTGCAATTAAATACAGTTTTTTTTGTTATTATTTTGAAGCATTGGATCTAGCCAATGCCATTATCTGGGTGAGTAATGTTTTCGAAGAAGAACATAATGGTCATTTTCGTCCATCAAAAGTGTTGTTATTGAGGTAAACTTGCCATAATACCATGAGTCGAAGGAAAGAGGAAGGGTGTTATTCAGCCTCAGGGAAATGGTATTAAATGAGTATATTCGTATCCAAAGTGCTGCTAATGAAGGTAGTACACACCCAGTCTGGCACCACAGAGGAGAACAGTCTTCAGAATCCGATGTTGACAGCAGGGGTGTTTTTCCAGAGTACATTTTTTTTAGTTGGGGGGGTTAGGGAAAAATTTCTTCAGAGTTGACCTTAACTGTTTGTGAGTTTCTTGGGGATTAATGTAAAACTAATATATGACGACTAAACACAAGATCCTGAAGTTCTGTTGACTTTCATTGAGTTCCTCTTAAGAACTGACCTCTGTCTTGCGAGCAGCAAGTTTGACCGCATGTCGCTAGTACATCGTGACAGACTCTTGGCGGCCAGTAATAGGTCTGCATTTTTATGGGTCTAGATTTAATGATTTGAGCTTTTACAACATAAGTGATAGTACTGGTATTGCATTAACAGAGATTAAAATGCATTAACACGCAGTTTTGCTTTTTAGAATCTTGAGTGTCTGGTAATGTGTTTTGATGTGTTGACACCAGGTAAACAAGGTTGCCAGCAATCTTTTGTCGTCTGCTGCAGAACTGACTTTTGAAGTCAGGACTACTGCTCTCCCATGTGTACCTAAACTGTCAAAGAACACAGAACAATGGTAGTAGCTACCGGCGGTGGTTAGATCCACAGAAATCTCTCTGGATCTATGCTATCCTGTCTCCGATATCTCGCTTTGCTCAGCTGGCCCTTGGTGGGGACGTTCTTAAAGGAATATCACGGGGGGTGCCTGTGTCTCTTTTTTTTTTTTTCCCCATTCCTACAAAGTACATTTTGGTCAATGAGCCTTACATTCAGTGGGGTCGCATCATCTAGCTCTGCTCCCTTGAAGTGAGTAAATGCTCCCCGGAGAGGAGGGATACCCGTCTGCTGAGTTTGCCGAGCCCTACAGAGCAGTCTTCCCAGAATCCCAATGCTCGGCACATTTAAGATGATAAGAGGTTGCCACAGGCATGGTGCTAGCTTACACCCTATGCACCTGGATGCAGGTGGACTTCCACAGCACTTGTTTGAATGTGTGTTGCTTTTATGATACTTGTGTAATTGCTGTAAATTGAGGGAGGGGATGATAGGCTTTAATAGGGACCCTTCCCAACACGTGGAGGCAGATTGGCCCCTGCTTGCAGCTGTACCCCCAGCCCCATCCCGCTCCTTGACACCGGGATGCGGAGCTGGACTTTAACCACACTTAAGGGCGAGTTTGGCTCACGCTTTTGCTGCTCTCTGGAGTCACAGTTTAATGATCGGCAGTTGGACGGTGCAATGGCGTTTCGCAGATGTTCTCCGCATCCCCCCCGCCCCCCCCAGGACTAACTGTATCGAATGTGAAAAGGGCAACTCGAGGCAGCCCGTGTTCTTCAAGTCGCCCCGGGGGGGGGGTCCTGGTGTAGGGTGTGTATTCAGACATGGCTACTTCATGATCCCTGTGAATAAGGCGTGAAATGAATCATGAGTATGAAAAATATAAATTAACTCATGCTATCTGTGTACTGTAAGGTACTAGTTTTATCCAAAGTCGCCCTTTATTTTAGTAATGAGTATTGATCTGTATAAGGCGTTAAAATTATTTGTTCCACTAGTCTATTTTTTTCTCCTCAAATCTGACTTGATAAGCAGAAATGATGTATTCCTTGATCATTTTATGAGACCCGCTAATGGATTTTTTTTTTTGGCCTAACAAAGTTAGGCTGTACAGTATGATGTTTCGCAACTAAGTACATTAACGAAGGGGGTGGGGTAGGCGATCGATAGAGAGCTACAGAGCGCGGCTCAGATATCCATTCTGAGGTAGGCGACGGGCGAGTCGGCTCCAGTAACCTGAGAAGGCAGGCGGGTTGTTAACAATGGACACCCGCTGTTCTGCACGCTCCCTAACGCAGTTAGGGACTTTATTGAATGTTCATTATTCTTGTCAGATGAAATATTATGTTACATTGTGATTTTATTATGCTGTTTTTTTCCAGTTTTATTCACAGATGTCGGCATATTTTTTGTTTTATTTATCTAAAGGCCTATCTTTTTCTGCATATGGTTAAGCAAATACAACAGTTTTTTTTACAATTCCGTTTGTTGCACCAGCCCTAATAACAAGCAACAGTTTTTTATTTTTTTATTTAAGAAAAAGGACCCATAGTATGATATTTATACACACACACTTTGGTCTTCTGTTTTTTTTTGTTTTTTTTTTCTATTCCGACTATGTTGCTGCTTCCACAGTCACTTCTTCTGTTCTTTGATAAGTAGCTTTATAAGCCACCATGGCTCTGAAAAGAAGCCTCCATCTCAGAGCCTTACTTCTTAAAAGCAATTCGCTTTGAACACTGACGAATGCTTTATAGAAAGAACACCCTCACACTGAAAACACACACACACACATAAAGAAATGAATAAAATAGTATGGCATTTCTTACATTTCTTATGGCTTTGAAAAATACCTAAAAATAGATGACAAAAGTATGTTCCATCTACGTCCCAAAAATTTGGCCAGGACACTGATTAATGCTAGGTAGCGGTTTGAAAGTATAAGCTAATACCTAATTAAATACCCAGTATCTAGCAGGCTAATTGGCTAACTATTTGGATAATATTCTGTTAAATTTTAATAATTATGTGTAGCTGCTGTGTGGTACTTGACTGGATTACAGAAGGAGGGTAATATTGAAATGTGTATTTATAACATGCTCCATTTGAGTGTGATCATTTCCCATCCTGCATCTCAGCAATTGCGGCAGAGGCCGGCCGCCTCGTGGCGTCTCGGGATGAATTATTCAAAGACATCGACTGTACGGCGAATCCGCGAGTCCATGCCAGCGCCTTTCACATACAGGGAAAGCGTCTAGATCAATGTTTTGATATAAAGACAATCTTCAAACAATCATCAAAGTGTATGATTATGAAGCAGGCATATTTCAGTTATAAACTGTTCTTTTTGGCTCCAGATTTCAAACTAAAGAACAATTCTATTGATATAGGTTCAAAAAAAGCCATTTTTTGTTGATTCTGGGGTTGTGGTTGCAATGTGCACCATTGAATGCCCGGATCTTTACTGGGCATAAACACATTGCATGAAGCTTGTCAGCAACAGAAGCATTCTTTGAATACACAACAATTTACGTTGGAGCAGATCTAGACTTGTAGCTTTAAATCAGGGTGTAATTAAACAAGCCTTATACTAAAGGAAAAACAGGCCTCAAGCCAAGAAAGGATGGGGGAATTAGCCACCTTATTACAGATAAGTGATTCATCTAATGATTATGATTTATTCTGCCCTTTAGAGAGAATGTCTAAGGTTTGTGTCTCCTTAATGTTTGATTGTCTACGGATTAAAGTCAAGGATGAATCACTGGGCTAAATGCATGAGTCTCTTAAGTCGGTCACCATGTTTTGATGTGGAATGACATCTTTCCACCTGTTTGTGAAAGCAACACGGCATCAACATTCTGTTAGGCTAGAGTTGTGAGTGAATGTATGGTAATGTGTACAGAGGATTTTTAACTATTTGCTGCTAGAAATTTCAAATAAAATCAAACGTATTCCATATTCTGTTGCAACTTTTTTGTTTAGCTAGTGATAATAGTGGTAGTAGTAACTGGGAAGGTACAGGTGCCGAACTTAATACTCTTTTGTAAGCAAAAAAAAAAAAGTTGCGTGATTGAGGACCTTAATCTTTTAGCTCTCCGTTGATCCCACCAGGTGGAATATCTAAACCAATCCCGAGAAGCTTCTGTTTCAAGGGTACCTTGTTGACCGTTGTCCTGCCCAGCCTGCGTTTTTAATTTGGTGAATTGTCAGTTTTTGTCGGCTACATCCTCTGGCGATCATCAGCACTGGCATAACTCTTAACCGGTGAACTTCCTTCCCCACTCACCAAATTCAAGTTTAACCATTTCTCGTATTCCCCGAGCCTTGCGCCCAGGAGTCTGTCCTACGAGTCCAGGGGTTTCCGCTGTAGTGAACAGTGAGTGGTGAGAGGCCTTGTGATTGATGGTAAACGGTTCATTGACATCTTGCATTTATCACTATACAGGAGTCCAGGGATCTTCCCTGATCTCAGTTGATGCATGTAGTTGTTGGAGATTAGGGCAGACATCCAAAGAGTTTTAAGTTTTAGTTTAGTTTTTAGATTGTTTTAACGATGTAATATTTTATTTGTTTAGATTCATTTGTATATATCCCCATTCCCGGTTACTTTGACACTGCATTGGTTTTAACATATCCCTTAATAATACACAAATGTCCCTGTAATATACTTTTGTATTTTCCGCACACACAGTACAGATCTATGAATATGGGATCACAACTGATCATACTTCATATGTTTTATTTCTTTGCCTGTTGCTCTTTTTTAACTTTGGAAGTTTTGAAGTTTGAAAAAGACAATAAAAAGACAGGTCACTGGCATGCGGTCTCTTTGTGACCCGAACTGCGGTAATGACCTTTAAATAGTAATTTCGGATTAGATACGAACGTCTTTGTTCCAGACATCTAATAGATGATACTTCCCGAAATGACACACTTGAAAATTATTATTGCAAGCAATATAAGATAATGGATAGTCATTACTCTTCCTGCTGTCTGTGTTCATGTATATTGCCAGCTCTTGAAATATGATGCATCTACTGTAGTTAGCCAGCACTTAATATCACAAAGAAGCATGTTTGTAATGATTTATAATTGCCATAGTAAAAGGTGTATTGTGGACATAATGTCTTGGACATTCACTCAATAATTATCTCATTTTATTTATACAGGTGGGTAGCTGCATTAGAGACTGGGGAGGCTTTTAGTGCAATAAGCAAGGAACAGGTGAAAAATAATGTTTATTTTGATAATTTAGCATGGAAATGTGACCGCACAGTTGCCCGCCTGATGGAGGGGGGTGGGGGACCGGGTGATCTAAATGATGTGTGGACAATTCAGTGAGAGAGCGACAGGAATCCAGAGTGTTAGCATCACTCTCTGAAAGGATCACGGATCAGCAATGGGATCTATTTTAATTATGGGACAAACAAATAGGTAAAGTGTCACTGGCCAGCTGATATGGATTTGAAAGTCGGAGGCGTATCAATAACGCCTAACCCCAGGTTCCGGTTTCTACGGAGCTTCCTCTGTGCTCACTCGTGGGACCACTCATGTGGAAATGGGTCTTTTGAAAGAAATGGGAAGGGGGGGGGTTTAATCTAACCATCACAATAGGGTTTGCTTTTCAAAATGAATATTGTGTAAATGACTTATTGTCAGGGGGGAAATTGCATACCCTGGCAATTTATTTGTTCATTTTATTTACTGTAGTAGATACAAATGAGTTGCATGGCAGGGGAGGGGTATTGTGTTGCTGTGATACACTACACTCTGTGTGTGTTTTTCCTTCTGTTTCCTCTAGGGGTTTGCTGTGTGAAGCATTGAGCTTTCAGCCAGAGAAAAGGGGAATATTGTATCAGTTAAGGATGTAGGGACTTCAAACTCATAATAGGTGTTTACAAGATTGAGATGATTATAGTTCTGTCACAGTAGGCCATGCGTGTACAGTGTCTGCTCAGAGAATAGCGGCATGAGTGTTACTGTGATTACAAAGACTGGTCTTGTCACAGGAAATTGACTGCCAGACTGATTGTCTTCCCATGTTGCAGATAACTGCAAGTGTGTGCCTCTGCACATTTCTCCCTCTCTGCCGGGTTTACCCAGTGTGGATTAATGTCTGCATTTTCTTTTCTGTATTCCCATTCCTCAATAGGTTATTTTTAACTGCACTTGAATGTAGCCTGTCATTTTTCAGATAAAAGAAAATAGTTTGCTTCACCAATGTCCTGTAGGAGGATAAGCTGCAATCCCCCTCCCCTGAGTGGTGCTAATTCAGTTGTGTTGTGTTGTGTTGTGATACCAACAAGTTTGGGCAACCTCAACAGTTCAAGGAATCAGTATGTACCAAGACCAACAATTTGTATAATATATACCTTACTCCCAGAGATGGACCATGCAGATTTCCGTGCAGTGAACAGTGATCAAATGAAATCTTATATTTTAGGGCCCTTATAAAGTGCTGGGCCCCCTCAATCTGCCAGGGTATCCACGCCCCTCCAGTGTTTCTGAGTATTATAACAGTTATTTGAAAAGTTAGTAATGGTGCTCGATGTGTATAGCGTTGCCCCCTGCAAACCTTTCATTAATAGCATTTTAATTATTATTTAGTATTATTTTCCCTGGTATGACAGTGTCATCTTTGCAGTTGTGATGGCATTGGAAGTCACCAGACGCTCCTCAGGACAGTTGAGGACAATATTTTGATTAAGTGCAAGTTGTGCTGCGCCTACATGCTGAACAATGTGTGAGCACCTCGCTTATGTCTGTTGCCGGATAAGCAGTCGGGGTTCCGCCGGGGCGCACTCCTTAAATTTGGCTGCACACACGTGTCTTTCTGACTCCCGATCACGGTAAGCTGTCCGACTGCGAGCGGCTTTGAAGTGCCCCCGTGGAAGCGTGAGCAATCCTCTCGGAAGGAAGGAAAACGGAGAGAGAGAGAGAGAGAGTGAGGGAAGGGGATGAGTGAAGAAACGCAGAGACAGTGATTTGGTGGGCTTCCGTTTAGAGACATGCTAATCTTTTACTTTATTTATTCGGTGTTTGGATCGGTTCCAGACAATGCCAATTACATGCCATGTTACATCAAGGAAACGGTAGGGGGTGGCGGGGACTTTAAGGGCGCGCAGATGTGACAGCTTAGCCGGCACTTGAAATTTATAGCGCCTCTGCCCCAGCCGCGCTGACATGCACTTAATATCTAAACACGTTTATCAGTTACCTTTTTCAAGCGTAACGCAGAACAGCATGTGTTTCGTCTGCACTAATGTGAATAAAATTCCCACCTCCCATGTTTTGACGGCTTATTTTTGGAAAGTGCAAATTTGATTGAGCTTGAATTCAGTCAATTAAGCAAAACCCTGAAATGATGTTGATTGCAATTTGACACCCGTTAAAGGGTAATTAGTTAATTAATTCTGTTTAGAGTATTTAATGAAATGATTTTACACTCCAGGTAGGGTGCCAGTATTATTATTATTATTATTATTATTATTATTTATTATTATTTATTATTATTATTTTAGCTGTGGTTGTTTCATTGTGTGAGGTTTGTTGTGTGATTTAACATGACAATTCGGGGACTGTCATGTATCGTCTCTGATTTCCTCCCAGTTGAATAACCGTTCTCCACTTCTGCTGGTTACTCCTCCTCCTGTAGCCCCTGCTCCGGGCAGAGGATGCAAAATGTAGCTGGCAACGACTGTGACCCAAGCGGTAACATTTGACTAAATTGGGGGTTAAGTGGCGCTGCCTGGTCTTCAAGATTCTTTCAGCGATTGGTGCGTAGATTTCCAAATCTAATTTAAAACAGTTTCAGACTGATAGGCCTATGTAAGATGGGCTCAGTCGTCTACAGATTAGATTCAGTTTAATTTGTTGTTTAATCTATTTTTATATTTGAAATGGATTGCATTAATAATCATATCAAACAGCATTTGTAAGTTTTGCGTTGGCAGTTTGGCGTCTGTCTACTCTGCACCTTTATTTTCATAGTGACCCTACCTTCAGAAGACATTTCTGTTGTGTACGTAGAGCAAAATGAGAAGTCCGCATAATGTTGTTTACATGCGCCGATGAAAATCCCAGCTCTGTAATGATCAGTAATTATAAATATTTTTTCCCGACCCGTCTTGCGGCGCTTCTGCTGGGCCGCGGCTGTGGCGTCGCATGCTTCGGCAGAGCCGCTCTTTTGCGCTGCTTAATTATGACATTACTAAATGCAGCAGTCTGCTCCTGCACAGCAGAACACACTTCCAGCGCATAATCGTGTTGAAGACTGACTTTAAAGAGCTCATTATAGTCCCCCCCCTCCTTCTCTTTCTAAAGAGCGGTTTATTAAACACAGTTACCTAATAAGCATCTTTGGCGGTGCAAATTGGCGAAAACAGTAATGAGTCTGATTAGGCCACGTTTCAATTACGACAGCTCCAACACACCCTCTCCAAACCCCACCCAAAAAAACCCACCCCCTCAGCAGCCCCCAAGAAAGAAGGGGGAAAAAATAGGTGCCTTGATGCTTGGGAATCCTGCTAGAAGGCATTGCACACACGCAAAAAAAAAAACCAAAACCGCTCAGCCACCTCTGTGCTTCCTTTCAGCACCACAGTAATGAATAGAGAATTGTGCAAGCGGCGGTCCAATTTACGCACTGGGAAATTGGATGGACAGAGCAAAGGCGCAGTCGTGTTTGCTTAAAAACAGCAAAGGCTACCGAGATTAACAGTTCCCAAAAAGGTCAGCCTCTCTGTTTCCCAGGCTTCTTTGGTGATGACTGTGCTAACTGAAATTAAATAAAATACAAATTTAATCCAGAATAAAGAGCCTTTCTTTGCCTTCCACTATTTAATCATGATGCGTAATTGTTTTTATGTCAGCCGAAAGATTCAACTTTCACCCGCTATGAGATGCCACTTTTTTCCAATTGCAGTTCTCTTTAGCCAATGTAGTTTTTAATACTCAAATGTTCAAAGCCGCTCGTGTTCCTGTCTAAATTGCAACGTTATTGTCATTGTGAAGCAAATATTTTATTCTCCTTAGTGTAGGTCTGTGTTTTTTTTATTACAACTGAATGTGAAAAGCTAATTGTTCATCACATTGTATCTGATTTTACTGAATGATTAAACTAATTTTAGCTGATACTTTTGTTTCAGTTCTGCTCTTTTCTGTGGCTTAACCTGTGCTGACATCTTCTTCCTGGACAAATGTTTTGACAAATTGTCCTCGACCTAGAATCTGTCCATTGTAACATACAATGGAAATAAACAGTCTAATAAGCCACATCACTTCTTGTGGGATAAAATGAAACTTTCTGACAGCAACCCCCCCCCCCCCCCCGCCCCACTGGCATATTTTCTTAAGAATGTGTTGTTCTAGGTGCAGATCATTGAGGTCAATGAGTTGCACATTCATTTAAATCACATTAATAATCATTGCATAAATGCATAACACATTCTTCTTTATAAACTGCTTGGGGTAGCTGCCGTCACGTCACGTCCGTTTGCCATGCTGACAGCATGGAGGCTGCGCGTTTTGAAAATAAAATGCGGCAGGTTTCAAAGGCACCTGATATAATAATGACAAGTGGAACAATGGTACTTAGTGCTTTAAATTGGTGTGTGTGTGTGTTTGTGTGTGTGTGGGTGGAAGGGGGGTGGGTTGCATAGATCACATTTGATCAAATTGTCCCCAAAGCGTAGTAAAACCTGAAATTTCCCTACTTTTGGGGACATCTTTTGAGGTCCCCATTTGGATAACCTCAGTTTAAAAAAAAAAAAAAAAAAAAAGTCTGTGAATGCAGTCAAAAAAGTCTCAAAAGTCTTGTATTTTGGGTGGTTTCTTATGGTTAAGGTTAGGGCTGGGTAGGGGGTACGGGTGTTGTGATTGGGATTAGGGTTTTTCCCATAGAAATGAATGGATGGTCCCCATTTAGATAGGTAGACCAACGTGTGCGTGTGTGTGTGTGTGTGTGTGTGTGTGTGTGTGTGCGTAGCTTGCATATTTTTGTGGGTTTTGGGAGCCATTGGGGGAGATGCTCATTTGGTGTGTCAGATTTTCGGGGGGGTTGCTGAGATAGTTCTGTTGACTGGTGGACACTCCTGAATCATACAAAGGCATTTTGAGTGGCCTGACAACTACTAATCGGAGGAATTTGAGCTGAAGTCCTAGAGCCAATCAGGAACTGTTTTACTAGTGGAACATGTGCTAATTATTCCAGCTGAAATTAAGAATATTTCACATATATGTGTGTTATGAATGTACAGTTACTATTTGATTTTTGTACATTCTTGGCGTGAGAATGACCTAAAATATATTTTCTGTATGATAACTCTGTATGATAAGAATTTGATATGGTTTTTAATGTTATATGCATGACAAGATGACACAGAAGTTTGATAGCCAGGATTATTACCTTCCACAGAATGCTGTGCAATTTAGGACTTTGTCGAGACTACTGAGTGCATATGTCTTTGCGCATGTGTGTCTGTGCCTTTATGTGTCTGTGACTGTATGTGTCTGTGCCTTTATGTGTGCATGTATATGCACGCTAGTGTCTGCATGTATCTGTTTGTCTGTGTGTTTAAGGCTGGCCTGTCTGGCACAGTTAGAGGTGACTGCATCTCTGAATGTGTTTCTCTTTCACCACCTCCCCCAACCCCCCACTTTCGTCCTGGCTTCTCTCTTCCCCTCTCTTTGTCTCTCACTCTCCCTCCCTCTCTCTATTTCTCACTGCCGATGTGCCAGAGCTTCCTGCCTTTTTTCTCCTCTCTCTCTTTCCCTCCCTCCCTCTCTCTCTCGCTCTCTCTCTCTCTCGCTCTCTCTCTCCCTGCTGAAAGCTGAACCTTGCTCCCTTGAGCGATACCAACACAACATGAAGAGTTAGTTTGTGGATTCTTTTACACAAGCAGTGGAGCATTTTAAGCATATGATAGATAGACTGCGGCGAGAAATTAACAAAAGGAAGAATGCGTTTTATTTTTCTTTTCAGCAACCGGCTCTGATCCTCCAATCATGCTTAGTATGTCTGTAATCCTGTTTTGTTCATGGGGGGATTGGCGTGGGGGGGGGGGGGGTTGCTCTTTACTGCTCTTGACCACACAAGCATCCTTGCGCGCTCAAACCCGAAGCGTGCAGACCGAGCCCCTTGTCACCCTTCCACACGTTATTCTTCCTAAATGCTCGATTTCACCAGTACTGCTTTGCGTCGGTGCCTGCTAATGCGGCATGTACGAGGTCACCCCGGTCACAGTTCCAGTTCCGGCACATTCACCGTAGCCTGACGGGGTGATGCATCGCTTGTCTTCGGTCAGAGAGAGTGAGCTTCCCCTTCCTTCATCTGTGGCGCATCTCCTCGAAACCGGCTTTATATTTTATTGCATATAATATGTATATATTTCCCCTAGCCTGCCATTGTTCTCGCTCTGATTCCATTTCTGATTTCCTTTTGACATACGTGGGTCTGGATATACCTGTTAAAGTTCACTTAGCCAGAAGCTTTCAAACAGCTGATATGTACAGATGCGAAGGAGGGGAGAGAAGCAGTGCTGAGGGAAGTATGTTTAATTGCAGACATTACACCAAGCACTCTTTTATAGGGATGTATCATCTTGCGCTGTTTGAACGAAATAATTGCGACGTATTCAGACAGATAGAATTGCGGGTCCTGTTTCGCAATATCAGCGCCGGTGTCTCTCTGTGGAAAGTCATTGTGTTGGGGCTGGATGGGATGAAAGAGAATCTCGGGACTGTAACTAAGCAATTTTTGAATTAAGCCGGAATGGATTTAACCAAATAGTTCTCTTCTATACGTGTCAAATGTCTCATTAAATCCATTAATGCGATAGGCCTTAACTTCACTGCAAGGCCTTTTCAATGTGCTTATTGCCTGGGATTTCCGCTTCTTGAAGCGTCTCGCTCAGAGTGGTATCGCCAAGGACCTCCCACTCCCTTCTCGGTGTGATAGGGTCCAGGGAAGTAATGACTCTGTGTGGTGAAAGGATGGGTTTTTTATTAACAGAAAAAAAAAATCAGGCTGGAAATGATTTAAGTTGATAAATAGTGAGTAATACGTACTTTTTTTTTTTTTAAAGCTCTATTACTATGTGGAGTGCTTCCATATAAAGAATGGAAAATTAAAGTATTCTATTTGGCTGCAAATAATGAACTAATAATCTGGTTCAGTTCTATGAAGAAATCAAATTAGTTTGCTTTTGTCTAGGTACAGTATATGTGTTTAACAATATCTTGTGGCCATTGACTATGTTTTCCGTCTTATTCTAGCAATTTCTTAATGATGACCTCATGTGCATTCTTGGGTGTAACTTCCTTTCTCTGTATAAACAGCAGTAGGTGCTTTTCCGCTAACATACAGGAACCGAGCCGTAGCCAAAATATACTGTGAAGGGAGACTAGTTACAGCACGGTTCCAGCTCTTTTAGGTTTTCCACTGCAGGAGGGTCGGCTCAGTAAAGCTGTTGCCGGGTTTGAAACGCGACAGTGACGTAAAACCGAAAAGACACTTATTACTCATACATGAGCTAATTTGCACCAGCAAGTCTGTGAGCATCACTGTGTTATGGTAGCATCAAACGCTAGTGGAATTAACATTTGTTTCCGTAAATTTGCATTACGAGTCCAGTCCGTGCAGCCATTGTACAGTTTTTTTTTTTAAGTAAGTGGGTGGAAATTTCTAGTTCTGAGTTATAAGGAAAGCATCAATACATCGCAATCTCTGATTATAATGAGTAAGATATAGAATATACAATTTTTTTCCTTCAGATGATCTATGCATCGACTTGGAATAGCGGTATCTCCCTGCATTTCGACCAATCAGATGGTGGTGACTCAACCAGCTCGATTAGGTCACGCTTTTCGCCTTGGTATTATGTAGGGCCATGTCAGCTGCCAGTTTGCGGTACAGTTCGGGTATGGCTCAGTTCTTGGTGGCAGTGAAAAATCTCCAAGTGAGTGATCACCATACTGCTCGTTCATATGGGAATTATTTTTTTATATGCTGTATTTCTTCTTCTCTTCCGAAAGCTAATTTTATTTAGCGCTGATTGATTGGACCTTTACTCGCGGCTGACGTGTTTGCCGCCACGTTCTCAGTCTCCCCCGTTTCTTAATCATTCGCTCGGAAGCCTGACAGGCCCGGCAGCCCCAGCACGGTTCCCTTTGACTAAAACCTTGTAAATTAACACAATTAGCGGCAGCATCATCCCGCTAATTAGCTCCCGGCGTCTGGCGCGGCAGCTCGGCGAAACGGCTGGGAGGAAGCCATGTGGGAATCGGCACGCTGCTCTGTTTCCAAATAAACAGCGTGCTGCTCTTGTGTGGCTTTGCAAGTCCCCCCCAACACACACACACACACACACACACACACACATACGCACACCTCAAGTGGACAGTTGCAGATGTGTATATAGACGTTTCTGCCTGTGAGTCTGAACCCATGACGGCTCCGCGATTCGTCAGCCAGGCAGCTGAAGATCGCGCCGTTCTACAGAAAATGGGCTGGACCAGTGGTAAGGAAGCATCTCCCACAGGCATTTTACTTTAGTCTGGCTTATCATCTCATGGCCTGCGGTGGGGTACGGGGGTGGGGGGGGGGGTGTGGCTGACAGGGGTGTCCGTTTTGGAGATTGGTGGGGGGCGGGGGTCATACTGGGGCCACGTGATGTGGAGGGAGTCGGCCTGTCGATTACAGCTGCGTATCCGCCGATGGTTCATAACCACGACCCCAGGGAACCTCGTGGGACCCCAAACGTGCCCGTTAACGGCTTAAAGAAAGCAAACCTGCAAGACAAAAAAAAAAAAAAAAAGAGGGTTGTTGTTAATGTACCGGCCTCATTATTGCATGGGAGGCATCTCCCGTCACTGCAGCAGCGAGGGGCTCCGGTGGTGGTCTGCTGGTATTTGCAGGTGGAGTAAACGGATTGCACCTCTTGAGCAGTGGAAACAACGGAAAGGGGCTACGGAAAGACAAAGACAAGTGGGACTTGGTTTTATTTTTTTCCTTCCCCCCCCCCCCCCCAAGTCTGTACACCACAGACCAGGAGGCTGTGAGAGGGCCGTTGTAATTCAAACCGAGCCGTGGGCTTTGTGTGATGAAAGCGCCGGAGCGCTGCCCGGGAGATTGGTTCGCCGCACCCAGTGAAGCTGATTTGAAACCGTCTCGGACCCGCTTTAGATGAGAGTTGGATTATAGAGTGACCTGCAATGTCTGTGTCATATCGGTCTGTGCAGGGTGCATTATACTGCGCTAACTAGGTGCTGGGTCCCAAATCAGGGCTGTGCCTTCGATGTGATCTGTCAGCAAGCGGTCCCGTATTTGTTATATGGGGGGTTAGCCTGTGGGAAAGATATATTTTGAGGTTTCAATGACATCTAAAGCGAGTTAAGTCCTTGGGTCGTTTGACTGCTGTTTTTCTACCCCCTGTTTCGCTAATGATTCTTTCTGGAATGTTACCCTCTTAGTTAGCCGTAATGCTAAGCACTTCTTTTGTATATGTTATATGCATGTTTTTGTGTTTTAAATCCAGGCGTAAAGATGCAGTGGACGCCGGAGCATGCGCAGTGGGCGGAGCAGCACTTTGACATCACCTCCACCACCCGCTCGCCGGCTCACAAGGCTGAGGCCTACCGGGGACACCTGCAGCGCACCTATCAGTATTCTTGGGCCAACGATGACATCTCAGCGCTGACTGCCTCCAACCTCTTGAAGAAGTATGCCGAGAAGTATTCGGGGATCTTGGAGGGCCCCAACGAGAGGGCCCTCTTGAGTTCCTACTCGGAGGGGGGCCCACCGCTGCTCAACGGCAGGAAATCGGAGAGTGAACCCTGGCAAGAGGGAGTCTACCCCATGAACTGCGTCGCAGACGTGATATCCGCAAGCAAGGCTGGGGTGACGGCTGCCCTGCCCCCAGCAGACGTCTCTGCCAGCATCGGCAGCTCGCCGGGGGTGGCCAGCAACCTGACGGAGCCCAGTTACTCCAGCAGCAGCTGTGGAAGTCACACAGTTGCGGGCCTTCACTCCGTACTCCCCTCTCAGGAATATGCCCCGGGGTACAATGGCTCCTACCTGCATTCCAGTTATAGCGGGCAGTCTGCCTCAGCCCTGCCATCGCCTCACCCCTCACCTTTGCACAGCGCTGGGCTTCTGCAGCCACCACCGCCACCCCCACCTCCCCCCCCGGCTCTCGTGCCGGGCTACAACACTGGCTCGCCAAACATCTCCAGCTACAATTACCCTCCGGCAGGGTATCCTCCACAGACTGCTGTTGCCCCGGGTTACGGCCCCGGGGGAGCGCCGCCTCCCTCTGCCTACTTGCCGTCAGGTATAGCCGCTCCTACGCCCTTGCCTCCCTCAACCCTCCCCGGCTACTCCTACCAGTCACACAGTCTTGCGCCAATCGCGCCGACACCACTGAACAGTAGTTCGGCTAATTCCCTGAAGCGGAAGGCTTTCTATATGACAGGGCAAGGAGAGATAGACTCCAGTTATGGAAATTTCAGCTACAGCCAACAGCGATCAACTCAGAGCCCCATGTACCAGATGGGGGACAACAGCGTTTCAAGCACAGGCCGGGGGAATGGATTTGACAGAAGTGCTGAGGCGTCATCTTTGGCGTTTAAGCCGACAAAGCAACTGTTGCCCTCGGATCAGCAGAGAAAGTTCGGCAGTCAGTCCGGCAGGGCACTAACCCCCCCATCCTATCCTTCAACAAAAAGCTCCCTGGGCAGCTCGCGGTCGGGTGAGCCGTTCGGCAAGTTCACGTCCCCCGTCATGGGCGAGCACGGCGACGAGCACCGGCAGCACCTCTCCCATCCGGTGCTGGGGTCTGCCGTCGGCACAGCTACCTCATCTACCCATCCCGCAGAGGAGCAGCTGAAGGGCAGCGACCCACACCTCGTGGAGCTGGTCACCACGGAGATTATTCAGCAGGGCCCCCCAGTAGACTGGAGCGACATAGCTGGACTGGAGTTGGCCAAAGCCACGATAAAAGAAGAGGTCTTGTGGCCTATGTTGAGGCCGGATGTGTTCAGTGGACTCACCGCATTACCTCGTACCATTCTTTTGTTTGGACCTCAGGGAACAGGCCGAATGCTACTGGGTCGGTGCATAGCCAGCCAGCTGGGGGCGGTGTTCCTGCAGCTCAGTGGTTCTGCCCTGGTGACCAAGTGGGTGGGTGAAGGAGACAAGATTATCCACGCCTCCTTCCTGGTGGCACGGTGCCGGCAGCCTGCCGTGGTATTCATCAGCGAGATCGACATGCTGCTGTCCGCCCAGCTCGGCGAGGAGAGCCCAGTGAGCAGGATCAAGGGCGAGCTCCTCATGCAGCTGGACGGCATCCTGGCCTCAGCCGAGGACCACGTGGTAGTCGTGTGCTCCACGAGTAAGCCCGAGGAGATTGACGAGTCTTTGCGGAGGTACTTCATGAAGCGGATCCTCATCCCGCTGCCCGACAGCACGGCAAGGCACCAGATAATCAGCCAGCTGCTTTCGCAGCACAACTACTGCCTCAACGACAAGGAATTGGCGCTGCTCGTCCAGCGAACAGAGGGTTTCTCGGGGCTGGACGTGGCCCGCCTGTGTCAGGAGGCAGTGGTGGGACCTCTGCACGCTGTGCCGGGTGCGGACCTTTCAGCCATCCTTCCCGGCCAGTTGCGGCCAGTCACCTACCAGGACTTCGAGAACGTTTTTTGTAAAATTCAGCCCAGTATATCACAGAAAGAACTTGACACATACATTAAGTGGAACAAAATGTTTGGCTGTAGTCAATGAAAAGAGAGAACCGGAGATCGAGAGGGAGCGACCCAGTTGGCCTGTGAGCTTGTTAGAGGAAGAGTACCACTGGAAGGGTTCTCCTTTCAGTGTCGCAGCTTGAAGGTCGAGGGGGTATACAGACAACAGTGATCTTAGCACCTAAACTGTCAGAAGGGACTTAAAATAAGTGTGCTTTAACTGAGAGCTGGCAATCTGCAAGTAACACACGCACGCACGTACACACGCACGCACGCACGCACGCTCACACAGAAATCTTATTTTGATGCTTGATACTGCTGAGGTCGGGCATCTCATTCAAAGGTGCAAGTGGGTTGACTTCAAGAGGATGGAAACCCAGTGTGTATATATCATTCTGCTCTTCTTGAGATTTAGTTGCTATCAAGTGCCTGAAGTGGTGCTTTTTGATTTGGTTGTTGTTTATTGTTTGTTTGCCTCACAATCTACATTGGTGGCATGTGCTAATATAAAAAAAAGAGCTTTAACTCCAAACACTAAATTTAGAGATTCTCTGTTGTTTTTTAGGAGACAGTCTGATTGTTATTGTTATTATTTTGCCATTTTAAGAGCAACAGTATTCCTCAGTTGTCTGTTCTGCAGTGTCATCTGGGAACAGGATGAAATGCTCACATGTCGGGTGATGGAGATCTGGGCCCTTAAGTTATCGACTTTCATTTCTTTTGATGTTCTGACTGCGAAAACTCAGGAAAGCGATTGTGATTTGTACAGTACCTCAAAAGATTGTGTCGAAAGCACTATGTACTGCTGAAAGTATTAGGTTAGGCATCTTATTTACGTTACTGGGGGGTGGGCGGGGGGGGATGTTGGGTGGAGAAAAATTTGCGGGCTTACCTCAACACGTTTTAAAAACTGGCAAGAAGATGAATGACTATGAATGTACCAGAAGCATTCTGGAGTGATGGTGCAAAGTTTAGTTTTTGCGAGTATTAAAGGTGAAGATTTTATCAATATAGTTTTATTTGTCATGCGGCAAGGATCGACGTGTAAATTTCGAAGTTTAAATTATGTATTAGTACTTAATACAACTCTTCCGAGCAGCCTTCAGCCACTGTACAAAGAACAATTGTACACTTTAAAGAGAAGCACACAAATTGTGAAGATGGGGTAAAGCGACCCCTCCGCACACGACGAAACCACAACGGTAATTGTCTAATGGCCAATCACATAGCTAGCTTTCCGCGTTCCTTTTTTTTTATTGAGGACCTCGACGACATAAGGGAGGCAAATCAACAACCTAATCAGGCTGCTCTTGCACCAGAAGCCAAGTATTCAAGGGTTACAAAGGATAAAGAGCTGCCAGAAAGGATTTAATAGCCGTAAAGTGAACGATATCCCATTTTGCTGGTGCCGTTAGTCACATGTATAGCGATGCCTGAGGTTCTTCTATACCCTGCTTTCAGTTCTACCTCAGTTTAATTACACTCCGAAAGCAGAACGCGTGAGGGTGGTTTTCCAGTGCGGCGTCTTGCAGAGTCCATTACGGAAATAAAAAATTTTAATAAAACTTCAGTAATGCCAGTAAAAAAAAAAAAAAAAAAAGTCAGTCAGTTACGGGCTACACACAGTCCTTATCCACCACTCCTAGTCACCTTTACATCAGATTTTTCCCCAAACACGGGAATGGGAAGCTCACTTTCGGAATATTGCTCTGTTTAACTGCTTGCCCTTTTTTTGTATAATTTTAAACTTTCTTGCAGCTCTTTTCATGATAGCTATTATTGTCTGATAAACGTCCAGCTGGAAGCGCAGAGGACAGTCAGTCTCGTAACTGCATGCAAAAATTAAGCCTTGCGTTTGAATGTATACTTGTTTTAATTTTCATTTATTTACTAGTTTTTTTTTTGAGGCAGTATAAAAACTGTTGTTAAGCACTAATATAGTGGTAGAGTAGTACCACTAAATTACCACTGTATGTTTGTAGAGCAGTATATAACGGGTACACCGGGCAGGAGGGGGTGGGGGGGTCAAGTTTACACGTTTCCCCTCGCCGCTCTTAAGGTTGTATCTTTTCCCGTAGCTCGCCGCTTCCTCATTGGCGTTGAGTTGTGACGTCTTGACTTGACACAGGGTGGTTAGAGCAAAGGACACAACAACTGGCACAGAGACACGAATAGATTGAAAGGTTCTGGTCCTTTGTGGAACGAATACCAGTCTAGGTCCTGCAGTGATATTCTGCCTGAGGTCACTGTAACGCAGCAGGCAATTCAACAAAGCCAGCTCTGCTGTGACTTTACCATTTCTGTCCACTTTCTCAATTAATGAACACTCTTATTTTGCATTTACTCTTTGTTCCATTGTTGCAAAGCTTTCCTAGCACAGCACTTGAGCTGCATATTGACCTTCTGATATATTGCAATGATTTTTTTAAACACTGATATCGTTAAATATTGCAACATCTCGTTGCCATTTGAGTTGAGCGTCTTCATCCTGTGAAAGTTCTTGGTGTTCTACTGGAGCTCAAACCCCGCCCCCAAAACTGCTGTGAAATCCTCAAATGGTTCTTCACTCACAGATTTGCTTAAATAATTACGGACAATGACACCAAAGAAAAACCAGTGAAATCATGCCAATATGCAATGATTTAAAATAAAAAAAGGAAATTAAAGCGCGGCTGTGTTATTGTTATGAATATTATTGCAGCTACTTTCATCATTTTTGTTATCTTGGTTTTCTGTAGTCATCAATCGCTGGCTTATGTGATACTAAATCGCTCATTGTTATAAATGGCGGAAACAAATCAAAATGTACTGTTGAAAGGCGAATCAAGGGTTTGGATTTATTTTCAGTTGGTCAGGATTGTTCTAAAATGGCTTTTCTTGATTTTGTTAACCAAGTTTTTTTGTGTTTTTTTTTTGGTGGGGGGGGGGGGGGTCATTCATGCTGTGTTAAAAATCTGTAGATGTTTACCAGTTCCATTACTTCAGTAAGTTGTCATGAAATGGGAGGAAAAAACACAGTGAAGATCTCTATGGAGCATCACGGTAGTTTACAAAGAGGCTGTTTACTGTCCCCCGCGCCCCCCCCCCCCCCCCCCCCCCCTTCCCCTCCATTAACCCTTATTTCACATTGGCCTCAAAACCCTGAGCAGCACATAAGTGATAAAACTTTACATCCACCAAAAGCTCACAGAGGGGAAAAATATTACATTATTCTGAAATGTAGCCTAAATTTAAAAACAGTTCCTGTTCCTATATTTATCTCTTCATACTTCCGCTGTTTGAGGAGGCATGGGGGGTCACTCCACTCTGAGAAAGAGGCATTTTGGGGAGAGACATGGAAATGCAGCTTAGCTACTGGTAAATATCTATTGGGGGGGGGGACAAGAACAACAGTCTAAGGGATTCAAAACCCTCGCCTGTGCACCAAGCGTATGAGTACATTCATATAATGTTCACACAACCAAATCACTTGAATTTTAATTTCTAAGCCAATGTCTGTGTCCCTTCTTATTTGTGTTCCCTTTTTTGTGCAAAAACTGCAAAGGAAGTTCTTTTGTGTTTTTTGTGTGTGTTATCTGTCTTATTCATTTTATATTCAAGCATTGTTATAACCATTTCTACCTCATTGCTACATACTGTACATGTAGTATTTATTTTCTGTCTCTGAATGTCATGCATTTGTAAAAAAAGGAAAAAAGATTTAAAAAAAAAAACACACAAAAAGAAAATATTGGGGGAAAAAAACACTAAAAAAGATTTGTCCTTGAACTTGAACAGTCTACCTCAAAAAGACTGTCCTTACACTGAACAGTATTAACAACGGAACTGACAAGACACGTCATTGAGTTTTGGAAGATAGAGCACACTAACCCCGGATATTGACTGACTTCTGAGTAAATTCATGATGCTAAATTTCTTTGAGGAAACTTGTGGACTGTATAGGTCTCCTCCACGGTCTCTCTTAATGCAAATTCAATTTTACGAACATAATGCGTCGCTTTAATCTTTTGTGAATTGTAGTAGTGCGCGTGTGAATGTGTATGTGTGTGTGCACATGTACAATTCAGTGTGTATGTGTGGGATTTTATATATAAGCGATATATATATAAAACACACTTGCACAAACTTACTAAGTGTACATTTGTTATTGATATATACATGTTCAAATGCACCACATACATGTTTATATGTGTGTATATATTGCCATACTTACGGTCGACTTAAATGTATTTTCATGTATTCTGAGGTACAAAGTACAGCGAAGAATCCATTAAAGATGTTTTCTTGAAACTTCCCTCTTCTCCTTTTATGTCTGCTGAAAACGTATCGTTAGGTAGGTCTGTGAGTGTCTTGACGCAATGGTTGCATGCGCGTCTCATTGCTGCAGACCGTCACGTTCAGGGCTTCTGACGGCTTAATTCATGAGCTTCCCGCGTAACAGACAAATTCATGGCTGAATCAGAGGTGACACGAATGAACACTTTCTTTCCAAACTCTTACACAACCCTACCTATACAGCTACTGATTCCCCCTGCAGTTGTTAGTGTCCAATTTCAGAATATTTTTTTGTCATGCATTACTCTGCATTCGCAGAAACCAAATGTGTTATTACTGCGCCAATTATGATGTACGATTGCATTTCTCTCCATCGGAAAAAAAATGACAACCTTCAAACAATGTAAGCTTAAATTATCGGCAGCATAATGAATTCGTATAATTTGTGGGCATTATTAATGTAAATCAGGCATTTTTTGCTTTGAATTGTGTAGGAAGCTGCTATACAATTAACTTTGAGGTAACACAAGTTGCAGTACATTTTGTCCTTAAACCCTTACCAGTTATAATTAATCTGTTTTCCTTTGAGTTCACACAGTAATGCTGCACATCGACTTTCAGAGTATATGAGGAGTCTGGTTTTGCCATCAGTATCTCTGACAGGCTACCACTGTCACTTAAAGAAATTAAGAAGGGGAATCAGATAGCCAAATTAAATTTGAATATTAATTGACTATTCTCTTTTATGATTGATTATATATGTGTGTTTCTACATGCCATGTGACAGGTAAACCAGGGACCTTAAAAGGTACCAATGAAAGCACGACAACGTTTGCGGAGCAGAACAAAAACGTTTGTCGTTGCATTTTTGTTTTAAAGTACATTTTACACCAACAAATGAAAATAATGCATTATATCCAGAGTTAGATCACAGGTGGAAAAAAAATCATTCACACACACATAACCATGAATTGCAGTTATGTGGAGTAGAATTGTAGCAGTTCATAATGGCAAATGGAAAAAAATGCATATCTCCTTTGCCATTAGAGGAGAACTAATAGTGGATTTTTTTGTGTTATCCACAAGAGCAACAAGCCTATGCCATATATACCGCTTAAAACGCTGGCAAATAACATTGAAGCTATTTTCTGCTAATTAGAAAACTTTGAATCTTCCCGTTGGTGAAATATGTTAGACAAGGAAACACCCAGTACTGCTTGTGTACATACATTGCGAGAGGTGCCTAGTACTGAGTACTGAGACCTCACAGTTATGCTGATGTTAAATTGGCGAGACTCACCTACCGGAAAGGAAACGGTTTGTACTGTGAGTGCTTGGCCTCTGTATGAATTCGTGCTGAAATACGAACTTTCGCAGTATATTGCTTGGTAGCTGTTGGCATAAATTAGCTGTTGGCATGGAGTTATTGTATGATAAAGTTTGTTTAAAGTCATATGTTGGGTGTTTCCGTGTGACCAGCCCCGAGATGCGCTATGTACTCCTACAGAGAGCAGATGTTGGTTTCCCTGTGAGCTGAATGTGGGATCAAGGCTATGTCACGGCTGATATACCTTACCGACACATCCCTGCATCCTGTTCTAGTCTAATTAGAGTTTACCCGCTGACGTAATGTGGCCATCAGGCTTCTGTGATGGGGGTGAAGCACATACTGGTGTGGCTGGGCTATTTGGCAGCAAAGTTGTCACACCTTGCAAGTACAAAATAGATGATTGTTGACCACAGATATTTAAAGTTAGAGGGCTGGATGTATCAGCATTAACATTTTTATAGGATCCAGTTGTACAGGAAACTCATGTTAGAGACAGGAAGTTGTTTTGGAATGTGAACAAACAACCAATTACTTAATGCCAAGGCTGTAACGTAACGTATCGATCAGTTACTCATCGTTCCTGTTTTCTTCACTCTTGCTGGGCTATTGGCCAGGGAGATCTCATTTAACAAAAAGACTTGTCTGCTTTGCTATCTTTTTTTAATCTTGGAAGCTTTCTGTACACTCTATTAGTTCTAAAAACAAAGTGTCATTCATTTTGTATTTTAAAATATAGTTTTCTCTCATTTTTTTTTTTCAAATGAGACAATCACATTCATTGCAGACATTCCGGACGCTTCCCTTGCTCCGTGCTTTTCCCTGCACATATAGTATCGCATTTTCAATCCCAGGAATATTTTTTGATTCCAGGCTTTCTTAGATGTTTCATGGCAAGAACTAAAATAAAATGTTTGTCACACACAAACGGGAAAAAAAATAATGCAGATAAGAGAGCCTGAAGTTATGTCAAACAAATTACATTCGGGTTATTAGTGGCTATTTTGTAAATATCAAAGATCCACTTGTTCCCAGACCCCTCCGCTACATTTGCATTCTGATGAAATTGGAGTGGATGTGCGTGAACTCGGAGGTTATCGGCGACGCTGCAGCGCTGGGCCGCGCCGAATCAGGCGGTGCCACATCCGTGCAGCTCGAGAGGATGAGGCGCGCACCTCTCTCGATTCACTTCCTTCGCAACAATTAAAATATGCAAAGTGATAATTTTCCTTAAGTAGCCTTAAATGTGCGATCTATTTAAATGTGAGGGAAATTGCCTAAAGCTTGCAGCGAGAGAGAGAGAGAGGGGGAAAAAAGAATAAATTATGCAAATGACAGAAAGGACTCTACCACTTGAAAGCGTAATTTTTCTGTAATAAGCATACTGTTTCATTTAATTTTTTTCTCTCTTATTAAAAGTGACAGTTCTTTTGCACTGTCTGATGGCTATATCTGACACAAGCCTGGGGAACGACTGCTAGACTAAATGCTAAACCATTTTGGTAGCTTTTAGATGATGGTTACATTCACAAAGTAATTATGCGCTGGAGAGTCCAGAAATAAGGTTTAATTACACAGTAATCGCCTCTGATGGACACTGGGAAGTGTGAGCACTGCCAGACTGCAATCCATCAATGACAAACCCCTGGCCACTTTTAATTCTTCCTCATTTGCATCATAACCTCCGAACCAAGTTGCACAAATGCTGTTAAATGTTAATAGGACCTGTCTCTCTACTCAAAATGAATGCTTAAGCCATTTTGCGTGCACTCTCTCTCTCTCTCTCTCTCTCTCTCTCTCTCTCGTACTCTTTCTCTCTCTCCATCTCCTCTCCTCAGACCCCCATAACTAGCTACTCTCCCGGAGCAGGCATTAGGCAGAGAACAGTGCATGGTCACTGTTGTGCTAATTGGGTGCAACACTTAAAGTTTTATCTCTCGGGCACTAATAATGTTGCAGTGCTGACAAACCAGCGCGTAAGCAATGGATGCTAGGCAGGGGGTAGGCTGGGAGCGGGGGGAACGGACATGCCTGAGTTTGGAAACGCCGCCCGGGTTTGGCAGTGTCTGATTGGGCCCTCCAGTCATATTTAATCTGCATCCTGGGGGACCCGGGACAAAATTACATCTTCATTAATTGAAAAGTGTGGCTGGTGCGCTCTGCGTCCACGAGACCCATTTATTAACGGTCCGTTCTAAAGCTACACGAGCCTGATTATAACCAGGGAGTCTCATTATCAGTCGGGCCCAACCATATATTAAAATAACACCCTTGATTATACCTGTGTCTCTGCTGTGTACAGAGACAGAGAGAGAGAGAGAGAGAGAGAGAGAGAGAGCCAAAGCCATAACCAGCTTCATAAAACCGCGAAGAAAAATGTTCAGAGTTTACCTCTTTCCTTACAACTCCAGCCTTCTAACCGCGAGCTTACATGCTTTCAAAAAAATCATTATAAATTTTATCCATCTTTTAATGCTCATTCCTATTCACTCTCCGCATAACTGGAATAAACACGTATAGATTTAATTCAATGGCTCTTTATTCAAGACACTTATTCCTTATTTACATTCTTATTTGAAAGGGATTAAAATACCGAGATGCTAAGTGCATTTTCAAAACATTTATGTATTTCATGTGCGCCTTTGTGGGAGCTGTGTAAAGCAGCCTGCCTCTGATTATTCTGTTTTTCTAAAGACAGAAAAATAACCTCATTCTGCAGGCAGATTTTATTCACTTTGTATCGAATTATAAAAAAAATTTCTTGGATTTTTTTGGGGGAAAAAACCTGTGATGTGTAATTGACCCCAAATTCAGAAAACATCATTTGCCATATTTTATATTTCGAATTGTGTTAATTATCAGGTCTCTTATTTAGCATATAAACAGACTGTAATAACCAGTAACAGCCATTATTTATACTCTGTTATATCCTAGGTGAAAACTGTAAATATCTCAGTCCTATCATTTGCACCTGAAAACTCAATATTCCTTGTTTCTTGGAAATGACTTGTGTAATATCAGTCCAGTATGTAAAACAAAAATGACTGAACTTGCAGCAATGTGAATACTGTAAACTAAACCCTGCAATTAAGCTCGGCTTTTTTCTTCCTTTGGACAGACTGTGTTTTGTTGCTTCTGCTCATTGTGAAGTATGAGCAGGCCCACAGTGACCCCTCCACCTTGCATAGCTCAGCACGGGTGAGCCTGCTTTCCGACAGACTTTGCCATCTACATCGCGGTTTTTCATCTCCACCCAGCATGGCTGAATTTGGTGGATCTCATCCTCTAATCACTGAGTGTAAAGACACTGAAGAAAGGTAAAAAAAAAAAAAAAAAAAATGAAATCATAATAAAAATGCAAACAATATAAAGACAGTGAAATTGTTACTTAGTAGAAGTAGGTTGGAGAAAATGTCTTTCGCTTAACTATTTAAATATTAAACTTATCCAAATACCGAGGGACGTTTTAAGTAAAACAACACAGTTAACGTTAAAGATACTTATTATGTAAAGTGATGCTTTTGTTGCAATTCTGGTTTGTTAGGACACATATCTTTCTATGCAAATTATGAAATACATTATGATAATATATGCAAAGTAGATGGCATCTTTAATGCATGACATTGTGATATTAATAACCTATTAAATGCCTTTTTTTCAGCAGGATGTTTATCATGCATATAAACCCAGTATTTAGAGATCAACCTAAAAGCAAAAAAAAAAAAAAAAAAAAAAAAGACTAATCACCGCATGTACCTACAATAACAGACAGGCCAGTTTCGTGGAAGGTTTCTGAGATCTTAGACAGGAGCTGCCAGATATCACAGTTTTTGGCAATACTTGCATTCTCTGAAAGTCAAGCAGAGGTGGCATAACACAGCTACATCCAAAACAAGCCGTCAGAAATAAAAAAAATAAAATCCTTGGCTTCACGCTGTTCATTTTTTCCCCCCAGAAGCCTGGATTTGTTTTTGTAACGAAATGACTGTTATATTTACTTAGAAATGTACGATCAGCCTATAAACACATTCAGTGTACTGTAGTTTTTTTTTAAGTCACAGGTAAGTTGCAGGCCTTTGTTAATAACATACAGGAATAAGTCTACAACAGCCCACTAACGTCTCTGGTTCATCATAAGTTGAAATTGACTTAATGAGTATCTATCAGTGTGTGAAACATTAGATAGCGACACAAGACCCTGCACCATCTCCTATAGATAAAGGGAAGACTTACACTGTCAAAATGACTTTGACTGATTTTACTTCTTATTAATTCCTATCATTCCCGAACATGGAAACTAGCTTGAATTTTAAAATAAAGTTTTTCCTTGCCAGTTTTTATATGATTTCCAGTTCGTCTTTTTTTTTCTTGTTTATTTTTTTTAACAGCTATTCATCATGCACTTGTAAACCCCCAAAACACAGGCCTGCATTTTACTACAGTCAAGCGTAGTTTTTGATCCGAGTTGTGCTCCGCAACGCTCAGATTTCTGCGTTTAATCCACCCCCCCCCCCCCCCCCCATCACTTAAAAAGCTGCAGACATTAAGGGAATAAAAGTGTTTGGGAAGGATTTTAAGGCTTTAATACCGAAGTTCTGACTGCTTTACATTGTCAGCTTTGCCATTGTGTCTGAAATCCTGTTGAGGAACCAAGCTGTCACACTAGTCTTGACTGTGACAGATAAACACTACAGTGACCATTGTTTCCTTCCTCTGCATTGTATGCACATGTAATTAATGGACATTTAGATGACAGAATCCTGGTTTCTTTTCTGCATTTAAGGCCTAGTGATTGGCACAAAAGTACCTCGAAATAGACTGACACTACTTTTTATTTGTAAGTAAATACATGTTTATTCATATATCCCTGATGTAGCAATTAAAACAGTACCGTCACAAATATTGTTGAACTGTATGAATTCTGGAACACAAAAACTCTACAGACAGTTGGCTTGTTAGCCAGTAATTTTGTGGGGGGAAGTTTTTAAGACTTTTTTTCTTCTTTTAGGAGCCATCAAAATTCACAATGAGCGCCACTCATTTCATAATTTCGACTGGCTCTGAGTGAGGTACCATTGGGGGGGGGGGGCTCAGGTAAGGCCATACCACCCCCTGTCTCTGCTCACCCAGTGTCCAGATTGGCCAATTAGTGCTGGTGCTCCTTGTCAACCATGGCCCTGGTCCAGTTACAGTTGAAGTCTCTCCAAAAGAATAAGTGCCATTGCTCCCCCCCCCCGCCATTACCACCACCCCCTGCTCCCTTTGACTGGTGAACAGTTGGGTTACTCGGTTCTCAATAATAAAACTGGGCTCCACAATAACTTGAATGTTTTTTTCATCACTGTCTGGAACACATTACTTATTTCTACAAATGGATGTTTATAACTAGCTCTACAGTATTTATTAAACCCCTCTCTGTTATTTTACATCCTACCATCCAGAATGTGTACATTACAGTCTAGATCAGAATCACAATCATTTTTATTTGCCCCATGGAGCCCCAGTACAAGGTATTTGTTATGGTGTAACCAATCAAATTCAAGTAAAATAAAGTAAATCATAACATAACGTAGAGTATTAACATCCAGCGCTAACCAGCCTGCAACATGAAGTACACATGAGTGAGCAAAGCAAAGCATTTAGATTTTGAGATTTAATTTCATTTCATACTTTTTAATACTTTGTCCATACTGTCCCTCAACTGTCTGTGAAATTGCTTTGAACACTAGCATGGTTTTAAATATGTGATAACCTTCATGAATCTTTAAAACTTCTTTTTTTCTCTCCCCGCACCACTATCTGTCGTTGTTTTGTCATCCTGAAACACCATTGCACACACTTCTAGTAAAGCTGTCAATAGTCACTAAATAAATTGATTGTCAAAAAAGGTAATAATCTGGTGAATAATCCCATAACGGGGAAAGATAGATACTTGTGAATCAAATACTTATCCTGTGTTTAATGTCTGTTTTTGGCTCTGGTAAAAAGTTTTCTATTCAAATGCATTAGCTTAAATAACATGATTGCTTCTGAACCTTATTTATTAATGACGATGACACCTAAATTCCTCAGCCTTTGTTTTGATCCCCCAGGTTAGGCTGAGCAAGATTCCAAGAGGAAAGGAGAGTCCCTGGGGTCTAAAATCCTCTCCCTGCCCCCAACCGCTCACGGACAGCGACTGACACCCTGCTAGTGGCTGCCGAGTGAGAGGACTCTCTCTGTCGGTGTCCGACAGACACCCCCACGTACACTGTCGAAATCCGTCAGTTTCGCTGGAGTCGACATGCATGCAGCGGCTACTAAATGAATCCTGATCTTGGCAGGTGGTCACAGCCAGTGACCCCCGTGGTTTCTTACAAATAAAACAACCCCCCCACCCCCAGCCCATCATTAAAAATGGTACCTTCCAGGTCATTGTGATTGTTTTGCTGCCGGTCTTTAGTCAGCACCAGGTTTGGTGGCAAGACATCGTGGTGTCACCTAGTTACCCTTCAGCGCCGTGTATAAGGGTGCTGAGGAGTCATTTTAATGATGCGACGATCATTAACAATACCTGTGCTGCTGGTCCACTTGCGGTAAATATTCTCATTAATTCCAGAAAACGGAAGTCTAAAAATCCATTATTCGGAATTAAAATCTTAATCATTTTCTTCCCCTCCTTCATCCGAGTAATGACATTAAATGCTTGTACTAATTTTTCAGCAATTGCCCGTTTTAAATGTAAAATTCCAAAGTTACATTTTAATTACAATGCTAAATTAAGACATAACACTGGGGTGGTACAAAGTCTGGCAGTTTGATTTCTCATTAATATCTTAATTACTATTTGGAATCCCTAATTGACTGTAATACTTAGAGCTTGTATTGGAGGTCATTTTAAATATAGTAACCACCAGTGAAAAGTAGGTGTATAATAGGGGTACTGTTTTATTTTTATTTGTTAATGCTGTATTGCTGTATTGCTGTATTGCTGAAGTCAGGAGCTCCAGGAGTGTCTCTACCCATCAAAGCTCACAAAGTCAGATGTACTGCTAGCGGTGACTTAATAGGGTGGCATTAGATAGGAGCACATCAACAACATCCTCACCCTACACGACATAAACCACCTGGGCCTCATTTGATCAGCTCTTCAGTGAACAAATTCTGCCATTTTTTCTTCCTGTTGTGCTCATTCTTTTATTTACACCACATTCCCTCCATAGCAACATTATCTATAGCTATATATATCTTGGGAATCTTTTGACTGGGGCATGTTATCCAGACACAAGTAAAATGCAAATTGATTTCATATCTAAAGTGACATTTTTAAGGGCATTACACATTACATCCTCTATCTCCCAGGCCCGAGATATGAAAATCGCCAGTAAATGTCAGACCGCAGGCGGGCTCAATTTCTCGGGACTTGTGTTTATTGTGGCCATCAGTGGGCGAAACTAACCGGGTTTGTGACAGATGAAGTTAAACTCTACAGATCTCGGGCTAACCCTGGATCCTTTTATCTGTTGAGGAGCGGCTCTCGTGAAGGATGTCGCAGCACGCACTCACCGGTGTTGACAGGATTAGCGGCCCGAAAACACAGTAGGTACGTGTCCGTCAGACAAAGGAAATCCGGGGGGAATCTGATTCCAAGAGCTACCTTATATTGCTATTGTCAAACACCTGGAAATATCCAAATTGGAAATTACAGCACCATTTATACTATGTATTCACTACGTATTTACCATTTGCTTGCTTATTTTAATTTATATATTTAAGAATTTCATTATTTATTTTGTATCTTCCATAGATATGTTCAAATTGATTAATTTAAAATTATGTTTAAATGTTAAGTGTTAATAATCCAGATATCCGGCTGGTTTGGCTCTTACAACTGTCCTCCCTTATTGATACCTGGAAAGACAGGTAACATAAAGGTCCCAGATATGGACACTCACCTGCTGCTTTGTGGCGAGATGTTTTGTTTTTTTGTTTTTTTGAAAAATGGGCCTGGGTTTACCTCTCCGGCCCCCACCACAGCATCGGCTAGCCATTTGTTTCAAAACCCGAGGGCTAACATTGATGTCACCGTGCTGTCATTTCAGAAAGGTGACCCACAGTGCGGCTGAAATACTGCTCAGAAGGAGAGACGTGAGTGTTAACCATTGAATTTTGTTCTGGGTCCCGTGTGAGTCACCCGTAATGATGTAAATTATATGAGAAAAAATGCCTCGCTCGCGATCATACGTCCTCGCCGTACTGGGTGATTTGTGGGTTATTTGTCACAGACTTTTTAAGAGAGGGGTTCACCCGGAGGTTGATGTTTAAAGCGGTGAATCACAGGGTAGAAAGAGGCTGACTTCTGTGAGATTTTTGCATATCACGCAGCACAGCTTTACGTCAGCATGCATTACCTGCGACAGCAGCGCATGTCTGGGGGCTCAAGATGTCAAGTTTCTGCGCTCGACGCGTGGAAAAAAAAGCCCAAATAACTTTGTGATTGCAGCAGAGGTGGAAAGTTCAGGTCCACAAAGTATTAATCCAGACCAAGGTTTTGTTTCAACCAACCAGATGAGTATAAAGATTCACAGTCACAAAGTAGTCAACTGATTGGTTGAAACAAAATCTTGGTCTGGATTTTTACTTTCCGGACATGACCTTTTCACCTCTTTGAAAGCATTATCCGAAAGCGCATCAATGCACTTCAAGCTTCGCGCTTAACAAAAACAAATATGAAAAAATATATTTGCATGTCTGTCCATCCAACCATTCATCCATTCATCTATCTGTCCATCCATTCATCCATCCATAACCTTCCAAAGCCACTTAACCAATGCAGGGTTGCTGCAGCCTATCCCAGGCAGCACAGGGCAAGAGGCAATGTTCACCCTAGAGGGGTTGTACATGCACCGTTATTATCAGAATTTCCGATATTCTATAAATATTTATACTTACCAAAACCTTGTTATGACTGAACACTGAGCCCAGATCACAATTCAAATTCAATGGACCTGATTTAGCAATTGTGGCCAAGAGCCCCTAGTGGTGGAACGCTGCCAATTTTGAAAAGGGGAGGAAAGCTTCAATCACCTCAGGATTATATTGCTCTGATAACCGGCCTCACCGACCTATCAGGAGCTGTGGAATTTCTGATTACCAGCCACAGCTGCCGCATCACCCCACCAATCAGTACTCAACTTTCTTGGACAGTGACCTCTGATTGTCTCTATCAAAAGAGAACAGAGCTGTTACTGGGGGTGGGGTGATTCGAGGGACACATGCCCATTCCATCGCCAGCTCCCTGGAAGGTGGGCAGTCCTTGCAGAATGGAGCGAAAGATATTTTGCTGGCTACGACTAAAACTGTGGAGAAAATCGCTTAAATAAGGCTAACTCACAAATAAAACACAGCATGCTTCACGAAAATCTGCACCAAATTATTATTAACATTTTGTATAAAATGAAGAAACGATTTATTTTTTCATCATAATTCATTTACATTTTTGTTATGTTATATAATTAAACAACCGAACGTCTTACGAAAATCCCTGCGAACCTGAATCTGTGAAAATATGCCTTTTTGGAGAACCAATCACGCAAAAATATCCAATCGGCAGAATAACTCATTGGATTAAGTCATACATAATGTAATCAATGGCTGAGATGTAGCATCCGTGGTTTCACCAGGCTTCTTAGCAGCGAGCCTGACAGCGGTCTGCCGAGAGGTGCCAAAGGCCCAGGGCATTTCCATGCAGGTAATTAAACGGGAGCGGAAATATTAATTCCGCCGATGCTGCCATGCTGGCTTTGGAAACAATGAGACCCGGGGAGACTGGGAATGCGGCGGCTCTGGGCTCAGAGAATTTGATAGCAGAGGGAGGAAAAGAGAACAGAGCGAGAGAGAGAGAGAGAGAGAAAGGGAAGCAAGCAGATGGCTAAAGATGAAGGTCAAATCAGATAGAGAAGTTTGTCAAAATGTGATGACATAAGCAATCTGTAAACTGTTATTGAACCTAGCTGGGGTGCTGAGAAACATTTTGAAATTACAAAAACACTAGAGTTGCCAGGACACTGCTAGGAAGGATTGCCCCAAGTGTTCTCTCTTTTTTCATTTGTTCTCTGTGCCGCTCTTCCCCATTTCCTGCTCCCCATCGCACACGGAGGGGAATGCCAGATGTGCGAGTGACGGATATCTGGCATTAATGATATTAAACGTGTCTTTCTGTACGCTCAATAATAACTCTATCATGATGGATACGGCTGGCCTGGCACCCCATCCGCCAAGCGCGGAATCGTCCGTCATCGGCTCTATTGAGTCGTCAGTTTCCGCTGGTGACGAGGACCATTTGCGGCAACTAATCATCCGTCCAGTTGCGGGATATCTTTGGAGGCTGATGGGACGGCATGTTTGAATACCAGTGGAACAACAATGACAATATTGCCCTCCCGGCAAGATTGAGGGGCCCCATTATACTCTCTGTCCGCTGTAATATCCCAGCTTTCTTTCTACATAAGACATGGCTGTAAATAAATCACCACCACCCCACCCCCCCATACGGCAGCGTTTATTGATTACGGTCACTTCCATGCCCGTGTCTAGTGAATTCTCTACAGGATAAAACACCGCTTTATATTTTGTCCTGTCAAAATATTAAAGTGCCCTGCCTGCCGGACTCTGATTCACACCAGCGAGAGTTACTCTTCTGAACAACGGCAGACAGAATTCCCTCCCATCTCCAGCGTATCTCAGCAAATTCCAAGTGAAACAGATATGTCTGGATTTGACTGTTTTTGTTTTTGCTATGGTGCTCATTGCATTACAATTAAACAAAACGTTCTGGTGTTAGAAGCAAGTAATCAAGACTTTTTTAATGAGTTCTGATAAGCGTATTATCCGGAAAGTTTTTGAGTGGAGCAACCAAATGAAGTCATTTATTCTGAGCAGACTGCTCACAGTGCAACAGAATAAACGTTTTTTACCTTAAGAATAAGGGACAATTGTTTGCTTGGCGTATATAAATTAATCAGATCTCATGCTGTGTCTCCAGGCTGATGAAGTCCACGTGTAAATCTGTACATATGACAGGTATAGCGCACCCACTTTACAGCGAAACTGAGGTCATCGTTTTGCTGGTCCCACTAACGGAACGCAGGTTTTGACGACATGTCGGCGCAATACTTCTTTCCCCAAGAGAAGCAGAGGACAGGACCTGAAATTAACCCCTCTTTTATTCAACCAAAGAGAAGAAGAAGCAGGCCCGAACCATGAAGTCGCCTGCTGCCTTCATCGTCAGAGTTCAGAGTCGCAGCCTCGGGATTCCCCAACTCTCGTTAAACCTCAGAGGATCTCCCCGCTCTCTCCGGCAGCGAGGAGCAAAGAGGGGGTGGGCAGCTCGTCAGACTCTGAACTTGCGCTGCATATACTGGGGGCCAGAGAGGACCGGCCGCATATTCAACCTTTAGCTGAATCTGAAAAGCATCTATTGAAATATTAGTGTGTGTGATTTTCATTTTAATCATGCTTGCACATCAAACTTGACATCATTAGGAAAGTTTACATGGTCAAGACCTCTGGGCTACAGTCATTGTTAGGGTCCCACCTACAGCATAAAATGCTGCTATAACAACCAGAGAAAAAAAATTGGGTACCTGTAGAACTTAGGGCCTTGGGCTACAGGCCGGCTTAGGCCGTGCCAAACCTGGCCTTGTTTATATGAATGCTAAAGGTAATTAGCGGCTAGCTGATTTAGCATCTCAAAATTGCCTGTAGTGTGTCATTATGTGAATATGCGTGTGTGAGTTTGTGCCCTGTGATGGATCCATTATTTCCTTGTACCCTCTGCTTCCTGGGATAGGTGCTATGCCCTCTACTTCATAAGTAAGATGGAGGATGGATGGATGAATAGTAAATTACGCAATAAATTATACAAATTATATATAAATTATATATCCACATTGGAACTTTTTACCATAAAAACTTGCATATGTTTAATGAATAGATGAGAAGGCATTTTGAAGTGGTATATTTGGGATTGGTACCTATAAACCTGTATTACAATATGCTATATTTCTTGGGGCCTGGGCCAGGCTCCAGGACCCCCCCCCCCTATCCTGTGCAGGATAAGAGGTTGGAGGATGACTGGATGGAAACATTTCTTTGGGTGTTACACCACTGTCATCACAGGGCATCAGGAGAAAAAAATCTGTAAATCCTTTAATCCGTAAATGTGGATGTCGGTCTTCTCATTTGCGATGACAATGTGATGTTAGGAACTGGGCTGTTTTGAAACTAAAACGGGGGGGGGGGGGGGGGATTCAGGCTGGTGGGTAGAATCTATTGATTGAAGATTCTTGCAGCGCATAGCTGATAAATATTCATCACTGAATATGATTTGGAAACTGTAATCGAAATGTGGAAGATGTTGCTTCCATGCTCCAGTATTGATGTATGGATATTCTTTTTTATTTCGTTGACTGCCAGCCCAAACTTGCACCCATGTACATCTTTTTTTCTCGGTTGAAAGCATACGTGTCGGAGGTTTCAATACGCAAGCAACAGCTAAACTGCGCAAAAATCCTTGTTAGAGGACATCTCACGACTAGCAATCAGGACTAATAAGATGCGTCTGCTCTTGAAAGAGTTAGAGAAAGCCCTCGATCCGCTCGTAGCGCATTCAAAGGCACCCCCACCCCACCACAAGCTCATTATCATTCTCGGGTTATTCGGAGCCAAGTGAATCTGGAACCCAGATGAATTAGTGAGAATTAAGAATCCTCCGTAGAATGAGCCCTCCCTAAATCGGCGCTAAGATGAAAGGTATGCAGCGACGTCCTGCATCCCTCACCTTTCTGAGCCTACGCCCCCCCCCCCCCCCCCCCTCGGGGGCGGACCCCATAGGGAAGACGTGAGCGCTTACTGTGGCCTGCTGTCTCCTGACCGTAGGTTCGCCCCTGTGGGAAAAATTCCGTGGGACCCGATTCTCACCATCTACCGCCCCCCCAACCGCCTACAACTCACTGGCAATTAATTACCACGTGGGGACACTGCTGGTGGCCGTGGCCACAGATGATCCTTCTCTAAGCAGGGCCCCCTCTCATCTCTACCACTCTCCGGCCATCAAAGGGTCCTCAGTCACTGCTCCCCTTTCAGTGCTCGAGGATGGCAGTGGCGCCGTGACCTTTATCTGTAGCATTCGGATGTCCATTGACGTCTAGCTGTGGCCCCCCCCCATCCCCACCAGCCTGTTCTTGCCTTACAGGCTCTCAATAGATAAAATTTAGGAAGGCATGTCTATAACTGAAGGACAAATTTCCAAAACTCACATAGCCCTTTTTTTTTTTCGAGATGAAACCGCCAGTGACCTAAAGTCAGGCTTCCTCATCATATGTTACAGTATCGGGAACCAAAACTTGCTCAGTCCTCATGTAATCCAACAAAGAACTTTTAAATTTCCAAAATTCCACAGAAAAATTCTCAAAAACGTATCCCGTGGACCGCGTCAGTTTTGGAAAGTTGGTCCTTAATTACAATCCTGAATTGTTCAAGAAAGTTCATACACCCATGTGTAATTGTCAGTGGGACAGTCTCATTCGTTTTCAGGACGAGGAGAACACAGAGCAATGTTGGAGGACCAAACATCTGGCGTTACTCTGTGTCCTGTATTCACCCAGTCCCCCCTTTGACCTCATAAGGACGTCAGTGTATCGATGGGTGGTGTCAGTATCAGAGGTGTGGTGTGCTTGCTCTGTGCATTATTGACAAAAACACTGACTTTCATGGTGGAAGGTGGAATTAAATCGCTATGCGACCGTAACCCTCTTAGCATATCTATATCATAATGTTCTAACAACTTTTCTCTTCATTTTATAACGTTTCTTATTTGACAATTATATTTTACCAAATCAACCGCCTGTCCGGTGCAGATTCATGTATTAATATTTATTTATATATATAAACATATATAAACATATATATATACATATATATATTATCTATTAATGCGCTATAAAATTAACTGAAAAATTATTTGAAAAATGGTCATTACATATCAGGGTAATGTATGTATTTACCAGTGAAATTTTGACCTTTACCTGAGAAGAGAGTATTTAAGGAAATTACATAACATTTTATTTATATATATATATATGTATATATATATGTATATGTATATATATGTATATATATATGTATATGTATATATGTATATATATATATATATATATATATATATATATATATATATATATATATATATACACACACACGCAAAAGCACAGATATACACACAAACACATGTGTGCACGCATTTATATGTTCATATTATATGTTTATATTATATTGTGGGGACCAAATGTCCCCCACAATGTGATTAAAAATCTGTTTTTTTATTTTCCATATTTCCAAAAGTATTTGGACACCTGCCTTTACACACACATGAACTTTAATGACATCCCATTCTTAATACATAGCCTTTAATATGGAGTTGGCCCACCCATTGCAGAAACAGCAGCTTCAACTCTTCTGGGAAAGCTGTCCACAAGGTTTAGCAGTGTGTTTATGGGAATTTTTGACCATTCTTCCAGGAGAGCATTTGTGAGGTCAGGCGCTGATGTTGGACGAGAAGGCCTGGTTCGCAATCTCTGCTTTAATTCATCCCAAAGGTGTTCTATTGAGTTGAGGTCAGGGTTCTGTGCAGGCCAGTCAAGTTCCTCCACACCAGACTCGCTCCTCCATGTCCTTATGGACCTTGCTTTGTGCACTGGTGCACAGTCATGTTGGAACAGGAAGTGTCCACCCCCAAACTGTTCCCACAAAGTTGGGAGCATGAAATTGTCCAAAATGGCTTTGAATGCTGCCGCATTAAGAGTTCCTTTCACTGGAACTAAGGGGCCAAGCCCAACCACTGAAAAACAACTGCACACCATAAACCCCCCCCCTCCACCAAACATTACACTTGGCACAATGCAGTCAGGCAAGTACCGTCCTCCTGGCAACCGCCAAACCCAGACTCATCCATTGGATTGCCAGACAGAGAAGCATGATTCTGCTTTAGAGTCCAGTGGCAATGTGCTTTACACCACTGCATCCGACGCTTTGCATTGCAATTGATGATGTAAGACTTGGATGCAACTGCTCAGCCATGGAAACCCATTCCATGAAGTTCTATACACACTGCTCTTGAGCTAATCTGAACGCCACACAAAGTTTGAAGGCCTGTAGCCTGTTGACTCTGCAGACAGTTGGCGACTTCTGCGCACTGTGCGCCTCAGCATGCATTGTCCCCGCTCTGTGATTTTACATGGCCTACTACTTCCTGGCTGGCTTGCTGCTGTTCTCAGTTGCTTCCACTTTGTTATAACACCACTAACAGTTGACCGTGAAATATTTAGCAGCAAGGAAATTTCATGAATGGTTGTACAAGTGGCATCCTATCACGGTACCACACTTGAACTCACTAAGCTCCTGAAAGCGACCCATTATTTCTCAAATGATTGCAAGAGCAGTTTGCATGCCTAGGTGCTTGATTTTATACACATGTGGCTATGGAAGTGAATGGAACACCTGAATTCAATGATTTGGAGGGATGTCCCAATACTTTTGACAATATAGTGTAACTAAATTAAAAGGAAACAGTCATTGATAAAGTTACAAATATTCATTTTTTAAATCACAATAATAATTGTGTTCTTCAAACTTTGCTTACGCCAAAGAGTCCTCCGTTTGCAGCAATTAGATCCTTGCAGACTTCTAGATGTCAATTTGTTGAGGTAATCAGACACGATTTCACTCCATGCTTCCTGAAGCATCTCCCACAAGTTGGGCTGGATTGCTGGGCACTCCTTACGTACCATTCGGTCAAGCTGCTCCCATAGCAGCTCAATAGAGCTGACTGCTTCTTCCCTAAATAGTTCCTCCATAGTTTGGAGCTGTGTTTGGGTCATTGTCCTGTTCTATGCAGGGCTGTTGCTTCATATGCCTGCTCCCCGGGACAGCTTTACCATTTTGGATCCCCCCTCCATCCCAGAGAGAGAGAGAGACAGAGAGAGACCGACAAAGAGTACCAGTACCAAAAGTACTAAACCAGCTGGGGTACTTTTTTTGGTACTTCAGTACTTTGGGGTGGGAATTGAAATGCTGTTTTTTATTGATTGATTATGCAAATATCCTGCCTCTGAAACACAATACAAACGCTGCATACAGGGTACTGTCCTGGTGATGTGATTTTGTTGTAATAGATAGTGGGGTATTTATTTAGTCGGGTAAGCAAAAAGGAGTTCATAAATTTATCACAAACCCGCTAGGAGTGATTTAAACAGCAAGGATGAAAATTGATTATTATTGTCTCAGTATTAATGTCGCACGTCCTCCAGCCCTATAATATATTACGGACATTTTTCGAATTCAGTACAAAATACTGCTCCTCGTGCTGTGATGTCATTCGGCACCAGTGCCAGTTTTTATGCCGGTGGAAAACCAAATACCATGGAGTACCAAAGTACGGTAACCGTGATTTTTCATTTTCCTTCTCCGTTATGTTTTTTTTTTTTAGTTCTCTCTTTTGGGCGCTGGAATAGCACGCCGTGATTATCTATCAGTCTGTCAGTATAGAAAATGAACTTTGGTAACTTTGTTTTTATGAACCAAACCATTTCTTTCTAGAATGATGAATGCTACCTGTATGCTACTTACAGTTCTCTTTTACATGATTGCACACGATTAACAAGGGACGCATGAAAATATAACAGAAGTAAAACAGTAGATTTAAAAATATTAAATTCAAACTATATCTTTGTATACTTTTTTGCAGAACTTAAGACCTAATCCCCCCACAGAGTTTGGCATGGCATTGCAAAATGGAGCAATAGCCTTCCTTCTTCAAGATCCCTCTTACCCTGTACAAATCTCCCACTTTACCATCACCAAAGCAGCCACAGACCATAGCATTGACTCTACCATGTTCAACTGATGTTGTCAAGCACTCCTCCAGCGTCTCTTCGTTTGATCTGCATCTTCCAAACATTCTTCTTTACGGTCCCTCAAACACCTCAAACTTTGATCCATCTATCCATGGCCCTTTTCTCCAGTCTTCCTCACTCCAGTGTCTCTGTTCATTTGCCCATCTCAGTCCTTTCTTTTTATTGGCCATTCTGAGATACTTTGCAGTTCTGCCTAGAAGGTCAGCATCCTGGAGTTGCCTCCTCACTGTTGACGCAGAGACTGGTCTTTCGCGGGGACTGTTTAATGAAGCTGCCAGTTGAAGACCAATGAGGCGTCTGTTTCACAAACTACACACTCTAATATATTTATCCTTTCGATCAGTTGTGCACTGGGGCCTCCCTCTCCCCTTTCCGTTGTAGTTAGGGTCAGTTTGCGCAGCTCTGTGAAGGGATTAGTACACAATATTATACAAGATCTTCAGCTTCCTGGCAATTTCTCACATGGAACAGCCTTTGTTTCTCAGAACAAGAATAGACCGACGGGTCCCAGCAGAAATTTCTTTGTTTCTGGCCATTTTGAGCTTGTAATCGAACAAGCAATTGCCGAGGGTCCAGATACTGAACTAGTCGAACGAAGACCAGTTTTATTTTTTCTTTAATCAGCATGACTATGTTCATCTGTATTGCAAACATGCAAACGGGTTTTCCAGTGATCAATTAACCTTTTAAAATGATAAACTTGCATTAGCAAACACAACATTCCACTGGAACACAGGACTAATTGTTTGCGATAATGGGCCTCTGTACACCTATTCCATTCAAAACGGCCATTTCCAGCTATGATAGTCATTTACAACATTAACAATGTCTACACAGTGTTTCTGATGCTGTTATAATGGACAAAAAAGCTTGTTTTTCAAAAGCAAGGACATTTCTAAGTGAACCTAAACTTTTGAACAGTAGTGTATCTTATATATATTATATGTAATATATATATGCGTGTGTTTGTGTGTGTATTTGTATATATGGTTATATGTTTGCCATATGTGTGTCATGCATATAAAGCCACTGTTTAGGTGTATCTGCATGTGTCCGGGGTAGATAGATGTACACATCTGTGTCTGCCTCCATCTGTCAAAACACAGCGCAGCCGTTTCTCCCTCCGCTCAGTATTGTTTTTCAGCAGACTGCCCTGTCGTGCGACAGACTGTGGAGCCCGCCCCACCCCCCCAGCTAGTTCAACATCACGCCATGCCCTTGTGCCGGACATCAAATGGCCAACGGAAGCCCCCCGAGGAACTCTCCAATTTCTGCCCCCTCGTTTTTGGCTGCCGGGTCGCATTCGCTCCCCTTTTTACCCCCCACCCCCACTGCCACCCCGGCCTGTGTCAGCCATGGACAGAGGGGACATCTGCCTGTCTGGGGGAGGGGGGGGGGGACTGAGAGATGGGGCTGGACTGGCCTCTGTCTACCGCCAGAGCATCCCTGTCATCCTTCTGGTCATCTTCATCCTCTCTGCCCTCTGCAGGATGGTGTCATCACAGCAGCACGTCCTTCCCGCTGCTGAGCTGCACCCCACACGCGAATAACCTTTCTGAACCGTCTTTAACGCTTTCTGTAATGATTACCTCATAATTTAATTATATGTGTGTTTCGCCAATCTATTTATCGATGACAGGCGCTGCGATTGATTGAGACAAATTTGCATAAAAATCTATTTCACGGGGGGGGGGGGGGTTTAGGATTAAGATTGATCTTTCGGGATAAAGATGTCTTCAGCCTTTTCGCCCGTTTAAGGTGGAAATTAATTCGTCTGCTTCCTGTCCCCCTTTCGTTTCACTGCAACCATCTTCCTCAGGCCAGAGGATGGAAAATGCAGTTTCAGTTGTTTCCTTTTTTTTGCCATGGTAACAAACCCAGTGTTGTTTTTAATGGCATCTACCGCCATTTTAATAACGGTTATTAGCCAGACAGGGACCCGCCGGCCATTTTTCCCCGAACGCATAAAACCGGACGAAAATTTCATTACACGCAATTACTTCCACTTAGGTCCTCCCTCATTATCTCACACCGAGGCCGCACTGCAACGTGAGCATACATTGAATATATCTGCAAATGGCTGTGAATCCCCACCACCACCGCCTCAACTAACAGTAGCAACAGCACTGGCAGCACCGCAGAGTCTGAGGAAAAGAAAATAAATTAGAAAGAAAAAAAAAAAAACCATAAAGTCAGTGGGCATGTAGCGTAGACCGTTGGCTCCCTGCCACAAGCGTGAGAGAAGAGCTTGGGCTCGATCCTATGAGCGAGTGCCTTCTGGACCAGGCTGGAGGTGAAGGAGAAAGTATCACACTCTCCTTGTCAGCTGCAAGGGTAATTACTGCTGGCTGAAATTACTCAACATTTGTTTATAAGCTCCCTAGAGCACGCTGTAAATAGATTGTCTGTTACAGTCCGATCACATTAAAAACCCCACTCCTCTCAAACCCCGTTCTCCTGATTGCTGCAAGCCAGCCCCGCTGCTCAGATATTGAACAGGCCACACAGAAGAGCCATGTTAAATGTGATTGTTTTTCATTAGCTACATCCTGTCCAATACTTCATTTGTACTTCGTAATTACGGGATTGTGCCACACTGCATCACCTTCATTAACCAACTGTATGCGGCTGTGTTTTTTTCCTTTATTTATTTTTTTTTTTCCGGAATCCCCCCCTAGTGATTTAATTCTTTATTGATCTTCACGTATGTATCTCTCAAGGAGTAGCACACGTGTGAACCCCTCCCCCCCCCACCCATACCTGGCTATACATTTGTGTATGGTGTTATAGAATGACTTAAGAAGTCAAGGCCCAAGGCTGTAGTCATCCTATGAGATGGTTCCTGTCAAAGATGACATTCTGAAACACTTGACCCACAAAAATGAATTCTTGGCCAGGACTTGGTGACAGTACGGAGCAAATTCATTCCTCTGAAATGTGGCGAGCGAGAGAGAAAGAGAGAGCGAGAGAGAGAGAGAGCACAAGTGCGGAAGACACGGAGTATTCCTGTCAATGGAAGAGATGAGCTAGTAGGGCTGGGGGTGGGGGGGGGGGTTGGGAAGGGGAGTAAATGAAAGGCTGGAAATGTGAAATATATAGGTAGACAGTAAACAACTCCATCTGAGGAGAAGGGAGTGTAACTACACGGGACTGTAATGGTAGGGGGCAGGGCAGGGGGGCCACACAAACAATTAGCGTATAAAAAGGTACAGAATTAGAATCTTTTGAAAGTAGATGACTGCTACAGCAAAGTCTTGCTCCCCCAGCAAACTGGAAGCGCATAATAAAATTGTATCTTTCTCTAGATTCCTTCCTTCTTCTTAATAGCAGGAACCAGAGGTGAGCATGTATAAGCAGGGGCTTTAAGCCAGCGGGCATCCATCTTGTCTCTCCGATGCAGCATTACGCCACACTAATGGACACTTTTAGCTTCATTATGACATTAATTCTGTGAGTTTCCTTAAAGGTTTCATTTGTTAATGTGACAAAGGCCCTCAGACGTGCACACACACAAACACACACCAACACCCACAGACCCTAAGCTCCCCCATTATTTTTACAACCCCCAAGCCTCAAATCTTGTGGGGAAGTGAAATTTGATAACATTGGGATCTCCTTAGAGATACAGAGCAACTTAACAGCTTTAAGCACTGGCAGCCTCACGCATCTGACCGGCCGAGCAGATGGTGCGGTACAGCCAGGGTCTGCGATACGAGCGGAGACGCAAACATTAGATGTCACTTTGCATTTTTAAGTACGCATCACATTCCCCCCACCTGTATAATGTCACAACCAGATACTGTCAGCTTACGGCCGTGGAGTGTGGTCCTGATAATGGATTTTCCAAATGGCATTTAAAAAAAAGAAGCTTTTCTATGACCCATCGCTAAATCAGAACAAATATGTCAACTTGTCTTGGTAATAATCTAAATTCTCTACTGTAGTTGAGTCTTGAATGAAAGGAGGGACATTTTTTTTTACATGGTTCACTTTCATAAGGAATTCATTTGAAGAGAATCTCAATTTCATTTCATATAGACTGTGTAAATATTATATATAAATAGTTGATACATAGAGTTGAAAGCTCCTTTAAATTGTATGAAAACCAAGATTGCCTTTTTACATTTTTGCCATTTTTTATTTTAGTTGTTCATCTGCTAGTGAGGAAACCGCTTGTCTTCCAAGGGACTGACATCAGCAGCACATTAGCAGCAGCTAGAGTTGGTGCCACTGCTAACTGACATTTGCTGGACTCGTGACCAGGCTGCTTAGCAAACAAACCAGGCACTCGTTTAATCTCAAATCAAGTCCCCAATAACCTCTGTTAAAACACAAGTTGTGTTTATCATTTCATCATTCATTATAATCTGGGGCATAGTGGGTCGGGGGGGGGAGTATTTTCTAGGGGTGGGTGGCAAACTTATACGTGATATAAAAAGCTATTGATGACTTAAGTCAATTAATACACATTTATTTGAGGGGGAGGGGTACAAATATTTAGGGGGGGAAAAATAAGCCTAACGACATCCCTGATTATAAAAATTATTAAAATGTACATCGTACCTGTTCATCCTCCACCCCTGTAATTTGATTGAACTCAAAAATAATAACGTCATATATAATCTTAAACGACCCCCTAGGTTAGGCATGACAAATATATATACAGTGGTACCTCAGTTCTCAAACTCATTAGAACTCGAATTTCTTAAGAGTCGAACCAACTAGTTCGAAAAAAAAAATGAGCTAGAACTCGATATGAATCTCAGAAGTCGAGCCGTGGACGCCGACCTAAGGTCTAGCTGCAGACGTTTGTAGTGTGGAGCTCCACCCGAAATACGTCACCTCCACAGGAAACACATGATCTTTAAGGACATAAAGTGGAGCTCCGGTTAGGATTAGGGTTAAGGTTAGGGATAGGGTTAGGATTAGGGTAAGGTTTAGCGTTAAGGTAAGGGTTAATTCGCTGTAACATAGAGTTGAGATCACGTGTTTCCTGTTGAGTGACGTATTTCCGGTGGATCTCCACTCTACAATCATCTGCAGCTGGCCCCTTCGAGAAACAAAGGGTAACGCTTCAGTCTCAGCCTTGCATTCGCTGTGGTAGCATCGTTTGTTGGTGATAGTGCTTTTTCTTATTGAATACACTATATCAGGTAATACACTGTACTTTATATCATTTTGGTAGCCATTGCTCACCAAAACGTTATGCAATAGTTGTACAAATGTTACAACCTAAAAGTTTGCGATTTACGAACAAATTAACGAATACAGCGTAATAATAAAAACAAACAATGGACCGCATGGCATAGTCTAGTGTTGGGGCATGGCTTGGGGTTGTCACGATCTGCTGAGCCGGGACCGGGGAAGCAGGGACGGGACTCAAGTGATCGGGAAACATCGGGTTTAGTTGAGAACAGGCAGAACAACACTATGACGTTACAATGACCAGACTGGGGTAACAAACTGAAGGACTAATGACAACAACCAGAAACAGCTGATCACGCGGGGATTCCACACGAGGTTAACGAGGTGGCATGGCACACGGAGGGAGCGGACAGTCGGGGCAGGACAAGGGTGGTGTTTGGCGTACATTCTTTATCGTTTTGGAACCCATTAAAAAAAGACATGCTCTTCTCGTTTTATCCTGTTCATTTTGTGTTTAAATGCTAACAAAAACATATTTAGGTGTCATTTTTGGGGGCACCGGGAACCTATTAATTGTTTCCCCATTATTTCTTATGGGGAAAATTCGATCATAACTCAAACTTTTTAGGATTCGAACCCGAGTTCTGAACGGATTAAGTTAGAGTTCTGAAGTACCACTGTATATGTCTCCTTGGACAGAGATGCATTCTGATCTAAAATAAAGTTTCGTTACGTTTGAGTGAAAAAAAAAAAAAAACGGAATCACACTGTGAGCTGGCGTGACGTTCACGGACCGGGTGCGCGAGAGTTTACCGGCTTTCAGCAGTGAAGCAGATCGCTGCCTGCCTTTGTGACACCGGCTCTTCAGGCCTCACTTAAAACAGAACAACGCTTTGTTTCATTCTCTCGCTTTAACACGGCACTTCAGAAAATCATATCTGAGAGAATGAATCAGAAAACAAAAAAAAAAAAATTTAAATGAATCCGAGAAACAAAGGCTATGCTTACAGTCCTTGAACTTGAAATAGCTGGGTAGATAAAAAGAAAGAATCCAAGGAAGGGGACCAAAGAAAAGGAGAATAAAAGTAGAATATTTAAAATACTAAAAAATAAAAATCACTCTGTTTTTCAAAGTGTAAATTTCAGGCAAAGGAAGAGGGGGGGGGGGGTACAAATAAATAAATTATTATATATATATATATATATATATATATATATATATATATATATATATATATATATATATATATATATATATATATTACCCTCCATTCCTGAAGAGCTAGAGATTGTATTCATCCTGTGAAGTTCCTCAGAGTACAACCAACGTGCCAAATTTTGACACCCCTGAAGTGAAATAATTACTTTTAATGACTAAAGCAGAAGAGGGGGAGGTGGGGAGGGAGGGATGGATGGAAGAGGAAAAGATGAAAGATACAAAGAAGTGCAGTAAAGCGCAAAGAGGGGAAGACTGTGGAGACTGTCCACATAAATAGTCATAATATGAGAAGTTTCTGGCTTGTATTGAAGTAGAAAAATACTCTGCGAGAGGCCAGGAGGCCAGACTAAATAATCCTTGACTTAACGTCCAATTCTGAATCCCATATTAGCGGCAGAGATTTTAATGTAAATATGTCATTACACTGTCATTACAGTGATCAGGCAGCCTGGCTTACAGGTCAGCTCAGCCACTGTTAATTTTGCAGGCAAAAGATTTTTTTTTTTCTCCCTCTCTTGAAATGTTAATAACTTTCTATTAGTTAATGTGGCGTGACTAAAATTCAGATTAGATATAATTCATTTTAATATCTGTGACTGGCCAGCCTGATCATTTAGCAATGGTTTCCAGCTGAATACAAGATGCTAAATTGGACTCATTTGCATGGGATGATTGAAGCACGCCTTGTCTCACAATTTACCCATCATCAAATCAATTTGATGATCCTTTTTTGCTCCTCGAGGTGTGAGCACAAGGAATTGAATAATGCCAGCCGTCACGTTTAATAGACGTCGGAATGGCTGTTGGATCAGGAAGTCTGATGTGAAACTTCCTGTGCAGTCTTGACCACCCCTGCTGGACCATTAAAAGAATTAAGATGAACAGTTTGTGTTATATAATCCATAACCTAAAATTATTATGAATACATACTCTGATTGGCTTATTCCTCGTTATTTTTAAAAGTACCCTAAAGGTTATATACACATATATCATTTCTATTTTTCTATAAATACTAAATGCATTAATGCTGAAATATACCGCATGCAGTATGCTTTATTAAAATGTCGTATGTAATAGAGTATAGGTTCCTATATTTAATACTCAGATGAAAAGTCCCTGTTATTGAAAAAAACCTTAGAGCAAATATTTTTTCATAATAAATGTCATCAATAAAATCAAAATCCTTGGTGACAGTAACATAGCTAGCATTTGATGTCATTAACGAATAAAACAAGTACATGTGTAACACATTATCCTTGGTTAATAGACCACTATGACCACTATGAAGAGCACACAAAAGTGATATTTGGTCTCTTTTAATATAAAAGATAAAAGAATGGATTTTATGCGCAACGTATATCCCACTCATGAATGTATGTGGCCACCATGCCACTATTGTAACATTTTATACAAAAGCATCAGATCAAGAGTGTGGTGGAATTTTAGTCACATGGCCAATAAAAACAAAGCATTTCAAAAGCATTTAGACGCACGTGTCATAATGGGCACATGTGCCCCTCGTTCTGGCTCTCTCATTCAGTAGCTGGAAATCATTCTGCTAGGCACTGTCGTTTAGGATGGGCATTTTATAAGCCCACCCCGAACCAGCAGCGCGCTAGCACAATGGGAGAAGGCCGACTGATTGGAAACATCTGGTCGAGCAGAGGGGGCACTCCTGCCTCAGACGGAGCAAGCTGAGATGTGAGAGTGCCCTCGGAGTGACAGCTTTGACCTCTGGCGGCGCGTGCGTGTGCCCGCGTGGCGTGCAGGACGGCGAGACGAACCACTCTCTCCGGGTGCTCTAGCTCGAGGAAATCGCCTATTGCCATGACGCCGAGAATGTTTCACACAAGGCTGAAATCCAGCTTCTGCAGTTTCTGCAGCATCCCGATGAGGCTGACATTTTATAACAAGTGACTCTCGTGCCATCTATGGTCCAGTGAAATCACACGCCTCCTTGCGCTCGCTGCAGATTTCATTTTGCTCTTACTGGTCTTTTCTAAGGATCCATCAATGAAAATTCCGGAGAGTTATGAAGAACTCCCTCAAAATCACTCATAATGTTCCTACCATCACAAGTCCTGTGCAGTTGCTTTTGTTAGTTTTAGTTAAGACCACACAGTTGGTCTAAATGTATGGGAATTATATTAAATTCTTAATTTAGATCTATAAGTAATAATATGTTGAAGATATCATGTTTAACACATCTTGGTCATAGATCATAAGATCTCATCATATCATGTTTATTCACTTAACTAAATACACACATCACAGCAAATGAAATGCTAAATATCTGGTTATCCATGAAAAGAATCCATGTCCTTCCAAAGAGCTGTGATAATATAAAATAAAATGGCTTAAAATTGCCATGCATAGCCTCTGAGAACTTCATATAACTTAAATTTATGATGCATTTGGTACAGACCTCAAGCCTAAAAGTAGCCTCACTCAAAATGGCTTTACAGGTGACGATAGTACTGCAAAGATCCCAGAATTTACGGCCAAACCGTTCACCAAACAGCCTATTAGATTCTTTAACGAAACGTCATATTTGCGAACGAGTTGCATGAAATCTATATTAACGTCTGTATCCCTTCTATAAATCATACTTGCAGCTAGAGGCGTATTCAGAATCTCAGATGCCATCAGTGCACTTAACAACTACATCTATTCAGAACATGTTTGGTCATTTTTTTTATCATTCCCTTTTCCGGTAGCAACTCAAGGAGTCTGACGCTTTAATCACATTTGCCCTCATTGTGTTGTAGGACGTCATCCGGGCTCTAATTGTCCGAAACAGAACTGACGCCTCTGATTATCTCCAGCCTCACACTGAGTCAGTACGTTTACACACACACTAAGACAATTTAATTATTGCCTTAGTAAAAAACCGAACTTTTGAAGTACATGTAAACATGTGAGTCCACCTGAAATCATACTAAATCAAATTTCTCTTAGTCGGATTAGGACACCCAGATGGGGGTGGGAGTTGGGAGTTGGGAGTTGATTTACTCTGGTATGCAAACGTTCACTTGGACTGAAACTGAAACCTAGGTACCCTGGACATGCTCTCCACAGTTCCCGGGTCTTGGTAGATGGAACACAAAAGCTTCAAGTGCCAGAGGACGTTCAGCTGTCCAATTCACCATTCAACTAAAGGGCGCTTGTCCACCACACCAGATACCGTACTTTTGGTACTTCAAGAAGGTACCACAAGTACGGTATTTCAAGGTGCTCGTTTTCCACTGGCATAAAAACTGATACCGGCACTGAATGACATCACAACCCCAGACGAGGTGCGATATTAGTACCAACATCGCATGTTATGCACATTCAATTCTTACATCTCTAGTCAGATACATTAAGATCAGGATTTTTCTTACCTTCAATTTGGTACTGATATACTGCAGGGATCGAGTTTAAGTCTCGCTAAAACATAGGGAAAAAGCAAAGAAAAAGCAATATATATATATATATATATATATATATATATATATATATATATATATATATATATATATAGGAATATTTAGGAATATATATAAAAGCAATTTTTGCCGTTTTAAATAGTATCCCTTTTCAAGATTATCTAGTAGGCTATATGTTTAAAAATCAGTTTAAAGTTTACCTCCGCTGCTTTTGCATGAGCGCTGCACGTGTTCTCCGAAACGATAATTATTTTCATCTTTGCTGTTTAAATCGATAAAGCAGTATTTATTACAACAAAATCCCATTGCAATATTTGAAAAGATTCCAATACTGTGCTGTCATAGTATATTGTTCAAAATACTTTATTTCTTGTTATGCGATCCTGATCTTGTTGTTTACGTTCTTCCGCCCAGATCGCAATTAAAGCCCGTGACTTATTTTTACGTCTGTGACGTAATAGGTGAACCAGAAAAAGCGCAATACTAAGAAGCTGAGGGGAGCCGTTTCGCCACTTATTGTAGCTGAGTCGAACATACTTCGATCAAAAAATCGATTCCCCTCCCGTTCATGTATACTGGGACAAGGACAGCAGCTCGACATAGCTGTGCATGTAAAAGTACTGACTGATCGTAGCTTTGGATTCAACTCAATTTCTTTGCGAAAAAGGACAGCTTCTCCAAAGTTTTAAGTTGGGAAAGTTCGGCAAAGCCGAGGTCACGCTGGTTCCAAGGCGGCGACAACTAATACTCGCAGACGACACCGAGGGGCCAGACCGCCAAGTGGGATGTCCGCTCGCTGTGTCCTTCTCTCACTCAAACACACGGAATATGATATTGAAGCCGCATAAGTAATGTATCTGTTTATTCCGGGAAATTCCTACGTTTGTGGCACCTTCTAGGGGTGATCAACACAGATGCGTCCTCAGACGACTTTTTTTGTTTCTTTACTTTAGTCCAGAATTCATTATGTTATTTTTGTTTCGTTGCTTGACAGCACAGTGTCCCCCTCTGTAGCACCAAAAGGCCACAGCTAGCACACCTAGGTTAGGCATGAACAAAATTCATTCCAAATTTTGATATAAGAATGAATATGATGATTAAAAATGTATAGCTTTCTAACATTCCTCATAACATCGGCCGATATTGGCATGTCTCTGTATATGCGACCTTATTTTTTGTCTTCCCAAAGGTGTGTTTTCATTTTCATTTTGCTTGCGCAGTCATCTGTGGCATCTGGCAGGACTTTGTGGTCCCGAAAAAGTAAATTTTTTCCGGCGTCTAAGCTTTAGTTTCTCAGTCATCCACAGCTCCTCAGCTTCCTTATACGAACTGCGAGGTTACTGCATTAATCCTTACCGCCGCAACACTGTCAATATTTATGGGAATGAGCAATCCCTACTGAAGGGCAGACACAAACAGCTGTATAATTATTCATATTCTGTATTAAAAGAGGAGAACCGCCTGGAAGTTTGCTATTAGCTCCTCCAAAAACCAAAAGTTTCCCCATATCCTTGGATTTTCCTTTTTTCTACTACGGCTGTGTACGTGATTTTAGGTAAGAGCGTCCCGACAATATAGTGAAGTTAAGCGTTCATTAAACAGAGGGGAATTAAGTTCATTTGGATCAGCCCCTTCTTTTGTGACACATAAAACTGCTTCCCGTTCAAAGATATCTTTTAACTAAGTCCCGTGTAAGGCACTGAAAGCAATTTCACGAGTGGCCACCGAAGACGTTTGTCCGATGATCTACATTGAGATTCCCAGTGCATAAGCCTCTTATCATACAAGCTATGAAACTCACATCATTCCGCTCCACCGCTGAATTTTGCAGATATAATATTACAATAAATGTGACATATAAAAGCTTTGACTTTCCTGTTAATTATAAAATCCTTTAAAATTAAAGTCTGAGAACTTAATAAGTACGTATTTAGATTGTGAATATATCCAGCCCGTTTAAGCAGTGAAAAAAAACATGTCTTGGCAAAGACTTCGTACGTGTGTCTAACTAGTGGTCTAAATTTTTAGGTCAATTTATTTAAAGTCTAATCAGCTTGAATTGGAGGTGTAGGCTTCGTTCCTTTACATTTTACATTGCTTGTTCATTTTAAGCGACTGCAAATACATGTTATGAATTTGTCTTCTAATCAAATCGCACCTTCAGCTTTATCTCCCCCTATAAAACAATCTCTGTGAGTATTACTCCCTGGCAGGTTTTATTACAGGTTGACATTGAAAGCTGTGTTTGTTCTCCGAAGCACAGCATGGACAATGCACTTTATTGGACAGGACATGTGATATGTATACATGTGTAGGTGCTTGCCATTATCAGGTGTTTCGATTTTCATTTATAGCAGAGGACCTGGGCCATAGGAACCCCCCCGGCACGTGTCCACCCAATGTTTAATTTGGATTCACCCAGTCCCCCCCCCCCCCCCCCACCGCCCCCCCAAGTACACAGAACTTTGTATTTAAATGATTAAGTCCTATCCCCCAATATCAAATTCTCTCCTATGCTCCACATACAAGATAAAATACACCATTCCACGTAAATACGCAATCTTAGTCATTTATTCAAGATATATATGAATTTGAACTATCAGTAGGCATATATAACAGCCTCCTCATTTGCATGCACAATTTTTCCAGTTATGTTCAATCCAGTCCAATGAGATTCGTTCTGTATATAGCGCCTTTCCTAGAACGATCAACACAAAGCTCCTCTCGGAAGCGATTACACGTCGGCAAGTCGATTTGTAAATAAAAAACTTGGTTTGTCGCCCTTTGTTTATTCACCGTTCATGGACATGTCTGTGTGTAAAATTGTCGCCATAAGTGAGTTTATTTTATTTTTTTAATTCTCTCCAATCACACCACCCCCCCGCGCGCCGCACTCTCTCCATCTACCTTTCAGACACTCGGCCATATGCAAATTCACCGGCGTTTTTCAGCTGAATGCTAATGAGGAAGTCAGTTGTCTCTATCTAGCACGGGTGGCGTTCGTAATTAAGATTTATCCCATCACCTGTTTGCCCACTTTCCTGACTGAGGGGTTCACACGTGGACGCCTTTCCCCCAGCGAGAGGCAAACACCCCCCGCCACCGAACGCGCTGTAATCTGCGTGCCGCCCCTGTCGCCGCCCCCTGGAGTAATAAATGGTGGAGCTATCAAATCAATTGTGCCTCCGTTAAGACCTTAATATCAGCAATTACTTCCAAGTCCAATTAAACAAAAAACAGCCTTTTACCTTTTTTTTTGCCAGGCTTGGTTCAGAGTCAAAATTCAATTGACCAGTCTGCCCTGATGAGAAGCTCTGCTATTGAAAGAGAAAAGCAGAGGGCAGGCTGTTGATTAAAAATCACGGGGGTTAACCAATTTGGATGATTCTATGGGAATAATTAATAGAAGGAATGCTCATTCTTTTTCATTGACTTCTGACCTTTGAGGAGTTGTGTTTGGGTGTTTTCGCTTTTTAATTGGGATTGACTGTACTTCATATATATATATATATATATATATATATATATATATATACTTATATAATATTTAAATAAAATATAAAATGTTATACATGGCTTAATTAATACATATAATACTAAATACTGATTTACATCATATAAGGTAGCTAGTTTGAATTAGCGCTAATCGCTATTGTGTGATTTATGATCAGTATCTTTAGCTTATTGATTTTCATTAAATATACAGCTGTAGCTTATAGGCAATGCCATTTTGCCCACTTTAAGGCTAGTTAAACATCGTAATTCAGGCATCCATGCAACTCAGGGAAAGAAAACGTTGTACCCCAAGAGCAGCACCAGCGATTTGCATGTGATGCAGTGTTACTGTAAATGGGTTACAAGACAGATGACTGATAAACAGAAGAATCGCCTTTTTTTCTTGCATTTCGTAAAGCAGGGGGAGGTGAGAGACCTGATCGGTAAAGATATATTGTCTAAAACAGCATGATTGTAATGACTGGTGAATTGTTCACAGAGATATTAATTGTTTGTCTTTCCACAACAAGCATAAAGCCAATGGTTTTAACATCCATGCTGTTCAAATGGTTTGGGTTTGGTACCGAGCTGGAGTGCATGGGAGAGCCACGTGGGGGGTCCAACCCCCAGACAAATGATTGCCACTTCCTCAGCCTCCTCTGCCCTGTGTATTTAAAGAGGAGGGATTCCTGAGGAGGATAATCTAGGCCTCTGGTTGGGCCCCCCCACCTCGGGGGGGGGGGGGGGGCAGAGGGCCATGCATGCGACAGTGACGGAGAGGGTGCATGCGGCAGCAGATCCATTGCGGCGCTCTCTGGGGGCAGTAGGCTGGGATGGGGGAGGGGGGGGGTTCCCTGCTCAGCCATGGGGGGGGGGGGGCATGCTGCTTCCTGAGTGTTGAATAGAGTGGAACAAACAACACCCTGTTCCGGTGCTGTATCACAGGCTGATGCTCCATTGCAGTATATAGCCACTTAAATGCATCCCTTGACTGATAAGCTAAATTAGGTCATTCCTCATCTGGTCCCCCCCCACCACCTTTCTTTATTTCCTAAACTGCCGAATTAGCAGCCTGTTTTTCTTTGGGCCTGTTAGGATATTTTTAATAGCTAAAATGGTAACTAAAACTTCATCCATCCATCCATCTTCCATAACCACTTATCCAATACGGGGTCACAGTGAGCCTGGAGTCTATCCCAGGAAGCACTGAGAATGAGATGGCAAACTACTGGGATGGGATGCCAGTCCATCACAGGGCACAGACACTCTGGGCAATTCACCAAAGCTGTATATTTTTGGATTGCATTAGGAAACCCACGCAAACACGGGGTGAACACGCAAACTCCACACGCGGCGAGCCGGGGATAGGAATCACACCCACAACCCTGGAGGTACAAGACGACAGCGCTACCTGCTAAGCCCCTGCACAATATATTTGCTTCTCCTCGCTTATCTGTGACAAGGACATGGAGGCCTTCATTTCTTGCAAAAAAAAAAAAAAAGGGACTGAGAGTTTCTCTTAATCCGACGGCCATGAAGCGAGTGGAGCCCAGTGGCGACTCCCGGACACGAGCAGCAGCCGGCTGCGTATTTATGTATTCAAGCTGCCCTCTGCTGTCTACAGCCTCAATGACAGGAGGAAGTCGGCGAAACCGCGAGCGGTCAGGGCAGAGCCGAGGCGACGCGGGAGCAGAGCGGACTCCAGCTCACGCGAGGGAGGGAAGTCACGCACCATGCCAGTGGTATCCGGTCCACTCCTGCACAAAGGCATGAGGCATGCGGGCACCTCGCTTGCCATTGCTAGCGGCATTACGGTTAGTTTCAGGTTAGCCTGAGGTCTGCTGATGCGTCGACCTGCTGCTTTAGCCCAGGACGCAGAATGCAGGGAGAAGCTCGTGATTTAATGCATGGATGCTAAATCTCAGTAGACACAGGGAATGTGGCGTGGGGTGGGGGGGGCACCTCTCATCTGTAAAATTCCAACTCTGCTGGACACGCCTGCCTACCCCCCAGGTCGCCTGAAAACACTGGCTTCCAGGACGACTTTTCTAGCTTCATCAGTAGTACTATGCATGCAGTATGGACTCATCAATTATGTCCAATACACTCACAGCATAATGACATAATTACATATGTACCACACAGCAATGTAAAACAATGGACACAAAGCATTAGGAAACAGTACTTTACGAAGAAACACTTATATGGTGCACAATTAAAATGTATAGGGCCTATTTTAAATTCTATGTATTACTTAAGTGTGTGTGTGTGTGTGTGTGTGTGTGTGTGTGTGTGTGTGTGTGTGTGTGTGACAGTATAGCATATATAATTTGCTTTCAATGTCATTCATCTGCAAATAATAATTTCACAGCTAATTGTTACATTCTGAATTCTTTAGTTTCTTTTGCCGCTAGAAAAATAAAAGTTCACAAAAGATTATAAAAAGGTTTACAGTTTTTTTTTGTTTGTTTGTTTTCTTTAGCTAAAGCTGAGAACCAGTGTCGATGTCCGGCACCTTTAAGATGATCTCGACTTCGGGATAAAGGCACTATTACTTATGTTGCTGATTGTACACCTGTGGATAAGGCTTTCATTGCTGTTGTAGACAGTTTAGCTCCAGGCGACCGATGTCCGCAGAATATAAATTTACACTGGAAGGACTCTTTGTCGCGCACATAGAGTTACTGCCGTTTTCAGTATTAGTACTGTTTGCAATCATTTCTCGTCCTGAATTAAACCCCTATTAATTGAAGTCATTGATGTTAATGACAGAGCAAATCAATATAATTAAATTCATTAATAGAATATAATTGTACTATACTACATTGTATAAATAATATTTTCACTTGGTTGTTAGACAGGCTGAACGCTTAATTTAGCATACAGAAACCTTCACATATGTTGACAGGGGTTATTTTTTTCCATCACACCCTATATCTGACCTTAAAAGACAATGCAAATTTATATATTTTTTTCTACTCGACAATTACATTACTATTGTACTGTTTTGAACTATGCGGGTAGAATAACAATAAGGCCGAGGAGGAAAATTGCTAGATATGCTAAAAAGGGCCAGCGCGTCTCCCGCCAGGATTAACATATCATCTGAATTCAGTTACCTGCCACAATCGGAGGATCAATGTGGTTGATGTGTCAGCCACATGTATGTGTTTGCAGGAGAGATCGGCTGCTCTCAGAGTCAAGTGGATTTGAATGGCGCCCCCCCCCCCACTGCTGGCCTGGTTTTGAATACAAAGCAGGAACACAATAATGCAGTGGTTCATTCTGCCTTTTTAACAAAGCGATTGTGGAGTTTAACCTGAGAAAATTATCTCTTCCTTTTCTCTTTGTGCAGGATGCAGTCGCACGTCGTTGAAAGGGGAGAAAAGCAAAGAAAAAAAACCCACACAGTTTAGCCTTACCCTGCCTAGCCCCAGAAGCCGATAATCCAAAGTACTCTTAAAGTACCGATAAGACAACCCTTTAAACGTAATTAGGAAGCAGGGTGGCGCAAATTGTGAGAGTATTCAAATGCTTAATATGCCAAAATAGCCCATTGATGTAAATCATCACAGCGCTTTTGCCTGCAATTAGCTTTCACATAATAATACTGTAACTAATTTCTGTTTAAAGTTTGACATTATAAACTTAATTGGCTTTCATTTGAAGCTCCTGTGTGACACATCTATCAAACGACGGTACCATCGGTACAAATGCACGCAGCATTACAATGAAACCAAACAGTCCCTTCCTCAAATAAATGCTGTTGACCAACATTATTATTATTATTATTACCTAGGCGCTTAATTACTTTTTTTGCTTTTTAATTTAATTGCCTCAATAAAAATAATCTATAATGCATTTTTAATTACGCTTTCCAGATGATCTATGTAAAGAGATTTTACAATGAAGGCACAATAATTAGCCTGTCACAGTCCGGTCCGAGGCTATTGTCTCGTTGTCCTTTTCATTGCTATTCTTGGCATGACCAGAATCCTAAAGCATTTATGTATTAGCTCCCATAACAGTTAATATGGTATTGCGCTGTGCGCCGTCCGGGCAGAGTTGGGCTTCCTAATTTGTGTCAGCTATTCCGGGGGTTGCGTGGCAGGCTCCCCCGGGAACCCCCCAAGACAGCCCACTCCACAAGTTATAATAGTCTCTAGAGCATAAATAGTTGTAGACAATGACCGGTCCCCCCTCCCCCCAGGATTGATAATTAGCTTACACGGCACACTTGCACCTGAACTAAATCTGATTTTCTTATTTATTTATATACGCATTTTTTTACGTATTTCCACTAAGTGGAACGAGTGTGCAATGGGGAAAAATGAAATAAAATTTTAATATTAAGTGTTGGAAGTGATTCATCCTCATCGCTAATTCTTGTTTGTTGATTGTTGATTTGTTTAGGTATCTGAATAAGAGGAATTCAATGCATTGAATGTGTACGTATACATTACGGCATTATAAATATGTTTAACAATATTCAGTTTAATTAATTAACTTAAATTATAACAGGCCTGCATTACACACTATACGCTAAAGTACAAATATTACTAAGAGACAGAAGGACAGACAGATAGATAGATAGATAGATAGATAGATAGATAGATAGATAGATAGATAGATAGATAGATAGATAGATAGATAAAAACATAACAGTACTTTATTTTTCAGGCAAACACAAATTAATCTTTCTTGTACAAATTATCTAAATTATAGTGGCTGAATAATGTAATATGTGCTTTCTCATTAGTCGAGTGAAAAAAAAATCTGCATAGATCATTTATTAATAAAATTAGGAAACAAAATGGAACTCGATGTATCTCAGAAGATAGGATAACTGCGATTACCTCATAATTGTGCCCGGCGCCTCGCCTGGAAGGTAACTGGCCCAATTTGTTGGAGTTTAAATGCAGGAAGTTGGTAACCAATCAGCGGACGCCCAGTCAACAGGACAGCTCATTATACAGGAAGTCCCGCAATAAGGTATAATTGCATCTCAATCGCTACAACAAAGATTTTTTTGTTATTATTAAAAAAAACACTTCAGCTGGCTTAATTATTCCATGCGATAATAAGCATCAATAATTTACAATCTTGTGCAATTATCATTAAATTCAAGAACAATCAGTATATTGAAAATAACGATGGCTCAAACACCCATTCCTTATGGGGGAAACAGTGAAAATATACACAGTATATATATATATATATATATATATATATATATATATATATATATATATATATATATATATATATATATATATATATTCTTCATTTGCTGGGCAACATTGACATGTGTTTTTACCTGTGCTGATGTATTTTCCTCTTAATTTCTTGGGCATTTTCACTGTAAACAGCCCTTTACTGCTAGCATAATAAAATATTTAAACATTATGCAAATGTTTAAGTGTCTTTCAAGGGTGTGCTCCAGCCTCTTGCCCTTCACTGCCTAGGATCAGCCCCAGACCACTCCCATGACCCTGACCAGGAAAGCCGGTTAGATGATGGATGGATGGATGGATGGATGGATTGATGGATGGATTGATGGATGGATGGATGGATGGATGGATGGATGGATGGATGGATGGACGGATGGATAAACTGCATGCCCAGAAAGTTCCTCCCAGAAAAATGGAAATAAGCGTTGAGGATCAGTTTAAAGAGTAAATCTATAAATAGAGGAAGGCCAACATGTATACCAGCTGCAGTGTATATAAGCCAGTCTTCAGTCATGTTTATATTACAAATTAGGTCACTAATTTCCATGTGTTTAGTAATTTTATTGCACTGTTTGAAGAGCAATTTTTCACTGAAAAGGTGAGGAGGGTCGGGCAGTTTTAGGTTCATAAAAAACAGGCCACCATCCCTACATCTTGACTTTAGAGTCACAAAATCATGTTTATAGTACCAATAAAGTGTCAGTCCTTCTAAATCTTGGAGGTTTTCTGGCCTTTGACGAAGGTAGTGAGGGAGAAGAAACCACCTATAACACGTCCAATTCTGTAGATCAAGACCTTGAATGATCAGAGTCAAGACCAAGACTTTGGTGGGGTCAAGACCGACTCAAGACCAAGACTTTTAGGGGGTTGATAGCGACCCAAGACCGAGACTTAGGGGTGGTTGAAACCAAGACTTTGGTGGGGGCGAGACCGAGTAAAGACCGAGACTTTGGGGGGGTCGAGACCGAGTCATGACCGAGACTTTGGGAGGGTCTAGACCAAGTGGAGGCCGAGACCAGAAGAAAAATGTAAATCATAGCTTTAATTATACTTATTTAATATTATCATCACCCTCGTCATTTGATCTCAAACAGTATCTAGTCACAAATATCCAACACCATGCCACAACTAATCAGATTCCAGGATGAAAGATGTGTGTCTGTGTGAGTTCTATTACTAATAAGTCAAGGTGAGTTTTCATTATTTAACCTGGCTGTTTATTTGAGATGTAGAACAGCATGACCAGCATTCACTGTTTTAGAATGAAAAATAAAGAAAGAGAAATGATTTACGGTATGTATACAAGCAGGACGTTATACATACAAAGCTGATAATGTACAGTAAAGATAAGGCAAATCAATGAAAGAAATGTCATAAAACAGCTTTTAACATAACACCTGCATAACTCGCAACAGCGAGAAACCTAAATGGTGATCACGCTCATTGCGATTCTAACAATATCCATTGGACTGAGTAGTTTACAGCTTGCTGTACAGTAAAGTGAGCAAGCTGCAAGTGAGAAAACCGCTTTTGTGATTAATGCAGCCAAAGCTAATAAAGATTAATACTAACGTCTGTTCTGAAGGGATTTCCAGTTTTTTCAAAGATAAATAAAATAACTGCGGTATATAGCCAATACAACGGATGTAAATAACAGATGAATTGTATTTTATTAACAGTATTTTATTTTTAAACTGTATCATTTTGAGTGGAGTCGGAGAAAGAGTCTTGCATCTCGTTTTAATATTATGAGTCTTTGCCAAGACACTCTAGACCCAGATCTAGAGTAGAAATGCTTTCACTCCCAATACCAGACCGAGGGTGTGTTTCCCAGAAGCACAGCTACTAACTACGGTAGCAACTTACATAGCTAATGAGTCCAACTATATACGCTGCTAACAGGGGGGTGTTCAGGAAACGCACCCCTACTAAGTGAAAAAGTGGTCTGGAGCTCAAGACCTGGACCTGAGTACTACAACACTGGACAAAGGATATTTTTTATTGAGGCTTTATTAATGGTATAGTAGAGTGTGGGGGGGTGGGGGGGGGGCTTTCAGACATTTCTGTGTCGCTTGTATTTTACCTTCAGCCATTAACACACGGGTGACAATTCAGATTCTTACTAGACCACATTTCTAAAGATCACTTAAAAACAGCCTTGATATATTTTTTTTAATAAGCGTCCATTATCCTTTAAAAGAAGAAGGGAAACACAAATTAGTATTGTAAAATATGGCGGAAATAACACATTTTTTAAAGTCATCTCTGGATTTCTTCCTTGTAACAGCTTCATTGGCAAGCATCCCCTGGAGAAATGTTTATCTCCAGACTGTCCCCTGCTATTTAAATTGTGTCTCCAAATTTAAAGTCCTTGACTAAATAACCAGGGGAAAAGTGGGGATGTGTAGACAAGCGCAGCAAATATTAGGTTTTGTTAAAAGGTTACAAAAATGATGATTAATGATATTTGGCTTCAAATATCACCTTGTGCCATTATTCCGCCGCTTTGCAAAGACAGATACTTGAAGCTATTGCTAATGACTGCTAATGTGTATATGCTTGGTATAATTTCATAGTACTTTATTCCAGTATCTGTAGTTTAATGAATTGCTGTTTAGAAAAGAAACTATTTCCATTTACTTATTTAATAACATTACCGACCAAATTAACCTTGTGTAGGTCTTAATTACATTCAGTTCCATTTGGTTGACCATGCAATTTATATAGCACTGCATATTACAAATGAACAACCTTTAAATGCAATTTTTAAAAGTTGTAAAAGTGGCACTCCTGGGACAGTTGTTCATTATTTCGGACATAAAATTCCGCGCGCACTGATGCTTATTGAGCAAGACGTTGGGAACTGCGCTCCGCATTCATTACATCCTTATCAGGAAAAATACCCAGACTCCCTCCTGTCATTATGAAAACCAAGCCAATAAGGCAGTAAACACGCTCTTGGTCTGGGAGCAGAGAGGAGTGTAAAAGAAGATTAAAAACATAATAACAGCTGGCACGTTGATTATCGATGATATCGACGATGAGATATATATTTGTTTCACAGCCTGTGTTGTCCACCGGTCCATGGTATATATAGCTAAGTCAGTAGCTATGGAGCTGGTGCCCAGACAGCATTGTCCATAGTGTTTGTGTGACTTTAGACCCTAATCCTACCCCAGTCTTGTGCCCTATGTTGTCTGGGATAGTCTTCAGGTCCCTCATGAGCCTGATAAGGATAAACAGCAGGAATATAGATGGATGGATAGATGGATGGATGCTATGTAGAAGTAAATGAAAGGCAAAGACTCACTTTTAAGCAAATCCATGTATACAGGGATCGCCCGCTGTATCGCGGTTCAGCTATCGCGCCCCCGCTATATCGCAGATTTTTCTCTGATGAATCACAGTTCTCTGCAGTGTGTATATATATATATATATATATATATACATATACATTACATATTATTATTATTATGTTAATCATAGCCTTAGCCTGACATCCACATATCATACGTTTACAAAGTGTGTTTTAATAAGTTTACATGTGTTTAAAGATTGTGGAAGGGGTATTTTAAGGCTTAAATTACAAAAAAAAAAAATGTTTATATGGTCTTTCTATGTCGTGGATTTTCACCTATCGCTGATGGGTCTGGAACGTAATTTCCGCGATAGGCGGGGGATCGCTTCCCAACCGCATTACAAAATGAGTTGATTTCTTTTCTGATCATCAACAAATAGAAACCAAGATTTTTGTCTGATCCATCGAAAGCACAGTTTTAGAACACAGAAGTAATAAATCGATTAACCTTCAGCCTTTGAAATTTTGCCAGCTGATAATGACTTCAGAACTCTAAACACTCTATCGGCAGGATGCACAGACATACCATAACTGGTTGTGGTTTGCTACCAAACATGGAGTACAGGCCAATCTTAGTAAGATACTTAGCAGAAACAGTTCAATGTACAGTATAGACAAAACTAAAGAACCAAATAGTGTGGTTTGCTTTTCCATTTCATTGCAAAAAAAGGTGATGAGCACAGACCACATAAAACCCGAAGAATCATTCTGCAACTTTGAGTCATGTGCAGTGCAGGTTCACGATTTGTCTGGGCCCAATCTGACGAAGGCAGGGCAGCAGCCTGAATAGGACCCTTTTTACTGCCGGTACGATACATGACATCTGCTGTTTTGCCATGAGAAGGTGTAACGTCACTCGGCCTCTTTAAGTGGAGCCGGTCTAGTTCTCTCCCCAGGAATGTGGGATGGTGAATACGTGACGAAGGGAGGAGGCCTCGCGGCCGTCTACCTGGGGGGGGGGGGGGAGCAGTGACACACATCACGTCTCTGTCCTTCTGCATGACACCTGAGGCTAATCGCCAACGCCTGCCAGTCTCAGCTGGCTTGTCTGTGACACCGACGTTATCATGTGACTGACGCAGTATCTGAGAATTCTGCCCCCCCCCCCCCCCTTTATAAGTCACTAGTCATCTAGGGCTCTGATACCACCACGAGCCTCCTTGCGGGCTGGTGTGCTGCTTGGTGGGTTAGCCCTCTGTGTCTGTGGTCAGAAGGTCGTCGGTTCAAGCCCCAGCTTCGGCAGAATAGCCACATCTCAGTCGGGCTCTTGAGCGAGGCCCTTGACCTTTCAACAATGCTGGATAAATGGCCTGACCCTGCGCTTGGACCCCAAGCTTCATTCTCAGCTGTGCGTGAGCTTCAAAAGAGAGCAAGGCAGGATATGTGAAAAGCAGCATTCCAGCGTAGTTGTACTTGTGCAAATAAAGCATCATTCAATTTGGAGAGTGTACCTTTAAGAGTCTAAAAAAAAAAATTAAAAACCTCAGCATCTCAGTCTATCTGCAAGACTGTGAAAAGTTATTGCTGGGAAGACAAATACAGCACCTGCTTGGTGAGAGCCGTGCTCAGTGCTAACAGACCAAACAGAATGATGAACTGCCTTCTGGGACTCTTCATCAAGAGGGCTTTGGTACGCCAGATAGAACCCGTACTTTCTTCTTTGCATATTTAAAAATCTATCCATCCATCTTCCATAACTGCTTTCCCAGTACTGGATCCCAGTGGGCCTGGAGCCTATCCCAGGAAGCACAGGGCAGAGGACACCCTAGATGGGAAGGAAGTTCATATTTCAGCAAGTAAAATGTAATTATTCATTGGTTTGGATAGTTTTTGTCACATATTTGGATGGACAGAGACTGAGGGATGTTTGTGATACAGGCAAATAGCCAGATCTTAGCAGAAAGGATTTAATGTCCTCAATGGAGATAGTTCTTACGTCGAGACCCTCCTTGGCGAACCGCCACGTCGACTCCAGAGGCTCATACCGCTGCCAGATGGACCCCCCAGTGCTGCACAAACATGCCCCCTCTTGGTGCCGCTAAGGAGGGCTCCGCGGGGAGCAGTGGGCCACTCAGGCGATGCAGGCCGGGTGCCCTGCACCACGCCAGCGAGACGCCCCCAACGTACCGCAAGCGTGACGCACAATTAATTCAGTCCCCAGCGCCTCTTTGGATTCCGTTCACTCCGCCTGGGGCATGGGTTGCGAGTGGGAGGGGGCTGCGGGATCCGTGCCCTGCATCAGCAGCCCACAGTTGGGGAGGGGAGCATTTTAGATATAATCCCTCTTTCCCCTAGGAGGAGGAGAGAAAAGAGCCCCATCATAATCCACACTGACCACAACGGAAGCCGCAGTGCTTCTGGCCCCCTGTCCATTACAGAAGAAGATGGACGGTCTGCTTTTCCATCCATCTATTTATTTCCAAAAACAACGCGTATCCAATTCGTCTTCCAGTAGTCCGGCCGCTGTCCTGGGGAACGCGGAGCACAAGTTCACTGCACACACAGGCCCTACACCGCCAAGGGCAATTCAGAGTCACCATTTCATTTCTGCAGAGCGAGGGAAGAAAAGCGAAGTACGCAGCAGGCACGCACACACGGGGCTGAATTCGAACCCGCGCTCCAGGGGGCCAGGTGGCAGTGCTAATCTATACATGCTGAGCCACCAGACTAACCTCATGCCTGCAAATAATGCCAAGATCTACACGTGCCTTTGCATCCCTTTCAATTACGGCGCACAATTAATGAGCTTTAATTCAGCAGACACTTGAATTCTTAAGCCGTTATTAGTATGGGATCATTGTGATGTTGTGCATTCTAAAGCTGATTAGATGGCTGGAATTAAAGTGGCATTGAATTGCCTGGCTGGGGCGGCATGGTGGTGTAGTGGTTAGCACTGTTGTCTCACACCTCTGGGACCCGGGTTCGAGTCTCCGCCTGGGTCACATGTGTGTGGAGTTTGCATGTTCTCCCCATGTCGTCGTGGGGGTTTCCTCCGGGTACTCCGGTTTCCCCCCACAGTCCAAAAACATGCTGAGGCTAATTGGACTTGCCATACTGCCCGTAGGAATGTGTGTGTGTGAATGGTGTGTGAGTGTGCCCTGCGATGGGCTGGCCCCCCATCCAGGGTTGTTCCCTGCCTCGTGCCCATTGCTTCCGGGATAGGCTCCGGACCCCCCGCAACCCAGTAGGATAAGCGGTTTGGAAAATGGATGGATGAATTGCCTGGAATATATAAATATAAAACTTTTCATAACAGACTGGCACAATTACTCAGTGAGTAGCACTGTTGTGGTCCACCTTCATGGTTAAGGGTTTGAATCAATCCCTGTTTCTATGTTCTCCTCATGCTATGCAGCTTTTCTCCTACGTTCCAAAGACATGGAGTTCAGCTAACTGCTGTCTTTAAACGGTATGGTGGAGTATATGCTCTGTGATGCTTATATACTTTATACTGCTTTGTACTACCCAAGGGCTAGTATCTTGTAGTTTCATGGTGAGCCTGTACTGCCTGCAATAGGCATCAGTTAGACGATGGGTGGGTAATGACACCAATGGCTGAAGTGGGGAAAAACAGGTGCTGGTACTCCCCTTGTTATTCAGTACCAGGTACAAGTACTCCTCTTGTTAATCAGTACCAGGTACAAGTACTCCCCTTGTTATTCAGTACCAGGTACGAGTACTCCCTTTGTTATTCAGTACCAGGTACGAGTACTCCCCTTGTTAATCAGTACCAGGTACGAGTACTCCCCTTGTTATTCAGTACCAGGTACAAGTACTCCTCTTGTTAATCAGTACCAGGTACAAGTACTCCCCTTGTTATTCAGTACCAGGTACGAGTACTCCCTTTGTTATTCAGTACCAGGTACGAGTACTCCCCTTGTTAATCAGTACCAGGTACGAGTACTCCCCTTGTTATTCAGTACCAGGTACGAGTACTCCCCTTGTTTTTCAGTACCAGGTACGAGTACTCCCCTTGTTATAGAGCTCCATTCTGTTATTTCTCACACTGAGTTCCAGCTTCACATGCAGACACCCTCATTTTGTTCTGAAACATAAATCACTCACGCCTCTCCTTTATACAAGTCATCAGAACTGCACCAGGGACCCAAGGTGATGAGAAGTAGCCATCGAGAGAAGGCAATAATACTGACAACAAAACTGATGCTTTCCCCCCAAAACATAACATTTCAGAATGAAAAACCTGGTGCCGTTTTAGCGTGCTTCTGCTTACTGCTTTCCGGTGATATTTGGTACAGTTACCCAAGTGCTTCATTCGTTCCCTCTTTGCTTGCTTGTAGGCTCAGATCTATTCTTTGTGCATCCACAGCAAAGGGACAGAGATCTGAGCAAAATCACAGAATGCCTCCCTGACACAGAGACGTTACGGATCAGTTCCAGAACAATTGAGTCGCTGAGAGGTATAACTCCCGCAGTAAATCAATCAACTTGTGCTCAAGACAAGTTCAGGATAGTGTATTCCCATTGATGACCGCAAAAAGCACTTTCTCCACACTGATTTAGCACTTTTCATCACTCATACAAAACACTTTCTGTAATTAGTTTACTCTCTGACAATGTGGACCATAAAAACAATGGTTAAATAATATTTCTTCATCAGTTTTTCTTGTCTAATTATTGACATATGATGGTTTACATACTATATGTCACATTTTACATTTAATCTGTTCCTACTGAAGCACACATATCAGAACCATCTTGAGCTGTGTTGAGGGGCAAAGCAGCAAATGTCCCATCAGGGATCCAAAAGTTGTTTTTTGGTACCTTCCAGTGCCAAATCTAACTGGCCTTCCATTGTTGTTTATATATAGTCATTTGTGTAGGAGGAATATGACCGATGCGGGAAAGACAGAGCCTCAATTTGGGGCTGCATGCCTGAGAATGTTTAAAGAAATTTAGCGCAAATCGATAAAAGTCCCGCGGCCCGATGTCAGTAACGGTTTCAGTCTCTTAATGTATTTCCACCTGCAACCACAATCATGGCTGTGAAATTTATATGATGATGAGGTGCTGTGGCCACTGTGCAGAAGCGCGCAGGAAAGTATCCGGGGTGATTTCAGACATTGTCCGTAATGAAGCTGACGGCCCACAGCCCTGATCCGACTCTGACTGGGGAAATTAGAGCCGCGAACGGGTCAGGGACAGAGACGTAAAAAGGGCAGAGTGGCGAATGGAACAGGGAAGAGGGGGGTGGGCGGTTTGTAGTTAACTGCACTGTTTATCTGATATCATGTAAACAGACAGTGTTGGGTCTCGCGTCCACAGACACAAAAAAATCAATATGTTGTGAGTGCTTTTGCGCGTGTATGTACCGTATCTGAGCTTCTTTGGCTGCGGCAGGACAGTGCTTCTCCCTACGGTTTTTTTTTTCCTCAGTTAGGATCCTGTCTCTGGCATGCTTGAGAAAAAAAAAATCGCCAAAAAAATTCCGGAATATTCCGTTTTTCAGCCTTCGACTTCGCTCTAATGCTTGCAGGTCCGCATGCACGCAAAGTGCGTCAGACTGACAAATTAACGTACGCGCAAAAAAACAACAAACGCACAGCGGTCCACAGACCGTTCGCAAAGAAGAGCAGCCGTGAAAATAAGCCGTCGGCATGATGGACCACTGTCCAGACTAGGCCTGAACTGGACAACATAGCGTAGCTTAGCACGTTTCGCTAAAAAAAGCAAAAAAAAAAGCCAGTCACAAGCTACTTCCTCCTACAAAGGCAAAGCTGTTCTGATGGCCACTGACTGATCCTTGAAATAGTGATTGATAGGAACTGGCCTTCACTCGGTCGGCGTGAGCATCTCCTCGCGCTGAGCGCAGCAGGTGCCGTGTGGCCTTGGCGGAATCCACAATAAAGTGAACATTGCAGGACATAAACAAACACTACAAGCTATAGGAGCGGATGTTCGACATCCCCCCCCCAAACCCCCCACCACATTGTGTTTTTGGACCCATTGGGGTCCTTTGTACTGTTTGACAAAGGGGTTCACGGGCCAAGCCGAGTTGGCTTGTGTGTGGAATTCTGAAAACCCGTTCGGTCTTTATCGGTGAGGTTCCTCGAATGTGGCTTGGGTTTTTTCGGCCTTGGGATAATGGACCGACATGGAAAGTGAAGGCTGCTGGTGCTGGTCAGCGAGGGAGCCTTAACCACAAATGGCCATGTGCTGCTGACCCTCATCCATGCAGTTAAGGATCCCCAGAGGTCACCGTGCACAGATTGGCATTCGGGTGCATGTTCTGAAAAGGACATCACAGGGTAGGCCTTGTGAAAATGACTCTTCGGAAAGTGTGCTGGTAAACAAGGACATTTCGTACCACTGGTAAACACCACGGCGTCCTTAACGATGTCAAAACAACACCTAAAATAGCATCCCTGCTGTTTAAAATACATGTATAATGCAGGTTACATGAATGCCATCTTTATCTAGCAAACATTCCCATGAGCTTTGAAAAGAAATACTCAGAACCATTTACATTCTTAATTTTCACATCCATTAAAGAGATGAATGCTTTGATTCTATTTTAGTGTTTATCAGTCTACTCAGGGGATTCATTAAATTGAACATTCCCTTCAAAACATAATCTATTGCTTAATTAAACTTCTCAAATATGAAATTTGAACCAACGTATCAGGAGAGAACTTATTGCTTTGTTGTTCCCTCCATTTACGAAACATTTTAATGAATATGTTGTTAAGATATATTACCATTTGCATGTAATTAAAGCCTTTTCTCGAGCACTTAAGGATTTGATTCGGCTGTCGTGGATCATAAGTCAACTTTTTTTTTTTCTTTTAATGCTCCGCGAATCTCTCAAGAATAAAAAATCCAGAGCCACTGACTGCTGAGTAAATTTCACAGCTTGTAGCACTGCGGCCCGTCATTGTAACGTGTGAAATTTTAATCAGAGATGTTGTGAGGAGGCAGCAATCAACTGACAGCCATAATTAATGTCTTCTGTCATGGAGATTATGACGGCAAATTTGGAAAATGTGCAAGTGTTTTCGGGAGCAGGGGGAAACGCATTAGCTAAATTATATAGTAGGGATGCCATGCATTAGTGCCATCGTGCTCTTCTGTCAGTATATATCTGCGTATACATGCATTTTCTTTGCATTTATATACCTCAGCCAGATGTTTCGGTAAAATTAAGCATAGTCTAAGAAGCGTGTGTTTACAATTAACTGCCCCACATTAGCAAACCATTTTTCCCGAGATCGCACAAAAAAAGTCATAGGTGTTGGATGGCATAGGCATAGGTGTTGGATGTGCAGCGTAATGTTGTATTTGTTTTCTTTTATTTTTAGCGTCACCATTTTTTGCGATTGCAATTTACTATGATTAAGAACCCAGGATGCTGTTGTGTGTGAACAGTTGGCGAGTTGTGGGGGGGGGGGAGTGATTTATCTTTCAGTTTATCTCAGCTAATTAGCATGCAGCCGGTGTTCATCATGAGCCTCAGTATCCCCTTACAGTTGCACGAAACACTTCTACTCTTTACCACCCAAATTTTCCTCACAACAAAGCCCGGTCTATTTTTAGCAATGCGTCTAAACCCCGGGATGGGAGCTTCTTTGTCTGACATGTGGTTAGATCAAAGTACCTGCAGGTTTTCCCGTGTTACATGGTGGCAAGGAGACGTAGTAAAGGCCGCCTCTCGCTTTTTCCCGGACAAGCTGTTATTTAGGCAGGACACAGAGGGATCTGACAGACACCACAGCCTTTCTACAGAAGAACACTGAAGACCCACCGTCGTGCAACAAACCTGTGGACAGTCTGTGTCCGCTGTACTGTCACCGATGGGAAATCGCTACACTCACCCGTTGTGAAGGGAAAGAGATCCAGTTGATGCATAGAAACTTATTTAAGTGTGTACAGTATAGAATGAGCATATTCCACATACTACAGGGGAAAAAAATCTGTTTAAAAAGGCCTTGACAGATGACTGTTACTCAGTCACACTGTTTTCTGATGAGCTGCCAGCTCTCAGCACCATCCACATCAGTTTTGTTAGCAGCACAGAGTAGCAACCTCTGGGTTCGAATATGATACCCTGCCCTGCCCGGGACCCTCCTCCCCCAGCCCTTGTCACAGGTGTTTGTTCCACAACCAAGGTAATGGATTAGAATACATCCCACAGTACAGGTTATGGCAGGATGTTCTCTCTCCCTTTGTGAATAGAGTTTGATCTGTGGTGATTTCGGGCTCAGCGGTGTGGCTGGGTGTGTGCGGGCCACACCGCTCCCCATGCGCAGGCCCGCACACGCCCAGCCACACCGCTCCCCATGCGCAGGCCCGCACACGCCCAGCCACACCGCTCCCCATGCGCAGGCCCGCACACGCCCAGCCACACCGCTCCCCATGCGCAGGCCCGCACACGCCCAGCCACACCGCTCCCCATGCGCAGGCCCGCACACGCCCAGCCACACCGCTCCCCATGCGCAGGCCCGCACATGCCCAGCCACACCGCTCCCCATGCGCAGGCCCGCACACGCCCAGCCACACCGCTCCCCATGCGCAAGCCCGCACACGCCCAGCCACACCGCTCCCCATGCGCAGGCCCGCACACGCCCAGCCACACCGCTCCCCATGCGCAGGCCCGCACACGCCCAGCCACACCGCTCCCCATGCGCAGGCCCGCACACGCCCAGCCACACCGCTCCCCATGCGCAGGTCCGCACACGCCCAGCCACACCGCTCCCCATGCGCAGGCCCGCACACGCCCAGCCACACCTCTCCCCATGCGCAGGCCCGCACACGCCCAGCCACACCGCTCCCCATGCGCAGGTCCGCACACGCCCAGCCACACCGCTCCCCATGCGCAGGCCCTCACACACCCAGCCACACCTCTCCCCATGCGCAGGCCCGCACACGCCCAGCCACACCGCTCCCCATGCGCAGGTCCGCACACGCCCAGCCACACCGCTCCCCATGCGCAGGCCCGCACACGCCCAGCCACACCTCTCCCCATGCGCAGGTCCGCACACGCCCAGCCACACCTCTCCCCATGCGCAGGTCCGCACACGCCCAGCCACACCTCTCCCCATGCGCAGGTCCGCACACGCCCAGCCACACCTCTCCCCATGCGCAGGTCCGCACACGCCCAGCCACACCTCTCCCCATGCGCAGGCCCGCACACGCCCAGCCACACCGCTCCCCATGCGCCGGCCCCCACACGCCCAGCCACACCGCTCCCCATGCGCAGGCCCGCACACGCCCAGCCACACCTCTCCCCATGCGCAGGCCCGCACACGCCCAGCCACGCCGCTCCCCATGCGCAGGCCCGCACACGCCCAGCCACACCGCTCCCCATGCGCAGGCCCGCACACGCCCAGCCACACCGCTCCCCATGCGCAGGCCCGCACACGCCCAGCCACACCGCTCCCCATGCGCAGGCCCGCACACGCCCAGCCACACCTCTCCCCATGCGCAGGCCCGCACACGCCCAGCCACACCGCTCCCCATGCGCAGGTCCGCACACGCCCAGCCACACCACTCCCCATGCGCAGGCCCTCACATGCCCAGCCACACCGCTCCCCATGCGCAGGCCCGCACACGCCCAGCCACACCGCTCCCCATGCGCAGGCCCGCACATGCCCAGCCACACCGCTCCCCTCAGTCCCTCTCAGCAGAGGGATGCAAATTGCCGATTCCTGTGGTGGTGGCAGACATGACATGCGTTAGATAAAAGGCCCTTCAGGAGGAGGGAGACTGATCGGCCATCGTGGTTTACGGCGGCCGATCACATTGGTCTCCGTGTGTCGGCACGACTGCCCAGACAAATTAAGGCCGGCTAGCCCCCACCCTAGTGAAAGATTCATCACCGCCTGGGTTAAACAGGAATAAAAATACATTAGTGTCAAGTTAAACCGATAAAGAGCGGCTGCTGGAACCGCGAGTCAGCGTCACCGAAAGTCTCCCGGCCCAATCGATTGACGTCACGTAAATCATGTTTTCTGTTTGCAGGAGTGAATCGCGGGGGGTGGGGGGGCGATTGGTTAACAAACACCATAACGGTGTTACAGGCTGCTGCGCGAGGACCAGGCTCTCCTGGCCCCCTCCTCCCATCTTGCCAATCCTCCACACCCTCGCGTCTCGACTAATTGCCAGCAGTCTGCAGCGATGGCGGTGGCGAGCGAGGACGTGTCTGGCTCCGGGTTTAACGAGGGCCTGGACTGATGCGGCCAAAGACAATCAGCTCCGGATTCGGCCAGCGGGAGCCCCGTGTGAGTTATGGACCTGCAATAATTAGGTGTTACCAGAGTCTGGTACATTAAGCCAGCGCAATTTGTTCCGGTAAACTTTTACAAAAGCGAACGGATCTTCCTTTCCTGCCTGCTAAACGTCACAGCATATTAACTAAACTCTGCCAGAGGCTCTGCAATACAGACTCAGTCAAGCCCCCAATTAAAATCTGAAGTGTTTCTGTTGTTGCTGCTATAAAATAACAAGATTTTTTTCTCCCCCCACTTTCAGCTGAGGGTACAGCGGTGGACTCTGGACAACAACATGTCATTAAGATGGCCAGACAAGCGTCTTCATCGGTGGGAAAGAAAAAAAAGCACGTACTTCTGTGGTTTTTAACAGGTTTGGTGTATAACATTTCAAATTGCATCCCTTAATGATAGAACATTCAAAAGATTCTGCCAGGGAGAGGAGAGTAAAACACAGAGGTTCGTCTGTCACTTGTCAGAACGCCGTCGACGGTTTCAAGACCATGCGAGTGAGTTTCATCATCGCTCTCTCCCTCCTTTGAGGCGTCCCGGCAGCAGGCGTGAGTGCGTGGTAACGCAACACCACAGGACGGGGGGCCGGATCGATGGGGCGCGGGCAAGGCGGCTGATCCGTAAATCCCAACCTCCGGCTTTCTGCGGCGGCGTCGCGATCTCGGGTCGGCGGGGAAGTCAAAGGGAGTAATGTGTGGAAGAAAAAAAAAACTGGGTTTAATAATGCAACGTGGTTGCACAATTTCTGGGTAACTGCTGTGCCCAAGAGTGAATTAATGTTCCGTTTCTTATCTTGGCAGCACGGAGGCAGAAAAATGACGACTCGCACCTGCAGGCCCTGGGCCCCGAGTCCCACTCCCCTCTGTTTGCATGTTCTCCCCAGGTCTGCATGTTCTCCCCAGGTCTGCATGGTTTCCCTCCAAAACATGCAGTTAGGTGATTCGGTGTCTTCACAACTAGCCTAGGATTGTCACCCCAAAACTCTACCTCCGGTGTCACATTCCAGTGTCACCATGTCCCCATAAGGGATAAGCGTCCGCAGACGAATAGATTACTTTCAACGTCGATTCAATCACACACTGCTTGCTTTCAAAAACTCAGTTTAATATCAGAAACTAGACTAGATCTAGCATAAACCCCTAACCTGTAAACAGGGATAACCCCCAGAAACACAAAAATTACATCAGGGTGACAAAAAAGCCAATATGACAGTCCTTGCTGTTTTAAACATGTCTATAAGATCCTTCCTCCATCCCAAGTTGCACATATCATCCCCGTGAGGTCATCACTATTCATCAGTTTGCGGCAAAAACAAGCCGTGTCGCAGTTCAATTGAAACAAGACCCGATTCCACTTTTCCACAACGATATTAATTAGAAGAGGATCCAAACACACAACACGCTGGAAAAGGTCAGTGTTGCAAGACTAGTGGGACAGCTTTGTAGTTAATTGCCTTAAATAAATGAGAAAACCTCATTTCACTGGTGGCAGGGGCAGTGGGCACGGGAACGGCGGCATTGCCCGTTATTAGCGTGTAGGAAGTGGCGGAAGTTCACGGGTAGAACAGGAAAGCATTCATCAGGCGGCTCAGGGAGGGATGGGCTGGGCGTAAAGGAGCGAAGGGGGGCGAGATAATGTGAGGAAGAGGATCAGGTGGAATGGGAGGGGGGGGGTCCTCTGGAGGCCCCCTGGACCAGCTCTCATCCCGCTGCTGGGCAGAGCTGCACACACGAGATCTTATTCACCCACCAGCCCAGAAGAAGACAGAGTCTGAGATCTTATTCACTCAGGACTATGTCAGAGGATAGGAGCTGAGGGGAGGATCTCTCTGCCAGCCAAGATAAACACCCCCCCCCCCCCCCACCCCGTCCCACCACAAACACAACCACCACCTAAAACAAGCCAAAGAACAAGGAAGAAGACCGTCTCCAGGTCCTGCTCACACGCCAGTGTGCCAGTCCCGGTCATAAAGGCCCAGCAGAACCGCCCCGGCTTCGCGTCTCTTAAACCCGCGGTTAGTCTCCTCGATCAGACGCAGTGTCGGGGGATAGAAATTGGGAGGGGGAGGGGGGACATAGCTAATGACTGGCTCTTATGCATCAGTGCACGTGCTAATGAGCTTCCAGGGAAAGGCTGGACAAGGCCGGCGTGGAGGCAGAACTGGGATGTGAAGATCCTGCTCTATCACTTCCCCGCTGTGATCCCTACCTTCCCCACTAACAGGGTAGCCTAGCACCCGGGCTACTAATGAGTGTTAGAGAGGGAAGGAGAGCAGCGGCGGCAGCAGCGGCGTCCGCCCGGCAGCCTTCAGAGCCGCGGCCTGGAGCATGACAGTGGGAGGCCGGCACATCCAGCATCCTTAATAATTTACATGGTATTGATTTCCCATACCGCTCCCCTGCCCTTCCTTTAAGAGTGAGCTCACCTGCTCTCGGATTTTCTCCAGCAACAAGCGATCACGGACGGAATAAAAATCCAAGACGCACGCCCAGACCGTAACCATGACCGGCGGAACGCCGGGCCGAACGTAAACTCCTCCTCCGATCTCCCTCCCGCCGCATCTCCTTCTCCTGCTCCCCTTCTCCCAAACAACCTGCTTTCCGGAAACATCTCGCGTCTTGCGGGCGATTCCTCAAAAGTTTTCCGAGCGGGCCGAAAATGAATATTTTAACCATGCGCCCTACTGTGTCTCACTTGGTATGCTGAATATGCGAGTTGGGTGTATTGGGGGGTGAAAGTCTCAAGCACTCTATTCTAATGTAAAATAAAGGCACCTACGTGCCACCTCATTTGCATTCAGCATCTTGCTATACATTAATTTTTCAGTGGGAATCGTGCTTTTTTGATAAAAGTATAATACGCGGAAGTCAAGCAACAAAAAAAAAAAGATTATCAAAGGTAAAAAATGAAATGGAAATAAATTATGCAGTTAGCGTTCTGTTTAACCTCTTATCAGAAACAGAGAAGGAAATTAGTATTCTACTATTGTGAATATGCTGATCTGTAAACTCCACTCTTTAAATATTCATTAACTTAGAACATAGTCTGCTCTTCTCTGATTTATAATTCAAATTATATGAATGGTAGATTTGGTGACATTTCCCTCTTTAAAGACTGCAGTATCTATTACAAGAGTGAATGTATTTTAAGGAGGTATTAAAATATTATCATTTACCACCTCTATTAAGAACACTTTAATTTATCCTCTGACTAATTATGTGGAAAGAAGATCATAGGTTTTCTTTAGGAGCGCCTTAGCCTTAAGGTCTCCAGCTGGCAACGTAAGGGTACTCTGTGTCATGTGGCATTTCTTTGATTCTCACTGCCATCTAGTGGCCACTAAAAGGGGAACTCGTGTCATGTGGGAAAGGGGGAACCGGTGGCAGTTGGGGTGGGGGGGGGGGGGGGGGCATGGTTCAGATTTCAGGAGCTGTTCTCTCAAGCCCACCTGTCCCCAGCTGACCAGCTGACCCATGGACCTTCTAAGCACGACTCTACTCTCTCATCTGACTATGGTAATCTAAGCCTCGGTCACGCCTGGTGAATCGCAACTGGTTCATACAAGTCACACAGGCCTGGCGGTCTGGAAGAGGTCGCTCTCGGGGCAGATTTCCGCCAACGCCGGGGCACAATATGCTCCCTTCTAATTTATGCCGCCACACAGCACCTTTTGTCTCCTTTAGTCCGAAGAATATTATGGCTTTCTGGACCCTTTCAAAACTGTCCTAGGAGAACTTAATTCTGCGTGTTTTGACGGCTAAAGTAAGTGATTAAGGATATGCAAAAATTAAAAAGAGAGATTTGTGTTTCACATTCATACACAGAGAAGTTTTGATAGGGCCTATCAGAAACACCAGTCTATAGTGGACACCGTTCTCTATTCTAAAACACTTTTTTTGGGCCACACTGACTTGTTCAAACATTAATTGAATAAAACTATAAATCACTAAACAAAACTGAAAAAAATAAGGTGGAATGTGTAATGAGATGAATAACCCTGAAACACGGAGAACCGAGTTGACTGCTGCATTATAAATGCATACGTACCTGCATCTCCACATTTTCTACTGCAAACCATCGCCAGCTGCTCACAGTTACAGTAATTTGATGTCTGTGACCAGTCGATCCCAGAGGCCGTAAAGGATCTCTCACAGGAGATCCACCGCATCTATGATTATAACTGGAAGGGAACTGGGAGATAGTAACCTAGGAATGATTACAGGCTGGAACCTGGATTCTAGGTGCCATTAGAGGTGTGAAGAGGATGTGAGAGAATGGGAAGTAGGGCAAGTGTGGCATGATGATGACATTTTTGCATAAAACAGCCATTAATGGCATTAAGTATATATAACCAAGTTGATAAAAGCTTGGTGTATGTAGTTTTTTTTTTATTTGTTTTGTTTACCTACCAGAAATATATTTCATATTAAAGAACTGCATTTACATTTTTTTTAACTGTTTATGCATTATGCATTCCCACTTGTTACACCTTTTTACTTCCTTGGTCATTCATATTTCATTAGCTATACATTTTTTATAACTTACTGACAAAAGTAAAATATGAGCATTTACTAAAAATATTCTATAAAAATTATCATTTATATATCTTATAAATTCCGATAATTTAATATTCGGCACGGGCGTACCTGTATTATCGTCGTTTACTATGCTTATTTTATTTCAAAAATTTTAAATGAACTGTGATGAGCATTAACAATATTGGGAGTAAAACGATATAATGTTCGTTTTAATTTAGAGTAATGATCGTGGGCATAAAAATCTAGATATGCACAGTTTTATTACTGTGTATATTGTCTGGACAAGCGAGATACGTTAATTGCATCGTGGTTCATCTGTAGAGACCATGCGCCTTATCGCATGGCCAATTGCGCCCCCTGCTGGCGGTACGAGGTAGCGCCACACTGGTGCGGTTCCAGTCGGGGGGAGAAAGACATGTCTTTAATCCTTAAACACAAGTGCCACCCCTGATGGCTAAGCAAATAAACACACTTCTATTTATCCAGGAGCTGAATAGACTGTAAAGTTATTTGACAGCCATACAACAACTATGCACCGTAATCTATTCATGACTAATCATGTGAGCGTGTAGCAGTGTAATCTGTGATTTACTTCAAAAGACAGGTTAAGTGAACATGCCTGTTCTCCGGCTTGCAGCCAGCTGCCTGCGCAGCAGCTATTTAGTGGGTATGCAAAGCACAGCGCCGACTACAGGACTACAGTGCCAATGACAAATCCCGTGCACTGATATATATGTGTGTGTGTGTGTGTGTGTGTGTGTGCGTGTGTGTATAAAATATATAAATGTATATATTAATGGAGTTTGTTGATATACATTGACACTTACATACATATGTATATATAACTCAAATACTGTAGGACAACATCCATAAGTTTGGTAAGTTAATGACGAAGACCTGTCATTATGCTATAGACAACCAGAGCACTAAAACAGAATTCCTCCAAACGTCAATATAAATGATATAATCATCTTGTTTCACTCAGAAATCTAATTTAATTTAGTACCGAGAGTCTTAATTATATAGACCTACTTGGGGGTGCAGTGTTTTTCTTTAGTTTTTTTTTTTTTTCTTTTACCGAAATCTGCAGCAAATGTCTGCACAATACATCTTGGTTGTCCAGTCTTTACTGGGACCTGCATTCCAGCCCCGTTATCCCTCAATGGTGATTCGTCACCTTGGTTACTACAATTCTCTATCATCGAACCTGATCTCTCAGTGGCTACATCCTCTACACCGACAGTAAATACACAATTTCTCTATAATTTCTTCTAGAACCTGTTTCCTAATGATTTGTCCTCTGAATGGGTGACCCTTTTTCATTTGTGATATGAAATCAACGTGTGCAATGAGAGATAAGTGATGGTAAGCCGACTCCTCTTTAACAAAAGGGCTGTCATATGATTATTGCTTTTAATTTCTGTGCAATATTTCAACCAAATGAACCCCGACATTGATCAGTCTCACCCATTTTGCAACCATTTGTCCTCGTCATGGGGATCTGGAGCTCAGGGCACAAGGTAGGGATACACCGAGATAGGATTCCAGCCCATCACAGGGCACATACACATGCACATATAATACCAGCCGTTTATAAACACCAGTACGTCGAACTTCATGTCTTTGGTCTCCGAGGTACACAGCGGAGACATACCGAGAAGGTGAAGTATTCACATAGATGAGATTTGGACCCTGAACCACGTAAGGCTGAAATAGCGGCGACGTGCTCTGTGATCATCGATCGCGTAAATGGCAAATAATCAGTTAAATGTTTATCGTTTAAAGGTAAAGTGACACAAAGGGTGAGGGTTTCACAAATCATCGTAAAGCGTTATAAAGTGCTGCCCAGAATGTTCACGATTGAGTAACAGGATATATAACGGCAATCTCTACCATGGCATCAATATGGGATATTATTTACAGGTTAACGATCTTTGTGGGACTCAGAGGGCTTCGATCCTGTGTTCAGCATCTAAGAGGTTTATACAACAATTTAGTCAGGGAATGGACCTCATCGTATCCGCTACGCATCACCCCCACCCTCCTTCCCCAGATTCATCGCTACACAGCAACTCGCTTCTCCGTGTCAAATCGCCGAAAGTACAGCGTCCGGGTCTTTCCCTTCCTATTAGATGGGTCACGCAGACGGAAATCCGAGCTCTGCCCGGTGCCGCCGCTGGGATTTAAATGCAAAAAAAGAAAGAATTAAATCTCACTCTCCCTCCCCATGGAAGAACCTCTCATGGATGAGAGCGGTTTACTTTATAAACTTAGCCATGTAAAGACGGCAGACAGGGCGATCTCGCCGTCTGTAGCGTTTATTGCTCTTTATCCGCAGCATTGGAAATGCGCAGCGTGTAGAGGATTGCCTGAAACGGGTCCCAGATTAGACGGAGGTCACGGTGCATGCAAAACCAATCCACAGGAATACAGTATTGCTAGTATAAATTTTTATGAAATGCAATCTAAATCTCAAATCCCCCGCCGCGGGCATCCCTTCAGTTCGTGGCGTAACTCCGCAGAACCCCTGTTATACTGCTATTGTAAGTGCATCCCATTTATTGCCGCAGTCAACCTATGCGCGCCTTGCCGATGCGCGGTCAAACCGTCCGCGCTTGAATTATGTGGTGCACGCATAGACATAACTTTACGGTATTAATATAAAGTATAATGCAATTCTTACTTTCCCGTAATGCAAAAAAACAAGTCTTATATTATCTAAAAGGCAAAGTCCTAGACTATTTCCAGACAAAATTTGCTTAAACATTTACTGCATCATTTTCAAGAAAATGCCCTTTGAAATACGTGGTTTTTTGATATATGAGTGAAGTTTGACAGGACTGATCTATCAAATTTCCCAAAATTCAAAGGTCTTATACCACCTGAAAGAGAAGGACCTACAGCATTTCCGGGCAAAACCTTTGCTGTACTATTTCCATGAAAATGCACTTTGAATTCTATTAGTTTCTAGCAGTTTACATCCCGAAGGTGTAGTATTTCACCTTTTACACCCAAAAGCTTTATGTTTTTTCATAACAATTACACACCATAAAATATGAAAAATTAGGTTTAATATATGGTTGTAACAAAATGTGGAAGAAGTCCATGAATTGCAAGACAAACATAGTAAGAGGGTAACAATTTCAGCTAGAAACCCAAGTGCAGCGAACAGGCAGGTTTTTAATGGACAATGTGGTTTATAAAACGAGGACAGAGCTGGACTTTCTAGGGGTGCCAATAATTGTGGCACACATATTGAAAAAATGTTTTTGTTTTAAGGTAAGAATGTAATTATCGTGTTCCAATCAAAGGTAATATGTCTGTTGATATTTTGAAGGTAAGTTCAAGTGGATAAATTTTATCAGAGCCTTTTACCAAGGATGCCATTACAAATGGCGGGAATTGTATGTTACAGCTAACTTGGCACATACATGTCACCAAAAAATCTTATGGTTTAGTGTAATACTTGCCTGAAAAATGGTGAAAGATGCCCAAATTAGTGCTGGGTACCGGAGGAGACCTTCCAAGTCATTGCCAAGATGATCAGGCACTATGGGTAAATTCTTACATCTGTTATAGTTACAGTGGCATGTTTTCACCAAAAGGTCTCGAGTGTCTCTCTGCAGTCACCATAACCTGGTATTGGTTTGGAAGATGGATGGACAAATGGTACCAGCTTATTTTCATTTTCTATTTTAGTCAATGCACACGAGGCATTTCCTGTTCTCATTTCCATCCATCCATCCATCCATCCTCCAATCACTTCCCCAGTACACAGTTGCGAAACAATCCAGGTGCCTATCCCAGGCAGCAGAGGGCACCCTGGATGGGACGCCAGCCCACGGCAGGGCGGCTTGATTTCCCCGATCTGCTTTTAAGAGCTACATTAACTTGAGGCTAAGTGAGTTAATATCATTTCCCGGAATGATGTTTTCAATGCCTTACTTTTCATTTAGCACTCGTGGTCCACAAGCCCAGTTTTATGCGTCTTCTCCATTCGTGCGCTGATATTAATATCTTGTCTGTTACGCCGGCCGAACATGGCGTTTGCGGGAGAATCCCCACCCTGTGAGATATGTCCAAAGGAACCCTGCAGCGAAATGGCCCTCTGCTCAAGGCTGGCCTGAGGGTCAGTAATCGTCATCCAGTGACAGCCGCTGTGAAAGCGTCTCCGGATGGCGCTCCCACCCGGCACCGTCCATGAGGAACCAGGATGATGTGCTGTTACTTAACGTCCATGGCCGAAAGCGTGTCGCCCTTTTCGTGTCAGAGTGGACTGCTTGCCTCACGTTCATTCAGAGACCCAGCCTGTCCGGAGACTGATGTGTAGGTAAACTAAAGGGGGAAAACCCCACACTGTGAAAATGAAACCTCCACACTAGTGACTGAACTGAATATTTGTATATACCCAATGCCAATGTAAATATGCTGGATATAGCAGAATGTGGATGTTGGTAATTCAGATCACAATTTATGTCATCCATCCATCCATCATCCATCTTCTGTATCCGCTTGTCCTGTTCAGTCTTGAGGGGGTCCAAAGCCTATTCCAGAGGCTACAGATGCAAGGCAGGGAACCACCCTGGATAGAGCATTAGGTCATTGTAGGGCTCAACCACACCCCATTCTAATACATATTAAATAATTTTAGTTAATTTAAAATTAAAAGATTGTTTTTTAAAATAAAAATTATTGCCTGTCCTCTGCTTTGTGCTCTGTCCATTGGATAAGTGCTTATGGATGGATGGATGATTGTGTGTTATATACCTGCTTCATCAACTTTCAATCAGTCTTCATAAATCCGCATGAATGTAACATGAATGTAAAGGTGATCATTTTCAATCATTTTTCGAATCTGTAATCCAAACCATAAGGTGTGAATAACAGATTAGCAGCAATCCCAGCTAACTGCTAATCATTAATAACCTTCGAAAGCCCACTCTTCTACACAAACTTCAACAGGATGGCAAGTTTATCCATCAGCTCCTTATGGAAGCAGCATCCATCAACTCCCAAGACGCAGAGCGTGCTTATGAGTCCAGCCAGGAGCCCAGACTTCGCCCTGCGGGCAACAGCAAATCTCTGGGGCCTCCTCTAATTCCTTCCCATTTATCTTGGTATAGGTACTTAACAGTGGGTGTTAGGCTGTGCGTAGGAACTGCAGTAAGGTTCTTTATTGTGGGAGGCACACTGAACAAAAATAATAATAAAAAAACTTGTGGAATTGTTGTATAACAATGTATAAGCCTTCAGTTTGCTAAAATTGTAGTAGGGCATTAGCTAAAATTATATGAATTACAAAGTAAAACAATTAAGCAGGATTTATTAGTGTGATAATTAAAATTATTGAGAAAATTGGTTATTTTAATGAGATACCAATAAGAATCATTCAGATCTTGGGTTCTTGGTTTAACCACAAAGCCTGGACTGAAGGCAATGTTCATCTGTGCTCCTGTCTAGTAACCTCGCAGGACTGAGCATCAAGGTTGAATGGGTCTTGGAGCTGTGTGACTGACAGTGAGCACACACACACTGACTGGCATAGTAAAGACCTAAAGCCCGTGACATTGTTGTCTATATTAGTGTTTCCCAATCCGGTCCTTGGGGACCCACAGAGAGTCCACGTTTTTGCTCCCACTCAGCTTCTAGTAGGCAGCAAAAATGTGACAGGGAGCTCGGAAGAAGCAAAAACATGGACCGACTGTGGGTCCCTGAGGACCGGATTGGGAAACTGGTCTACATTGATTAACCCTTTGTTGGTTCAGCTCAAACTGCTGGCAGGACCCTGTGTATTTTTCACCTGGAGCAGGCAAACCCACCAGTCACCCTCTTTGTCCATATCAGCTCTGTTCCACGGCCATAGAATTGCATGCGGACCATTGCCAGTCAAGGTCATTCGAACCAGAAGGGTTTTGAGGCCGCACTGCTTCTCAGACACTAGAACATGCAAAGCCATTTGTAGCGTTGTAAACATACTAGTACATCACCCAGTATAGAAAAAAGTTGAAAATAATAAGCCTTCAAGCCCACAGTTCCATCCTACCTTTGTAAAACATTTCTTTGGTAATGTCTTCTCAGCCAAACGACAGGTAAGTTTAACTGTGTAAGTTTAATAATTGAACTATCTACCACTTTGATCACATTGAAAGCATCCAACAGCAGGTATCAGCAATTTATCAGCACCAACACAATTACAGTACATACATACACATATAGATATACATATACAACACATACATCCATCCATTATCTGCCACTTATATGGGGTCATATGCATAGAAGCACATATGTATATATTATCAAAAGCAATAAAGATATCTACGATTAAACGTTCAATAAAATTATTGTGCTGTACAATAATGTTACGCTATAATTAAATATCATTCGTAGTCTCCTGCTTAACCTTCCTCAAAACCAGCACACGCAGTGTGAGATAATTTAAAGAGCAAACATTTTTCCTCCTTGTCAGTTTAAACAAATAATTGTTTGCTTTTCTTCTTCATAAAACATGAAAATGTACTTGACGCCATTTAAATCCAAATCGTTTCTTCTGGGTTAACGAAGGGTGGAGCGGCTTCGTTCTCCTGGATTCCATTCAAGGACGCGTTAACGGTCCATTATCCTGCCGCTCGCAGTGGGACCAGCCATTTCCCTGAGTTTACATGCGTCTTCCCGTTAGCTTGTAGCATCTAAAAGGGGGATTTGGGCTATTTGCCCCAGTGTGCTCATTCCTGCAATAATGGAATGGATCTGTCGAGGTCACTGAGGCCACTGGGCAATTTGGCTCTCCTGGGCACAACAGCTTTTCTCACCAAAACACGGATTAAATTTCATGAGCTAAGCACTGAGACAGGGCCGCCTGAAAAATGAGTGACATTCACAAAGTGCTGAGACTGGCTCAGGCTCTCCGGCAGATGTGAACAAGTGGGGTAATTAGGAAACTCCATTTACGCATAGACTTGCTGTAAAGTTTCCTCACTTTAAATATATTCACTGACCCAATTATTGCACGAAACATACACCTTGAAGACAGAGCTACACAAATCACTGTGGTTTATTGTGATTTATGTAGGTCACCTTGATTAAAGGAAAATGCACAACTAGTCATTTATTATGACTTGAGTGTATCTATGATGTATGATTAATGTGGGCACACAAGACGAGTCGATGCCCGTCCTGCAAATTACTCTGCAGTTATATTGGTATCTATATTTTTTGTATGATTGTGTGGTTGAAATGTGTTTTTTTTCATGTCTTACAAACTAATGCCCACCAGGGGGCAATATTAACACTGATATCCAATAGTCGTGCCATAAAACTGGAAAAATAGAAACACCGGTGTAAGTCCTACAGAACAGCAACAATAACAATAGCGATACTGTTTTGCATGTCCTTCTCACGTTGCTTTCCACAGCCCAATATTGCCCATAGCATGTGATTGTGTGTTGGGCCGATATTCTATCCTGAGTGTTTGTCCTGTGCTGACTGGGACAGGCAAAAGGCCCTTTACTGGGATCCTGATCATTCACAATCAAAATCAGAAATGGAATCTTTATTTGCTTAAGTACTAAAAGTATTAGAAATTATTTCTTTCAATGCAGGTGGTGGTATGACATAAAGAAACATATAATTCTGGAAGGAATAATAATAATAATAATAATAATAATAATAATAATAATAATAATAATAATAATAATAATAATAATAATAATGATTATGGTGAGGATAGGAAAGTTCCAGGGGTGGTGCAGTGGTTAGCACTGTCGCCTCACACCTTTGGGACCCGGGTTCGAGTCTCCGCCTGGGTCACATGTGTGCGGAGTTTGCATGTTCTCCTCATGTCGTCGTGGGGTTTCCTCCAGGTGCTCCGGTTTCCCCCCACAGTCCAAAAACATACTGAGGCTAATTGGACTTGCTAAATTGCCCGTAGGACTGCATGCATGAGTGAATGGGGTGTGAATGTGCCCTGAGATGGGCTGGCCCCCCATCCTGGCTTGTTCCCTGCCTCATGCCCGTATCTTCCGGGATAGGCTCCGGACCCCCCGCGACCCAGTAGGATAAGTGGTTTGGAAAATGGATGGATGGATAGAAAAGTTCCATTTCTGTTTTTCCTATTCATTCAACAGCCACACAATCACATGACATCCAGGGATATAAAATGCACTAAATTGATAGGAATACAGTGCACTTGTGATGGGACATTAGCGTCAGATAAGCTCTTAAGACAAATGATGAACAGCCTCACTTTCTTGCAGAAGAGCATGTAGTGCAACCAATAACTGTCTGTTGTTCACTTGAGCAAAGTACTTAACCTGAATTGCACGTAATGCGTCTATAAACATGTCAAACTGTCAGTCGCCGTGCATAAAGGCATCAGCTAAACAGCTAAAAATGTCATTGTGACGAGGCTATTTTTACTTTTTTTTTGCTTTATGCGGCACTCAATAAATAATTAAACAGGCTTAATTTGAATTTTGAATGCAGAGTGCACAAAACATTCTGATATGGGCTTCTCCATAAAGCCGTGTAAATGAGTCTGCTTGCCCTTCATGTTTATACCAAGGATATACATCAGGATAAAAGTTAGTAGGATTTAAAAAAACACAAGCATAGTATGTCTGATACCCAACTCAATCACCTGTGGAAATACCCAAAGTCCAGAATGTATTTCATCTGTGTCTTCTTTCATGCAAGCGCATATCCTTTTGTCATGTCGCCTCCTAATGCTTCAACACCCAACATCAAGCCTGCCTGTTGGGAACGTTGCTGTTACCTGAGGATACCGAATCACTCTCCACCATCACTATCTACTCCGTTTTCTACCCTGCGATTATCAGCCATATTCTTTTGGGGCAACTGTCACCCGCTAAGAATCGTGAAAGCACTGCAGTGAGTTTGTAGGCACCCGCACAGCACATGCAGAATTCTATAGGTGAAGAATTCATCCATCCATCTATTCAGCTTCCAAAACTACTTATCAATTTCAGGGTCATGGCGAGTATGAAGCCTATTCCTGGAAGTATGGGCAACAGGTACGAGGCACTGATAGAATTCCATCTTTAGAATTGCAGAAAATCATATTGAATTCTTTCAGTTCATTCCAAATATTGACCTTCATTTCTAAAGCGTATATGTGTGTAAGTAGGAGATGCGGATGTTTAAAGAATTGGCTACTTGGACCTCTCATTGAATCAAGGAATAATAATAACGCAGCAGTCAACTCTGATGGTGTTAAATTCACACGGAAAGCCTTAATTTGCATTTAATGATTTTATAATTGTTGCTTAATTTATTTTAGTATAATTTTTCAGTTCAGTAACACTGAGACTGGGGGTACTTAAAAAGCAATAGTTAATTAACAATTGATTTTGCTATAATTAAACAAAGTGAGTCAGCACTGCGACCCAAGGAGCCACCGTGTCATACATGTATTATTCACTATAGCAAAAATAGCTAAAAAAAAAAAAAACATTTAATACCATCCTAAAATTGCTCTGCCAATAAATAAAACAACTCTGGTGGTGTTAAATTCACACTGAAAGTGTTCATTTGCATTTTATAATTAATTATAACAAGTTAATTATATTTTTAGTAATGGAAGTTCAGTAACACTGGAGACTGGGGGTACTCAAAAAAAACAATTGTTTATTAACAATTGATTTTGCTATAAGCAATTTTTAGTCAGTATAATACATCCTTGGGCAATCCTCCAGGAAGTTTTCATACACCCACAGTTCGTGCACAGAACACTCCCATTTACGGTAGGTGCTGTCGACAATGAGAATGGAACTAGCATGAGTCTACTAGTAGGAATGAATGAATGAATGAATGAATTCTACATTTATATGGAACTTTTCCAAACACCCAAAGTTCTTTAGAGAACCAATGGGGAGCCACTTCGAGCACCATCACTGTGTATCACCCACCTGGATGATGCAACGGCAGCCGTCCTGTGCCAGTATACTCACCGCACAAGCTAAGGGGCAGGAGGGAATTCACCAATTAGACATAGGAGATGATTAGGAGGCCAGCTGTGATTGGGCCACAGTGGTCAAGGTACCACCCCTACCCTGTCAGAAGATTCCCAGGGATCTTTTATGACCTCAGAGAATCAGGACCTTGGTTTTACGTCTCATCCGAAGAATGGCGCCATATTCACAGTATAGGACAGTTTCCCCGTTACCCCACTGGGGCATTGAGATCCACACTGACCGCAGGATGGGCTAACCTGCCACACCAACACCTCTTCCAGCAGAAAACCAGCTGTCCTAGCTGGTCTATCATCCAAGCACTGGTGAATCTCAAACCGGCTTAACTTCAGGTGGATTGCTAGTCTGAACCGCAGGTGGTATGGCTGCTGACAAACACAATACTCAAGGAAGAACTATTTCCATGAATGAGGCATTAGGGTAGTTAAATCTTCTTGTCTTGCAGGTTATTGAAAATGCCAGTTACACAGACGCTCATTGACAGTGGAGATGGCGAAATCGGAGATGAAATACTCAGTAACTTAGGGCAAATTCCCCTGTCTGCCTTATACTAGGCCAAATCTGAACCCTGACACACGTGACACGTGTCAGTGGGAGTATATGTAACTCAGACAAGGCGTCCACATGATGGGAAAAAAACAGGCATAGGATCTAGGGGGACAGGCTGGTTTCCATGGTTACATCTGATCAGTTTGACCGGCTAGAGAGGATGAGGTAATCAGCCCATTGAGCTCTGGGAGAGGTTTGGCAAAAGCAGGGAATGAACTGCCGTTATAGCCACCTTCTGCATTTATATATATATGCTGTTGTACAAACAGCCGAACCAGCACTGTGTAGACGGCAATTTCACACCAATTCCCATCTGCACTAATGTCCTCAGATATAGATAATACATTTTTTAATACAATTTTTAAACGAATCTAAATTTCAATGCAGACCATTTTTGAGGAGACCACAAAATTGAACCTATATTTAGTTATCACCCCCATTATTACGCCTTTCAATTAATGAGTTATATCTTTTGTATTATTGGTATATTATCGGTACAGGCAACTTAGAAGCACCCATTAGCCTGAATGCATGTCTGTAGACTGCACAGGGAAACCCGAGTAGCTGGGGGGGGGAATTGAGTGACTAGCGGTGAACACGCAAACCCTACACTCACAGGAGACCGGATTCCACACCCCCATCCTCGGAAGTGTGAGTCAGCACTGCGACCCGAGCATTCACCCAAGCATTATTCACTTTATGACTTTACGAAGGATAAAAAAGATTGGGTATGGAAGGCTGAGGAAAAGTCACGCCCATCACTAGGCTACCGTGATTTTCACTTAGTAACCATTTCGCTTAATGATCTGGTCATTGTAATGGAACTCGGTCACTGAATGAGGAGTGGTGCTGTAGAGAGAATTCTGGGAAGTCGGATAGTATTTGGTCATATCCTATGATTTTCGATTGACTGTATTTGATAGGTTGACGTGCGAAAGGTTGCAAAGTTATGATGCAGAATGGAGTGTGGGTAAGGCTGTCGGTGTACCCTGCATTTTCTCACACTGTCCTCTTTTTTCACATTTACCAGTGTGCTCTACTATGCTGGACTTCTCATTCTCAACCTGAGATGCCCACTCATTCTTTCCACTTGCTCAGTGCAGCGAACCGAGAGACGGATCTCGGCTGGCCGGCGCTCGGGCGACCCCCCCCCCCCCCCCCCCCCCCACTCCCAGCTTGTTAAGCTGAGCGCTGACAGTGACAGAAGACATCGCTAGTGCTTAATGGAGACGGTGGGAGCCTATCCGGCCTTTCTCATGCCCGCATAACGTTCTCGCAATCCGTGGCCCTATGTGATACAACCCCCCCTCCTCCCCATCCCTAAAGACACCAGAGATGGGAAGGCGACAAGCTTATCACCCTTAAAACAAATGGAAAAACGTGAGCAGGAAAGGCCTGGGTATCTGTAACCCTTTGACAAATTAGGAGCCTGTCTTCATTTGCTGGTATTGTTTTGCTATCAGTTTTGTTACAGTCCCAGTGTACATCACTGCCAGGACTATTAGGACGTTTTCTATTGTCTTTAATCACAATGAGCCCTAATCAGTCTTAGGAACTCGTCGCCCAAATAATAAGTCATTAGCAATGGCAGAGAGTTCTATAATGCTGACTAATTCATGTGATCCAGTTGGGTCTTTTCCAGGGTGAGGGGGCTGTGCAAAATCAGGGATCGTCCTTCTGAACAAGCCGTGCTTCATGTACAGAGCTCAGAGTTGGGAGCTGCCACCTTATTCTTTGGTGTGACCCCCATCCCCCCCCCCCCCCCCCCAGCTGGGGCTGAATGGAACAATTTACACTGCAATCCGTACCGCTTGGTTATTCAAGAGGCCAAGGCTGGCAGTGGACATGGACATGGAAAGGGATCACCTCCCTACAACATCGCATGCTAATTGCAGAGGGTGGTGTCCGCAGCTAAGAAAGCTGACACAGGCCTCTGAAACATCAGGATTCAATGTCACACTCTAACTGTTTCCATAAGATAAAGAGACCAACCAGTGGGCTGACAAAAAGATGTGTAACAGGACGTGCAACAGTCAATCACTGCTGACAATAGAATACATTACTGCAGCAGCAAAACGAAAAACCTACAATACGAGCGTCCTAAACTCAGAAAGACAGTACACAGCTTTAGTTCCAAGCAAAACAACATCAGTTGCTGAACTTCTGGTACTTAGACGACAGGGAAATTTATTTAAATCAGAAGTGTGAGGAATTTTTTAAATACATTTTGTACAGTGAGCGAGTGGCTTGAGGTTGAAACACAAGGCATGAAACTCTTTAAAAAGTCATCCCTAATGTTTTGTCCTTTATTTGTGCCGTGGTTGTTCCTCTTGTCCCCCGATGCACCTGTCCCCACCCCTACAATAGCAGCATAATAATTTCAATATGTACCTTAAAACATACAACTCTACCAGGTTCAAACAGCATGTGTTGTTGTGGCGTAGAATTTTAGTCAATTTCTGTCTTACACTATTCCTCACTTTTTGCACCCGTCTATTCCCCCACCCACCCACCTAGACTGCTTATCCAGTATATCAGAGTGTTAGCTTTTCTTAAACAAAGGTCGCCAACAGGCTCCAGGCTCCAACAGGAGGCGAGAGGGAGATTACGTAAGCTGGATGATTATACCGAAATTTTGTCATTCACAAAATGCTTCTGCAGACCTCCTGAAGCTGCTCCAGAGCACCACAACGGGTGGTGGGCTTCACAGCGAGCCTGGAGCCTGTCCCCGGAAGCAGAGAGCACATTGCAGGGTCTCAGCTAAGCATGCTGGTCGAGAACAGTGCAGTAGAATTTTCCAGTTAATGTCAATCAATAAATGTAACATCAGTCCAGCCTTCTTTCCTTTTAGATATCATCTTATCCTATATAGGATATAATTTCTGATGTTTCTGATATTCGATTTTTCTTTAGTATTAACATACGATCACGAAGTTTACCGTAATTATTCTCGTTATCGTTTGCATTATTTTCGTTTATATTTATTGGCTCAACAGTTAAAATAGCCACAGTTATATGTATAGCCACCTACACAAGCTTCCAGAAATAGATATGACTAGCTAGCATAGCTAAAAACTCCTCGCCTCCTTGACTACAGGGGGCTGACATCATGCTGGGTGCACCTGATCAGCGGGATCCGCACTGCAAAATACGATGACAGGACGGTTCACCTGGGGAGGGCATCCAAATCGGGATGTCGATTATGCAGGGAGTAAGCCTTGGCTGCGTGGCTGAAAGGGCCAAATGAAGGTGATGTATTGATAAAGCTTTTAACGTTGCCCTTTTGTGAGCCTAATCCTCAGGGGTGTCTCACAGGAGGAGCAGTTGTCAAAAAAACATACATCTTAAACATTAACTCCCAGATGGAGCAGGTGGAGAGCATTAAGGGCTAATTATGTGCCAGAAGCTGACATGTAAAACGCTGATTGTATTTCAGGAGCTGTCAGTGGAATGTGAATATCTCTGAATCCACTGCTTCTGCCTCGCCGAGGTGTGACTGGGGCGGGATGGGGATCGGCGCCACCACCAGGCCGGCCTTTTTATAGCCAATGCGGAGCGTCATTTAATGCATGAAGGGGGAAATAAATAAATAGGTCCTTATCAAGGTTCCTCTGTGATGAAAAACGTCAGATGAATACAGGGTAGCAAAGTAACAGGCCTCAAAGAGGCGTCTCTCGAACTTTAGATTAACTCGGCTGACTTTCAGCTGCGAGCCACTTCCAGCCCAGTTTACTCTTACTGTGGCTTCTAGACAGGGCCTCTCTGAGGAGAAACGACAGGCTTTTAAATGCAGGAATGACTTTCTGGTAATTTCCACCTTCCAGAAAAGCTGGCTGCTCCCCCCTACCATGCAGATACATGAAGCGACGCAAAACAAATCACCTCATGGCAAAGGTAGACAGTCCTCCTGTATTTTTTTTTATTCGATTCAATTGAATTCAATTAAATTTATTTATACAACACATTTTCACAACATTTTACATGGTCTCAAAGTGCTTTACATGGTCCCTGCCCAATGCCCTCAGTGAGCCAGCTGGAGGCGACAGTGGCCAGAATAATCTCCACAGAAGGAAGAAGCCTTGGGAGGAACCATGAGGAGCCCATCCTCCAGGGGCCAGCAAGGGAAGTCCAAAGTATCAAGCTGGTCAGGTGACACAGCAGCCATTGCATTGTCTGTGACGGGAGTGATTGGAGAAAGTGAACAAATGTATATACAGCAGTAGTCAAAAGTTTGGACACGTCAAGCGACATATAAAGGCAAGTGATGGAGTATCACATGACCTGGCCTCCTGACCTAAAACCAGTACAGATGGTTTAGGAAAAGTTTGAGCAGATAATAAACAAAAATGGCCAATAAGTATGTGGGAACATCCCAGGAGGCCAACTCATGAAGCTGGCTTAGAGGAGAATGTACAGTAGGATCAGCCTGTCCCTGGAGTAATTTGGGGTTAAGGGCCTTACTCAGGGGATCAGTAGTGGCATAATTCTGCTGAGTATGTGATTTGAACCAGCAACCTTCTGAGTCCCAACTTACCGCCCTCCCAGCATTTGTTCTTAACACTTTTCCAGTCAGTGCATAATTCCATATATGTTATTTTAGAATTATTCTAAAATGTAGAAAATAGTACAAATAAACCTTTATATGAGTAGATGTGTCTAAACTTTTGACTGGTACTGTATATGGCCAGTATTGCAGCTTGGGAAACATACTTTTCTGACCCATCCATCCATCCATCCATTTTCCAAACCGCTTATCCTTCTGGGTCACGGGGGGTCCGGAGCCTATCCCGGAAGCAATGGGCACGAGGCAGGGAACAACCCAGGATGGGGGGCCAGCCCATCACAGGGCACACTCACACACCATTCACTCACACACCATCCACTCACACACCATTCACTCCTACAGGCAATTTAGCAAGTCCAATTAGCCTCAGCATGTTTTTGGACTGTGGAGGGAAACCGGAGCTACTTTTCTGACCCCACTAGTAAAAATCCATAGAGAAGATTTAGACATAAGACGAGTCAACTGAGTCAGTGACCCAAACAGGAGACGAGACAAAAACAGATGACTGGAGGCATATTAAGCGAATTTCTGGCTTACAAAGTTTACTTGGTTTTGGAAAAACCACAACACACAAAACATACCCCTACTTGAGGGGTTTTTCTTTCCTGCCATCCCATCCCCTGCAATCTGATTATGCATGCATGTCAAAAATCGCTCCATGCAAACACATCTTGGATTATGGGTCAGTTTCAGTCCGACACGAGTTTGCAGCTGACGACGGCATGTTTATTTAATGCTGTGTGAGTGTATAAAAAACACACACACACATGTACAGTTTTAGTAAATTAATCACACAGTGTATTATCTCAAGGCGTGTGCTCACGGATTTCATTTTCGCACGCGCCGCTAAAAGACCTTATCTATTTAATTAATCTTGTCATGGATACTCAGCTTATTAAAAAGAGCCATTTTTATTCACGCTACATGGCTGCTTAATCCAGGATTGAGCCCCAGATAACACTGACACACTGGCGTCTCGTGTTTCTGCCCCCCCACACACACACACCAGCGCAGCTTGGGAAATGACACCCAAATTGTTTTTTTTTTTTTTTTTCCCCAAACGGTTTTTCAGGAACTTAATTAAATTATGGGTGCAGAAATTATACAACATCCCTCTTCCATGATACCTTATTCAGTAAAGGTGAGCCTGAAACCTATTCTGAGAAGCACTGAACTATGGGACACTATGGGAGTGACGTCTGGCTGTCACAAAGAACACAGTGTAGGGAGTTTTAAGACACCGACAAAACCAAACTGCTGCAGCACAGGTGTCAGGCTACCAGTACCAACGACTCATCTACCATACTGCCTGAATTATATATACTCCAGATATAACATGATTTTTTAAAATCAAAATATATAAGCGTGCATATACACTATATGTATGTGTTATATGTGGGTATGTATTTGCCTTGCTTCCCTGAAAAAAAGTGGTCTTCGTCAGCTAAAAAGAACTTATCCTGCTGTTTCCAGACCCGGTTCTCGGGGACCCACAGATGGTCCATGTTTTTGCTCCCTCCCGGCTCCCTAAAGAAGCACTTATTAGTGTGATAATTAAAATTATTGAGAAAATTGGTTATTTTAATGAGATATCAATAAGAATCATTCAGATCTTGGGTTCTTGGTTTAACCACAAGGCCTGGACCGAAGGCAATGTTCATCTGTGCTCCTGTCTAGTAACCTCGCAGGACTGAGCATCAAGGTTGAATGGGTCTTCATCAATGTTTCCCAATCCGGTCCTCAAGGACCCAAAGACAGTCCAGGTTTTTGCTCCCTCCCAGCTTCTGGTAGGGAGCAAAAATGTGGACCGTATGTGGGTCCCTGAGAACCGGGTCAGAAAATGCTGACTTATCCTGATCACCAAAAAGATCCTGTCATGGCCAATAGAATGGAATCCCTGTAATCCACAGTTAACAAGCATATATCTAAGATGGGACACTAGAGAATAGCCCAAGTTTTATACAAAAATATAATAAATACATATAATACTAAAAAACTAAATGCACTAACAGGCTGGAGGAAAGACCCTGGTGTGTATGTATCTTTAGCTGTCTTATCGATTGAGAAATATGTTCGTTGTACATAAGCCAGAAGTGGACCATATGCATTCATGAATAGATATAATTGGGCCCATTCACAAATGCTCAGCGTTTGTTCAGTGCTAACAGGCAAGACACCAACTATCCACTGATGTTTGAATAAATCAAATGTTTCAGTCAAAATGCGATTCATGAAATCAAACCCTGCAGCTGTGACAGAATCACTCGCGTCTTCAGGTGAGTCTGCAGGTTTATTTTGTTTAAAGCAGCCCAACGTTTTCCTGCATTTCCTAATTGGACAAGATGTTCCGAACAAAATGCCAGAAGCTGCCTGAAAGTGAAAATGTAAAAATAGATGCAGCGTTTCGTGTGGGATCCCTGGAAACATATGCGATCAGAGTCTCACAAAGTGTGATTGTCGTTTTATTGTTGCCTTCTCTGAAATCAACTCCGGCCTTTGAACATCAGCCTCTCGTGCCATTTAACTTGCACAGATTACTGCTTTTCACTCTGCCACTTTACAAGGCAATTTATTGGAACAATTTAGGTCGAGAACCTCATTCAGAGGTCAACGACTCTCCCCTTAGGCGATCTGATCTAGTGATGTCATCAGCTGCCGTTTCTGGAAATATCCATAACAAAATTCATATATGATGCCTGTATACAGGCAACAGAAGAGGCTGTTTGAGTAGGAAGGTTTCTACCCAGCTTTGTGCACCTATGCCTCCATCCATCTTCTAACCATTTATCCTGGTCAGGTTTGCTGTGCTGAGACTGACCCCAGAGAGCACAGAGAACAAGACTGGGGTAAACCCTGCATGTCAGTCCACAGCAGGGTAGCTGTGTTCTTCTTCCTTGTTTATGTACTGTTCCCCTATCCATGGCATGGTAGTAATGTCTCTGCCACCTCATGCATTGTCCACACACACACAAACATACACACACTGTCCATTCATTTAACATTTCTTAAATGTTTTCCACTAGCTGTTTGACGAATTTATATGAAGTTCAGTTCTGCAACACAATTTTCTTAAAAAAAAAATGTGGTAACACTTTACTTGAAGCTGTGATCTATAAGGCATTATAGATACGTTCGTAATGCATTATAATGGTTGGTATAAGAATCAATAAAGCATTATAGCATTTTCTATTGAGTCAAAAATATCATTATGTTTATTCATAAGTCCAATGAAGTTCTTATCTAGAATGCACCATAGACAACTTCATAATGCATTATAATGGTCGGTATAAGAATTAAGGCTGATTTGTACTGCATTATAAAGGTATCTATAGTGCATTATAGATGAGCTTCAAAAAAACTTCATAATGCATAATAAACATATAATGTGTTACTAACATTTATTATAGTTGTTTTTAATAAATATTAATAGCCATGTTATCAAGTTAACTTCCAAGCAGAATCCCATCTTTAGTAGTATTGTCATAGCGGAGTATAATCATATTCATTCTCAAGGACATATTTATTCTTACAGGGTTGCCCTTTATAAAAGAAAGGAAAAAAGACAACATTGGATTTCCAGAAGAGAGCTGATGGTTGATGGGGGGGGGTGTATTAGATGTGTTTATATAAGTAATTTTAGCAAAACATTTATTTTGTGTAGTGTATACTATTGTGAACCAAATGTGATGGAAATATTGTTATAATGCATGGCATTGACTTTGTACCTATGTGCATTTTTACACAAAGCATTTGGTATGACACTCATTAGTCAAATTCCAATATGAATTATAACATTGCAACAGTGTAGCACCTCCAGTTTCGAGCTGTGCAGTAAGATAGTGCGTCACGTGGCATATTTGCGCTCTATTCATAAACGTCATCATTAGTGGAAAGGTCCGTTTTCCCGCATCAGAGCGACTATAATTTTTTACCACTGTTCTGTGAAGCTGCCAGTTTGAAAAATACAAACTGGCGGAGTCATTTGTATGATTGTGGGAAAAACATAAAACTATTTTTAACACAGTAGCCACTAAAACGGATGTAAAAGATGCAGATATTCCGTGATGCAAAATTATTCTCTAAAAGAAATAATAACACCGATGTTTCCAAACAGACCAGGGGTCTTGTCGATGGACAGGCATTTGCATTTTACAGTCTGTCTGCTGCCAGACTCGCCTCCAAGCGAGTTGTATACAAGGCGCTCGGAATCTCATTTGGCTGCCAAGCCTGTACTGTAAATTTGCCTACCGACTGGGAAGAAAAGGTTCATCCAGATTTAAAACTACAGTCCCCTAATTTGCTTGTATTTGCAAAAGAAAAGAGTGAAACACGTTGGAGCGGGGATGGAGTTATTTATATGAGCCTTTACGACAAACAGAAAACTTCAGAACCATGGACAAGTAACAAATATAACGCGGGAACCGATGACTCCAAAAGAGCTTGTTGATATCCGTTTTCATAATATAATACACTTAAAAGCTTCACACTAAACCGGTATTATTATTATTACTATTATTATCTTTGAAATCATTTTCTTTTCATGTTCTATACGGCTCGGGAAGTAAATCCACGTGCTGTTTGCCTTGCGGCTGTTACCTGCATAAATTCCGCAAACACATTTATAAAACATCATACACATGTTCCTTTTCGAACTGCTTAACCTCGGCTAAAGAGCCTCCACTGACTGCCGCGTACTAAACCCCCGAGGGGTAACGTCACTCCCCACGACAGATCAGCATCAGTCTTCCGTAGCCTGCGAACACGCTCGTAACTGCGAGAGGCAGGATCGCATCCCTCCTTTCAGGGCGATCTGAGATGTTCGTCAAGCAAAATCTTACTACACCTTCTCTCCCCCGATTCCTTATTTCGGCGTCGCCTTGGGCTTTGCAGTGCGCTGACTTTCGGGAGCGCAGCTAAATAAAAAGAGAAAGGTCACACGAAGTGGGAGATTTGCGTGCGCCGAGGATGGTTTGTGACAACCGGGAGCTCATCAAGCTACATCGGCTGTAACTTAAGAGATCACAGTTAAAACGGGTTTACACTCAAGCGGCTGAAGATATTTTTTAATCATGCCTGTTCGGAGAGGTCATGTCGCGCCTCAGAACACGTTTCTGGGTATTATTATACGGAAATTCGAGGGACAAAGTAAGTACTGTGCGTTCATACCCCTCTATGGCACACTTAAGCTATAAAGTATACAGCAGGATACGATGCATGTTTTAAGAAGGCTTTACAATGTGTTTCTGCCTTTAAAAAAAGTGGAATATGGAAATCAATGGCAACGTTAGAGTGTCGAGGCAACTTACAAAAATATTTTAAGTGAGATGCTCATTAGGAGAACAGAAACGATATTTAACTTGAACTTCAACATATGTTTTCTGACTAACATTATGATGCAACTATCTAGAGATAGAGATCGACGAATTCGTAAGAACGTCCGAGAAAAGGCAGTTCGTGAATAAGTATTAACTGCGAGAAATAAACATTGCCGACTGCAGTCATTGAGAAATCCACCGCATTTATTTATCAGGATATCAATTACATACTAATTGAGCACTGCATTCTAAAACGAACCTGAACACATATTTACTTATTTACGCTACATATTCAGTTATTTAGAAAGATAAAGGCGGAGTTTTATTTTTTTTCACACGTTATGCATTATCGTCATTATGGATAACAAGTTGAGATGTCAAATCTTAATTTTAGTCGCTTCTCATTTTTTTTTACGTACACAAAAGTTAAAGTATTTTTAAAAAGAAAATTGTAATTGTAAATTATATGATTTGCCCGCCTGTGGTTTTATTTGTAGGCCTATGTGGAAGATAAACACACACATTGAAGGTGTGAATCATAAAGGGCAGTTCAAAAGCCCCTCGGGAATGATCTCAGGGAATCTGTCCCTTAAAAATGGAAGGGAAACCTTAATGAAATACATATTGCTTTATTTTAGACAAGAGGTTCGTCATAGCCAACGCCAAAGTGGAGAACTGTGCCATCATCTACTGTAACGATAGCTTCTGTGAGATGACGGGCTTCTCCAGGTCGGACGTCATACAAAAGCCATGCGTCTGCGACTTCCTCCACGGCGAGCTGACCAAGAGGCACGCGGTCGCCCAGGTGACTCAGGCCCTGCTGGACTCTGAGGAGAGAAAAGTGCAAATCACATACCATCGCAAGGACGGTAAGCCTGGGGTAAATCTGTGGCAGGGAGGGAGGAGTTTGTGGCCTCTGGGATAATCCGAAATAACTATAACTACAGCAATAACTACAATCAAACAAACATGGTGATGTTTAGTACAACGGTAATCTGATAAGGCAAGAAATATAAGCATATCGACTTTTGCTTCAGTCGTGTTTCTGTAAATCCAAGCCAGTAAGAGATTTAGTTTCTGTGAAGCATCCTTCGGATCACAGTTTACGGTGCAAACACCCACAAGCGGTGAGATGTTTTCCTTAATCTGAAACAACTCCATTGCAGTGTCTAGAACTCCACACCGTTTTGAAGGGACAGAAGTAGAGAAGTGGTTTTGGGTGAGGATTCGTTACCTAAACTTTGCTGGCTCAAGTCTCAGGAGAAGCCTGGCCGTTGTATCCTTGAATGAGCTACTTAACCTCAATTACTCCAAGCAAATCAGGGGAAAAAAACCGTGTGGGTCACTTTGCAAAGCCTGTAAATTTAGAAGAGGTACACCATGGAGCACTGAACCAATGTCAGACCGGGGCGCAACGTGGACTTGCTTTTGGGAACATGGACGTTACCTAGCATTAGTAAAAATAGAGCTTTGGTAATTACTCAACAGTTAATGACCTAGAGTGGCAGAGGGACTCAGGAGGAAGTATTGTTGCCTTACAGACCTAAAGGCTGGGGGGGTTTGAATTCCACCTCTGGCATGCAGTTAGGGGTCTTAGAGACCCCAAAGAATTGCCCATAACGTATGATAGTGTGTACATGTGAGTAGGCTTTCTATGATAGACTGGCAGCCCATCCTGGGCGAACCCTAGACTTCTACCATGAAGTTTTTGACAATATGAGCAAGTTATTAGCAAGTATAAGTCTGAGCAAGATAAGCACTTAGAGGATGGCTGGATAGAACCATCAAAATCAACGCTGGTGATTTACCATGTTTTTGAAATGCATCATCAAACTCTTTGTGGGTCAAACTAAGATATAGGAAGGAAATATTTAATCAGAAAATTTAAAGAACGACAAATAAAGCGTATGACGTAAAAATGTTGCTTTTCAGCTGCCGATCTAATGCTTCCCCTTCTCCTGCTGCACCTGGGTTCTCCTGCTGCACGTCCAACTTGTCAGTGACTGAGGATAATGCAGACAGTGTCTATTAGACATGTACAGGGTGAAACAGCTACGGCGTTTTCATTGTTTAGGGGGGTGCAACAGTGCGGATTTAATCAATGGTGTCGTACAGCAGGGACCTCTCACTTTGATGTCTCTGCCTAGAAGATGCGACACTCATTACAGGACGTTGGGGGCATCATCAGTGGAAACTGCAAGAGTATAGCATCACCAAGTTCAAAAGAGATCATCACACATTATATTACAGTAATTTATATCCCCCTAAACGACAGCTGAAATTCAATTTTTATTTATTTATTTAGTTATTTATTTATTTGTTTGTTTGTTTTTGGGGGGGGGGGGTGATGACTTTGGCAGGCGCCACAGTTTATTTTTTGTTTTTAATGCAAATCCGGAGATAAAAGAAATATCTTGCTTTGTTTTCATGCAATTTGAACAGCAAATAAGCACGGCACCTCACTGGAGCATCGTTTGGCTGTAATCAAAATATCAAATACTGAAAAATGAGCTTAAAAGATGGAAGTGGATGATTACTGAGTTCAAGGTTGGACACGCGACACATGGCCGCAAGCTGAATGTCAAACCCACCAGCTTGATAGCTCAGGCGTAACATTATAAACGCGACTCCCGAAACAAATCGCTTGAGACGGGGACGGGGGGGCATATGAGGTCAGGGGAAGGAGGCCTGGAGAGCCTTGACATGGAGACGATCCTCCCTTATCTCAGGCACTCTACCAGGGGTGTCTCTGTCACACCTCATTTACTACAATATAGTTACAAACCAGAACTGCTATATGGTAGTTGGTAGTTTGTTAGCACAGTTACCTTTTACCTTGCAGTCTCGTAAGCTTGAATCCCCTGCTCTATGCATGTGTCGAATTTCTATGTCTTTCCTTTTGTTCATGCAGGATTTCTCTTGATTATATAGTAATATTGTCTTACATAGTATGGAGTCTGAAAGAGCAGATTTGTCAATGGAGCATAACAGGTTAGAACATTAAAGCTTTGACCCTCTGGGGGAGTCCATTGTGTACCTTGCTGAATTGGGCGCGGGGGGGGGGGGGGGCATTATTTCTAATGATGCGTTAAACTACACTATAGCAGAACCGCTGTTTTATGATTGAGCAGATTAGGCGCACAAACTTCTCACCTCTGCAGTGAGTCGCATTTCTCTGAATCCGGGCAATTTGTAAAAATGGTCAGATCCAACTGTTTTTTTTTTTTTCTATGAGATCCAGGATCCTTGGTGTAATTTCAGTGCAATCCCAGAGCCTGTAATTGAATCCGTCCGCACTCAGGCCTGTGGTATTCCCTATGCATATCGCGGGACAGGCCCATCTCAGCGCAGCTTCAGGACTAGCATGGGGATTGATATTTTTAATCCTCAAGTTAAAAGACAGTCAGATGACTCTTCTTCTAATCCCCCGTAAATCTATTAGGAATTCCACAGTAAAATACTGAGGCAGGAATTATTGTATACAGTATATTTATTGACAAAGATGTGAAAATTTGAATTAGGCGAGTCCTCTGAGTATTCTAGGTGCAGTAGTAGCTTTGTAGTGAGTAACTATGTGTATGTATGTGTGTGTGTGAGAGAGAGAGAGAGAGAGAGAGAGAGAGCCCTGTGTTGGATTGGCATCCCATTCAGGGTGTCCCCTGTTTCGTGCCCTACAATCCCTAGAACAGGCTCCAGGCTCACTGCGACCCTATACTGGATAATGGATGGAATGAATTCGGCAAATTTGATTGAGACAAGTAATTTTTTTCTGGATTGTGGATTATGAGGTTTAATTTTAAACATCTTGCATGCTGTTTTCGACTGTCGTGACATCATATCCACCAGTAACTGATCTAAAAATTGCACAGCATTCAAAGGCGGGAAAGGGAGTTCAGCAAATTCAAGTCACTCTGTCTGAGCTACTCTCTGCTATTCATCATCTCATATACTTTCAGAGGTGACTCTAATTCATAGGGCAGGTGAAGTTCACTGAATCTATCCCGGAGAGATACACTCAGGAGGAAGGTAGACACAAGGTGAACAGGCAGTATCTAAAAATAAACATCTCTCCCACATGCATCAATTCATCAGTATGTCTGCCTCTCCAACATCGATACCACATCGATGTCACAGGTATCCAGGAGCTGATGGCTGCATTTATGGTTTCTCCCATATGGTTGGAAAACATGGAAAAAAAACCACTTCTTTGAGTGCTCAGTGTGCCCTATTTTAATGTCAGTAATTTTGTTTTAGGGAAAAATTAGCTCTGTTGCTGACATATAATTTTGTTAGAGGATCCAATGAGGAGATTCGATGTAAGAGAGTCTGGATTTCTCGCGCTGAGGGTTTCTTGTGCTCTTATGTTTTGACTGCCTGCCGGGGAAATGTCAAAAGCTGGCCACAGGAAGCACGTGGGAAACAGTCAGTACCAACAGTATGGCGCATTATATGGTGTAGCTGACTCAGCCACTTTCCAGTGTCACGGTATCAGCGCATCGCTCCCTCACTGTAAAGTAACCAGCAGCTGGAATCTTATTTATCTTAATGCATTTTTTTTTGCAACAGTTTGCATGTGCTGTGGAGTACTGGAGATGGGAAAGATCCACTGAGGGAAGTTGGAAGATTAGAGAAAATGTCACTTTGCGATTTGGGAACATAGCAAACATCCTCAGCAGGGACACATTAATACACGAGTGAATTAATACCCGACAGCGATACTCACCGTACAGACAGTCCTATAAGATATCCCCACTGGATTAATTATGATTATCTAATGATGAAGTATGATAATATAATGCCAAAACATAAAAACAATATTTCTGCACCCCACACACTATAGACGGATGCTGGAGCGTACACCCTGAACGGGATGTCAGTCCATCACAGGACATATATAGACACCATGGGCAATTTAAAGACACCTACTGGAGAACAGGCAAATTCCATATACAGAGTGGTGGCAGGATTTTAAGCCTCGACCCGGGAGTCATGAGGCAGTAGGGTTACCCTGGAGGGACTGTGCCATGGTTGAGGTCACCTGATTAATATTAAATAACCAATGTTGGCGCAGTAGTATCAGGTACACAGGAGTTTCATGGGATTTCCACCTCTGAGTCACGGCAGCATCCTAAGTTGGCTCATCACTGAAATATTACCCCCTTTTGCAGACATGGTGTACCAAAGTAACCAGTACTTTTTGCTTTTTTGAAGGGAAATTCAAGAATTGCAGTGGGACGTTATATTAGATGCTATAATTTTTGATGGAATGAGTCAGCATTATTAAGATGCACATCTTTTAGGTAAATTAAGGTAAAGGTTTTTGTTTTCATTTAATTTAATATTTAATAATCATGTAAAAGAAATCATAATTATACATAAGGTAATTTGCTGACTGTCTATTGGTAATGACTGTAAGACTTCAGAAGGGGTCAGGGGAAAACTTTTTAGGAGGTAAATTCAACTGAAAACATGAAGCCATTTCAGCCTGTGCATGGAGTTTGCACTGTGAGTCTGACTGAGGCTGCTGGTAAATCCTGATAAAAGAGGAGCCATATGGTATTAGTGTGTAGAATCTGAAAGAGGATCTTCTCTATTGTGTGAACCCACTGTCGTGTTGACAGCTAGGATTAGGGCACGTGCAAGGTGTCAGTGTGTCGTGCATGTCCTGGTTGGCAGGTCACACAAAGACAACTTGTATCATTATACTTCATTGCTTACTATAGTCCATGTCTTCCACAATTTGGACTATTTAATATGTGTGTGTGTGTGTGTGTGTGTGCGCGCTCATGCATTTGTGCATGTTTGTGTCAAAATGTATATATATTTCTATATACATGATTATTTATCCATTACATCTAGTATTATAGAAATTATAAGACAAGTACTTGGTTTGTGAAAGGCATCTGTTCTGCGAATTTATACCAAAAGAAAGACACAAGAGAAGTTTTTAATTGCAGTTGTCTTTCATAGAGGCAAGTTTTTAAATACAGCTTTTCTTCATAGACCTCCATTTGACAGTCTTTCTCTTTATGAAGCACCAGCCTTAGGTAACAAAAAAAAAAACTCGCCAAGGACATATTTTTTCTCTGAACATTTATATTTTACTTAAACCTCAACTAGATGTTTCTTTCTGACTGATCCATCTTTCTGAAACAGGATGACCTGTCTGAAATATTAACTATGTTCTTTCAAGTTCACAAGTCTTCTGAAAATTTCAATGTAAGAAACTTTCTATTTTCAGATGATGCAAAAGAACAGTCAAGGACCACCAATAGGCTTACATCACACATCATTCCCAAAGCTGTGAAAATCTTCCGTTGCTTAAAGTGTTCGTAGGAAACATAAACTTTTGGCGCTTGAACACAAATATGTGTAGCCGTTTCTCAGTAGATCTATTGCCCCACATCACCAAAAATAAGGGGTTTCCAATTCCCCAAATCACTCTGTATATGGAATCTGCTTGTTCTGCCTGTGCTTGGTCATGTACTAGATAAGCTGCCATGGATAGATGTAACTGCATAGATATTGTGTTATAATTCAGAACAGATCTTGCCATGATGGTTATTGGCAAACTGAGCTGACAATAAAATCTTTGATCTATTTTAGGCTGTGTTTTTTCGTTTTTGCAGATTGAGGGGTTACAATGCTAACACAGCACTGCCTGACATATGCTCCTTATAATGAGGTGTTACTTTGCCTTAATTCAATCCTATTCCTTCCTAACATAAACAAGTGGCACTTTAATATTTCTTTCAGGAAATAAACAACAACCAACCGCAAAGGACTCCAAGTAGTTGCATGGAGTTTGCAGAAAGACCTGCAAAATTAGGTTTGTTTCCTTTGTCCCTGTGGTTTATCCAGGAGTCTGTTTATTCATCTGAAAGGGGACCTTATAAACTCTGCATTGGTCATTTGCAGATGCATTCAGGTCACAGGGTCTGACTTTAAATTTAACAGAATAATGTAGATCTGGTAGAAGGACATAGTGCATACCAAATAATCCAGTGTTTCTGATTTCTAAACAAATGTTTATTTCCAAATCCTTTGTGTGTGAGGGAAATAAATACAAATAGTGTTTTTGCACATAATCTGTGGCCACATGTCAATTATCGCTTGGCTACCGCCCTCCGCGGTGCTTCCCACTTATAATTTACACAGATTCACTGTGTAATTATCAGGGGTTTGGTGTAACATCACCACAGTAACGGAGTCCAGGCAGCAAATATAGAATCATATTCAATCATGGAAGTTACCCCCCACCCCCTCAGAAAAGGTGACACCACCAACAAAGCTCTTCTGGTAGTTGCTATAGTACAGATCCATAATTACGAGATTGCTTACAGTGTCCAAATTGGATCATTCCGAAGGCTATTCGCAGGAAAGTCACACCTAAAGCAATTTTTTGAGTTTTATCTGACAAAGCTAACCCCAAGGCGCCATGTATGAGTGATTAATCTCGAAAATGGGAAATTCCATTTGGGTACCATAATACGATACCATTGTACGACGTAATACAAGACCGAGTCATTTACTGTTTCACAGAAATTTTTGTGCCATACAAACCCTTGTCATTTGCATACTAAAATGCTTTGTTATATTCATTCATTTATTGTTTTAGCTTCAGCCTACTTGGAAAATGATGGTAATGTTATGACTGTGGTTTAGCGATGTTAATGCCACAGTATGAGTAAAAGCCCCTTTACTGGCTCCTGGACGCTCTCTTAATGACTCAGTCGTGAATATTCTTAGCATTGTAACTCCTGAACGCCATAAGAATATATCACCGAAGAAAAAAAAAAAGTAAAATTACTTTATTAATCCTACATAACTGCTTTTTCAGGTTCAGCCAGAGAGGATATGCCTCTCGGTCATTATTACTGTCCTTCTAATAAATTAACTGCATTGGTTAGTTGCCCATCGGATGTCATTAGGTCTACGATCTTAATTATATATAACTGGATAGGAGATCGAACTGAAGCATCTTGATTAAAATATATTAGTGCCAAACTGCAAATTGTCTTAGCATTACACAGCTAGCCACGACTTTACGCTGTGCTACTCAGCACCACTGCTCACCTTGTATCTTCTCAGTTTGATTGAGTATTTACCGTGTAGGACCTACGGGACAGGTCTGTTTGATCTTCTTGCTTGTGTTTTGTTTGTTTTTATTTATTTGTTTGTTTGTTCGACTTTGCTTTGGTTATGCTGGCGATCTGATCACATTTGAACAAGTTTCAGTCGGAAGAAAACATTTACACGTTCCCAGGTGTGACGATAGAGTAGGTCAGCGAACAATGTCAGCAGTTTTAATAGTGGGTAGGGGTATGAACAGCATGCTGCTGGTTCGAAACCCAGATTGGGTCATCATTTTGTACTCTAATACAGACTATTTAACTTGAATTGCCCTGGTTGTGGCTATATAAGTAGGAAGAATTATAGTCTGTTCTGGTTAATGGTAGCTTCTTAGCAGCAGAATGGTTCCCTCAAAGGGCAGGGTTTGATCAATCGATTGCTCATGCAATATAGAAGCAGCGGATGAAGTATTCTGCAGAATGTAGGTCTGACCCTGTCACAGCCCTATTGTATAACCCTGAATATTGCAACACATCTAGTAAAAGAAACAATTTGCGATATCACAGTGAAAGGAAGCCTTTACTGAATGCCAGCCAATAGTCAGATTTAATAATTCTCCAATTAAAAATTGATGGAAGGCACAGTGTCTGTCTCAGCAGGTTTAATGAGTCAACCAAGGGTTGTGTGGCCTGGAGACATCCAGCCAGAAGTGCCCCCCCAAGACATCTGCCCCCTGCTCTGGTGCCCCCGGTCCCTTGTCCAGCTGTGCAGCCTCCCCCTGATTGACATGTCCGGCTGCCTCAGGAAGTCGGCAGCGGGGAGAGATATTTTTAGAATATATGAAAGTACTCTCTCAGAAAAACCCCACCATTTCACAGTGAACGTTCTTATTATAGCTCGCCGATGATGGTCACCTGTCCTGCTTTTATTTATATTACTCATCTTGGTCTGTTGTCAGTCGCCCTGCACGCCAGGCATCAGGCTGAAATCCTCTCATTTCTTCATCTGCCGCAGCCAGAGAAGTTGCACATTCGCCTCGCTTCATGAACTCACAATCCTAGTGAAGGGGAATGCAAACTCCATATCCATTTATACAGCTATAAATCAGCATATTTATTGTTTTTCTTTATGATCCCTAAAGCGAGCCTCCAAGTCAGTGATGATCAACAAAATGTCCTATAAAAATGTGATCTTCTAATAAATCCATAATATAGATGTCCTTTTTTTCCACCACTGCCATTAATAAGACCTTAATTTACGACCTTACTGTAGATTTACTGCTCAGTAATATCAACAGTCACACTGAAGGAAACTAAAAACTTCAGTGAGCCGCTCACACAGCCTGAAGGCAAAACAGCAGGAATCTCTCTCAGTACCACAATGACATTAAGTCTTTACCTCAAGGTTGAGGATACAATATGTGTGCAGTGTTTTTTTTTTTGTTTCGGCAATGCCTGTCACAAATCGGAGAGTATTTAAAGCTATTTTTTGCTCTACGGATGAAAAAAGAAACAATTTGCAATATATAACAGGCAGTAAGCAGCCCCCCCCCCCCCCCCCCGAACCCTGAGGCAGTATAATGCATAAAATTGACCAATCCTTCAAAATAAAATTCACACCAGGATGGTATGTGAACATGCTACAGTTCATCTGCTGAAGCATGCACCGATTCGGAAACAATGCCAACCATCTGTACTCAATTAAACACCTGCAGGACACACCACACACCCAGCTAGACCATTTAATATGCGCCTCATTGTGCATATCCAATCATTCTGACAAAAACAAGAAGAGGTTACGTTAAGCTGCTTCAAACGGATCCAAAACCTTTGAAGATCTCCACTCTTTCTAACCCTCCACCCCCTGCTATCTAACAAGTTTTGATTTGAGATCTTGCCCTGCATTTTTAAGGCAGAGTTCCAGCCATAAATGTTATTCACATTGTCCACTTTGGTCAGCGGACCAAAGAGTTTCCCATCAAAGTTTCTCTTAGATCATGTCCATTATGTTTCCGGGAAAAGATGCTCAATGCAACCCTGTTGTGGATAAGCGATGGAATGAATGAATAAATGAATAAATGCATATGGAAAGTGGATAAATGGGATTTCCCTAACTATTCTACAGTACTTATATTACATGAACTTTGACATAGTAGTAGGACAAATTTGATACTAATACTCTCTAAGTCAGCAGGTTAACCCCCTTGCGGTTGGTTCTTTAGCCGGATCAGGTTAAAATAGATGGTAACATATAGTACAGGATGATCCCACGTACCATGAGTTAAGAAACCTCACTGCCAGTTTTTACCCTTGAACAAAAACCTGACCCTCCGTGTTGTTTACATATTCTGGAATCTATGGGCAGTTGAACTTTGACTGGCGTCTGTATGTGGGTAGTAGCTTATGATGGTTATAAGTTTCTTCCTGTGTCCGGAAGGTCATGGGTTTGCATCCTGTGGCCAGCATAGTAATTATATTGCCCTTGAGCAAGGTCCTTAGCCCTGCCTGCTCCAGGGGCACTGGATGCTGGTGGACCCTGCGCTCTGACCCAAAACCTTCCGCTAATATAGTAATTTTGGACAAATGCATCCACTAAATAAATATGTGTAAATATCTATGAATAAACTTTTAAGCTGGCCCATAATCTTGAAATGAGAAAAAAATCATTTAATAAAATGTAATAATATATAAGTATGATTATACTTTCACATAGAAAACTTTGTTTAAACTCTGACATATAATAGAGTCATATTCTAAATTTATATAGATAAAGCAGCAATGGAGCATATACCTTATTGTCACTGGTGCTATTTAAAGTTTGTCCTGAAGCATCACTCACCCAACATCCTATCACTTATCCAGTACACAGCTGTGGGGAGCCTGGACCCGACTACACCCCGGATTGATGTCAGCATGTCATAGGACACACATCCTACCAGCAACTCGGCATTACCGGCTCCACCGAACCACATGATTTTAGTCTGCAGAAGGGAACCCACAGCACACCAAGACAACATAGGAATTTCCTACACAAACAAAGCCCGAGGCAAGATTTGACCCTGCAAAGCCAGAGATGTGAGGCAACACTGCTAGCCACCATGCCAAGCAACCCCATAGCAGACTGAGGAAATCATTTCGTATAGCTTAACATAATTCAGGTATTCATTAAAAATAATTAAAAAAAAAACACTTACAAGGCTTCCCCTGAGAGTGACTATGCAAGACAACTGTATCACATGAGCAGCTTGATGAGATACATTGTATCAAATATCCTATAAATTTTTAACTATGAATAAGGGATGTTGGAGACAGTAATTTTCATCTCAATACTGAGAGTCCGTAAAATGCGTAAAATGCGTATTCCATTAGGACCTGAGCTTTACTAACTGGGAAAGGCATCTTACTGGTTCCAGTTTTATTGCTATGGATTATGGGCTGGCATCAGATTTTTTTTTTCTAAGACGGGGTGGATTTGTTATATATTTTTAATTATTCATTTTCTCCCCCAAGCTGTCTGGATTTTTCACATATTGATTGAAGAGATATTTATGATCCATAAATAGTTGTGTTTTAATTTCCATTTCCACTGCTGTCCTGGGATAGTTTTGTTTGCACATTTTATGTTTAATAACGACATAACTGCTTCCTCTCCCATTTCCAAACTTTCTCATTTAACTCAGAATATAAATTGTGCTCCATTAATCGCAAGAATTCAGCAGCATTTTTGTGCATTTTTGTGCAAATCAAACAAAGGTGTGTAAGCAACAGAGATTGTAGGTATGTCACATGGTTAATAGACTGCAGGGATGTGTAACTTTTTCACATGAATTTCACAAACCAAACACTTCCGATGTATGGTAATTAAATCCACTGCACCATCAGACATCCGATGGAACAATGTTAGCCATAAGACTAAATCAAATGATATTTAAACTGAAAGACTTTCAATTAAGGGGCGGCATGGTGGTGCAGTGCTTAGCACTGTTGCCTCACACCTCTGGGACCCGGGTTCGAGTCTCCGCCTGGGTCACATGTGTGTGGAGTTTGCATGTTCTCCCCATGTCGTCGTGGGGTTTCCTCCGGGTACTCCGGTGTCCCCCCACAGTCCAAAGACATGCTGAGGCTAATTGGACTTGCTAAATTGCCCGTAGGTGTGCGTGTGTGAGTGAATGGTGTGTAAGTGTGCCCTGTGATGGGCTGGCCCCCCATCCTGGGTTGTTCCCTGTCTCATGCCCATTGCTTCTGGGATAGGCTCCGGACCCCCCGTGACCCAGTAGGATAAGTGGTTTGGAAGATGGATGGATGGATGGATGGACTTTTAATTAAATAACTAAGCATGACCAAAGTTGGCCAATAACACTAAGGATAAATATAGAATAGATTTGGCAAGAATATGTGGTGTGTAAAAAATGCAGTTTTCACTGTAAGTTATGACACAGTGCATTAATACTTGAGTGTGATCCACATCTTAAACCTGAAGCTAAAAACAATATGCATAAAGCTTTTACAGTGTTGATCGATACACAACTGTCGCCAGCTGATGGTACTTACCAGAACCTCGGCACTAACTGAGGCAATTGCCCGAAAATTGTCCAAAAGAGCAATACTTTTCAATGTAAACAGCAATCGGGGGGGGTGGGGGGTCGTGTTTCCATAAAGCTCCACTGCCTGCTAGCAGCCAGGGATTGCGGTCTCCCGAAAGCACCAGCCCGTCTATTAGGCAACAGAGTCAGGCAGAAAAAATGTAAAATCAATAACGCCTGCATCTGCGGGCTTGGGAGATGTGACATTCACAGAAAAGCAAGGAATGGCCAGGATTGCCGGGATGCCAAGTGTGTGTACAGGACTGTGCAAAGGTCTTAGGCAGTCAATGAAAATGTTTAAGGCTATGTATCTTGGTAGTAATTGCGTGTTTGCCCATAAAAAAAACACAATTTAACATTATAAGATATGCAAATTAACAGTAACGCAATAAAAATAAACAAGAAGTTTTCCAAAAAGTTACTCATATCCTGTCGGAAAGCTGAGTAAAGTGTGCTTTTGCTTCCTGCCCCGTCTACCGACACCTCATATTTTATGTATTTGTTCATTTTCTCCACCAGGTAAAATAATCAATTAACTTGATTTGTTAAATAATTCAATGGGGTATTGATTAGCCAAACAAGGCGGGGTAGTGGTTGAGTGAAAAAATTCATGGTGGTATTGGATGGTTGCTGCAAATATTGTGGTCATTTCAGGAGAGGTTTCACTAAGCTCTCATACTTTATAGACATATCATAGTCTCGCGCCAACGTTTATTATTCAAACATATTTTTGTGACAAGAAGAAACCAGTGCTTAAAAACTGCGAACCAGCATCAGCTCTCTATATCAGTGACTCTCAATCTGATCCTTGGTGACCTCCAAATAGTCCACGTTTACCAGGAGCTGGTATGGAGCAAAAGCATGGACCATCTGGCAGGGAGCAAAAACGTGGACCGTCTGGGGGTTCCTGAGGACTGGGTTAAGTAACACTGCTGTATATTTCCAGTCACACTAAGGACAAATATAGAATACAAGATTACAGCAAGATTCTCTCAGTTGTGGTTCCTCCCTAGATGTCAGAGAGAGAGAGAAGGACAAACACAACTCGTGCCAATACTGCAACACAATTTGTAGTCATCTGATAAAAAACAAATTGCAAGCAGAGGAAAAAAACGTCATTAAAAATATTTTCATATAAAACACCACTACAGCAACTACCTTTGAAAAATGTATTGCCGTGTATTTCTGGACTGGGCTCTGTTAACAATCATATCATATCTTTAGGGCTGCAGGCTCCAATCCCTCCCCTGACTCTGTGTCTGTGAAGTTTACATGTCCTTCCCATGTGGCTTAGGTTCCCTCCGGTTTCCTCCCGTGCGGTTAGGTGAATCAGTGTGTAGCCTATGATGGGTTTCCATTATGTCTAGGCCCTTGTGCTCTGTGCTTCCTGGAATAGCCTCACCATGACCGTGCGTAGGATAAATCGAATGATTGATGGATGGACGAAGAGATGAATGGACAATGGATGGATTTACGGATGGTTTTAGACTGTTTCTAGTCCGATGCCCGTAGATGCTGTTCCGATTCTGACGCGTCGAAGGTGGGTCAGTAGATCAGACCGGTTTGTCCTCAAATAACAGCCGTCCCTCTTCGCCTGACACCCACCCTGTCGTCACGTGCGGCTTCGGCAGGATGAAACGGAAATCGCTTTGCGAGCGACATTTGCAAAGGCTATCCTCTGACGGCAAGACCAAATTCATTTTCAGACTAATTAGATTTTCCCTCTGCAAGCCTTTTCACTGGAGGTACTGCACCGCGGCACATCATCTTAATGGCGCAGCGCTCCAGATCACCCGACTGACATTTAACGTCTGCAGTCTCAACTCTGCAACTTGTTGGCCGTTTCGATTTCAGGAAGATCAACAGTTTAGAGCCGCATTGGGATCAGCCTAATCAATTACATTTGGAAAGAGGGACATACACTATGTATATCTGTTCATATATATAAATAGTTTTGTTTCATCAGCATCTTCCATATCTCCCTATCCATTACAGAGCTGCGGTACGCTTGCAGCCTATCCCAGGAAGCATGAGGCATGAGGGTGGATGAGATGCTGGTCCGTTACAGGGCACGCGCTCGCACATAATCATAAACTATGAGCAATTCAGAGAAACCACTTCACTTTTGCTTCATTTCGAGTTTACTCTTCATGCTTCTTAATTCATTCTCTATTGAAGAGGATTGTGTTTATTTATTCATGTTAAACGATCCAATGCAGGAATAAGCAGTCTGAGTGACTGCTTTACTTCGAGCCTCAGAGTGGACGTATTGACCGGTGGTCACATTCTAGCTGGAAACAGGTTTCTAATTGCCTCAATCGGCAAAACTTCAGCCTAGATGTGCACAGCTGCCGCAAGGGTGCTGGCTAGCAGTGAAGGGGGCCAGTGAGGGGAACATCCCAGTTGTGCGACATCCAGCTCTCTGGGATTCGCTTGTAAATTGGCAGGACCGCGCCGGAGCTTTTTGAGTATCACGCATCACTGATGGGCCCTTTGCTGGTGAATTTGCTTCGATTCATGAATTCGGTGCAATTCGTAGAAACAGAAAGGCTCAGAAAATCTGATGTTCATATTTGCTGATAACTAGATTTTGAGTTTTAACTTTTAACTGTACACTTTATTCTAGCTCAATGAAAGGCATCCCCAAAGAATACACTGCACAACTGCAACAGTCTGCAAACAATCTTTCATTTCCTGTCTGTTATGGGTTCTTTATTTATGCTTTATAAATATTAGTTATATGAGTTACACAAATCTTATATGATTCAAATCATATTTAAAGCTATGTGAAATTAGCTGTTTCGCATTGCAGGTTAAGAGAGACTGTAGAATGTTATAAAACATCTGCAGAAAATACTGCTCTTTCTCGACAAGTATCTCTAAGGCTGTTTTGAAATTTCACTCCTACATTCAACTATGATGCTAAAATGTACTTGAAATGGCCACTGAGAAACCACCCTTAGTGTTCATGCAAGATAATCCAAACCTATTATTTCAGGAAGAAAACAGTTTATTTCACGGGGAAAAAACACTTATGCACAACTCAAGTACAAAGTACAAATTATGAACAAATATGGTTGCTACTTGAGATAATAGATGCCATGATTCATTAATGATGAACAGATCAGTATTTCACTTGTGTTATATATGAATAGTTCCTTTCAGTAGTTCACACAGGTTTACAGAATTAATAGATATAATAACAAATATAGTGCTTGAGATAAGTGTCAAGATTCATTAATTATGAATTAACATGAGATCAGTATGTAACTTAGACCTAGTTTGTGGTTAATTAATATGTAAGTAATAGCATAATACTGTATTATTTGCATCTCCGTTTCCAAGACCTTGTAAGAAAATGCTGGGCTTGATTAAACCCAGTCAGGCCATAATAATATAGCGACCTTCTTTTCTCTCTGCACTGGGAACCTGCTCTGTAACCTGCAGCAGGTGGTCCATTTCGGTTTACTATAAGTGATAAACTAGTATATCTAATCTGATCATCAAAAGTTTCTTACAAGGGCAGGAAATTGGGAAATCAACTAAGAATTCATCTATTCCTTTCCCAGCCACTAGCCCAGAACAGGGTCACAGGGTGTGAAGTAATTTAAAGCCAGTTCTGACCAAAACCCGTTATAATTTTCACTGTTATATAATAACCAAATACTTCACTTATAAATGTTACAGTTCATTTAAATAAATGTTTCACTTAATTGAACACATTGAAATTCCTACTGCACTTTTAGTTAATTTAAAATATACTGTATCTATTTTTATCTCCACCAATGAAGATAAGCAGAATAGTGCTTGAAATCCAGAATTTGGAGCCAAACGGCTTATCTGACGCCATGCTGCTCGCCCAGCCACACGGCCAGTGGGGGAGGATTTAGAGACACGACAGCCCTGCATAGTCACCTGCGGCGGTTCCTCCGCAACGCTGCACGCTGGGTTAGGGCAGGCTCACATCTGGAAAACGTCGAGTCACTGGAATGAACGTGAAACTAGTGAGGACTAGTAAACACACATGCGCACATAAACACGCGGCTCAAAGGGCAAAGACGACCGGACGTCTTTTGGGGATAGTGTCATGTTGGCTAATTGCAGAACATTCCAGAAATTAAAGGACAACCCCAGTAGTTTTTCCACATAAAGTCTGCCACTTGCTTGTTATATATAGTCCAATGGGAAGCATTCTGCTAATTAATGCAGCTGCCAATCTGGATGTGAGAAGCCACTTATGAGCACTGTTAATATGTGTCCTTGGTGGGGGGGAAAGGGGAAATTTGCATGTGAGGGGCTGGGAGACTTTTATTCCATTCCCTTCTTACGCATAAATGTTCTCCCTGAAGGGGAACAAAGGGGTCACATCATTTTTTTATGGAAAACCGAGAAAAATAAATAAGGAAGCACTCCCGAGATTCTAAGTACATTGTGAAGAGAATGTGTTATGAATGTAGATTGCAGACTTTTGTTTCATAATAATGGCATCCTGTCCAGGGTGTCCCCTGACTTGCTTCTTGGGATGAGCCTGAGGCGAACCTCAACCCTGGACTGGATAAATCACGCAAGATGGATATCCTGACTTTACTTACTCTCCTTCTCTACCCAGAAATATGTTCTGTATATTTCATGGCTGCATAATACCCATCTTATCTTTAGTGCCGTGGACTCACTGATATCGCTAGAACTTTGTCTCGAAGGCAGCGTTACTCTGAGGAATAACAATAGATTATGGAGGAGAATTCTCCCCCATACATGAGCTTTAATTCCGGCTCTCAGGTGTGACAGCTAAGCTACACTTGTTGTAGTACTAAATGCCTGCACATCCTCATGTTGTGGCCATATTGCATCATTGAAAGGTCAGTACCCAAAAGCTGCAGCCAGATCACCAAGCAAGGACAGTTCATCGAACCCGAAGAGGCCTATTTGTGGATCTTTTGATGCAAGAAACATCTAAGATTCTAAAATTCTAAGTAGTAGTTATTTTCAGAAAGATATGAATCTCTGAGGCATATTTCTCCCCTCTAAGTACCTGGTCTTAACTGTAAGAGGCTGCTTTGGTTCCATAATGGTGTAGGCCAAATTTTCCAGCTCTGGTCTGAGAGCCCTCCTTCCATCAAACGGCAGAGCTAAGGTAGTAGGATGTGATACAGTCCTGAGAAATCATCTACGTCACATGAGAGTTTTTCTCGCATGTAGGACAGGGCACATAACACTGCAATCCAGGTGACTGATGGACAGACCCATGTGGTTTTTTTTTCTCTTCCAATCACTTCTCCTTCTGCTTTATCTGCGTAAGAGCAGCTTAATGAGCAAACAAGCATTATTTCACGTTGCTATAATCAGCTCCTTGCACATGAAGTTATGAAAAAAACTAAAAAAAAAGTTATGAATATTCTCTTTTTAATTATAGAATCACAAACAAATTGCTGCACTAATTTCCTTGTCATATAAGTAGTGCCATTGGGGAGCCAGGAGAGTCAGATGGAAGACAAGATATTTTGGAGAAATGCCCATATATGGTCAAATAGGAGTCCACAATGACTTGACTGCATCTAATAGCAAACAACAATAACAATAACATAATTATAATAATAGCACTTATCTTAGCTAAACCTAATAAAAACAAAAATACTGTTTTATTGCTTCCAATGTATTACATAGGTAGCTGTAGTTCTTCGTGTAGCAGGCAAAAAAATTGATTGTCTCTGTTACAGAGAAATGCATTGTGTTTCTTTGTAGCATTGTTGTTATTGTTCTTGATAGATACTAAACTCATACCACTCACTCGCTCTAAAACATTCTGGCTGGTTGCCCTCTGCTGCTTTGGTCTGGCTATTAAGCTATAAGTGGTTTTGACAACAAGCGTCTAAAGCATTCATCTAAAGATCAGTGAAGTCTTAAGTTGAAATGCATAATATAGATGTTTTTCCTACTTTATGGGTCTGGTGCGTAGTTATACATGGTGTGCGATCATTAATAAAACACAGGTAAGAGTTGAACTCTCATATCAGTTTTCAAATCAAGATGATTGTTAGCATTAGGCTTAATGTTGATGTCTTGACTGAGGAACACAGAATGTTTTTAGGGGATACTGCTATATATTTTTGGCATTTTGAACAGCATGAACACTCAGCTTCCAGGCATGCCTGAGGCTAAACGATTTGTTCTTGTCTGAGTTGTTTTTTAACATGACACTGAGCGGTATTCGGATATAACGATTTGTGAGCAGTATTCTCGAGTGCTAAATGTTCTGGTTTTAATTTGCCACAAAGCGTTATTGCACGTTGAGTTTTACAGCGATGTATTTAACTGGATAGGTGCAGCTGGGCTTGAAGTACATCCAGGTGCAACACATACATACACTCACTTAGAAAGACCTGCAATACAAAATATTATGGCTATAATGTATTTAAGCATAGCTACAATATATTACATACTAATACTTCACCATACTGGACATTTTCAATAAATGGAAGTAGTAATTAAGGACAAGCACGAGTAAGCAGTAAAGTATAACCTTTAAATAGTTAAATTATAAGTGTTTTACTCTTCCTAATAGCTGTCAGTGTTTATGAGTATTGGGGGTACTAGGGCACTTTGTGAACATCCATTTTTACCTGAACTTCACTAAACACTGTGCACCACAAACAACCAGATGTTTTCGGTGCTCTGAATTCAAATCGCTGCACCTCAAATGAGAGGCAGCTTTTCATAAGGTTCACAGCTCTCCAGTAAGGCTAATGAAGCTGTTTGAAGATATTTCCTGTAACAAACGCATAGGAAATGACAAAGCTATGTCACTGTTTCCTTTTGTGCAGGGCGTGAGCTGCCGCTGTAATCTGCATGTATCTTCTTGCAGGATCCGACTTCCTGTGCAGCACTCACATAATCCCGGTGAAGAACGAGGAAGGTGTGGTGATGATGTTCATCCTAAATTTCGATTACATGCTGGACGAGGGAAGCAGCGACTCTCTGGAGAAGCTAGGACAAACATCTCCACCCAAATCTGACCACAGTGAGTAGCCAGCCCAGAACTCCTCTCCCTATTTCCATATTGAGTCTTATTTTCACCTGTTGCTTAAAGCCAGAAGTACGGATGACTAGAATGTCACTGTAACAGTAAATAAATCCACAGCAGACAGTGGAAGTTGATATCAGGGGTGTCCAGATTTCCCAAAGTGCATCTTACTCCGCTCATCCAGCCAAGATGAGTGTTCCCTGTTAAAAAGGGGATTAATAGCTTGGAAAGGACAGCATTTGAGAAGTACAGACCCTCACTTGGCACATCCAAACAAGTCTTAAATCATGAAGCCTTATACAGAAATATTAGGGCAAAAATAGTTATTCAATAGCATGAGTGAGGAAAAAAACTTTTATCACCTGCAAATAATAAATAGTGACCTGAATAAGTCCGAAAACCTGTCTGACAGGATCTGGGTAATTCAAGACTTATCATGTTACATCTTGACATTATTAAACACATATATGCAAGGAAATTATTTATGATTATCTTTACATTCTTTTATACTATAATTCTTTATGATTTGACGCATGCGGCTATTACTCAAAATATAATTATGCTGGGAATAATTTATCAATTTAAATGATTCATGTGAAATTATAATGGATAATGAAAATGGCAGCAAAGCAAAACTACTTCAAGCAGTCTTAACTTTAAGTCATATGTTGTCTTTATTATACTCAAGTCTTTTTTGTAAGAGCCCTGATCGAATTGTCACTAATGATAAAAAAAAAAACCCTTAGTCCTGGATATAAATTTCAAAGTCATGGTTTCACTATCATCCACCTTATGTAATATTCCACCAAATACCCGGCTTCATCTTATTATGAAAAAACACACACCTAGAACATAATCACAAGCACTATCTGGTCTCCAAACGTGCTTGGATTTGGCGCTCAAACACTCTGCACCTTCCCACTCGGTCTGCCATAACCAGCAACCCCTGAAAAAAATACCGAAAGTCGCCATCCACATCAAGTCACGTTTACCCACTCGAGGTCTAGTGCCTGTTTTGCTCCAGCAACAATTCAGTTATTGGCACCGAGTATTTGACCATAGTTCAAACTACACAGTTTGGTATGTGTGTCCAATCCCCATCCTAATAAGTACAGATCCCACAACACAACCAGAAGACCCACCAACATAAAAACTCTCTTTGTTATATAACGTACCGATTTTTCTTCTTGTTGTTCCTGGGCAGTAAGTGTTATTCGTTAATTTCTTATGCCTCAGAATTATACTGTAGAAGATGTGGCCAGGGGGCGGCATGGTGGTGCAGTGGTTAGCACTGTTGCCTCACACCTCTGGGACCCGGGTTCAAGTCTCCGCCTGGGTTACATGTGTGTGGAGTTTGCATGTTCTCCCCATGTCATCGTGGAGTTTCCGCCGGGTACTCCGTTTTCCCCCCACAGTCCAAAAACATGCTGAGGCTAATTGCTAAATTGCCCATAGTTGTGCATGTGTGAGTGAATGGTGTGTGAGTGTGCCCTGCGATGGGCTGGCCCCCCGTCCTGGGTTGTTCCCTGCCTCGTGCCCATTGCTTCCGGGATAGGCTCCGAACCCCCTGCCACCCAGTAGGATAAGCGGTTTGGAAAATGCATGGATGGAAGATGTGATCAGGACAGAGATATTTTGAAACCAAAGTTGCTGCACAGAGTAATTAGAAATTTAAATATGAAATAAGTAATAAGAACTTTAAAACAACAACACAATTAATACCGAACTGTCTAAAACACGGGTCCCCTGGTATTTATCCAAGAACAGCTGTGGTCAGAAGCCAGGAAGGATAGAAAACCTACCAGATAGTAGATGTCCAGGACCAGACTTAGACCAGGAACCCTGGACTAAAAGATCATGAAAAATAAAAATTCAGGAAGCCCAAAATAATACTATTTGACGTCCCAACAGAAACTTGGCTCTACTGCAGTCTGAGGTGCCAAACGAACAGCAGGTCAACACAACACAAAACCAGGAAAAACAGGGAAATAAATATCATCATCGTTTTGAGGGCGACGTCAAAATATCAGGGTCCAACCAGCTCCATCTCCAGCGGGGACTGGATCTGGCCGTTCCATTGGGTGTCGGCTGGTCCGTCCAAATGGTCCCAGTGTGCAAACCTCTAAAATAAAAGGAAACTTCTAAATCCTAGCATAACTTTTCAGACAACTCTATACTTAGCAAGCGCAGTCGGCCACCCGTGACGCAGCGTCCGTCCAGGTGACCCGAGTAACCAGAAAAGCAGGTCGTAGGCAGAGTCTCTGAAATGCTGCTTCAGCTTCCCTTAGGCCCTCCTATGGTTTGTCATTCGTCCCTCAGCAGGAATTTTCAGCACATTGGCACCAAAACGCCTAAAACTGCCAAGTCTCTTGAGATCAGCAGCAGCAATAAAAAAAAAATCCCCCCCCCAGGAATGCTCTGCTCTGCTCTTCTCCCACATCCTATAATCTTTATACTCTGGCATATGGGCAGCCTCAACTGGTTGTAACGACCAATTTAGGTGATTCTAGCTATGGTTCATTAACCAAGCCCAAATCTACACAAGTCTAGTTGGACCCGTGTCTGTCTGCCAACAAATGCACATGGTAAATCCGCAGCCACAGAAGCAGTAATTGCCATGATTTATAAACCAACCACTAATGCACAAATAAAAAAAATGAGCTTAACCACAGTTCAATACAACAGACAAGTGATCAGTCCCTTGCCCTAAACCAAAGAAAACCTAGCAGGTCCCCCATAGACGATGCATGGAAAAATATATATTCTGCGTGACACCAACAAGCAAAAATGGCTGTAACTACATAGACTGAGCTCCCCACACATACCATTCAAAGGCAAGCTCAGGTTTATTCATTTTATTGTGATGTATTTGAATTAATTAGCAATTGTATCCATATTTTGCATACATTTAATGCGTATGGTTTAGTGATTCCTGCAGAAACTGTCGTCCAATTAAAAAAAAAAAAAAATCTCATTTCATTGTGCCTGGAGATACCAGCATACAAAAGGGCTGAGAGAGAGTAATGCTATATGCTAGGGGAGCCACATCACTGGACCTACTTTACATGACAAGATAAGGAAGCTCATTTATTTCATTTATATACACCAGTGAAGCTAAGAAAAGCTCTGGGTTTCGCTGTGCTTCATTCACACTGGTACATTTCATGCCTTTATTTAATGTGTTTAATTAAAGTGGGTTATTTATATAGCTGTTTTCATGCTGATTTCTTACTGACTTACAGCAGAGGGATTGATAGCTGCTGTATGGAAATGAAAAATGAATACGTTTGTCGGAAATGAATGCTGATTTTTTTTTTGTTTGTTTTTGGATATAAAATTAAACACGTCATGGGTGTGATGGTAGTGCTATGAATGTACATGCAAGTATGAAAGGAAATTTTTGCACTTGTGTTGCAGAAGAAATTGCACAAAAATGGCGGAAAATCTATGCAAATTAAATCAATCTACGCTCATGTGACTGGTGTTGCGCAAAGGTGCATGTGCAGAGATGTTCCCTTGACCCACTGTGGGTGTTGGTGTGGCGTGGTACAGTATGCGCCTCAAATCCGGAGTTGTCATATGTAGCAGACTGTCAGCGTACGGTGACATTAGCAAGCAATAATAGCATCAGCCAATGACGGCCACAGGACCTGTAGCACCGACAAATGAAAACTCCAGACAATAAACAACAGAAAGGCAGATGGAAAAATGGCGGCAAAGACCAAATTGGCCAAATGACTGTTTATTCTGGAGCGCCCTTTTATCTTGCAAATGTAACACAATTAGCAGCCGCTGAGTAGCCGCACATGCTGCAAGGGGGGAATAAAAATGCCAAACCGTCATTTTGGAAACACGGTGGGTCATGCTGTTAGGTTGGGGTTTGCGGGAATAACTGTCACTAATCAGGCTTTCTGGTTGGCTCCTGTTAGCAGTGCTGAAATAGGGGCTGGATAGCAGATTAGTGACTGCCATCCGGCTGCCAGACTCGTTTGCTCGCTAACTTATCGTGTTGGGAGCACCACAGGTGAAAACGAAAGACTTTCCGCTTGAAATTAATAGCCTGTCGGGCATTCACGCTTACAGAGTGATACTGTGTTTCACAACAGATGTCATTCCTGTATCACGGGGTTTCAAGTTTTCGCCTGACAGCTGCGAGAGCTGTGCGTTTTTTTTTCATCTTTTTTTTTTGTCTCCAGTAATGAATGCGCCGTTCTTATCCTGGCAGATCACCCAGTTTTTGTTGCCCATATGAATTAAAGAGGCAAGAGCATGAGACAGAGGGTGCTTAGATAGCTTCGATAGCCCAACATGACTTCACCTCGTAAAAGCAACACATGGCAAGACATTTATTAGATGCATGCTAACATTTGCTACCCGTATTTCACTTGTTCAATGCAGAAGAGGGCAGGGTTAAAGATCTGAGTGACTTTGATAAGAGCCAAATTGTTATAGCCAGATCACCTGAGAAACGGTAAAAACCACAATCTACTGTCAGGCTTTTGGGTGTCCATGACTTGTTGATGCAAGATGTAAACTAATGCTGGCTCGTCTAGCACAAACCAACAGAAGACCTGCTGTGGTACAAATTGCAAAAAAAATTAATGATGGTTATGTGAGTGATGTGTCACAACACATAGTAATTGTTCCTTAATCCTTCAATGATATCCACCTATCCGGGCTGCAAGGCAGCCCCAAAGTATGACAAAACCTTTGCATCATAGATTTACACTTGCATTCATTTTTTTAAGCTCATTCTATTGTCGAAAGCGAGGCACATTATTCATAAGTATTAGCCAGATGTGAACTATGGATAGGATGTGATTATTTTACCTCTCTTTTATGGTAAACTGCGCTATATGGACAAAAGTATGGGGACACCTGGCCATTACTGTACATTTGCAGGCACGTTAATGACGTCTCGTTAAATCCTTAGGCATCAATATGGAGTTGGCATCCTGAAGAGCATTTGTGAGGCCAGGCACTGATGTAAGATGTAAAGGCCTGGCTGGGAATCTCCGTTCCAGTTCATCCCAAAGGTGTTCAGGGGGGCTGAGGTCAGGTCTCTGTGCAGGCCAATCAAGTTCTTCCACACCAAACTTACCCAACCATGTATGGACCTTGCTTTGCGCACTGGGACACAGTCATGCAGGAACAGAAAAGGTCCTTCCCCAAACTGTTCCCCCGAAGTTGGAAGGATAGAATTGTCCAAAATGTATTGGTGTGCTGAAACATTAAGAGTTCTCTTCATTGGAACTATGGGGCCTGGCTACTTTATAGTTGGCACAACGCAGTCAGGCAGGTAAAGTTCTCCTGGCATCTGCTAAAGCCAGCAAGATGTGCAACATAGGGAACAGGACTAAGCACCAGAACAGTGCGACAAACAGACAGGATGTAGCTACAACCACATTCAACTACAATGAACTCTCAAAGAACAGAACAAGAAGAGGTACTTAAATATATAGCTAACAATTAGGGCTGTCGAAATTAACGCGTTAATTGCGATAATTAAATTTTGGAATTAATTACGTTAGAATATTTAACTATAAGCGAAGATGAGTCGCTCCCATAATTCCAATTGTTTTGTTTACCGCGCCACTGAAAATGGAGAAGCAGGAACAGGATGGCCTTCTGGATGGGGAATTTAAATACAAGAAGAACACAGACGGGACAATAAACAAACACGTTGTAATTTGCACTCACTGCAGTAAAGACTTTCAATTTCACCGTTCATATTCGAGCTTAAAATACCACCTTAATGCCAAACACGCGTTTGTCGGGGCAGCAGCTTCACCCGGCCTGCGTCAGACCACTCTGAGTGAACGCAGGCCACTCAGTAAGTCTTCTTTGGACAAACTGACCGACAATATAGCTAAATGGATAGCAAAGGACTGTAGACCGCTAAGCATTGTGGAGGACAAGGGTTTCGCGGATGTTTTAAAGGTTGCATCTCAGGACGCGTCCTACAAGCCCCCAGCGAGAAGCACAATAACTATTCGAATCCACGAACTGTATGAAACAGAGAAAAAGAAAAAAGAAGAGGCTTTAGTTCACACGGAATGCGTGGCTCTGACAGGAGACCACTGGACAACAGTGAGTAATGACAATTACCTGGGAGTTACTGCGCATTTAATCACTGAAGCCTGGGGTCTGACATCCTTTGCGCTGACTATAATGAAAACGGAAGAGCGTCACTTTGCGGAGGCTTGTGCAGAGCAGTTCCAGACTGTTGCTCGCAATTGGAGCATTGAGGAGAAGGTGACAACAGTAGGCACGGACAGTGCGCGCTATATGATCGCCGCGGCTCGCATCATGCCATTCAATCACATGCCGTGTACCGCGCACATTCTACAGAGATGCATCACAGTGAGCCTCACAGACAGTGGCTTTGTCACTGCACTGGCCAAATGCCGCAAAATTGTTGGCCATTTCAAGCACAGTCCAGCAAACACAGCAGAGCTGAACGCAGAGCAGGTGTCACTGGGGCGCAAGCAGGAGCCGCTGGCCCAGGACGTGCCAATTATTTGAATTATTTGAAGCCCTGTTCTGCTTGTACTGCTCGTACTCACAATTAATAATAAATAAAACAAACAAGTGTGTTAAAAACCACTATCTGTCCCGATTTTTACACACATGATATATTTAGAGTTGCGATTAATCACAATTAATTAATTTTTAGGCTTTGATTAATTTGATTAAAATTTTTAATCATTTGACAGCCCTACTAACAATACAATGCAGGATAGGAGAGAATAATAACCATTTAATCACTCACAAAGATTCAGGGCCTTACAAGGAACAGGTGTGGCATATTACAGCTAAACAGCACTTGGAGACGAGGGAAAATTAACAAACACTAAATGTTAAACACGGAAAATTGAGCAAACAAGGGACAAGGAGCAAAAGGCAAGGAAACACCTGAAATAAAAAACCAGGAAAGCACTGACAACCAATAACAGTACAGAAAACCAAAAAACAAACAAAACAGGCTTGTTTTTAGTGTCAATTAGTTGGGCCAAAACACAGAGTTTAAACAAAAGTGCAAATGCTTTAAAAAAATAAATAAAAAGATGTTTTTAAGTCAAAGCTGTAATATAACAGAATCTCAGTTTAGCATGACAAAGTGGCATACAAACAAAGACCAACTGTCCCCTCCATAATAAGCTTGCCGACAATTATACTTCATACAGCGGTGTGCAGCAGTTTCAAAAGCAACGCTGTTATGCGATTTTGAAGTCTTGGCAATAAAATTGGCCAGGACAGGGAGGGGGCACAGCTTATTTTTTTGGCAAGATTTCAAAATACTGTGGAAAGCGCAACTTTAAAACTATTCAAAAAGTTTACACATTTCACTACAGTATTTGTTCGGTGCAATGCGTCTGCCCTTGCTGCAGACATGCGCACGACCATCTGCGTCCACAGACAAATGGAGTACGTACACAAGAGTAACAGCACGCGGTAAAGTGAAGTATGACCTAGCCTTAACTTCAGCGTTGCCGAGTGGCGACGTCATCGTACCCAATTTACGCAGCAACCTGTAAAAATGCAAGCAACGACTAAATTAGTTGTCAGCTGTTTTTTATTTTTATTAGTTGCTGCAACACTAATATAAAGAAACATTTGTCCCAGTGCTAATCCAGTGTGTGTCTGCAGTGATCCTGGAGCCGATCCCAGGAAGCATAGGCCATGAAACAGGGATCCCTCCAAACAGGATCAGAATATCACAGAGAACAGACACAGACAGTAACGAGGATACCGTTTCATCTAAACCTACACACATAGAGGGAGAACGCAGAAGCTGCAAACACCCAAGTCTACAGCAGGAAGGAAATGCGTAATGCAAGAGAGAGGATACAGTCCTGCCGTATTAAGAAGTAATTGATCTGAAATTGAATAATTATTTTTCCATCTTAGCTGCAAAGATCCAGTATAAATATAGCTAAATTGCATTCATGATGGTCTGAATAGACAGTACTATCCCCCAAGGATAATTAGCACATTGTCCTTTTTATACCTTTGTACACACCAAAAATGTATGTTTTACCACATACCAGACACTCAGGGGGAGTATTATTTTATAGCACAAATTGCTTTGCCCTATAATATTTGTCCAAGATGGGCAAGCATTCATGTAGCATTCAGTCAATAAACTTTTAGCAAATGTCATCTAAATAAATTATTCAACAGACTTCAAAGAGGGGAAAAAAAATACCGACCGAACGTCAGATTTGTTTGATCAAGTCATACGAAAATAACACTGTGGGACCTTCTAATTAAGTTCAGCAGGCAAACACAGTATTGAGAGAACGAGATAAACTGAAAATAAGACAGTGAAGCCACTAAAAAGAGTTTTAAATGATAGATTGTATCGTACAAGCTATTTATGCAAGCAGGGAGAGTAATTGACTTCGTCCATTTAAATAATACAAATGCAAATAATAAAAAGCCATCCTATTTTAAAATATATGTGTAAAGCAGTAATATAAATTTTGCCAACCCTTCATAATAATTTGCATGCCTGCATTATTTAACCTGAACATGATCTGATCTCACCTCATAGCATTGGTACACAAACGTGCAATAACTTCTTACACTGAGCAATTGTCAGCAGCGCCTTTAGCAGTAATGACCTCAAACAAATATCCTCTTCCTGTTAATCAATAGTGCCCATTGATTTGTAGGTATTTTGGCCCTTTCTTCTTCGGAGAACCGCTCTAACTAACTGAGATTTCCTTTCTTCAGGTCATCCCACAACACTTTAGACAGGCTGAGCTTGGCGCTTTGTCTTGGCCAGTCCAAAGCATTACATTGCTTCTGCCTCAGAAACTCTTTTATAGATTTACTTGTATGTTTAGGATTGCCGTCTTGGTGCAACTCGCTCTCTGTTTAACTTCAGCTCATAAGCAGATGCTCTACTGTTCGCTAAATTTTTCTGGTATTACCCAGGAGTCAATTCATTGTTCTTTCAATGATTAAGAGTTATCCAGGTACTATTATTGCAAATTGGCAAAACAGTATAATATTTATCCATCCATCCATCCATTCATTCATTTTCCAAACCGCTTATCCTATTGGGTCGCGGGGGGTCCGGAGCCTATCCCGGAAGCAATGGGCACGAGGCAGGGAACAACCCAGGATGGGGGGCCAGCCCATCGCAGGGCACACTCGCACACCATTCACTCACACATGCACAATTCAGCGACGCCAATTAGCCTCAGCATGTTTTTGGACTGTGGGGGGAAACTGGAGTACCCGGAGGAAACCCCACGACAACATGGGGAGAACATGCAAACTCCACACACATGTGACCCAGGCAGAGACTCGAACCCAGGTCCCAGAGGTGCAAGGCAGCAGTGCTAACCACTGCACCACCATGCCGCCCCAGTATAATATTTATCACATGAAATTCTACTTATGTCTCAAATACATCCAGTAGCTCTCCAAATCATTTATGGGATGGGAATGCATTTGGAGAGTGATGGTCTCCTTCTGGTAGTCCTTCCAAGCATTCCACGGTTCAGCATTTTCCATATGGTGCACAATAGATTCGACTGTTTCCATTTTGGCGGTTTTCAGATTTCGTCAATCATGTTATCCAAGTGGCATGCGATCAATTGATCATTTTGCTTTCATGACACCCCCATAATGAGGAATACGGGGGGGTTAAAAGTTTCCTCCTCTTCTCCATAGAAAAGGGAAGATTTTTCCGGTTACGACTGCCAGCCTTGAACCTACTGGGCAGCAGCAAGCAGTCGCTTCCTCAGGAGGATCCGGATGCTGTGATGATAGATCTCCCCAAACGGAGCGACGAATCCATTACAATGAGGGACTTGAAGTCCCCCACCAAAGAGAGCTGCAGCCCCTCTGAAGTGGACGACACTAGGGCCCTCATCAGCTCAAGCCGGTGCCTGACGCCCGTCAATGTCTCAGGACCCCTAGATCACTCCTCTCCAAAGTGGCAGTGGGACCGATTATACCCTGACCAGCCCCAGGCCATCACCTTCCTAGCCCAAGGCACACTGCGGGACAGTCTCTACAGCATGAGACGAGCGTCCTCCGTCCAGGACATCGAGGGCTTCGGTTCCAGCACCAAGAGTATGTTCAGGGACCGTCATCCAAGTGAAGGTACCCATTTTAACACTTTCTAAATAAGCGCATTTTATAACCCATAGTGACTATGTGACTTAAGTTCTTAATATAGCATAAAACCTTAATAGTCTATAGCACAGCCCTGTTGATGTTATTAATCTGTTAATTGCAGAGAGTAATTACCACCCATAATGCACTGCACTGTTATACCTGCTGTCCAGGGGGATCATAGTCTTGTACATTTACATGGCATAAAAAAATCTTTCATTGCCCCTGTTGGAAATTCATTTCTTCTTCACCCTTTGCTCCTTTCACGATTACAAGGATGCTCATCAGACGATGGTCATAATCTCAAAGGTAACAGCGTGCCATGCATGCATGCCTGGGAAATAACTCCCTGCATGTAGCATTTTACCTTTAGTGTCAACCATCTCAGATAAAGAAGGTACCCATTAAAGGCTCGCTGTGTTTATCTCTAGATTTGTGAAAGTTTGAATTTTTTTTTTTTTTTGTCGGTGGTACTGGAGATGAACGAGTGTGAGTTTTGTGGCTCTGTCATCCGGCATAAGGCATGAACACAAACAATGAAATCCCTTCTTTGTTTCATGTCATGTACTGAGATTCTCTGCCATGCAAACTTACCTTACCATCTACCAAAGAAGCAGCTGAAGTCACTGTGACTCAATGAGGGAAATTACATGGATCTTCCTCCCACTTCCGATCTAGACTAGCTTCTCCATTAAGATGTATTACAGCAGAGATTATGTGCCAGTCAGCTGCTGTCAAAACCTCACCTTCGCTTATACTTAAAATCACAGTATGTGGTGATACTGTGTAAAAATGATTTACATAGTGCCATAGAATTTTTTTCTTCGTAGAAAATGCACACGTGCTTCACAACAGCCACAAATCTCTCAAAGTTGCTGTGCAGTTGGTGTCTGGATTCTAACAGTGAACAATGGATGCATTATGGTATCTACAGGTTTTTTGTTTCTTGCTGGAACCAAATAGATGAACTTCAGAATAAGAAAGAACAGCTAAAATCATCCAAAGTCTTACTAATTTATCATACAGACATTGATTCTGATTCTGACATATTAGGACCATTTTAGCAATGAATCTTCTCAGATGATAAATGTAAGCGAGTTAGAAATCATACATGCAAACATAGACCGACATCGCTTTCAGTGTTTAGCCGTTCAAAACAAAGAATCGTATGGTTATATTCGGTGGCACTGAATAATTTGCTGGATTGCATATTTGTCTGTTTTACATGTCTAGGTCCATTCAACCATATAAAATCAAACCTACTAGGCTCTACTTCAGATTCCAACCTCAATAAGTACAGCACCATCAACAAAATCCCACTTATTACGCTCAACTTCTCCGAAGCGAACAACGAGAGAAAGATGACAGCTTCCCCTCCAACATCGGAGAAAACCATAATTGCACCAAAGATCAAGGACCGAACGCACAATGTTACAGAGAAAGTCACACAGGTAGGATGGGCTGACAGCTTGTCGTTGGCGGATTTCCTGTGGATCACAGTCATCATCGTTTGTTTGTTGTGATGTGGCTCAGCTGGGAAAGATTCACTCCACTGACATAGTCCCCCAAACCACCCCGCAGATACCCCCAGTTTATGATTTTAAAAATTTGCAGTCATATTTATTTCAGAATAGGAAATCAATTGAAAAATATTTAATCTTTATCCTTAAATCTAGTTTAAATTAGAAATATAAACTCTGCTTTTAAACTCTCCATTTAATTCCCAGGTGAACAACAAAAACATTATTTTAATAAATGTGCACATTTGGGCTTCCATTAAATTCTAAAAAGCCCTAAGTAAAAATATATTTGATTTCCTCTGGAGTAAGAGCAGTGTGCAGATGTCACTATTTCAGAGCTATGGTTAAAAATTGAATTTATTTACTGCTTCTTGAGTAAATTTATGAACACAAATCTTATTCCCATCCAGCTAAAATAAAACAAATGTCTTCCTTCATTTTCACAGTTTTGTATGTTGATCATAATGATGTGTTTTTTTAAGTAATTCAATGCTATTTTTTTTAAGCTTTACCGTACATTCGTTATTTCCATATGTAAAAGTCATTCCCAAGCTCTCCATCAATGCATGAAAGTGTAATAAAGTTTTGACAATAGATCCATTCAGACATCAGTCTTCCTCCTCCCCTGCTTAACACAAGCAGATATATTATCTATCTTTGTGTCTAATCCTTCTGATATTATCAGTCTTTGTTCAGGGCACAAGGATTGTATCACAATAGTCGATAACTCTTCTTCAATTTTATACGTTTATCCATTCTTTGGAAAAGCAAGCGTATCAGACTTCCGAGTAACTTCCACCGGATATCAAATATGCACGGTCGACTAACTGCCAAGTCAGAGGAAATTGCCGTATTCCTCTGTGCACAGCAATACATGGCGCTGACGGTGTTCGATGTGCTATTTATAAGCTAAAGGGCTTCTTTTCACGGCCCGTTTGCAGAGCTCATTAAATCCAGGCGAATACCACCGTTGTGGGATTCCAGAAAACCTGGGATAATTTTAGCTGTAAACTAACACGTTCAGAAAAAAGCACGCTGCAAGCAGACAAGCGATCTAACCTGAAGACAATACACGCCTTAATGACAAAGAGTTGCTAAATTTTGCCCTCTTCAAGAGAAATGATTTAAATGTGTAGCCTTTCCTTGACTATGCTTACATGCTAAAGGATATTATTTACTTCCTGGAATAATGCAGTTATCGAGATATTAAATTCCTTAAACGGTTTGTTATATACAAATATTTAACCAGCATGCCACCTATCGCCCTAATGATCACAATTTTGCAGTGCCTCCGGAAAATTGCCAGGTTACTATTTGGTTACAAATTTGGTGACTATTAGAGATGGACCGATCAACATTTCTGAAGCCTATAGGAAGTAACTCTCACCACAGAAACCACTCTTCTCTAATATGCTAACATGATGAGGTCACCTCATAACACAATCCTTATTGGCCATCTACCTGCAAGGATCTGTCTGCAGACTACAAGACAGGGGTGGAACACATAGGTCAAGCTGACCAATCAGGAAAGCTGACCATTCAGAGCAAACTGAGCTCATTGGGGGTGGGGCTTAAAGCATGTTTAAGGCAGTTATAGACAGAGTGGATAGAGATACAATATTATTATTATAGAAAAATGTGCTGTTAGGACATTGAAGCATGTAAATTTATGTAATTTATGTAATTAAGTAAACCCTTAAAATAAAATTACAAACAGTGAAAAAGGGCATAATATGGCCCCTTTAAACAAGCCATTTATAATCAAAAAGTATTTCCTACTGGGAAAAATATAATCTGGCTCGATGTGTGACACCAAATAGCATAATCCAGTGTCTTCAACAACAGAAAACAGCTGATTATCTACAGCAATGAATTCCATTATTTTGGCTGCGATTCCTTTGGATTTCTCTCTATTGTTGCTGTACCTCTGGTATCGCTCAAGTATCCCCTGCACTACATGTTGTCTGGTCATTGGATTTGCTTTTTCTGTCTTCGCCAAGTCCGTTAGCTTCCCATATTCACTGAACTCCTTTACGTGATTTGCTCTAGAAGTGCCGTATCAAGTGAGTTGTATCAAGTTGTTTTGCTCTAGTCAGACTGGTACACGACGCACCCTGGTTTTGCAAACATTTGCAGACATCAGGTATTTAAAAATCCTGCCATACAGAAGATGTTTTCCATCCACCTCTAGTTACTATTAATAATCCCTCATATCACTCAAATCACATTACTATGGGTGTATTAGTAAATGCAAGTATGTATTTTATTTTAGTGTTCTTTAGCTTCAGGATACAGCCGTCCCCAAGACAATATGCATCAGTAGGCGACAACATTCCCAGTAGTGTTGCAAATGCATGCTCCTTGAAAGCTGTCCCAAATCCATGGCCCCAAATAACGCAAACACGTCACACATCCCATTCTAGCTGCTACTGGCATCTATCCACCTCCTCATCACCTCCTGCTTTGACCGCTTGGTTGTCCTATAAGAGGGGATTATCATCAGTCAAACAATGACAGGCGAAATCCCCCCCGGGACTGCAGACTATAAAAAAGCACCAATGCACACCGATGCATGCAAGCTCAACAAAATGCACATAGTTTAATCGGCTATAGTTAAGAAAGGCAGTCAAGAGACATATGGTCTATCGCATGAATATTTTCAATATTTGATATTTAGGTTATTAAGCTACAGTAATGTTGTCTTGTGCATAATCATAAGTTAAACACGAAGATGCAGGTACAATGTCATAATGAAGAACTTTCCTCTTCAGTTACTTCTATTAATTTGCCCACAAATCATCAGCCAGTGAATAATGAATAGTTGCAACATGGAAGGCTTGGCACTATGCCACATGATTAATTTTACAGTTTTTCCATCCTTCACTTTGATTCCACCGGTAATATTGTGCCCGCAGGGGGAGTTTGTGATCGGAAGTACCCTGCCCGTAAGTGCCACCGGGCAGATGCAACAAGTTCTGTTCACATGTGGGAGACCACAAAGGGTGAGCAGCTATATACGCTGTTTAACTTAATCACTATGGCAAAATAACCGCATGAGAATCACCATCTTCAAAAAAGCATAAAGCATAAAAATGTTCTCACCCAGATAACAATATTAAACATCATAAGTCAGTCAATAAGGTGTCCAGAATTATTACTCAATACCCATGTAAATGTGTTAGCACTGTGGTATATAAAATCTACAGTGCATCCTGTCTAGGGTGTCTCCCTTAGCTTTTGTCTACATTACATTAATTTTAAATCCTCTGGGGTGTCGATGAAACTGGGAGAGATTTTATTAAAGCGAACTAAAGCTAACATTATACTGCAGTTTTACAAGTTAACATAGTAGGTATGTCACACAAAGAAGCACGGTTATAACAGACTAGTAATAACAGTGGTAGCCTACGATAAATGACCAAGATAGCTATCCAAGTTGGCTAAAATTAGACTGCAAATAAAATTACATGTGTAATCTAGATAAGTGTTGGTATCATTGACTGGGAGCTTTACTCAGTGTATAACGTTCGTAGCACAAGCTTGAGGTTTGCTTCTTATTTGGTCTATGTTAAAACATCTTTCAAAAGCGTAAACCCATGTGATACATCAAGTATTACATTTACAATGTCCAGAGACTGAAGCTGTAGAATTTTAAACGTAATGCCATCTGAAGCTGGCATTCTTTTCCCATTAAGACCCATTGAAAAACAATGACATATTCACATCAGTTTATCTGGGCAAAATCAAAACATCTCTTCAGAAGCTTAATATCATCTGATATGATGACTATTACACTTACTCAATAGCTATGGTCACAAGGCATGGAATAACCCACAATGAGGTGTCAATTAGAGCTGTCACTAATGACTATTTTTATATGGATTAATCTATTGACAATGTTATTGAGAAAACCAAATAGACCGATAAATTTAAGGTGTATTTTAACAACAACAAACTACTGTATATGTTATTGCAGGGGTTTACATAAAAGACACTATACGTACATTATCTTTGCCCAAAATTCAATAAGCAAATTAGTAGTATGCCTAAAATATTAATGAGATGTGTATTGTGTTGCCCAAAAGTTAATACTCTGTATAAATTTGGCGTATCCTTATGTTTATTAAATTCGGTAAGCGGAACTGGCCACATGCAGTTGCTTTGGTAAATCATGGAAGAGATAAATGAAGAAAGGGAGAGCTCAGCAACAACGTCTTTTAAAAGGAGATATTGTGGATAAACAAGGCAAAACAATGTAGGAGTGGCGCTGCTTTTGCCGATGTCCGACGTTTTTTTTTTTTATTTCAGTTCACGAATAATTATCTTTAGTTTAGTGTCCATTCTTATTTCAGTTTTAATTTACGATAACAACACTGGACCCAACTAGCCCAATGCACATAAACACACACTGGCACCATCAATCCACGTAGAGGAAGGCCAGATTTTTTCCAAAACATTTTCTCGAACACTTATTCAATGGAGATATTAAGGTAGCTGGCAACATTATGGCTTTAATAATGAGTGTATTTAGCCGCTACAAGGACAAAGAATTTTAAAAAGCTCTGTGTTAATGGTAATCTAATAAAAATGGATAGACAACACCTGTGGTGGTTGTGCTTATTCTGGCCGTCCAGAATAGTGCCTGTGTGTTTTCTCTTCAGGCACTTCTGCACGGCGCCGGTGCTTCTGTAGTATTGCCACTGAACTTGGCACCTTTTCGTTTTGTGATAATTTGAAGGGTTTTATAAATCATAATGGTTCTCATTAAAATAAAAAAAAGATGGCGTCGATTTAAAATATTGATGTTGACGTATTTTCAGCATCGATGTCATCGGCTACGTCGACTAATCGCGGCAGTCCTGGTGCCGACCCGTCACAAGGACCACTGACCTATGGCCAGTTTTGTAGCTCTACTATACCTTAGCATATTTTTGGACTGTGTGTGTGTGTGGGGGGGTGACACTGGAGTACCCAGTATCAGACAAACAGATGTTTTGATTTTGCCCAGATAAGTTGCTGTGAATATGGCAAGTCAGACATTGTTTTTCAATGGGTCTTAATGGGGAAAAATGCAACATTCAGAGGGCATTATTTTTAAAATTCTACAGTGTGATACTTTACCAAAGGATACAATACGAAGCACCGGATGTAAGAAGTGTAATAGTTGCTCTGTTAGGTGATGTGAAGCTTTCGAACAAACGTTTTGACATTGGCAAGATAAATTGTTGTAAAGACGGCACAACATGAACTTATAAAAATAAATTGGGAAACCCCTTGAATTGGGACAATAGCAGACACCGGACACATTTATATAAATAAAGAGTAAAAGTGCTGTCAGAGCACTTCATATGTACTCTTGAAAAAAGAATTTAAACTGCGTAAGTACAAATTCTGTAAAAAAGAAAAAGACGGTTTCAGTAATGAGAGTAGTAGTAATTTGTTATTTTCACCCCGGTGCACATGCTTAAAACTACCTCTTCTGTCGTTATAGGTGCTGTCACTGGGTGCAGACGTGTTGCCCGAATATAAATTACACACGCCACGTATCGAGAGGTTGACCATACTCCACTACAGCCCCTTCAAGGCCGTGTGGGATTGGCTCATCCTGCTGCTGGTCATCTACACGGCCATCTTCACGCCCTACTCCGCCGCCTTCCTCCTCAATGACCAGGAGGAGCAGAAGCGGCGCGAGTGCGGCTACGCCTGCAACCCGCTGAACCTGGTGGACCTCATAGTGGACATCATGTTCATCATAGACATCCTGATCAACTTCCGCACCACCTACGTCAACCTCAACGACGAGGTGGTGAGCCACGCGGGGAAGATCGCCGTCCACTACTTCAAGGGCTGGTTCCTGATCGACATGGTTGCCGCCATCCCCTTCGACTTGCTCATATTCGGATCTGGGTCTGATGAAGTAAGCTGACACCAAAGTGTTTTTCTCTAATGCAACGTTTCCAGTCCTCGGGGCACCACAGCCGGTCCACGTTTTTCCTCCCTCCCAGCTCCCTGCCAGACAGTGCACATTTTTGCACCCTCCCAGCTCCCTGCCAGACAGTGCACATTTTTGCTCCCTACCAGGAGCTGGGAGAGAGCAAAATCGGACTGTCTGTGCTTCTTCAAGGACCGGATTAAGAAACACTGCTCTTTCAGGGTGAACCGGTATGTAGCACTGTGACCTCCAGCAGTAGCGGTTCCTGGCTCTGTTTACATACCCTCCTTGTGTTCGTGTGGGTGTCCTCCCACAGCCCAGTGACATGCAGTTTGGCAACCTGACATTTCTAAATTGTTAAATCCCATTGCATGTGTTCCTTGGCAGTGGATTGGCACTCTGCCCAGGGAGCTGCCCTGTCTTTCTTCCTGTGATAGGCTCCAGGCCCACTGTGACACTATATTAGACAAGTGACATTGGAGCATAAACGGCTGCTTCAGTTTACTTTGTCTTTGGGGGTGGTTCTGGTTGTCTTGCTATTTCTCAATTACCTTCTGCAAAGGCAAAGCGCCGAGCAGCCAGGGTTATAAATCAGTTAATTTCCCTTTCTTGTTGTGCAGTTTTTTTTTTTATTTGTTTGATTAGCATTTTTCAGGAGGAGTTTTCTCATCGTTCCTTTGTTTGGACCAGTAGCACAATCACCCAGTCGCAGTCTCTGAATTACAGTCAGCCAGTGCTTTTTAAATGGGAGACAGTGTTTGCACAGCTCACATCTGATGCTTGCAAAGCAGCAATAAGGCCACAGGGATTGACGCTGGTGACGCTGACTGGTTTCTCATGAACTGTGCCTAAAATGTCATGGGGGGGGGGGGGGGGTTCGGTCTCCACCAACTTAGGGGTAGGCATGATTATGGGGGATTGGGTTGTATTAGTCAATATTGATTATATTTTAGAGCCCCCCCCCCCCCCCAAACCCCCTACCCCTGTAATTTACGCCAAAGTGTTGCCTTGAATGTGGACTAAGGCCTTGCATCATGAAAACTATGGACTTCAGGGGGAATAAAAAAGGTGAAAAAGTTCTAGTTGAATGTAAAAAAATAAATCCTCTGTAAGTATTCCATCCAACAATCCATAACCTCTTATGCAGTGTCCATTAAGTATTGTATCAAACACTCGTGTTCTTTCATTTATAATCAGTTATGTAACCAACATTTTAATCATTTTATGAAAACAAAAAAGTACTAGATCTGCTGCATCATGATACAGGGTGAGAATTATTCAAATAAAATTCAAACGCTACTTAAAATCACACATTTGCATGATATAAGAATTAATTAGTCTGATTTGCAGCTGTGTATATGAAAGTTCCTAGTTGTTACATTCTTTTTAAGTGCCATCCTTGTTTATGGGTTTAATAGACTCAGGCTATTACGTCGAATGAATAGCATCCTTACAGCTTGTACATGGATTTTATTCTTAATGTCCCATTTAAATATTTTAGATTTAAAAAACACCCCTCACTGCCGACCATGTGTGAACTTTAAAATCAGGAATCAGTTTATTAGGGAGAGTATATCTGCTTTGGAGTGGAGACTGGTCAGATAAGACTCCGAAGGCCACGGTAGACCGGATGTATTCTGTGGTCTTAGCTGCCAACTGGCTCAACCCACTTGCCATTAGCATGCGCTAATCCTGCGCTTTCTAAACCCTCATACGTGACCTGTCGCCACGAAATGAGTCTTAAGTCGCACTGGTAGAATTTCACCCAGAAGACTCATTTCGTGGTGATGGGTCACATTTCGCCCAACGCTAATTTGGAATTTTGGGGCATCTGAAGGATCCTGAACTCAGTGGCTTCTCACCCTCTGAAGAGTAGCTGTGGTGATATTAGATAGATATTAGCATCGCTTAAGATGTGGGAGATTGAGAGAGTACCCATATTTTATTCACAATCTTTGAGACACTGTATTACATAATCAGCCACTCCTACTTCCATGCTATGGGAAATTTGGATGTGCCAATTAGCCTGACTGCAGGAGAGGAACTCAGATACATATGGGAAGCAAACATGTCATGGAGATACATGCAAACTCCATGCGTCCAAAGAGAACAGCTGGAATTCAAACCCCAACCTGCAGACATGTCAGCCAACGACATATTTAATTTGTTCACTACATCCTGACGTTTCTTATTCATAAACAAACAGAGCATTTCCCAAGATCTACAGTAATTTATGTGCTCACTGCAGGTAATATAACATGCTAGGCCTGGCATAACCATTTATTTTCAGGAAGGCTATTTCCCTTCACTGTTAATAATTAATTGGTGAGGATTATCTGTTCATTTTATTGATCGAACCATTCTGAGAAAATAGCATGTATTCATCTCCACCAGCCAGGGTAATTAATTCACATTTACATTTATCAGGGCACAGCTGGGATCTCAGAAAACAGAAGGGAACTATATTTTACCATATGGGAGCTTGAGTAGGAGGTCACCTGCCAATATTACCAGGGATATAGGATAAGAAACGCAAAATAAATCCTCTGTGGATAACCCAAAGTCAAATTTTACACTATAAGCTGGTTATATACCTAACCAAGAATAATGATGGGAGCAGGGATTGACATAACTACAGTTCGCAAGTACGAATTCACCTCTATTTCATTTGCCGTATGCAGGGTAAAATACATGGTATTTTCTTGTCGTAACAGCGCAAACGCACATAGAACACGTATGCGTTTGCCTTTTCACAAACAATCGATTGTCGCACGTATCGTTTTTAAAGGTGAATGGGTACCAGTTATGTCCATCCCTGCTTATGGGTCATAATGTGCCCTGTGCAGTGGAAAACAGGCAAAGACCATCAGACCTCATACAATAGTAGGTATCTGTATCATGTCGATAAGTTATGGGTGTCAGCTTTGCCCAACCGTACTGTACAGTATGACGCTGCTGTAGTGAGAACTATGGAAACTCTGTTTAAATACCTCCAATGTTCATCTATGCAAGATGCTGCTTCCATCAGTATCATTTCCTGTATATGTCAGGAGTTATTTATAGCCGACATAATGAGGAATCCGCTGTATGAACGAAGGAAGCCTGAGCAAATACTTGCAGCTGCTCTGATTTTATGTTACTACACATGCGTTGTAAACAAAGAGGTCACACTGGACTGAGTGACCCATTGCACACATTGATGACACACAGGCATAGTGGGGGTGTGATTGGAAGCCCTGGTGTTAGGGGGAGGGAGAAAACGGCTCTACACTAAGCCACCCATCTTCGTCTATTTTGTCATAATTTTATTACATTTTATAGATGGAATTTTATATAGATTTTTATGTGCAGATTTCTGAGGCTTCTTCGTCTGTGTGAAGCGAATGGTCTCTGAATGGTGCTGATCACCGCACGGTATTTCGTTTGGAGTCGTCATTGAGCAGCAGTCCTGCTGACATAATGGGAGCTTCGGCATCTCGAGGGAAACACCACATTCATTACAGTGGGCAAGACAGTTTCAGCGCTTTGGGTTTCGCTCAAAGGTTGATTGTTTTGGGGCGATAAAAGTGCAGGATTTTATTATTTTTTTTCCGGTAAGATAATCTTTCTTAATCTTCTACCTCTTCTAAGATAATCTTACGTCCGAATCTCTTTTGCAGGGATTATATTTCCTTTAGTTATATTTTTAACCGCTGTGTGTTCCCCGGTGTCCATTAGATACGCAGAGGATAATTTTTAGGTGCCTTTCTGCCGTTGGCTACAGTGTGTTAAATTTGCAGGTTTACTAAATCCTCGTTGATCCCTAAGTCTTCTGCCCTGCCTGCCTCTGTGTTTCCAGACGACCACTTTGATTGGGCTGCTGAAGACGGCCCGTCTGCTACGGCTGGTCCGCGTGGCCCGGAAACTTGACCGCTACTCGGAGTACGGAGCCGCCGTTCTCATGCTGCTCATGTGCATCTTCGCCCTCATCGCCCACTGGCTGGCCTGCATCTGGTACGCCATCGGCAATGTGGAGAAGCCTTACCTGGAGCACAAGATCGGCTGGCTGGATAACCTGGGCGTGTCCATCGGGAAGAACTACAACTACAGCGACCCCAGCTCCGGGCCCTCCATCAAGGACAAGTACGTGACGGCCCTCTACTTCACCTTCAGCAGCCTCACCAGTGTCGGCTTTGGCAACGTCTCGCCCAACACCAACTCTGAGAAGATCTTCTCCATCTGCGTCATGCTGATTGGCTGTGAGTCTGGTTTGCAGGCTTTTTTTCCTCCTTTGGATATGAATAAAAGAATGAGCATTTCGCAACGTTCTTCTTTTACTCTTGCCATTGTTTGGTCTCATTTTACATTTGGTGCGGATTTTAAATCGGTTATGAAACATCCATCCACCCACCTGATATCAAATACAGAGTCTCAGTGAGTCTGGAGCCTATCTTAGGAAATATGGGCTCAAGGCAGAGGATGTCCTGGATGGGGTGCCAGCCCATGATAGGGTACATGGTAACACTCACCGCCGCGCAAACTAAGGGCGTTTTTGAGACACAAGTTTTCCTAAAGAGGAGTAGCTGGGGAAAAACTATACAAACGAAACGATGAGTGGTTCTGGGTTTGCGTACTGTACCCATCGTCGGAAGGTCTGCAATCCGGAACCTATTTGCGCTGATATGCCAACTCTCTAGTTAAAAAAACAATAAGTTAGAAACAATAATAATTAATATGTATTTACAAACCAATTTTCATGCACTTTTAGTTCTTCATTAGTTTAGATTTATTCTTAAAAATGCATAGCATGTTTTCAGCACCGTGTTTTGTACATATTCAGGGACCTGTGTCGGCCTCTTTGTATTCCGGCACCTTCTGATTTGCATGATAAGCACTGGATAAAAGTATCTGCCAAATTAAAAAACAAAACACAGGCTCCATACACGCAAGGCTCCAACCAAACTCTGGAGATCAAAGGCTACCCAGTCAATAGCTGAATTTAATTATTACAATTGTCTCCAGCACTTACCTAATATCAACTTACTATATCAGGGCAATAATTTTGATGGAAAAAAATGCAACATTTTGGTGGCGTGTTGAGTTTCGCAGCTACTGCGTCGCCCCCGTTGTCCTAAATGCAAACCTTCACCTCGAGCCGGTGCCAGATTCACACACCTGTTAATTATAGGCAGTGCTAATCACCTTGATTGCAGTCAGCCACAGCAGGTGGCAATCTACCTTAAAAGTCATTCCTGTCACTGGGATGGCACCTGAAACCCTCCATGCCCCCCCCCACACCCACCCTGTCCTGTTTCTCTGCAGCCCTCATGTACGCCAGCATCTTCGGCAACGTGTCGGCCATCATCCAGCGGCTGTACTCGGGCACGGCGCGCTACCACACGCAGATGCTGCGGGTTCGGGAGTTCATCCGCTTCCACCAGATCCCCAACCCCCTACGCCAGCGGCTGGAGGAGTACTTCCAGCACGCCTGGACCTACACCAACGGCATCGACATGAACATGGTACGCGCCGCCCTCTGCCATGGCCACCTGGTGATCCACTCTCCTCTCCACGACTGAGAGCCCCGTGGATCTTAACTGAGCCTGGAATTTTCTTTTTCCCTTCACTCCTCTGAGCATTTAATATTCACAGCTACTTTCCCGAATACCACAACATAGCGAGTTCTTCATTTTCTCGCCTAAAAATGTCAACACCATCTATTTCCCAAGCTGATTGCCATATGCTTAAATTCACTGTTCTTATAACAAACTTGTCTTTTCCCTGTCTGCTTCATTTTGAACGGAATGACTTCACCATTCGGGTAAGAGCAGGAGGTATATATGTGAGAATGAAACTGATTGCCATTTTAGGAAATCGAATAAGAAATCACCTCTATTTTTGATGATCCAGGCATCCCTCCTAATTGTTTATAAAACATCTCGCCGGCCAAGCATGTCTTAGCAGACAAGAGCAGTCCCCTGTTCAGCCTTCGGCTTTTTTCATATCGAAATATATGACAGAGATAATCTTCAGTAGATTACTTTCATCAGTGTACACGGGAGAACAGGGTTTTTTATATGACAATGTTTGTCCATGAAGGGAGTGCTTGTTTGTTTTTCCAGAAATGTACTAATCCTGGAATACAGTTCAACTTAGCAGCTCCTAATAAGGGCTGGCACATGCCAATCAAGTGCCCCTGGCAAAAATGAACAAGTGCCACCCCCTCCCAACCAAGAAACGGAGGGTTGCAGGTGACATCACACTGTAGCACCCACACTATGCAAAGGCCATCATCCGCCATGTTGGTGCATAGTTTCCTGCCTGATGCACGAGAATCTGTGGCTGAGTCCCATTTCTGAGGCTGCAGCCTTTGCATTCGTAGACCAAAAGCAAGACAGCAGTGCAACAATGCGGCCTAGAAATGCGTCCTTCTTTTCCCTGGCCGCGAAGCATCCACCTGATGGTTCCTTTGCGGCTCACCCTATCCCAGTATTCACTGCGTGGATCTTTAGAAGGGTGGAGCCTACAAAAGCTACACTGACCGTGTTCTTCAAAGGATGCAGCCTCTGAATTGGGACACAGCTTTTGTGTACAGCAGGGTTCCCCAGTTCCGGTCCTGATTCCTCTGCTCAGACACACCTTATTCAGCCACCAGCTAATTGCCAGGTTTAGTAGGTGTGTTTCAGCAGGGATATCTCCAGGGCCTGAACTGGGGAACTCTGGTGTACGATCTGTGCTGTTTAGCTGAGTTTGTCATCGCCAGTTGTGTCGGCTGCAACAACAACAATGCTCTCGACAAATTTAACAGATCCTTTAGGATTCCCAAAATTGTACACAAAATCATTTATAAAAGCGATCCAGAGAGGGGAGATTAAGATTTATCTAGCGAGATGGTTACACAACATCTTAAAAGCAGATCTCAAGTTTATGGAGATCACTTTAGAAATCGTAACGATAACTTTAAAATTGGGACACTGCAGTGTGAAGAGTATGACAGTATCATATGCATCAAGGGAGGAACACAAAAAAAATCAATTTGCAGTCCCTTCAGCTAAATGAAAGTCCCACATACAGTATAGGGATGAAATTAATTGATCAGCAATTTACCTTTATAACACTTACCTTATGTACAGTCATACCAGAATTGTTGTAATAACAATGGCAACTTACATAACATCGTAATGTTAACAATACAGCAAAGAGCAATGTAATTGCATAACTTTATGACAAAAATAAGATAGCAATAAATAATAATATATGATGAATAAGTATGAGATTTATACATGTGAATACTTTGTTTTAGGGTTACTCACAATATCTGAAAAACCAGCAGATAATTAATGCTGTCTTCACAGCGCACTGCTCACAAGCATTTTGCTTTCAATGTGTATGGGTCACATCCAATAATATCCGTTTTCTCTTTATATAGTTGTATTTTGTTTTATTTATTTTGCTTTTATATAATGTTATTTTGCATCACAGTATGCAGAGTACTGAATGTGATTGGTGTGACAATAAAGTTGTATTCGACTTGTTTGCATTCATGCGGTCACAGTATTCCATTATAATGACTAACAATGCACCAAGATGGCGGCATAAGGTGTGCAAAATTATCACAATTTTTGCTATACAGGGTGGTTCAGGGAGACTCATTAATATTCATGGTGAAGCACTATCTGATTGGCCAGTGAATGCCTTACGCAGAGTTTGTTAGCCAATCGGGTAACTTCTCTCATGAATATAAATGCCTTTTCCCAAAGCACCCAGTAAAAACTACATTTGCTCCCGGGGTACCCCTAGTGGTCTAGTGCCCCCAGCACATGCCAGGTTTGTCTGGGCCATGTGCCAGCTGTGCTCCTAATCATCATAGTTTTCTTTTTCCTCCCAATGTGTGAATACTGAACTTTCAAAGGCATGCATGTGCCTTCTAATTAGGGACCTGCTCTGAGCTGAGAGCCATCTGCATATGTCACAGGCTGGCTGGCTGCACAAGGCCAACCTTGCAGGCGAACTACATATTTTGCTACTGCATCAGAGACCAAACAAATGTGCCTGAATTCAGTAGCCCTCCACTTAATTTGGCATGCATCTAAGAGGCGTCTGAACTCACCAAAAGCAGACCTTTCCTTTTAAAATATCTCAGTACCCATCTCCAAAGAGCAAGTCTCATTTTCATGCTCAGCAGGTTATTTGCATCCATATTTGTGGGTTTGAATTACAAGACTAATGCATCTTGTTTCACTTGAAAGCTTGGTTATTTCTGCAAATTCTGAGTCTGAAACCCTATCATCTGTAATTTTTAGCACCTCTGCTGTGCGTCATGCATGCAAGCCCTGCCTAAGTTTATTCAGAGTAAATGGTGGATATGGGTGTATTCTTCTCCTTTAAAATTCCAATCATTTACCCCGATGGTTTGTGTATTAATATAACATTTTCCCGAAGGTAGCTATTATATACTTTTATTATTATTATATATATAATATACTTTAATACAAAATATAAATTTTCATATACACAGCTGTACCAATCAAAAGTACACTTGCTCAAAGCCATAGAAAAGCCTCATTTCTAGTAAGGCTACTCTTTGCACTGATATTGTAAGTATGGATGTATAGTAAGTAGTCTTGCATTTTATTAATTGACATTAACTTCTGGAAAATGTTTTTTAATCTCAAAATGATAAAAGCATGCTCCGCTGCAGTTATTTATCAGTTACACAAAACATGTAGCAGCAATTATTTAATTGTTAAGTGTGTTACTGAGTTTGACTTGTTATAGTGTTACTGAAGCTATCAAAGATATCAAAGTATTACAACAAATCGTGTCGCATTTGGGGAACAGTGTCCAGTCAATAGAGTTATTTTCATAGCAATATGCTTGTTGGCTGGAGCAGAGGGACACCCCAAGATCTCAAGGTCTTACAAAATCTGACCTCATGAGAAAAGCTACCATTTAGTATTTCACTGAAGCATAACTGAAACTAGGTTATGACAATCTGATATTACCATAACCTGGGTATTGTTTTCAAAGCCAGAAATTTTGCTAATTGATCAGCTACAAATTTACTGTGGGTTCTTAGAATTAAAAGTAGTCCGGGAATGGGAATGGAGGTGACTTCCTCCGAAATGCATTCTGAAAATGCCAATCCGTTATTACGATATTAATTATATGCTGAGAATTATTGTCACAGAATTGTCAGACCCCTTCGCCTTGAAGGAGGTATTGATTTGTGCTACGTCTCAAACATAAAAAGCATGATTAACAAATGAAAGACAGGATGCAAGCAGCTCCAAGCAGAATTACAATCTGACCTTTTTTGACTGAATATTGAAGTTTGAGGCCTCCTTTGATGCTTGTTTTGTGGCTCACATAAACAGGCCACATGAGCTATTCCTTTGGCGCAGTATGTGACAGGTAGTGTCCCCTACAACAAGTATTTCCGAGCCCAGACTTGGGGACCCCCAGATAGTCCTCCCAGCTAAGGGAGGGAGCAAATACATGGATTGTCTGGGGGTCCCTGAGGACCGAGTTGGGAAACTCTACCCTACAACAAGAACACGTGTCTCACTGTAGCTACAGTGCAACTGTGTTTTCTGCTCAGGTCCTAAAAGGTTTCCCAGAATGCCTCCAGGCAGACATCTGCCTCCACCTCCACCAGAACCTGCTAGAGAACTGCAAAGCCTTCCGGGGGGCCACCAAGGGCTGCCTTCGGGCCCTGGCCATGAAGTTTAAGACCACCCACTCCCCCCCTGGAGACACACTGGTCCACAGCGGTGACGTCCTCACTGCGCTCTACTTCATGTCCCGTGGCTCCATCGAGATCCTGAAGGACGACGTTGTGGTGGCGATACTGGGTGAGGATTGTTCACCATCCTCCTTGCTGGCCTGATACTGAGTGGATGTCGCTGAATTAGGGTTCTTTTGTTGCACTTCTGGCTATTGAATAATTTTATTAATTTCCGGCTTTGTTAGATGTTATTGTGTAGCTCCTGCTCCAGTATTGCTTACACTTGTAGCTTGGAATTCAATGGAACCTCAGTCTAGCTGACCTTCATTGGAATCTCATGCCTAGTTGACTCCTTGACAGCATGTATGTTTACAATGTGCTATTTGACTCACCTACTGTATGTGTTTCATTGGACAAAAGCGTTTGACTTTGGCTATTTGTTTAGATGATTATACAGATTATTACATTGTATTATACTGTAATAGTACATTGTTTTATAGATAAATTATGACTTCTTTTCTTCTCATTAATTTTTACTAGAAAGTGTAACTTTAGTGAGATGCTGAGAAAACCACCAGTTAAGGCCTGGAATGTTCTGTGTAGGTGGATGCTTTGTTTCCATTGTGTAAGTGTGGATCTTCACATAGCGGAACTCGCCAAAGCACCTTTAATAGCAATATCATGGGCTGGAGCCAGGGTTTTTATTAAAGTGGGAATTATAATTCATTTTTGGTGTAGATTAGCACTGGTTTGGCTTGTGGTTAGTAGCTGAAATGCGCAGAGATGGCTGTGGATTTAGGGGGAGAGGAAGAGTGAAAACCTGTGATATTGTTCATGCTCGAAGTTCAGGTACAGGTGTAGTCAGAGGAGGATTTGTAAAGCCTGGAATCCAACAAGCTGACAGCAAAACTGACCAAAACTGACAAATGTTCAGCTGCCATCAATTCCCATCAATTTTCAAAATTTGTGCTGGAACACACCAGCATGACTAGGGGTGATGGTTGACATGTAGCCCATCAGAGAGCTCAGATTCACCAGCTAGCTTGGATGCCAATTCAACAGGATCAATCGTCTAAAACAGCACCAAACAGAGACCAACCGTGCCACACGCACGGATGCCTCAGGCAGTTGCCGACTCTCACCAGCGGTTTCTAAAAGCCGAAAATTGGCTTGGTGTATTCCAGACATAAGACTCTCTCTAGGTGGGACAGTGCACACTGGGAAAGGAATTGGGGATTTATTTGAGGACAGGAGTAGAAAACAGGTTTAGGAAAAGCGCAAGGGAGGGATGAAATTTAAAGAGAAATATCTGGGCACCAAGACAATAGAAAAATACTGGAAAGGTAGGTCTCAGACCTTTTACTAATACATCAATCAACATTTTTCTCACACACACTAATATTTTATGCATTTTTAAGAATGATGTTTCCCACTTGTTTCATGCTGTTAAATTACTAGTTCTGAGTATAACATTCTTTACCCGCAAACTAAGATCAGTTCCATTATTTCTTTGACAGCGTGTCAACTCAGTTCACACATTAACACATAGGAGCAGCCCTGAAATCAGGTGCCAAATAAGGTCATAGCAGTCATGTGACAGCTCACGTATCATAATAATCCCTGAGTTCTGCACAGTCTCCCAGATGCTTGGGTACTGGCTCTGCGGTAGGGGGTGGAGTGGGGAGGGGAGGGGGATATGATATAAGCGCTTCTTACCTCCATCCTGCATTTAGATTTTTTAGATTTATTTTTAGGTACCATTTAAACACCTTTTTTTTTTTTACTGGGGCAGAGCAAAACAGGCAATCTGATGGTAATTGTTTGTTTCTTGGGGGACAGGGTCTAAAGAAATTACTGTGAGAAACTATGCTGCATGTAGGTATGGCATTGAATTTATATGTATATGTATGTATGTATGGATGGATGGATAAACAAACAGATGCATGAGCCTGTGCTGGATGATTGATTAGAAGATGAATGAATACATAAGCTGATAAAAAGAGAAATAGGGAGGGAAGGATTGTTGAGTCAAGAGTCATTTTTGCATGGCTGTCAGCCCTTGGTGAGAAGGTGGTCACCTGCCAGTGTTGGTGACCACGCCCCCCCATATTTAATTAGGGGATACTTTCCCTACCAGTGAGCATCATAGGAGGTGAAACAGGCTAAGCCTTGTCTGAAAGGTCCATCCGTCACAAAATAAGAGCAGGCCAGCCAGCCAGGCCGAGGCAGAGGTTCAGATGGCAGATAATGGCTCACCCGGAATACTGGTAATGCGTGGTAATTAATCTGATTTGATTCATGAAGTCAATCATAAATTATGGCTGCTTTTTTAAAATCTCTGGCAAGAAACTTATTCTTTGTGATGGGTGAAAGGGATTAATGAGAATCGGGGACTGGAGAGCAGGCCGGGGGATTTTGTCAGCACCCTTGGGATAAAAATGGGTGGTGATTAAGGCAAACGTACAAATCAGCCTTTTCGCTCTCAAAAGCGAACCTGCCTGCATTTGGGCAAACGTGTCTGGGTGAACACACGTTTGTGTCTGTTTGATTAGGGAAAAGGCCAGGGTGGGGTGTGGTGGAGCAGTGATTAGCACTGTAGCCTGATATCTCTGTGACCAGGGTTCGAGTCTCCACTGTGGCACCAAGCCTAGGGCGTTTGCATGTTCTCCCCATGTCATCGTAGGGTTTCTGCTGGATACCCTAGTCCAAAATCATGCTGATATTAATTGGTGTTACCAACGTTCTTGCAGGTGTGAATGGTCTGTGATTGGTCGGTGTCCTATCCTGGGTTACCCTGCCTTGTGTTTGCAGGCTCTGAACTCCCATGACCCTGAATCGGGCAAGTGCATACAGAAAATAAATGGATGGACTGTCTAGACAATACTTTGAATACCATGACTGTGGTTAAGAAAAAGTCTTTTGATTAAAATGTTCATGAGAAAATCCCCGTGGTCTTTGCACTTGCTGCCGAAGTTCATATCATCATCCCTACAGGTCTCACCACGCCACAGAATCAAACCATGATTATATATCCTTAGTGAATGATTCCAGATGAGTAGAGGGGCTATTAAAGTTAGCTCTAAGGTTAGGGTTAGGGTTGGTATTGGGCTATTTACACGTCTATGTCTCAAAGGAGAGCAAGATGGGATATATGCAACGAAGCATTCCAATGTACCTGTACTCATACTTTTTCAAATATTTGCATATATTGGTAAATAAAGCATCATTACCCATCCATCTATTCATCCATCCATCAAAGGAGCCACCCATCCATCCATCCATCCATCAAAGGAGCCACCCATCCATCCATCCACCCATCCATCCAGCCACCCATCCATCCATCCATCCATCCATCTATCAAAGGAGCCACCCATCCATCTATCCATCCATCAGAGGAGCCACCCATCCATCCAGCCACCCATCCGTCCAGCCACCCACCAAAGGCGTCACCCATCCACCCATCCATCCAGCCACCTATCCATCCATTCAGCCACCCATCCATCCATCCAGCCACCCACCCATCCATCCATCCATCGATCCATTCATCCATCCATCCATCTTCTCTCCTCTCACATCGTTGTCTAATTTTAACATAAAACTTGAAATAGCCCTTTAACCACGTAGCACCAGTCTGCTCCCCATGAAGGAATCACATCTGAAGCCCTGGTGCATTTTGTGTGGCTGCTTTCATACTGGAACTCGTGCTCTTTTTTGGGTCCTCTGTGTCACTTCTTGGTGGAGGGGGGGCACATTGTGGGGGACACCTGCAGCTGCGGTAGCACCCAGCTCCGCCGGCACCATTCAGATGGAGATTGCAGCTCGGGACGTGACATTTCCCCTGACCTGGTGTCAGTGAAAAGTCCCTCAAACGGCCTTCTTTAAATGAGAGATCTGTGGCACGGCTGAATGCCGCCTCGTCGAGTTTTCTGTAAAGGTTTAGCGAAGACCATTATTCATCCTTTATTTATCAGTTCCTTTCTCTGAAATAAATAGTAAGAAAGATAGGCATGGGTCTGTTTAAATAATAAATCACTGGAGAACCTGACAGCCCAAACCACACCGCTAACAACCGCATACAGTACTACTAATGACCAACTGTTTTTTTAATTATTATACATATACTTTTTGTTTATTTTTTATTTGTATCTTTTTATTTACTTAATATTCTATTTCAGCATGTTATGTTTGTGTATTGTATACTTTTTAAACTTATTTGGACTATGTTCACTTGTCTCCAATATGTATACTATCTTGTGTTTTGTTTTGTTTTGTTTTGTTTTGTTTTGTTTTGTTTTGTTTTGTTTTGTTTTGTTTTGTTTTGTTTTGTTTTGTTTTGTTTTGCACTTTGCCCGTCTTGCTGCTGTATGTGAAACAATTTCCCCCTGGGATCAATAAAGCTTATGTTATACCATTCACAGATGGGGAAGCTGACCAACCAGCCTGACATTTCCCTCTCCCCACCTTCCAGGAAAGAACGACATCTTCGGAGAAATGATCCACCAGTACACTAAACCTGGGAAGTCCAATGCAGATGTCAGGGCACTGAGTTACTGTGACATGCACACCATCCAGAGGGAAGACCTCCTGGAAGTGCTGGACATGTATCCAGAGTTTTCAGACCACTACCTGACCAATCTGGAGCTCACATTCAACCTGAGGGACGAACCGGCTAAGGTATCATCTTACCTGGGTGGGCATCCACATTGTTGCTTCCGACACCAAAATCATAAAACTGAAATGCTCCTTTCTTAATGTGAAACCCAGACAAATCAAATCATGATCATAAGTTCTTGAAAGGGAAAATTATTTGCAGTTATAATAATACAGTAATATCATGAAATATCTATTATTTCCATCTTGTATTGATTTGGATGTGGGTCAGGTATATACAATATATTATGGTATAAGGAAAACATCCAGTGATATCATTTAACTTGTTAGACATACACACAGTGATGAACCCAGTGAACCAAAACAGAATACAGGTACTGCAATGTGTTTAATCTAAAGAGATTGATATTATATTTTGATTATAGTGAATAATACTCTAATGGAGAGCATAACCTCAGTCAACCTAAATAAAAATATATGTAAGTAAACAACGATACTCAATTGCACTTGGTTTGCAACATTTAAATTATATTTTGACAGAAGATTGATGCCCTAGTGTGTTTCTGGGTCTTTGACTTACACGTTAACGGTTGTTTGGCAGGCTAATTTTTCACAGAGCAGTGAGTCGGATGGGGACAGTGTCAGATTCAGAAGAAATATTTCCTTTAAGCAAAAGCCTTCGCATGGTAGGTGACAATCCATCTTGAGTTTGCCTTCATGACACATTGGAGCCATATTGACACAATTGCTCAGAAATCGTCTGTCATTCTTAGATAAGAATGTAAATTATTAATTTTGCATTGTAGAACCGAACCCTTTTTGTTGTCCCATTTTCATTCAGGTTCACAGTTGTACATAAGACTAGTTTGTCAGAAAGACCCGCACAAGCTTTATTTACGCAAGGAAGGTGAAACAGAAATATATGTGAGAGTTAACCCTGAAGACATTAACTGTTCGGTCCTCTCTGTTGCATTATAGTGGCTAGCTGTATGCTAGCAGCTAGCATTCATTGATCTGTAAGGGACACTTGTGAGCAGGGAAAAAAAGAAAACATCCCAGCATGCGCTATGTGCAGTGGAACCATGCCGATCAAGTTCTGCCACTGCGGAGCAATTGTTGATGTGACTAAGATTTCAGCTGCGATCAGGAATGCTTGCCGCAACTGTGCTCAGGGAGAAATTGGCATCGGCATTCAGTTACAATTCTGGGGCTGCTGTTACTGCACAACTCTGTCACTACGTGTACATAACACTACTGTGAACATATTTAAGTACAAATGCTGATTTATTTATTTTTTTCAAAAGCTACCCATATTCGTGGCAACCAAGGCAATTTGGGACTCATCAGTTCTGAGATGAGTAAGACTCAGAACTGCCAACTTCGGTCAGCTGGTTGGAGTGAGATTTTCAGTTAGAGACAAGTCTGCAGAATGCATTTAAATGTATGCAGCAGTTTTATTCCCTTGTAAATAGTGTGTAGGGTTTGCAAGGTACCCCACCGCCTTTCATGTAGCCAATTTTAGTATTATAATAGAATAATATAGATTTGCTGTAAGATTTCTTGCACGAGCGTGAGGGTGTGGAAGCGTGAGTGTCATGCCAAACGTGTGAGAGATTCGGCAACCCTGGGAAAAGTTGATGTTTGACTGGTGACACAGATCAAACTTAGAATGCCTGAATTCGGGGGGAGCAATGGATTGAGAATGATTGGCTCAACGCTTAGTCACGAGTGGTGAGGCTCATCCACACACATGCTGGCTGTCATTCCTTAGGAGGAAACAAAGATGGACTGAGGGAGGCCAGTGCAGGGCAGTACTTCTACCCAAGGAGGGACTCCGAGGAAAGAGGAGACATCGGCCAGGAGGAGGTGGAGCAGAGGCCTCTGTGTACCGGGATCCAGGGCTACCCTTTAGTACGGGACCAGAGCCTGAGTCCGGACCTGAAGTACACCACTGACATCCATGCAAAGCACCATCTGGAGCCGAGTCAGTTATGCAAAGGTATCTAGTTCCCGTTTATACTCAAACTCAATTTCCCATGTTGAACACAAAATGGACACTTGTTTCTTGACAATCAAGGGTAACGTTTGTTGTCTACCTCAACATCTGGATCAACAACAGTATTATTACATCATTATATGATTCTCAGACATCTACATCCAATAGAAATGAAACATGCAGGACAAAAGCTCCTAGTCTAGCTGAAGATGTTACCCATTGATCTGCCGTACCTGTTTATCTAATACAGGGTTGCTGTGAGCCTGGAACCCTGTCCCTGGAACCACAGGGTACTAGGCTGGGCACACCTTGGATGGCATGCCAGTCCGTCAGAGGGCACTCATTCACACACCAAGGGTAATTTTAGAGACATCAATGCACTCAGCATAATGCTTTTGGACCTTGGGAGGAAAATCAAATGATCTGAGAGAACATGTAATGTGTGTGTATGTGTGTATATACAGTATATATATACACACACACAGGTTAGTAGTCATATCCTTGTGGGGACTCTCCATTCATATCTATGGGGAAAACTCTAATCCCAACATAACCTTAATGCTTACTCAGCCCTAACCTTGACCATAAGTAGCCAAACAAAACACAGGACTTTTGGGATTTTTAGTTTTTTGATTGCATGCACAGATCTTTGTGGGGACCTGAAAAATGATCCCCTCCATGTCAGAATTACAGGCTTTTATTATATTGTGGGGGACATTTGTTCGCAACAATGTAATATAAACATAATCCACACACACCCAGCTGAGGGCAGAATTCAACCCACCAACTCTGCAGGCTCGAAGCCAATTCCCTATCCACTGAGACGCTCTACAGACTTCATCTTGCAGTAAATATATTTAACACCAAGTCCCAAAAACCCAGCAAAGACTGCAGAGTTCGCCGACTGACTGAGATGAAGCCGGTCTCTGCATGCGGGATCACAAACCTCAGTAGTGGGAGCCATCGGACAGATCAAACCCGCCGTTAATCCGCGGCAGAATCCCCGGCATCGCACGGTAAAACGAAACATGTGCATGCAGAATCCTCGGCGGAATCAGCTCTTACGAAAGCTTAAGTCACCGCACACTCCTTTCAGAGGCTTTAAGAGAATCTGCCATTTTGCCCCCTGCATCAAAATCGCCCCTGATGTCTGTCCCAATTCCATCTTATCTGGGAACGTTAATGTTGCATCACCACTAACAAGCAGCGGCCCTCCGATGGCAGCAAAGTACAGAACTACCTTTGCAGTGGAGAAGTACAACCTGTTCCCAAAAGACAGAGTACATGCTGCAAAATCTTTTGACCCCTTTCAAAACAGAATTAGTGGATATTAAAATGAGTACATTTACATATTTAGCAGATGCTCTTGTCCAAAGCGACCTACAAGCAAGGGAAATAGCACATCGTATGGTGGTCATTGTGTTTTACGAGAAGCAGTGCTGTACCTGCTTATGCTGACCAAATCTGTCCTGTAAATCTAGTGTCATACTATTAATATGCTCATTTCATCTGTACATTACATGCACTGGGACAGGGTTGTAGGTTCGGATCCCGCACCCTGCTCTGTGTACATGAAGCTTGTGTGTTTCCCATGATCACCCGTGTTTCCTCCCACAGCCCAAGCACATGCTGGTGTGGTGTCCCTAAGCAGCTTTTAGCGTGCCGCTTGTGCGTGCGTGCCCTCCAGTGCGTGCACTCCAGTGCGTGCCCTCCAGTGCGTGCACTCCAGGACAGAACTTGAGCAGAACAATTAGCTGCTGCAGTATAAATAGGTCTTCAGAAGAACGAATCACCTTGACTAGAAGCATGTGGGGAAGACCTAAAAATACTTATGCCATCTTGTCATTTAAGCGCGTTTGTAAATACCCTCAGAGTAGAGTCCCCGTGACAGGAGCTGCCCAGTTCAACTCCACTTGCGTTTTCTTTTTTTTTGTGTGCAGTATTCATACATCGAAGAAATTGCTTGCTTAAATCATGCCTAAAAGCCCCTCCCTATGATGCTATTATTCTGTTATCTAAAAGAAAAAAAATCACACACATTTCGTCCAGGACTCAGGACAATTATTTTCTACATAACTGTAAATGCATCATCAAAGCATCATTAGTTGAATGCTGTTGTGTGAGTATATATAAGATTCTGAAACATAACTAATATCTCATTACATTATTGCATGCACCAATCTTGTACACAGTGGTGGGCATTTCAGGTCCAGGGGCTACAAATTCCGATCAAGATTTAATTTTTACCAACCAAGTGAGGACTCTGTGGCCCTGATTCATTATCCTCAGCTGGTTAGTAGAAACGAAATCTTGGTCTGAATTTGTATCCTCGGGACCTGAAATGCCTAACCTTGCTTTTTGTACTGTAACTTTGTAGGCACTTGGTGTGTAGTAACTTTTCAATTAACAAGCAGTTGTAAGAAATTGGTATTTGTCCTCTGATCTACAAGTTCTGTGAATATCTAAGTGTACCCAGGGAACTCCATGCCGCTAGCTATTGTGTGATTAGCACTAACTTCAGCTGTTTAAATTTTTGTATTTCTTGGCACCACAAACAAGCCATGCAGTGAGCCATCAGTCACCAGCAGGGGGACAATTCATCCCATTGGTCATCGTGCAGCGAGTGTTTACAGGTGTTTGGCAGAGATAACGACTCTGGTCTGTCCGTGGGACCACTGAGATTACACGGCAGCGCAAAATTTAACGAATTACCGTCGGCTGACTAATACATAAAGCTGACAGGGGAAGATTAATCGCTCTCCATTGCTGTGGCATCTTGTTTGGTCACGAATCAGCCTGTATGCAAAGAGTTTTTCTGTGACTCCACCTCACTCTTGCAGAAGATCGTCGTGGTGAAGAATGGGCTTGCGAGAGGCTGATGGGCCGTATTGATGAGTTGGGGCAATCCCAAGATTCAAAGGGCATGGACGAGACAGAGAGCGACATCACGTACGGGGAAGTGGAGCACCGACTGGACCTCCTGCAGGAGCACCTGAACAGGTGCGTGCCTGCTCCTCCTTCTCCTGTTTGAACCAGAGGAATTCTGGGATTAATACAATCTTGTTGCTCGTGTGGCAGTTCTTCTTTGTACCATAGAATATTTTATTCTTTCACTGTGGTCATAAAAGATGGATGGACAATTACAACAACAGAGTACTTTCTTCATAGTTAATATTTACCAGCTCATCAAATATAATTTTCTTTTTTTTTTTGTGAAATCAGCTGAGTGCTCATGTAACGGTAGATTCGTGACGGGATGCCTGGTGGTATTTTTAGCCAACGTGATTGCAGTGGAAGAGGCTGGAGGGTGCCGGACTCGTGCAGGGTCTTGACGTTCCAGTTGCATCCCCCTCCCCCTCCCCCTCCACCGTCTCTGACCAAATGCACCCATTTTCTCCGGCAGAGGCTGGAGGCTGCCCGCAGTGGCTCCATTTAGCAACGTGTCCCCTTTTATTTGTCACCTCCGGAGGAATAATGGCCGGCGATGGTAAAAACGGCACCGCGGTAATTGCTCGCCCGGCCAGCTCCTCCGCCGTCCGCAGTCTGGGGTGGGGCTGTTCCTGCCTGCTTGTTTTAGTGCCTCTGTCACAGCAAACTAAATCATGGCCCAAAGCTCAATCTGTGGCCCGGCGTAGAACGTAAATCACTGGATTGTATGCCGGCGAGAAAACAGAAAGCAAACATGAAGAACGCAAAGAGGTCAGTTACCGAGATCAAGTGGCTACAATGCTAACATGATGGCGTATTTTCTTATATATTCCCCAGTTTACACCGATCAGCTATAACATTAAAAGCAGTAACAGGTGAAGTGGACAGCATTGATTATCCTGACCGTGGCACATGTCAAGAGTATCACTATGTATTAGGCCAGGGAACAGCCAGTTTTTGAAGTTGATATGTCGAAAGCAGGAAATGTGGGCAATCGTAAGGATCTGAGCGACTTTGACGAAGGCCAAATTGTGATGAAGAAAAGTGGCAGGTCTTGTGAGGTATTTCCGATACGTGGTGCTCAGTACCTACCAAAAGTGGTCCATGGAAGGCCAACTGGTGAACCAGCAGGGTCATGGACGCCCAAGGCTCACTGATGCACATGGGGAGCGAAAGCTGGCTGTCTGGTCCAATCCCGAAGGAGAGAATCTGTAGAGCTAATCACAGGAAAGGTTTATGTTGGCTATGATAGAAAGGTTACAGGACGTACAGCGCATCACTGCTTGCTGGGCATGTGCTAGAACTGGACCATAGAGCAATGGAAGAAGGTGGCCTGATGTGATGACTCACATGTTCTGTCACATCATGTGGATGACCGGGTGCAGGTGTGTCGTTTACCTGGGGAGGAGATGGCACCAGGATGCACTATGGGAAGAAGGCAAGCTGACGGAGGCAGTGTGATGCTCTGGGCGATGTTCTACTGGGAAACCTTGTGTCCTGGCATTCATGTGGATGTTACTCTGACACGTACCACCTACCTAAACACTGTTGTAGACTATGCTCACTTGTTCATGGAAACGGTATTCCTCAGTAGCAGTGGCAATTCTTCAGGAATGGTTTGAGGAACATGAAAAGGAGTTCAAGGTGTTGACTTGGGCTCCAAATTCCCCGGATCTCAATCCGACTGAACAAACATGCTGTGCTGGACAAACCAGTCCGATCCATGGAGGCCCCACCTCACATCTTATGGGACATAAAGGATCTGCTGCTAACGTCTTGATGTCAGATACCAGAGGACACCTTCAGAGGTCTCGTGGAGTCCATTCCATGCCTTGATGGACCAGAGCTGGTTTGGTGGCATGAGGGGGACCTACACAGTATCAGGCAGGTGGTTTTAAATGCAGTGGCTGATTGGTGTACATTTAGTGCCTGTTTCTGAGAGTCTGTTTGGAGACGGACTGGTATACCATCCAGGGCATTGATAGATGGATGGATTTGCTTATATGTATATATAACTTTTAACTTTGGGTTACAATAAAATACATGTTTTAAATTAGCATTGTTGTAAGTGAATCTGCCAAAAAACAGAATCATAGAACAGGGCATTGGAAGGAGAAGCCATTGAAATTGTTAGAGCACTGGCTCCCCCTTGTGGTTATTTGTGATATTGACACAGGTTAGGGAACAGTTTGAATCGAGTAGCAGTGTGAAAATAACTCCTTACTTTTTATGAAACAAATAGTAATGCTAGGTCAGTAAGTTATTTGCATTCTGTGTATCGTTTCTAACAATATTTTGGCTGGTTATGGATATAAACAACATGCAATGTGGTGTCTTTGAGATCCACAAATTGTAATGCATCGATTTCTTTGCCCTCAAACAGCTTCTTCCCAAGGTCCCATAAAAAGCTTGAGCTTCTTGTACTTCCTCGAAACAGAGAATTGTCATAAAATGTCCTACGACACCTCAATCGAGGCACGTAGCACTGATCAGTGAACATGTGGCACGGCAGGCTGGAGTCCCAGATGACGTCGGACATTCAGGCCATCCTGGAGCTCCTGCAGAGACAGTCCACCGTGGGACCCCCTGACTACAGTACTCTCACAGCCAGGGTGGAGCAGCAAAGGCCCGCCATCAGGGTGACACCTGTTACAGCCAGCCGGACTGAACACAGCAGCCACCTCGCCTCCTCGCAGGTACCTTGGGAGACCCTGATCTACTGATTCTCCCCCACCCTTTTAGAAGTGTTCAGCAAATGAACACTTTTTCCTTTTCCATTTAATGCTGTTTTAATTTTGGTCACATAGAACTTCATACTATGACAGGCTACTAAATATATAAAATTACAATAATGCTTGAATGAGAAAGTCGAAAGGGTTTGATTCAGGGATGGTTCTGCGGGGTGGGGGCAGGAGGGGTCAGTGCCCCCATGACAACATGCATGCCCCCCTGTGACCCCCCTAAATACGTATGCTACTTGTGTCTGAAATAAGTATATTAATTATTATTATTATTATTATATATGTGGGATCAAATGTTGTTCACTGCGAAACGCAAGCGTAAGCACGCAAGCGTAAGCACGCAAGCGTAAGCACGGATTCTTAACGTGGGTGCACTGGGTAGTGGAGTCTCTAAATCAAACTTAATGACGGGGGAAAAAAAGTATCAAGTTTATGGATGCAAGATAGTCTGAACAAGAAATCAAAGCGAGGTGCATATTTGTAAAAACTGTAAAATGTGACTGCAAAGCATTGGATTGATTGCCCCCCCCCCCCAGTATCAGGCATTTCATTTAACTCCCCATGTATATCTTGCATCTTGCTCTTTACAGACCTGTGTCAATAGGAAAGGAATCACGTGATGTTTAGTGTCCAAGTCCTAAAAGATTATTTAAAACAAAACTTTAAAAATGACAGCAGTTAAAAGTATAATTTTATAAACAGGTTAATGTCTTAGACATGAATGTTCATTTCCTAACTAACAATAACCATGGCAGTAGCTCCACAGCATACACATATTTACATTTTTGATTAGACTTTCTTCATCCCCATGGGGAAATGATCTCCATAGGTGAGAGCAAGCTTGGCAGTGAAGGGCAGCCACCTGTTGCGGTGTCCTGGGAGCTGGGGGGTTAAGGGCCTCGCTGAAGGGCCCACAGCTGTGCCGATGGCGGGTTTGAACTGGCGACCTTCCGATCACAGGCACAGAGGCTTAGACGCTGAGAGCATAAAATATTTTTCATAAAATTTATGTTACAATAGATTTCTGTTAATATCCTGGGAAGGGGCACATTTGGGGTTTTCATCTCATAGCTTCTCCCACAGTCCCAGGTCCATGGAGAGACTATTGTAGGTTAAGGTCAGGCCCATCCAGTCACAGGCTTGGCTAACACAAAGACTGGGCGAACGCCAACCTATTACCGACATAGACTGACTATTAAATACTGGTTAAATTCTGGTTAAATCTCAACTTCATAAATCCTTATCCACTATAGGATTTCGATAGAAAAAAAAAGAATATTGCTCTTATCCTGCTAAACTCTGTATTATGGCTGACACACCATAAATAAGCTTTGCAATACGTTCATCTTCAGGGACCGGGTACTGCATGTAAGAAAAGAGAAATCCCATTTGAGGTGCATCTTTGCGCACGAGCAAAGTTGATTTACCTGTAATGTCCCGGCACCTGACAGCCACACCTTAGGGAAGAGACTCGTTTGAAATTTTGTCCAACCTCCATCAAAGCAGCGATGCAAAGCAGCCGCTTCCCAACACAGGCCGAGGGCAGATGGTACCCAAAACCCAGAAACAGCCACGGGGCAAATCAAAAAGCCGCGTGTCTGGGGCAACAGCTGCCGAACAGATTTGGTTGGGTGCCGCAAGACCACAAGATTCCCCAGGGACTCGAGAAACAGGCCGGCTGTGATCAGGACCCTCCCGTGGGAGTGGTTTGGGGTCTCTGCTCACACCGTGCAAGGAGACCCCCCCTCCCAACATTCGCTATTACGGATGTGACACTAACAGTGACAGTAAAAGGCATAATGGCACATAGTATCACAGGGAACATAATGTTTGTATGTAGCATATATAAATCAATGTGCAGCCTTTAAACGCTTCTTGGGAGAGCCGAGAGCAGACCGTGGCCACCATAACAGCCCAGATTCTAGCGCAGGTCCACACCCATTGGTGTTCAGGGTGGGAAGGAGGGGTTACCGGCTGCAGGAAAGGCATTAATCCTACAAAAGAGATTTTCTTTTTTTTTCCACTGACTTTTTTTTTTTTTCCACCATTTTGAAATTTTCGACACGAACGCTCCTGTTTTTCATTCAAGTTCTTTTACCAAAATATTACATTTTTACCAGCATATTTTGCCAAACAAGCAAACTTAGACTGGATACTTACCATCAGGACTTACCGAAATTTCACCTGGCAACACCAAAAACAAGAACATTCTGGATTTCTGCTGAATGGCCCAGCAAAAGTAAGTTTCTAAACTTGTTTTACCTTTTTGGGTACTGTTATGTTTTTCTTTGTCCAGTATTATTTTTGTTGATTTTTACTTGTGATGTGTGTAAAAAAAAAAAAGATCATCAGAGAAGATCATTGACTTGGGAAAGCAGATAACGACCGTTTTCAAAGAGCCAGGCCTCCCTGATACTGAGAAGCTAGCTATCGCGCTTGCTGCCAGTGAGTGCCTTGCAGAGAACACTATGGATTTGCACGTTTACACATATGTAAATTCTCACGAAATGAGAGGTCTCTCCTCTCATTTGTATGACAGGCAAATAAAATAAAAAGCATGCTCTCTAAGTTAGCAAACATCTCAAGTGCAGTTGATGGTAATGATCCAGCCCTTGACATATCCCTAAAATAAATTCGCTGAACTGGCTTGGAATCTCGCAGCAAATAATTAACAATGACTTTACTGTACATAAAACTGATGACATTGTGGATTTAAAACCATATTTATGAATATCAGACAAAAGATCCGTGGTATGTTAGCAGGACCTTACAATAACTGTCAGACCTGTGCTGCATTTACTGCTAACACTTTACACATACTCAGCAATTTGGCATATGTTCTTGCTACACTAATATATCTCACTACACTATAACTACAAGTTAGTTGCTTACATAGTGGAATAATGCTATACATAACTGGAACGTCAAGTTTCAAAACCCTGGAGTGGTCCAGCACCCTCCGGCCCCTTCCTCTGCAATCATGTTGGCATCTACGTGTAACAGGAACGTCCTTATCAGATACTGTAAGCACTCCGTTATCTCTGCAGTCTTTTAACCCTTCGATGCATGGCCCATTCTGGTGGGGTACTTTCTCGTCTGCGGTCTTAACTGTTACTGGTTTGTCAATATAAAGGCTGAGTCATGAAAATGTTGAGAGGCACCTATGACATTCCCCGAGGCAGTCTTGGTCACACTGTTCATATATCCCATGTCATGGGGATATCATCCATAAATGTGGTATTTGCTGATGAAGAAACAACTCTATGTATCTATCGCAGAAGTGAAATATATCAATTCTCTAAGTTCAAGACAAAATACAGGATGACAGATTTTTTTTTTTCTCTGATAAGACAATAATACGGTGGATATACTATCTAAGACTTGAAACTGAGTCTGGATGACATTTCAGTGAATGTGAAAACCTTAATAAGACCGTTGGTGTTACAAGTGACAAGCTGACACTTACAGTTGACACTAGTCTCTTGCATTAGAAATATATCAAAGTGTACTTCTTTTCTCTAAATGATAAATTCAAGGTTTGCAAAATGCTGTCAATCAATGACATAGAAAAGCTGGTCCATCCATTGATTACATTGTAACACTCCAGGTTCTGGCTCCACAAGTACTTTGCTTAGGTGACAAATGTTACAGAATGTAAACTTATTAAATCTGTATCTGCATTTCTACACTATCTAGTTATCAATTTTAGAACAGAATATAAAATAATATATTTCTCACCAGGGGTTAAACTTTTTTGCTACTAGACAACTGGGCTAGTTTGGTAAAACATGTATTCTGACATTCCAGAACTTTTTTTTTTTACTAGCCAGCAGGCTACTGTTCAGTTTTTTGTACTTGCCCTTCATCTGAATAACTTCCCTCAGGCACTGGATGAGCTTAATTTCCAGCTCTGCTTCTCACCTTTAAAACAGACCCTGTTTCTTTGGGATTTACTTCTTCCACAGCCTGATGACTTTATGCACAAAATTCTGCTTATCTCGTACGAAATATTAAGAACATACTGGCGGTAGATCCCGCTCATAGGGAGTGAGCTAAGCTCGATTCTGGCATTGAAACAAGCTACATTTATGCCTAGAGAAGAGGCACGTCCTGATTTTGCCGAGTTTGACAAGTCCCTGAGTCAGCAAGGGAGAGGCTTGAGTTTAACTTCTTTAACCAATCACCAGTCTTCATTGTATGACATCACCACATTAATTAAAACCAGAATTTTTTGTGAAGCAGCACGGTACAATACCTGTTCTATTGTGTATGCTTTTTCTAAAGGGACGTCAAAGACAGAAAAAATAATAAATCATTTACCTGCAAAGGTTGTGCAGAGCAATATATGGGTGTGTCTTTATTTCATAATAATAATGACAACAACATCAATGCTGAACCAGTAACCTGCTGATCACAGACACAGAGGCTTAACCCCCCCCCCCCCCCCCCCCCCCCCGAGCCACACAAAACCTCCAGTCTTGAGTTTGAAAACGAGGGAACAAAAAGGACCAGTGTGGTGATGTCATAAAATGAAGACTGTGATTGGTTAAAGAAGTTAAACTCAAGCCCCTCCCTTGTTGACCAAGGGTCACATTGAACTTGGCAAAATCAGGACGTCCTAGAGGAGATCGCTAGCTCTGTAGTGCCTCCTAAAGTTAAAGGTGCAGGTCAGACTATGCTTCCTGACCACTAAGCTATCCGTGCTATTCAGTAAGTGCTGTTACACTCACATTGCACGTTGCTACCCCTGTCAGGTGATCCTTGCTTTCCTTTGTTGACTTCCTTTGGTCTTCCTCGTGAATATATGTTGTCCATCTGCCACCATTTTAATATGCTATACTCATGTAAAAGTCATTATCAAGACAACACATAAGCTAATTCTGCTTTCCTTTCCGCTCAGGGTTGTCCGGCCTCAAGGCGACAAGTCATCAGGACCCTCAGATCACGCAAAACCGAGTAAACAATGGATCCACGTGTTGGCTTGATCCAGTGTACTGACACATTTGTCTTCATCACTATTAATCTCCTCTCTCTGACAGCTGGATCAAGACATGCAAAATATTGCGTGTCTATGCTGAAAATTCTAGAATGTGTGCATCCTATGGTAGGCTAGCATTCTGCCCAGGGTGTACCGCACCTTCCCTCATATTATGGGGCTGGCAGAAAGACCCTGCATTGGATAAATGGTTGTGGAAGACAGAAATGGAAACATATTAATACAATGTCCTTTATAGAGACCCATTTGTAAACTGACCTGCTGTTCTCCAGAAAACACAATCCCATCATTCCATCCATTAAGTTTCAAAAATAGAATAGGGATCAGTTCTATAGATCATGAGATGGATTCATGGCGCTACCTGGATTATTGCAGGACGTTGTGTAGTGATGATTCTTTCCTCTCAACGGCAATATGCCAAATTAATAAGTCATAACGTTTTGTGACTATATTACCAAGCCAACCATAATGCAGTATTTGTTAAGTTGAAAATCAACCATGAAATTAAATTAATTAAATAAAATCATTATTTGTTGCAGGGTTGGGCTCCTTGTTTTCATGACAAGCTTTAACGTCACAACTCAAAGGGCCTGATTCATAGAAAAACGACAGTAATGATTTAACAGAGTCATGCTAATTGAGTGCCGTGATAATCTAAGCACATTCCTAAAGCTCTCCTAAAGGAAAGCAGCACAGCGGGATCCGATGAATATGCCGTTGTTGGTAAGAGGCATCGTATGTAAAAAGCCCGTGCAGATTGGTGCGTTAATAAGCTGTACTTTGTACTGCATTTTAAATTGTCAAAGGAAACTTCTGTTGTGCAGAGCTCTGCATTTTAAAAGACCATGTTCATATAAATTGTCAAATATAAACTGTTTGGCAAAAATAACATTTCTTTATTAAACACTTGGCAGACAAAACAGTCACAAAGTGCCGTACAAACGAAATGATCGAAAAACGGAAAACAAAAAAACCGAAGTAAAATGTAAAAATACTCGTGTAAACATAGAGAACAATGCATAGCAGAACACGATTTCACAAATGAAACTGCGAAAGTTTGCTACAATGTTGAGAAAATTCCACTTCCAACTGTCATTCAAATAAACATAGTAACTGGCTGAATGGACATCGCTGTCAAATTTATTGATTACTAACACAACATTCTTACACACTAACACTAGCAATTACACTTAAAATATCCCCAGATGTCACACCACTGAAATTTACCACCAGAATGAAACTGGTCTTAATTTGTACGTAATGCTATCTTCTATGAATCGCCTTCACAATATGTAAACATGCAAATACCGTTGTAACACTTCTTTCTCTTTCATGAACGATGGACAAAGGTGGTTGTACAGCATTAACCATTAAAGCTTAATGAATTATGCCTAAAATCTTTTTCAATTGTCATAAATAATAATAATTCAGTATCAAAGATGATAGAATTAGCAAAGGTCCTGGGCTGTGACTGTGAGAAATATTAATTATTGCCATAATCACAAGAACTGTAATTAGTGTCTGGAATATAGGGGCATGAGGACACGGCTTTTGTAAATGTCCATTAGTCTGCTTCAATTTCAACATAGCAACTTATTAAAGAAACAGCATCGGCCTTTCTTAAGTTAATTTCACAACTTCTCAGTATCCTGCCCCCTCTTACACTTTTTCTCATCATCAAGTGTCAAAGTATAGACAAGCTACCTTCCTCATTTCTGTTCTTGGTGTTTTTAGCATCCAGGAGTCATGATTTAGGTCCATACCTAGTGCTCTGTTGTTGGTGTAATTTATCATAATACCTGTTACATGCTTCATAACCATTAGCAGAACAATTTGGTCATTATAATCAGAAAAAACTCAAAATCACCTGTCATATTTGACTCTTTTCTATATACAGTATGAATTTTGGAATATCCTAATAAATACTGATATTGTTAAAATCTGTAAAAATACCATGATGTCCTTTTAGGGCCTATCGCCCAGCCACTTTGCATCGCCTGCACTCATTCACAGCTTGTGCACGCGTGTCATGTCAGTCAACTTGGCACATTGTGTTTATCATTTCAGTTTCTGTTTTTCACACTCTTGATTCCTCTTTCTGTGCTTTTCCGTGTTTCATGTACACTCAGCACTGCTGTTTAGCGCTGTTGCAATTTTGAAATTAAACAAGTCTCGCTGGATTCTTGAAAAGTGGGACCGGTGGGTTCTTAAGGGTAATGGAAAATCCTGACCTGGATTTTTTTATTTTTTTCGGAACTCGTAAGTGGGAATTGCCCAGAAAAAAAACACAGACATGTAGCAAAAAACTGTTGGGAAAAGCGTGTGTGTGTGTATGGGTGGGGGGGGGGGGGGGGGTGTGCTTATTCTCTACAGTTTCTACACTCATAGTAATAATCGTAAATTAATTTTGTAGTCCACAGTAGAGCCCGTGTCAACGACCATGCTTATGTTTGTGTTTTTCAGGGCCCAGAATCGCACGCCTTGGAGATGTCCATGAAGAAGCCCAAAGAATCTCTATCAGGTATGGACGATATGGAGGGAGCTTCAGGAGACAACTTCCCGGCTCTATCCCAGCTGCACGTAGAAGGAAGCGGCAGGAGCCAGCAGAACCGGCCAGCTTCCCTCAACCAGCATCAGTCCAAATCCCAGTCTCTTTCGAAGCGACACCCTTCCTTGCCTGACTCACCGCTCAGCACCGTAGGAACTGTGGGGCTCTACAGGCCAGTGTCGGATCCCGGTCTTCCTGGGAAGCAGGCCTGAGGATCATCATTACGCCTCCATCGCAACAAAAATCCTTTGATGTTTGACTCAGGGTCTAGAAGGAAACTGTATTGTCATATGCAAGGAATTCTGCAACCCCCTTACCTGCCTCATTCATATATACAATTCTAGACACTTGATTCAACAAATAGTCAAGTTAAAGGGAACACATTCTTTATATATCATGTACACTGCCAGCAGCACAAGGCACCTTACCATACTCGTCCCAAAAAAAAATGCATGTTTAATAACATTTTCCTTTTAGATGACGCTTACTCAGACAAACCTAACTGCACAGCATGAAGCTGATAAACTATAAACTGCGGTATCACAATATGTCTTCATTCAATTTGACTGCAAAATGTAAACACACCACTAAAAATGCTTTAAGGTTCTGCGTAAAATACAAAACATCCATACACAGGCTCAGCATATTGTTCAATAATCAAGTCACACTGCGCACATACACAATAGTTGTTTAAGTATAAGCAACTCTTCATTCTTTTCAAACACCAGGAAATTTATACAAAGTTAGGGATTGCTTTAAGGGGAAAATGCATACGAATAATATGTCCTGATCTAACAGCAATAATATCAACTTGTGATGTGATTTTGCATCAATATTTCAAAATCAAAAGCGTTTCTCCATTTGTCCATTTTCTCAGACATTTGTTTCAATTGTTTTTCCACCTATCGAGTTTAATATATTTATCTACACAATCAAAACAACATACCTACCCTAAATGGATAATTTAGGGTTAAATATTTAGGGTATATTTTTTACCCTTTTGATAGAGTACATGCACAGCGTTTTAATATGGATTTCTGTTTCATTTTAAATGCTGCACTTTTAATTTGATATACAAACTGGATGGTGCATAGCTTGGGATTATTGTTACATAATAAACTCATAATTACTGAACTGATACAAGTATAAAATCCAATAATAATTGAAAGAACTGTTATAAGAGCTTCCATCTTCAACAACAGTAGCAGTAATAATATAGAGAAAATTTTACAAAATCGTTATAGAGAATTTGCAGTGGCTGTTGAGGTCTGGGTTTCAAGTGAAATGTTTCGTCATTTATACAAATAAACAATTTTAAAAAATCATCAGGCACAATATGTATATGAAGGCAAGAAAATAGCTCTGTTATTTAAACATAATTAGTGGCATTTCATTTTCCCCCCATAATTAATAGTGTCAAACTCTGATTCTCATCAACAGGCTTGTGTTCTGAAGCTTACAGTCCAGTGGACATTGCAAAAAAACAAATGCAAGAAAAAGTCTGTTTCCGAAGTTACTGGTTAATAATGTTGAAAATGGACCTTTGGTTCTTAGTACTGGAAATCATTTATATTGCTGTACGTTATATTGGGATGAGAAATGGGGTTTTTTGTAACCAATGTGTTGATAAGCAAGGTGTTGGGATCTCATGGTGGTTCCATAACTTCCTGCTGGCCCCTCCAATGGTTGGGGGCTTGGATGGTGCCCTGCTCTGCGTGTGTAGGCCCTGCAGCCGTCTAGAGGTGAGGCTTGGATGGTGCCCTGTCTTGTGCCTTAAGCTACCTGGGATAGACTCCAGACTCCCTTATGACCCGAACCAGGAAAAGGAGCTTGAAGATGGATGGATGGATGGATGGATGGATGGACAGACAAATTTGGTAATTGACACTAATTCAATTAAGGCACCTTATGGAGAATGAGTTTAAACCAGTATTACAGTCAGACTTTGATTGCTTTTCCCCACTTTTCATTACAACAGTTTTTACAAAGAGCAATACTGTCTAATGTATTGAATTGACCTCCTTACTCAGACATCCCCATTATACTTTTTCTTGTTACTTCTTGATCAGAATTTGTCTCTCCTTTGCGGTATATAAAAAGCTGTAAATTTAACTTGTGTAGTAATTAAAACAAAAAAAAATGTACATCTGGTACCTGTACTATTTATACTGAAAACCAAGCTACGTTAAATTATTTTCACAGCCTTCTGAGAGCAAATATTACATGGTTGATAAAACCTCAATGTAACTTTCTTACATGCCTCTTAACGAGGGGAAGATGTCAATTCTTATTCTCCTGTTTCATTGTTATTTTTATGCATTTAAAGTTTGCCACTATATTTTATACAATGCAAAATGCTTTATGGCAGAGATGAATGTTCCTCTTACAGATATTAATATACATATAGTGTACATAAAGCTGGTTTATGATTTAGGTTATAGAAGTTGTACAAATTGAAGCAATAAAAGCTTGGCAAATACAAAGGACTTTTAATATTTTGTATAATGAAAGAAACATACAGGGACAGAGCAAAGCACATCTGACAGAAGATCCTATATTAATCTCCAAAAATTGTCCAATTTTAATGAAACGACACACTGTTGGCAATTTGTCTTAATACTAATTTGCTTAAGACAGTGAAATGTCAATACAATGGCACAGAAATCTTCTGTTAAAATGAAATGTGTCAATTTATGGCTTAAAAACTTTGAAGCAAAAAATTCTTAGCACTGTAACTGATTATGCTACAAAAACACCCCAGCAGCCTGTGTTGGCAGAAGACACACATTTCATGACAGTACTTGCCATACGTGCCTGACACACATGCAGTTTTCGTGAAGACCTTTCCTTTAAATGAGTGCACACAGCAAGTGTTGTACTTTCATGCTCATCTGCAATATTTCCTGGGTAAACACAACCACTGGACTCACTTTGGCACTTGCATTTACCTACTTACATCCTACACAAATCTCCACACTACTATCCCTGGATGTAGAACAAATCTATGCTGATTTTTATGATCATGTTACAGGACACTAAAGACACATTTGGCTTTTGTTAAAGAGAATGTAGGAATTTCATCACTAAAATTGCAGGAAACTTTGCAGGGCATAACATCTAGGGTATATTAGTAGGTCAGTCAGTATGTAACCTTGCTCGATAGGCAATTTCCATTGTCTCGTCACTATATAAATGGGAAGATACTAATCTGGGATTAAAGGGAAATCAAATGGTCTTGGGCAAAAATATTCAAAGTTAGCACACAGGTGTCTGTGTCCGTCTTTTAACGCCAAAGGTTACTACACACTTCACTATGCTATTTACATTTTCATTGCAATTAACCAATTTTAGTACGGTGAAGCTAAACCTAAGATTACACTTTCAAATGCAAGGTTATTATAATGCAAGGTGGTGACACAGCCATTTATTACAATTAATGTGCTTATTAATACATCAATATTTAAAAATTCTGAAATCTGCATCTGCAGTGTGGGAAAAATCTCTCTTGTTTCTGCAACCAAGGAGTAGCTAAAAATATCCTGAAATGCCCTTTCGTCAATTCTTGCTTCCACACAAATTCCTCCGCAGGTGATTCAGATGGTGATTGTGCACTGGAGAAACTTTAACCAACAAAAAAAGGAGAGAGGACGATTGCACATTTATGCAAGACAGAACGAATTTTGCGACAAGTTGTTAAATGGAGGGGAACTCGGGATCTGTGTTACTTACATCATCGTACTGGAAGTTCACAGCACCCTGCTGCATGGCATCTCTCCTCCTAAATGCATCTGAAAGGATGGTATTAGAACTCAGTCCAGCGCTCAGCCAATTAACCAACGGGAGAGGAGAATACCATACCTGTGAGAGACCGCAGCTTAACGCAGCAGGCCACATAATCGTCAAAAGCGATCCTACCAGCCTTACTGTAGCGCTTAATGATGCCATTCAGTGTATTAGGGCTTATTCTGTAACCTGTAACCACAAAGGTGAGTGCACTGCACGTTATCAGCCAGTATAAAAGGCAGAATCAATAAACAACGACCTGGACAGGACTTCGGTCACCTACCCATGGAGGAGACGGCCTGAGCCATCTCATGAGGCTCCACAGTGCCACTTCGATCCTGATCAAACATCATGAAATTCTGCTTCCAGCCATTAAGAGCGGCGAAGAGCTCTTTAAACTCATTGAATCCCATCTTCCCAGTCATATCCACCTGGAGGATGCAAGTTAAGTACGTCCACAGACAAGGAGTCCTTCTCAAGTTCTTCAAATTTTTTTTTGGCCTACCCTTATCCAGGGCCCAAATTTTTGTAAGACAAAACAGGAATAGGCAATTTTAGCCGTGGTCAACTTTGCATGTTGCAATTGCAGTATGCAGCTAAAAACTTATGTGGGGACAACTGTCAAGCGTTAAGTAACAAGGTAGATCAGTAACACAAAAAAATTAGGGATGCAACTGTAACATGGTTAGGGTACCTGGAGAGAAAGACAGAAAATTACACAGGTTACTTCCCACCCACTTCTGGTAGCCTTCACCTCCAGTTCCTCAAGAACAAAACTCTTCTATTGTGAAGGATACATCCAGCATAGCAATCATGATTCTGCAGGTCTCCAAACTAAATGCTATTGGTCAAGGGGGAGAAAAATTAAACATCTAAGCATACAAATTAAATACCATTAATAGGGCTGGGTGATATGGCCGAAAAACCATCTCTGCGTTTTTAGGCAGAATACTAATATATAATATATATCTTCGATACATATCTTGGGCTAAATGTGCAGTTGTAGGTCAAAACCAAGTGTGTCATGTCTTATTAAAACGGAGTGTGGTGAAAACAAAATGCAAACAGTGTTTCTTTCCCCATGTGCAAACATAAAACTGCATTATTCAGGCATGTTTTGGATTCCAAACAGGAGATTCAAAAAAAAAAAAAAGACACAAATAAACTATACTCTCATGAATCAAATAAAGCAGCTACGACAAGACAGTGTTGTAAAATAAACTGTGTCCACCTATGGACTTTCTCCGTTTATAGTATTGCTCTGAAAGCAGAAGGTGAAAAAGTTTTTCTTAAAAAAGAAAATAAAATAATAATTTGGTTTTTCTAAAACGCATTTGCTGAATGACTCAACAGAGAAGCCCAACAACCACTGAATGCTTAACTGGAAAAGATCCTCATTTTAAGGCACTAGCCTTCAGCCAAAACTGAAATGAAACTAAATAAAACTAAATGAGACCAAGCCCATCAGCTTCCCTGTGAGATGCTAAATGTTTTCACCTGTGATTTTTGGGTTTCTGTGCAACGTCAACAATGACTGAAGCTCTTACACCATTTACAACCAGCAAGGAATAATGCTGGTCTATTAAAAACATTTTAATAGAACGTGCAATAATAATACATCATTATAAACTGTAAAAATTTGATATACCACACAGCCCTTACCATTGATAATAATATTTAATCATGCAAAGACTCAGCTTGAGAAGCGTGACTTACGAGTGTAAGTCCCACTGACCCCGGTCTGTGTCAAGCACCTCTGAAGTTCTTCAGAATCAATTTCACCATCCTGTAACGCAACACCTCAGTAACTTAATGTTTAAAGAAAGGGCCAAAAGGCAAGAACATAAAAATTTGCTAATTACAAAAAAAAAAAACACATGCCTAACAATTAACGTCAAACACATCTGCTCAGCTCCGTTAACCCACAAAGACGTCTGAAGCTTCGCTCTAATTTCTGACAGCGCTGTTTTCCCTTCATTTCACTGGCTAACGAAGAGGCTCCTTGGAATCCATCCTAGCTGCCTGAGAGATGCCTGTCCTGAGAAAGCACGTCTTACATTACATCTCCTCAAGGTTCTTCCCAGCAACCACCCAAGACCAAACCTTCAGGCAGCATACCCTCGTTTGCCTCATCTACTTCTCAAGGAAAATGCCTTCAAAAACAAAACTACATTTGATTTTAGACAGTTTTGCCCGACATTTGCTAAAGACGGCTGTCCTTCGGTACAGAGAAGCTACCGGAATTATAAGAACAAAACAGAATTTCACAGAAATAGACGATATGTCAGCAGATTACAGGTTACACTACTTGTAAAGACAATGGGACAAGTACTCACCTGCCCCGCTATTGCTCTGAAATAACTCCACATTGGGTCATTGACAGGGGGCTGGGCAAAATTTCCAGGATAGGCACCATAGCCAGGGAATCCAGCAGGACCCGCCCCCCCCATGGGGCCTCCCATAGGGCCTCCCATGGGGCCTCCAGGCATAGACATTCCTTGGACTGGGACACCTGGTGGTGGACCCCCATACTAAAAAGGAACAAATGCAGCCATGTTTTTACAAGTGTGAACTCCAACCAAAGCCATGACTTATTAGACAAATAAGTGGCCATTAACTAATCACACTAATCACTGTTCTATAACAGTCACAACAGCTTCTCGCTAAAATAACCCCCCCCCCCCGCCTCAGTAACAGTTATATTTCATACTGTCCCAAGTTGATGAAACACGCCTACTGTGATTTCACAACATTAACTAAAAAAATACAAATTTCCTTACACATGCTTCCTAACAGAAAACAAATATATATCCTTAATCGGTAATACACTGGAAACAATAAAAACATTTCATTTTATGAAACACACGTTGGGATTAAGTCTGGGGACGTAATTCTGTCTTTATTCCCGTCGTTAGTAACGCTGGTTACTTAACTACCGAGTAGCTAAAAAATATATTCAACAGAGGCATAAACATATCTTTAAAAGAAGCTTAAATCAGTAACTCTCCATTTTCCATAACCCAGAGGAAACATTTCCAACAGTAAGTTAGCAACCCTGTGCAACCCCAGGAATGATTTTAATATCATAAAAGCGCACCAAATGCCAAACCCGGAGTGTTCTATCCACAGAAGCAAAGCTTCCTGTAACACGTACAACCGCAATGTGCTTAATGCCAAATACACCTTTTCTCAAAGGCAGTGTAAAATACGTATTGATTTACGTAGCGCAGGCATTCGATCAAAGATCATTTTGCCAGTCATCCTTACAGAAGTCGGCGATCGCAGTTATTGTAAATGTAGTAAATCGGTTGTACAAAATATAAACCGGTTCCTGAATTCCGATTTCCCTGATACGAAACGTTATATGGTGTTTTTTGTTTTCACTTGGAAATCTTCTTGCGTCCCCTGGAAAGTGCACTTACTCCGCCGTATCCTGGGTATGCCATCTTAAGCTCCGGCTGTCGCAGCTAAGGGAGATCGGATCAAATGGAAGATGAGCTTTTTCTTTTTTCAAATGCTCCAGTTGCAGTTATATGGAGACGAGCGCTATCTGAGCATGCAACTTCCTACACTTCCTTGTACCCAGTATGTAGCGCCAGTGTGTAGCGAGCGCGTACGTGAACTATCACTTAAAGCGGAAGTCAGTGACTGATTGTCGGGTCATCCAATAGAAACAGGCTTTTATGCATGAACTGTAACATTTTATTCTCATTTGGGATTGAAAACGTCTGTATTGAGTTGTATATTAAGGTTACATTTTGCACTAGTATTGCTTAATATGACAATAGTTATGTTTGGAATAGTTCTATATAATTTTGTGTTTTTATACACTGATTTGACTACTGTATATATACTGTCATGTGACCTTCGTGCTGCGTTTTAAATAAGACTCTACTTCCTTGGATCTTCAAGGGAAACTGAAAAACATAATTTCACTTTACGTAAACTATGCGTAAGGACTAGCAAACAAACAAATAAATGGATTACATTGAATGTAAGGGAAAGCCCACGCTAATTTTATTGCTTTCTACACTTGGGTGAGGTTAGGGATCTAAAACGAAAGGAAAACCGAAACTTATATAGCCTATGATGTTGTAGGCCTGCATAGCTTATGTTTGCAGGGACATCATTTCATTTCGCGAGCAGACTTTAATGGTAATACGCATTTCTCCTATACGCAGAAAACAGCAACACGACAATGGAGAGTTCGGCGGATGAAGTATTCCTTTGGCTTATATATGACTGTTTTCGTAATAGACTTAGGTCTCTGATTCAAATCGAACCTGTTTTAGATCGTTTGACTTTCATTGAGCGTGATCAGAAAGATTTAATCTTAAATAAAGCGAAAAAGGAAAGCAACCAATTAGCAGTGGACCTTTTAATCGATACGATTCATAAAGGTCCCCGGCCACCCGGCTGGTATAGAGAACTTACTGACGCACTTAATGCTGCTGGATGCCAACATGCTGCCATGTACATGGAAACAGAAAATCTACCTAGTGCTTCGTCGGAGGCTGTAAATGATTACTGCGTTAAACTGATTGATCTCCTCGCTCCCAGTCTTCAGGAGATTAAAACACCTGACGTCTGTACAATGAGTTTTGCACAAAACATTTTGACTGAAGATGACAAGGAAATTGTAAGTGGATAAAAATTAAACCAATTAAATACATTATTTGATATTTCAACATCCGCTGAAATGTTTGTGCGTATGCCTGGTTACGATATGAAGCAGTTTAGTTTTGCTGTTGTGTTTATTCTGATATTGGGAATTGAATATGAGATGTATCAACAAACCAGTACTTGTATTTTTTACGATTATTTACCTTAGAATATAAAAACGCGGTGTGGTTGCATTGTGAGTTTAATGCATGTGCAACTATTATTAAAAATGATATTTATTTTTGCTGCTATTGTCGTTTATCTATATGTATGTAAAGTCCTATATATGTAGGTTATATATAAACACGCCCTGATTTTGACAAGTTCGACTCGTCCCTGGATCAGGAAGAAAGGGACTCGTGTTTCCCTTTTTCAGCCAATACGAGTCTTCAATGTATGACATCACCATGTTAATTAAAACCAGTATTTTCCGTTAAGGCATTAGCAAGGTACACATATAATGTAACAGTTTTATTGTGTATGTCATTGATACAAAATTTAGAAATATACTTGCCTACAAAGGCTGTATGGAGTAATATATGGGAGTGTCTTTATTTCATTATGATGATAATAACAACAAAAATAATAAGACTTAATAACCTTAAGATCACAAGCACAGAGGCTTAGCCTGCTGAACCACATACTACCCCAGGCCAGAAAGGAGGGGATGTAACATGATGCAGGGTATCTCCGCTGGGTTAACTTAAACTAAAAGTCGTGATTGTCCAATTAACGCAGCAGGGGAACTCAGGATAAGGATAAGTTTTGATAAGGATAATTCCTATTGGACAATCAAAACTTCTGGCTTATGTTAACCAACCTGGTTAACGGCACCCCTGGTGACTGAATAGCTGGAAGCCTTGAGTTTGAAAATGAGAAAAAAATGGACCAATATGTGGATGTCATACAGTGAAGACTGTGATTGGTTACAGAAGTGAAGCAAAAGATCCACCCTTGTTGACACAATGACACGTTGAACTTGGCAAAATCAAAGAAATGACTTACATTGGTCTCATTATCTAAATCCTCTTCACATGTTAACGTATATTGCATACAGTGGTTTAAAGTGGTGTTGCTAGGATCTTAAGTCATCTGGGATTTATCCCCGGTTCTCAAACTGGGACTGTATCATGAAGTTGGGGGGTGTTCCACGAAGCAGGATTTCTCCATTAGCTGGGTTAACTTAAGCTAGAAGTCATGATTGTTCAATAATAGTTTAGGTAAGGAACATTTCTATTGGACAATCCAGACTTCTAGCTTAAGTTAATACAACTGACTGAGAAATGCTGAGGGATATTCCACAAAGCAGGATTTTCCAGTTAGCTGAATATCTTAAGCCGAACGTGGTAACTGTCCAGTAGGATAACATGGAATAGCCCCCAGATTTCTCACTTAGCTGGATGAACTGCCGGATTTAAGGCAGTCTGGGCCAAATGTAAATGAACAAAGATAAAGTCCATTTAAACTGGGGTACCTTAAATCCAATAAATTATCCGGCTAAGCAAGAAATCATTCAAGGCTCCTTTGAATTAATTCGAGGTTTTAGCCCAAAATGTCCCAGCCTAGTGGCGCCTCTGGTGGTGGTTTACATGTTAACTTTTAGTGACCCCTTGATAAGGGTAGAACATAGATGGATGGATGTTTAAAGGTAATTCACAATGTTAACCAGATGGGGGCAGCCTAAGGTAAGGAAAGAGCAGCGTTAAAGTTCATGATGGAATATTATATAGGCCTACTGCAGTGGTTCTCAAAGTTGGTCCTCGGGCTCCACTGCCCTGCTTGTTTTCCTGCTATCCCTGCCCCAGCTGTCTTTCAGTTTCTGATCGACTGAACACACCTGATCCAGGTAATCAGCAGTGTGTAGGGCAGGGATAGCTGGAAAACAAGCATGGCAGTGGGGCCTGAGGACCGAGTTGAGAACCACTGGCCTACTTTATCCCATTTACTTTTAAAACAGTGATCAGTAAGCTTGCATTATGATCCAATTCCAATCTGTTGTATATTGTTCTAGGTTATGGCAGCATGTACAAACTATGGAAACAGAACAGGAGCCCGAGAACTCCTCAGAAAAATTGTGCAGAAGCCGCCTGGATGGTTTTCTACATTTTTGGATGTTTTGAGACAAACAGAGCATTTCGATTTGGTCCACGAACTCACTGGACTTGAATCCACCGAAAATCACAATGGTAAGAGTACTATTGGAATGTTGCATTGTATTAAAGGCCTTGCCTGCATTTTGGTACCCATTTTGGCATTTTTTTTATTCCTTCTTGAACACTTATTAATTTGGGCCCTCTAGATTCCGTTTGTGAGGGGAATGTCAAACCTGAGGCGATGACGCATGAGCCAGACCTTAAGAAAAATGATAACGATAATGACCAGAGTGTAAGAGAATGCACTAACAATGGAGAAGAAACTTTAAACACAAGTTTGGACAACTCCAGCTGCGACACTACACTGAATGGATCTACTGATGCCCATCCTGCGAACTCGTTAGGTAGGAATGCTTAGAAAATTATTTTTAATTGTTTTTATATATTTTTATAATTATATTACCATATTTTTTCATGATTAGCTTCATTTCAGCAGTTCATTAAAAGCAATTATTTCCTTCGAGTAAATCATATTTAAGTAAAGTTATATTTTAAACTATCAGAAGGGGGTGCTGTTGGGTCATTTGCTTCACAATTAGACGAAAATGATTTCCCCTTAGAGTTTATGAATTGTGAATATCTTCTGTAAACATTAAAAGAATTAAAAATTGAAATTCCAAACAACTGCTTAAAAAGATGAATATGTTAAAAGCATGTCGGGGTAGAAGCCAATATTCTGCAAATATGTAATATGCTAGGCTATATACTACAGATCGAATATGTACATATTTTCAATACATTTCATTTTTACGTATTGCTATATTTTTACGTATGTTTTGATATGTTTTTTTACATTTGTTACATTAAAATCAGTCAGGAAGTCGGAAGTCTAAACTTGGACTGGGTTTCGGGCACTGTGGGAAATGTATTTCAGCGATCAGTATATACCAGTTCAAGCTTGTATACAAAGTGTAATGTTGTATATGTAAAATAACCTGCAGTAAGTTAACTGTGAAATATATATTTTGCTTCAGACTCGGACCTTTATAGTTCTGGCGGTGAGTCCCTCAGTGCGTCTCCATTGGGATTGACCTTGAATGAGTCGAATCGGCGAACACCCGGTAGGCAAATGTCATTTTAACATGCAGTTTTGAATACTTTGTATGGGTGGCATGCGTGCGTTCATCCTTGGCCTCTGACTTATGGAGAAGTGGACGGCAGTAGGCTATGCTCATGCACATTCAATTCTGTCAGGCACGGAGTCTGTCGATGAACCGGCTCGTGCACTTCAGGAATGAGGAAAGGCGAAGGAGTGGATAACAATGTAAGCAAGAATATACAGATAACTAGTGCAGGGGCTTATGTGAAAGTAATGTTGCATTTATGCCTAGTCTGGATATTTAGTTATTAATTAGTATATAGTTTTCTCCCAAGTGGACCTGTTTTGTTGTAATTTTCTAAAATAATACATAAACCAAGAGTGTTTCGGTAAATGTGTGAAACGGAAATAATCATATAAACACGGGTGCAGGTTTACTAAATAATTAACCTTACTAACGACATCATAAATATAATTCTTGGGTCTAGTGAGTGAATGTAGGAAATGACCAAGCTCTCTCATCACCTGTGAACTTTTGGTCGAGGTTTGAGGCGAGTGAGTGGAAACACTCCGTAGGCGCTTGTGGGTTTGCCCTAAAGCGCTCAGACAGCAGTATTTTCCATCTGTCTCCTGAAGGTAAAAAAAAAATAAAAGTGGAGCCAGTCCCCAAAATTACAAACATATGTGGTTTAAACGAAGAAATCGGTCGGTTTGTGTATTTGCTGGGCCCGTATTTAATTTAATTTTTGCACTAGTAGGTCTGACATCTTTCATGCAAAATTACAAGAAGAAGACACTGAGAATAAGAAACTATTTTATGTAAATGGAAATAACCCTGCTTTTCTTATCATTTAACACATTTTTAGTTTCCGATATAATTACACTGTACGCCACATGCACATTTTAAACGGGATATTTCCCTGGAGCCGGAATTGTGATGACGGGAAATATCTGCAAAATTTTTATAGCGTATAACGTATGAAGCGCATGTTTACGGCTCAAGGCTTTGCTTTCAGAAATAGGGGAAAAAAACGCAAACAGCTTTAAGCAGCCATGGAAAAACATAATGCAGGAAGGATGACCGCATATCCGTAAAATATATTTGAACACGAAGAGCTCTGTGTTTTCCACAGCGTCTGTAGTTTCAGCATGACCTGGCTACAGGTTAAGGTACTCCAATAAAACACGGAATGTGTTTAAAATAACGCCCATAAGCCACTGCAAACACAGCTCAGTCACTGTCACGTCGGCCTTAGTAAGATGCACTGGATAAAACCGGTTGCCTGTCTGTTTGCCAAGGAAATCCGGCATAAGTGAGATGGGACAGTTATGCCACTACCATGTCAATATACAGCAGCCTGTTATTTGTTGAGCTTTTAAGATGTTCTGCTCGCCGGCCTTTAGTTTCACTGCACAGCATCAGCCCACCACTCAGCAGATGGTCTCCCCAGCTGACGGGAAATTTCCGATTTTGGTTGCTCGTTAATTTCGGTTTTACTGAGAATAAAAGGAAAGCACCCCCTTTCTGGTTTACAACCCAAGAAATTGCTGTAATTAGTAGTAACGTCTGTCCTCCGTAAAGTTCATTTTTATTTATTTTTTCTCTCTACAAAATATTCTCCCAGTCCTTAAGTATTGTGTTATACTCACTGTGGTCAGAGGCGATTCTAGGGACTCCATTAAAATAAAAAACTACATTGGGTCTCCCAACTCCCCCTCCGCCGGAATTGTAAAATTTATAACATTTGTTTTACTGTGAAATGTAAATTAATAATATCAACAAAGAGAACTTAATAAACACAAGAGCTTTAATTTCACTTTTGTGAAAAGCAATAAACTAGAATTGTCATTGCAATGTGCTATATAATCGGCCACCCTCAGTGCCCCCCCTCCCTCTGTTGCAGAATAAACAGGAATAACTTTGTCTTTATCCATCACACATAATTTTATTATGTGCTAGCAAGCTAAAGTGCTCACTTTTAACCTCCTGAAACTACACATTTTACGCAAGATCTCCAACTGGTACAGCAGGCAGCAGTGTGTGTGTGTGTGTGTGTGTGGATTATGTTTATGTTACCTTGTGGGGATCCCACAATGTGATAACTTATTTTGACATTGCGGATCCCCACAAAAATCTGTGAATTCAATCAAAAAACTAAAAATGCCAAAAGACTTGTGTTTAGTGTGCTTACTTATCTTTGAGGTTAGGGCTGGGAAGCGGTTAAGGTCGGCATGTTGGGATTAGAGTTTTCCCCATAGAAATGAATGGCGAGTCCCCACAAAGATACAATTACAAAGCTGAGTGTGTCTGTGTCAGTGTGTCTACATGCTTTCCTGCTCTTGTCTCTTCACGTCTCTTCGCTCATCATCATTCTCACTAGGAACACAATGGTCCCTTTCGCTTAGCAGCGTGACTGTTGTTCCACACCATCTCACTGTAGCTCTGGACCACAACCTAACTTTTGAAATCCCCCAAATATTATCTGAAAAGCCTCCCTTCTCTAATGTGTATTGTTTGCTGCTCATATACTGTAAAATGTGCAAATAATAACATACGATCAAGTATGTTTATTTCTCTTTAGCACTCATGAAAGGTTTTCAGTGTGGCGTTTTTCATAGTTTTACCATACGCCTACATAACTGTAACTACAGTGTTACCAGTAAACGTTACTCATATGGTCTTGTAACACAAAATTAGTCAATTTAAATCCCATGGCTGGGACTGGGATGGGGGCTTTGTGTTACTCGTTACCAGTGTACTTTGCTGGTGTCACTCCAGAAACTCGGCCTAAAATGGCAAGTTGTTGTGGATGAATGAGCTACATCGAAATGTAAACCTGATGAAGTGCTGAGGCTAGTATGGAGGGCGCTACACCCCAGGTAGGGCTGAGGTTTTGTGCCCCGCAGGTGTAAATTAGAGCATTTGAACTTTGAAATCCTCATAGCGGAGGTCGTTTTAACATCAAAACAAAGTTCACGGCGCAAAACTCTATTTGTGAAATCAGAGGCTGACCAGACACGACAGACACGACAGACACGACAGACACGACAGACCCGACAGACACGACAGACCCGACAGACACGACAGACCCGACAGACCCGACAGACACGACAGACCCTGGCGTATCCGGTGCAGACCACGCTCACGACTTGGCATCCTGCTCGCCTTGCAGACTGCGCCGAAAGTGGCGCCATGACTGGGGCTGGCAGGGATACCGAGATAGTCCTCCGGCCATATCAGAGGGAGGTCGCCCGCCCGGCCCTGGAGGGGAAGAACATCATCGTATGCCTCCCGACGGGAAGCGGTAAAACCAGAGTCGCCGTTTACATCACCAAGGAGCATCTGGACGGCTGCAGACAGGAGAAGCGACCAGGGAAAGTCGTCGTCCTGGTTAACAAGGTATACAGAGTCATTACCTTAAAAGGTGACCCCACCGGTCATCGTGATGCTGGAGGCAGTGTGTGTCAGTCACGTTTCTGGCTGCATCTTCCTCATGGAAAAACATATCCACCCAAAGCAAGGAAGCCAATCTGTAGAAGTATTCCTCTACGACAGGGGTGTGTAAAGTTATCCACATATTGTTGGGATGTTTGTTTGTTTAGCGCTGTTCCATCCTTAATAGGTACCCCTGGTGGAGCAGCACTACACCAAAGAGTTTGGGAAGTACCTGAAAGGCCAGTACCGCGTGGAGAAGGTCAGCGGAGATTCTCAGCTCAAAATATCCTTTCCCGAAATCGTCAAGAAGAATGACATCATAATCTGCACGGCCCAAATTCTGGAGAACTTTCTGGAAAAGGCAGAAAAGAGCAGAGATGAAGGAGTTAACCTGTCAGGTAATATACATCATCTGTAAAATGCAGTCATTCAGTTATATTACTCTGCTCTTGCCCAGATGGACATAATCAGACACAGAAGGCTGAATAAAGTCCCTTGACTAAGATGAAACAGCCCACTGCACCAGAGGACTCGGAGTTGGAATTTGGGGAATTTTATGATACTTCTCATGTAGAAATATGTTGTTTTTGAGAGAAAGAGAGAGAATCAGGCTGCAGTAATATGCTCTAGGACAAAATCGGGCTTTTACATGCACTCAGGAAATTCAGAATCTATTACAGATAATATGGTACCACTTTACAATAACTCTCCTTTTTGCCACTTGTAAATGGTAAACTTATTAATAAAAAAAAAACGGTTATAACCTGTTTAAAATTGTCTTAATAATTTACAAAGTGTTACAACCCAATTAATAACCAGATTATTAACCATTCATAAACCATTTATTTGGGTACAGTAACACCATGCATCTTGCAATGCATCGGTTTTGGTCTTTATATAATGCGGTAAAGGTAAATCTAAATTTGTAGCACTGTATTCTGAGTGCAAGAATAAGTATTTCTGTAAGGAAACTGAGAGCAGTCATGGAGCACCCTGTATATGGTGTCCTTTAATTCTGTCCCTGTTATCCATAATGTGACGTCCATGTGAAGTTGGGGAAGGCACATACACAGATGAAAGCGTAAGACAGAACTCCCCCCACACCCCCAACATTTGACGGGCTGCATTTCTGTCAAAACCCATCAGTTCTCCCAGTTGGTTGGTCGTGCTGGCAGTATCCAGCCCAGAGTGGAATTCCCATCAGCCGTAACATGTGCTGTTCGTTAAAACGCTCAGACCCCACTTCTGTTCAAGTCATCAGTGTGAGAGCAGCGCAATTCACATGGGAGACACTGTCACTGGCCAAGCAGGAGATTGAATGCTTAAGCTCTGGCTGTTTTTTCCACTCTTTGCCTCTGGGGCTGATCTTTGGAAATGTGCCGTTTGAACATTTACCAGGAAACGAAACTCGATTTGCATTCTTCCCTGCCCTTGTTTCGAGGGATGGTCTCCAGTGATTATATATATTTTAAAACTGTGCTTCAAGAACTGCTGTCAATGACATGAATCCAAATGCTACATCTGTCAAAATTTTGCAAGGCCCTGGGTAATCAAGCTTGGTACAGTTTGTTCAAAAGGCCCAGGCAGACCTCCTTTAAAAAAAAAAAAAAACTGGCATTTGTATTTTTTAAAAACCATAACTATTTATTTGGAGCCTAAACATTTTTAGAAGAACCATTGTTTAACAATCAGCTATGAGTCTATACAGTTAAGTCTGTACAGTGGGTTTGCTCTAAACTGTGAAAAACACTGAGAAAATGTTAGTATGCTCAGAAAGCATCAGATCTTCATGACAAGCCTGTCTCCTGTTCCTCCAGTGCTGGCAATGATATGGAGTTTTTCCACAGAGGTTTTACTGCCATTACTACTAATACGATGCATCTGTCCCTCCGCTACAAGTGAACTGTTATCTAACGCTACAGATTGCAGCATCTCTAAGCTACTCCCTCGGGTCTATGACCATCCAGGCACCGCTGTCTTCTTGCTGCCTTCCCAGATTTCTCCATGGCCGTGATCGACGAGTGCCACCACACGCAGAAAGGCAGCGTCTACAGCCAGATCATGTTCCGCTACCTGAAGCAGAAGATCAAGAACGAGAAGCTTGTGAAGGAGCAGAACGCCCCGATGCCCCTCCCACAGATCCTGGGGCTCACGGCCTCGCCCGGCGTGGGGGAGGCCAAAACCGTAGACAAAGCTGTGGAGCACATCCTCCAAGTGAATACTCCTTCTTCTCCCCTGCACACTCATTCCCACCCCCATCCCCCTTCAAACTCATTCCCTCCCCCATTTTCTCTCCTCAGTCTTTCACTCCCTTGCCCCCATAGCCTCATTTCCTGTCTCATTAAGTCTATACTCTGCTTACCTCCACCCAGCAAAACCCACACCCCTACTGGTTCTCCGCCTGTCTCCTGTGGTTCCCCTGAGCCATAAACCACACAGTGCCCACAATTCCCTGAAGCCAAGTGTCGAATATTGAACATCGCTTATTTAGCACATTCTTCTAAAGGATTTAAGTGCTGAGTAACTCCATACAGGCCTTGAGTCTAGTTGGTAGATTGTTCATAAAGTACAAATAACAAATAGAAGGAGACAAGAAAACAATTTAAATAAACACCCAACAAAAAGCAGTTACGCAACACTGCTTCTTGTATTAAATCTTTTTTTTCCACCCTCCTCTCCCAAGCTAATGCCAAAACAGTTTCATAACCACCCTTACTGTAAGAGAACTGGACAAACGTGGCAGCAGCTGACTAACATCTGACAGTTTCTAAGGACCAGCATGATGCCAGAAGCAGTGGATGCATAGATCTGTTGGGGAAGTAAAGATGGGGCACCATCCATGGTCCACTAGCTTAGCGCGAGAGTGTTTCTCACGCACTCCATTTCTCGACAGATATGTGCCAATTTGGACGCATTCCGAATCATGACCAGCTCCCTGGGAGAACACAGGAAGGAGCCATACAAGAGGATTGCGACCGCTGCAGAAAGGAAAGAGGTATCTACACCCACGGCAGTGTTTACATTTCGCTGGTCACTGCCGCTATCCACATCTGGCTGTATTCAAAACCTCGGAATTCACTCCCATCTTCTCAGATGTAATCTTGACATCAGGAATGTAGACTGCACCCTCCTCTAAGAAAACCTATGGGCTCTTCCCAAAAGGCCGCCTGCATCTAACTACAAGGTTCACATTAGACAACAGCTTTTATTTCCCATCATTCTTCTGTGGTACTTCTAATGCCTCTACGGTAAAAATGTAGCAGAACTGGGATGGATGGTATTTTAATAGTGTTATGTCATATTTACACCCTACTGCATCATATTTAAACCAGGATAGGAACGGTTATAAGGTCACATGGGTCTCGTATCTCAATAGCTATGTGGCCCTGTAGTTCCACACTGATAGGCGAGGTGCACTGTATGCATGTGCAGTATCTGAGAGCCCTGTCCCTGTGCATTTCAGGACCCCTTTGGTGATGTCATTAAAGGCATCATGAATGCCATCCACACACATGCCAACCTGGACCCCTCCTGTGAGCTGGGTACACAGAACTATGAGCAGTGGGTGGTCCAGAAAGAGCAGAATGGTGGGTATATAATGCAGTGAAGATCTGTGATCTGTTGTGATCTATGCAATGGCTTCATAAGTGTTCCTGTCACACTTTAAAAGGTAGGGTCATGGTTTAAAGCCCCTCCGTTCGCATGATATAAGATGGTAGCAGTATTATGGAAGTGTGTAGAAGAAGAGAGTTCTGGAGTAGTTCTCTAGTTCTTGTTTGTTTGTGTTTTTCTTGTGTGCACCTATCATATCCTGGGGGGCGTCCCATCTACCCAGTCCCCTTTGACTCTCAGATCTGTTCTCTGTCGCAAGAACAAATTTTATTCGCACAGTAGCTCGTGTTCACGCTCGCAGAGTCATTCCCGTGCTAAACCAGGCTACTGAAGATCTGTCATTCCCCCGCACAGCGGCAAAAGAGGAAAACCGGAAAGTGCGGGTTTGCGCTGCACACCTCCGGCAGTACAATGAGGCCCTCCACCAGAGCAACACCATACGGATGTCAGATGCCTGCAGCTTCCTCGAGAAGTTCTACAGTGAGGAGTCTGAGAAGAAGATGGCTCCAGAAGAGGTGCCCGTTCAGATCACAGACACGGATAGGTTCCTCTTTCAGTTGTTCAGAGGTATTCATCTAACAGCAGCACGTGTTTCCCAGTGAATCTTGGCCCTTTGTAGACATCATGAACGTGACTCATTCCCGGCTGTTTGCCCTAAATGTCGTCTTGTTTTGTGTTGTGTCAAGATAACCAGGCAAAGCTGCAAGAGCTGGCAAAGCACCCTGAGTACGAAAACAAAACTCTCGCCGAGCTGAAGACGATCATCTTGCGGGAGTTCACTGGCAGAGTAGAGGCGAGGGGCATCGTTTTCACCAAGACGCGCCTCAGCGCCATTGCCCTGAGCCAGTGGATCCAGGAGAACAGCAAGTTTGAGGAGGTCGGAGTACGAGCGAGCCACCTGATTGGAGGGGGAGACCAGAGCATCGTCAAACCAATGACTCCTGTGAGTCAAATCAGTAAAACATTCAAAAGGCAACGACGGAAGTAAACACATTATTATTTTCACTTCTTTGTCACTGTTATTCTCTATTGAACAGAAAGAGCAAAAGGAAGTTTTGGCGAAGTTCCACACAGGCGAGATCAACTTACTAATCGCTACATCCGTCGCCGAAGAGGGCTTGGACTTCCCAGAGTCTAATATTGTCATCCGTTACTGCCTGGTGACCAATGAGGGCGCTATGATTCAGGTGAGTGATCTAACACAAAGCCAATGATGTACTGCCAGAAAAAACCTTTAGGACAAGTACCTCCCATTTCAACCTTAACCAAAAACTGGAATATTTGGAAGACTGGAAACTTTATTAATCAAATCCATTCAGCATCTCATAGGGAAGATATTATTTCAAACAAAGTTCATTAAAGCTTTTTCCTGTTTCTTCAGACTTTCCATCAACACAAGACAATAGGGTTTACAGAGATCCTGTGATCATCTTCTTCTTCTTAAGTATTAGACGGTCGTACTGTATATGAAAAGCAAAATAAACAAAAATGTGAAAAAAAGCAACATTATATGATTGTCAGTTTCAGTTTTGCGACTTATCACCACAATGAATTGGGTATCATTTTGTCATTTATGAGGTTTTACATATTTTGTTTGTTGTGTTTCACATTTTCTTCAGGCCAGAGGGCGTGGAAGAGCAGAGGACAGCAGCTACACTGTAGTGCAAGTTGAAGGATCTGGGGTGGCTGAGCGGGAAACTGTGAACGAGTTTCGGGAGAATATGATGGGCAAAGCCATCGAGAAAATCCAGAAAATAGATCAAGCGGAATATGAGAGAAAGGTATGTTCTGAAACTGCACAGTATGTAAGCTGGTACTGGATCAGAAGGAGAATCAAAAGAGTTTTATTATCCTGAATGACATTGTTTCATTATATAGCCAAACGTATGTGGACACTCCCCATTAATTAGTGGAATTGCTTATTTGAGTCACACCTATGACAGACAATCTCCTGCAACAAACATTAGCAGCGGAATGGGTGGTTGTGCAAATGAGACGTTCCGCTTGGCACCATCATAGGACCCCGTCTTTCCGACAAGTCACTTCGCCGCTTTTCTGTCCTGCTAGAGCTGCTTTGGTCAACCGTAGGTGAGGTGATAGTGAAGCTCGAAACATCTGGGAGGAAGTTCAGCTGTGAAGCGTTTGGTCACATGAGCTAACATGCGAGTCAACCTGAATGGCAACAAATCCCTCCTGCAATGTTCCAAAATCTAATGGAGAGTCTTCCTAGAAGAGCAGAGGTTATTAAGAATGAACAAACTTAATATTCATACCCCTGGTTTCAGAATGAGATATTTTTGGCTATATAGTGTACATGTCAACTCAGTGACCAATTTATCTAGAACCCCTGCTTGTTGACAAGGCTGAGAGGTTCACTTACTCTGTGGTTAAGCGTGAAAATGGCTATGATGCATTATCCAAGCAATTTTGTAAATTATGTGATTGTTGGTGCCAGACGTGGTGGTTCCAGCATCTGAAAAATAACCACCCTCCAGGGATGTCTGTACAGTGCAGTTTCTAGAATTTACAGGTAATGGTGTGATGAACAAAAAACAGCAAGTCAACTACATTTCTGTGGCCAAGACCGCTATGTTAATGAGAGAGGTCTGTGCAGAAGTAGTAAGCTAATAGCAAGACTACAAGCACCAGATAATAGCTCAGGTCAACAGTGGTGTGCAGAAAGGCTTCTATGAATGCATTGGCATGGATTTGGGTCTGGACAGTAGGCACATGTCCCTACTGATATTGTGGGAGTGATAGTGTGTTTAGGGGGGGTTGGGGCTGATTTGGTCCCTGTGAGTGTTGAAATCTCACCTAAACCCTAACCTAAACCAAAACCCTAACCTTAACCCTAACCTAACCTAAACCCTAACCTCACCTAAACCCTTGCTTTTATGCACAATTCATTTATTCTTAAAGCAGTTCTGGAGGCAAAAGTAGCCACTGGGTGTATAATTATACAGCTCTGGAAGAAATTAAGAGACCACTGCACAATTTTTTGTTTCACTCATTTCTCAATTTATGGGTGTCCATCTGTGAATAATATTTTTGTTTTATATGTATTTGCAAACTGCAGCCTTCTTCTTCTCTGTTTCTCATTAATGTAGGGTTTCTTCCTGGCTTTATGGGACTTCAGTCCTGCTTCTAGGACCCTGATACGAACTGCTCTAGCAGTGCACTTCACACCTGCACTTAATGTTTCCCATTCCTTTTGAAGGTCACTTGATGTCGTCCTATGATTCGTGAGAAACTGTCGGATAAGTTAACTGTCATCTCTGTCATTAGAACGTTGCTTCAGCCCTTTGACTGGTTTTTGGTCATTGCCGATGTCTCCTGCTTCGCCTTGTCCTTGTGTACTGCCGTCTGAGAAACTTTGAGCCTGGAAGCAGTCTGCCTCACAGCGTAGCCTTCTGTCAGCAGAACCAGTGTTAAACCAGGATTTAACAATGCAGATTTTTTTTTTAAGTTGACTCTTAATTTTTTCCAGAGCTGTATATGTAAACTATGTACTCGTGCATTTATAAATTATTGTCTACACTCTCACATTTGTCTAACGATGAACAAAAATGTATTCTCCTGTTACTTGGTCAGAAAAGGGAATTTCAGCTGCAGACAATAATGGAAAAAAAAGTTCGCAAGAAAAAGAAGCAACAAAAATTAATGCAGAATCTAGATCCTGGTGAAGTGAGTTTCAGCTGTCGAAACTGCAGCAAAGCAGTGTGTTCTGGGATGGATGTTGAAATCATAGGAACCATGCACCATGTGAATGTTTCGGAAGAATTCAGGTGAGTCTCTCCAAAGCTCTGAATTGAACAAATTAAAATACAAAACACACCAGCCAGATAACCTACAGCAGTTCATAATAATTCCAAACTCTGAATTTATAGGGAATTGTTTACAGTCAGAAAAAACCCAACACTTCGGGAAAGGCAACTGGACTTTGAAGCAAACAGCGCCATCGCTTGCAAAGACTGTGGATCTGTAAGTTTCAACCTGAAGTGTTTTCTCAGAATCCACTACTGTCCTTGACTAAATCCATATATGAATAAATTTGAATTCAATTTGAGTTCAATATATAATGATGCATAAAATAATTAAACATCGACGTCACCCCAACATTATATGTATTTTGGTAAAACTGATACTGCCGGGGGCGGGTGGTGCAGTGGTTAGCACTGTTGCCTCACACCTCTGGGACCCGGGTTCGAGTCTCCGCCTGGGTCACATGTGTGCGGAGTTTGCATGTTCTCCCCATGTCGTCGTGGGGTTTCCTCCAGGTACTCCGGTTTCCCCCCACAGTCCAAAAACATGCTGAGGCTAATTGGAGTCGCTAAATTGCCTGTAGGTGTGCATGTGTGAGTAAATGGTGTGTGAGTGTGCCCTGCGATGGGCTGCCCCCCCATCCTGGGTTGTTCCCTGCCTCTTGCCCATTGCTTCCGGGATAGGCTCCGAACCCCCCCGCGACCCAGTAGGATAAACGGTTTGGAAAATGGATGGATGGATGGATGGATGGATGATACTGCCGTTGACTTTTTTAATGATTAATTAATTCATGGGGATTTCCTGAGTATTACGTTGTCCCATACAAGTCATTTTCAAAAGAGCTTCTCAGAAAGGTTACCAAACCTACCATTGTTGAAGGCCTGTAAAGATAATTGTCTTTTTTTTTCTTGCCTAGACGTGGGGCTCTATGATGCTGTACCGGGGGATCGACTGCCCTTGTCTCCACATTAAACACTTTACTGTGAAGTTTGGGGACAGCCAGAAAGTGTTCCACAACTGGAGTGAGCTGACCGTGAGGTTCACTGCGTTCAACTATGCGGCCCACGCTCACCTGGTTGCTGGAGACTCTGACTCTGACGATTAGATGCAGAGTGAAACGATAAGAGAAATGAACAGGGTGGAGTCAAGACGGGCTACATCACTTTTTTTTTTTATTTAGCTTCTTTAAGAAATGTCACTTGATGTTCCAAAGCAAATGCACAGCATCTGGATGTGTCAGGAGTGGTTGACCGCCAGCAAGCCAAAGGCTGTCAGACTGCCTCAGATCTGCTGTCAGGTTGATTTAGCATTTGCATACATGGCTTATGATGAAAATGTGTTACATTCAGAAATTTCAAGTAATGAGGACATCACCCATGTAGTCAGGGGCAGGGGAAAGGGGGTGAAAGGGCGGAGGGTTCCAAGGAACCGAGAGACTTTTGAGTACGGCTTGGAATGTGTTGGTGCAGGTTGAGACGTATTACAAGATGTTATTTCACACTTTAAAGACATTGATTATTTGATTGATGAATTATTGATTATAAATCATTGACTATGTGTTAGTTACTAAGTAAAGTGAATTAATTGGTGCTGGCCAATTAAAAAAAAACCAGTAGAGATCAATAAATATTCAATAAAGATGATTTAGTTGCAATACCTGCTCCTGCGTGTTTTTCTTTGGTGGGAACAAGCTTACGGGGTGATGATCCAGCTAAGGAGTGTTGCTAAAAGCACCAAACCCATGCGGCGCCCTAGGCGGGCATCAACGCCAGCTCCTCCTAGCCCAAGCGGCGCCCTAGGCGAGCATCAACGCCAGCTCCTCCAAGCCCATGCGGCGCCCTAGGCGGGCATCAACGCCAGCGCCTCCTAGCCCAAGCGGCGCCCTAGGCGAGCATCAATGCCAGCGCCTCCTAGCCCAAGCGGCGTCCTAGGCGAGCATCAACGCCAGCGCCTCCTAGCCCAAGCGGCGCCCTAGGCGAGCATCAACGCCAGCTCCTCCTAGCCCAAGCGGCGCCCTAGGCGAACATCAACGCCAGCTCCTCCAAGCCCATGCGGCGCCCTAGGCGGGCATCAACGCCAACGCCTCCTAGCCCAAGCGGCGCCCTAGGCGAGCATCAACGCCAGCGCCTCCTAGCCCAAGCGGCGCCCTAGGCGGGCATCAACGCCAGCACCTCCTAGCCCAAGCGGCGCCCTAGGCAAGCATCAACGCCAGCTCCTCCTAGCCCAAGCGGCGCCCTAGGCGGGCATCAACGCCAGCTCCTCCTAGCCCATGCGGCGCCCTAGGCGGGCATCAACGCCAGCGCCTCCTAGCCCATGCGGCGCCCAAGCGGGCATCAACGCCAGCGCCTCCAAGCCCATGCGGCGCCCAAGCGGGCATCAACGCCAGCGCCTCCAAGCCCATGCGGCGCCCTAGGCGGGCATCAACGCCAGCTCCTCCAAGCCCATGCGACGCCCTAGGCGGGCATCAACGCCAGCTCCTCCAAGCCCATGCGGCGCCCTAGGCGGGCATCAACGCCAGCGCCTCCAAGCCCATGCGACGCCCTAGTCGAGCATCAACGCCAGCTCCTCCAAGCCCATGCGGCGCCCTAGGCGGGCATCAACGCCAGCTCCTCCTAGCCCATGCGACGCCCTAGGCGGGCATCAACGCCAGCTCCTCCTAGCCCAAGCGGCGCCCCCAGGGCAGCATCAACGCCAGCTCCTCCAAGCCCATGCGGCGCCCTAGGCGGGCATCAACGCCAGCTCCTCCAAGCCCATGCGACGCCCTAGGCGGGCATCAACGCCAGCTCCTCCAAGCCCATGCGACGCCCTAGGCGGGCATCAACGCCAGCTCCTCCAAGCCCATGCGACGCCCTAGTCGAGCATCAATGCCAGCACCTCCAAGCCCATGCGGCGCCCAAGCGGGCATCAACGCCAGCGCCTCCAAGCCCATACGGCGCCCTAGTCGAGCATCAACGCCAGCTCCTCCAAGCCCATGCGACGCCCTAGTCGAGCATGAACGCCAGCTCCTCCAAGCCCATGCGGCGCCCAAGGCGGGCATCAACGCCAGCTCCTCCAAGCCCATGCGACGCCCTAGTCGAGCATCAACGCCAGCTCCTCCAAGCCCATGCGGCGCCCTAGGCGGGCATCAACGCCAGCGCCTCCAAGCCCATGCGGCGCCCTAGGCGGGCATCAACGCCAGCGCCTCCAAGCCCATGCGGCGCCCTAGGCGGGCATCAACGCCAGCGCCTCCAAGCCCATGCGGTGCCCAAGCGGGCATCAACGCCAGCGCCTCCAAGCCCATGCGGCACCCTAGGCGGGCATCAACGCCAGCTCCTCCAAGCCCATGCGACGCCCTAGTCGAGCATCAACGCCAGCTCCTCCAAGCCCATGCGGCGCCCTAGGCGGGCATCAACGCCAGCTCCTCCTAACCCAAGCAGCGCCCTAGTCGAGCATCAACGCCACCGCCTCCAAGCCCATGCGGCGCCCTAGGCGGGCATCAACACCACCGCCTCCAAGCCCATGCGGCGCCCTAGGCGGGCATCAACGCCAGCGCCTCCAAACCCATCTTCAGTTTACATGCATTGCATGAGTACATGTTTTCTACATTTAAATTCTATAAGTTATTATAGGATATGAAATTACATGGAAATATATACCATAATATGGTATAGGTGTCAAATCATAACACTGTCACATTACAATAACTTTAACTGTGTTAATTATGCTCATAGAATTATATTTCTATAGGCCTACTGAATACAGAGAAAACAAAATTTTTTTTTTTTTTATTAAGTAGGCCTATTTAAACATGGGTGCATGTGCCGCACATAAGCAGTAGCCAGTAGGATTGCTAAACAAATCATACGGGGCTTCGACCCCAAATGCGCTAGTCTAGCGACGCCTCGCGCAGTCCTACTCATCACAAGGTATTCGAGGCGCTGTAGAGTTACACCCACCGTGTACCGTTAGGCTGCGGATAATGTTCAGTTTTTATATTTAAATAATTTCATTATACGGACAATAGACGGCAGGCAGTGTATTTGACTCGATGAAGTTAGCATGCAGCGTAATTCATGCCATACAGTGCATTATAAGGACTAATATTTCAACATACAACCTTATATCCTCATTTAATTTTAATGATTTCATTTTGTGAATTGATGGAACCTGGAAAGACTGCGTAAAATACAAGCATGCATATTGTAGTTTTCAGAAACGCCCATTCCACTTAGTCCATCCCATAACGAATATCATGTTAAAATACGTAACAGGACGTGTAAAAATTCCTTTAAATCATTTTTATATGACCCCATAACCCAGCATAATTTACGTACGTCTAAATGCATTTTAGAAAAAAAAAATGCTTTGTTAGTAAGTTGATAATTCGTGCAATAAATAACTAAGAATACCCCGCTAAGAATAACTTAGCAGTCTGTCGTGGGTTTTTTAAGTCGTCTTTTTGCGGAGGGCTGCTTAGTAACTCGGGACGCTTATAGAAGTTCGGTCGCTTCAAGTTAAAATAACCTGGCAAAGAGGCGGAATTGTGCGGTGCTTTAAAGTCAAGATATGCGTGTCGAGGACTCCAAAGGTGTACATTTCTCAGTTTTGTTGGCTTGACTACTTAAGGAGAAAATACTCATCGGCCCAACAATCGCGAAACACGCGCTTCCCATCCATCGGACTGAAAAGTATTTTCATCTGGGAATATCCACCGTCCCGGTACAATAATGCCGGTCAGTACCTGGTCTTTTAACTTTTTTTATTAGCATAGACCCCGTAACTAGCTTGCGTGTAGAAAATTAAAGCAAATGATTATTTCCTGAGTTTGTTTTACCAGTTTAACTTTACTCAGATGTAGTGTATTCAGTCGTTTTAATTATACCAGGAAGATACTCCTACTTATGATGTGTGTGAGTGTGTTTATTTTTTCGACCTTTTTTTTGCATTAATCGTAACTTTAGAACAGTCGAAAAGTGCTCCTGGGGTTGGTTGGAGTTGCTGTCGTCATCGCATTAATAACTATCCTTGCAACAATAATTGCAAACAGTAAGTGCACGGTCTTTGTGCCTATATAATCTACATTTACTATTATAATCTTTACAGTTAATAATTCATGTTCAACTGTTTTTTTTCTTTGTAACTATGACATTCCCGTTAATGAAACTAAATGTCAACATTATCTGACATGCCCGCGGTGATTTTAGATTATTTTACTTATAGTCTAATCATGTTGCGACACGTGTAATCCAGGAAGCGGGAAAGTCTTCACCTTTACTTACAAAATACTTCCAACTGAACGTAATTTCGAACTGCAAGAATTATAGCAAATTATACTAGATAGAAGATTATTGTGGATCATAGGTTATTTCCACCGAACTCTGTTTAAATCCTGAAAACAAGATTGCAGTATTAATTCAGACCCTAGGCATTTATCAAATGATTGTACTCGTGCGTGATATTGACTTGGCGCCACCAAGTGACAACTTGTAGTTATTGAAGTATTATTAGTATATACGGCGACAATTATTTTATTAACATACACTGCTACGAATGCATGTTTTTAACATGGCCTATTTCACTAGCAGGCTGCTGAAATTCAGCATATTCTTTAGAACATTTTGCACATGGTTAAGCTATTAACGCATGGCACTGATGATGCGAGTGATTTTTGAGGCATTTAATTAAGACGTAATATTTGAAGTATTTTTACTACTTCAGAAGACAGTAAATGGGACTCTAAGAGAACCTTCACCCTCGAAGACTACTTCAATGACACCATCAGATATAAGGCGTACAATCTGCGATGGATATCAGGTAATGTAATAACGCAACGCTTTAATGAGCGTGAGTGAGTGTAAGAAGCGTTAGCCTGCTCTCATCTAAATCAATCTATTAACGTGATTTTTTTGACAGACAATGAATATCTACATAGAACAAAAGAAGGCAGTGTTTTTCTCCACAATGTTGACACAAGAAGTGCCACAGAATTTTTGAACAACAAAACATTTGTAAGCTGTTTATTATTATTATTATTATTGTTATTATTATTATTATTATTATTATTTATTAGATATGTCTGCAAAGGCCAAGACATCTTATTATTAATAATATAAATATTGATTTTAATATTATTATACTTTACCAATACTGTAGCATATTATTATATATGTACTGTATGTTAAATAGGCACAAGTGGATGCCACTGACTATTTGATGTCTGCTGACCGTAAATATGTTTGTTTGGAGAGCAATTATACAAAGGTAAGTACATCGATACAATGATGCACATTTTTTGTGCTGGCATTAGTGCTTAAACAGTCCATTAGCACACACCCATGTGGCTGACAGCTTTGTTTGTGATTCCATAGCAATGGAGACACTCATTCACAGCCTCTTACTCTCTCTACAACCTGGAAGCCTCGTAAGTGTCGGGCATTTCTTTGCAGCGTCTCCAGTTTGTGACTGCTTGCATGATAATTACTTTTGTCCCTGATTCTGGGGCTTTGGGACAATGCTTGATACAGCCGCTGTACAGGTGTATAGGTCCAACCTTGACCTAAGAATCTTCTGTCTCGAATAGGTTCATGACCGCTGTTCCACGGGCCTGCACACACTTTTCTACATATGTGCTCTTATTTTAAAGAGTGCATATTCTACTTAATTAACAAATGAATTGACAAATTCAGTTTGCAAGGGCAGTGTTTTAAGCAGTAGTGTTCATCTTTCAGGGAATTTGTCACACCGTCACACATCCCAGAAGAAGTGCAATACCTTTTATGGGCTCCTGTTGGAAATAAGCTGGTAAGAGCTGATTGCTGCAGCATGTTTGTGGTTTGGACTGTAGTTTTATTCAGCCCATAACTCCCGGATGTGATTTTATCAACAGTGCTAGACAATAGTTCTGGTGTTAATTAAATATGTCATTTTGGTTAAAAAAAAGTGAATTTCCAGTTTCATGTTTATGCTTCATGTGCCATGAATCTGACGTCACATCTCAGGCATGTTTACCCTTACAGGCTTATGTTTGGAAATATAACATTTACATTAAAGACTCTGCAATGTCTAATGCCAAACAAATAACTAAAAATGGAGAGAAGAATAAAATTCTCAATGGTATTCCAGACTGGGTATATGAGGGTGAGTATTATGTAAAATAATTATTCCTGTACAACCTACTGTAGATTAGAATGTTTAAACAACATTAACATCATTATTAATATGATGTAGTGCCTTAATTTTGTGTCATCTCAGCATTCGTGATGTATAAATAAGCCGATTTGTTTTAAAACACCACAAACTAATTGAACTAATTTTCCAGAGTAAATCCGTGAGATGTATCATTTGAATATTAAGGTGTATTTCTAGATTGAAGTTGAAATCCAAATATTCAAACTTATTTTTAGAGGAGATGTTCTCTTCCAATGATGCAATGTGGTGGTCACCCGGTGGCAAGTATCTGGCCTACGTTGAGTTCAATGACACAGAGGTCCACACCATTGAGTATTCGTGGTATGGATCTGGGCAATACCCGGAAACAGTGGCCATTCCGTACCCTAAGGTAGGGTGTCTATGAGGAACGTTGCCTGTGTGAAAGCTGCTGGATCATAGAAAACGTGCCACACATGAATTGCAAAAGTCGATAAAAGATGTTCTGAACTTAAAATAAGTTGTGCCTAATGAAACATGTACAGGAATACCCATCCATCCATCCGTCCATCCATCCGTCCATCCATCCATCCGTCCGTCCATCCATCCACCCGCCCATGTGCCATAACCACGTATCCAGTACAGGAATACACGATTTACATCCTCCTCTAGTTTCCATTTTCTAAGTTCAGCGTTCCTGTGGAGAATCAATTGTGAAGCATTGTGAGAAGCTTTGCTGGAATATGTGCTGAATATGACGAAACGACTGAGCAATCGGCTTGAGGGTTCGGAATCTGATGTATTTCTGTTACGCAGGCTGGGTCCTCAATTCCTAAGGTGAAGCTGTTCGTTGCCGATTCCACAGGTACATCAGGAATCACACAAGTTGTAGTGCCAAATTCAGTAGGGGAAAGGTAGAGTATGGAGGTGCTGCTTTTTACAGTAACGCTGGCCGTATACTTCAAACGACGTTCAGACAAAACGAAATCGAACACGTCAGTGACAAAAATCTGTCTCATACATAGAACGACACTTCCACTTTAGTCGTTCTATGTCACGCTATGACCCTAGAGGACGCAGAATGTTTTCTGTGTAGCAGATCCACATTCAGAGTGCAAATATTGTGGATAATTCCAATAGAGATGACAGCTCTTTTAAAATGGAAGTTACTGTCTTCATTAACAGCTACATGACACTCATGGTTAGACTGAAACAAAGCACACACAATCTATGACATGCATTAATACATATCTGTCATTTATTATTAACATAAATCCACGAATACACATATTAATTTACACAATTTAAAGTGCCGTGTGGTGTAAATCCTGCTGGTAACTGCATAGGACAGTGGGAGGGATCAGGAAAAACTAAAAAGTTTGCCTTCACAAATCTGCAGAGGTGGTTTGCCGAAACGGTGGTTACCATGGTTACTACGCATCAAACGATATCTTATTGCAAAAACAACACCGATTCCGTCGATTTCGTCTGAAGTATCCAGCCAGCATTAACGCAAATCTAACAGAATGCCTGCTCCAATATATAAAAACACTCTCTCCCTCTGAGATGTTTTAATTAGCGGTTCCTGAGATATATCTCTTCAGTGGTTATTGTCTTTGCTTTTTTCCCTTGTAGCGACCACTACCTGAGCTCTGTGACCTGGGTGACCGATGAGCGCGTCGCTGTCCAGTGGGCCAAGAGGAGCCAGAACTATGTCCTCATGCAGACCTATGACTTTGACGGACGAGCGTGGAATGGGAAGTCGGTGTGTGTCTTCCCAGCATGCTTTAAGTCACGGGTTTTATTTGACACATGCATACAAAGTATGCAGTGAAATACAGCTCTATAGGCAGATTACAATGTGCAATTAAAAGTGACAAAATATAAATATATATAGTGTTTATATAGAGTGCATGCATATATACATCATACATACTGTTAGATAGATAGATAGATAGATAGATAGATAGATAGATAGATAGATAGATAGATAGATAGATAGATAGATAGATAGATAGATAGATAGATAGATAGTGGGGGGGGGCATTTTATAGCAGGCCACCCTGCCACAGAATGGCCCCCTGTGTAACTCTGGCTGGGAAAATGCTACATGTACCTAACTTGCACCATATACCCATATATACCTCTTATTTATCCATCCATCCATCCATTTTCCAAACCGCTTATCCTACTGGGTCGCGGGGGGTCCGAAGCCTCCCCTTATTTATGCTGTATAAATTACTTTGGACTGGGCCATAAGGAAAAGCCTGTTTCATTCATTCATTTAGCATAAAACATTTCCCATGCTTCTTCACATTTGTTGCCAGAAAGCACGAAAGGAAATTACATTTGTTATTTATATCGCCACACGCACAGACCTTTCAATATGGCCACTACTACAGCATACAGAGACCTATATTTGTATTGAAGGCCTGGTGTCCAGTTCTGTGGCTTAGAACTCTCTGCCCCTGATCAGAAGGTCATCGGTTCACATCTCCTCATCAGCAGAATTATCTTGCAATTCCGCCGTGAGCAAGACTCTTAACCTCAATCGTCCCAGGGCTTGGCTGACCCTGCTGTCTTAATAAAGGCATCTGACAGATAACTTACTTGTTAAATTATCATACGAAGGTTTTTTTGTGTGAGATTTATAACTAGTCATCCCTTTTCTTTGTTGCCAGAGTCATGAAGAGACAAGCAAGACAGGCTGGGTTGGGCATGTAAGTCATTTTAAAATTGTATTAACATGAAAATGAACAGATGACCAAATATCAGCCTTTAACTAAAGATATTGAACGCGACTGTATCACAGCGGTAATATTTTCTCAACTAACTCTGTGCCTTTTTTTCAGTATTCACCCCTGCATCCATTTTTTGCTGCAGACACCTTGAGCTTTTACAAAGTGATGAGTGACTCTGACGGCTATAAACACATACATTATGTTAATGCTGTAAGTGTTTCGCCAATAGAATTAATAGACTCAATGCATCTATTCAATATTCAGTCACTTGGATGCTTTGCATTATGGGCAGTCAGTCACAAAGTGTGTCTCAACCGTTTTTAGGGTGTGGTGACACCTATTACATCAGGACAATGGGAGGTCATCTACATTTCAAAGTTAACGAAAGATGCTATGTAAGTAACCATATTGTAGCAGCTAGCGTGGAGGATTGAAGTATGAAAATACTCATTCTAGAGTAACATATAGTAACCACATTATTTCCTTGATTGTCTTACTAATTTCAGTAATGTTCATCCCATTCATATTTTTGCCCCCAGCAATGTGACCACTACTCCATATTGTAGCTCTGTGCACCTAAAATTAATTTTCAGCAGTAATGTATAAGTCTATTTTTTTCCTTCCTTTTTTTGTAGATACTATGTCAGTAATGAATACCACAAACGTCCAGGGCAGAGGAACGTTTACAAGTAAGGCATCGCTTACGGTGTCGTTGAAGCTCGGTATCTGACCGACTGCATCCTAAACTGACATCTGTCTCTCAGGATCAGGATCGGTGCCGGCCATTCTGCTCCCGAGTGCCTCACCTGTGGCCTGCAAGAAGAGAGGTGTCAGTACAACTCAGCCTACTTCAGTCAAGACGCTGCCTACTACCGCCTGTCCTGTTATGGTGCTTTGATCCAACAATGCGTTTACTTCAAAATTCCACATGTAGAAATTATTTTATTGAGTCGATCTGACTATTAAAGTCTGTTCTGGCCTTTATGTTAATGCAGTGGTTCATTTGTCAATGATCTGCAGATGAATATAAGCTCATTAATTAAATCAAAATGAATATTAAGTTTGTATTACTTTTTTGTGCTTGAAAGGGCCTGAACTCCCAGTATTTACTCTAAGGGATAACAGAGGATCAGGCTCAGGTATGTAGCATAAGCTAAATAAAACACTGTTAATTAGTGCAACAGCAATGTTACAGATCAACAATAATCCAGCATTTTTGGTCCTCATCTTCTTTGTTGTTTTGGTTTTAGAGATTCAGGTTCTTGAAAACAACGATGTCCTGAGAAACATTCTGACAGAATTCCAGATGCCAACCATGCGATATGGGACCTTTAGCATTGGAGGGTTTGGTAAGATTCTCTAGTTGATATCAACTCTAGATGACCATATAGCAGAGGTGGATTGTTCACGTCCAGAAAGTACAAATCCCGACCAAGATTCTGGTTTAACCAAGCAGTTGAGTATCAAGTGTCCCAGTCACAGAGTAAGTACTGAGCTGGTGGGTTGAAAGGAAATCTTGGTCTGGATTTGTACTCTCTGGACTTGAACTTTTCACCACTGCTAATTACACAGGAAAAACACAAAAATGCTTTGCTGATTTGTGCATCATATATTAGATTAGATCTTTACTTTTGGGACCTGAACTATCCACCCCTGCTGTATAGCCAGCATTCCTCCAGAAAGCGTTTCTTCTGTCTGGACCTTCGGGTTTCCTAATGGCATGTTCATCGCTATGATAATGGAGTCCATCCACCTTGCGGTGCATCATTCTCTTCCTCCTTTTCCTTCAGCTTTTCCAGTTATGGTTATCTACAGTTCACTAGTAGATTCTCTACTAGTGTCTTCTTATAATATGCCTAAAGTAAGACAGCTTTAGCCTGGTCAGTTCAGGCTTGATTATATTCTTAGATTTACACCAATACTAAAGGCACTAATGATCTTGTTGTCCAGCTTCTGCATCGTACTACATTCACATCCATAGCGACACAAAAGTCTTCTGAGAAATGATTTGGTCTTTGTCTATAGAGATATGTGTCAGTGTCATTCCTGGTATCATTTTGTGTGTTTGTTTCTAAGCTGTTGTTTTTGTGGCTTTTCTTTAGACCTCCAGTACCAGATGATGCTACCACCTCATTTTGATAAATCAAAGAAGTATCCCCTTCTCATTGATGTGTAAGGGCTTTACATACCTGTGTTTATATGTCTTACATGTATATTCTGTTTATTACAAAATGACGTATGAGGAACGATATTTGAATTGTATGACCCATGCATCATAGAGCTGACATCATAGAGCTGACATCATACTGTAGAGCTGACATCATAGAGCTGACATCATACTGTAGAGCTGACATCATAGAGCTGACATCATACTGTAGAGCTGACATCATAGAGCTGACATCATACTGTAGAACTGACATCATAGAGTTGACAGTAAAGATACTGTCAGTTGACTTGACTTGATTGCTGGTTCAAAATGGAAACTTAGTTATTTAATCTACGTCTTGGTGTCCCTTTCCATAGGTATGCTGGGCCATGTAGTCAAAGAGTAAATTATCAATTCAAGCTGAACTGGGGAACATATCTTGCCAGCACAGAGAAGGTTATTGTCGCTAGCTTTGACGGAAGAGGAAGTGGTTACCAAGGTGATAAAATAATGCACTCAATCTACCACCGTCTGGGAACATATGAGGTGGAAGATCAAATATCAGCCGTGAGGTAAGATAAATCACCAGGGAGAGAAAATCCTCTCCGGGAACATATTCCTGACATTGTCCGTTTACAATGCAATTGCTAAAGGCCTAATATCCAATTGATTATTTTTGTCCAACTATGAAGATCAATATATAAATATATATATATATATATATATATATATATATATATATATATATATATATATATATATATATAAAAAAAAAATACATTTTAACGTAAGTCTGTTCTGTACATAATTTTAGAGATTCGCACTTGATGTCAGGATGAATTTGAACTGCCAGATATCAAGCTACAAAATGATCTTCCGTTTTATCTTTTGCAAACAATGTGTGTTATAAAAACCAGCATTTATTCGTATAGTCAGGGAAAGCAGCAACAATTAAACAGCAAGTTTCTTTATGATTATTCTGCTGAGCCCCAGATTTCAAAATGTTTATAACAAAAGCCCTGTTTGGGCAATGGTGCTGCAGGAGGTAGTGCTATTGTTCAGCAACCAGAGGGTTGCAGGGTCGAGTCCTGGTTCCTCCTGACCCCATCAAAGTGTCCTTGAGCAAGACACTGAACCCCAAATTGCTCCCGGTGAGCTGGTTGGCACCTTGCATGGCAGCCTCCGCCACCGGTCTGCGGATGAATGGGTGAATGTGAGGCATGAAATGTAAAGCGCTTTGAGTGCTAGTAGGAGTAGAAAAGCACTATATAAATGCAGTCCATTTACCATTTTTGTTTTTTGTTTCTTTTTTAGGAAATTCATTGATATGGGGTTTATAGATACAGAAAGAATAGCTATTTGGGGATGGGTAAGTTTGATACTATGTAGGAAGTCTGTTTTTTATGAATGAAATGGCTAAGCGTAGAAACATTAAGCTGGATGCTGAACAGTGGATTCCTTTCCAGTCTTACGGCGGGTACGTCACCTCGATGGCTTTGGGGTCCGGGAGCAGACTTTTCAAATGCGGCGTGGCAGTCGCTCCCGTATCTAGCTGGGAATATTATGGTATGTTTGATATTCCTGATTCTCGTAGGCTGCTGCCTCAAGTGACATATCGGTTAATAAAACGTTAAATCCAGGGTTGCTCGGTAAATCTTTCAGACGCGGTTTACACCGAGCGCTATATGAGCCGGCCGTCGGACAATGCTGAGTTCTACAAAGTAAGTCCATCAAGATTTTAAAGACTAAAGGGAATTTTATCGACAACTCAGTATTCCTTCAATGGCCTTTAATATTAATTGTCCATATTTTTTCTAGAACTCCACAGTAACAAGTAGAGCCAAGAACTTCAAATCTGTGGATTACCTTCTGATTCATGGCACAGCAGATGGTAAGCGCTGTTCTTAAGACGACTAGTGCCAGCACTCCTACTTTTCAGTTATGAAACATGCATCATCCCTGTAGTTTGTGTGTTTTACAGACATTAGCTTTTAAGATCAAGACCCTAGAGGTTCTGCTAGTGTAACACACAGCCTAAAAAATAGTGTATACTTGCAAAATTGTAAGTCACATAACATTGAGGGATCAATAGGATGATTCAAATTACCATAACCAACAAAAACCAGTATGATATTACTCTGCCATTCCACTTAGATAATACCATTTAATAGTTTGCAAGAAATATTGTAGTACATAAAATCTGCTTGTATCTTTTAGAAAGGATAACAACCAACTCCTATAGTAATATATTTTTCTTGCAGATAATGTGCATTTCCAGCAAGCTGCACAGATATCTAAAGCTCTTGTTGAGGAGCAGGTGGACTTTGAAGCCATGGTAAATATCCACAGCGACGAAAAGGTCCACAGACTGCAGATGGGCAGCAGGAACTGAGCAGGGCACCCTAACTGGTAGAGCTGGGGGGCTTCATGGTCTTTGTTCGATACATTAATAAATCAAATTGGAAGCAGGAATAAAATTTAAATAAGTAAATAAAATCCCACAGACCTTACGTCCATCCATCCATTTTCCAAACCACTTATCCTACTGGGTCCCGGGGGGTCCAGAGCCTATCCTGGAAGCAATGGGCACGAGGCAGGGAACAACCCAGGATGGGGGGCCAGCTCATCGCAGGGCACACTCACACACCATTCACTCACACATGCACACCTAAAGGCAATTTAGCAACTCCAATTAGCCTCAGCATGTTTTTGGACTGTGGGGGGAAACCGGAGTACCCGGAGGAAACCCCACGACGACATGGGGAGAACATGCAAACTCCACACACATGTAACCCAGGCGGAAACTCGAACCCAGGTCCCAGAGGTGTGAGGCAACAGTGCTAACCACTGCACCACCATGCCGCCCCACAGACCTTGCAGCCCTTTTAATTTAACCAAATGACCTACTAGATGTGCAATAGTAAGCCATGCAAATTTGCACTCAAATGCCCAGCTACAGCTGAGTATTATTTTAATACTGCATTTCCCAACCCAGTCCTCAGGGACCCACAGCCGGTCCACGATTTTGATTCCTCCCAGCTCCCTGCCAGACTGTCCATATTCTTCCTCTCTCCCAGCTCCCAGTAAAAACTTGGAATGTCTGCGGGTTCCCGAGGACTGGATTGGGAAACATTGTTCTAATATATTACTTCAGTTTTGTATTTTTATAGTCTCATTCTGATGAATGCTCAACGTTATATTACAGGTGTCATTTCTTTCCTGTTTTTCAGTCCTGGTCGCATTTCGTACTGGGAGTTCGTCTTTGACATCTTGTGCTAATAATAGTTCCTGTCTTTTCTGTCTTTTGACAGTGGTACGCTGATAAGAACCATCAGCTAAGTGGCTCCGCCTTCCGCCACGTCTTCACCCACATAAGCCATTTCCTCCAGAAATGCTTTGGCAAAACCAAGCGGGTCGGCAGCTGAGGCGTCCGGCCGGGTCTCCCAGCCGCATGCACCCAGTCCATATATAACTCGTCACCAGATCTGCCTATTTTATAATACTGTGCTAATTTCCAAATGGGTTGATGGGGTTTATTTTAGTGTGTTTGGTATATGAACTGCTTTTCTGTTTTATTTGTAATTTGTAAAACGCTTACATCCACTAACAATTATTGTTGTACACTGACAAGTGCAGTGTTAAATTAACAAGCCAAATGTTCGAACACTACATGCTGTAGCTGTGCTGTTGTACAATAACTGGCCATTCTTAATGTTCTTTATTTTTCTATGTTCTGGTAAGATACCACTTTTTGTACTTTTTAAGAATCAATAAACTGCTACAGATTTATTTGTTGTCCTGCATTCTTAGTTGTTTACACTTACAGTAAAGGACGCTTTTATCCACAGCGTACATTTCAGAGGGAACAGTGTCCATCAATCCCCAGCAGTACATAGGGCTTATGTGCCTTGTCCAGGGGGCCGAGAGCAAAGCCATCTTGCCAAGCCTGGGATCTGAACCAACAACTTTCCGATCTTAGGCATGTCATCTTAACCAGCAAAGATTCTGTGGAGGACAGTTCATGACTTGCAAGTTTATTACTTCCATAGACTTGTTTTTACCTATTTATTAACTGATTGGCTGAGTGAAAATACATTATTGGGTAACGCTTTACATTAACTGCACCTTCATAATGGTTTTATATTGCATTCATAAAACGTTCAGTACACCTTCATAATGTATTCATTAAGTATTCATAAAACATTCATAAACATCATGCATGTATGGGAAGAAACACCATACATGCTAAGATAAGATTTAAGTCTCAACCTTGGCAATGTGAAGCCACAGTGCTACCCATGGAACTCCAATGGAACATGTCACTATTTAATTATGAGTGTTTGAGAGCATTTATTTAATTGATCTTGTTTTGATCTTCCTGCCTTTGTGCCACAGAAGATATGCCATAGCTTTTTTTATTAAATAAAAATGCAACACATTTTATCTTCATCACAAATGTGTAATATGGGTTTAATACATTTAAAATCCCCTGAAGAATGTGAAACAAAAAGAAAGAATAGCTTTTACACGGCATTCATCGTACAATTTTGTTGCACTGAGCAAATTTACAAGTTGACACCAGAGCCTGATTGATGTGGGGGGGGGGGGGGTGGAACCCAGTGATGTTTTCCCACATAAAACCTACAATTAGTCAATCAGCTTCTCAATCGGCTGCGACAACCAGACATATTTCGGAAATAAGGCTTTTTCTTTGCTTTTTAACAGGATGCCGTCCTGTTTGATTTCTACACGTAAGTACCAGCTCTTATCACCTGTGGGCATGGCGATGACCAGTCTAAACAAGGGTGCACTAAAATCATCCACTGTGCGCAAGAGAGCCTTGTCTAATGGATTGAGAGTAACGAGTGGGCTAAATGACTTGCGAGGGGCGTACCACTTGGGTAGACTGTCATGGGAATGCACTATATAAGGATGGGCGCTCCACAAGGACACTAGGAATCTGCTCTGGGGAGCCAGACAAGAGTAGCCAACAGAGGACTCCACACGGTAGTGGTCTCGCGCTTCTTCTCTGACAGGGACACAGGTGAGCCTCTGGAAAAGTCTCAACCAAGCCACTTGAACCGGGGAATCTGAGGCGGTAATGTAGCACGTGTGGAGAGTACTTATTATCGCACCTCTTTGGGGAGGGGAGGGCATAAATTATTGCCCACTTGCCCTGTTTGCTTTTGAAAAACAACAAAACTAATCTGTTAAAAAAAGAAAAAAACATGTATAATTCAAGATTTTAGCAATTAAATTTAATCAGTTTACAACAAGTTATTTGTAGGTAATTTTTTCACAGCTGATCATTGCCGCATTCTTAATGATGCTCCAAAAGTTACTCGGGCAGGCGCCCCGGTGCCCCCCACCCCCAGGTTGCATGTTCCACATGTGACAGTTCGTGTTCCTCTGCGGCAGCTGAATTTCGCCGGGAAGCAAGATGGTTGGCGTGCGCACAGTGGCCGGGCTGCTGCTCCTCTTCACCGTCCAGAGCAGCTGGCAGCTTCCCCTGCAGGACACAGACGACAGCCCCAGGTGACCTGCACTCCTTCGCCGGCCTCGGACACACGTCAAAGGCCACATATGGCAACATTTATGTGCTTTTCACTGTGTCCTTAGCATATTCTTATATGTATACATCACACGTTTCACATGTTGTTAAACACTGCATGCATATATGGAACTTCCCTTAAACATTACATACATGAAGCTTCACTAAATAAAATGTTAATTTGTATATTACCATTTTAATACAGCAAACATATCTTGGATTTTCTTATAAAATATATGTAAAATGAAATAAGATTTTATCTTACAAAAAGATTTTATCGTTCTTTTTTGATACTGATATATATTTAATGTGAATGATACATATTTAAAGTGATTCTTTAGTTAAGAACCTTATTTAACAAATTAAAGTATTAGTATATTCAGTATATAAATACAAGAACACATTTTACATGTTCTTACTGATTTATATATTTATATACATATGTCAAATGATTATTTAGTTGTGAAACTTAATTCATTAAATAAAATGCTGCAGCTATCTGACAGAGGACACAATGTTAAGCGAAGGAAAGGAACTTACAGCTGCGAAGAGACACTCGCAAGGTACATTCACTAACGATTACAGTAAATATCTGGAGACGAAACGGGCGCAAGACTTCGTTCAGTGGTTGATGAACTCCAAAGCGAATGGGTGAGTCTTTCACCAAGGCGTCTTATGTTCATACGGGTTAACAAAATATTTTGTTTTGATTTGTGGGGTTGATTGATTTTGGGTAAATTATAAATATCAATAAATAAAACAAAGTTATAAATGTAAAATAAAAAATCTAATATATGGGGAATTTAAGAAAAACAAGGTCACTGTGTATTGTTAGAATCTGGATTTTCGTGGTAATTCATCATTCTCATAGGTCTGCTCTGAAATAACTGAGTCAATTGAGACTTAGACATTTAGAACAATCTGAGACACTCTGCCTTTGGAACTTTCCCGAAGCCACCCTTGTAAACTGAACTGTACTTCTTACTTAAACTGGCTTCTCCCAAATAATTATCAGGTGTGACTTTCAGCACGTATCATATGAGAAGAGCAGGTGAATCTTCTTTAGACTGTTGGCAATAAAGAAAACAGGAAGACTCCACCTTTTCAAATTGTTTAAAATGATCCAAGGGTAAATTTTCATTATGAAAGAGACATTCAAGTTGATAGAGAAAAAATAAAAATCACTGAGCAATGTATATAATACAAACCCACACTCCCCATTGTATTTTTACATTGTAGATCCTATACCTGAAATATTTGGTTAGAACAGAATGGCTCAGATGAAAGCTACTCAGCAGATGTTCTAGAGTCATAATACTGTGACAAGCTTTTATAATAACAATTTACAGTATTTAACTATCACTTAATAAACAGACAAAACTTTAACACAAAGACCCCTGTCATGTATGCTGTATTAGGCATGACATTATCAAATTACAGAAGTGTCCCTGGTAGCTATAACCTCAGATACTCTATTCTTCCCTAGTGGTCCTGCGAGACGTCACACTGATGGCACCTACACCAGCGATTTCAGCTCGTACCTGCAGGACCTGGCTGCTAAAGAATTTGTCTCATGGCTGAAATCAGGACAAGGCAGAAGACAGTAGGGCCGTTTGCTTCTAAACGAGTGACCAGCTTCTTCCTTCCTGTCTAGATAAAATATAAAATTAGCTCTTGCATAATTATCCTGTACGGTATTCCCTTTTTATGACCTGTACTGTTATTTCACCGGTCATTCAAATAAATATCGTGACTTTAAGCTCTGACTTTTTTATATTCATGGTAGTCAAGTTTGTGGTCCAGCTGTACCAATGGTTAACATTCTCACAATTTGGTATATAAAACCTGTATTACACCTGGTCTGCACAAGCACACATCAAGCCAACACTGTGTTTGATCCAACACCTATTACTTAAATAAAATAAATGTTTTACCACCTACACTAGTAGCCAAAATTGTGGAAACACTTCCAGTTTTTAGAAATTGCTGAACTTTTGCTCCGTTTACTTATTTAATTGTCCACTGTATGATATTTGAACCATTCTTTGATTGCAAGCATTATTCCTGTGGCAAAGCGTATTGCCAAAAATGCTAAGTGTTTCCACAATTTTGGGCACTAGTGTAACTGTCAGGACTCGGAGGACGACCCCAGAGCACATGCCCCATTCTAAAGCCAAATATCTCGTCAATACTCAGTCTTGCAGAGGAATGGAGCCAGGTTGATGCAATGCAGAGAAGACACGTAGATGGGAGCTTCACCAGTGATCTACACAAGGTTCTAGACAGCATTGCTGCTAAGGAATACATACTATGGGTCATGAATTCTAAGCCTTCAGATGCAAGGTAACCGTGTGTTCATCTAAAACCACATTACAATACATACCTCAAAGATACTGAGTGTAAAACCTGGAATAGAATGTACTATGCAAATTTATAACGTAAATATATTGCATTTATTTGTAAATAAGTGTAAGTAAACATGTTGTTACAATGTAAACGATATATTTTATGAATCAATAACTGTATATTCATTTGTTTTTCAGTGCCCCCAAAAATGGGTATAAGTGAATGAAGATGCACTATTCCCTGTTTAAGAGAACCTAGGTACTGTATTTTACCTGAAAAGCCTTAAAAATCTGCATCCTACAAAATACTTAAAGCCATATTGCTTAGCCATGCAACGAAACGACACGGCGACGGTACAATTCCTGAAAACTTTTATGTAATGTTTTAGTTTTATTTTATGAATAATGTATCTTCCAAAGATCCCATTAACAAACATTTTTCTATGAGAGATTATTTTGTATGTCTATGTAACTACTGAAGAAAAACGAACACCACTAAAAACTCAGGTTATTTCGCTGGGCTCGCTGGCGACTGCCATTAAAAACTTGTACGTTTTAGAACATATCAAAACAAAGAACATGCTTTATTGTTGTATTGCTCTGCAAAATAAACTTTTTTTTTCATGACATATATATTCATCGTCGCTTCTTTATTCGTAAATATATACAACCCGACGTAAAAATACAATGCTTAATATTTATCAGTAAAACTTGTCAATGTATCTTCCTTACAGGGAGAAACAGTGTAAAGAGAGTAACTCCGATATGGAATATACTGAGATCTAACGAGCGTTTTCTTGCCGTAATTATGTATCGATCTGTGTTAATATGGCCAGTCTCAATACCTTATACTCAACGTTTCCGTGGGGTGTTAAACTACGAAACGCTACAGTCAATTCAACAATTAATAACCGTAATCGGGGATTAGTTGTGAGGCTGCATGTCTCTGATCTTACCGGAGGAGACTGCAAACTGAAAGCTGCAGCCAAGAAGCACGCCTTGGGACGCTGGTACCTCTCTCAGCTGTCATATGACGCCTCCAGCCATCTGTGGGTAAATCCCACGATGCAACTCCCCTACAAATAAATGCTATTTAAAGTAACTATTTTTAGCAATGCTCAGAGGACCATGCGTTTGGTTTGGTCTTTCCAAACGGTGTCACCTGTCTGCTGCTAACAAAACGTTTTCCTAAAAGTTAAAATCGTGAATTTTAAAAGCCTAATCTCGAATGGCCGCGCCGAGTATATAGGCTACTGCTGCTTGCTCACTCCACGCTATCGCCGCCTACACTTCGCAGTTTTCATTGCAAAACTGACACGTTAGAAGATAAGAAATTTACAAATGTTTTCTCTTGTGGTTTGGAAAGTTAGTGGATTGTTATTGGTTTGCACGTCGATTGCTGCATAGGCCTATCTGTGCTACACGTGTTTCCACAATAGCAGTATTGGGTTGGTGGAGCATAATTATAATATGTAGGCCCAGTAATATTTCATTTAAGTCAATATATTAACCTATTATATAACAGATAATATATAATTATACTGGGTAGATATAATGCATGATATTCATCCATGCAGCATCTTCGCTGAACATAGCATTGCCACTGGGTAAATAAAAATAATGCTGGAAATCTGCCCACATGTCGTAGGTTCTGTGGCCATTATTTTATTATACCAAGAAAATTCATTACAAGCTAAAATGAGTCCACAGTCTTAGGGATTTGGCTCTTTCATATCGAAATTGTTCGTACCACATTCAGTACCCAGTACAGTACGTGTTTATCGTTTCCTTAAAAAGTCAGCTGTCTGTCTGTATTACAACCCATCCTACTGGACAGGGTGGCCAGTCTTGTGTACTATAGACAATGAAATATTTATTTTAACTTGAAATCAGGCGGTCATTAAACAGATTTGTTAACTTGTTTAATCAATTTCAGCATATTTTTTGTTTAAATGCTAACATATTTGTTGTTTAAATGTCGATATCAGCTTCAAAAGGCTGGCACAAGTTGGCAAGCAGCAAACAATAGTGACAATAAAATTTTTTTTTTTGAAGTTTGACTAAATTCCCTGGGGCACCATATGTATCTCTTTTAAAGAAACAATTTTATATATATATATATATATATATATATATATATATATATCCATCCATCCATTTCCCAAACCGCTGAGAGCTGTGTCGTTATCTGTATCTATTAATCCTGTTGTGTTCCCATTTGGCCAGCAGAGGTCTCTGCTGGTCATCCCATTTCCTCCCTTGTTGTTCCAAATCATTTGTACTTGTCCCTCTTCTGATATTTATTACCTCTGTATATAGGCTTCTGGCTGTGTATTGTTCTTGAATTTTGTCATTGTTAGTGCTGTAGATGTTCGTGTCGGTGCTCTGTGTTGGTTCCTGCTTATAGTTAATCCTAGTGTTCCCTTTTATTGCTTACCTGTGTTAGGGTCAGCCTTAGTCCATCCTGAATTATCCTCCCTGCCTTCTATTTTGACCCCTGGCTTTATTTATTACCTGTTGTATGCTTTGTCTGTTCCGCAATAAAGTCCTCTTTGGTTACCCTTTGCTGCGTTCGGATCATCAGTCCTTCCCTGTCTTTGGTCGTGACAGTCTGCAGATGGGCAGAATCCACTGTGTTGTTCTGTGGCAGATCGTTGCTAGAAACTGGTCCCATTGTGGGGACGCACGTTCCTCTCCATTTTCGGGTTTCCCCTGGATGAGCGATAAGAGGAGTCTGCCCAAGCTTTGAGCCTGAGGGGAACCCTGGAGTAAAACAGGATGTGTATTTTCGAGGATGTCATTTTGGTTATGCTGGTTTCCCGCAGCCACTCTTCTTCTTTTCCTATGGTGTTTAATTCAGTTTATATGCAGTAGACTATTTATTTCTCTCTATTGTCATTTTGTTTTTAATAAAAAGTCAAGGTAGCGCGTTGTATAGCCTTATAGTAACAGCAATGAGTGTGCGCTTTCATTATTGTGTGATCGATTATGCTGCAGAACAGTCTGTGGGTGTGACCACATGCTCCGCCTTCTCTGACATGGCAGGAAACCCTGTGAGGCACGAATACACAGGTCCTGACTCCTAAAATAGAAAATTCACGTATATTTAATACTTTGAATAAGTACATTAAGCAATGTGTTTCACTTTGTGATTTGTGTTGTGATTCTCCCTCTTGAAGTGATTGGATGGACCTGGTACCTTGTTTAATGAGATAATACCCCAGAATTGAGTCACGTGACTGCGAGACCTACCATTATTCCAAACTCTGACGTAAATAATTGATAGATGAGTGCTTTCCAAAACATCTAACACACTGTATGGGTTGTAGGCGTTGAAGTCGGGAATAGATCCATGGGATATAGGGTCTGGAGGATGGAACAGAAAATTTATTTGCGTTCCCAGGGTGCAGCAGTCTGGGTGAGAAGAGCGAATATCAAAGATTGCTGTTTTAGCCTTAACAAATGACAAACCAACAGGAGAACATGAAGAGCCATGACATATCCTTAAATAATAATAAGCAATTAGAAATGTGTCACAGAGCATGTCCCCAGACCTCGCCCCCCTCCCTCGGGACATCTGTTCCTCCTCTGTCTTAAACGTACATTACAACATTTCCAGGTGCTAGTCTCTGTTTTGTGATGTTTTGATTTATTCATTTATTTAGGGCTTTTGCCAAAGCATGTATGTCAATCAAGGAAGAAGAAGAATGTCCACCTTTAGGTGTCACACCCCGGTTTCTCTCAAACATGAACTAACCGTTATCAATGATCTCATGACTCTTACACTGAACTCCTGTTGTTTTTCCCTTCAGGCAGAGACAGGGTCTTCTCCAGCGCTTTGAGGGACTTCTTGGAGGCCAGGTCCTGTAACACTGTTGTCATGTACGAGGGAGCAAGAGACTGCAGAAGAAGCCTGTTACTGGCTGAGATTCCATACAGCTTACAATGATCCTCCTTGGCACACAAATGAGCAGAAAACAAGGTGAAAATGAGAAACGTTTTTTTTTGCAGAAACATTTCTCTTGCGCTGAGAGACGCCGAGTGGTTAAACTATGCAATACAGTCACTTCTGGCTTTGTTGCTGTCTGTGGGGAAATTTAAGGGATGTACTGATTGTGAGAGGGTCATACTGTCTAGGACCACATCCTGAGGGAGAGTCCCTGTCTACCCAATGACTGTCATTCTAGTCAAGGTGTTAGAAACTGTAATAACTTTCACATGGAACGTTCACGCCTCAGAAACCCCAGAGCTGAGATCAGCGGAACTCGGCACATTGGCTCATCTCAGCATGTCCAGGTTTTGAACATTGTAGACTGGATGTGTCAGTCATTTCTGGTTGAATTTTGGTCTTCGCCAAGATTGGAACCTCCCTCAAGGTAAAATAATTGCCTTTTTTGGGATTTCCAACTTCCCAGATTGCTGTCGTGCTCAGTCCAGAGAATCAGAGCTACAGAACTCCACTGTGAAACAAGAAGCATTTCTGTAAGCATTAACATTTGTGTTGGTTTTACCATTTCCACTGTGAAACGCAATCTCTCTGATGGACAAAACTACAAAAACAAGGAAATTATGAATTTCCTTTCAAAGATGTTTTTAATTGTCGGTATACAAGCCCATTTATAACTCTAGAATACATTTGAAGGAATAGGATTCACAGCTATAAACTCTATATATTATGGCTGTCAAAGAAATTAGCAGGTTTCTTTAATGAAATCGAGGGGTCGCTGTGCTCAGGCTGACAGTCCTAATAAATATATTTTCAGAAATGTGCTTTTGAACCTTACTTTACATTGCACAGGTTAATATTTGACACATACGTCACATATAATTGTGTATTATTTATGTGTGAATGGGAGACATTAGAGATGTCAGTATCAAGGTGACAATGATTTATTTATTTTTCTTTATAAATCAGAAACAGTTGACTGATGCAATAGATGAATTTTCTTTAACAATGGCATAATATACTGCTGCAAGCAGGAGTATGGTAAGCATTTCGTGGGCATTAATGCCTGTTATTTGTTCATTTAATTTTTTCTGCTTCCTACATTGTAACAGGAGGCAGAGGAAGTGTGGTGGACCTGAACCAGGCACACTTTGTGGGCCAGTTATCATGGAGGCCTTTCAGAAAATTCCAAGGCTTGTGTTTATGGTCTTCTGACCCATCAGGTCATTGAGAACCCTAGAACGTTACACCTGAAGCTCCCCCCACTGAATCCCAGTATGACTGCCCAGCTACCCTGTCAGATCCTTGGACTTATCCACATCCCCACTGACGCAGAGCTGCAGGTCCAATGCATCTGTGTCCTGACAGGGTGTGGACTGGCAATCGAGACGTTCGGGTTTTGTGAGGGCTGCAGCTTAGTTGCATTGACATGGCTTTTGCTTAGCAGACATGGCGACGAGGAAGAAACATCAAAGAGATATGAGCAGGTATCAGGCAGGTAGCAGGCAGGTATCAGGCAGGTAGCAGGCAGGTATCAGGCAGGTAGCAGGCAGGTAGTGAGTGCTTTGACAGGCTTACATGCTATGAACGAGCTGAAGACTAGTTAAAGAACAAAATGCTTTTGTTAACCTTGGGGTTTCAATGCTAAGGTTCCTCTGCAGGTTTGACACTTTCCAGGATTAGTGTAGAATGTTTACAGAAGTTTATGCTAAATTTCTCTAAAGTGTTTTAGAAAATGCTCACCAATTTCGACTGTAAATAGGTAAATAGGCAAGATAAATAGAAATCTGATCATTTTCTTAGAATCTTCTAAACCTTGGAAAATGTGTTGTATCATATTACATATTAGTCTAACACAAACTATACAGATTCACAGAATTTCTTAATAATTTGCTGATCGACGAAAATGTTGTTCAGTACAATTCAATTTTATTTGCGTAACAATAGATGTAATGCTCTGGGGTCGGTCGAGGTGCTATTGACCACTAGATGGCAACAGTGACAAGCGAGCAGCAAGACTGGTCTGCAATTTTGTTTGGATTAAGCTCATAAAGAAAGCATAGTAACGATGCGGTTTAATTTAATGCACTTTTAATTTCAGTCAGATGGGTTTCACCCAAAGATGTTTCACTGAATTGTTATCTTTAAAGTGCTTGTCCTGTGTGAAAGGCTCCCTGTAACCAGGTACTGCATCAGTGGTGTGTGATATATGGATGTTTGCCTTGCCTTTGTACCAGCAGAGGTCAGAAAGGCACCGGCAGACGAGTCTGGCATTGCAGCAGGATGCGTTTCTGCAGCACAGTGGTCAGGGAGACGGCCAGTGGGCCATGGCTGCAGGAGCAGGAGCGCCACTTCCACAAGAAGCGAGTGCAGTGTCTTTTCCCATTGGCCCACCGCTGCCCGAGCTGCAGCTCCAGTGAGTTCATCTGCCGTTACAGGGCTGCCACGGGCAGCGCCGTCACCTTAAACCCCCAGCAGCTCAGCGGACAGGAGCCTGACAAGAAGGAACTGCCTTCTGACAAGGGTAGTCTGGATTCATGGGCTCTGTAAATGGGCGGGAATTAAGTTGGAGCAATTTCAAGGCCCCTGAAATGAATTAGTCTGGGTTGAGGGCCCAATATGAAATGCTTTCATGGGGCCCAAAACATCTAGGAGCACCCCAGCCCGATTAACCCAACAGTGACCATCCGTGTCTCATAAGAATAATAATATTATACTATATAACTATAAAATACATAAAATGTAAACTGGTTGTAATACACATCTTTCATCTCTTCTTTTATCCCTAGAAACAGTGTCACACAATCAGACGATCCCTTCGAAAATTTGTTGCACGCAAAGAGGTACAACATCTTAATTTTAATTAATCTTGTAATTTAATTACTAACTTGATAAATAATGATAATATCCTTTGTTGCACCGGTAGTTTAGATTGTTTAGGTGTGTGGGTGTCCACATCACAACATCTGTTTGTCATTAAGGTTCGTTTAACTTTCCTCCCAGCTCCGGCTCTCTGGATGCCGAGCTGGATTGCTATAGACGTAAATTAACGTCGTTAGCGACTGTGAATACCGCAGGTGGACGTAGACCATGGAGCACGTGCTCTACGTTGTGGCCTGGCACTGAATGTTGCCATGGAGTTCTACTTCCAGCTGGAGACCGCTGTCACCCACGCCAACCTCTACGACAGCCCAAGGGTACCCCTCCCCTCACCGGCTAGCCACATCCTCTCCAGGTTCGGGTGCACTTTACCCTGCCCCCAACCTCACAGGTGCTGTCGTATTTCTGTGAGCTGTGCTGTGTGTCTCATCTAAGGGGAGAGGTGCATTTCTCTACTCCAACACTGCTCGCTCCCTGCCTGCTCAGTACTGTTTTTGGAATAATCATAGTAATAATAATATAGTATAAATAAATAAATACTGTCCAGTCATCAAGCTACCTTTGCCACAGATTCTTTAAACATGGCATTTTACACTGAAGAGGTTACCTGTCACAGCTCCTGAAATTCATCACATCTACGCAGTGTTGCGGAAGTTACTCACAAAAGTAATCCATTACAGACAGAGGTGGAAAGTTCCAGTCCAGAAAGTACAAATCCAGACCAAGGTTTTGTGTCACTCGGTGACTATGACTCTTTATAGCCAACGGGTTGGTTGACACAAAACCTTGGTCTGGATTTGTATTTTCTGGACCGGAACTTTCCACCTCTCTTAAATGGATTACTATGAATAAGTGTTAAGTGTTAGACAAAGCAAAACGAGATTGCAGAATATCTGGAATATTCTTATGTGCCATTCTAGGTATGTGGGCAAATAGATGAAGGGGTGGAGGTGTTACTCACGGTCTTGAAGCACCTGAAAGATTTTCAAAGATCAGCTTCATGATGCCCAAGGAGATCAAAGCCTTCTCCACGTGTCCAAGAACACAGGCAGACCAGAGTAATAACCTATTTACTTTTATATACATAAAAGGAAACTAAATTGATTAAATAAACATTTAAATGCTGTTATCTTCTTTAAGAAAAATATCTGTATTAAACAAATCTGCTACTGTCTTAGATCTTTAAGTCACTAGTCGCCCAGTTGGAAGAAGAAGCTCTGCAGATCTGCAGCCTCTGCTGCATGTGGCCGGTCCACTGAGGGCGATGCTGCACACGTCATTGGCCATCACCATAGATAAGAACGGCACAAGATGCAACTGTGGTGAGTTCAGAGTCTGTTAGTGTCTTACACCTCCTCACCCCCATAGATCAGTTTTGGAAAACAGATGCATGCACCCATATCTCTTGCTCTTAGAAAAACAGGCATGAGTATGTGAAGTCTGCATGTTTTTCCTTAAAGCCCTATAAAACAATTGTAAAATATACAGTCTCCCTAAACACTGTGACCTTTTGTAAACACCCATCAGGTTAGCAAGTGCTGAAAATGATATAAGTGTTACATAATCTCCTTCAACAGGAGATCATCTCCTCCGTCGACCACTTTCAGTCGTGCCTGATGGTGGGCATGAAAGATACCTGCAAGCTGTACGAGACATTACGTGATGTATGCATGGGCTTGCCAGTTAGTTTGAAGGGCATGGCCACCAAGGGTCGCTTCATCCACACACTTTCCCTCGTCAGGCTCTGCTCAGAGGCTCTGGATGAGTCCATCCAGTTGGGTGAGAATTGCTGATGGAAATGCAGCTTGGAAACCAATGTTGGGGGCGGAATTACCACATGCCGTCAGTCATTAGCAAGTTTACTCCAATGGGAACTGATAAGGTAACTGTAAGGTTTGCATCTGTGTGGACGCCAAAGACAGATCCACGTGAAATGAGGACTGGAGGATGGTGCAGGGAGTTTATCAGGCCCCCCGGGATACACCAGGCTTGGCGAGCAGAAGAAACATCCCAGATAGACATTTCAGCTCCAACAAAACAACACAAGAGCTGCCAGAGCAGATAGCTTCTGGTCTCTCCCTCCCTGTTGTGAAAAAGTACTTCTTTATCTAAAATCAATTGTATGCAGCAAATGTATGGGGGGCCGTTTCCTTGACCACATCCCACTCCAGAACATCCATACCCTCTGCAAATGCAAAGCCAGTTAAACTGGTTGGCGATTGACACCGTAAGAGAACTCAATCCATGAGAAGCTTCATTACTCACTATCAGAAGTAGAAACACGAAGCATCTTCAATGCTTGTGGGAGTTTTACTTGCACAAGAACGTTCTAAGGGCAGTAGGAAAAATGACTGGTTCAGAGAGATAACCAATTAGATGATAAAGGGGGTGGGTCCAAGCAATTAGAGGAGGTGAGACCAACCAATCAGATGTCTTGTTTCCGCCTCCTCTAGATGCTTGGACCATCTCCTCTAGCATCTGATTGGTTATCTCTCTGAACCAATCCTTTTTCCTTCTGCCCTCAGAACATTTTTGTGTAAGTAAAACTCCCGCAAGCATTTTGCTTGCTCATCATCACCGAAGTTCTGTCAGAAGACCCAGGTTTCTGGGTCCAGCTACCAGCCAAGCTGATGAATTGAAATGAATAGCATCGTATCCTTATTCCCCTTCCTCAGGCACTTATGAACAAAACCCTTAGCCCCCATCTTCAAGGGTGCTGCGTGCTGGTTGACTCTGCTCTTGGACCCCAAACTCTCACCTGTATGTGTGTGTTTCTAAGGAGAGCATGATGGGATACGTGAAAAGAAGCCGCTGATGCAGCTGTACGCATATTGATGGTAAATAAAGTCAATTTCAATTTTCATTTTATACATACCGATACATATTCATCAAATGACGTGAATATTGTCCAGTATAGTTCCACATACTGGAGTCACGATTGAGAGTGAAGAGTGTTTAAATCTATTTATTTGATTTCACACGGACACATTTGTGGTATGTTACAAGTTACAACATTTGAAAACAATAAATCCGTTCTAGTTTCTAAGAATTCACTAAGTTCTGAAATGCAAATAACTTTAATAATCTAAAATTATATGTGAAAGTCATCCTTGAATCAGATCCATCCGCTATATTTAGTGTTTTATGTCATTTCCTTTTTAAATATAATGGTCTCAGTGTTTTGTCCCAATTGCAGTTAAGATAGATGTTCACAACCAAGTGAAATCAGTCGTCTTTCTTTTCTTTGCTATATATCAAAAGAAAACACTCCCTTTAGTTTTACCCAACTGGTAAAGTGAGACCCACACAAAACTTGATTTAATGTATAAAGGACTTCTAGAATTTTCAAATTATTACTATAATTATACTATAGATCTTTTCAAATAAAATAACTGTTGTGTCTGTTTCTAATAACACTGAATCCTGCAGTAAATTTTCATATAAAGTTATTGAATGTATCCTGTTAGAAACAGGAAATCCTGAAATTTTATTGATTATTTCTATGATTTCAATAACAAAGCTTAATTTTTCATGAAATTATATACATGTGTTCACTTTCATAGCAAATTATTGTATTGTCTTATGAATATATTTTTCAGTATTTAAAAAATATCAAATAGGCTAGTTACATTCTGACTGCTTAAGATTATACGTAGCATGACTGCAATGTAGTCATTTTTGCACTTTATTTTAAGCCTTAAGGTCTACTCTGGTTTCTGGGTACGTTCGTTCTTCGCTAAGCCTTGAATGTAGCAGACGCAAATAAAACAAACATTGATTTAGTTTATAATGACTGCCAGTGTTGTATGGAAATACACCGAGTAACATTCTGAAGCATTGTAGTTTGAAAGAAAAATTATGTGAACATTTACTAATATGTCATACTGTATAGCTTCAGCGTAACTAGTGAAGTGCGATTCAGATTAGAAAAAAATAATCAGTCACACTGAAACAGTGATCACACACAGACATTGGCGGTATTTCTGGATATCAAACATACTCTCTTTATGCTTGTCTTTGTTATTTGATTGTTCGTATATATTAACTTTAAATAGCCCATGTCTGAAATTACTTCAATATTTATACTATCACTTACTGGTATAATTACTTCATTACTTCATTCAGTTGTACCATAACCAGCTTTGGTTGATAGTGCAGCCCACTGTCTCACAACGTCACCTACTAATACGGCCAGATATTCTCAGCAAAGCAACTCAGTGGGAACTTAATAATGCAAGTCTGCAGTTACGGGTCCAGCTTTGCCTTTACTGCTATGCACCAAAGTTACCTGACTACATGTTTAAACAGCTCACTGGCGGTGGCTGCGCTCCTATGTACACTGAGTGAGTTTCCTACAGATAATTTGTATTCTCAAAGGTTACCAACTTGTTATTGTCTTGGAAAAAAAATACAAAACATACAAAATTCATATTAATTTTTTTTAAAACAAAAGGAGTTTTAAAAACTTTTTTTTTTCCTGGACAGCTAACTTCAGCATCTCACCATAGAGTGCTCTCTCTGTGAATCAGCGAACAAATGTACACCTCTTACTTAAATTGCTGGTATTACTTTGAGTTGCACAGTAAGTAAAACTTATCTTAATTGTTGCTTATTTGCCCCATAGAGGGATGGGGTTTTTAGTTTCTTAAAAGAAAAAAAACTGTTTTACATGTTTGAAAATACACAGGAAAACACACAAAGGTCTCCACCACTCACTATCCGTTCAACAGTAGTACAGTTACAGAAGGAACGTCACAGGCTCGTCTCCCTGTCGAAGCACTTCCCCATGTCCATTCCTCTCCCCTGTTTCCTCACGCTGCTTTTGAAGGGATGACAAAAGGGGGAGAGGAACAAAAAGTAAAATCACACATGACGATGTGTCTGATTGGTGGACACATGAAGCCACTTATCAACTCTCTGGCGAAGCATCACCAGACTTTTCTGTTGTGTTCTGGAATGTTCCACAGAATGTGAGCCATAAGAGTGAAACAGTTGAGGGGCATTCTTTGGGGGGAGTGCGGGGGGGGGGGGGTTGCCATATCTGTGAAATGTCAGAACCTCCGTACAGTTCTGGCAGCAAAGCTAAGGCTTGATTCATCTGCTCAACCTCTACAGCACCTCTCTGTATTGTTGTTCAACAAATAGCAAGGGGGGGGGGGGACTGCCTTTCACTGACATTGCAGCCTCGAGCGGGTGGCAGCATGCAAACAGAGCCCAGCAGGGGGCGATGGTGTCATGCAAACAGTGGCCCCATTCGGCAACGTCTCTGCAACCTTACGTGCATGCACTGCGGTCACCGGCGCCCTTCTCAAATCACACCCTCGACATGCACTAACGCCCCCTACACCTCCACAATCACTGCATTTATATTCTCCCAACAAAAAAAAACAAGCAAAACATTTTAAACCAAGGAGAAGGCGTGGGCATGTAAATCAGCTTCAAATTTATGGTGCAGTTTATCTCTGATAAAGAAAGGTGATTGATCTCAGGAATTATAGGAAATCTGGTGGAAACACCTCACAAGGACGGACCACGCTGCCCGAGTAAATCAAAAACCCAGTACAGCCTTTTTTCATCATGCGGAGGGAGACCAATATTGACAAAAGTGCAACACAGACACAGCGTTCAGCAAATACTTGAAAAGAATAATGAAAGAGGAACAAGCACTTACCTTTGGGAAATCAGCTTTTAAGAGGTTAAAAAAGGGAGCTTATGACAGAATAGGGATGAGAAATCAATAAAGAATGTGTTAAATTCATTGCTGTATTGCTGTACGTTGCTGGATGAAAGAGAATAGGAATTGTGTTAGTGTAACAAATCCTACATATTTAGTGGAGCCATTTCACAGATGTACCTACATTCATTTACAAGATGAAATATGAAAAATGGCATCTTTTATACCGGGCATTCCTGGGCAACCCAGGTGTTTCAGTCTGTGACTTTCTGTTCGTAAGACTACAAGCACTTAAGCTTCAATGGACAATCAAGTCTGACTGTGTCATAAGATTGGTCTTTATCTTGACATAGCATTTTTCTGGGCAGACAGTCGAATTTCTGTGGTTGAAAATATTTACACTGTTATAGCATCGTAAGAAAACGGTAATAAATGTTGTAGCAATTAAGCTTATTAAAATCTAGACGTCCACAAGCACAGAGATAAGTCAAATTCAAAACCTTTTCGAGGTTGGGTCCTTTCTGGAGTTTTCTGTGTTAAGGGATTTCCAAACGTTTCCAAAAGAGGTTTTGGACATTTCGTCAGAAATGTTCACTGTTGAAGGGTCATCCCTGAGAACAAGATATGAAATGAAGTGAAGATATCAAAATATGATCAATGCCAAATTTTTTTTTGGCACTTAACACCTGTTTACTCCAGCATGCTTTGAATCTCAAATTTCGTCCTTACATGTTTTCAAAAGAGTGATATTATTGGTGTTTATAAGAAATGTCGCTGTACAGTAAGCAATGCTAAAAATGCATGGAATTATACATTACAGATATTAAATAAGATATAGCATAATTAATCTAATGGACTGGGTAGAATATCCCAAAAACAATTAGAAATGATTCTCTAATAAATGTTCATCTCACATGACAAGATAAACAAAAAAAAACTGTTTAGCATTAAACAAAAATATATATTCTGCGCTTACTTGTAATGTCCCTCTAATGGCACTTGAACGATTCCTTCATCATCTGCTAAAATACTCTGTTCTTCCTGCATAGAGAAACACAAACAGAAAGTCTTCAGTCAACTCCCATACTTAAAGTATATGCACATTAAATTTGTAGCCTAATAGCTACACATTGTCTATTTTGACAATTAATCTGTTCCAGGAAAGTGGTCGTGAACCAATTTGTACGCGGCAATTTTTCCCCATAAGAAAGCACTGAAATTTGATTCATTCGTTCACAAGCCTAACAAATAATAATTTTTGTTAATTAATTTTCAGATTTTTATAGTAAAATCTTTAAAGAAAAACACAATACAGTGTGGTGCCGGGCGGACCGAGGCATCGCGGGAGCGGAGAGAGACAGTGAAGACCTGCTTGCCGGGAAAATCACGCTCTTTATTAACAGTCCTTAACCCTCGTATTGTCATTGGTGTTAATGGTCATGGTTGCATTTCCCTAATGTCGTGCGTGTGTTTGCCCGTGTCTTGTGTGTACCCGATTCAATCCTCGTGTGTATTTATCATGTGTAGATCTTCCACCGTGTGCATCTTGCAGTTTGGCGTCTGACAACCTTCTGGTTCCCGTCTGTGTATTTGGGTTCGATGCTCATTGGGCGCCTGTTGTAGTCCTTCTACTTACAATTGCATGCAGGGCATACTGGGATATGCAGGGCATGCTGGGATATGCAGGACATGCTGGGATATGCAGGACATGCTGGGATATGCAGGACATGCTGGGACATGCTGGGACATGCATGCAGGTGCTACACTAGTATAAAAACAGGAATCTGGTTGAAGAATCTGTTCATTGGCCAAATTTTATACAGGAACCAATGCATTTTTTTCCACGAAAATTTTTGGTTGCAAACCAAATTGTTCATAGACCACAGCATTCGTGAACCGCAGGCACCACTGTACAAAGAACTAAAGTACATGTGACAAAATCTTGCACCAATGAGAAGTACCTCTCGCTCAGCATCTTCCAGCTTCTTCTTCTTGCTCTCTGGCATGAGGTCATCGAGCCAGCTCAGCTCTCTTTTCGTGAAGAAGAAATCCAGCAGCTTCCGTACAAACACCAGAGCCAAGACCTAATGAAGAGAAATAAGTAGTGATTTGAAGACACCCCCCTCCATTCTACAATACAGAACCATTACATACTATAAACAAAAGCAATTTCAAGAAAATCGACTGATAACCACAATAATTATCAAGCAACGGGTCAGAATCACCTGACCTTGCTTGCACAAGAATCAGCAGCGAAGTAGCCTTAGCTGTGATGCCAGAGGGAGGTATTACCGCACCATCATAGGAAAGACGATGGCAGCCTTTGAGGTCTTGATAATCCAGAGGAGCGCCAGGCTGCTGAGCTGGACGATGGTGAAGAGGTGGACTTTTCTCAGGGGAACATGTCGCAGGTAGATGAAGTCAGGTTGGTGTTTGGCTGGCATGCCGAACAGCTTCAGGCGATCGAAGAACTAAAAAAGCAAAGGAAAGATGGATAACCAACAGGATCTGCTACACAATGCAAGTCTTTAGCTTATTGAACCGGTTAGATACACCGTAATTACTAACCACATCTTACCTGTATCCCCCTAAGTGAAGATGCTCCCATGTAAAGGAATACTCCATACAACACAGGCATTGGAATAAACTAGAAAAAAAAACAGTATAGGATCATGCAAAAACATCAACACAAAAGCCATCAACCACAAAAGGGATCATTTGAACCATCAGATGTTCTTGCATAATTGCCATCATTGTCTCTGAAGGATAATTCCCAAAAAAAAGGCCCATCCCTGTGAGGGATGGCCATAATGATCGGTTTATGGTCCCATGTTTATTTGATATTTTAAATGCCTACCACCTACACCCCTCTACACCCCTCGACGTAACACCAGCCCATCCTCCTACCTATTTGTGATTTTCTTATTTATAGCTAATGGCCAGTTTTGTAGCTTATTCTGTCTCTTTGAAAGGTACCGTGGAAACCCTTGAAATCAGCCCATGCTGACCTTGAGGACGGAGGTCATGAAGACGGAGCAGCCCATCAGCAGGAAGATCATGAGGCCCGTGAACCTCTGCTCACGGATGCCTAGGAACTTGGGCTGCTCCCCGGGGGCCGAGCACTCAGACTCCAGCTTCAGGCTGTTGACGTGCGAGATGGAGAGCACGGTGGCGGCCACGAACCACGGCAGGCCCATCACTGAGCACACTCCCAGCATCACGCCCACCATGAACAAGTCCAGGTGGTACCCACAGCCCTTCTGTGAGCAAGAAAAGGTGGGGTTCCCAAAAGTGCTGGCCAACAAAGTCCTGGAGCCAGTTGTCCGTCTATCGAGCATTAGTGTATTAAGCATGCAACCCCAACGTTTTCAGTCACCCGTTTATTTTTTGAGTAATATGCCATAGTATATATACTATATAACACTAAGCACTGTTATCTTCATTGGCATGAAAACAGCAAAAGTATAGAAAATACAACCTGACTCTAAACCCAAGGCTCATGCACAATACCTTTAGCTTGTGCTCCTTCCTGTTAATGATGACAGCAGTGATCTGCTGGTCCATGAAGATAAGAATAGTGCAAAGCAGAGCAGGAATGACTGTCACGATAGTGGTCCACCACGGATTGGGGCCCAGGGGATTGATCAGCCAGCCGCGGTCATCTCTGGTTGGCTGTGAAAAATCAGGTGGTCACCCACCGTGAAATGACAGTGGAAGAAAGTCCTGGAATTATGAGCTCGGGTGCTGTGTAACATAATACTAATAGCATAGGTCAACATATGAGTCCATTCTACATTCAGTCAGAGTGTGAAAGACAATTGTGAATTTGACCAACCTTGAACTCGTTGGGGACCTTCAGTTTTGGAGACGGGATTCCTAAGGCATAGTCCACGAGCACCATGGTGAGGATAGTGATGAAGACGGCAAAGTCACTGATGATCGACCTCACCTGGATGCAAAAACGCATGTTGGAGGTTGAACTAAGTAAGAACCAGTCAGAACCCACATGTAATCATTTTCTTTATAAGTGTGTTTTCATGTTTTCATCCTAAAGACGGAAAACTAACAAGGCCAGTCTCACCACGTGCAACAAATTCAGATTCAATCTAGCAGCAGAGGGCACCGACACCCTTAAGTTATTTTTGTTGACGGACAGGAGGCTTCTCATTTTTATTTGTATAAATGATAGAATATTCCCATTTATTGAGGTGGATATTTTACTACTTGCATTGGAACTTTCAAACAATACGTAGGATGTAACTGCTTTACAAGCTAAAGGCCTCCAAATCCCAGGCAAATGCTAACTGCACACTGCATTGCTAACTGCACACTGCATTGCTAACTGCAGGCCTGTGTAAGAAACCGGATGACTTGCCTTGGTAGGGAAGTAGCGGCTAGTTTTGAAATCCTTCAGGAAGAAGGACATGGCGACGGTGGAGAAAAAGAGTACGACTGACCAAAAGAGGACATCGGGGACGTAGGGTCCATGTGGACCACAGGCGCTCCCCACAAACTCCCCGTGCTTCTCCACACAGTCCTGCACGAACAGAGCAAGAGCGACATCATAGCTTATACATAGCTTAAAACCTCCGACTGCATATCTGAAGTCACAATCCCAACTTTTACATTTTTCGGTTAAATATTACCCAGTTCCAATTATTCTGAGAGAATTAATATATGTAAGCTAAGCGGGATTTAATCAGAAATTTCCAGGAAGTCAGTGTTCTAATTATACAGTGACAGATGTGACCTTTTTGCTTTGAAAGTGAAACAGCATTGCTAAAGCTTAGGTAGGTAGATCTTAGGTAAATGAATGTCATTTTATTTTTGGACGATTGCAAGCTTCCGCAAGCCACATGACATCTGCCAGTTAACTTGGTGGCCCGTTTTGCCATGTCTGCAGTGTGCACTGATGCTATTAACCTTACACCGGGCCACAAAATAGCAAATGTAACAGTGCTTCTGAGTGTTTAGGGAGATTTCATATTTCTAATCCTCTAATCCAGTCCCTAATCTACTGTCTTATTTTGGCTCCATCCGGCATTGCATGTCAAAAAGCCTACAACCTCACCCACCCTCCCATAATATAAGCCCTCGCATTTGTAAAAGCTTTAGGAAATATCTTGTTTACAGAGCCTGTCTACAATCAGTGCAAATCCTTTAAAAGGCATAAAGCAAAATGTGAGCATTTACTGACCCCCGCCTTAAGTGAATAGATTGATCTGTATTCAAAGATGCTCAATTCACAATACCTTGACTTCCAGACCCTCCCAGTATATCTCCGAGGCTGTGATGTTGTTTTCCTCCCAGTAGGTCATGGTGGCGTTACTGGGATCTGGGGGCTCCACACAGATACACCTGTAGTATCGGATACTAAATTCACTTTCTTGAAGTATGACATAATTTCCTGCTTTATGTACTTTATGAAATGCACACGCTGAGGAGTAAGTAATCTCAGCCCTAAACTTCCGAACAGAAAATGCAAAGGAAATGTCATTCCAGTCCAGGCAATTGATCTGCAGTCAAAGCCCCAGGTCATAATTTTTTGTTCTAAGATTGTTTACCAAAACGTTATGATTAAGGTATGGAAACATTCAAAATGTCCATTGTTCCTGATGTTCCCAGAAGATTCTTCTACTTCTACAGGCTGGGCAGTGTGTTTGTAGTGCAGTATACTCACTTGTATGAAAGTATTTATATTATAAAATATTTGTCAACATTATGTTACGAGTATGTTCAGATAATGTAAAATTGAAGAGTGTTGTCTGCCAACTTTCATAAGACCTTTACATAAGGTTGACTGAAGTTCTGGGAATGTTCCCAGTTCAGCTGGCAGCGAGGAAGATCACCTCCGATATCTGACCTCTCATGGACGATGTCCTAAAAACAATCAAGCCCATACTTTGGAAGATATCATAACCACGGCAAACTTACGAGTACTGGGTGAGCTTGTCCAGATTGTTGTGCGTGTTGATCGGGTAGGTCTCCCCGAGGTGGATCAGCTTCTCCAAGGCCTCATAGATGAAGATGATGCAGATCAGGGAGGCAAACGCCTCCTCGGTGAACCGCGTGATGTAGCATACCAGCGAGCTGGCGTCGGTGGCTACCAGGACCAGACAGAGGAATGCTGTCCACAGCCCTATGCAAGTTCTCAGCGAGAGGTAGGACAGCCCATATTCTCTGGAAGAAATGCAACAAAAGCAAGAATGCAGGACATTCTGCTTGTGTACTGGCCAGGAGAGTGACACGTCATCTACAGAAACTATGTTATGACCTGAAGGTCAAACACCCGAAAGGGGGTTGTGTCAGGTAAAAAAAAAAAAAAAAAACAGATAACATTTGTAGGCACTTAATTTCAAATCTAAAACTTGAGGCACCTAGAAGCTCATCACCGTAATGATGTGATACATTCATAAACACAGCTGGCAGCTGAGCACGCTAAGCCATCCTTTCATTCACCCCATGGTGGCCTGTACCAAAAACCATGCAAGTTCTATAATCTAAATCCCAATCAGGGATAAACCAAACATATCTAATCACAGGTACGTGAAACACAGATTTCTTTCTAAGCACTTTCTCCACAAAACTGAGGTAGCGTTAAATAGAGGTAGCATGGAATAGAGGGATAAAGACTTACTTGCAAAATTTGAATAATATCTTCTCAAACACCAACACGGGCCCCGTACTTCCTAATATTGTGAGGGGTTGGCCTGCGAACAGGGAATAGGCTATACCAGTCATCGAGGCTCCAAAAAGAGATTCAATTGCACTCTGTAAGAGACACAAATGATGCACTGCATGTAAGAACACACTGAAATCACCGACAAAGATGGCTGCTAAGCCAGGATGAATAATCAATAGCCGTTTCATCAATCATTTAATCAATCAATCTGAGGGGGGTTATAGCGAAGTGCAAAGTTGGGTGGGCGGGTCCTCACTATTCGGCCTTCTGTGGCTTCCCCGAGCAGGCCCCCAAACGTGATGACGGGTGACATGCAGGCGCAGTACAGGAACAGAAACGATGCCAGGCACTGCAAGCTGATGGCGTCCGTGTAATCCGACAAGTAGTGTGGCAACTTGCGCTTGATATCCAGGACGAGCCCGCCAAAGATCCTGAAAGTCACCAAAAACATCGAGCAAACCTAAGTGCTCATTTACACCTACTGTGTCCCATTAGGCACTCAGGGTGACACAGTTCAACTGTGTCATTTCATGGCATTTTCCAGTGACTATATAATAAAAATAAATTAGATCAATACACTGGTGTAACTGCTTCAGTGCTGTTGTTCCCCTGAAGCCAAATTAGTCCAAATTAGGGCGACCTGGCACTTTGGACACTTTGAGCTACTTCAGGTTTTACAAAATAGTTTGTAAGATACTTTTACTGCTTTTATGGCATTGAAGATGTGTGTTTACAGTGCTTACTGTTATATAGAATATATATACATTTTTCACATACATTTTTGAACTTTCCTCAATGCTCAGTGCATTCATTAATGCTTGGTAGGCTTTTCACCATTGAAGGAATTAAATTTTTGTGACAGAAGCGGACGACCACGGTTTGACTGTTTTGTTTCCTTAACTGAAAGACTCATCCAGCTGTTTCACATTAACATTAGTGACTTATGCATGATGCTGAGAGACTGACCAATCAGCACACAGCAAGACTTTGGAAGTGCTTAAGTGAAATCTGGGTCCTTTTAAATGAAATGGTAGTTTGCAAATTCTATCCTAACTCAAAGAGTGGCCCCTGGCATGGATTATCTGGTCACCCTAATCCAAATAATTAATAATTAAATTAAATATATAGCAGTACAACTAAGCTTTATCTGGATAAATGTAATGGATGCAAACTGTTTCTCCTGGATCTGTACCATTTAGGTATCTATTCCAACTGTACCGGTCCTGTGAGATTTCTTCAGAAAGCACGATACAATAAAGCTTCTCAAGCTACTCTTGATCCACGAGATGTAAGATGTAAATTCCACCCCCGAACAATGGCCACATTTCCCAGGCTTACATGAACACAGGCATTTGTGGGATGTCTGGAGGATGTTGTTGTAGCAACGACAGCCCTGACACCGACATATATTTCAGCTGAGCTGAACCCTGTCACCTGGGAGATGGATCAGCGTCAGACTGGGCGTCTGTCCAACAGTCTGACTTTGGCTCTCCAACGTTAATGCCTCAGCCATTACAATCTGGTCCAAATGCTAAATACTCAAATTAACATAAGAAAATGACATTATGATTGACTCATTGCATGGAAAAGGCTAAATTACCAACACGAAGAAGAAGGATCTGCGGTTTTATACAAAGTTACGGTGCAAGACCTTTTAAAATTCCATGTGTAAATAAGGGAACAGGGAGACTGCCCAATTTGCAAAAAGATGTAATTTAATGCTCTGGAAAAGGGGGCCTACAACCAGGGCCTTTCTCAGGCAACGGAAGAGTCCAAGTCACACTCATTCATGGGGGTGCCTTTCACTGGACCCCACCACCATTCCCCTCCAGGAGGCTTGCCCTACTTGGCCCAAGCTCCTACCTCCCAGTGCGCTGTAGTTCAGGCCCCCCATGCCCCCCGTGGTCTTCCGCTTCACTGAGGTCCATTGTGCCATTAGGAACCATGGGAGTCTTCCTCTTCTCCTGTTTTCAGAGATAGCATCCTGCCGTCAATCCTACGTCATCACCTCAACCGTTCTTGACGATAAAAAGGCCATCAGGCGATCCGTACTAAGAAGACACAAAGCTTACTTGAGAGGGAACATTCTTGGGGGGCTCTATCCTTATTGATGGATCCCACTCGCCTGGCGGCAAAACCGTCACCTGGTCAAGGAACTCATCAATGCCGGCCACCAGGTCGTTGCGGTCCTTGGCCTTGTAGGCGACATCATGGAACACCTGGATTGAACCGAAATCACATGACCACACAAGTCAATGGAACATCAAAAGCCAACCAGACATAAATGTATGCTCTGTGGAATGCTGTGGGGTTACTTGACATGATGATTTAGTTGATTTGTTACTATGAAAGTTCAATCGGCCCACTGAAGCTCTTCTCCCCATGTGTTGTTTTCCACCATCTATTCATCAATTTGACTTATTTTTGAATTACATTAATTATCAGAGTCAGACATTCCCTGGAGCAACTAGGATTAAAGGCCTTATTCAGGGACCCAAAACTAACATCTCTCTGCTGGCCGCGGGACTTGAGCAGGCAACCTTCTGATAACAGGAACAGTGTCCTAACCCACTAAGCCACACAGCTCATTTTTCATTCTCATACATCCACTCTGCATCATACTGACCTCATTCCTGCCTCATCACTATTAGAGGGAACCCCTCCCCCCGACAAAACCACAGATTCCACCTGTCCCGTCCCATCCTACCGCATCCCACCCCCATACCACATGGTACTCGTCTCCATCCTGACCCGGGCGGTTCCCACACTGACAAGCCACCCTCCCTCAGTATTGAAATTCCTCGCTCTGACGACACCCAGACAAGCTAGCAGATTAGGGCGGCGGCACGCACCAGAACGGCTGATGGCTAATTAGCGGGTCTGTGACTCCCCTCATCATTGCGGGGCAGACTGGCATCGAGGCACGAACACGCGCGTCTCATTTTACCACCTCCAGTGTTTGGTGTGATTCTACGCCGGGCTGTGAAATGCCTCCGGCTGCCAGTACAGGCGAATGTGAGGAACATCTGAGTGTGACACTAACGCTCTGGCGTACATTTGACTGTGTCGTACGCCTCGAGTCTATGCCACGCGGCTGAAAAGTTCACACCTCACAAAGAGTTCCTATCATCCATCCATCCATAACTGCTCCTGGTTTGAAGCAGCACAGGTTTGAGGAAGGTGATGCATGGATCAGTGAGTTAGGATGCCATGCTGTCATTTGAAGGTCACTGGTTCAAGTCTCAGAGTCAGCAGAGTGATATAACCATCAGGCTCTTGAAGAAGGCCCTCAGCTCCCAATTGCTCAAGGGACTGCGCGGCACAACTTTCTAAGGAAAATATTAACTAAGGATGAAAGCATCAGCTTTTATCATAAATGAAATGTAATCAAACATGGGTGAATCTCCAGAAGTTTAGACACACCAAAATCACGTAAACCATATGGCTTTGAGTTTTGGGAGTTCCTGGTGGAAACCCACACAAACACAGGGATAGCATCTCCATCCAGCCGGCGAGAGGTTGTGGAGCTACTGTAGCAGCCGAGTTCCTACAGGCACCTCTGAAATGAACATGTGCTCACCTCATCCGTCATTAGGGTGGCGATGGATCTGCCGATCTCATGGTACTGTGGTCCTTTTCCTAAAGGCCCCAGCAAGATGAACAAGAACCTGACAGGTGGTATAAAATGAAGGCTTAGCTCTCTCTCTCACCTGTAGCCATAAGTCATCCCAGTTACACAACTAGTGTACAGTTAATCAAAAATACTTCATGTCTACATCGCTTAATCCCATCCATCCATCTGCCAGAAGCACTTATCTAGTGACCGATTAAACCTGAAGCCTTTCTAAAGAAATTCATGGGACAAGGCACAGGTAACCCTGGGCGGGAAGGTAGCCTATCGCATGGCATGCACTCAGTCGCTCACAATGGGTAATTTACATACCCCAATCCACTGCATAATGCTTAACAAAACGGTGATGTATAAAGGCAATAATGCCCGTAACGTGTCATCCATATACACGATGTATATTAACTGCAATCAAAACCGAACACGGAGCAGGATGGGTTAAGTAGATTGAGCTTTTAACGATGTGTATAATGTTTAAATAAAGCCAGATTATGGGGGTGGGCCCTGTAAAGGTGCTTTGGGGAGCTGTGATGCGAAGTGCGAATTTGCAGGTGTCAGTGTTTATTCAGAGCTGGCAGAACATGCGGGGAAGAGAGGAAAGAACCCCAGGCTGATGGGTGACCAGAGTGCCATACTCACCGGGTGGTGATGGGGACTTCCGTCAGGCCATACAGCAGGACGGCGGGCGAGAGGCGCACGAAGGCCACCAGCGGCCGGTCCAGGAACTCCAGCTCCCCCACCAGGACATTGGAGGCCTCGGCACCCGGGGGGATCTTCTTCATAAAGTGAAGGTCAATCTGTGGGAGCGAGTCATGAAATAAGTAAGCTCAAGGTTGGATTACTTAAACCGTGGAGGATAAAAACGAGGGAGACGGCGTAGGACTATTTATGCATATCAAAAAAATCACTAAGTGCCAAGTTTCCATTGTTTAAAATAAGTGGCTAGCAGTAAGCATGCCTTAAAGCATGCAGAAATTACTTAAAATATGCATACAGATAACTGGTGTTTTCCACATGTGATACGTACTGAGCGTAACCTACTCCGTCCAGTAAAACAGATTTCAACCACATTGCCATAATGATACTGCAGGTGTTCACTCCTATTTAGGGCTTTAATGCCATTAAATAACCCATAACAGTCCGAGGAGATGAGCTGATATCAGTAATTACTTCCTGTCACAAGGTGCTCAGTGTGCCGGACGTGAGAGACCCCTAGCTGCACTCTCGTACTGCCGAGAGAAACGTCATCATTTTCACATCATGCAACTGGGAGGGGGTGACACTAAGGATAATCTGATAATATACAGGCCTTGTCAGCTCATGTCACCTGAGGCCCAAAGATAAGGAGAAACATAGTTTCTGTGGATCAGTACACATACCCAGATTACACAGTCATACTCAGAAGAAAGGGATGGTTTGCAGACATTTTCATGACACAACTACTTTAATTTGTAGACAGCATAAATTTTGCAAATATTAAAGGCAACCGTCTTAATGCCAGACAAAATAAGACGCTTTATATTTCTTTTAAATTAATTTTTAATTTAAAATAATTAATATTTTATTTAGATTGGCGCTGGTGTTGAAAAACTATTGAAACGCCTCTTTTGGTTTGTAACTTGGCGAGATCCTATTGAAGCAGCCTATTAAAAAATGCCTTTGTGTCATGGAGTTTGTAAAACGTTTCAAAGTTGATGTTAAAAGCAATTTCATAGTACAAAAGAGCTTTGGATACTTCAAATACAGCATGAGGATGAAGGTTCCAGCGCTTTAGGAGTGATGAATTACCTTGCTGAAATCCACCGCACTGTTCTCCCTGCTCACATCGCCCTTCCCGTCAATGTTGGAGGGCTGGGACTGAGGGGAAACCATCTGACCTGGTTCAAACATGAATGGTTAGCGTCAGTCACTTGCCAGGGTAGCACTACAGGAAGGGGAATGGGGCTCATACAAGGTGCTTCCTTGACTTGCCAATTTTAATGCGTCACAGTTCTGTCAAAGTCGGAACAATTCTGGTGACCAATCGGTTGGAAAACATCACCACTTTGGAATAGATGCTCAATTGTGGCGTGTTTAAGATTGGCAACATCACATCATTCTGTGATAAATTAATAAAGCGTGTGGATGGGTGGTGTGACATGTGGAGGTTAAGGATGAGTGTACTGAGGTGGCAGGGCTCAGAGAGATGAGTGTATGATTCCAGCTATTTCTTCAAAACGAATTGATAGAACCATGGCAACCAGTCCAGAGCCAGCATAGCAACAAGACCAGCCCAAAAGCATGAATGTCAAATATATTCACTGCGTAATCCTAAGCAAGTAATACGTTCATGAGTGCTAAATAGGAAGATTTGTGCCAAGGCTGGTAGAAACTGAATCTGCATTCTACTGTGGTTTTCTAGAGCCAAACACATGCCACAAATGTGTAACTGATCTGCGGAAATCCTCGTGGCATCAGTGGTACATTTTTGGCCTAATGATGCTTTAAATGAGTAGCTGCTGCCCATGAAGATACACCACGTAGACAACCCTTTTAGATGAGTCATCTGAAAGTCTACTATTTACACAAGGCTTTGTGCCTTGGTATCTTGACTCAGATTTTGGGTAAGATAAACATCTTAATGATCAAACGTACTGAGGAAATCCAACATATTAATTTACAAGTAGCTTACTAAAAGGGTTTATTGGGTTCTTCATGTTTGTTTTCTTCAGCATGTGGATTGTAGTGTTGCCAGAGCTGCTTCCTAAACATAACCCCTGTAAAAGGTTTCAGAATTTCACAAAATGAGTAGAATGGTAACACAGGAAGGACGTGTGGAATTTAGACTCTAAATACAAACCACCAAGCTGCATTAAGTTCTTATGAGCTTTTCTGCTAACAAAATGTGTATTCTTTATCTATACACTATCAATCAATTCATGGTCCTTCAACATGTCATCCAATCCATCTCGAAATCCTAATTATACAGAAGATATGGGCATGTTCTGTTGACGGCAATCTCCATGACTACCACGGTCAGGGAATTCTCATTCTGACATAAATAAAACAACGAACGAGCTGCCACTCCACTTCATTTATTCGTTTAAGTCATTTCTTTTGTCATGTAGAGATGTGGCCCCATCACATTGTGTCTCCCGAGATTGATTCTACACAACCACGCGTTACGAGAATGCAGCAGAGACACCGGCCGGCCTCGAACCGCATTGGAATGAAATGGGTGCAGATACGACAAATGCCACCTTCACAAGTTTATGTTTCAGGAAGGGAGAGGGGAGGAAGTCTGTCAAGGATTAAGTTGCCTGGATCCGAGTCTTCTTGCTTGTCCAGGGGATGGATATCGGAGATACCCGCGGCGTGGTGGAGCCTGTTTGCCGGGGGCTTGTGGTATGGTTTGGTAGGGGGGAAGTGAGTGTCAGATGAAGTCGGGAGTGGAGAGGAGATGGAGACACACTGGGGGCAACACAGCAACCACGTGGTGCAGGGTAAGACCGGCCTGTCACTCCTACAGTCGCTCGCCACTAATGAGGCTCGCAGGGCTGACATAAGGGCAGAAAAGAGGGATGAGTCGCCTGCTTGACACACACACGCTGAGTGGAGAGAAGAGAAGAGAGACAGACTGAAACAGAGACACTGAAGACAAAAAGAAGAGGATAAAATGCTGGAAAAACGCAGAGATCAATGAAACAGCCCGATGGATAGACACCGGCAAGGTTCATGTCTAAATTTGGGCTTCACTACAGGAGGGCCAGAGAATCTCACACACACACACGCACACGCGCATAGACGTGGGCATAGCACAGACGCACAGATGCAGCTGCTGCTGTTAGCCTGCTATAAACACTACATACCAACCAAGATGGCAAAAATCTTATCAAAGCCATAATGAACAATTTACACGCTGCAGTGCCCATAATAAATATTTATGCATCCTCAAGGTAAATACAGAATTAATAAATCTGAGGAACAGTCATCAAAATCACAAGTATTTTTTATGTCTCGATAAACATTGCGCAACGAATTGTGAGAGGGACCATGGATGCTAATGGTATTTAATTAACATATTTTGCAAATGTCTGCATGCAGATGGCACTGGTCAGACCCTGAAGTAGGCCTTCACCTTACAGAAGCCTTCTAGAAAGAAGGAGCCACACCCTACAATCTCCTTGCAGATTGGAGGGTTTATGTATATTTATCATCTCAGAAGAAGTTAGATAATGCTACATGGACCTATGAGAAGATCTCCCCAGATGGTGCAGTGGGACAGCGGCCCAATGGCCCTCACCGTTCTTGTCCATGGAGTGTGGCTCGGACTGCTTCTTGCCGATGTCGGCGAAGGAGCGGACTATGGGGATCCGGTTGGCCAACTTCTTCTGGTTCTGATGGTGGTGCTGCTTGAGGAGTGCGTCCCGAATCTTCCGCCTTACATCATCACCCAACGGACCCGATGCCTCCTGCTGGTCTAGAACCATGTCTGGGGAAAACAGTTGTGAATGTCGAACACTGTTAGATTCTGATCCACTTTGATGACAAGTAGCTCATAAGCTATTAAGTGGAGCACGGAGAAATTTCGGTGTGATTTTCTAGCTACATAAACCTTCGATTCATTGGTTCACTTTGCCTTTAAACCAGCTAGGGCAGGCCAACACCAAATAAGATGCAACGTGTAACTCTGCCATTAAATTGGAATGAAAAAGTCTATTTTAATCTAGAGGCAAGGCAACCATGTTTTTACAGCTGACAAAGATAACGATAAAAACAGACGTCTTGTAGAGATGATGCGTTTCCTCATTTCACGCAACAAATCAAATGAATGATTGTAAACGTCTTTCCACTTGTATCACACAAAATGAAAAGGTGACACAAATAATAATTAAACACAGAAGTTCTAATATGATAAAAAGTGCAGAAAACCCAAGGGCTTTTTCTCTAAATGCACAGGAATATGAGACAAACACAGAAATGATAACCTGCCACACAAATTAAAAGCAAAAAAAAAGTATAACAATGTATTACTGCCCATGAAGACTGATATTTTCCTAATAATGAACGATAGAAACTTATTTGACCCTAATGCAAGGAACCAGATCTCATGTGTCTGAAAAAAAATCCAACTTTCAGTCCAGTCCATAGCCATCAACATGCTGTATAATTACTTATAGATGGGGGAAAAAAGTTCACGACAGCTTTTTCTGGATGAGTAAATTAAATCTTAAAGCCTTCTGCACACAACACTGTCAGTGGGACATGGCAAGCTTCAAGTTCTTGCCGAGACGGGTCTCAGCACTGGTGAACCCGGGCGTCCAAACAAACAACCAGCACATGAGTGCTAAATAGGAAGTAAAATGCATTTCGAAAAATAGCAGATGGCACCAAACATGCCCTCATTTTTGCATTAGCCCTATAAATGACTGTTCATTTACAATAATTTATTATCAGGATCAGGATGGTAATGCCCTTTTTCCCACTCAAAGCACTTTTTTAGGATCTTTGTACAGTGACTTGTGACGTGTTACGGTGATGAGATACTCTGTAATCTCTAAGCAACGCGCCCGTTTTCCGCGGTTGGTTGACAGCGCCCGCCCTCCGGCAGTTTATGGTAATATCAGCGGCAGATGGCACCGGGAGCGCTCCGTGCCAAGCTGTGTGGCTTTGGATGGCTGTGCCTCTGTCCCCCGCACCCCCCCCTCCCCACCCCACCTGCGATCTCCTCCAGGGAGTTGGCGCGCATGTCCAGCAGCACGGTGCCGTTGAGGATGCAGCTGCGCAGCTCAAACAGACTATGTAGCGACAGCGTGGCCACGTAGGGCTTGCTCCAGCGCTCGCCGCCATCCTCCACGTCTTCCTCAAACTTCAGCCATCTGCGGATCCACAGGAGACATGCACAAATGTTACTAGGCAGACCCTGGTGGAGCCACCTGCAGGACCATCCCTCATCAGCCACGACCGCAGCAGCAGACACAGGGGGAGGCTCAGGGCTCGACAACCAGGAACTGATACGACATTCAGCCTTACAACTGTCAGCGGAGCAGGAGATTTAAATAGCAACCTTGAACAACTAACCGAAGTCAAAGTCAAACTGCAACATTACCAAGTAACTGGCCAGAAGTTGACACGAATTTTGTGTCTTTAATTCTTTCACTTAAATTGCAAAAGTAACAGAAAATGGATGAAGTAGAAAACTGCATAAAAAGTAATGTACTATATATATATTGGTCAAATAAAAAAAATAAATATTGAGAGGGGTGAAATTGTCAATCTCTAGTTGACAAGCTCTTGACTGTTGTATCACCATTATTAAGCTTGCGTTTAAATGGTCACTTCAGGAAGAAAAAAAAGATATTTTTTAGGGATTTGATCATTAAATTAGGGCAGTATAGTTCAAGCAATGGGCGATGACACTGTCGCCCTATGTGATTGGCTGGCTGGAAGGTCATGTGACACAGTACCTGGCGGTCTCCCTCCACTCAGCATCCTCCCCCTCGCGTAGGCAGATCTCATCGAGCTCGGTGAAGAGGTCGTGGGGGATGTGCTCCTCGTCGTCGTCCTCCGTGCCCAGCAGGAACTGGACCCTCTGCGAGGGAGTGTCTGTACTCGCAGAAGAGGATACCGAGCATTAGCGCCCATCCCAAACTAAGGGTTCCTGGTGAGCTTACGCAACTCTGCAGAACCTGTTAGGGATATAGCCGAGACTGCCCTTTGGCCACACGCTGTCCCAATTACAGGAGACAGCTCAGAGCCTGTTCAGATTGCCAGATTAAGTGGCGCTTTCATGTGTTTTTTCGCGAAAGTCGGCAGGCAGCGTTCCAGGAGCACAGGCTGATCAACGCAGCGTCAGCGGAGTGGAACATTTTCACCTCGAGGGCTGCCGCTCTCTCTTTCTCTCTCTCCTTCTCTCCCCTCCCCCTCTCTCTATCAGCGATTCGGTAACAGATCGCTCCCGCCGATGAGTCAGAACTTCGTAAGAAAAAAAAAAGTTGAAAGTACACGCAGGTGGGAGAGACGGGCCGCATGATTCACCGCCGTTCCCGACATGCCTGTAGGAAGTGTGATGTAAATCCACTTGGGGGGTAAAAAAGGGGGCTCTGATTTTTCCCGTTCCGAGGAAAAAGGTTGGGCGGGAAGTGGGGCGACACACAGATGGCAAAGGAAACTTTCACATACTATAAGGCGGAGACTCTCGCCCATCCTCCACCCCGGAGTCCCGTTCCCTGTCCCTCTTCCGGTGACGATGACTGTGGTGTCTCCGTCTCCTATGAGTCTTTCTCCCCAGAGGAACATGCACGCCAATGTAGAGCGTCCGGTGACCTAGAGAACAAGCGACAGCCTTATTTATAAAGGCAGGGCGATGACATACATAATAATCATATTTATAACCCAAATAGGACTCTTTGGTCCAACCCTTCTTCAAATTAAAATCCTTTCCAAAACAAGACCAAAAAATACTACCCAGTGGAATAATGTGTAATTTAAGTTAAGGACTGTCAATGCTGCAGGTATCTGCGCATTTCCATTGAGCGGGATGCAATGGCACTTTGTCAATTACACACAGCATATAGTGGGAATAGTAAGATTAATTCGTGTAAACCTCTGCGGACCTCAGAACGTAATCATTAATATCGCAGATGCACAGGTGTTTTTCAGGTTGGCTTTTGGCGCATTTTAGGTACTAATTAGGATTTTACGCGGAATAACGATCCATAATGTTTAGGCTTCAATCTGCAAACTCCCCAGAGAGGGGAATGTGTGGGGCACTGATGGAGCCAGTTCTCCAACGTCATAGTGATGAAGGGATCAGACAAAGGTCATCCATCAGGCTAGTCGATAACAACCTCCCGATTTCTCACCTACATGTAAGCCCAACGCCTCTGGAGGGATCCATCCAGATGGTCCAATCAATAACCTCCATGTCAAAGGCGCCCATCACAGAATCACTGCCTCCTCAAGCAAGCAAAAATGCACTCTGAGGCCAAAAACTACGGCGCAAATCGTCCCTTTGGCTCGTCTGACCCATTGATATGACATGGGCCACATCATCCGCAGATGAATTGCTGGGTTTTACCCAGAAAACCCATCTGCACCACTAACAGATCGGGGGGGGGGGGGGGGGATGAGGTCGTGTGAGATCTCACATCAGCTCTTCATTGGCAGGTTATAGACACCAGGCTTCCTTATCTCTCATCCTGAAAGCTAAGAGTTTTAGCAAGAGGTCATTTCAAATTGGCTCTTTCCTGCTGAGCTAAATGAAACTAGTCAGTCATAGCCTCTATTTTTCTTATACAAAGACTCTTAATGAGCAGCCCAAGATTATCCATAATCTGCATTCATTTTTTCTAAGCATGGGGAGAACTTAGCTGTTTCTGAGCAAGAAAAAAATATATATTACCTCTAATACAAATAAACATGACACTCTACTGGATAAAGAGCTACGGAAGATGGACGGATGGCTCAATGTAAACAAAGTGATTGATATTTCGTGAAGCAGAATGCTCCATCAAACAATCTTTACAAATCCCGAAGGCCTGCATACAGATGACAAATGTGACACAGATCAGTATCGGCAGTCTTCTTGCTTTGCTCTCATTGTACTCAGCTTGTGAAAAGTCCCCGCGTCTCCAACAAACACGTTTGCCAGCTGAACATCGCTCTGTCCGTCACCTAAAGCATGGCGGGGAGGAGAGATTTACCTTCCAATTCATCCTTCTCAAAGTTGGTCTTCAGCATGGTGCGTGTCCCTCCTCTATCCACCACAGCTTCCTCATCGTGTCTCTGTGAAACAGACGGTATAAAAAACATTCGTTGAAATTTGTTCAAGCACTCACAAACAATTTTCTGAAAGAGAGACCCGAGTATGCTAAACCGTTAGCACTGCATCCCTTATGATGTCATCTAAAAATATAAAACCCAGACCAAATCTCCACCTGACGTAACACAACCCTCACATCCGGCTCTCCGTAGTACTATCGAGCGATCAAAAACACAGAGCTGACCTTTGTGTTCGCGCTCCACGGTTTGAGAGAATTTCCAGGAATAAAAACAAGTACTTTCTGTGGATAACTTCACCGGCCTGTTTCCATGGAAACTAATGTAGTCGAGAGCAAGCAAGAGTCTCTTTTCCGCAACACGGGCTGACGGCGTTTCACTCAGAAACATTACGGTGTATCTGCCACATGAAACGCAGCTTTTGAAGGCCTGTGAAGATTCGTAGGACTACGTTCTGAAATGCGATAAACATGAGCCTTTCTTTGCAGTCTGCATTTGGCTTAATGACAAACATGTTTCCAGAATCACTGCTTGGCCACATGCTACTCAATTTAGTCGTGACTTTTGGGTTCCTTAAATCAATCCTTTTTTTGTAATATAGCCACCATTAATCTGACAGGGGTGACCAGAACGCAGGGAACAAGGGAACACAGGGCACCCGGCTATATCTGGAGGCTCATTATACCTGGCTGCTTGAAACTGGTGATGAAGTGCTTCTTAGAATATGAGGAGCAAAATCGCATAGCAGATATCATGCTTGTTGGGCAAGACATGAATTTAAATTATGAATAATATAGGAAGCAGTAAAGTATACAGCTTTTAAAGCAATGAAACTAATTTTTAAAAAGATTATGTATTTTATTATAACAGAGATATTGCAACTCCACACTACCAAAGAATGAACCTCTCGGATGGGATAGACTGCAGGCTCCACGCATCCTTAACCAGGATAAGTAGTTGGAAGATGGGTGGATGGATGGATTTCCGTATTACATTTTTACTGAGGATGACATAGTACAGATTTTGGTGAAAAGCTCTCAGGCAAATGTATGGAACTTTCAAACGCAAACTGTGATCCAGATGTCGGGGATTAAACATGACTGAAATGAAAAGTGAAATGCTTGGAAGATTCCTGACGAAATGAACAGAGCAAACGGATGCATGACATTTTGAGATTTCAGCGGAATTCCCCCACATATCCACAAAGATGAATTTGTGTGGCTTTCACAACCTCGAAGCATCCCACTGCTGCCAAGGTGGACTGTGTGCAAATTGAACAGGGTGCAAACTGGATCATTTCCATGCAGAAGAATAATAATTCAAAGAGCCCCTAGGCAGCATGCTGACTCCACGCCTCGTTGCACCCCTGCCTTCTTGGCAGCAAAACGCTACACAGCTGCGTTTACATACGCTAGTGCTTTTTTGCATTTTTTTGCAGCAGGTTATACTGTCTCGCATGCATGTTGCAGCATCACTGGCGGGCTGTAACGTCACATGAAGTGACGATGCATTGCGACGTCGCATTACACCCATACATACCAAGAGCAGAGTGAGTATTTGCTAGGTAATAATATTAATAAGGAAGCAGTGCAATGTAGTGGCAGCCACATGTGGAGTTTGTATGTTCTTCCTGCGTACGTTAAAGTTCCTTCCTAGTAATCCAGTGGCCTGTACTACGAAGAGGCATTACTGGCTTATTGGGGCAACTTGTCAGATTTAAGGTGGTCTGGGCAAAATGTAAGTGAACGAATTTTAAAGTATATTTTAAAGCGCTGTAAAACTGTCCAATTCACCATTCAGCTAAAGGGTTCTTTTCCACAGCACCAGGTACTGTACTTTTGGTACTTAAAGAAGGCACCAAAAGTACGGTATTTCAAGGTATTGGTTTTCCACTGGCGTAAAAACTAGTAACGGCACCAAATGACATCAGCAGGGTATTTTGTACTGAATTCAAAAAATGACTCTAGTATATTACAGGGCTGGATGATATTCATACCAACATCGCATGTTATGCACATCCAATTCCTACATGGCTATTCAGATAGATTAAGATCAGGCTTAACATTCAGTTTATTATGGATATTATAGTGCAATGAGGTTAAGTTTCGGCAAAACATTTCTACACTTCCATAGGAAAAAGCCTAGCTAAGTTTTGCAATTTTAATGATCATTCCTTTTCAAGATTATCTAGCATACTATATGTTTAGACATCAGTTTTAAGTTAACCCCCGCTGCTTTTAAATGAGCGCTGCACGCCTTCTCCGAGATAATCATAATCATTTTCATTTTTGCTGTTTAAATCACTCTTAGATGGATTCGCGAGAAATTTATGCCGAACCCATTTTCTGGAAGTCACGCTGGGAAGAGGCATGTTTCGCTGGAGATATTTAGCAGGCCAGTGGCAGTGATTCCCAGACCCTGAGTGGAGCTGGAGATATTCGACATACAAAAGGCCAACGGTATGTGCTCGACATACAGAAAAGTGTAGGAGGAACATGACAGCCTGCAAGATGAGTCACTTTAGCCTGGACTCGCAGTGCACCTGACTGGTAAGTAAAAATCTGTTTCCCCCCCCCCCCCCCACCACCACTTTTTTTGGTGCCAAAAACAGCCAGTCATGTCATGCTTGTGTTTCCTAATTAAGCATAGTAAAATTCTGAACTAGAAGAGACATCTGGTATCCAATGGATATTCCGATTTTATTTTTACCGGCTTACTTTTTAAAATAAAGTTCTACAGGATATAACTGAAACCTTCCTTAAATTAGTTAGTAAGGGGAGCTATTTAAAGATATTAAAGGAATATTATTGCAGCCAATTTCCTACCTGTCGCCAATCCAGCAGAGCAAATAATCTTTCACACCTTTCTAGAAAACGGATAATGATCTTTGTTAGATAATCCCCCATGCTGTGGCATATTCTGTATGGCTGTGTCCTCCGTTTGAACCTAGCTGTAGGAAAACTTCACACCAATAATCACAAAAACAAGTTCCTAAGAACGCTAGAAATTAAAAGCTGACCTTTAAGAAAAAAAAAGATCTATAATTCAATCTTGTAATGACAAAAGTCTAGTTATAAGGTTTTAAAATAAGCATGTAAATACTAGGAAACAAACAAGGAAATTGTTAAATATTTCAGTCAAATGGTTTGGGGCTGGGTTCTCTAATTCTGGTCCTGGAGGGCTAGAATCCAACACTGTGGATTTCCTTACTGAAAAATCAGCTAATTACCAGGTTAAGTAAGTGTATTTGTACAGGGAAATCTGCAGTTTGTTTTGCATTCTGTCCCTCCAGGACTCGAACTGGAGAACCCTGGTTTGGAGGCTCTCAGTGGGGAGCACTGTCACCCCAAAACTCCAAGGTTGTGGGTTCAAATATAGCCCCAGTTCTGCGCGTGGAGGTTGCTGCTTCTCCCCCCATTGCGTGGGTTTCTTCCAGGTACATTGGATTCTTGCAGCAGTCCAAAGATACGTGATCAAGCTACCTGACTTCTCTAAACTGCCCATTGGCTGTATTAGTTTGTGCATGTGTCATCATGTAATGAATGTGCGTCCCACCCATTGACGTCCCCCAGCCTTTGCTCCTATGCTGTCTCCAAAAAGCTTACGAAAGGTTACTCTAGGGCACTTTAATTTCCACCCAAACCAGGAACTTCTCCAGCTGAGCCATGGTCCAATCAGCCTCCAGTCTACTGAAGATGGTCTGAAGACGGAGGACAAAGCTGGATGTGTAATAAATGAGATTTAAATTACAAAAATTGCATCTCAACCTCCTTGCCATTGACAGTCTTTTTGGGAACATCCCCCGGCAGTAAGATGACATACACAGAAGTAACGGCAAAAACAAGGGGCTGCGGATTTGCAATTCTGATGCAATAAGAGATCTGTAACTAGATCAGTCCTCGTGGGATCATACTACTGGCTGGTTTCTGATAAAATTCATTTCAGTGGTCAAGCAGGATGATAGAGGAAATCTAGAAAGAATATTCAGCAGTGTCAATGAACTGAATATCACTGCAAGACTGGAAATTCTGTCAGTCATCATGCAGTGCTAATGATGTTAAAATATTGTCAAGGGGTGACACACTTGGTAGCAGTGGAATCTCACCCCTCCAGGGTTGGGGGTTTGAGTCCCGCTTCCAGCTCTGTGTGTGTAGAGTTTGCATGAAAAGCAGCTGAAAGACGGAATCATTAAATCATTCTTCAGTACAGTTCCACGCAATCAAACAACAGTGTCAGACTAGTGTAAGTGATGAGTGTTTTCAACTCAAAATTAACTGCTCCGTAATGTCAGAAAGTTTAAGAGGCTGAAATGGCATAGAAATAAATGCCAATACATTACCCTAAAGAAGCAGGAAACGCCATTTCTCTGATGAAGCATCACTGTCGGATTTAGCGGTCATGCTATTAATAACCACCCGCATCCTGTGGAGGAGGAGGCTACACAGCAACGTGTAGATGCACCACTGCGGGGGCCATACTAGTATGAACCTTTAGCCGAACAGCGTCTAGCAGAACTGGGACTGTGCGTGGTGGCTGAGGGGATCACGGGGGCCAGAGCTTGGGGAGCAGGAGTGGGGGGTTGTCTTTTGAACAACAATGCTCAGTTTTCTCTGAGGCGCTGCAAGCCGGCAGCAGGTCACCTTCCACAGAAAGGCGAGCAGAAAGAAAGGCTTCTCAATCCCATAGTGGGGTTTTATTGTGCATACAGATGAGCGGGGGGGGGGGGGGGGGGGGGGGGGGGGGGGCTCATGTTCATGCAGGAGCGTCATGATCTTTTAATAAACAGCTGCAGGCGTGCACGTATTGCCTGATATAATTTACAAGTTTCCTTCCTGCCTTCCTAGTTAAAACCAGAGGGGAGCCAAACCCCAAGGTGACATCAGCGCACTGTCGGACCGCACATTTGGGAGTGAGCGTACTCATTTTCTTTGCTCTTCAGTGCCCTTCAAAAGAAATGCCACTCAATGTCCTACTCGCATATCATGAGCTCTCCACAGGTGTGATAAATAAGAAATAGAATAAAAGAAAAAAAATGTAATTGCGTTCAAATTAAGGCTTGACAAATATGGCACAACCTAGTTGTAGTAGCTAGGCCGTCATAGCATCCTGCTAAATCAGAATGTACACCATGTCATCGCACCAAGATCATGACCAAAAGATTATTCTTTATATTGGGTATACAAGGTCTGAAACAACAAGACAAGGCTAATCCTATAGGGCAAAGACAAACAGACGACTATAGAAAACATTCTGACCTGTCAGTGTTACGGGGCTCGAGACATATAGGTACATTCCAAATATAGGGTTACTTTCTTACCCTCGGTCAGAAAATGTGGGGCTGCAAAGGTGAACGAGTTAACATCAAGTTTCTTGTTAAACTGAAGAAATCCGTGATGGAAACTGTTCAATTATTCACCGAGGCTTACGGTGAGGACTGCACGCCTGGTGTACACGTTTCTGAAGGGCGCAAACAATTTTCAGAAGGCAGAGAAAGGCGTGAAAGATGACCGCCCTGGCCGTCCACGCACAGCTGTTACTGATGGCAACATTGAAAAAAGTGCGAGATGTGATTCGACAAGATCGATGTTTGGGTGTTCGATGCAGTAGCTGTGAATGAGCACCCATCCCACTCCCCAGTCCTCGCTCCTTGCCACTTCTGCCTCTTCCCAAAGATCAAGTCAGTGCTCAAAGGAACCCAGTTCTTGTTGGCAGAAAATGTGAAAACCAAAAACGATCGAACAGTATTACAGAACTTGACCTGCGGTATTGCTTTGAACTTCGGCAACATCGTTTGCATCTGTGTGTCAGTTCAGAAGGGAACTATTTCGTAGGTAATTTTTGTGTGTGTGTGTGTCAGACCTCGTAATCTATCGAGAGTCCTGTGTATTTTAAAAATTGTTTCTCACTTGCTAATCCGAAGTATCAATAGCATAAGACCAAAAGCTTAAACTGTGTAAACAAAATAGAACATGGATGGATGAATGCCATACAAATCTATAATTAATGTTTGTTGTTAGTACCATGAAGCACACTGTTCATTAAAGAGGATTAGTTTTGGAGATTGGGATCTTGATATTAATGATAATGGCAATGCTTTATACAAGAAGTCTATGAGATATTACGGAATCTAATTAGCTTCTTTTATTTTAATATTGGAACATTTCTGTACGTTATATAAAGTTGATTTGTTGCACCCATTAAAACATATGTATTATTGCAAACACTTTGTATTTTTAGTAAATATGTATAAATGCATTAGAAACTGCTTGAATTACAGCAACAAGGAACATTATATAATTTGCTAAAACTAACTCCAGAATAGTAAAAGGCTCAACTGAATGTTGTGTGTCTTACAATTATTAAGTCTATCAAAAACTGAAAAGCTATATGAAGGAGGTACCGTGAATGTTTCAATGTGAGCTTGAGACATGTCCCTGCGCATTGGGTGAATACGGTAATGAGGCAGGTGGTCATTCAGTCAGGTCTCCTTTGTACTTGGAAGGCAAACAGATCAAATGAATCCCATCCACATAAATCAAATTACAGACCGCCTTTGGTGCAAGTGATACGAAATATTAGAACGTTAGACTCTTCAAAAGTATAAATGCATGTTGTCTATCCATCTTACGAGTGCTCATCCCCACAGCATGAGGTGCAGCATGCCATGAGTAAGTCATATATAATTTTCTCAGCTTTTATAGACTTGATGAACACCCTTCACGTGATTACAGCTGCTTGTTTCTTCTAAAACTTGTTCAAGAGAAATTGAGCCAAGGTAATGGAATTGTAGCTGCCCAGTTCAGAATTTCTGGGCCCAGGTTCAGATCAACCATTTTCCGTGAATCTCCTAGCTTAGACCTGAGCTACATAATGCCCCAGTGCATATAACACTCACCGTTAACAGATCTTCCAGTTACTCGTTAAGAGGTTATTCAGTCAGGGAATTTTATTAATGGAAAGTTGAAACGGATTGAAAAAAGGAAAAGTTGGGAAAATGTTAGCTGCATCACTAAATGATTCTGCTATGAAAACAGTCAGGTTTATAGTGATGAAGGTCTATTATGTGGAAGCTCATTTAATATTCAGACAGCTGGCTAATTATCAAAACAGCATTTAGTGAAACTTCAATGATTTCAAATAGACTGGAGCGGTTTCCAAGACAAAGAATCATGTAGGTCGGTTAGCTAAATTAGCTGGTGGATAAAGCTTCTTAATTACAGCTAACTGGCCATTTCTTACTAAGGTACCCTGCAATATAGAGCAAGACAGAAAATATTAGGTGAAAATATATGATCATCAAAGATATGTTAAGCTGAAGACCGAAGTTAGGTGAGCTAACCTGAGCTAAAGTTAGCTAAGAGGCGTGTCATGTCATCCCTCTCAGTCAGTCGATAAAGATGTGTGAATGGAAAACTTTCACAAAATATACTGGGTTATTTTTGAAGCGACACCTTGCTAAATTCATTCCCTTGTCTAAATATGTTACATGAATAATTATTAAATTAACCAAAAATAAAATTACATTAACTACATAATCAGGAATCTTTACTGTACTACACTTTTTAGGGAAAAAATACTCATATTTACTGAATTACTCCAGAAGCGTCAAAGAACCATAGGCAAAAGTAATGTTTACATCATAATAGCTTTAAGATGCTGTAGCAAGACAGGCCACATCTGGGTAAACTCGAGCTGCGAGTCCCCAGTGCTGAGAACATCTGGTGCTGGGATTTATTACAGTGCCCTCACTGCAGAGCGAGGGCTGCCAATAAGCGGCACCATGCTGTGCAATAATCATTTAGGAGAGATGAGCATCCAGCCTTAAGTCTGAAAGTCTGCTGAGGCAGGTGATGCTGGTCGGGCCGCCTGGCTCCCTACTCGACGCTCACATGATCGAGGTGAGCCAATCCCCAAGCAGCATTTTCTCAACGTTCCCTAGACGACTTGCACGTTGGAGTAACCTGTGACAGTCTTTTTCCTTGAATTTCCTTTTTCTCCCCCCCCCCCCCCCAAACTCTGTGTGCCGTATTCTTACATCCATCGATTATTCATTCATTGGACGAGCTCCCCCAGAGCTGAAAGAGTGTGTGCAATAACTGATGGGTAGGACACAAGTGCACTCGGCAAAGCCAGACGCTCTCACACTCAGCAATGATCAGAGAATTAATAAATTTCACATAGGAATTTTGCACACAACGCAGCACGTGGTCTGAATTTAACACTCTTTATTCACACTGATGCTCCATGAAAGTGGAGTGTTACAGTCATGCAAGCCTAAGTGTTGCGTGCTGCCTTCTGGCAGACCTTAAATGTGAACTGTAAAATTCTTTAATCTACACCACAACATTCCTTTCCGGGACTAACTCATGACCCAATTCCTACCTCTAGCATACCGATCCCAGGTTTGCAGTAAGATGTTACAGCCGACTGTTCAAAAGATTCGATGACCAAATTAATGTTCAATCCGGGAGGGTACTGTCAGCACAAACAGCACATTGATTGGTCAATTGGCCTCTCCAAGCACTTAAAGGAAAAAATTGCCATACAAGCAAACAAGGTGGAGGCGGGGGTTAATGGCAGCTGGAGTGGTGATGGCATTGGATTGTCTGTCATGACATGGGTCTGGTAGCCACAGATTGTAACCACTATGGCGGCCGTCAACATCAGCACCGTGGTGGACTGTTCCATGTCTCAACTGCAGTCCTGCCTCCCAATGAGCTGGAGGTCCACAGGGATGCTCGTGTCAAAGATAAACGGGCAAATCGCTCGCATCTCTGTTACCCAGTTGCCCTTCAATCCACACACCCTTGCAAGCACGCAAGCCCCTTGACACAGAATAACATTAAACTAAATTCATTCTCCTTCTGCCAGAAAGATGAAAGGCTGATGTCAGCGGGACATTTCTCCCCCCCCCCACCTCAGGAGCACCATCCCCCCATCTGTCAGCCCACTCTTCTGCCCTCTTCGTTAAGCGAGACAGAACAATCTCTTCACATTATTAGTAAATAATGCAGTAGCTAGCATCTAGAAAGAAAGTACCGATCACTGTGTTGTTCCCAGTCCAGCCACCCAATACACGTACAATACTATCGCATGAAAGCGTCCAGAATGCAAGATCAGCATGATTCTGCTCTCTGAAGAGACTACAGACACGCATGCATGAAATTCCACTGATAATCATGCAGTCTGTTAAATGAAACTCCTTTTGAACGTGGTTTTCAGCCAGAGGTCATCACTCCCATAGATTACCGGGGGAGCTACATACTAAGGCAAGTCAATGTCACCCCCGGACGAGTTCTCTTTAACAAGCCGAAGCAGAAGACATGCTCTCGATGAACACTGGACCCTACCTGACAGTTAAACCGGTCTGAGCCCCCAGGATTCATGGCTGCTGCCTCGACTCGCCCTCTGCAGATGTCCCCTTTTCCTGCTGGGAGTCTGTTGGTGAGGCTCAGCAGTGCGAACGAGATGAGCCTCAGCTATGTGAGGCGTGCTGCGGAGCGGGTACCTGCTCACCATGCCAGCTTCCGCCACCCGCCTGCACCCAACCCCCCCGCAGAACGCTCCGCGTCCTTTGATCCAGGCAACCTCAATATCTTTTTGACACTCGCGGGCTTCTCTGCCAATCGGCATAAAGATTAGCACAGTGACGTCAAACACACTGCCTCATATCGGAGCCGGCCGGCGCTGAGTGCCGCTGCCTGCGAGGATGGAGAGCCCTGGCAGTTAGATCGTCACGGCCGTCCTGCGGCATCTCTCCCGGGCATGCGGGGACCGCATGCCGCCTTCACAGGCTGACCTGTCAGCGAATTGATTTCTCCCTGACCTTGTCTCTGAACCGAAGTGCAGGTAAACTAATACCGATGCATTCTAAAGATACTGCACCGCGCTGCATCGATGTCTATTTATAGCTCGTAGCATTTGCATCAGACCCATGTGCTGCCGCAACTATAAACTGCAGCTCACAAATATAAACAGGAAATGCGTGTGTGTATATGTATGTCTATAGTTATATATATATTATATATATATATACACACACACACACACACACACACACACACACACACACACACACACACATGCACACACACACATTCAATGACCAGCTATCACAAAAAACAAACGCATGGAGCAAAACAATAGTGATAAAGCTTATTTTTTTATTTTAAATTTCACCAGAAAAGAAATCAATCAATGAGAAGTTTTTTTGTTTTGTTTTAAAAAGGGCAGAAGGGATATTCATATGGCTTCACAGCAATTAATAAAGCTACAGATTAACAGTAAACAGATTAACAGAGAACTATTACAAAGTCATCTGCAGATTTCTTCCTCCTTGCGCAAGCTGCAGCCGTCCCCTCTGTGCTCCTCTTTCCTGTTTATCGTGCCCTAATGGACACATGGCAGATGCTAATCTCTCCAGAGGAATCCGGGTCTCAGAAGCATTACGCATCACAAAAAGCTATCTCTCAGTATTTACACGCTTAGCCAGTAATCCCGCATTGACGACACATGCGAAAATTGTGGAGAACATATACAACAAAAGGAGGTAAGAAAAACTGCATGAAAACCATCCACTGCTTGGTTACTCTGAAACAATGTATAAAATACATTTATAAAATCTCAGTGTTCAAAACCCTCCGCCGTCCACATATCCAGTACAGGGCAGACATGTAGCCCTGTGGAAAAATAACGGGTTTGAATTGAACCCACCCTGTGATATATGTTACAGACACATAGACAGGTAGTACAATTACACCCCCTAGACAGGACATTAGTGCAGTGTAGGACACATGCACAATGGATAGTTCCAAGACGTCATGTCGTTCAGCTGCCTGTTTTTGGACAACCCTGAAAAAGGAACAAAAGGAGAGCATGTAGACTCCACATGCAAGGGGATACAAATCCCAACCCTGGAGGTAATCGCTGGACTCCCACAACATTTGTTAGATAATGATACAACCTGCCAGACCTCTGATATGAAGGTTTCCCAGCTAAAGTGAGCTAGCATTTGTTTAAACTAGCATTCATATTTCAATTAAAAAACACAAAGAGAAACGGTTCTCTGTAGGCTGTATGTTTAGTCGGGGCAGTTGGTATCGCTTCTAACTACAATCCCACCTCTCTCACAGCTACTGTAGCTCCCTGGTGCATAGTGGGCCATGTTTGCAATTTGTCCAGAATATCATTAATTCAAGACCAATTTTAAAACACAAGGAATTGTGTGAACTAGTTTTCTGCTTTTGTTGAGTAACACGAAACAATGCGGCTCTGTGCCCTTAATAGTAAAATCCATAGACCTGAAGTAAAATCCATAGATTCTGCTTTTTGGTCCCATTTGCTGACAATTGCAGTGTAATAATAATAATTGATACTTTATTGATCCCCATGGGGAAATTGTCTTTGAGCCTCCCTCAACTTGCTCTTCGTAGAGTAAGCTGTCGGTGAAGGGCAGCCACCTGTTGGGGCGCCCAGGGAGATGTTATTTGTTGGAGTGACCTTCTGCTTATACAGGCACACAGGCTTAGGCCACTGAGCCACGCGCTGCCCCTGAGCTTCCTGGATGTATCTCCATCCACAGTTTTCCCAAGGCCTGTTTCTTAAATCATTCCTCATGGTGCTTTAATCAGGAGGTTCAGATTCGCCCTTCCTGACTTCAGTCTACTGAAGACAAATAGAGGGCGTCGACCAACTGAGGCAGTTCTATTTGTCGATCAATTTCTGGGTGCCCCTAGAAAATAACAGTGACAGGCAGCAATATCGACAAAAAACAACCAAGCTTGCATTAATCTACAGCTGTCATCTCACACACTCACAACAAATAGTCCCATTAGAATGCTCCTTTATTACCACATGAAATCAGTAAATGAAATGAGTCGATTCTCATTATCAGACGTGAGGAACATACCGTTCTAGTGGCCCTGTTAAATTTTCATTCTAGGATCATTTACTGAATGTTAAAATTAAGGTATGGAAACTTTCAAAGTGTCCAGTTTTCCCACTGCTACAACTAAGACCAATAATACCCTCGACAATAATGGGTTCAAGGCTAGACTGTTAATTCACAGTATTCACATATAGCACTTTTATAAAGTAACGCTACAGTATTATAAAAACAATATTTCAACATTCATTGCATTAAAATGATATTCAGGCAATAATGTTAAAAGAACCTTTGTTATAATGTAAAATGCTACAATAAGAACATTCTCTGGCAGCTTTCAGAAGACCTTTACGTAACATGGGGTAAAGTTCTGGGAAAGTTCCCTGTCTGCTGGGGGATTATTAGCCAACTTCACTTCAGTAATATTCAAACACAACTCTGGTCATCCATCCATTTTCCAAACCGCTTATCCTATCGGGTCGCGGGGGGTCCTGAGCCTATCCCAGAAGCAATGGGCACGAGGCAGGGAACAACCCAGGATGGGGGGCCAGCCCATCACAGGGCACACTCACACACCATTCACTCTCACACACACACCTATGGGCAATTTGGCAACTCCAATTAGCCTCAGCATGTCTTTGGACTGTGGGGGGAAACCGGAGTAACCGGAGGAAACCCCACAGCGACATGGGGAGAACATGCAGACTCCACACACATGTGACCCAGGCGGAGACTCGAACCCGGTTCCAGAAGTGTAAGGCAACAGTGCTAACCACTGCACCACCATGCCGCCCCAACTCTGGTCATGTTCAAAGGATCTCAGATGTTTACATTGTGTATACCACTGTTCAAAATAGTCATTAACCATGACCCATCCTGGAAAATCAAGGACCAGCCTAATAAGTGGAGACTGTAGCATCTGCACAGAAGGTTATTTTTTTAGGAATATCTCTGTAAATCCACAGTAAAGAAAGACGTGCCCTTTCAGAATCATGGACATCACCCTTCCCATTTTAACAATGAAAGCCAGAAAAAAATCAAAACAAGACAACCAAAACATGGATAAACCATTTTTTACAGGAATCTTCCTTATTTTTGTATGTTGAAGGAGACATGAGCTGCACGGCTGATCTTTAAAACTCACCACACGTCTGCCTCCAACAGGCGTTATCACCTGCAAAGGGCACAAGGCCATCAAAGCTACAGGCTTCACATAGCGCATATATGCTGTTTGATAGCATTCCCAGACCATGTACGTAATTCTCATCATAAGCGCTACATCCATAAACCTGCCGCCCAGCACACAGTACATCTGCTCTCTGAAAGCATGAACTGCTTCATATTTCATAGTTTAGGTCAAATTTACTGACATTTCACAACTCTGCCTTTGACAGCTATAGATACTAACCATACATGGATCAGCTTGGAGGTTGAGGCTGTAGCTTCACACCTCCAAGGTTATGGGTTCAATTTCTGTACCCAGTTGTGTGGAATTAACATGTCTTCGCCACATTTGCAATGATTTCCCAAGGGAGCCCTGAGTTCTTCCTCCAGTCCAAAGACGTGCGGTTTAGGTGTCCCTATAACTGCCTGTGTGTTTGCATCCATATGTGTTCTATCACTGGCATCCTGTCCAGAGTCCTGTAACCTTGAAAGGCTCCAGGTACCTATGACCCTGTACTGGAGAAAAGCTTCTGGGAAAATGGAAAGATGCGGCTCTGCTTTTCATGCTAGAACCCTGGATGGAAGACAAGCAGCTCTCATGCTATCTTGTCCCAGTTCAAAAAAAATAAATCAAGCAAACTAAATCTAAATCTCTAAAATCTACTTCAGGAATACTGTTACATTATTAAAAAGCATCAGACTACAAATCATACTCTAATAGGGTCAGTTTTTTTCCTCCTCCTGAGAGGTTTATGGGGATTGAACTATAAATATATCAGCCAACGGGAAAAGTCATTACCTTCAGTTAGCTTTGAAAATAATTCTGATTATATCCAACACTTTTACCAAATAAATTCGATAAAATGAGCATAATGGTGGAAACATTTTGACCAAAGTGTAGGGGTTTGAAAAGTGAATGAAGCTTGTGTTTCTGTTAGTGGTCAGATCACTGCAAACTGGAGGTCTAAACGCCCTGGGCATTCCTATCGGACACCTGAATGAGGCACTCGTCTTACGCTGTAATTAGGTGAGGCTTGGCATTTTGTCACTTGATAAAAGCGTAAAATTGCTTGTCGTATCCCACACTTCAAGGAACTGTGGTAATGAATTAGTAATACATTTATAACACGAATGCAGGATTAGCATTTGCCCTGCCAAAATCCGGTTACCTCATTCAACACAAGCACTGAAACGCAGTGTTACGTTAAAAGCTTTTTCATAAGAATAATATGGCCTTAATCCATCCATCCATTTCTCATGCCAACTGCACAAGGTCACTGTCATAACCATACTCCAGTCATGTCAAAAAGACAATTAAATGGACACATCATTTATGTTAAACATGTTAAAGGTGGTTATGTATAATGATCTGCCATAGTCAAGAGGATTGCTGTGCAGTTGTGAAGAGACAGAGATTACGCATCAATTAAAATAGAGTTGCAGTACACAAGAAGCAAATCAAAAGAGCATTTCCTCTAGTCAGTGCACAGTGCCAAAGCATTTTCACAGGTTTATAAAAGCTACTATAGGCCATTATAGGTTGGAAATATTTGGTGGCTTCCTGATAGCTAAACATTACATGTCTGTATTTAGTTCCAAACACAGCGGTTTAATGTGCCATGCGCCCCAATAAGAAGATGGGCTCAATTTTTAAAGCTGTGTGGCAATTGGCTCCCAATTCCACTGGCCTAAACAACGTTTATATGAAGGGTAACATTTTGAACCAATATGGCTCAAACATGAACGCTGGACCATTGAAAAGCCTTTTTCCTGTAGCATTTACACTAATAGTTGTAGCAACTTTTAGCAGACACCTTATGCTGGGCTCCGCCTACAAGGTTTTGGTCAGACATCATTTGGTCAGCCGCCCAAGTGCTGCACATATCACAAAACAAGGACGAAGAATTTTACTTCTCAAATAAAACGATTCTTACCCTTCATATCAAATGAAAAGTAACTGAATTGGAAAGCACCGTAACTGCCGAGTCACACCGGAAGGCCCTGGGGCTGAATCCCCCCATGATATTGTGGGGTTTGCATGGATTCCCAGCAGGTACTCCACAGTATAGACGTTCCCCAGGTTACCGCTCACTAAGCTGGAACAATAATTTTAGTACTTAACAATAATACAGTACTAATACATATATGCAAAATAACTACATACAGTACTGTACTGTGCCTCGAGCCGACGAACCACTGAAGCCGTGCAATATTCTCATGATTATTACAAACCATTGTATTTAACCTGAATTGTTAATATAATGGGTGAAATATAATCATTTGCAGCCGTCCCCTCATAAGTTCAAGTTGTCTGCAAGTCAGATGTTCTTATCCTGGGGACTGTCTGCACATAATCAGGCAGTTAGGTGAACTTCTGTCTTTCAGTTGCCCTTATTGTCTCCGTCTGCTCTCCAGTGCACTGGGATTCCGCCCCAGGTGTCCCCAGCATTGTCACCTGTTATTCCTGAGATCCAGACTCACTGAAATTCTGTACTGGATAAATAAATATGAACATTTTAAGAAGGAGCTTTTTTTTTTTTTTTTAGATTGTTAATTTTTTAAGAGAATATCCAAGATGCCTGCAAAACTGAACAGCCTGAAATTACCCAGTAAATATAAATATTTGAAATCTACTAACCAAGACATATTTGCTTGTTTCATTCTTTTTGAGTTGGCATTTGAGTTTTTCCGGTTTCAGCCTACTGAATTCTAATGACAACAGCACGGCACACATTACAATTATTTCTCAACATGGCCTGCGAATCACTCTGGAAGAGCTCTCTCCGCTCGGCGGCTAACCCTGCTCTTCTGCTTAGAGACGGCAGCCAGTTTAAATCTCCCTGGCGTCTTGGAACCTCATCGGTGGAGTCGCAGATAACCCACAGATGCACGGATAGCTGACACAGAGCTGACCAAGGCAGTGGGTGAAATATTGGTATTCTAGGTACCCAGAATCCCCATCTAGCCATTGATAACACTCTGGACATGAGACAGGCCTTGTCCTCCATATCAGATCTTCTCAATGACAGACTGCTCAGTATTATCCTGGATATCAAAGTGGGCCATGATTCTCTCGTCAAGGCCACAACCTTAACTCAGATATATTTAACACCTTCAAGAGAGAGGCCCACGGACAGAATTTTGTTAAAATCTCAGCTGTAACAAAACCCACTGAAACATTCAGCTGGAAATTAAATGCTAATGATGAAAAATGCCTTGATAACTTAATGCAGGCTTATTCAGAATCAATCTTGAATTGTCTATATGTCCAAATTAAAGCTCACTCCATGTCCATATGCGACCTATCGGTATTTTCGCAAACTATAATATGAAGCAACCAGGCATTAACTGCAAACTGAGTGTCCTAGTGTATAACAAAACGTTTTTTGCTATTTAATATTTCACACATATCAGAACATGTTGGTTGCTTAATCAGACATACAAGTATGCCTATTGTCGTGTGAACAAACTGTGTATACAGCAAAGTGCGCTATTACACCGTAGGATTCGCAGCAAACGGATGAATCCATTTATCCGACCAGACACGACCGCAAGTCGTGCACAGCCGTGGATTTTACTTTAAATGACCCAGTTTGTGTTTCCTTTGAAAATGACCTTATTTGTTAGAATTCCATGTTGTAATATAGAAAACTGAGATCGACTTCAGCCTACGTATATCTCGTACATCCTCGGTTTAACTATTTAAATAAAATCTAACATTAATTGTGACTGATCCACTTTTATATCTAAATGCGGTATGTGTACGTTAACACAACTCTTCTCGTACTTAGTAATTAGCAACGTATACGATCCACATAGAAGTTACATGTATTTATAATTCTCAAGCAGAAGAGCCATTATATGTACCGCTGAAGCAACACCTATCTCGGAGTAAAAATTACACTCACCGTGGGCAGCAAAGGCTCCATCTGAGCTCCTTGGTCCTTCATGTCCATCTTCAGCCGCCTACAATTCAATTTGTACGATGTCGGACTGTTACTCTTTCACGGTATTCCTATCAGGTGTTTCCGGAGCAAGACATACACACACAGAAAGTAATAAATAAAAAGGTAACAAAAAAGGCCGAGCAGATACGGTCACATGTGTCTAAGCATCGTCCAGCCCCGACCCCCTTTTTCATGTAATTCCTGCATTGAATAAGAGGGTTTCGGACTCACTAGCCTAAAGCCGAAAGTGCACAGAGCTGCGCCTTCATGACGCCGCCAGGCAGCGTGAGCCCCCGTGTATCCGTAAAAAAATTACGCCCATTTACTACTACTGCTAGTAATGCTTTACCGTAATAAGCGGCACTTTCATTACACCGCATATAATCTGGTGCTATCGCCCGATCAGATTATACAAAGGAAGTGCGAGTTGTGCTGCGCGCCCAAGAACGAATCCGAATAGAATTATTGTTAATTCCATTGGTGGGGAAAAAAGACTGATGGCCATTGAAACGAAACACGACACATTTAGCTCCATAATTTGAGATTGTAGTGACCTGAGAGATGCATAGCGATTATGACATTCATTAACGACGTGTTTCTTTTATGCTGTATCTGCTAAACGCAACAAAGGCTTCAGACGTGCTGATAGTCTCCCTGCCGATCTGCCATCGTGAAATGTCCTCCCGGGAAACCCAAGGTTCCGTTATGTGCTAATTCACCGTCTACTTACCGTTAGCTTTCCGGCATTGTAATAGCAATAGCGGTCCCAATTTTCGACCTGGAAGCAACTGCAATATGACATGGATTACCTCTTCAACTAATTGCATCCTATGACAGTAAACACAATTCGACACAAAACGATAAAGGGAAGGAAAGAACTGCAGGAGAATGGAGAGGTGTCATTGATTCTTTCTGGGTTTTCACTCACTTGATTCTTGACGTTTAAACTGCATATATTGGAATGTTTGCGAAAAGTATAATTAATTACAGGGGCAGAAGCGATTGAAGTTAAACAGTTCGTGGCCGAAAATTGCCATTTAATGAACTACATGCAATATTCACCTAAATTAGATACTTGCGGATTGTAAATAAATAAAATCCTGCATGCTACTTAGAAGCGCTTTAGTTCTGTAAATGAAAACTATGCGTTTTATGTTGGCCTAATTAAGAGTCATTGTTATACTAGCAAGAGGACTGGGGCGTCCTGTTGTCATAACAACGGAGAAACCAAACGGTTGTTACTGAAGACTCTTGATGACTTACAGTTCTTTTGGTGGTCTTCACTTTTCCCACAACCAGAAAAGCGAAACAAAGACATGTTTTTAATTACATATTCATTCTGTTCATTAATTGCAAAGGCAAAACCTAATTGTCAGGTGAATTGTAGCAGATTGGTCATTTATAGTGTAATTCTTTACAATTCGCTGATCTGCTTGCAAAAACAAAAGTGATATTCCAGAAAGTGTACAATATTACCATGGACTCATTGATCCCATGTAGGATTTAATATGCAATGAATTCAGAATACTGGTGAACACAATCTCCAGGGTTCACTCAGGGTTTATCCTGAATCGCTTACCAGTCCATTACATGACACAAACATACAGAACCAAACACACTCAGTACACTCAGTATCAAAATTTAAAGAACCCAAAGATAGACAAAAAAGCACAGAACATACAGAGTCCATAGATTCAGATCCAGGGTGGGATTATAAGCCACAACCCTGAAAGTGTGAGACCACAGTGCCACCCATAGGGCCACAATGTCACCATAGAAACACCACCTAGCAAAAAAAAGCAATGAATTATAAACCCCAGGTATCACCCAACATGCAAATAATTTATGATCATTGGCAATATTTGCTGAAAGGCGCATGAGTGTATAGAGGGAGACACGCCACAATGGAAGATATATGGATGTGGAAAAAGTAGAGTACACATGCTTTATTTGCACTAGTACATTGGAAGGCTTCTCTTCACTTACCCCATCCTACTGTCCTTAGCTTGGGGGTCACAGTGCGGGGTCTGCTGGACCCCACAGTGCAGTGCCCCTGGAGCTGGGAGTTAGAGGGCCTTGCTCAAGGGCTCATGGACCTGTGGCTCTTCTGCTGAGGTTTGGGTTTTGTACCAGTAATCTTCTGATCACACACAGAGACTTAACGTGCTGAGCCACTCATCGCCTGGGCTTTGAAATGACTAACAGCCTCCAAAACACTAGAACAGCATGTACCAGAGATCTGAGTCATTCACACGCTGCTGAAGAGTGCATAGACAGGATTCCTCTTTACACGCATTTTATCTCTCCTATAATAAACAGTCACATATATGTGCTCTCTTCAGTCATACTGAGTTTCCACGTCATCAAGTGATTAATTGTCATTGTTGACACACAATAACAAAACGTGCCCTCTGCCTTTAACCCATATTTAATATGGCAGTGGGCTGCTATTATTCAGCGTCTAGGGAACAGTGTTTCACTGGTGAGAGATTTGAAGCAGCAACTTTCCAATCACAAGCACATGTCTCTAACCATTAGGCCCCCACTGCCCTGCAATGTAATATACTTATTAAGTCAGTTCAGATACAAACAAATGTGTTTTGCTTTGTTTTGAAGGTATTTGAACACCCTTCAGAAGGTAGTACTCCATGGTTACAAAGGTAGACGTTAATTACACTGGTATACAGTGATTTTGGTGCCAACGATGTCTGAACAGTTTTATATTAAGTCTATGGTGCTGATTAAGAATATGACTCCAGTTTTGCCAAATTGGCTTTAGTTTCTGATATATTTGATAGTTAATTAATTAATTAACGCGATATGTTTGAAAAGCATTGAGAATTGCAAGAATATATTTATTTTAGTTACAACTAGTAAGTCAGCAGTCTAACATCATACAGAAAAGAAATCAAAAATATCTAACAGTGACAGGAAAAAGTTATGTATGATTTAATTAATTAATACAATATTAATTAGTTATTAATTGTTATTAATGTCAATGGTTTAAAAAAACGCTGTTTATGCGATTTCCTGTTATATATGTCATCAGGGCAATCATGTTGGAGACTCCAACAGTAGTCTGCCCTCATGTGTATGTCCCATCTGCCTTGATATCTCTCCTCCATCACCTTCATATCCTGGTGGAACCTCTCGCCTTGTTCCTCGCTGAGGTCTCCAAGGTTATCTGGAAATCTGTTTAAATGGCTATGGAAGCTATGGAGTGCATCTTTATGTTCATATTAACTCCCAAATTTCTGAAGTTAGCAAGCACATCTTGCACTAATTCTTCATGATTGTCTGCTCTGTGATTACCCAAGTAGGTCTTCAAAACAGAGACAAAACTCTTCCAGGCCGAAGCCTCAATGTCGTTCATACATTTGGTAAAATTGAGCTTATGAATCTGAGGACCACCAAAGATTCCAGCTTTTAGTTTTTCCATGCTCAGTCCAGGGAATGATCTACAAATGTACTTGAAGCAATTACGCGTTTTGTTGTTTTTGAACCATGCTCTCTCCACAGATGTAGCAGAATACATCAGGATTGCTGATGCAGGCTCTTCTTGATGAAGTCATATTTTTTACATGTATTTATATACTTCTTAAGACTGAACTTTTTGGGTATAAACCAAGATTGGTTGACAAACTTATACTGTTGCCAACTTCTTTCCTTTGCAAATTCACAGTTGAATTCTGGCTTCAAAAAGTCGCTTTTATAGCATTGTAGGCCTACAAATTGAAATACAAAGTAATTATATGGGATATTCCATTACTTAACACACTGTTAAAGAGTCAAAAACAGACCAAAATCTTTGCATATGTTGTCACACAAAAGTCACATTGGGGGAATGCATTATTTTCATGGATGTCCATTATCTCAAAAACTAGAACCAATTCAGCAAAAGTAATGGGATTTTTGAATTCAGCACTCTCAAAATACCCTAAATGCATTCAAAAAAACCTTTTTTGTAGACCTGTATAATTTTCACGTAACTTTACATTTATAATTTTTGATTTTATTTAGGCCTAATTAAAATCTAAGTTTTAAATAGGAAAATATGATTACCTCATGTGCTCAAAACAAAATGATATATTCCCAATATAATATACATGACAGGTTTCAAAGGTTTTATCCAAAGTTTTGCACTGAATAATCATATAATTGATTGTTTTGAAAACAGTATTTACTAAAAGTATTTGATTAAGAAGAAAATATAATGCACGAAATACGAAAACGCACCACAACAAACGAAAAACAGACGTTATTGTGTTTTATGTATTTCCATTTGCACGTAGCGCTAGTTGAAATCTTAACCAACTGTGTCTTTGTTATTGTACGTGCATGTGGATAGAGAGCGACAGATATTTCGTGCACAATGTGCAAGTGTTTAAATTAATGTCACCACAAGATGGCAGTAAAGCGTGACTAAATAGCCATGTACTCAATAGGCTCAATAGGCCTTTTATACATTAAACATGCATCCATCCATCCACCCATATATTTTATAAGGTAAATTCTGATGTTAGTTTAAAACTATGTAATCAATTTGACAACATTTTTTGGGGGGTTAAGTGTTGGAACGGTATTCTAATTAACCAAGGCGTTTTCTGGTGGAAATGTGCTATACATGTATAGTTATATAAAAACGAATCTAACAAAAAGTCATTAAGTAGGTCTGTGTTTGTTAGTCAGTTGCATTTATCCAGTCTGCATGCATTGGGATGCCTGTCACAGAAAAAGTTACATTTCTCTACTTTACAATCCTCAAGATAATATTTTTTAAAAATAGGTTTTATTTATAATCAGGATGAACTGGAAAAGACAATAATTTTGTAACTTACACCCCATGTGTACAGTAATCTGTAGTGATATGGAATCCAAGAGCACAGCAATAATTTCTAGAATAAATTTAGGTGTCAGATTCCATATTTAAATTTAATTGGCATATTTGTGTTTGTCTAAACCATAAAATACAAAAGTAATTGCATTGTTATGGATTTCCCTGAAAATCTTAATAATAAAAATTAGTAAAATGAAATACCAGCTTTTATGAGACTAACATATTTTCAGAGTATTATGAAAGGGAAGCAATATTATGGCTGTGGAAAAAATTCCCATAATGTCTAGATTGTCCCGATATGATTAAGGCTGCCCGATTCTTTAAATCAAACTCAGGGGGAAAAAAATACAAGATCTATGTCATCTAAATCGAGACTGAACATAATGTTACAGCGTCTACGATCTATGAGGATTGAAATGCAAAGCAAGTTTAACACATTCTGTTTCTGTGGCGCTCATTTACGAATGTTACTGCTTTTTCAGAATATATAATTCTATTTTTCCTGTCAGCAATTCAACAGCAAACGATGCTTTATCATAATGTAGCGGATGAAATCTCATTAAGAAAAAAAAAAAGTCACTGTCTGTAACCTGCACAGGAAATTATTAATACTTGGAAGTTCTTAGATTTACATTGTAATTCTCGAGTTGTATTCCTCGTTTTGAATAAATGATGCATTTCAAAGCAAATGATAACTTCTCAAATGTATAAATACTACATACATTAGACTCAGGTAACTAATAAATTAATAAAGCATTTCCCATGGAATAACAAGACTTTTGCGACATTTTCAGACACAGGCTTTTAATTTCGTAAAAAATAATATTAAATAAATAAATAAAACACACGTTCACATTGTAACGACATTTACAACATATGTCACACAACATTAATATTAAAACACAAGCTCTAGGCCTACAAATACCGACCGAAATGCAGGATTTATTGACAGATAGGTAAAAGAAAATATATCAAATATTAAGACATATTCAAGGTATTGATAAAATAATGTTCACCATGGATAAATACGCATTGACACCCCCGCCGCTAAAACCTAACAATGAAATTAAAAATTGGCAGCACAAATAAATTAGCCGATTTTACGATTTAATTAATCTAAATTGTGGTTTGCTAGATCGTTATCCATAAATTTCACACATCACTTTGTGACTATACATTTGCAGAAAACGATAACGTCAGGAGATTTATAAATATAAAAAAAAACGATCAATAGTTTAACATACCCCTACATTTGACACAATAATTACTAAAAGCTAAATATATCTGTACATTGATATTTTTCGTAATTAACAAAAATAGATTAAGAAAATGTGTAGGGAAAAAAAAAGTTAAACGAGGGTATTTTGGTATGTTTCATTTAACTGTGCTTTAGCGTAGCATTTGAAATGATCATTTCAATAAAAGGTACCTATGGACCATGATTTTTGGATGAAGACTGATTTAACCTACTGGCAATTTTGGGGAAAAAAATGACTAAATTTGTTAATAAAAGGTAAGAATTAATTCAACAGTGATTGGATTCATCGTGGCCTTAATCGTGAAAGTACAGTGATTGCATGCAATGTCGGGTTCAATAGTCATGTCAAAATATAGGCTAGCCTACAAATAAACAAATATTTGACTTATGTCAACTTCCCTTATAAAAGAAAGAATTCGGAGCGCACTAGGGTAGGTGGGGCCCGTCTGTTGAGGCCGCGCCGTTATCATCTAACTATGTGAATAGAAGCTGTAGTAACCAACGTCCTTAGCGCAGTTCTTCTCGCATTCCCGAGTCGGTAACATTTCACTTTTCAACGGGGACGCCGTTTCCGACACCGGCGTGGCCGACGGTGAAATACGTCTTCTCTTGGCCTGTTCGAATATCCCAGAGTCGCTCGAATCGATAGATTTTATTGATGAAGGCGTCTCTGTCCAGCTGGATTCCGACAGGTCTTTTGGCTTGGCGTCTTCGGAGGAACCCAGCGGAGATCTTTCCGTTGCCAGGGTGTCTCCTTCATCCACCACGTAGTTTGAGGCGCTAGTCCTGCTCCCGGCAGAATTTGGTGGCCAGCAGGAAAGAACCGAGCTCGATTTGCTGCAGTACTGAGGTGGCGTACGGGCGCCCCACCCCGAGGGGTCGGCGTAATAGCCCAGAGGTCTAGCAGAGCACCCTGCAGCGGGGAGTGGAAGTGCCTTTACTCCAGCAGCTGCGTAAGACAGCAGGGTGGCCGCGTTACCGGCAAAATCAGCAGCGGCGGCAGCGTCGTATGCCGAGGTGGCAAAGTCCAGTCGATTGTTGGCAGGGGTGACAAACCATCGCTGCGGGGAGGCCGCTGCGGTCTCGTCGGCTTGTTGCGGGGACAGCAAGCTGTTGCTTAAAGGGACGCTGCGGTCCGTGCCAGGACCGGTCCCGGTGCCAGGGTGGAAGCGGGATTTGGCATAAGTGCTGACAAACTGGTCCTGAAGGAAGGAACCAGCCATGGCATATCTCGCACTAGGCACGATCTGAGAGCGAGGCGAGTCACCAGGCGACGGAGTCAACCGATCAATGTCGCAACCTGTGTAGATGCTGAATAAAAAAACACACAAAGACGCCAAATTACACACACTTGCTTAGTAAATGTGCGTATATATTTTACGTGTTGATGGATGTATTATACTGACAAACTGTTAAGCTGAAAATGGTTAAATGATAATCACGTTACTTTGTCCTGACAACGTTTATTGAAATTGGAGTTTAAAATTATTTTAACTCAGTTTCTTACTTTATTACCTACATTTAGGCTACAATACAGGCTATAAGAAATATATTTTATATCTATTACGTCACACGACAAACAAAGCATTGTCTTCGACATATCCCTTTGTGTCACATAGATTATTCTTTCATACTAGAGATATCTGCGCAGATGTTGTTTAAAACTATCCAGTTTTATTTTGATGGCAATGTCTTTCGATTATACGAATGCATAACGGCGGCAGACCTGACCGAAATATTGTTCGCTAACACTTAACTTTAAATATTAAAAACACAGCCATATTTTATAAAGGCATATAAATTTAAGCAAATAAAACGACTGCGAAGTCGAACTTTAAATGCTGCGAAGTCTTTCACCAAGTGTTGGCATGTATATTTGCAGCAAAAAAATATTCAAAACTTTCTAAACAGAACAAGACAATAGTTAAAAAGCATACACAATCAGTTAAAAGTATATACTTCATTCTCCATATGTGAATAATACCTCTAATTAAAGTCGGATACAACTCTGTGTTGGGCATCGTTATTATGTAAATAAGCAAACGCTGATTCAGAATAATTTGGAATGCACAGGTTTTCACTTTGTGTTGGTGTTTATAAGTATCCTTTAAGAAAATTCGGTTAAACTATAGGCTGTTGAATTAATGCAGTAGGATTTTTAAGGTTTACTTATTATTATGTCATTCATTGGATCGTCGTATAGTTTTATCATAGAGAAATCCAAGATGTGTGTGTTTCATCTCATATCGCTATTAGGGTTAGTAGCGCAGAGACCGTTAATACTTTTTTTCCATTGGCCAACAATGTCATGCCGCCTGCATTTTAATCTATTTGAAACACTAACGGAAAGCATTATTAATGAACGCCAAGTCAGTTTCATGTTTATGACAACATTGAAAAAGCAATGAAAAAAAGAATCGCACGCCATAAGCATGCGAACCCGTTTATAAGTTTCTTACGTATCGTAGTTATCCCGAAAACCCTTTGCAAATGGATTGTGGTCGATTTTTAACTGTGTAATCTGTAAAGAGGGAGAGAAAAATGCAATGAATTTCAAATAATTATACATTTTATACAAGTTGATACGTTTAAAAACTAATAAAAGGTAAATAGTTTTTCTTACATCGGTATTCTGGTAGGCGGTGACGGCGATGAATTGCGTTTCGGGAAAAGTGAACGTTTGCACTCGGCCGGGTTGGCTGGAGTCCTCCGTCCCGTCCTCGTTTACTTCCACCACATGCAACCTAGGCTGGTACTTGTGGAGGGACTGCAGAACGACCATCTGCGGAGAGCAGCCGAGGAGACGGGGATAAAAAAAGACGTAGGTGTTAACGACTGTCACATCCTTTTCAGTCCCTTTCGCGAGCGCAGAAAAGGGTGTACATACTTTCAGGCCACTCGCTTGGCGAACCGTAATATGGCATAGTGTGAAAATCTGAATTTTTCACATCGCATCTTTTTTTTTTTTTTTGCTCAAGGAAATACTGGTTTGCTATGGCGTTGTGAGATGCGATTTTATTTTTATGGAAATATATAAATTGGACCGAAATCATTCCGATACATTATAAATAGGCTATTTGTATTACACAGCATACGCGCATTTCTGAATTTTTAATTTGACAATAAAACGTTAGGCCTACGTAATAGCTTGTGTTTCATTTGCAAGTTTTGAAGAGCCGAAACTTACCTGTCCTGTATTATTTGAGGCGCCTTTATTGTTTGTTAATTTAAGTTTTCCAAAGGAAATTTCTTGGCGCATCCAGTGGGCGCCGGTGTTCGGGGAATCTGGGTGCATGTATACTCTGTTTCCTGGAGGGCAACAGTATAACGGAAATATTGTTATTTACCTTTTTCTAAAACAATATAAATATCTATATGGACATTAGCTTTTAGCTCGTTTTAGTATTTAAGGAAAGGTGCGAAGCAAGATTTATGAAGCTCGTTTTCAGACTGAAGGGATGATGGAGCGCTGACTCTCGACAAAATAATCAATATCGCCACCGCACACACAATTCGGAACTATACTTGCTTAGAAACTTAATTAGGAGAACTTGCCTGTGACATTTGTATCCGCTTTACCACACGGAACCCACTTTCCTCCTTGAAATCTCCAGTGGTTGGGGTCGGCAAGAATTACATCCACAAAAATATTGTAATGAGCCGTCGGGTCCAGACCAGAAATATTAAAACTAAGAAACGGGAACATTCGCCTAGAACAAAATGCGATTGAACAAATTGTCAGTCGATTGTAAAATATACCGACACAGATAGAGATAATTTCGATCGATAAATATTTTTGAAATATTACATATATTCATTTAAAGCAGAGCAATTAAGCACAATTCATTTAAAACTATGTATTGATATTTTTATGCATTACGTATTTGAAAACATCCGACGGATCTTCAGGTAATTTACTCGGCATTTTTATTATTATTAAACTGATGATAAACCAAGTAATATTTCCCAAAATAATGTTGTAGATACAGAAGCCTATGAGAACAACAACAACAACAACAACAATAATAATAATACAACGTAAAAATAAACAACTACCATAAATACAATAAAAACGGTTAATTTTGTGTTTTCGTATTCACTCACCTTCCTTGCTTCGTGATAATCATTTCTGTCTGATGTCTGTGAAACTTCAGCCACAGAGCCCTGTTGCACAGATAGACTTGAGCTTTTCCAGGCACGAGCCCAGCTTGTGTCGAGGAGAACTGGTAAAAAGCCCCCCCTTGGTAAGTGTGTCCATACTGTTGCGCGTAAGGGTAACCCGCTGTTGGGTAGCCTTGCGGAGAGGTGTTGGTCAAAAGGCTGTTGTACGCTCCATTGGTTATCACCGGGTGATGAGGCATATAGCGGTTCGGACTCCCGATTGAAAAGGCGGGATGCGTTGGTCCGTGTTGACTCGGATAGGGGAACATGGCACTGGGAGACGCAGATACTGGCTGAGGCTGGTTGGATTGAGACAGGAGATACCGTTCTGCTGCAGATCCATCGAAATTGTGACGAATTTCAGAGACTCCTTCCAGAACAGGAGAGAGTTTGCTTCTCTGGACGTCCCCCGGTGCGTCCTTGGAGTCAGGAAAATTGTCTCCCTCCGACTGATTCGTCATCCCACTGGAATTTTTTTTCAGAGGTGAACTACTCTCCAGGTTGTCACTAGCGGACATAACAGGGTGGTCCTGTATGGCTAGCTCGGATCCATCTGAGTTGGGAAAACCACTGCCCACATTCAGAAATTTTTTGGAGAGCATGATGGACGGCGAGATACAATGCCCCAGCTGCATAGCTCAGTTACAAACGGCGACTCACGCAACCTTTGTGAAATATCCACTCGCTTAACTCAACGCCCCACAAATCGAGTTAGAGAGAAAACGCCTTCCTGCGGTTTTAACTAGGTTTTCAGTTAGACGACAAATGAGCCAATTGACACTACGCTGCAATCAGGAACGATTCGCTTTTGATCTTTCTGCCAGCAACGCTAATGAAACGACTTTTGCTATTGGTTAGCCCGTGACAGTAATTTAATTAGACGGACTTTAATTAGGATAATCATCTGAGCTCTCATTTCAATGCATATAGCAAATATCAAGAGATGCTTCTGGATGCGATAAGGTCGTTTCGATCCTCAGTTATGTCTATATGTATATAACTGACTTTCAGCTATATGTATTTCCAGTAGTTTGGCAAATTAGTTATGTCAATACTAGTATTTTATGTTCATGTTCGTAGGATATGAAAGATAAAACTCTAAAATGGTAGGTAATCATTGTATTGTGAACGATTTGTTTACTGACACTTCTTAGATTTTGTGTACTTTTTATGATTATGGGTAAATATGTGTCTGTTCATTTAGTAGAAGTAGCGAAGTGTGTTGATCACGCAGTGAAACGATAATAATTTATTATTAAAACACCGAATATGAGAGCTAGTGCTCATGCCTTAAAATGCTTGTGATATAGCGTGAAATCTCCCAGTACCTTTAAAGATAGGTTACTGGTCCCAGGACAAATAAATATTTAATGCAAACAGGCTACTTAGACGTATGACTGAAGAGGGTTTTCGTACCAAATGCATTTGCCAAATGAATACTTATATCATCGTAACAAAAAACACATTTTTTATTAGCAAATCATGCAAAAAAAAGTCGTGCTCAATGAAATGTTAAGCAATAAGTAGAATATTTTATCCAAGTGCAGTTATAGCGGCCGATTAATCGGAATACATGGTCACATTTAAATGACTTTGCATGAATTTCAAAATCCTTTATGAGTTTGCTAAATATAGACATAAATAGCAAAAGTCCATAAGCTTAAATTTGTTAACGGTTTGACCGCCTCCGGTATAGCCGCGCAGCGCATTATTTTCTCTTCAGCATAAACGTAAACATTTTGTGTATTCAGCTTTAATCCAAATCACGTCCAAATGAATGCATCCGCATATTTTCAATTTGTCAACATGGTCAACTAAAGCTGGTATTCTTTAAGTTTAATTCATTTCTGGGGGGGGATAATACTCGAGGGAAAAATGCATGTTCTCAGCACGATATAGGCCAATTATTTTTATGAGCGAGAGACTTCATGATGTATAGGGGACTGTGACAGGATCCTTGCCAAAATCCCGGAAAACAGACTGCTGTTCATCCCTCGCCATAGAACCCCCGGTTTTATTGTGGATTTTAAGTGCGGTTACCTTAAAATGTATTACGATTGCGCTTAGACATGCTCAAGATAAGCATGTTGTCGCTGTGCATTTTCCATTTAAATATGGAAATAATAATGTAAGAATGGCCCCTGGACCTTAAGAGAAAAATATGATGCATGTAATTTTTTTATATATATATACGCAAATATATATGTGTGTGTGCGTGTAAATGAGCACCTGCTAATTACTAAAGTGGGACCTTCATGAGTGTGATGTAAGAAAATAAATGATGCATACGGATTTAACGCAGATGTTTCAAGGTGATGTTTAATTTCGGGAAAAAAATGATTTATCACCTCTAGGAATGTCTAATACCTGTTGAGTAATAGTAGTGACCGTTATAGACACAACATGATTTTTTTTGTTTGAGGCATAAAAACACGAAAATGAAGTCTGGCGATTTTAAGCATGTTGGATGTGGGGGTTTTTTATAGTCGCGCATTCGCTTTATTCCGCTTGTCTGTTGCAGCCTGTATATTTAGTTTTGCGCTGCAGGCCGTTATAAAATAGACTTAATAGTAGTCTTGGTGCGTAGTATATTTAATTGTGAAACCACATATTTAAAACCAAAGACACGAAACTGAGATTAAATATGGAGACCTTTGTACGCACTCGGTGTAAAAAGCAGCAAACTGTAACACAGGCATGTCGCAGAAAAAACAGCTATGTCCAGAATAAGTTAAAAATAATGACAATTTAAAAAGACTCTTCACAGCTAGACAAGTTTCACAACATTACACGGACTCTGCAGGTGTACAGGTATGGGCAAATGCATTTTAATACAAGATCTTGATACGTCATATAATTTTGCATATTTGCATTACATATGTCTTTTGATATACATTTTCTCGCCTAAACAAATATCGAAAACAAAATGACAGAATAACAGAACATTTTGATTCAGTACAGCAACATCAAAATGGGCACAATACTGGGAATTATCAGCGCAATACTGTACACTGCTGTTAAGGACATCAAGTCTATTTGCAAGACAAAGTTCTGTCCTTGTAGATGGCCCTGCTTCAGTAAACATTTTAAAATGGATTCACCCTAACAGGATATGAACCCACACAGACATGAGATTCACTGCGGGAGCCCCACATCCAACATATTGCGGGCAATATCAGAAGTCGTCGCAGCCTCCATTGCAAAAGATCGTCGCATCCTGCAAGAAAAACAAGAAAAAATATCAATGAAAAGGAATGGAAGGGAAGGACCCAATAATATGCACATTGGGTAATACGCTTGAATTAATTATCACTTTTATACTACTTTACTCAGGTTGGCCGCCGACGTCAACGAAACGGTTTGATTAATGCATCCTTCACATGCAGGGCTCGAGTCTCTGGCTGCGCATTCTGGGTGGTGACAGACGACAGCTTTTGCATCTTTTATTGTATGACTCACGCAGTTTGACAGTCCGCGTTAGATAACTAGTTATAACTATAGTAGCACAGAAAATCAACTCCAAGGATTTATCAACCTGTCTGCGACCCATCTCCTTTTTTTTCTCCCTGTGCTGGAAAAATGAAACGTGCAAGATCCATTGCATTTACAGCCTTGCAATGATCCTGCCAGAATAATTAAGCCATTTTTTTTTTGTGAAACGTGCAAGATCCATTGCATTTACAGCCTTGTAATGTTTCTGCCAGAATAATTAAGCCATTTTTGTGATTTGTATTGAATAAACTGTGGGGCTGCATTTTGGTGGAAGGGAGGTGCAGAATGAATACATATTATCTGGCAAGATTAAGGTACATCCTAACCCACGGGTGTTCCAGTGAGCTGCTGTGTGGGGGCTGGAGAACTCATGTCCTGTTCAACTGCAGTCTAAAATCAGCTCAGGGCGAGCTACTTTCCAGTGAGGAACTGACACACTGGAGCAGTGATGACCAAACCCGCCAAGCAGCACTGGCTACACAGACAAGGCCTCCGATCTTAGCCAGCCCTGGTGTCTCCATCTGACATCATCTGACAGTGATACTGAGGTCACCCACATCACTTCCCCTCTCCCCCCATTCAGCCCTCCAGTGGAAGTTTGAAAGCATCTGTCCGGGCAAGTCACAGATGAGAGAAGATTGGCACGGTAGTGACAGTGAGAAATGTACAGTCTAATGTGCTCAGCAAATGGTCACATGATCGACGACGAAAAAGTACACCGCTGGTATTTTTTACCCACAAGTACCTCTTAGTCAATATTACGTTCATTAATTGTTACAGCTGTTGGATAATATCTGCATACACATCCTTCGTGGGCAGTGAACAGCTGTGCCACAAAACACAAATCGACTGGGTCCTATCTACTTATGTAGTCATTTTATGGTTTAAACAAATGACTTTCCTGAATGGCAACAGTGACTTGCATGGCATAGTACCTGGAATTTTCCCAGGAAAGCACCGGAAAGTGGCAGTGTCATGGCCCTTTAGGTCGTCCTTCCTGAGACATACAGCATTCAGAAATCATGCCCAGTCCGTATATTAGAACCTTAAAAAAAATAGGTAATATAAATGAACAGCAAGAAAGCAAAACCGTGTCATAACCATCCGTCACATGACCATCTCCGATACGACTTCCTGTTCGGCGGCCGACGACAAGCGAACACCACGTCGTACTGAAATTATGTGTAAACACAGAGGCCGGAAAGTGTGAAATTCGGGGGTGTCCTGTTACTCAGGTTCCGCAGAGAGGTGGAGGGGCTGCCGTCCTAATGATGAGGCTTACATCTGCGAGGCTAACGAGAGAGGTCATTACCCGCAGTGGAATAAGGTCCAGTAATCTATTCTCCTGAAACACACAAGCATGGACTTGCCTGTGCCCAATCAAAGCAGGCGGCCATCTACCACTCATTACAGGATTATTCTTCACTTTTGGGCATTATCATATAATAAGCAAACAGGGCTCTTTTTTTTTTTAACTGCTCACGAGGTAAACCACTGAGTGGCAGGTTGTCCTCCATGAGCGTTTGCTCCAGTGCACTGCACATATTAGCCTGCTCTGTGGTCAAAATCACCCAGGAGCCAGAGTCATCATTAATGGCAAGACCGTTCCATCCCTCAGGACCTCTTTGTGTGTGTTAGAGAGGACTTAACTACTCAGTTTGGGCATAAACAAAGGCTGGTGAGTCTGGATGAAGGGAAGGCTCAGGCACCGATTTAGACACCTATATTAGCGTTGGGCACCTTATATATAAGGGGGGCTGGGCACCAAAATGGCTAACAGGTCTGGTTTTTTTTTTTTCTATATTTTTCTATATATATATATTTTTTTTTTCTATATATATATATATATATAGAAAATATATATATATATATTTATATATATATATATATATATAGAATATATATATATATATATATATATATATATATATATATATATATATATATATATATATATATATATATATATATATATATATATATATATATATATATATATATATATATGACCAGAGGATCAGATGGGCGGCTTGTTCAATTGGCCAGGATCAGACGATTGCTTTGGTCCCCATCCCAGAACCAAGCCCTGTACCAGCATTGATCAGTACGGGGACGTCGATAACGAGCTCGAACACAGCACAGCTGCAAAGTGTCAGGCTGGTCAGTAAACACCCCCGCCCCCCACCCCCCTAAAGCAGAGGCCTAATATTCTGCACATCTTGCACCTGCATATCTACCTCTGGCTCCGTGCCAGAGTCCTTAATGAAAGACACTCCCGCCGGTCACACGGTCACTGACAGACGTTTTGACTGAGGGGCGACACGTCTGCTTGCCAGCCCGCGTCCGCCTCAGCCGGACGTTCGACCCATAAAAGGCGTCGCTCCCGGCCAGATCCGAATCTCCGCCGTACCTTACCGGGCGCCCGCCGCTGCCGCCTGTCCTGACCGACCACTCGGGGTGGGGCTGAAAGAAAGCGCGAGCCTTAGGGAATTTACCTAATGCCCAGCACTGTCACTATCAATGACGTGACCAGGCATGGAAAATGACAAGGAAATTACAGCCAGTGAGGATCCGGAGACCGGGAACGCTGCCCCAGTCAGATGCGATTGCTTTTTCTGACTATAAAATAGCCCCTCTCATGTCGGATGGATAAACATGTGGCTGTCAGGGCAGAGGCGAGGTTGGGTACTGAACCCAAAAGCGTATCGCCAAGGTTATTAGAGATTCATGACAGGTAGTGGCTTATATTACAGTGTCACTAAAATTTTCATGGGGATGCATTCAAGATGGCATCTAAGTTATTTATATGTTGTTTGCCAGATGTCAGTTTGGCAGCTGTACCTATAAATCAACGCAAAGTCTTTTTTATTAAGTTGAAGGAAGTGTGGCAGGACGGTCCACTTCTTATTAAGAGAATCTGCGTAATTGCGGCTTTGTTTAAACCGAATCTGAACACGACCTCTCACCCCTGTTGTCTCTCGTCACCCCCAGAACTCCACTGTCAGAAAAAATCAGGGTTCTGTGTGGAAAGAAAGGCAGCTGGTGGTCTACAGAAGGCTGCCTGGGCAGTTGTGGCTTTTAAACCCTTATTAGCTCCCCCCCCCCCCCAAAAGCATGGCCATGTTGTCCCTGGGGGGGCACTTTCTTTTCTCTCATAATTATGCCTGCAGAAGAAAAAAAAATCACAGATGAAATCACAGACAAAAAAAAAAATTAAAGAATGTTTCGCGCGACTATCCATTATTGTAACAATTTGATACACCTTCATGACAATGCAGGAGATGTGACCATCCGGTCTTGTGGATACCGCACGGCAGATTGCCTTTGTGTGAGTTTCATTATGACGTCACAGAACGTGTATTCACCAGGTGCTCCACTATTAAATCACCACCAATGACAAACACTGCATTTAAAAGCCATGAAAATGCCGCTTAGGGATTACAGAAGGTCTGAGGTCCTGCGTGTGCTGCTGTGATTCACCCATGACTGCATTGACCTGTCATTGTCACCCAGTTAAAAGGTTTACCCATAACAGCAGTTACCACTTACAGCCACTTGGTTATAATGCCCTAGAGTGGAGACTACTGACCATTTGGTATGGTGGGAGAAAAACAACATCATTTTAAACCAAATAACTCAGCTTTAGCGTGATGGTAATGTGTACCAGAAAATTCTATTTGCGTAATACATTATTTATAAGCACATAAGTATATTACAAGTTAAAAAAGCACAGAATACAGCTCAGGTTAAGCTAACTTACAGCTTAGATTTATTACCCAATACAGAAAAGTGTGTTTTAGGTAATTAAATTCGCCCATAATTTTTTTGTTTTGTTTTGTATTTCATACGTAACAGTAAAATGCATAACATTATCGAGTGCCGTCACAGCAGACAGTCGCCATGCGTCCCTCCGCCCATTCGCCGACCCCAGAGGTGCACGGCTTGATGGCGTAGCGCTGCGGATGGGGTTTAAGAGCACGTCTGGGTCACCACATCATACAGTCACAGGCCCGGCCAGCACAGCCCCCCCCCGTCCTCAGCCCAGAGAGACTAATTAAAAAGGGAACGTGGCCTCTCTGAGTAATCAGCCCCCTCCATTAGAAGAGGCTTTTACTGTGTATAGATTTATAAGCGTGTCCTGCAGCCTGATCATGGTGTAAAATCATAACACACTAATAATAATAATCATGATCTGGGGCTGATGATGCTTGGAAGCACAAACAAAACTGACCTTAAAAATCCAAAAAGTTAATTACAAGACACAATATAGAATTTGTTAATATACCTAACTCTGAATAAATATCCGTTTCATTTCAGCGTATAAATATAAGGGTTTAAGTTTTAAGCAGCGATTGAGGCTTTACGTATGCAAATGTCTTCCTGTGTTTTAATATCTCCCAGCGTGGATATCCATATTTCGGCTGCATCTTTTTTTTTTCCTTCCATCTACAGTTGGCTCTCGGATGAAAGCAGAAGCCCCGCTATTGGGCCAAATGTTATTTACATGTGTTATTCCTGCTGTCTTTTTCTCTGGACCCCTCAAATAAATGTTTTTCAATTAACACTTTTATACACAAGGCATTCAGATGCGGTAGCTGGGAAGGAGACGATAAAACATAGAAATCCCAGGCCGCTTCGATATATGAAAAAAATTACAGCACAACTATGACACAACTGTTCCGTCCATTTGGTATATATCTCCCCTCCCTGCTTAATTCTGTATTGTTTCACAATTTCAGCCCCCTCTTCCAAACTATAATTGTCTCCCCCAATAAAAGGATTGTTTTGATATAAAGTAACAATGACAAAGAAGAACTTAAACAAAAGAGGTAGCCCCGAATCCGAAGGGGAAAAATGCAAAGTGCGAAATTCGAAAGAATCAACGTTAAATGTTGTGATAGCTAGACTGAGAATAAGGAGGATTTGTGACGACTCTGTCTGATTTATTAATGTCGCATTACGTTCCTTCACGCAACAACCTGGATTCCGCAAAGCACGTCTCAAAAATCAGAAGCGACCATCTTCACTGCAAAAAAATTGTGATGATGATAATAAAATGAGGTGCTGAGTCATCCGATCCAGACTGCCCCCCGACTTGTGCCCTGTGCTTCCCGGGAAAGGCTCCAGGTCCACTGCGATCCTGCACTGGTTGGGCACTTACAGACTATTGATGGGAAGCTATGTGAGGCTGTGTGAGTCCCCACAATGTGGTAACGATGTACCCTTAACTGGAAAGACGTCCCTTCCAGTGCCAGCAGAGAAAAGAGGGGGTCTAGCATATTAGATACCTAGCATGAGTTCAGACAGCACGACCCACAAATGGACTAAAAAATCCAGCAATCAGGCAGACTGTGACTTCATACTTCAGTCCTGTGAGATAAATGCCTATCATGTAAAGCTTGATAAATAGGTGAAGAATACGAGAGCACGGCCTGAAAAACTGTGACTTTTATCACCTGCAAATGACCGATTATCGACTGTCCGACGTGTTGCCGGGTCTCGTTAAAAATTAAGGGGTCCGCATGAGCACGGGGGCCGCGGCCACTCTGTTCCCCCTGCTGCCATGAGCCGGCACCCGTCCACAGCTGAGGAACATCAGCCGGCCTCCCCGGTGTGCGTACGGCATAAAAAATTCAAGAAAGCCGCACTTTTTAAGGCCATTTCCGATGAAAGGCGCCGGTCCGACCGCGCTGACTTATGACGGATGAATATGACTGGACCGTTGTGATTGTGGCCTTGATGTTTGTAGCGACGGAATTATTTATAAAACATCAATTTGAGCTTAAGAAGGGAGATGGCGTCCGGTGTGTGCATTTCTGTTCCAGGCCCTCAGAGAATTTCTATTTATTTGGCCTGAAATGTAGAGGATTTAAAAAAAAAAAAAAAAAACAGGAAAGTCTCTGTGAAGCATGTCTGTGCCGGGGGGTCAAAATGATACGGCGTTTCTCACACAACTCAGACACTGCTAAAGCTCTGAAATCTGCATAAGATATTTACGCCAAAATAAAAGGCGAAGAGCTGTGCGGTTCAGGGAACTTTTGCGCTACGGAACAATGATCGCCAAAGCACAGCATCCCATAGCTGTTTGTATGCAAACAGAGCAAAGTGTTTTATTTTATTTCGCTGTTTATGCTAAGATGACAATTCGGAGGTGAATCGAAATTCGTCCACTTGCCCCCTAGCTTACTATGTTTGAGTGATCTTTACCTCATCAAATTATTACTATTTATTACTGACTTTGTTAATGATTTAAGAGGTGAAATTGAATGAATACAATGGTTGGGGTGCCCCTGAGGAGAGGTTTGGGAACCAAAGCTTTGATCTTCTAGTCATCCGACAAGATATCAGTATCTTTTATAGAGAGAAGAAGAAATTCTTGTTATTTTGTATAGTGTATTACTGTTCATTTGCATGCAATTTAATAGTGTTTTTTTTTTGAGCAAATGTACATTTGGTACAGGGACAAATAGCTTTAAACATTTTCTTTGATGACTTCAGACTTCCACAGTAATGAACGCGGTTACTCCTCTGATGCATTTTGCATGATAGGAAACAATCTCATGCCCAGTTCTAGTAAGAGGATGAAGGGAGGAAATTTCTGTTGGAGATGCTGGATGCAAAGGCCATGTAAGTGTCCCCGTTACATGAGCAGACCGGAAGGTTGGCGTGGTTCTCATTGGCAACACAGTGTGAAAAGTCAGGCTGACTGATTAGCGGCTGTCGCCTGGTCTCGTTTACAGAGGTAACGTGATGAGATCCAGGAGAAAATTCCTAAAGGGTAGCAGCGATGCCCACTGACGGAACGCGACGCACGCACCCCACGGCCTGCCTCCCGGAACCGGCAGGCCAGGACGCCGAAATGCGGTTTATGGGATCCTACGCGACTGGATGCGTTAGTCCCTCACGTTCACTCAGAGCACCGGATCTGCTCTGAACACGGAAGCCGAACTTTCGCCCGGAAAAGCATCCTGTCGCATGACTGGAGCCCGGCCGCAGTACGGGGAGCCCTGAGCCAATTTCCGCATGTCGCACGGTGTCTCTTGGTCGGCCTCCCTGTGGCAAAGTGAAATGGAATTGCGTCTCACATTCACAGACAGCTCTGCGAGGGTGATAATAGAACCGCTCCCTGCTGTCTGTAGGCAGGAAATAGGAAACTGACATATGGGGCTTGGAAGCAAATAGAAAACGAAAAAATGTCCAGGCTGAAAAAGGGGGGGGGGGGGGCAGCACACACATGAATCCAAAGGTTAATGATCATTCTGGAATTCGAGTCGAGGAACTCAGCTAAGTTAAGAGGCTAAGTTCAAAAATCCCAGGTTTGTTTTTTTTTTTCTTTTTCCTTCTGTCGCCCCCCCACCACCCAGACAGTGAATAAAATGTCAGTATCTCATTACTTGCTCACGTCAAAAAAGAGAGGCCACTTAAGGGGACTAACACATGTGATCATATTACTCAGGCAACAGATAAATAACCTCAGCAGATCAGGTCCTACTCGCCACACATGACACATTTAAATGAACTTTGGGTCCTCAGTTTTGCATTCAGAAAGTTATACTAAAAAGAGCTATAATGATTATTAATGGCTATTAATTCATCCATATAAACAAAGCAAAAAGCACAATTAATTCTTTTTTTTTTAATTCTCACCCAGGAAGATGTCCCTCTGGGGAAAAGCCTATGAGATGTTTGTAACCTTCTTTCGATGCAGGAGGTCAGATCCATAGTCTGCAGCGACGGTACTGTCCAACAGGCCCGCCGTAGGTCTGTGGGTCCCTGCAGTGGGGCCCTGGTCCCTTCCTGGCCCCTTGATGGGCGACCTCTCCTGCTTCTTCTGAGTGAGATGTTGCCCACGCGGAGGACGAAGACCTCTGTAAGACTCACAGAGCATGAAGGAAGCTTAAGCGCAACATCGGACTAAAAATAAAATAAGGCGCCTATAGCTTCCCGCTATCTTCGGAGGGGCGCATCGTTAGCGGCGGATAAAGCCAGCTCTCAGCTTTTCATTCTATTACCACACCTTGACTGAGTCACATTTTACCCTTTCATCACTCGACACTGACTTACCAACACTTTAAATATCAATTAAAACCTCGACGGGCCTCCGGGCTCGATCAGGAAGCAATTTGCGGAGTGTTAGAAGCCGTTGAGCCTTTCGTTAACATTGTCTTTTTCCCTTATACTTTTTTCCCCTCTTCACAGTAAAGGTATTTGACTAAGCGGGTGACAACTGCTAAAATAGACAAAGGTGTCACCACAAAATGGCCGCCGTAGCGTGGAAGACCTCGGACGCTGAGGGGTAGCTGCTGTGATGCCAGTGCTTCAACAAAGAAGGAAGCTGCTATATTATGTAAACATCCCTGTATTATGTTATATATATACATACTCACTGTCCAGTTTATTAGGAACACCTGTCGGTCAACGCTAAGTGCAGCAAGTCAGGTGGTTACAACTGAATACAAACAGGACACCGACAGGGTCAAGAGGTTACTGTTTGAATATGCGTTAGAATGGCTAAGATTTATGTTCTAAGTGATTTTTAACATAGTGTGATTGTTGGCGCCAGACGTGGTGGTTCCAGCATCTTAGAAGCAGCCACCTTCCTGGGATTTTCACACACTACTGTGTCTATGGTTTACAGAGGATGGTGCGATAAACAAAAAACATCCAGCAAGCAGCAGTTCTGTGGCCAAAAACACCTTGTTAATGAGAGAGGTTAGAAGAGAACGGCCAGACTCGTTAAAGCTAACGGAAAGGCCACAAGTGCAAAATTAACAGCTCAGTCCAACAGTGGTGTACGAAGTGGCAAGTAGGAGCCTTGAAGCAGCTCTGGAGGCAAAAGGAGGCCCTACCCATGGGTAGCTTGAGGGTAGCTAGCCACACGGCCATGGAGCATATACACACTAACCATTGCACATCCTTACCTCTCTGCCTGCTCAGGTCCGTGCTACATTCTCGCAAGAGGCCTGGCTCCATTGCCTCATTCAAAGCCGAAACCCTAAAACGGAGAAAGTTGGGAGGGGGAACGCAGACCTTAAAAACCCAGTATTTATTCATAGTCGATATTTTTGATACGTGTGCTCGACGCCGACCACACTAACAAGCATCTGCATTTTTAAAAACCCACATTTACCGTGCCTTTTTTTAGCATTAACAACATCTTTATTAATGATGGGTATGAAAAATATTTTGCCCACACAAAACAAACAAACGTGCCAACAGGGATGGATGACTAAACATGAAATCGTGGACGTTACTTGGATAGGCGTGACTGTAATGTACCTAGGAAGCCGTCGCTCACGCAGTAAAGCTGACCAATCATTACCAAGCAGGCAGACACTCCCACATCTCGTGGCCATCAAGTACCATAACGAGCCCCTACACTCCATGGAACAACAATGACAATAAGATACCAAAGACTTGAGTGAACGCTGACCTGATCAAGCCCAGAACTTCATTGTAGAGTGACACAAACCTTTGTCGGAAGTTGTACATAGTCTACTGGGCAAGAAAAACCCACACAAACACACACTATTGACTGTAAAACAAAAAAATCGAAATAATTAGTAAAATATTCAAAATCCATTTATTTAAAACCAAACTGTGTTCTTCTCACTGTGCACGATATATATAAACATTTCAATTTCAGTAAGGAAAGAAGGCCATACCTGTATCATTAAGATTATATATTTATGTTATTTTACATATCATTTATTAATATTCTCCATAACTGCTGCTTTTTATTTTTAAAAAATGTTAACACACTGTAATTGGGCCACCAAAACACTTATTTAACAACTCTACTTATTAAAGAAATTAAATGAAAACATCTGTTAATTAATGTTTATTTCACACTTTGATGGAAGATGGGCTCAAACACATTAACTATTGGACATCAGTCAACAGTGCTATCACTGTGTTCGCAACAGGTTAAGGCAAGTGACCCCAGTCTCTATATTTTTTTACTGTAGTGCTACAGCTAAACGTACTGGCGCATCATCCAAAGTCCTACACGTTCGTACAATGCTGCGTCTGTCCCTCGTTTGGCTTTATGTTAAACTTTTAACCTCTATGTCAAATAACACCAGTTTCGTCAGTATATGGGAGTATAAAATGGCCACTAACATTGGCGTTATAAACACAATATGTACTTCCATAAAAGTCACTATGATCAATTAAAAAAAAATGCATCAAACAAAATGTTTACGTTCAAAACTCCTTTCTTCAAGTAGTATGACGCGGTCAAAAAATATATTTTTCCCACGTTAATTATATAATTCACAGAAAACAACACATCTAAGTGAATTTATATGCAGTTGTAATGGTAGCTTGCTTCCTTACGCAAGGCATGACGTGCAAATCGATGCAAATTTCCTGTTCTACGGTCATCAACACCTTTGCCCCAGAATACAAACACTCCTCTCCTCTTCTTTAAGCCTGGACAAGCGACAAACATACAAAACCAGAGTAGTTTTTAGGAAAACTGAAAACGTCTATCACTTTTTACACAGCCTTTTCGCGCGGTCATGTTACGCAACTGTAAGCGAAAGAGATGCAACGTGCATCATAAGCTATAACTTAAAATGCAAGACATAAGAGATGCATTACTGATATATCTACTAAGGGTTTTTATTACGCCTCATAAAAATATACAGCACCAGACTAGTGCAAACTGGTTGCCAGATTGACTGAACAGGATCATTCAAAGGACACCCTACGTTTCCTTTACATTCAGGGGCTGCTCACGCCGTAATGATGGTGTTACATTCTGCCTGGACGCTTCTCCGTCTTACCTGTTGACTATTAAATGAGGGGCATGAGAACTGCATGGGAGACGCACTCTTGCCCAGCTGCAACTGTTGCCCGGGCATCTGCTAGGAGGGGCCTGGGGTGCATTGGGGAAAAGGAAACGACAGTGAGTACGCCAAAGTCACCCCGGATCAGACATAAGGAAAATCCACAGCTGCAGGACTTAATTTGCATCTACTGCTCAAATATCTAACCACAGACATGGAAAAGCAGTCATTAAGTCATTAGATATACCAATATAATTTTTAAAATGAGATAAAGCACATCCTCATTACACAGCAGTGTTCCATATTTTTCAAGATGGGAGAGTAATTATTGCTAAGTATGTCTGGCTGTGGTGTCTACCAATATCTTAAACACCTGACATTATCACACGGCAATCCCTCCATTAATTCCGAGTTTAGTACTCAATAATTTTCTTTTTAAACAGTAACTCCCTTCTGAATTTTGATCTTAATAATAGGTGTGCAATACGTACTTCCAGAAGTTGAAAGTCGGAGGAGCAATTCTGGCGAGTGGACTGCTGCTTAGTAATGCACACCGATAAAATGAATGGCGAAGGTCACTTTGCAAGCTAAAGATTTATCTAGAAGGCGTCATATTTGTCGTGTTTATTTGCCAGTGTATATGCAGAGAAAAGAAACACCGACGCTCAAAATCAACCACAAGTTTATTGCCGGAAAAAAAAATATGTGCGGGGAAATAATTCATTTTGGATTTACACATGGATGGTTACCTAATAAGACAGCAAGAGGCTAACCGGTGACAAAGTCTGCTCTCGTCTTCCCTTTTGATTCCTCCAATTATCCGTGTGACTGTAATGGCGGTGTGAAAGCAAAACAGCGGCGGGTTGCGGGGCAAGGCAACAAGCAAACAGCCACCTTGCAGACAATGGGCTTTATCGCGGTATCCAAAGATAACTTGCAGATTGGGGCACTGGGAACACTTCGCAGGTAGCTGTCACGGGTGCGGCAGGAGAAAATTGCGTTCGTGGTCCCCAGGTAGAAAAAGCTGTGAAGAAAATACGCCCACTATTTGTCTTGCGCTAAATTAAAAGCAGAAAAAAAGGAATTAACAAAATTTCTTCCAGATCATCAGTACACCTGTCATAAACTGCATGTCGTTTATTGCAACTCCACCCCTCCATGTAATTGTCCTATTATTCTAGGTTATATTAATGTCTTATTTACGTGGGTAAAAATGGGAGAATAATAGAGACCGGAATCTTATCAAGTTCGCCGTGTTTGAGCACCTCATTTCGGCCCGTCTTCGTTTTAAGACCCATAGACATAAATATGGGGCCCCCGTTCTTTTCCGTTTTAATAGATACTGCAATTAAAAGACAGCTGTCCTTGAATGAAAGAGTTTTTTAATAGAAAAATCTGTTCTACTGAAGTAATTACCAAAACCCCAAAGACAAGGAAAGACTGGGCGCACTGGCACACGAGCTGGAGCCCTGGGGGGTGGGGGGCACGAAAACCGGGAACATTACATATGGTGTGCCATTTTAACAGGTTTTGCACCAAAACAAGTTAGAGCCCCAATGCACACCATCGAGTACAGGAGAAAATCCAGGTTTGCAATCACCCCGCCCACATTTCACCTCACTCGAATTCGGATAGAAAACATCCATGAGGCTGTCATTACCTAAAACTCCGCGCGTATCTACATATTAAAGTGCAGATGCGTGGATGCAAGTGCGCATGTACAGTATATATGTAGGCTATGCATAAGACACTATATAGAATCGGTAGATGCGGAAAGCTCAGCCGCGATCTCCAGATTGGAGCCGCGAAACTGGGCGCTTAATGAAGTCGTCCACCCACTGATGTGAAGAGGTGTCAGTCAGAGACCCTCTCTGCCAGCATGCGGATCAACTTTGCCCAAGCCAGATGGTTTCCTAACACTGCATAAATAGTTTGATTTGTGAGCAAACCTCAATAACAAGGTTCACGCGCATGTATACGGGACAACTGTATAGTCGTCAAATGGCTATATTTATATATTTTTAATCTGTGCACTGATAACCTTTGAGGAAACGCCATGTACGATTAAATAAAGAGAAAAATACATAGATTTGGAGCTTTCAAGAAATTATGTTGATCTTGTTTAGGCAGGGCCACCAACAACATATCAGAATTTGAGGCTCTTTTGTTTACAAAGTGTTAGGAGAAGCCATTTGTCATTGTAACAATGGCTTTGCTCGAACCACAATGTGTTATACACCAAGTTCCTCCTCTGCAAATTTGTTAACACAATTAGATAGATTACTCCACCTTTCCTATGGTGTGAACTGGTATCAATTATTTAGCTATCCTTCCATTAATACATTTCATTGAAATACCTGCTAATGACTTGTGAACCCAGGCGTTAGTGTGTGACTGGAGTCGCTGTGGCGATTTATTATACTGTATGTTCATATTGGTGTAGAATGCCCTTTCTGGGCATTTTAAATTCAACCTGATGTGAGAATGTCCACATTACACTCAGCCAAAGGTGTTTATGATCTTGTAACGTCTTAATCATGGAGACCCGCGAGGGGAGGGTAGATGACTTCTACCTGCAAAAGGGACTCGAAGGAAAACAATCTCCTTGGAGGTTTTTGCTAGGTGCTGGAGATTCACACCACGCAAGGTGTTTTCTGGCAGCACAGGAGAGAGGCTTTGGAGGGGACAGACACGGTGGAGGACCATATTGTGCAAAAAGAGGGAAGGTAAAAGACTGGGTGTTTATTCGATCCCACGATAAACATCTGAACGTCCGTGATTCCTCCCTTTCTGCGCGCCCTATACGACAGAAAACAAAAGACTGAAAGCATACTATCGGAGCGAGTATCTTGGAAACCAGTCCCTGTTCTAATTGTGTCTACGCAAGGCCATATGGACATGTGTGAAAATAGAAATTTCATGAAGTACACGAGGATTTATTCAGGGGGAGGGAAAAAAACATGACACGCTTTATCTGATTTTAAAAGATCGTATCCGAAGCCTAACGCCCGTCTCGCAAATAGATGTTTAAAACAATTCTTTAAAGGCGCCATTAATTCAGATGCTCGATTCCTTGTGAATTGGAGGCAGCGGAGTCGTATTGCCTAACAGTTTATTTAAGTCCTGAATATTAAGGGAGGAGGTGGGGGGAAAAACAAGCTGCAGGCGGAGCTCTCCCCTCTGATGTACAGAGGCAGCCTGTTAGCGGAGGTGTTAATTGGCAAATTCAGTACAAGTCAGAAGCATGTTCCGCGTCGTCCTCGCCCAGTAAGGCAAGGTCATTAAACTGGGAATGAATTCTTTCATGCTGGCTTAACCCCTTGCTTCGCGAGGCACAATTTTCACCCCCCCCCCCCCCCCATCCTCCCCAGTTTTCAGCCGCTGTAATGAAAAAGCCCCACCGGCGAAAATCAGAGACTCCAACAGCAGCATTGCCGCGGTTAATTTATTTTTGCCATTTCTCCCACTATCGAGGTAGCAGCAACACACCATGAAAGTATTTATAGTATTACTCTTTGGTTCCGTTTTTTTTATTATTAATTGTCCTAAGTGGAAATTGAAATTTTATTATATTTTAGGAGTCGTGCTTCGTTCCCAAAAACCCAAGCCCCATTCATTTCCCCGCAGGAGTACCATGTGGAGCCCCGGCACCAGCGTCACCGGGTTTCGTGGCCGCGAAGTGTCCGCGCAAACAGCGTGGCCGCTTGCGTTTAATACGCAGTGACACCCGACAAATGAGCCGGTTCGGTGAGCCTGGCGAGATCTTCAAATGCCGTCCGGCTACCACTCCCGCCGAACTTGGGAGCCCCCCTCGTCCCCAACCTCCCCCCTCTGGGGGCCCTGGGTGCGATCTCACCACAGCCTCTGTCATAGCTCGCCGCCGGGCGCCAGATCGGCTCTCCAAAAAAAAAAAAAAATGGGGGGCTTCGAATCACCAGGGAAACAAACACTTTTCTGGGGAGGGCACTTTCTAGTCCTGTTAGAATCAAAGGCGGCCACAACACGCCGCCTCACGTGAGGAAAATCCTGCAGCTACTGTAGGAGGATCAGGGCGAGTGTACTGAGTCACACACAAAAATCTGTGGTTCCCTTCATCCTTCTTGGCTGCGATGTTTTGGCTTCCCTCAGAGCCTAAACGAAGCGCCTGGCATTTTAATGAGCGCATTATCGTCAGGGCTATCCTGAAATTTTGCTCACTTGGTCCCAGTACGCACAAATACAATGAAGACCCACTTAGAGCAAAGTGTCCATTATAGGTTGACATAGTTCTTGTCATACTACATAAATAATGAGGTCAGTTGTCCTGAGTGGTCAGCCTCATTGGGCATCTTCCTTCAACTTCAGCCTTCAACTTAATAAATAGATGATAAATCAAAGGGTTAAGTAAAAAGCTACGGTCCTCAGCCAAGACAGCCCCCACAAGCCATGTCTCGAAGTTGACCAGAGTTCCTGCAGATCGAACAACAAAATGCATTATCACACCCTAAACTTTCCAAGCAACTACGCATGTAGTTCACCTCCACTCTTTAAACGTCAAAAATATTGGTGGTAATTACAGGACTACTCCAGACTTCCTGGTAATTAACACCACATACTAATTCAAGAATGTGTCTTCCTTTCTAATTAACCAGCATTCTCTTTGTTTTTTGCCTTTTAATCCCCAGACTGCCTTAGTTCACAGCAGGACGATACCGCAGCATAGATTCTCATCACTGTTTGTTCAACGTGACTGTAAAAACCCACTTCGCTAACATCCCACCCAGATCCCAAACTGGACCAAAAAATGGTATAAATATATATTTGTGTCCATATAAAGCAGCTAAACAAATTGACCAAGAATAAATAAAGATGTTTCCATGCTTTTCGACGTTTTTTTCTCAGTACGTAGCTGATGTTGGATATGAGATGGAGAACAAATAAAACATAAAACACAATGTGGAGAATTGTGGACTATTGCATTTCCAAAACTGTCATATTACAGGTACTCCATGCATTACTCACAAATCTGGAATAATGAAATACGATAATCTTAGGCCTTATGGCAGCAATAAACCATAAGTCAACCAATCAATCTATTTCATTTCATCAGGTGGTTCCTTGTTCATTTGTAAAATGCAGAGGACACAGCTGTACAGTCCATGAGCAACACAAATTCCTAGATTCATAGGTGCATTGACCCCCCCCCCCCCCCCCCCCGGGTCATCATGAACAAATATGCTGAGCTGTCACTGCTATCTTCTGACTAATGAGGCTCAAGAACTCATTTAACGTGCCCCTATTTGCTCACTCCTCTTGACTTTCCACACATAGACACATTTGTCCACACGTGTCTGGAAAACACACAAAAAAAACTTTATGACAAATGGAAGAATATTTGCACATTATGTGTTGCAAGCAACGATGACCCACTTTATGTCAAAAGACAAGTTACATCACTGTGGCCAATCTTGGGTCTTACAGTTTTAATTGGTTTATCTGAAGGGTACACTTGTATACTGCCAGTTTTCCATCATGCTTAACCAATCACATCGTTGCATTCTCCCAACAGTAGGACATGCACTGTTTAAAAAAACGTCTCATAAATGTGAGAATATTTTAATCATATTACGGTTTTAAATTTTAACGTTCTTCTCCTTTACCTATTAGGTACAAAAAGTGTCACCAGAGTTCAGTTAATTGTAACTATTATCTAATTAACTGGACCTAACATTGATTGGCTGTAAACTCCAGTGTTGTGAAACAGTATGGTCACCTGAAAGGATTCTTGTCAGCTGGGTGTGTGCACGACGGTACTCTCACTCTGCTCTGCACGCCACTGTGTGGAAGATTAAATTACCTGCTACAATGATTCACCCCCCCCAGTTTTCCTGCGGCCCATTCCACTTCCTTTCCAACTTGGCTCCAAAAAAAAATCACAGAATAACTTTGCCTGCCAAGTACAATGTGCTTCTCCTCTTCATACCCTAATTATTAGTAGCCGGCAAATGAAATTTTGTTTTTACGCTCAACTACACCGTCACATCCAAAGTTCAGGTTTCTGGCTGAAGAGGAGAAAAAAATGCAAAAAAAACAGGCTGCTAGCATGCAAACAAAAGGTCTTATTTGTTTTACAAAGACTCCATCTGCGCAGTACTAACCAAAAACACAAGAAGTTAAAATTATGAATTGTTTTTTTAAAAAGGCTCAAAAATTAGAACACTGCTAGACTTGCTAAGAAAACAACGTTACGTCGTCCAGGCTCTCCGAAAATATTTGTTTACCAAATGCAAGGAACCATTCGCCATCATGCAGGTAACAATTCACCTGTACATTTTCACTGTAGGAGGCCAGCATGCTGGCACAGTGGGTATCACTGTTGCCTCACACCTCCCAGCTTGGGGGGTTTCGATTCCCGCCACCATTTCTTTGTGCGTGCAGCTTGCATGTTCTCCTCCTGTTTGCTCAGGTTTCCTCCTACAGTCCAAAATTACATGCAGCTTAAATGAATTAGCATTTCTAAATTTCCCATTATGTACGTTATATGACAGACATGACACGTCGCGTCCCATCCATGGTCTTCCCTGTGCTTACCTGCATTAGCTCCAGGCTGACACCATGACACACCATATAGAAGATGGATGAGAATCAGCATAAAGATTATCTACAAGTGCAGAATTTGTGAGAGTTTGTTAATGTATGACAGGCACCTCAAAGATTTATCTTCATAATGGATTTCTCAATTGCTTAATCCAGTCTAACGATATCGAGCCACATTGAATAATGTGACATTTTTCCAGTGCATCTGATGTCATTTCTGTTCCATTTACTTATGTATTCTGGGCATTTTCTGCAGGCTTCCACAGCTACAGGTCTGACTTGAGCTCGTGCAAGCTGACTCGGAAATCTCGTTGTCTGTGCCAACTATGCCATTTGACACAGAAGCAGAAAAATATCTAGCAACAATTTAGCGATTATAGTACATAAGTTTGAAAAGACATATCAGTGCACAGAGTATACATGATGCATTTTAACTTTAGAATTTTGAGGGAAACTGGCAGCTGCAAATTGGAGAGCACAGACAGTGAAGAGTGGGTGATGTGACCTCCAACACACTCACACTTAACAAAGGGGCCCCCCAGGGATGTGTACCGAGTCTGCTTCTGTACTCCCTTTGCACCTCCAACTGCTTGGCTAGACGGGACTCCAACTCCACTATGAAGTTTTCCAATGGCACAGTTGTGGTGGACCTGATCTCCCAAAATGATGAGAGGGCTTCCCTCAGTGAGGTGGAAAGCCTAGTGACGTGGTGGCAGGAGAATCACCTCTCCCTGAACAAGGACTAGACCAAGGAGATGGTTATAAATTTTAGGCCACGGAGGAGGAGCTACACCCCGATTCAGATCTGTGGATCCCTGGTGGAGAGTGAGGTGTTTTAAGGACAACAGTGTCCAAAACACTGCAGATATCAACTGGAGCACTCACACGGACGTCCTCACTGGCAGAGCCAGACAGCACTTCTACCACCTGCGGAGACTCTGGAGGTTCAAGGTCTCCCCCATCATTTTACAGCATTTCTACTCTGGAATAACAGAGAGCATCTTGTCTATCTAGAATGGATACTGCACCATACAGGAAGATAAGGCCCTGCAGCGGGTGGTGAGCTCAGCTGAATGCACCAGCGGGAAACTCTGCAAGGTGCATAACCCGAGCCTTCAGGATCACCTGTGACTCCACCCACCGCACACACGAACTGCTTAGACTGTTGAGGTCATGGAGACGCCTCTGCAGTCTCAAAGCCTGGACTGAATACTTCAAGAGAAACTTTCATCCACAAGCGATGACTTCTCAACGACAACACAATAATGGACGTTCTACTATTGCACACATTCATACTAACTCTCCGTCTTTCTCCTTGTGTGTCTGCCTCTCCCAGTTAACTCTCTTGCATTTTTGCACACTGCCTTGCGCATTATTGGTTTTTGGTATTTTATATTTTGTTATATTTAGTATATTTATTACACTGTATAATTTAGATATATTACACCTAGTATAATATATAATCCCTATTTAGTGGTTAGAAAATGGATGGATGGATGGAAGCTGCTTTTCATTTTTCAGCTTTATGTATCTATCACATTGAGTAACACTCGACAAAAAAATAAACCAACACTCTGTGTTATTCTACAAATTCCACACAGTAAACTCAACATGAGTGGGAGATGCGCTCCTGTGTTCACTTTACTAACTACCATCCCTAAATTAGATATGCAAATTACAGCTTTATCCTTCAGATTTCATTGACTGTGCCAGCCAGGTAACTTGTACTTTCTGTGATGACTTGTCTCAAGACATCAGTGTGATCTTGCTCCCTTACTACCCTTTACTAAAAATAAGCAATGCAAATTGCCCATCAATCCATAAATTGTGTGGAATAAAACGTCTTAATACTGAATTTTAAACCAATGCTTCGTGTAGCAGTCAGCCAGTTTGAATAACCCATTGATATTTTATAATTATTAATAAATAAACAGACCACTATCCTCATTTTTTAAATGTTTTTATTATATGCACATTTCCATGTTTCCTAACGTTTTCCTTATTTCCTAAACACCTCATACACATTTTCCATAGCATATGAGAGACAGCAGTACAGTGACATGCACCGCAGTTTACACCGCGCCTGCTACGGGGACCCAGCACGCCGCAGCATTAATGCAACCGCCGCATGACGTCAGCGGAAGTTCGCGCGCCGAAGCGCACAATACGCCAAATAGTCCATTTATAGAAACTAGCTTGCAGGCGTTTATACAACAGTCACCCATCATAATGTTACGTTTAAATTAACACGCCGTTTCTGCTGTTATCCATATAACCTCGAAAGTACATATGCACTCACATTTTACACCCCGCCTTCCCCTAGCTCGCGACTTTCGATTGCACCGTTTACTTCCGGCTCATCACTACTGATTCCGCTTTGCTGCAGACGACGGGAAGATCGCGTCTCATAAATGTTTGTAAATGTATTTTGAACACTTTGTTTGGTCATTATAAGTGCTTCCGTGTTATGGAACGGATACAACATACGGGCTGTATATGCACTTTTGATGATTTGTATGTTAATTTGCATTATTGTTATTGCAGTTACACCCATCATAAATATTTGACTTAAGCGACCTATGAAATATAGTCCTATACTGTATATAGGTATCACGGCCACCATGGAGCCTCACTAATGAGACACTGTTGTCAGATAGTGGTATAATAAAGTCAATAGACCTAAACATTTTCATTCACCTAAGCCACGATTATTGCCATAAGGATCATTTTACTAGTAAATTTGAAACTCTGTAAATGCGTTAGCCTAAGTGTACAGTACTTACAAATATTGAGAGTGTTGATTAATAATTTGAATTAGATAACTGAAGATGTAATGCATTGAATGAGTAGTCTAACTTTAGAACGATTTTAAGGTCATATCCATCCATCCATTTTCTGTGACAGGTGTAAAATAATTTTATTGTAATTACTGAGCAGGAATTACCGTATGTAATGGAATAGGCCTATATTGGCGGTTAGTATTTTATGTTAGCGGAATATTTTTGCTACAACGAATACCCTTTGTCAATATAACAAAGCAGTAAAAGTAGGTGTAATAACATTTCGTGTACAGTAATCCCCGCTATATATCGCGGTTCAGCTATCGCGCCCCTGCTATATCGCGGATTTTCCCCCGAAGCATCACAGTTTTCTGCGATGTGTGTATATATATATATATACACATCCATCCATCCATTTTCCGAACCGCTTATCCTTCTAGGTCGCGGGGGGTCCGGAGCCTATCCCGGAAGCTACGGGCACGAAGCAGGGAACAACCCAGGACGGGGGGGCAGCCCATCACTGTGTGTGTGTGTGTGTGTGTGTATATATATATATATATATATATATATATATATATATATATATATATATATATATATATATATATATATATATATATATATATATATATATATATATATATATATATATATACACACACACACACACACACACACACACTACATATAATTATTATGTTACTCATATCCTTAGTCCAACATTCACATATCATGTGTTTACAAAGTGTGTTTTAATAAGTTTACATGTGTTTAAAGTATGTGGGAGGGGTATTTTAAGGCTTAAGCTAGTTTAAAAAAATCTTTATTTTTAGTTTCTTTTTCCTAAGTAAACATTTAAAAAAATAATAGACTAACGTTACCGTAAATTCCATAAATTAAAACATTTTCATAATACGCACAATCAAGGTCATTGGTGTAAACTCATAGCGCGTTTTTCAATTTAATTAATTTTGGTAATATGCCTACATTTTTCAGAAGCGAACAAAAATTTAATATTTTGTTTCAAATACGCTACACGGTAGGCCTACTATTTAATTCTTTCATATGCTACTCAGAAATTTTTAGGTTGCAGTATTATCAAATCACATTGATGAATTTTTGTGTAGGCTTACTAAATATAACGACATTTTAGTCTTATTGGCCTAAGCGAAATGTCACCTAAGCGAAATGTCAGTAAAATATAACTGAGTAAACACTTTGTTTCAAGAGTTTTAAAATATATACAGTTGTATTTGCAAGCGCAAATCACAAGTCCAAAAGTCCATACGGAAATAATATGTTTGCACATGAAATTGTTTTACTTGCGTTATCTAAACATGTTCTGCATTAAAAAATGCAATTACCAGTATCTAGTTCCGAGCGCCCCAAAATTATATAAATAGGTATGCATCTCCGATCTCCAGAAGGGAGGAACGGAAACATTTTGGTTTGCGCTTGATTTCGATTTTCTGAAAAACTGAAAACGGGAATAACTTGATCTCAGTATCTCTCATCTGTATAGTAAGACATAAGGTGGCATCAATAAATATAATCAGCATGAATTACAGTACAGCAGATGTCCCAAAAATCATGTTCAATTAATGTCACTACCAGGAGATAAATGTAAGCAGCTGATTGACATCAAATATGGATGTTGATATGGTATTTTTTAAATGTATATTATTGGTCTGATTTACTTGTCTCGTTTTTTATTATCAGTGCTAACAACTGAAAATCGTTATTTAAATGTACACTGACGAGCGGGAGTCAATAAGCTTCCATATCTGTTTATTTTGGTTTTAATTGTGAAATTCCAAGTCGTCACTATCTAATAAACTTGCAGAAAAATATCATCTATGGGGGGATCGCTGCACTCAAATTCATGGGAAGGTAATAGCACTGGTCTCAGTCGACTTCTCAGTTATATCTTAGAGGAACTTTTGGCCTTTGGGAAAATGATTTCGTGTAAAAACGCTGGACTCTTCCGTTTTTTCCCCCCTTCATTTCCAAATACTGGAGGCAAGCGAGCTCCCCTGAAGCTGATGTCTTACTTTTTTTCCCCTGAACTCTGCAGCTCAGACCGCGGTGCAGCACCGACTCTGATTAGCATGCAGTAATGATTGTGAGCTGGGCTCCATTGTTCTAACACCTCCCCTCTCCTCCGCTCCAATCTGTCACCGTTCAGCGGGCGAGTGCTGCCTCCAATGCTGCTCTCCTCAAATGAGATGGATAATTAGTTGCCCCTCACGAATGCTGCACTCTTCTCACCCCTGATTGCTTTCACCTTTTTGCTCCTGGCAATTTTGACACCTCGTAATCAGCCTGCTGCTTCTCCCTTTCAATCCGTGTCCCTCTTTTTCCTCTTATTCTATTCCACAAACCCGCCACCAAATCGTACCTGCTGGAGCAGACAAATACCATACAGCACAAAGATGGGAGTCCTTTCCAGAATAAATAAATAAATCGATGAGTTAAAGTAGATCAAGAGCTACAAGGCGAGAAACGCATATTCCCGTGAGTTTTTAGGCCCATTTTACTATGTAGCATCTATATTACTTTATTAACCAAAAAACATGGACTCGGTATCTGTCAGTGTAGCTTATCCCTTCCAAATAACAAGCAATGACAACATAATTATGTGCAAGCAGCTGTCCCTGGTTCCAGAGAGAACACCATACTGTCTGCGCAATGTTCACCGTCTCTTCACAGATTTTCAAAGCAAAATCATTAGGGAGACTGCTTTCCTTGTATTCGCTACACTTTCACAATAAATACTGTATTCACTGGCCATAATTCTATGTGAGAAATGAGAAATCAGGCCGTGTATGTTGATTCAAGTTTTCGGGCCTACGTTATGCATGGCACATAGCGCGGAATTAAAATAGAGCGAGCGAAATTGTAAATGCGATGCATAACACAGGCAACATTGCTCAACATGTTGTGCTTTCTCCCAGCATTTTCTCCTCCATGTCGGAAAATATGTTATTAGTTTTGTAAAACGAGCTCCCCGCCATCGCCACCCCGCCCGGCGACATCAATTATGCATTCAAACTACATGTTCAAGAAATATACCGTCTGCGCGGACGTGTGACATCCAACAAACAACCATAAGTAGGTTTCTGTAGGCTTTAAAACATTGTGTTACATTCCGATCATTTGATTTCGCGGTTCAAACAAAATTTAATCCATTCAAACGCGATCCCGACGATCGATGCAGATTAATGTAAAAGGACCCACCAGCTCCGACGATCTATGTTTAAACAAACTAGGAATAAAACCGTTCCGTGTAATAAACAATCAGTCCCAATCTTTTCACACATTGGAGTGCTGCAAGTACCCTTAATTAACGCCAGAACCCCCTCCCAATTCTGGCTTACCTTGCATTGATAAACATACAGGCAATAAAAATGCAATTATATCTCTATATTTTGGATGTTTATTATAACGTATTCTGAATAAATGCTTAATATTGTTCAGTTATTCAACTATTTTCATGGTATGTTCCACCATCTGTTGGCTTAAGTAATATATTCGGAATCCGTAAAACAGCGTTGCATAGAGCATTAAGAACGCTGTATCCGATATTTTAAAAGTCCGTTATAATGATAAGCAATTTCAACAAACCAAATTACAATGAAAATCTGACAACCTGTTTTTTTTTAGAAAACACGCCCATGAAATACGATCGCTGCGCTCAATACAAACCTAATAACAACCAAACTTCACACCAGCTCATCGACTCAGCGCAAGTGTTACCAGTCCGTATCGAGGGGCTACAAGGTCTTCTTTGTACGAGACTGCGTTTTAAATACGCGCATTTCCCCTCTATTCCTTTAACACATCATCTTGCAAGTTTGTGAAAATTATTACATTTGTTTGCGAAGCTGTTAATAAACATACCCCTTAATCAAAGGCTGTTTGTAGGCGAGATGCTACCGCACACCATTAACAAATGTCTTCTCTGTCTACCGCTTTAAAAATATTAATACAGAATATAATAGAAAACACTTAAATACAATGTCTATTGTGAGATTTAAAATGAAACATTTGTTTCTATTTGCACTGGAGCGTTTATTTTTTGAATCAGTATGAAACACGAATTTACAATAGGTATTATGATATTATCGAGTAAAATTCGATGGTGTATTTCATTACAATTAAAGGCATTAAAATAAACATTATTTAAACCTAAATACACGAGGAATGCAAACAACAGCATAAAATGCATCCGAGTTGAGGCTTGGAGGGAAATTACTAACAAATTTTCAAATAATTGAGATTTTAACGAACGCTTTCAACAGGCCAATACGGACCATACGGCTAGTGAGCGATGCTACTTACCATAAATTGTTTAATAGACTGAACTAACGAAATTGGTTCAAACTGGTGGTGTACATTCAGCCAAGTTCAGTGGCTCTCAAAATTGAGGAAAACCCAAATACCCCAAACCGTTTCTGGCATCGACTTTGCCTTGCCAGCTTATTAATACAATATGGGCTTTAAAACTTAATAAAACCATTAGCCATTATCAAACAAACTGTATATGCTAGTCATGCAGTTATAAATAGAAAAAGATCCTTACTTTAAAACAGTTACCTGAATTCACAATCATTTCAAATATTTTCTCCCAAAACACTTTCCACCTAAAATCGCAGATGGGGGTGGGGGGGGAAATCACTTGAAATGAACATGTGACAATGTGTTGCTTCTGTGGTATCACATCTCAAAACGCATTGTCCAACTTATTACAAAGGTCTCACCTCTTAATTGCGGCCAGCGAGGACTTCAGACCCAGTGATCCACCGGGCAGCGGCGAACGGATCCATCGAGTTGCTTGTCGACGTCCTGGACCCGGAAGCCTCCTGGTGGTAAACGACGAGCGCGTACCGAACGCGGCAGAAACGCTGATTTTGTTGATACTGCCATCGAAACTGGGCCCGTGGAAGACAAGCTTACGATATGGCGAAGCCTTTTGTGGTGATTCATCATGCTAATCTACTGGATCCAGTTCACATACTGAAACCATTCAGCATGACCCAGTTGGATGGGCTTGTGTGAGATGATTCTAGTTCACTTAATGGACGTTAAAAAAAAAAAAAAAAAAAAACATGTATGACAAACGGAGGGTGGGGGTGACATGTAAGCAGTACTTGATCATTAGGAGTTTTATTACACACAGTGAATTTATCAGATAATACCACAGTCTGATATTGAATTCAACAGATTTCATTCAGTTTTTGAAGACACTGAAGTACACCAAAATGACAAATTAAATAGGTATGGGGAGGGGCACACAAGTTTGCCATCGGGGAGTGGAGATGGACAAAGCCCCACAGGGAGCCCATGGAGGCCCACGAGGCCCGCTAGTGTCCGTTGCTTGCGTTTTTCTGGAAGTGTGAGTTCAGGTGGCTTAACATGTGCCCCTGGGGCACGGTGGAGGCGCAGAAGGTGCAGTATTCGTCGTCCGCGCCCTGGACCGCAGCATCGCAGGGCTTTGGGCTCCACAGGGCCTGCAAGGCAGACAGGCGCTTCGGTTATCAAGTCAACAACTACCCCATCAGCGACACGCGAGCACACCCCCCCGCGCTGTTCGTCCGCACAGAACCGTGCCGAGGTCCCCTCACACTTGGGAGTCCGCTCCACTATCCCTGACTGGGGTGCGATTCCCATGACTCCACGGCGCCGCCCTTGTGACCACATGCCGCTCATTTTTTCATGCTTATGTAAGGAAATATAAAATAAAACAAATAAGCACTGAATTCACGTGCATGTGAATTTTCTTCCCCTATCCTAGATGGCCCTGGCACATCAAGGATATAATAAACTGACTTCTGTCACCTATTTCACTGATGTGGCGTGTTACATTTCAAAAGCCTCAATATTTTTCTTTCAGCGTCACATGTTTTAATAGCTACTAATCTAATGTTTCCCCTTCAGGGGAGATAATTCCAGTCCTTACTGCATAAAGATGCTTTTTTAGTTATTTATTTTCATTTGTGTCAGTCTGGCATTACCATTTTAGTACAAATCAATGCAAGTTTCACACACGTTCTATGATTCAGTTGCATGCAAAAAAAAAACTCAAAAAGTGGACTTTGATTCTTCCAGTATATAGACATTATTGCTTCACCAGTATGGGGAAGTTAGAGTAAAGCAGATGAAATACTACATAAATCAATAACAAAACTATATTTCTGCTTATGTTACACATCTTCACTCTCCCAAATGAAAATCTGTGCGTCATATGTGCGTTATGCATTCAGTGTGCAAATGTTTCACAGTGGATTAACCATTTACAGTCGAACTGAACACTAGTGGGAGAGGTGCTGAGGATAATTGAATTCCAGTCCTTACATTACCAAATGTAAACTGCCATTCGTGATCGATTTAAATATTACAAGCACTCTCAGATAATAATTCAGTGAATTATTTCTATATAACTATATTTAACACTTGACAAACACATCAGACAAAATCACTACAAAACAAGATGCTTGCATCAGGTCCGTAAAACAGGATCAGCACTCTCTTAAAGTGGTGGACCATCAGAATACAACGGTAGTTTTCCACCGGAGGCAACGGTGGTAAATAACTTTGGAAGAATGCTACACTCGCCAGCTCACGGTTGTCTTCAGCGTGGCGTTCACATGACGCATGCGCCGACCAATAACATCGCAGAATAACATCTGCTTTCGATGTGACCTGTCGTCTTTTCATAGCAGGGGGGTCTTCAACACATTATTATCGAAAGATGTGTCAATTATCTAACCCCCTAGCCCACGCTGTGAAAAGGCACAACACCAATCCCCCCCCCCCCTTTGTTGCTTAAGACAACAGATATAATTCCTAACTTCAAATCTTATATGAGATTTTCGCAGTATAACTCATATTCGGAGAATGTAAAGCCAGACCTTGCCGTCAGAAAACAAACAAAAAAAAAACTATTCCGATGAAAAATAATAAATGATTTAAACAGTAGAAAAGAAACTGGATTCAAGCACAAATTTAACTGTAATATAACGTGCAATAACCCGAGGGATGCTTTGGATTCCGTAAAATGCTCCAGCGCCTCAAAGCTGAGCTATAAATGGTCGTTTTTTCATTTAAGCTCGTCTGTTAATAGTGTGAAGCACCCACTGAACATGGGAAGTCCTTCCTATCATATTTGTCCTACTGCGAAATATTTCAGACTAAAGAAAAAAGGCAGCAGGTGACCGCAGAAGAACCCCAGTAACCCTCATCTTTTTCAGTAACATCTTCAGTTGTTCTGCCTATGTGCTGTGCGTGTTTGCAATATGAAAAAGGTTATTGTATGTAGCACTTAGACATAAGCAAATGCATTAGTACAGATTGTATAATGCACAAACGTCATCATTATTATTCATGACAATATTAATTATTAAATCATCTTTATCACAGTCTTCAAGGTCGATTTCCTACAACAAACACTCACTAGAATGGACATTTGGACAGTTGAATCTTCCTTAAGTACACCGTGACACTAGGTCGCAGAAATACATTTTTCCTGTTCCTTTTGGCAACATTTAAAACACCCCCCCCCCCATGTCAATCCTTCTTCTTAAGGCTAACAGGTGATAGCCAGCATCGTTATCAAGCCCCACACCACCATAAACCACTGGATTTGACTGCGAGCCAAATTACCGGCTTCCCCACATTATTAATAATCTACTTAATATGCGATTTATAGCATGCGTGGCAGTGCCGGCCGCTGGTATCTGCACGAGCCGACCTGTGAGGTCTGCAAACTGGGTGTGGTTCCTTTCAGCCCTGTCAGAATGATCCCGGAGTGGAATGCACGCCACTTGGGCTGAGATGGAGACGAGCATAAGCTCAGAAGACAACCCACTGTTACCTGCTGGGGTCCACGGACGGCCTCCGGAGAGAGGGAGGTAGAGGGGGAGGCTGCATTCACCACAGAGCTGGGATACAGGAACTTCAGCGTGCCATCTTCGCTTGTACCGGAGACGCCCGCGACGTCGGCCAGGCCTTTCCGGACACTGATGGGCTGCATGGGTTTCTCCGGGGCGCTGTTTAGGAACTCGTACTCACTGTCTGTTGGCGGGGGGAATCTGACGGACAATTTACTCAGGGAGTCGTTGAAGTCTGGGTCCTCCTGACAGGCTCCTCGGGAGGCCAAGGAGCTGCTGGCCAGCTCATCGCCCAACACTTCAGACCTGATGGAGGATGTGAAGGGGCCCTCGGCCTGTTCGGCTGTCCCATCCGTGCACTGGATGGGCATCGAGAACTGGGGCTCTGGACGAACGATCCGAACCCAACAACGTAAACAGTATATCTACACATTCTTCGTCCCTCCAACTGCATCACACAGATAGCAATCCTGAATTTGGTTTTCGGAGGTCAAACTAATTTTTTAGATAATGACCCAAATGACATATGTTTCCCTGACTGACGGGTCATCACGTTGTTAACAGAGCTTGCTACAAATGTCACAATCGTACCCAGCATTTCCCACATATTCTGTTTTCAAGTCTGTAATTGTGGAAGTACTCAATTCACCGCACCCTCACACAAAAGCATTCCTGCATTGTGTGTTGCTGTGATTGCGTTCCCTTAATTAAGCAGAAATTTGTAGGTATTCGTGTAAGGCTATGACAGCTTTAAGCAATTGTTACTCAACATATCCTGCCTTAACTAATTAAATTACTGCTGTATTGCTGCCGTCTTCAGCTTTTGAAACAACAGCAGTATGACCCCCCGTCCAAATAATTAAAAAAATAAATAAACATAATTTCAAGGTACCCTATACATAAGTACCAGCATTACCGTTTGCGGAGTCACTCCCCCGATACATTTTCTTCAGGTGATCGTTTTGTTTCCTGGTTAATTTCTGGATCAGCTGCAACGTTCCTTGAAGTTTCTGAAACGTGTCAAGAACTTCGCCACTGAGGAGCAGAGAAGAGAGCTGTGAGATAGAAGGCTTTCTCAGAAACCTTCGCCGATGATACAAAAACAGCACGCGGAGCTTAAAGACGGACGACTTACTTTTCCGCAGTGCTAGCCATGAGCAACGCACATGGGGGCATCTCCAAGGATTCTGCGTAGTCCTTTGTTAACACCGAAATGGGGCAACGCCATTGACACGTCAAAGGGCAACGGATTCAGACAGAAAAAAAGAGAGACGATGTTAGGATGTCAAGTTTCTTTGGCAAAGTGCGAAGAAAAAAAAATCAGTAAACAAAGAAATGTAAGATCTATTTTTGAAAGCAAAAGAAGACTGATACATCAAAAGGGAATGAAAACACACAAATGTCCGAGAGCATGAGAAGCGAGAGAATGGGCAATGGACAAATGCACAGTGGAACTTCTAATGTTTCACAGACATACCCAGCCATGATAGTGGAACGTCTGGGCTTAAGCAATCCTGAAACTCCACAAAAAAAGTGAACTTCTCAGAAATGCTTTCAAAAGAGAATACTGTGACATGGAATTTCTCTTTAACGAGCACTGATATTTACATATTTTTCTAATTCTTTACACTCTGGAAAAACAAACTTCTTGATACACGATTAGGACATGCACTCAAATTAGCAAATTTGAGAAAAACTGCTATTATGTTCTCTCAAAGGTATCTTTCTATAAATATCTTTACTGATAAATTACATACATACCCATGAAACACAGCAAAACGTTCCTAAAAAAAGTTACTTTTAAGTATTTAACTATTGATTTCCATGTCTGATTGAAATGAATCGCAAATGAATATGACTCGGCTCAGTGAGACTCATTTGATTCGGGCATACTGAAGGACACAAGAGGGTGCTATCCTATAGCACCACCTACTGAAAATTTTTTATACTACTTTCCCAAGAGCTATTCCTAAAGTGTTTCTTTACATGACCATTAACCCGGAAACAAGGTGAGTTTACACAGGATGTGTGCAGTAAAGAAACCAAAGTTCTCTCCAAGCTCAGTACTGTATCCATGATGCCAAGTCGTTCCACTGCTCTCAGAACTAACGGCAACAGTTGAGACCACGACAAACAATTAATATCACAACTACTGCATACAAACTTGGCTTACAAGGAGTAACAACTAGTTTTATGCCAATTGATCAGTATTTCCTACCACAACCCAGAATGAAGTAGGATGAATATATGGACACATGGGAGATTTCTTAAGCAAACTGTGAGACTGGGTCAAAAAAAATGCATTTTTCCTGAATTATTTTTTACCTGGTTTATGAAGTATATAAAAAAGAAGAGAAAGGATGTTCAACAATATTCATTAGGGTATGTTGCATATTATGCCTTTGCATTATACTAAAATCAAAAGAGACCACATGTGTGAAATATAGACAATTAAAAAGAAGCTCTTGCACCTCTGGGACAAGAGCTTTCTCAAACATGGCAGATTTTTAACACTATGTTTTTAACACTGTGACATTCAACACTGACACTCAACACACTCACATGCAATGCAATTGATTATAGGAGGCGCTATAATGGGCTATAGATTGTGCAAGAAAGAGTGTACCAGGAACTGTTTTCTCTGCTGGGAGTTGGATGGAGTGTTGTCAGGGTGGTGGTCGCAGGATGACAAGGTCTCTACTTCCTGTTTTCCAAGGGCAGTCTCACAACACTTTTCTCCTGACAAAACAAGCCAATAATTAAACCACCATCGATACACATCCACTTCATTATGTATTTTATATGCAGTAACACTGAATGAGGGGGGAAAAAAGTCTAATGTTTGTTTTTTTAATGTAGGGGGAAAAGCTAAGAGGCAGACAGTCATTCGGACTGCTTCTACAGCATAAAGGAAGCCTGGTGGACATGAAAGGACACATGAGGAGGAAGAGGAGGAGCAGGAGGATCCAGTAGGAGTGGCACCAACCTGAAGTGCGCCTCGTCGCCACTCGCAGCTCAGCTTCGAGCCTCAGGATGTGTAGCCTCTGCTCTTCTATCTGCTGCTGGAGGTTTTGAGTGTATTGTTTGTAATATTCTGTCTAAAGAAGCAAAATTGTTTTGTTAGAGAAAAAAAAGGGGGGGGGGGGCACAGCCTGACTCACGACACCACGAGTCTTCGTACCGTTTGCTGAAGTTCCCGCTGGACATGGGTTCTCTCGATAGTAGCTTGTCTGTAGGCTTCAAAGGCTTTGGTGAGCGAGTCTCTCTCCATACCTTTCGCCCCGGTACCATTACTGACGCAGCCAATAGGAGCCCTGAATCCACAGACAGGAACCGTTATTGTAACAGGGGAAGAAACAACCTTTCTACAGCAATCTCATCGGTAAAGAAAAGTCTTTATCCGTCTGGACTTTGACATGAAATATGACCTTGTTCTGGCTTCATTTCTGTTTCAAATACAAGCATGAGACCGAACCCAAAGCATTGGGTTTTCAAACCATTTGTGAGAAAAGGCATAAAGTATACAGGACAACTGCAACACAGCACTTATCACAAGAGGTCAAGAAAGCGGGGATTACACATTTTACTTAAGATGGATATATTCATAATGTTCCAATTATTAAATTAAATTAGCAAAGTATGCAATATATGTGAGAGTTTGCATTTTGAAAATGTGTTAATCTTACTTGTATTACTTTCAACGATGTGGTTACTATAATGACGGTAACAACACACTTATTACAAAATACAGTGTAAATATGGTGGATAGTTCTTCAAATTAAATATATGCAAGGTCGTTTTCAAATGTACTCATAATTGGATCTAATTAAAAATATTTTTGATAAGGTTAGTTAAGAGCATACAGGTTTAACAGCTCTTTGAGTCTAATTGATCTGCGTATTCTTATGTCTTGCAGCTCTTCACTAAATAATTAGTAAATAAATCATGTGGTGTGGAGCTGCACATTGCGGCTCTATTTTGAATTGGACAGAGTTTGGCGACAAATGGCCCAAAAAACCTTGAGAAGGTTAAATAATTAAATCACTTAAGTTTACTGAAGGGTTTTCTGAAGATATTTCATATTTAACTCTGTATATGACAGGATTCCCTTTTCAGAACACCTTCTTTTAACACAAATAAATCAAATACAAAGGCCAACCCTTACCAAACCTCATCAGTTAATTGTGTGACTGCGCACACAAATATTATTCAATTTCTATAAGAACCTCATTTCAAACGACATGTTCCTGTCATTGGCTGAGCCTACCCGGACATAAAGTCTGCTTAAGTTCGCCAGTATGACATTCAGAATCATTCAGGTTTCTTTAGCAGTGAACTTCATTACAAATGTAGAATTCCAATGGCTCTGCATTTTATTACCTTTGCACAGCCAGGAAACAGCCTAGATCTGACATAACGATATTCATATGCGATGAATATAATCACATAACCATTTTTCATATCAAAGTCCTACATCAAACCTTGATCAGAAGAGAGATATTGCATTTAGTTTAGTGCCTAGTACACACCGAGCAATGCCAAAACGTTAACTCTACGGCTAAATACACACACAAAACACAAAAGCCAATTTGCTTATTAAATATGGTAAACTCCTACTTCACAGAAATGTAACCTTGAGAGATAAAAACCAATAATAGCTATAAAACAAGCCTACTGCAAATTTGTTAAGAAATCAGTTAATGTCTGCAGATGTGTGCAGCAAGTATCTATCAGACTATACACTAGGTTTTTCAGGCACTGGCCAAAAGTTGCCTGGGTATCTTCATTACTCAGTTAGAACGCAATGAGATTAGATGATATAAACAGAAAGAGAAACAAATGTTATTTTCATCGTCCACCATTCTATGTCTAACAGTGCGTAACCTGATACAGAGCCAATTTAAAAAGCACAGCAAAAAGTGTCAGAAACGACAAGTAATTAAGGTAACGTATTAGAACCCATGATAATATGATGTTAATTATTTTAACGTGATACCGAGCGATCAAACTCATGTCTTAATAATTATTCCTGATAAATATATCCCTCAGGGAACCGGGAACCAGGAAGGGACTCGCCAAGTCAGATCAACAACATATCAAATAGAATGTTATATTTTAAAATATTAAATCCGGAAACACTGCAAGAAGTAAACAAGTAAAGTCGAAAGAATTACATCACGTATGGCAATGTCCTCCGCCTATAGACTTACAGTAAAATTCCACAGTATTATCCGACGAACATACACGGATACACTAAACACAAGCAGGCCTGTTCTTTAATGGCCACATACTATACTGTAGCAATCGGAGATTGCCGAGTTTACTTATATAGCTGACTTAATATTCATACAATGGGAGTTAGTGTCCGCATTGCGAGCTACGAGTGGAGATTAATTGTGAATATCTGCTCTATAAGTGCCAAAAAATTCGGCCTTGCCAGTGACATTATTAACATCTACGCATATTAGTGTCACAATAGTAATCGCGATCGGAAAGAAGCGGTAGAAAACTTTCGGTCGTAAAGAAGAAGCTGGCAACAGTAAACTGGAGGCTACCTTACCTTAACTCGAAAACGATCGAAACGACCTACATCTAGAAAGTGCCCCCTTTTCACACTGCTTACACGGTTTTTATTCTTGGAGGAAAAGTTTTCTACAACAGACGCGAGAGGAAGCGGCGCCTTTCGTGCAAATGTACATTTTGCGTGTTTAATAAAGCGCTGGGAACTTCCCACGGGGAATCCCCCCGCGCGCCTCTGACTTCCGCCTTGGCGCAGCCGCACCAATCAGCTTCTTTGCAGCCGGATCGTGCTGCCCGTTGTTTCAGCATAGATATCTGCATGTAACATATATGAATATTATATACAATGGAACATATATACACAAATATACATGTTTATAACATATAACGGCATATGTACAAGCAAAGCGTTGATAAAAAATTGATTAGGAGCGGCGCTGCATGCAACGAAGAGCGGGATCTATTGAGGGTTCAGAACAACATGCTTGCGGAAAGATATCTGATGCAGATAAGTGTTGGAGTAAATGAACAGCCATAAGTGTGTATTTGCAAATACAAATATTCACATGTGCACACATTTATAATAATAATTCAAAGGATGTAACAGGAATGGAAATGAACGGGCGGTTAAACACTGGGTTTCCAAAGTGGCTTTTTGTAGGTTGCATTTGCGGCGGTGTGCACCCGAGCCATTCTATGAGTATTAGTATTAAAAGTTCTTCTGTGGTCGATAACGGTTTCTTGGCTTATCAATCATTAAACGGGATCTGTCATGATACCACACGTGCAAATAGCAGAAACATAAACACATAAGTTAATACGTTAGTAAATGTTTCGAGTAGCCCGTACAAGACGTTTTGGGACACTATAGTGAAATTAAGTTAATGTTCCTTAGCATACCAGAACAACAACGCATGTCACTGGTCCTAAGTATTTATTGCCAAATGCATGAATATCAAATGTATAATGTACTTACTATCAGCGAAGTGTGAGAGAAATTTCGTTGTCCTGAGTTGTGTTGGTGCAGTAAGTCAATTTGAAGTATTTCCTTATAATTGGTTTCTACTGAGCGTAACAACAAGCGTAACACGAATTATGTAATTGTCTTTGGGCTTTTTCTTGATATTTGATATAATATGGTGTATCTACGTGAAAGAAATTTGTTTTTCCGGCGTTATTATAGAACTTCAGGCTACGTTAAGCCATATTATACTTTAAAGCTACGCTACGTTAAGCCTTTATGCACTTTAAGCGTTTTAAAAAGTTTCGCCCGTATTGTGATAGCAGTTTACATTATTAATCTGCGGAAATTATTTAGAAAAAAATACCGCGTTAATAAGCAATTTCCCTGTAAACTATAAATTGTTTAGAAACTATGTGTCTGAAAAGTATATCTCAGAAGACTTTTTTTTTACCTAAAAAAACAAGTGAAAAAGTTTTTTTTTTTTTTTTTTTTTTCCTTCGCATCGTGGATTTAATATGCACTCGATAGAACAGCATGTTTGGTTCAGGTAGATGTCTGACCAGCAGTGTGTGTGTACAGTGGACAATTCTGTAGCAGGTGTTTAGTGCATCCCCTGTCAAATGTTGCACAAAATGCTTAATTAATCTATCGGGAGCTGACATGAGAGGAGTTTTTGAAGTGTGATTTTTAATAATTCGAGCAGATGTGCCCAAAGAGATCACGCTTTGTTTCTTAATAAAGCACAAATTTTTACTCTGAGCTACATAATTTCATAGTTTACAGCGCGCAAATAGTAACCAAGTAAAACTAATTACATTTTCGTGCCATCTGTCACAACTTAGAAATTTTTGCTACCATATGAAAACTGTTCATTTTGTTCAGCTATAAGTTGTTATTTTTAAATCATGAAATATGCTAAGTCTATGTGTAGGCCTATAGTCCTATCATAAAATGTGTAAAATTTGTAAAGGAAACTTATTAAAAAACAATGTCGCGTTTCCCAAAATTGCGAGATAGCTTATCATTTGCAGACAATTGATAGATACTCGTTCTCAAAGGTTATAAGGTATTTATTCTGACTTTTTTTCAATCAGTGAATCTCGCCTATAAAACACTTTATATCGTTGTGATTTACGTGAGTTTCTACTTGACCTTTAAATCGGCGGTAATGGATGTAGCTAATTGAATTGTCCTACAAAAACCACTAGGTGGCAGCTATAGGTAACGGAAAAAATAACGTCAATACACGGAGGTCATATGGAATTTAAAGTATGTACTACATCTACATAGCTACATCTAAAGTTGTCGCACTGTCACTGAGCTAATTATGGGGGGTACACTTGTTTTAATACTTGTTTTATTTTATTTGGAATAATTTCCATTGAGAACAAAACAAGTTTTACCGTAGAGTTTTTGAGTCTTTTCTACTTTAATGTGAAAATCAGAGGCTATATATGCATAAAATATTGGAGGACCTGGCAGTTTGTTCAACGGTAATTTTGTGGGTTGAATTATTTTGCGTTCTATAGTGGTTAAAGTGATCGGTAAGGACAAAGCATGGGAATGATTGACACCTCCTGATTCTTTTTCAAAATAATCTCTCACTGTGAGACAAATAGCACCTCAGACAGCAGAAAGGAATGTGCCACCTCCCTCCTCCCCCCCCCCCCCCACCCCCCGAGAGATGGGCTGGTATCCCTGAAGTCTGAACACGTGAGACATGTAATTTGGGTCAAAAGGTGCTAGGTTTGCTGCAGGTCTGAGGTGCTTCACTTTCTGTTGCAGCTGAATGAAATACATAAGCAAGATAATCAATGCAGGACAAAAACGGCACAGATTAACTGAAGTTGTTAAAAATAAATACCTTTGTTAGATGTATATATCCATATTGCGGGACAGCTGGATGAGTTATTCGCAAACCCTTAAAAAAAGTCATGCCTTCGTTATGTCGGAGCCCACAGAGACTGCAGAGCAGAGTCACAGACTGACCCCTTCTCATTTTTTCCCGCAGATCCATGCTGGTTGGTGTCGGCCCAACTATCGGCCCGCGTTTCTGCCGTGGCGGGAACCTGGAACCTGGAAACATTCAACCTCTGAGGTCACAAATTCCAGATTCTCACTCTCCAAATCTCCAAGAAGCCTGTGCCACACAGGCATGGACAATTTGCATCTTAGTTTAATATATAAAATGAAAATTACATGCAGTTTTATTATATACATATATAATGCAAGTGTAGTCATTATATATAATTCTAATCAATGTTATGTCTATCTATTTTGTTCTGCTTCTCCGTTTAAGATCTGCAGTCTTCGCATGTTTATTACATAATAAAACAGATATACTATGTGCATAGACAATTCACTAAAGAGTCGTCAAATTTAACTGCAAGTCAGGTACTTTATCTTAATATGAGTTGTAGGCTCAGGCCAGTGGGTAGACTTGAATGGTCGTTGGTGGATTTTGTTAACGAAATCATAGTTGTTATCGAAGGATTGTTTAAACTAACTTTTAATGTTTTTATATATTGAAGCAATATAAGCAAAGGCATCCCTTTATGATGAATGCTATATTTGCACATCGGAATGATTCATTTTGCTGACCACATCATGCTCACCATAGCTTGGGGGGGTCAAAGCACAGGGTCAGCCAGTGTGCAGCCCTCCTGGAGCTGGGGGTTAAGCGCTTTGCTCAAGGGCCTACGGACATGTGACTGTTCTGTCGAGGCTCGGTCCAGTGACTTTCTGAGCACAGACACAGACACAGAGACTTAGCCCACCGACCCATTCCGCTCAAATTCATTGTAAGATTTGTAGGATCATCGTTAGGTTAATTACGTCAATCTTTTACGAAACTGAAATCGGAACTGTGTATACATGAGCGGACTTCTTCATTTGATTAAATGGCTGTTATGGGCATGAAGTGTGGGGTGAGTGAGTTGATAGCTGAACTCACCCTAACATATACATTATGATCACTGTTATTATTGCAAGCTGTTTATCAAACCTAACGCATAGTCTCACAGTATATCCATTTCCTGTTTATAAATGGATACTGACAGTTCCCCGGTTAAGAACATCTGACTTATGGACAACTTGTACTTACAAACATAAAGCCTATTATATTAAAAGCTAAATAAATACAATGGTTCATAATAACGAATGCGCAGATAGTTTTGTGACATTCGTGAAAACTTCTTCCTTTGGCTCCCGACTCTGAGTTCAGCTTCCTCAACTGTGTTTATCTTTCCTCTCGCGTCTGTCGTCGAAGATTGGTTGAGCAGCTGCTGAAGAAGACGATAAGTCACATATTGGATTATCCCAGGGCTCTGTAAAAAAAAATAAAAAATAACCAGCCAAATGTTTGACAGTATAATTAACAACATGTTCAAAAGCAATGTGTAGTCGGATTGTTGCGGTCTGCTTGCTCAGGGTTTTCGAACAGAATTAAAGGGGCGGGGCAGCATGGTGACGGAAAGCAGACTGACCAGGTGGTCCCCGGTTCCTGGTCTGTGTAGAAGCCTCAGATTTCATTGGCCAGGGAGCTTAACCTGAACAACGTCAGCAGAACATCCTTCAGTGAAAATGGGTAACAGCAGTATTTCTTTAATTAAAAAAGGAAATATGTACAGATAAACGTGTAACACATGTTTAATCCAAGTTGCATTTGGACCGATTCATTTAATAAATAATTATCCTGCAACTTCCAGTGAAGTTCTTTTTTTCTCTCTAGCTTTCTAATCAGACATTCTAATAAGACATTAATTTATGAGCCTGAGGTATACAGCATCCTGATTAGCTGTTTAAAATGTCTAACAGGGGAGATTTAAACCCTCCTTTCAGAGGAGGGTCAGGTTAAGTTACATGCACTCAGTGGTCACTTTGTAACATCTACAAGCAGCAGCAGAGAGAGAGAAGTTGACAGATGTTCAAAATGCTTGATCGTCATGCGGTTCATACAGACTTCAGGTCCAGGACCCAGGACCAAACCAAAAAGGCGATTTCTGGTAATTATTAGTTAGTAAATGCATTGATTTACAATATTTGCATAGCACTCCGACATGTGTATGTAGTTACATCAATATGTTTATTAAAAAGTAAAATTCAGTAAAGATGTGGACTTCCTGTGACCTTGAATAGGAAAAGCGAGTATAGAAAATGGATGGCTGGATCATGTTCCCAAACCTGTATGACAGTCAAAAGCAATCATGTTTACTGATATATTTTGTGTGAGGGATGGGGAAGCAATGTTTCAAAATTATGATTAGATTAATGTTCTAACATCTCTTTAATTCATGGTGGTTTCAGTAATCCTGTGCTAACTGAGAGCCTAGGTAATCTTAATAACTTAATCACTAATAAATTCAGAAACACGAACAGCATGTCAAGCAGTAGGTCTGTGCCCTTTGCTCCATGTCGTCCTTGCACACAGTCTGCACCGCGGTTTGCTGCTCCAGTCACTCAGAGAAAACTGTACAAATGTACGGTTTCCTCACTCACACGGAAAGGAGAAAAAAAATGGTTGGTTCAAGTCAGCAGGAGAAATCTCACTATAACTAAAGATTACAATATCAAAAACGTATGTGAGGTAATCGTATTCAAACACTGCATTTACGTGTTTTCACAAAGACCGTACCACTGGGAAGTTTAATGTTTGGTTTATTAAAAATTAGGAACAGGGGAAGGCTGTTGGAACTCAGGCTACAGGGTGACATTAAACGTTGGATAAAATAGCTTTAAAATAACAGAATTTACAATTAATAGGCTGCGTGTGGTTAATTGTATGCGTTGCTAACTTTATCCGCTATCCTGGCCTAATTAACATTCACTAAACCTACTCATTTATTTCACTAACATGCTTTAATATGCATGTTAATTTGATAATGATGTGCTGGAAATAAACAAGCTAACTTTTTAAAACGTCTTGCCCTTTAAAAGTGCACAACAAGCGATCTATTCCGCTGCAACTCTACCGCGCTGCTAGTATTTGCTGCTAGGAACTATTGAGAGGCTCCATGATCCACCACTGCTGCAAAATAACGGTCTGTTATTTGATGTGACTTTCTCTCCCTGGCTGTGGGAGGTAGCAGGCAGGACCCACTCCTTTACATTGGTAATGGGATTGCTTGCTCTGAAAAGCCATTTTACACACCCCACTGTCATAATGAGCTGTTATTTTTGCCTTCCTATTATATTCAACGAGTCTGGCTGTTCTCTCCTGACCTCTCATTAGCACGGTGTTCTTGGCCACATAAATGCCATTGACTCGGTGTTCTTTCTTCATTATTGCTTAGATCAGGCATCTTAGCTATTCCAATTCTTAGCTTGACAATAAGTGGGCCTCGACCTTATCCGTGTGCTGTATAGTTTGTGGTTTTTGGAGAAGCGGGACCTTTCGTGTTAGCGATCAGGTGTGCCGGATAATCTGGCCACAGAGTGTGAAACTCTGCCAATGCAGACATATTTACAATTTTAATAAGGAAATGTGTGTGTGTTTGTGTGTGTGTGTGGGGGGGTGGGCTGCCAATTTTAGTCCTGAGTTTATAATCCTATTTTTAGTCAAAAAAACAGTTTGTTTAATGATGCGGTGGCCCCTGTATCTGCAAAACTGAAAACACCTCGGCAAGTGGAGGAGGAATGACTTATATTGCCAGATCAGAGCTCCATCTGAAAGGAGGAAGTCTGTATGGGGACACCTCAAAGCATACAGACAACATAAACATAGCCTGAAACCTGCACGCATTAGTGGCTGAAAAGTGACTGCGAGCTTAAGTATCACCACCTTAACCCCTTTCGTTCAACCTCCTAATCTTAAACATCTGCACTGAGTTAACCAGTGAATAAGAAGAGTACAGTAGCATCTTAACAAATGGCCCTCTGTCGCGTTTTTTCCACACTGCTGGTGATGGGAAGGAGTGAAATGTGGTCCAATCACATCAGCTCTGCCCTAGAAGGGGGGAGGGGTAGGTCACGTGGGCAGACATGCGGTAGGCCTCAAGATGAATGACACCAGAGAAAAATGAGAGGACGTTCTTTGTCTTCCTCAAACGAATCGTTCAGAATTGGCAATCTCCAATAAATCATTGTGAAAGGCCAGGACTGCAGAATACCCTAAAAACAATTTGAAATATTGCATTTTCATTTGCATATCTCCTCCAGCCTTCCCTCTCACGGTACATTGAGAAGATAACACATGGGGCATGTATCTTGATTTCTTTAGCTCGCAGGCAATTTAACGGCGTTGTGTTACAGGCGTGAATAAAAAACATTGTGGTTCCTTTAAGTGTATAATGATGACATCGAAGATATACTGATATGCACCTTGGAAACGCATATCAGCTTATGCATTTTCCCAGAGTCTCACCAGCTAATAATACTCACCACAGCAACCGTAGCACCAAAGAAGGTAAGGCTTTGTTGGCAACCCGTAAATGACAGCAAAAGGGTATTTCCTGAGAACTTATTTCTCTTTCATTTGTCTACCTCAAAATCCTTTAATGCAGAGATCAAGAGATATGAGATCATTTGGATTGAGGAACAGTCGATATCCCCCCTCAGTTTAAATTATACTAAAAAAAAAAAACCCGATTTAGACAAGCGAAAAAAATAAGAGCGAAATGATGTGCATTAAGAAGCGAAATGACCGGCGCATTAACGGGGATGTCCCACACGGGGGATTTTTCCCTGCTTCTGTTTTTGTGGGCCAGTTCGAAAGAGAGAGATCTTTTAAACACCAGTGTAGCAACGTGCTCTGATATCTGTAGCCTAGTTGTTATATAAACACTTTGGTTTTCCACAGATAAAGCAAAATATGCGGTATGTCATACATCATAAAGTGCGGTTGTGCCGTCTTTAAGGGACACATTTTTGAATCATGTCAAGTACTTTCTAGCTTTATTTAATCAAAATGAAGAATTATAGCTATTTAATTATGAATTATTAGATGCTCGCATTTACTGCCAGAGATAGTAGAAAACCTAGCTGCAAAAAAGGAGCCCTCTGCATTCCTTTTGAAACCCAAGACCCCCTCAGTCTCTGTGGGTACCAGCCAAGGAACACCCAGGCTGCCTGAACCTTCAGGCTTTCCTCCAGTTGGCCAGGGCTTCTGGAACCTTCCGATACCACTGTATTTTATATACCCCATGAGGGCAGGCGTTTATTATGCATGTAACTCTCACGCTTCAGAATGATTTGACACTGACTAAAGGTCTACCTCCAGGATATTCTCCAGGATGAACACTGCCTGACAGTAATTGTGGTATCTTTAGAAGCATGCTGTACATTCCTAAAATTGCCCATTGTCACCTCTGTGAATGATCGGTGCGTGCAATAAACATATATACCAACCCCTAATGGGGTGGTGCAGTGGTTAGCACTGTTGTCTAACACCTCTGGGACCTGGATTTGAACCTGTGCTCTGTGCGTGTCGAGTTTGCATGTACAACCCATTGCGTTGTGGGGTTTTTCTCCAGGTACTCCTGTTTCCCCCCACAGTCCAAAAACATGTTGAGGTTAATTGGATTTGCCAAATTGTCTGTAAGTGTGGAAAGTGAGCATGACCTGCGATGGGTCGGCTCCCCTTTCTCGGTTGTCCTCTGTCTTGTGCCTGTAGTTTCTGGGATAGACTTGGGACCCTGCATGGGTTAAGCAGGTACAGAAAGTGTATGGATCAACACATCACTCATGACTCATCAGGTAGTCTCATAAACTGATTTGCCCCAAGGCTCAGTCCTCGGGCCCATCCTATATTACAGCAGGAAGTTCAGGCTATGCAACTCAGCTCTTCATCCAGGCACTTTCACAATTCGTCATTTCACAATTGCATTGCTATTTACTGACAACATTGCCAGCTTGTGCTGTGAAGCCGTTTCAGATGATGCAGAATGTGGCAATTCAATAGACTACATGTTACATCCCTCCATGTCTCTCTTCATGGGTTCATCAAATTCAAGTTCTTGGTATTTGCTTTCAGACCTATTAACAGAACACCACCCACCTCCACTAAGTTGCTTGTCAAGACCTAAATCCCATCTTGCCTTCGGCAAGCCAACATAGCTTTCCAAGAATGTATTCCCAAACCTTGTTATTTTTGTCATTACCTATGAAATAATCATAAAAAAGTGCATGACCCAAAAACTGATGGACTTAGTTCTAGTCAATAAGATATCATAACACAGGCAATCCCATGGTCAAGCAAAGCCAACCAAATAGCGCTCTCCGGGTGAAGGAAGTGGTAATTCATCTATGCAGATTTGAAAATCAACTGGAACCGTTGATGTTCCCTTTTAACTCTGCCGGCCTCTGTTATGAAGCAAGGCATCTACTGGCATATCCAACAGACAGAGTGTCTGAATGCAAAAGACCTTACTTTGAGTCAGAATAGTTCACTGTAAAGCTTTTGCAACCATCAACCAAAGTACTTAATGCGAATGGTCCCAGTAAATTTACTGCAGCGTAGATTGATGGAATTATACGTTGTGTTTGAGTCAAGCAGTGACTTGATACCCTTAATGATTTGTTCATTACTTTGACGCACCGTGTGCAAACCAAATATCAATTTGGTTGCCAGAAAGTGAAATCTCCTACTTAATCCTCCTTCATCTTCGTTCTGTTTGCAAGTGGAAGAAATTCACAATATTATTGATTTTCTAAATTGCCATTAAGGAAAAATTTACATATCTGTAGGATGGGAGGTGGTTCTGCATTGATATTTGCTAAAGCTGATGAGATCTTTTGCCTCATCCTACAAGGTTTCCATTAAGAGTTCCTTCAGTGCGTCGTTCTCCGATGCGGAGTCGCTAGCTTAACCCCCCATTTTCACAGTCAGATTCCCGTGTAGCTAAAAGCACAGTAATAACTGGTCACTTTCGAGCAGATCAGGATGCTTTCGTCGCGGGGGACACGAGCTCCACCCCACGTGAAGTCCGGACGCCCATAAATGGTGCCACATGCCCTTTCTTGCTTAGGGGGCGCCGTGTTACCTTTACCGCCAGTGGTCCATGTGGCCCCACCCCCAGCGTTTTCAAAAAAAAAAAAGAGGGAGGGTCAAGATGGGGGAGGCTGATAAGCGGGTCTCCGAACTTGGAGAGGGACACAGTGTTCCCATTTACAGGAGCGTCCACGTTGTTTGATCTTCTCCCCACCCCCCACCCCATTCTGGCAGGCCCTCCCAGCTCTGGGCGCGGTGCAATCACAGCCATCTGTTTGTACGCTCGATCTCGGCCCCCATGCATCTGCTGGAGCTGCGAGGCCCTTCCTGCCCACCCACTTACTCTACCTCCAGAAAAATAAAACAAGGTCACTGCAGCACTGCTGGCTGCACGTCTTCTGCTTTCCACACTGCAGATCCCGGTCCGTCGGAAAGACGTGGCGGAATAGGCACCTACCTGAGGCACCTGCCAAGAGATCTTGCTCCATTCGGACCGAGACCAAGACTGGGTAGGAGGGCGAAATGTTACTTTGCTCCTGTGTGGGGGGAGGGGGGGGTCACAGTTGAGGGAAACACACTAGTGTGTCTGAAAATCAGTTTTTAAAGGCACAGCAGCCCTGTAATTCACCTGCAATGGAATGTAAAATCCACCATTCTATCCCTGCTTTCACACCATAGCAATGTACACATCAATTCACATGCTCCGCCCCCCCCCCCCCCCCAACAGCGACGATTATTGTGGTGCTCCTTGCGAGGTCACACCGAGGTTCCTCCGACTGTAGCTGGGGTGAGCTGGGGGCTGCCGCGGGGGAGGGAGGGGGGGGGTGGCAGTTTAATCTGATACGGTCACAAAATTGGCATCGAAATCTAGGAGAAGTCTGGAGAAATGCAAGCAGCAGACGCCCCCCCCGCCCCCCACCCGCCTTCAAAGCTTTGAGGCTGGCAGCGACTGAATGGCTTTGCACGTTGTGGCAGCCCCACATATAAGGTCTATTATCCACAGCAAGCAAAGGTCACTGGATCACAGAACTCTGTCTCTGCTGTGAACTGTCCACTGCATCAAGCTACCGAACGTACAGCCCAGCCCTGCGCCCCCACACTGCGCACTAATTCCAATGCGTTTTTGAATGTCTTCGTTTGATTTTTATAAAGCTTTGTAATAACATAATTATAAAGTTGGAATATTTGTAGAACAGTTATAGAATTCGTATATGAAATTTATATTTTGCGCGTTTTTCACATGCTACTCAAGCCAATGTCGTTCGTGATGTAAACATTTGTACTATTTGCACATGGAACATCTATTGCTGCTCACGAAATTTTCAAAATTTGAAGGTGAATTCGTGGTCGAGACACACCTATTTATAAACACCTACACCTCATTTCTCAGGTAGGTCATGTGACTTTGCTTGGGATTATATCACTCTGGGCTGACATTGAGGTTCCACCCATTCGCATCTTGCGGGGTAATGATGGGCTGCCACCATTTAAAATGGAAATCCCCCCCTCCCCCAAGGTTTACAGACATGCGTTAGTCTGGTGTCAAAGACGGAACACTCCGGAAGGTCACTGAAGCCGGCCAGTAGATCCTGGCGCTTCTCCTTCAGTCTCCCACATCTCCTGGAGCCGGTAATGTAAACAAACCGCTGTAGGTCCGTGCCGATGAAAGGCTTTGCCGGGGGGTGGGGGTGGGGTAGGATGGACAGCGAATAGCCAAGGTGGACGGGGGAAGGCTTTGGAGAATGAAAAAAGAAAAACTCTAGATCATGTTTCGGGACCCTGGAAAAGAGACATTTCAGCGATCCGTCGTAAAGGGAGGGGGAAAAATCCCCCATGAAACACAATACATCATTCAGTTACGGACACATGAGATGGCTGAGCTATGTTCACAATTTCATTTTCTATCGTGACATTGAAGGAAAATGTCAGTTTCTGTGATTAATTTTTACCCCTCTGGTGTCTGATTACATTCCATCTTGGACTTTTTTTTCTCCATCACCTTTAAAAACTTTTTCAATGGAAGATGGACACCCACTGTCAAAGAGTTTCAGGGCTTCAAAATGTCCTTGTCACTGCACATCCAGCAGGTGGCCACATTTGTTGGTGGGTGGGGGGGGGGGGGGCCGAGGGGGGTGTTTGTAAAATGGCTGACAGCTGACAGGAAGTGGGATTCCCTGCCAGATTCTGTGGGGTGAGTGGTTCCTGAAGGCAAAGATGGCACAGTGGAGGGTGGGGAAGGAAGAGGTAATGATGTTGTTTTAGTCGGTGCACCCGCCCGTGGGAGGGTCCTGTTACAACTGGCTAGGAAATGAGCCGAAGAGCCAATGACGATGGGTGGATTAGTGATTGACAGTGGGTAGAACCTCTCATCTCTTTAGATTATTCTCAGCGTACACCCCGCCTACATAAAAGGATTCAAGGCAGGCGCGTTTCAGATTGACAGATTGATGGGAAGCCATTTCTAGTAATCAAAGAAATCTATGGATTGTGTGCCTGTTAAAATAGATATTTCATTTCTAGAATAACAAATGGATGTGTGCTATACTAATAAATATATATGAATTTTTTTAAAAAGATGACTTTTCTCAAAAGTGGCATCTTTAGGTTTCTTATATTAATGAGGAAAAGGGACAGTTTTTCTTTTTGAATGCTGAGTGTTCCTCAGTACTGTCGGCGAGAGTCTGAAAGTTGTAGCTTAACCGGAATGTCTTTCAGACACATTCAGTCTCAGTCGTTCAGCTTCACACTGCAACGGCATCGTCTCCAACTGCGGACCAGCTGGAGGAAACACCACGGACAGTTTAATACCTGCAGTGAGGGCCAACCTCCAATGGGCCTGATGATACCTATGATTTTTTTACTTTAAAATATCCATCAACAATTTCTTTTATATCTCCTCACCAGCAGTGAACTCAATGACATTCCAACGGTTGCATTTTCATAAACGCAGACGCCCATCACAAATCCTACTCAGCGTTGGCCAGGAAACATTAAGTTTATTAACTGAAATCCGCATCAATATCAAATTAATTAAAACATTAAACGGAGTTCAATGTTTCAATGGAGCAATTCAATTCAAATACTTCACCCGATGGTCCAACAGAAAGAACCCTCATAGCAGATGAGCCAACGACTTTTGGGTTTCAAGGTTATGCAGTTAACCATTAGACTACCTGCAGCTTTGGAGGGGTAGTGCTCTTACCCTGAATTTATTTGTGTCTGTAAGCAGAATGGGTTGAGTTGATGTCTGAGCAGGGCGGTGAATCAAATTACACCTCAAAATTCACAATGGTCAGGGAGTGAACAACTAGGTGAGGCAAATATGTTTGACGAGACGAGCAATACAAACAGCTGAGTCACCCAAACTGAATGCAACTCATTCATCTGCATTACAAATATCATGCCACCCTTAAATTCATGGGATAGAATCCCATTCATTTTACTGACTGACAACGTCACCCAGAACAACAGTGAGCCCGTTGATACAGGCAGCATTTCAGGTAAGTAATTCCAGTGCCACAAAAGCTCTTCTTATGATTTAAAATGACATTTATGCTGTCTTAAGATAGGAAGCCTTGTGCTTCAACACTGCACTACAGCAAGTGTTATCAACAGAGTTCGGTAATTCAGGTCCAGAGAGTAAAAGTCCAGACCAAGATTTTGTTTCAACCAACCAGATGACTCTTTATACTCAACTGGCTGGTTGAAACAAAATCTTGGTCTGGACTTTTACTCTCTGGACTTGAATTAGCCAATTCTCAAACATTTTGTTTGCATTTCAAAGAGAGGGAATCCTGGATTTTTTTCATTACTGAATACCCAACCATCCAGCTATGCCGTCATACGCACTGCAGTGTGATTCCATTGGAGGAAACATGGTCACAGGAAGCACAGATGTCAGAGTAATGACCTCAGTGATAGGAATCCAACAAGGCTACCTTGGAGGACAAGGCCTCCGCCCAAAAAGTGCTTAGGTGGCAGGTCTACGTTCCAGTCTGACCTGAAGCATAGCCATTCCGCCTAGGCATGTTTCACGGTGGACCACCCCTCCCCCCACCCGTGGATGGATTTTTTTTCCCATTTGATGGATTAGGGTGTCATCCCTGTACAGCTGGAAGTGAGTAGGGGGCAGGGCAGATAATGAATCAGTGGGGAAGCAGCCAGCCCCAGTGTTGACCCTATAACCCCGAACCATGTGTCTTTCAAATGAAGTGAAATGGATCATAGTTCCTTCCAGTGCTATGATGTCATGACGGACCTTCCACAGAGGATTATGCAGTGGAGTGCGAATAAGGCCCAGCCTTTCACATGATGATTACAGTCACTGGAAACAGGAGTCATGGTCGCACTGCTCTGGGGCACCCAGAAGTGGCTGCCATGTTCTTTCGATGTCTTGTGTCTTGTTTGTTTTCTTGCATTTTGTGTGGCTTAAAGTGATCCAGCCAGCGTCACATGCCCAAGAATATTAGAATATCAGGAACAGCCAACGTCACAAGCTCCTCAATATTAGCGCGTCGTGAAATATTGTGCATCCTTTGTTGCAAGCCAGATGGAGAATCGCACAGTGTGTTGTACTGTGACTCACGGTTGTTTTGTTCTCTGCATTCAATGCAACCTGCGGAAAACAAATTCTTCAGATATGGAATGTCCTCGATGAATGAAGTTTTGATTTTGATTCGGCATCTACCAGCAGTGGAAAGTCACTCTAATTATGGTGATTCATTTTACCATCGAAAATCTTTTCCAAGCGTCAGAATATTGACATCACCATCCATCTTCTGGCTACTTAATCCAGTAAAGGTTTGCGGAGCGCACCCCAGGAAGTACAGGACGGTGGCGGGGTACACTCACAGGCGATTTTGAGACGCCAGTTAGATTAAATAACTGCCTGCTTTTGGAAAGAAACTGGAGCACCTGGAGGAAACACACACAGCTTGGGAGGAGATGCAAGGTTTATGCGCATTGTGACCTTCAGGTATTTCAGTAGGAAAAGCTACTCAAAGGCACGCATTAAATATGCATGTTTACTTGATGCTCTTTTTTCTAAAGCACTTGCAGTAGAGGAAAGGTTTGCATGTATGCTTTTTGGGATGTGAACCTACGGCTTTTGTACTGTTAGAACAACACCCTGCTCATCGAGCTGCATGATCTAGATGTAAAGTTAAAAAGGTAAGGTACACGCATCCTGAGGTCGGGAGAGGTCATGTGACCGACCACTTCATCCTCTTCAGCTATGCCTTATCACCTATCAGATAAGTCTTGTCTCCCCAGGACTTGCACACAGATGCTGATCCCCAGTCCTGCTGAAGTGACCGTCTCTCGTTTCCTTTCCCCTTCACCATTTCGTTAAACCTCTTTCGTTAATCTCCCCTTCCTTATCCACTGCCGCAGTGCCACTGTGGAATGTTTTGTCCAGAGTGAGTCTTATCATGGTACACGCTGAATTATGAAAGCTTTCGTTACCACTTATACAACTGATTTTCCTTGTTTCTCTTCTAAGGAAATACAATATGGTTGTAAAAAAATAACCAAAAGTAAAAAACAATATATAATATTATCGCTCCCAAACACAGCAATCACTTCTCTGTCAATCACAGCTCCACCAATCAGCTTTTTGCAATCAACTGACACTTGCAGACATTGTGTATTAATCTTCACCCTTTGCAGAGGTGGGTGGGGCACGAATCGCAGCGCATACTGGGAAAAGGGACCCCTCCCCCCTCCCCTGCTACGGTCCTTGCTTTCATTTGTTTATCCTGGGTTGGCTCTTGGATTTTCCTCTAGGAACTGGCCCAGCCCTTCCGCACTGGGAGTTGGGCATTTCCTGCAGGACAGGAAGTTTTCATTCACTCAGTCCAGCACTCGACAGACCAGGGCTCGAAGTTAGGTACAATACTCACCCCCACCACCAACCCCCCCCCCCCCCCCCCCCCATTAATCACAGACTTCTACAACTACAATTAAGCATTGTGTGAAAAATGCTTCGACCCGGAGGTCAGGGAATGAGTCACAATAAGCAAAATATTGACTATATATTTCACATGTGAAACTGTAGTGCATGACCTTTAGGGATATCACCTGTCACAGGGCTTAACGGAAAAAACTGGAGGATGCTTTCTGTTGCCTGCAAGTATCCCTTAAAAAATGCAGTCCCACTGTCCCTGTTGCTATATATAACATGTTTCCTCCACAGTATGCTTATGTTTCCTATAAATATATCAGGGGAAATTACATGAAATTCTGCTGTAGATCTATCTATCTATCTATCTATCTATCTATCTATCTAGCTATCTATCTATCTATCTATCTATCTATCTATCTACTTAATTTGCTCTTTGTATTACATAACTCTGAAATTAACCTGGTTAAATTTGGTGGGGATGCAAATAAAGGAATATGGGTAGCTCACACATCCAGGTTGCGGATTTGTATCTCAGCCCTGCTCCGTGTGTGTGGAGGTCGGATGTTCTTCCAGGTCTCCTCCTGCAGTCCAAAGATGGATGGGTGTCTCTCTGCCTGTTGTGTAAGTGCCCGGTGATGATTCTGAGGGCATTCTGAGCTGGAGTACTGATCAATGAATGAAAAATGAACGCAAATAGTCTACTACGCATTAGGAAATATACTAACAACAACGAAATTGTGCGTTTTACGTGCATTAAAAGACCCCATATATTACACATAACCCACATTTTAACAGAGGGTGGTATTGGGTTTTTGACAGCATTGGGGTTTGAATCCAAATGACTTGCATGAAAGTTACAGTGTGTCAGGGTTCCAGACTATAACAGGATTTAATCATTATCCTTTCCGTAACTCCTTATGATAATTCGCGCGGTAACGGCGCATGAACGAGGGCGCGTAGGAAGACTGAGCAAGATTACGAAAGGTTAAGATGGTCAGTATCACTGGTACAAAATGCATTTGTTTCAGGTATTTATTCAATTAGATTTATTAAATTATCATTAAATTATCGTTCAAAAAGTTTGTTTTAGTGAGCTTTGAGGTTCTGAATCACAAGAACCTATTTTTTACAAACTTCAGTGAGAGCAGAGAAGTTCTGAGATATTTTATTTGAATTGAAACTATTAATGTCGCTTTATTGTTGTGTATGTAATACGTATTTATTTGTTACCCTTCTTTAGCGACTCCTTCTCCCAGAACAAATTTTTACACCTTTACTAAGAACTTGGAGGCTTATAATGCGCTAACCCAATCTTAAACCAATCGAGGTGCTGCTGCCTTCAAGTTTAATAACATAGAAATATTTACTACAACAAGAAGAGCATCCTGGTTCCAGTGTTGACACAGGCTTAGTTTATTGTCTGCTAAGTACATAAATTATGATTTCTAGTCGCACACGCATCCTGCGGCGCGGGTTCCCGGAGGGATCGATGCGCAGGTCGAGGTCACGGCTGAACCGAACCGAACCGAGCCGACTCCGACATCCCCCACCCCCCAAGACAGACACACACACATACACACACACACACACACACACACACACACACGCAGCTCCACAAGCCCAGATCTCCTTCAGGTCCGACTGCGGCTCGCTCCTGCCCTCTCATTCTTCCTGGCTGATAGGAATTTAACACGAATATACTGAAGTAAGGACTGGAAGTAAGCTTCAGTAGCCTTTAATTCATATCTTCATGGGAAAAGTGTGGAAACGACAGATGTACCAGCACTACTCTTATTACTACCCCCAATACCTTCCAGCTAAGGTAATATTCTTTTGTTGCGATGTTTTTTATATGAAACTGGTTCGGCTCTGCTCATTTAATCGCGTATTATGCCGAGTTATAGTAAATAAAATATATCATTTCCTTCACGCACAACGGGAAGAGGAATAGATATTATGTGATGGAATTATTGTTGTGAATGTTATTTAGTTATTGAATTCATTACGTGTCCTTCAGCTGGTTATTTATGTATTCATCCAAACTCTTGCTTTCTGGTGCCCCCCCCCCCCCCTCCTTACTCGAGTAGTTAAATATACTCCCTGCGTTTTGCGTGTTTTTCGCCGCTTCCTGCGGGAACTGTTCTCCAGAAATATGGCATTTTTAGAGACACATCTGGGGTCGCGGTATTTCACATTTCAAAATGACACAGCATTTTTCTCCAAAACTACACGGCATTAGCTGGTCTTATAATTTGTTGTCTCTGTAATTGTTACATGCACTGAATCTTTTTGAAGACACATTTTTGTTTAGTATATACATTAGCATATGCATCGATAATGTACAAATGACTGAAAGTGGTGTATAAGCCTTAGGTTAATTGTATAATATTCTTTACAGTTTATGTTGTTGACTTTGTGCGTTTTTATCTGTGTACTGTGTTATACTTAAGCGGTTGGGGAGTTAAAGTTCAAGAGGTATGGGTTGCGAGATTGATTGCTATAGCCAGAAGAAGATAAATGACCTGTATTTTATTTTGCGAGCTGGAGGCTCCGACACCAGTCGGGTGAACTGTAATCGACCGAGGTTACAAATTGCGGTATAAATCTGAAAGCCGCATTTAACATTTTAGGTTATTAAAGTAATGATTAACTTCGTGCATTTCACCGTGAACGGCAAGCAAAATATTAGGTGTTTCATGGGAAAGATCACATCAGATATAACAAAAGGAAGAAGATAAACTGTCTTGTTTACACTATATAGGCTATATTTATTCATTTTTGAATATTTATTAAATTGTTTAAGTTTGACATATTTATTTAACATAGTATTTGTTTAAGAGAAACGTTAAACAAAGAAACATTATAAATATTAAAACATTTTAAAGAAACTTATACAGACATAGTACTATAGTAGTATTACATACATATATAGTATGTAGTTAAGAGCAGTATAAACTGGGCTGCAGTGTGATACATTAGCTTTCTTTAATGAGCTTCCCTGTACCAAGCGCACATGTAAAATGCACGCCACCTTAAAATGACTCGCGTGATTTATTTTAGATTAATTAAACGCAGCCCCTAGGTATCGTTGCATGTATGCAGTACTGGGTCAGTGGTGATTTGTAGGCTCGTACAGAATGTGGAACACTTCAGTCAGTATCATTTTAATTGCTGATGGCAGGGGGGTACCAACCAAAAGATTACCCTTATGTCCGGAAGGTTTATGCCTTATGTCCCAGGAGAGACATGAACAAGCATTTAGCCTGCATTGATTTAACAGAAATAAAACAATCTTTAAGTGTGTTAAGTCCAAGCTGGGGGTGCACATTACTATTGTACAAGGAGCCATTTGATGAGTGTGATGTAATATGTGCTGGTGCTTCTGCCTGGGTTAATGAAGGGGACATATTTGTTAGGGTCTTGTGATGTTAGCCACCTGTCGTGGGAACTGTTGCGTAATGGGAGAACCAGTGCTGCAGTGAACTGGTACTCACCAGTACTGGAAGATCTCATATTCTGATGGTAATGAATATCAAAGGAGAACTGCCATCTGTTCTGCCCACTTCAAGCACTGGGCATAATGGGCTGTGCCAGTCCTTTTAGACATGGGGAGGGTAGCTTCTCAGCGAGTGACCTGCCCACGGGGTCAAACAGTGAACTGAAACTATTGAAACAAAAGTGGTGACAGCCTGTAAGTCCAGGGAAGAGCACAGTATGAGATACTTTATTGATTATTGATCCTGCAGGAAGTGTCCCCTGCAAGGTCTTATACATTCCTCATAAACAAATACTATATATATACACACACACGCACAGATGTGTAAAATATCCTTGTGAGGACTCTCCATTCATTTCTATAGGGGAAAAACTAACCCCAACATGACATCCTTAACCGCTACCCAGCCCTAACCTTAACCATAAGTAACTAAACTAAATTCAAGACCTTTGGCATTTTTAGTTTTTGATCGCATTCACAGATCTTTGTGGGGACCTGAAAAATGGTCCCCACAATGTCAAAAGAACAGGTTTTTATTACACTGATATGTATTTCATTCTAATCGCACTTACTGTATTTCGATAGCTGACTTTAAGATGGGTAAGATGCATATATTGTATCACTCGTTTAAGCCAAAAAAAGAATAAAAACGACCACTTCATAGGTCTCAGATGATCTGGTGTGTGGCACAGTAATCACATTTTTTTTGCTGCTATATGTATTCTACAGTAGCAGACTCAAGTATGCAGAAGGGCAGTCATCCCAAACAGGTAACACAGCTAATTCAATGTCTGTGGCTTCTAAATAATTCAAGAACAAAAAGCGTAGAAGGCCAATAGATCCGGCGTAGGCAGAACCGTTTGATGACTGTGAGCCACTAATGGCGAGGGTGCAAGAGGCACTTTGCATTGATCATGCACCATCCGAATAGGGGCCAACCCTGGGCCTCGCTCACAGGCCTTTCCGGAGCTGGGTTCGAGACATTTTATCTGCTCGTTTCCTTTGACTCCTTTGCCTTTGCTGTCATTGCCGGATCATCGCCGACGCCGAGATGAAGCAAGCTGTGTGTTTTTTTTTATTATTATTTTATTATTTTGAACCAGCTGTAGGTCTGTGTGGGCGCAGGGCCGAACTCTTTGATCTTGGCCTGAGTGACGCTCAGGGGTACCATGAACACAGGGCTAGCCGTGTAATAAAGAAAAAATGTCATGCAGGTGTCAACATGAACTTCGACTCATTGCATCTGTGTGTGTGTGTGTGTGTGTGTGTGTGTGTGTGTGGTCCAGGTATACGTTACCAAATGTCCCCGCAATGTGGTAAAAACCTGTTTTTTTGACATTGTGAGGATCCTTTTTTCGGTCCCCACAAGTAGAAATTAAATTTTATAAAAATCTGTGACTGCAATCGAAAAACTAAAAATACCAAATGACTTACATTTTGTTTGGTTGCCATGGTTGAGATTAGGGTTTTTCTCATATAAATCAATGGGCAGTCCCCACAAAGATATGAGTAAAGGTCTGTCTTAGTGGATGTGTGCAATGGGGTGGGGGGGGAGGTCAAAAAACATGGACTGACTGTAGGTCCCTGAGGACTGGATTGGGAACCATTGACATAGAGAGAATACATCCATCAGCCATAGTGAGCCGGGATGAGTCTGGAGCCAATCCTGCACACGCTATAAGGGATGCTGGTCGTTAATGGACACACAGTACAGCCAATTTAGAGACAACAATGCATCTGCGGGATAAAACTGATATGGACTTGGACAAAGGCTCAAAACACTGCACATGCACAGTCGTGCATCAGAATCAGGCCACTGTCAAGTGTGACGCCACGGTTCCCACTGAGCCATCATACCACCCCGCTCTGCTTTATAAATACACGGGCGTGTTATTAATCGTATTTAGCTACGCTAAGCAGTGATAGCTAAATACCTCGAGCACGCTATAGGTTTCATCTTTCGAGTTGTTCTGCTTGAACTAAGATAAGAGGCAGCACATTTACAGTGACATTAATAGCATCAATGCCAGGAAGCAGCACTGCATCGGGGAAGGAAAGGTGTTGTTATTTTTGGTCATCAATCCACAAGAGCTCCGAGTCCTACAGGCCGCCCGCGACTGTCGCCGGGATACGGTGGGATGTTTGTGTGGAGAGGGACACTGGAATGAAAGCTAAAGAAAGACCTTCGCTATCATTAACGTGAGCCCTGTGGTGGATTGCATAAAATTAATCAAGGAAGTCGCGCTGCTTATTGCGCCGGTGGGAAGGGTGTCCGCCGACTCTCGTAACCCCCACCCAGGGGCCAGCAGCTGGCAGTGCATGTCTGCCAGGCTTAGACCTATTAACTAATAGGGTGTGGAAGGTGCCAAAAATCATGGAACGACACACAGCATCCATACGCTAAATTTCTACATTTATTAATAATACAGTTGGTCTGCGCATTGTTAGAACCAAGCTGCATTCACTGCAATTACTTTTTTCATAGTACGACTTACTTGTTACATTATGTCCATGAGGAGATGCATTGTGCATTGCTTATAAGCATTACAGTTTGATTGTCTGCATAGGGAATGTATTATTTTTCATCACTGGAATGCCCCTGAGCCACGGTTGACATTGCAGAGTGTGCTGCCATGCGTTACTCCCCGTTGCAGCAGATGCACTTTTATGGGTTTGTACCGTCGCAGGTTTTAAGCATTGCGTGGAGCCGGTTCCTTTGATCTGAGAATTTGTGCGCATGATATTTGTGTGACTATTTAGGTTTGCTGTCGTAATGCAGTTCTTTAAATGTATTCGCGGATGCTTTTAATTGTATCGTTGGGGTTGCATTTCTGCACATTTCAGTCCTTTATGCAAACATAATGCAGCACCAGTGGCAGCAGTGATCTGCAGTCAGGGGTAGCTGCTAGAAACTGTGAGTAAAAAAAAAAAATCTTGGTTCAGTTTCTCATATTATCTAATCAATTTCCACGTTAGTTAACATGTACCTAATCTATCAATAAATTACTTAAAACGTTATTATTATATTTAAATATAATAACATTTACCCGCGACCCAGTAGGATAACTGGTTTGGAAAATGGATGGATGGATGGATAATAACATTTAGCTATACCGTTGCACAACCTAATTTCAGTGTTTCCTTTTAGATTGTTTTACATCAGCCCGATTAATTTCCATTGCAGTAGACCTATGTATTGTACAACATTACTTAAATCTATTTATGAATCCATTAGCAATACTACCAATTGATGCTTTACTAAATTAGTGGTTTTAAAACATGGATGGATGAATACTAACTGCAGAAATATAGCTTATACTAATAGCCAAATAACTAACAGATAGGAACAATTGGAGAACTGTTAATACTGTACAATTAATCATAATACTGTACAATTAATCACAATACTGTATAATTAATCGTAATGACTGGAACAAAGGTAGCACAGCAGGGATTCATTAACCTTTAGCTGCTTAACCATTTTCCAAATGCTTATTCACAAACTTGACATGACGACAATAGCCATAAAAACAAAGGAGCCGGCAGATTTACCATGTTACTGGGCATTAGCTGTAATGAGCAAGCAGGACTGCTCATAGACCTTCGAATTTAACCTAAATGCATAAATAAAAATATGATGATGCTTTATAATCAGGTCAATTTGTGTAAAAATGTGAGGTATGGAACTAATAAACATAATCCACTGTCTTTGTGTCTAAGCAAATATTTATTACCGTTTTCAAGATGTTATACGCTGTGATCTATAGGTATAATTGTAAATTAAAATAAAATTATAGTTATAAATTGATTACTCGCCTTTCAGAATCTTGGTCACTGTACTACGACTTCTGTAGTTAGGCAACTATTGCTGTTTCTGCCACACACCCCCTCCCCAACTCAGCGATTTGCTGCAAGATCCGCTAATCTTTCTCTGCTATGCGTACACACACACATACACACACACACACGCACACACACACACTGCCCAGGGTGACTCTGCCCCTGCTGAGCTGTCAGAGATACTCCTCTCTCTCTCTCTCTCTCTCTCTCTCCCTCTCTCTCTCTGAGAGGGGCTTTGGTCTCTGTCCCACACCCCTTCAAATCAGCAGCAAGCCCTGATAGCAGGCCCGCCCCGTGTCCTCAGCTCGGCCAAGGACCTTGATCTCTGGCGAGTCCTATGAGACAGGGCTGGAGTTAGCGCTGAGGAAGCCCAGCGGACAGGAAGATACGAGGGAGGGGGATCGATCTGAGTCTGTGAAAGGAAGTTGTGTTGAGTGGCAGAGTCCGGCTGCCGCTGGAGGGAAAGCTCCCCGGAATTGGCCCTCGTGGGACATTCGCAACTCGAAGCACAGAAACAGAGGGTCATCTTTTCTGAAGTAGATACAATAATAGATTCTGGGGATTTCTTCCCTATAAAGAGGAATGCTTCTTTTCCCTGAACTTATGTATTTGGGTGATGTTTTACATTAACTGCACTTTCATAATGTCTTTATGGTGCATTCTTAGAACATTCATAAACAGCATGTAAATACACATTAACATCCTAACATACCATCCATCCATTTTCCAAACCACTTATCTACTGGGTCGCGGGGGGCCCGGAGCCTATCCCGGAAGCAATGGGCACGAGGCAGGGAACAGCCCAGGATGGGGGGCCAGCCCATCGCAGGGCACACTCACACACCATTCACTCACACATGCACACCCAGGGGCAATTTAGCAACTCCAATTAGCCTCAGCGTGTTTTTGGACTGTGGGGGGAAACCGGAGTACCCGGAGAAAACCCCACGACGACATGGGGAGAACATGCAAACTCCACACACATGTGACCCAGGCGGAGACTCAAACCCGGGTCCCAGAGGTGTGAGGCAACAGTGCTAACCACTGCACCACCATACCATCCCTCTTAACATACCATAATAGCTTTAATATACATTAATAATAAACATCCATAAATTTTCCGAACCCACTTGTCCTATTCTGTGTGGTGGGTCGGGGGGGGGGGGGGGGGGGGGGTCCAGACCGTATTCCAGAAGATACAGACACAAAGCAGGGAACAATCCAGGATGGGGTGCCAACCCATCACAGGCCACAGTCACACAACTATGGGCATGTTTTAGGACTATGGGGGGGGGGGGGGGGGGGGGATTGGAGAACCTGCAGGAAACCCCATGACAACACAGGGAGAACATGCAAACTCCATCGAGCCTAGAACCATCATTCCAGAGGGGTGGAGCAACAGTGCTAATGACTGTACCACTGTGCCATGGCTAATGATGGTCGTTACGCGATAATTATAAACATTATAATCGCATAGTCATATAATGTTTGTTATTAATGTATATTAAAGCTGTTAAGCTTTGTATGGATGTTAAGGTAAACTTACATGCTTTTTATGAATAATCTATGAATGTATACTGAGTGTCTTACGAAGGTGCAGTTAATGTGGAGCGTTGCCCATTTTTCTATACGGTGCTGTGAAATAAAGCGGCGTTCAGATTTATGTGGTGTGTGACACAGCAGCTTAGGGTGCCAAACCTATGAGCAGAAGGTCACTGGTTCAAACCCCAGGCTCAGCTGAGTGACTTCATCACCGGGCTCCGGCAGAAGGCCTTTAACCCCCGGTCGTAAATAAAATGTAAATGATATCAGAAGGGAATATGGGCTTCTTACAATTTGTCAGTTAAGCTGCGATATGAAAAGAAGAGACACCCCAGAAGCTTGAATTGCTGTAGAATTGTATGTATCAGTGGGGGGGGCTGATACAGGACCAATCTGCTGATTTCAAGAGCAGTGTAGCTAAACTATGTACATTCCAACCCAAGCAGAGCATGAATGAAAGGATTTAGAGAGAGTGAGATTCAGGCAGAATGTGACCGAAGCATAACCTTAAATAAGATGATAACCATCAGAATTGTGGGGTTTCCATAACACACCTCTTTTTCCCCCCCTTTCACTCTTTCGCCCTCAGTGCCTCGCACAGTGCCTTCCACGTACTGCTGAATCAGATCTGTCCATTCTTCTCCATGCGTGACCTCTGCCCCCCACACCTTGCCCCCGCTGACCCCTGCCCTTATTTTATTAGTGACCTCTGCCGCTTGGAGTGGGAGTCTTGCCATGCCAGCTCCCAGGGAGGATGAGAGTCAGGCATTAATCTATAGACCCCCGACTCCGGGACTGCGGAAGGACTCAAGGGTGAAAGGGAGGGTGGATGAGGGGGGGGATTGAGCTCTCAGCTAATAAATTACAGTGATCCCCCGCTATATCGCGGTTCAGCTATCGCGCCCCCGCTATATCGCGGTTCAGCTATCGCGCCCCCGCTATATCGCGGTTCAGCTATCGCGCCCCCGCTATATCGCGGTTCAGCTATCGCGCCCCCCGCTATATCGCGGATTTTTCCCCGATGCATGACAGTTCTCTGCGTTTTGTGCACCTCGCTTGTGGTCCGATTGTCATGAGGAAACTTTTCGTAAACTTTATGTTTTATTTTAAGCCCTACGATGGCTCCCAAGAGTCCCGCATCTACTAAGCCTTCTGGCAGTAGTGAGCCTAAGTGCCAGAGGAACAGCTTGACCATTTCTACATATTCCATTACGTATACAGAGAGTGACAGAGAGAGATGTGTATATATATATATATATATATATATACATACATTACATATTATCATCATCATCATCATTATTATTATTATTATTATTATTATTATTATTATTATTATTATTATTATTATTATTATGTTACTCATATCCTTAGCCCAACATCCACATATCATATATGTTTACAAAGCGTGTTTTAATAAGTATAAAGAATATGGAAGGGGTACTTTACGACTTAAACGATAAAAAAGTGTTTATTTATATGGTCTTTCGAATATTGCGGATTTTCACCTATCGCTGATGAGTCTGGAATGTAACTTCCGCTATAGGCTGGGATCACTGTATAAATATTGAAAAGCTTCGGATAAGGTGCAGTTTGCATAAAAGGGGAATTTGTTGGTTTAAACTGGGGAAGGTTATGTTCCACAGGCAAGCCGCTTGTTCTTTTCTTGTCGATGTGGACACCGTCTTACTCACAGAGGTCAAAAGAGCAGCTGTCTCTAGTCTTGTTAGCCGTCAACGCGCAGCTGTCTAGATGTGGACAAAGACAAAGGAGGGCGGGGCTTTTGTGCTGACGCAGGCGGAGGCGAGCTGGACGTCTGAGCTGTCCTGATGGAGATCAGAACGACAAGGGGTACAAGGCTGAGGGGGGAGTCTTAGTGCGTCCTGTTTTCAGAGAAAGCCTTTTAATCCAGGCTGTTTCTTCTCTAAACAACAGAAGGAAGGAAATCGGGGCGGAGCTGTCATTGATAACGTTAGCGTTTAGCAAGAGGGGCAGTTTTCGTATTGCAATAACCAGGGGGAGTCCAGGTTTAGAGCTTTGAGGGCGCTTAGTAAAGAGCGCATTGATGATGCTTTTAGCAGGAGGTATCATAGGTGGGCAGGGCTTCCACTGCATGAGTCAAAGGTTCTGAATTCGGGTCCCATCCCTGGTCATCGCCACATTCACATGTTAGCCTGCTGCCGTTTTCCCAGGTGCTGTATGCTTTCCCCTCATGTGTAAAGCATGTTCAGAAGAACCGGTGACTCCGGCTTATGCAGGTATGTGTTTCCATGTCACCCGCAAACAACCTCTAGAGTAGGAACCTCAATTCACCATCTGGATTCTCGATCATACACTCACTGGCCACTTTATTAGGCACGCCTATTCAACTGCTTCTTGAAGCAAATATCAGCCAATCATGTGTCAGCAGCACCTTGTAAAAAAGAAATGATGCAGATACAGGTCATGAGCTTCAGTTAATGTTCACATCAAACACCAGAATGAGGAGGAAAGGTGGTTTAAGTGACTTTGAACGTGGCATGGTTCTTGGTGCCAAAAGAGATGGTATGAGTATTTTAGAAACTGCTGATCTACTGAGATTTTCACACGCAACCATCTTTAGGGGTTACGGAGGATGGGAAAAAAAAGAAAAATCATCCAATGAGCATCGGTTCTCTGGGCAGAAATTCCTTGTTGCTGGCAGAGGTCAGAGAAGAACAGACAGACTGGTTCAAGACCACCAAAGTATGCAGAAGAGCATCTTTGAATGCAGAACGCTTTGAACCTTCTACCAGTGGCTCAGGAGCAGACCAGGTGCCACTTCTGTCAGCTAAGAACAGGGAGCTGAAGTTACAGTGGGCACGGGCTCACCAAAACTGGACAACTGAAGATTGGAAAAACGTTGCCTGGTCTGATGGGTCTCGGTTTTTGTAGCGATGTTCAGACAGGTGGGTCAGACTTTGGTGTAAATGACATGAAAGCATGGCTCCATCTTGCCTTGTATCAGCAATTCAGGCTAATAGTGGTGGTGTGATTGGGGGGTGATTTCTTGGCACACTTTGGGCCTGTTAGTACCAGCTCAACATCGTTACTCTTGTGCATAGTTTGGGGTCCATGGGACCCCAACCAATATCTAAAGTAAAGGGCTCAGGATTTATCCGTGCAAAAGAGTTCATCACAGCCTACCTGAGTATAGCTGCTGACTGTGTCCATGTCTTTATGGCCACAGTGTACCCAGCTCCTAATGGCTACTTCCAGTAGGATAACACCCCATGTCACAAAGATCACATCATCTCAGACTGGTTCATTGTACTCAAATGGCCACCGCAGTCAATCAAATAGAGATCCTATGGGACGTGGTGGAACAGGAGATTCACATCATGAAGGTACACCTGCAGTAGCTGCGTGATGCTATCATGTCTGCATGAACCAAAGGCACTGATGCGCTTCAAGCGCTTTGTTGAATCTATACCACAAAGAATTAAGACTGTTCTGAAGGCAAAAGGGGTCCAACCTGGTACTAGTTACATATACCTAATAAAGTGGCCAGTCAGTGTATATTAAGGGTATTGCAGTGGCAAGTTGGGTGGCACTGTAACCTCACACCTCCAAGGTTGTGGGTTTGATTCCCATCCCCAGATCTTTACATGGGTCTCTCGTGTCTGTGTGGGATTTTTCCTGCAGTTTAAAGACATGCAATCTGGGTGAGTCTGTGTCTCTAAATGGCTTGTAGAGTGTGTTTCTCCCTGTGCCTCTATCTGGGGTGAACTCCACCCCCAGGGATAGGCTCCAGACTCACTGTAATGCAACATTATATCTGCAACAGGCTTGTAGCTGGTGACTTATGGGCACAATTTTGATTCAGATCCATCCCACAGCCTAGTAACACCATCAAACTTTAATTTGTATTTAAATTTGTTTTGCCACAATGCTACAGTGTAAATCATGCCAAACCCTACTGCCGATTTACCTTGATATCAGTGCTGCTTTTTATTTAAATGACAATGATGTGTTCTGAGGTTGCTGTACCGTTATTCATATCGGCAACAACAACAAAAAAATAAACAACAAACCGGACTGGCAGTTTCAAAGGAACGAGGTGCTCAGAGGAGCCTGCCTGAGGCTATTTCCCCGAAAACAGAAGCAATGCCTTCACTGAGCATGTGATAAGTGTTTTTCACTTCATTGAGACTTTCGAGGAGTCTGCAGGCAGGGTGGCAGATAGAGGGAGGTCTGCTGTCTTGGGGGTGGGGAGCAGAAAAGGATGTCATAGGGGCCTAGATTATGTAATTTTGTCCTGGGGCTGAGAATTTTATGCAGTGGGCCTGATAGAGGCAGTGATGTTGGGATGCTTGGGGTTGGATGTTGTCCTTGAGTGTCGCACTTCTGCGTTATTGAGTAAAGTAGTTCGGTTACAAGCAGAGATGGAAACTTCAGGTTCAGTAAATACAAATCCAGACCAAGGTTTTGTTTCAACCAACCAGCTGAATATAAAGAGTCACAGTCACTGGGTACTCAGCTGGTTGGTTGAAACAAAATCTCGGTCTGGATTTTTTATTTTCGGGACCTAACTTCCCTGGTTAAAGGTGGACGCCAATCGAATAATAAGATTATTCCAAACCTAGCATCTCCTGCTCCCCTTTCTCAGTTCCCAGCTTATGGTTTTGGGACACCCTTGGTTGCGGGGGTAAGGGGGGGGCAGGGGTTCCACTCATACTGGTAGTATTGCCACTCCCAAAGCAGATGGACACCAAACCAGAGAATGCTGGTCCTGTCTGCTAATCCCTTAAATACACTTAGCAAATGCAAATGTACAAATGGACACTTGTCACTAATGACTTGCAATTTAAAACCAGACAAGTCGGCCATATTGTCTTTCACAGATGTGAAACACCACTTGTAATATGGCAAAAAAGAGGGTAAATATACAGCATATATTAGTCTTAAATCTATATATCTAGACAATCTGTTGGAATTTTTGCTGCAGAATCAGCCTGAGAGAGACCGTCTGACTAAACTGAAATGACTGACGCCCAGACCAAGACCAAGAAGACACAGACTAACTAAAAAGCGTCAAAGAGAAGCATGAGGTGGAATCCTGACATGACAGAAAGTGAAATTCGAGCTCCTCACATGAACTGGCAGTCATTTTCATACCAGGTTTTCTTTCCTATCCATCATTAACTTTCCGGGGGGGTTAAGCCGCATCCTTCCCATGGATATAATCTTTTAGTGTCGGCTCAGAGCTATGAATATTAATTTCACTTATTTCCACTGGATACCGATATGATTGCGACAGATAGACTGAAGTACGCTTAAATGGTATCAGTCAATAGTTATTTTTTCTAAACCCCATTATATACACTGAATATATCAAAATTTCTTAAATAAACCCCGACATAAAGTGAAGAAGTCACTGTACGTATGCTTTGTGCTATTTTCTGACAGAATTATTTCTGATTTAGCGGATTCCTGATGTTGAGCTGTACTCCGGAGTTCCTCAAGCACGACCCTCTGTGTTTTTTGGCTACAGCTGTAATTATGTTTGCCGGGGTGAATTCCTGTTGCATTTATAATAGGCCGTAATGATTATTGCAAACGGCCACAGGGCGAACATCTGCATGGACCCATGATGGCAGTAAACATACGTAAACACAGAGAGCGCTCACATTACTCTTTTATAGATTCGGATACATTCAGCGTAAATCCTATTTTGTTCACCCTTTACTGTTTTAGCTTTGGTTATTAATAATAGGTTGTCTTTATAAAATCCAGTGCAGGCTTGGTCACTGCTCAGGGTACTATAGGCAGGGGTATAACCTCACCTGCTACAGGCACTTTGGAGATGTCAGGTCACATAAGTGCATTTCTTGCACCATGGGAGGAAGATAGGAAAAGCATGGAAGCTCTATACACTTAGATCTGGGGTGTGATTCGAAGCAGTAACACCGAAAGGTGCAGGGCAACATTTACCTGATGCTTTTATCCAGATCCGAAGAAGAGCGTAGGGTTACAATGGCTGTGTCTTAATTCAGGGGCCGTGTCCTTTGAAGGACGTGCTCTATGTAGCCTTTGCAGGCTGCCTCCTTGCAGTGAATCTTGAGATCTCAGAAAAAGGATAATTCATTTCCAGGAGCCTTCAAAAAGGGGAGCGCCTCGTCACGCCGCCCTAACACATTCCGTCTTCAAATGCAGCGCCTGAAATCAGACACAGACACTGTGTGCCCCCCCCCCAGTGCTGCCTACTGCACCACCACATGCATTCTGCTAGCAATTTTAAGAATTTGTTTACTGTTGTTTGGTGCTGCATTCTCACATTTTTCCAGGGCATGACTTTAGCGCTCATGGATGTGTGTGTGTTTAATGGTATATGTGTGTATTGACTGATTATGTAATATATGCGGCACATTGAAACTTTTATATAAAATTGTTGTGCAATGTGTAATAGCCTAGTGAAAGGTGCTTTCTGCAGACTGGGAGAACCCCTAGGCTATGGGCGGGAGCAATTTGAAGGTGGGGGCAGACCATGACTGAATATTACAGCCAAACTAATCTAACATGCTTTTCATATTGTTGCATAGGCTAATTATTCCTGCTATAGGATGCCCCAGCATCGCCATACTGTCGCCAGCAATAAAGATCGCGAGCCGGATGGCACGGCAGAAAGTACCAAATCGGCGTGCAGCGCAAATCACCTGCTGACAGCCCTCCTCGAATGTGAATGCTGCGGGCCGTACTCCGAGTAATTTTGCTTAGGTATTTAACTAATGTAACACCAGCGGGGTGTGGTCATGGATTACGGCCAATTCATATCTTTGGCTTATATTATTGATGGACGGCACACCTCCCTCTAAGGTCCCACGAAACTATAAATTGCGTAAAACTCGCATGGCTTTTCCTACCACTTGGATCTGGTGGCTGCTCTAAGGAATGTGCGGTATGCATGCCAGAGTAAACAACTTGTGCCCGATAGGGGACATTGTACCAAAATGAATGCCCTATTTGGGAAATGTTTAAATAAACCCCGTTATACCGATTTTGATAGCACAATATTTATGTGAAAAGGGTGTATATACTTAATTTCTTTCTTCTAACAAAAAAATATTATTTATGCTTAAATATTTATTTCGTCTCGTCTCTCAGTTTTCCCCTGCCTCGTATCGCCGAGTGGTTTCTTCCACAGTGGGAGGGTCGGTGCTGCGGGAACTGACTGCAGATCAATGAATTCGGCGAAATTCTGGAGTTGGGCTGCTGGAGTTGGGACGGATTTCTTGGATGCATCGATAACTCACCTCGGCGCAGTTTATATTTCCGCAATACCTACAAATTACCGCAACGGAAGGGGATTTACCGGGGGGGACAGAGCCCGTAGCTTTTAAGTCTTATGCGCTCAAGAGTCCAATTTGAAATTTAATCGAGCGAGCGCCTGGATACAAATAGGTTCGTAAAGGTAACCTTACACTTCTTGTGACGGGAACCTGAATTTAAAATGATTTTTGCGAGCACTGTAAACCCTGTGAGGACGACGTACCGCAAGCAGGTAGGCCTAATCTATTTTGTTCTTATGTGTTTAAGGTTGGTGATTCAAATTCAAAGCTAGCAAGCAAGATATGCAGAGATACATAGTAGCCGATCGTATGGACGGGAGCAGTTACAATGTAACAGTTTTACGGGAGATAAGCTCAGTTTACTCGTATATTTATAGCTTTATTTCTTAAATATTTATTTAGAAGTGAAATGTTAATTGTCCTGTTCTTTTGACAATACCAGACTGGGGTTGTGTTTACAGATCGTGTATACTGAATTCTATGGTAATGTAACGATAATGCTGGTAATAAGGACAACTGGGTTTAGTTTCACTTATGTCGTGTATTCGATGATGGTTCTGTTTCATTGTAAATCACTGTAATTTTTGTTTTAATAACTTTTTATTGCCTTTTTAACTTGGTTTAAGAGCCAAGAAAATCCCGATTTAAGAAAAAATAAGATGTCAGTTTGCTCCTCTAAACGTGATGCTAAATTTAAGGAGAGAACATTATGAAATACGCATTTAGTTTTTAATTATGCACAAGTGGAAAATATTGAAATATGTTGGAAAACACATATAAAAAATATTACAGCTAACAAACAGGGAGTGAAAGTTTATGAAATACTCGAAATAAGATCGAAATAACGTTGCGTCTGAAATATATATATATTTTTTTGGCTGGAGTCAACGACCTCTTTGAGTCAAACGTGTGCTTTAAATATAAATCGTTGATTAAATGTTTAAACATTCGTTTAAAATAGACTTAGATTCAGTATTTTATTTTTTGTATTCAGAGAATAACGTGAAGGAATATATGCGTGTTACCATTTCAGAATATGACGAGGGTATGGCAATAGAGCTGAATGACCTTGCCATAAAATTCTATAACGTACGACCATTAAGATGTTTCCTTTTAACCGCCTGTATATTTTTGCATTTTATTTTTGCATGTGTGTTTCGTGAACGAACACATACGCTGTTATGTTTATTCATATGTTTGTATAACTTATTAAATGTACAGTTTCCGTTGTGTACCTTGCGTGTGTGGTTTAAATGCCCCGGAACGTATTGAATTTAAATTAAATTACGTCCATCGCATCTGACGCTAAGATATGGGTTAGCCTCATTTAGTTGGTGAAAGCGCTGATGGCGGGGAACGCCTTCACAGCGCTGTACATATTAATGAGTACGAGGGCACTTGGGGGGAGTTGACAATGAGCAAGAAGGGGGCTTTAAGGGCGAGGCCACTTACTGGAAGCCCTGTGTGTTTCCATTGCGACTATGACTGGCCTCTATGGTCTGGAGCAGCCTGATAAGATGGCAGTCTCCCTTGCCTTTACAAGTCTTCCACTCCTGAAGCTGAATAGGCAGCCAGAGACAAGCAAACAAACAGGCTTTGAGTGTCTCGGAAGGAGTGTGGATACAGAGAGGGGAGGAAAAGCCTGGGTTTCCTCCTCAATGGGTCACTTTGTCCACATCTGGCATCCGCCGGCGGGGTGCTCCCATTGGTCGGCGAAATGGGTGATTCCTAATGAGAATTCGCCGCGGCCGTTATGTGCAGATTGGGCATGCGGTTTTTGCAGATGATGTCAGTCAAACAGGCCGCATGTTCCCTGCTGGAGACGCACGTCGCCCAAGTTTTCCAGATGAAAATGGAGGCCGTGGAAAAGTAATACAAAAGTTAACTTCCAAGCAGTTCTTCATACAGTATAACCATCATTATTTTTACATTACTCCGAATGGAATAAACACTCATACCAAAGTCAGCTTACAATTTTGCCATAAAACAACCACTTGTTGTCCAACTAAAAACGTGAAAAATTCAGGTTTGGCATTTGACTGCTTGAAGGCATAGATCTTGTCCTGATTACATGAAGATTTATTAATTTGTTATTTAAACTTTATCCCGGAAAATAACAGGCAGCTGAGGTCTAGGCTTGGGAAAACTAACAGGATGACATTGTTTGCTTTTCCGTGTCCAGTATTTGAGAGGGTCCCGACTTCCGATTTTGCTGGGGTTGGGGACGGTATCACAAGTGCAGATTGTGCACAAACCGAACAACAAAGTAAGAGTTGGAGAGCTCATTCCTTTGATTCTTCATGAACCGCCTCATAGAGGGTTTCCCGATTGAACGTTTTTTTCCGGGGGTAAGCCAAGGACCTTGGTGTTGTACTGCTGGACAATGTGTGTTATACCCAACTATTTCACCTGCCGCTTTAAGAAAGGTTATTGGGATATATATTTTTTCAAGGTTTAAATGCCACCATTTCACATCCGAGCCTCAGTGCAATTGAATAGACATGGTGTTGGTTTGACCTTTTATCTCCTTTGCAGCTGCCTTTTACTTTGAACGTCGAATTTTCGGCCTGTTCGGGTAAGAGACTGGATCCATCTGGTCTGACAAACGCTTTCTTTGTCCTCTAGGGGTTATGATATTTTGTTCACCACTCTCAAAGTTCAGGAAATGGGGGGGGGAGCTTTTTTCCACAATGCAATCAAGCATAGATGCAAATTTCACATTCATACAGAAATTCATTCTCTCCCCCCCCCCCCCCCCAAAAAAAAAAAAAATGAAGTGTAGTGTTGTGTGTAACAGTGGTTGAAAATTCATGGCGGATGTAAGGTCGGTTCCCACCATAACGAGGACGAGAATTCCAGGCCATTTACCACCATGTACTCATGTTCTGTATGCATGCTGGTGCTTTTGCATTAGCATTTTCTCTTTGCAGCGGTTGAGTTCAGCTGAAAGTTAAAGCGTAACATGTTGAAGGGTATGTGAATATATTCAAATGACGTGGGAAAAGGTGAGTTTGGGATCGGTTGATCCCGTCAGAGGAGGCCGCTTTAGCGAGTCCCCACAACGCGGGACCTTCTCCGTCTTTTCCGTATGTCGAAAAGAAGGGAGACGTGCGGCTGAGATCTGTAAACGTTTTATGCATTAAACCGAGGGGGGGGGTCATTGGAACGGTCTGCGTGTGACCGTGGCTTCAGAGGAGCTGTACATTTGCATTTGTACGGCTGTCAGGAGGACACTGTAAATACACATTTCCTCTTTGAATGACACCCTGTACTGCTGTGAGATAACAAGATAACCCCGCAAATGTTTTACTCTGTCGCTTACGAGGTTGGTGCGCAATAGCGACATGCTCGACCTTTTAAATAACCTTTACTCCCCTTTGAAAGGTTGTTTTCTTCATTTCTCGTATTTTGCTACTTATCTACGAAATAGTGCACTAGGATTATTGACTCGATCCTGGCTTGGAGGAGTGCGCATCATGCCCTTTGTTATTCAGGCAGTTTACCCCCAGCTATCTGGCTACCGAGTTCTTTTAATCGTTAAGGACTGTTAAAAATCTCAGAAAATGGGATTTGCTAAATTAAATCGACTTTAATATAGTGTTATCCCAGAGAAACACTGGATGATTGGTTATGCCTATTTAAACTGAAACAATAACACTTATTCACTTTGGATTTAGTATTTTAATTTCCGAGTTGGATGCAATTGATACTCTTTGATTTTCTTTGAAGATCAAGCTGTTTTGTATTGTATGTTTTGAAAGGACTGATATTAGTCAGAAACATTAATGTTGGTCTATTAGAAATCTTTGTTTCTCTGATCTTGTTTCAATTCCCGATTTTTGGCAATGTATCATTTTCTGAAAAGCTGCATTTTGGAGGAATTCTGTGCAAATTACCCACCGGCTCCAGGTTAATGTTTTATTCTGCCGTTCCATCACAGAAGCTTACTGAAGCGAACCTTTGTCCTGAGTTGGTTCCTGGCAGCCTGTTTGCGGTCTGGTCTCATCTCCTGTGTGTAGCGGAGCCCGGCCAGATGTTTTACTTCATCACGCCCAATGCCAGTCGTCAGACAGCGGACAGCGACTTCAGGAGGCAGCAGGGCCACTTAATGAATGAGTAAGAGGAAGGAAATGGTTGGCCAACGTAGGCGGCAGCTCAAGACCCACTCACAAAGCATTCCAGCCACTGAGGCTCCGCCTCTTCTGCTCAGAACATCAACTCGTAGGCCCCATCCCCTTTCTGCTTGGAACCTATGACGTCCATTTGCAACCTCAGCCAATCAGGGGAGAGTACATTCACAGAGAGATCTTGCGAAACGTGTTCCCACCAGGCCGGTGAGCTAATGCCACTGTCTGAGCAGTTCTCTGGGAAGCCAAATGGGAATTTTCCACTGGTGACAAGGCCATTTTGTATTACGAGTGGAGTAGCGGCTTAAAGAATTACCGTCTATCGAGGGGGTGGGAAGTGAGCAGAGGGAATGTTTTGGAATTAGACCCATATATACTTTCCCTCCAAAACTTCGACAAACCCGGTGATTAAAACAGTGCAGCAGACATGCAGGTTGAAACATGAACCCCCCACCCCCACCCCCCAAAAAAAGTTGTTTTTACTCCTCCACGCTCGAATGAGAAGCTTTACTTTTAAGGTTCGTGCTGAAATCAGATCTCCCCGAGCAGAGTCCTTATCTGTGCTTTCAGTCATAACACAGAAACACCTGCATGTTTCGATTGGGAGGGGGAAGCATGACGAGTTTAATAGGTCTTGACGTGTCCCATCTTAAAAAAAATAAAATAAAAAGGAGGAAAGGTGTATCATGCATCCATTTGTCCATCCATCCATCATCCATCGGCTTATCCTGTAAGGGTTGCAGGGTCACAGTGGATTTTCGAAACTAAACATTTAGTCAATCTTGGACCTGCAGTGATAATTAGTGGGATGGCAGAAAGCTCATAATTTCGTTCCTGGGGTTTCTGTGGATCCCATGAATCTGTGTCCTGTTCCCAGTTAGAAAAACACTGTTTCATTTGAACATAAAAACGATAAAGTCACGGTTGCATCTACCCCAGGGAGGTTAAGTTAACTTCTTGTCTGACGGCCCATGAACTATGGCAGAGGATCTCAGTCTTGGAACTTGGTTTGCACAAGGAGGTGGAGTGAAGCAATCCCCCATTCTGTGCCAGGAATTCCTTCAGCTTTCCCAGATGTGTTTGGGGTTGTGGCGGCGGGGGTGGGGGGGGGGCGTGTCTGGAGGAATGGGGGGCCCAAGTCTCAGAGCATCACGAGGGAAACGGCCCTCAACCCAAAACATCTGCCTTCGTTCAAACAGGAAGGACGCGATTGCTTAACCAACCATTTTGTTTTCTTGCTCAGATCTTCGATGGGTTGTATCCGCCCTTAATTTTGCCTAAAAATGCCTTTTTATTGATAGCTGACGCATGATGGGTTGAGTCCATGGTGTGAAGTCAATTTGAACACCGAAGTCTTCATTGCCTGAACATCTACTGATGTAAAACATCTTCTTTTTGTGTTTACATTATATTTCTGATATACATTTCATAGATTTTTTTATCCAGATGTTTTTTGTCTAAGGTGACATGCTTTTGAGAAATTGGGGTCAGTCAGTCCCAGGGGTTTAAGGGTCTTGCTGGAGGGCCCAACAGTGCCAATGCTGGGGTTCGAACCCGTGAGTCTCCCACTACAGGCACGGTGCCCAAATCCAATGCGCCACGCCGCATGTTTCGGAATGTTTTCGGAGTGATATAAACATCCTGGGATGGAATTGAATTTAGCTGGCATGCCCTGCACCCCAAGCTTCTCTATGCTGGCCATCTGGTGATGGAGCACACCTAGATCTTTGGTGTCCAGGCAGTCTCTAGGTGAAGAATATCCGGCTCGTATTTATGAACGGGCTGCCATAAAGCCAATTGCATAAAAAATTTGAATCATACCATGGTTCGTAATAACGAATGCACGCACTACTTTGTGACACTCGTGAAAACATTGCGTAGATTCGCTAGTTTGTTGGCTCCAGGTACAATACAGTACCAACTGTAGTTACCTTATTACGGTGTTATTATGTACTGTATTATTGTTCCAACTTAAACAGGCTTGGGGAATGGATCTCCTTCGTATCCTGGGCACTGGCTGTAGTTCCTGGTGCGTTTGGACATCAGCGGAGGCTGTTGTGTCCTTCCTCTTCTTTCCTGATAGCTAATGGAACCAACATTCGTGGCTTTGTGTGGTGCATTGAATCATAGGGCTGGGGGCTCAATTACGCCCCAGGTGGCTGTGGGTCCTCATGACAGGCTAGGAGCCCCCCCCCCCCCCCCCATACTCTTGTGTGGCGTTCCCAAGCCTGCTGTACCGAAAGAGACTATAGTCCGCGTTTCTGGTAGCATGAACGCAGAGTGGGGGGGTGGCACTTCTGGCAGATAATAAATCACAGGAAATGACATCATGAAGTCAAGGAAGGTGTGAAGCTGGCAGGCCATATGCATGCTAGGGAGCTGTTTCTCGTCAGTATCTGGGTGTCAGATTTCGAGTTCTGAAACGCCGACTCTCTGCGTCTCTGTAACCCTGGCAGGTGCCTGCGGGCCCCTCCTCGCACCCCATGGCCCCACCCAGCCCCAGCACCAACAGCAGCGCCAACAACAGCAGCAGCAGCAGCAGCACAGCAGGCTGGGAGCAGCTCAGCAAGACCAACCTGTACATCCGGGGTCTTCCGCCGGGGACTACTGACCACGATCTGGTAAAGCTCTGCCAGCCGTAAGTACCTCCCTCTAGCGTTTCTGTGTGGATCGACTCAATGATTTTGCAGCTTCTTGACTCATTTTCCCACAATGCATTTGTATATCCTGTAGCGTCACACTTCACAATCAGATCGGGCAGCAACTGAGATACTGACCTTAAGTTCCCCTTAAAAACCCTATTGACTGAGCTGGGGTCAGTCTCTGAGGTACCATGCTTATCAGGTCTTTTTCAGCGCTCCTCAGCGGTGCCCTCTGTTGGCTTTGTATAAATCGACAAGACGTTACCCAGAGCATGTTGCATCACCCAGAAAAGCTTGAGTTAGCGAGTGGGTGGCTGAATTCGCACAAAATGGAAGAGTCTTCTCCGCTCACCGTGAGCTGAACTGGGGGACTGCAGCTACGAGAAACTGGCTCACGATGAATTCCAGATTGGCATGAAGCAAAAGGAGTCTGTATAGAATCTGTATAGATGATAACTGCTTAATTTTTAGGCAGGAATTTTGGCGCATGACCTTAGGAGAGTGTTGGTGCCACCTGGACGTTAAAAATGCCTGGGGGGGTATTCCACAGAATTTCCCAGTTGGCTGGATATCTTAAGCCAAACTGTCCAATAGGAGGAGAGGCAACTCTCTCTCTTCTTATTGGACAATCCTTACATTTGGCTTATATTTTAAGTTATATGACTAATGGAAAAATCCTGCTTTTGTAGAATATCCCCAGGTTATGGAATTTATTTGCGTTGGTGTCTAAAAGAAAGGTAATATGTGCTATTAATCTGTCTTGCTTGGTGTTTTAATTTTTTTAAAATTTATTTTTAAAAGAGGCCTGTTTAAAAACCGATTCTGCTTGACAGCTGCTGTGTCACAGGGCCAGGATTGTGGATTGGCGGAGGGGGCCTGAACGTAAAGGAGCTGGCGTTGGCAGGCGGGGGGACAGCCGACAGCGGCATTACATTTTAATTTGAAAAGGAAAAATGATACAGACGGAGGCGGGTGGCAGCTGCCTGCGGGAGGGAGAGGGAGGCATCGGCTGCATGCCGTCCGAAGTCTAGACGCTGATCTTTGGGGCCGGCTTTGTTATTAGCTCGTGTCCGGGGTGACTTTGAAATCCCGTCTCCTGCCGGAGCGTGTGGCCTCGTTGGCTGCCCGTCTGCAACGTGAAACGCCACAGCATTCGCTTACCCCCCCTGCCCCCAGGGAAACAACGGAGGGACAGGACCGCCACTGAGGGATCGCAAACTTCAGATTTTCAAACCTGTGTGGACCTCACATCGCATCTTAGAAGGGAATTTGTAAAATATTACTATTATAAACATTAAATATTAAATGTATATACAACATATGTAATATCTAAGGTGTCAGTAAATAGTAAATATTTTTACTACATATTGTGTATTTAAATGTATTATGCATAAAGTAAAATTAAGTATATGGCTTAAGTATATGATTATGCAAATAGGCATTATAAAATTAATTTATTCAGCATGAGGACAAATAGTATCGATTTTAAATATAAATATCTGCTTTCGCAGTATAAACTTGTTCTGGTTGGGGTCAGTCTGACCCCTTACCGGCATGTCCCCGACCCCCCCGGTGGGGTTTCATCCGGCAGGCTGCGGTGGCCATGGAGAGCCTTCTTTAAAAGAAGTCATTTGTGGCTGACAGGTGCCGGAAGCCTGTGGGCTCCTGACCCACGCTACCCCACACCTGGGTTGAGATCTCTCTCCTCACTGCAGCATCTGTCTGTCAGGCTTCCGGCATCCATTGCCATCCCTTCGCCCCCTTTTTCTGAAGAATCCTCCCACGGAAGCACCGTCCTCCCAGGCCGTGAGTCAGCAGAGCCCTGCCAGCCCCCCAAACGGCAGGAAATACGAACCGAGTTCCTCGCGTCCTCCCAAAATGACCCCCCCCCCCCCCGCCCTGGGCAGGATAGCTGCCTCCTTGGCTGCTTCTCCTCTGCGGTCTGTTCCTCTCCAAATATAAGGTACTTGGCCCTGTCTATTCCTGGTCTGGATCCAGCCCCTTAGCTTACTGGAATCGCGTCCAAACGGCGTCTCCTCAAAAGGAGCATATCGCCAGCCAAGCACGAGGGTTAAATTCCTCCAGACCGCGTGCAGTTTCAAATGTGTGCGCTGTCTCTTTAAACGTCTGCGGACTGAGTTAACTGTCCTCTCACGGTAATGAGAAGGACTTCGCTTCTGTTTCTTTGCACAGTAACCGAGGGACAGTTTCACCAGATGTAGCTCCTGCGACTTGCATCTCCTTTTAAAGGAATGTCACACAGAGACGCTACGGATGTCCCAGTCGCCACCGGGCGACATTTCCTACTCGCGCGCCATGTCATACGCGCCCCGGATGGGCTCGACATGTTTTCCCCCATGGATCTCTCCGGAAGGAGAGCGCGATTCTTGCACTTGGCAAGCTCTCGGTTCCATTGCGTTCCCGGTGATAATACCTGCCCCGCATTCTGCGTGTCGCTCCCCCTCCGTCAGCGAGGTGAGCTTTTCCAGGGGTATGTTGTAGAGATGCGGTGGTATTCTCGTTTAAAAACATGGGGTCGGCTCCCCTGGCTGGATTATTCTTCCTTAATCCACAGTTTCCCACGGAAACGGGAGGTGACAGGCAGCGGACCGGTTTACAACACCAGAATGAGCAGAACTTGGTAAACTTGAAATGGGGTGGGGGGCGGGCGGGTAGCAAAAGGGTTGATCAGATTGAACATCAGTAGATTTCCCCTATAAAGCACCAGTTCCTCGCCAGTGGACGTTCGAGGGGATGCTTTGATTGGCCAGAACTGAGTAATAAAAAAATGATGGTGCTGGTGGGCACCACTGCCCCCCCCAGATGTAAGCGGTGTGTTTGGCCAGACGGGGCCTGAAGTGCCCTCTTCTGCCATGTAATGTGACTCCGGCCTCCCTGAAGGGTGACGGATGAGTGGACAATTCCCTTTGATCTTCTTAGCCAGATTACAGAGCCTGGCTTTGAGCAGTAATACTGCTGTCAGATTTCGCTATATCGTCAAATGGAGAGTGGTAGTTAGGAACCTCTCATGCACGTCTGTCCATCTTCCGTGCCGCTTATCTAGTGACGGGCTCAGGGGTGCCGTCGACACCATGGATGGAATGCCTGTACATCATAAGACTCACTCTCAGAACCTGCACGAAATCTATTAATTATTATTCAATGTAGTATATTTATGGATTGTACACATCTCTCATCCCAAAAGGCTGGAGAAGCTTTCGATGTATATTAAGAAGCCTTAATAAAAGTACGTAGCAGTAACAATATTACAATCCCTGGTACTGATTCATAAGAAGCGTGTAGAAACAACTGTGTAGTAGTAATTATGTGTCTGTTTGTTGTCATTATGTAATAATGCTGTTGTACATTGCACATCTGCTTATTCACTTGCCTGTCGGTGTTTTCATTCTGTAGTAACCATGTGGTCCATAATATATTGACAATTTTAAAATTTAAAGTGGCAGCCTGAAATATGATTGGTGGATTGCTGTAGCATTCCCTTAGCAGATCAGCTGAGTCCTTATTTATGTAAATATGTCATCCTACTTCCTGGACCAGTTTGAATGTCACCTTGAAATTCCTCTGCTATTGGATGTTCCTTTATGTACCTGAGACCTTTGTAATGTATGTGTTGTCCAATCTAATTTTTGGTAGATTTGATTGGTTCTGTGCTGGGTGTGAGCTTCACTAGCTTGATTCGGTCGGACAGCATATCACCTTGGCTTGGAATCTTATAATGGGACTGTCTGGTAACTGGCTGATGTGCCCTTTCTTCTGGACTCGTCCATTTTCACGTGAAGCAGATCTGATCGCAGGCCTTTCCGAATCGGGCGACGCCCACTCGGGCTCAGGATGGGTTTGGTTGGGATTTTCATGGGGCGGCGTGACCTCGCTTGTTCGAGTCCAGCTGCAGAGCTGGAGGTGTTTCATCTTCTGTAGACATCAAACATAGACCGACGAAAGCAAAGGTGGATCCAACCATCTGTTCCAAACCCGACCTAGCGTGACACAGAAGGGCTCGATCCCAGGTTTCGGGGGGTAGAATCTCTGCTGTAAGACATTACCCTGCTATGGCTGGAATTTCCTCAATTTTTTTTTATATTTTAACCTGAAACGCATATAGTGCACAAACCAGCAAAGCATTTCTGTGGTTCTCCAGTGTTATTGGCTACGCATCTAATCCACTTTAACTTGTATAATAATAATTTATCGGCCTATTTGTAATATTTATCCATGACAATCTGATGCTTGTGAACTTCCATCATCTCCCTCTTATTGTACATGGTGTAATATGAGAGCAGTATAGCAGTGTTAATATTATTCATATAGATACATCGGCTGTGATTATGCTATGGCAGATGTGCTGCATGTTCTCGTGGAGAAACATGATTGCATTTCCAAGCACGCTTTGCCCCAGTGTCATCTCCATGATATATCAGCCAGGACGGTGACCCCCGCGGCCTCCCGGTTCATGAGGCCGAGGAAGGAAACTGGTTAATCGCTCGACTGAGAAAAATTTATGGTTTTCTGCTGTTACCCTGGAGGGAAGCCACTTCCTTTTATTATGGTTGTTTTTTATTTTTTTTGTAATCCTCAAGATCTCTGTGGGCCTTACGCATCTGTTTGTGGGTGACAAGCCTCCATATTTCACTGCAGATAATCATGCAGTGAGTCCAGTCAGGGTCTGAGGCGGTCCTTCGCAGTAGCACTGGGATGGCGCACGTTCGGATCATCGAGTATCAGTCTTTTAATCTCATTTTATTTTAATCTCCCTCATACGCAAACTGCTACTCTTTTTTTGTTGTGGTTTTTCTGGTTCTCCCCGCACTTTCCGATTGGGTCGCAAAAATGGCGGCTTTGGGTTTTCTGATATGGCAGGGTGCCCCAGAGCACAAGTGACTTCCTGTCCTCCAGGCCCCAAATGCTGCTGCTGACAGCTCCGCCCATCATGTGGTCTTCCACAGCTGCTCGAAGGTCCATGCTGTCTAAGGCGTAATCATCTCGACAATGACTCTCTCTCTCTCTCTCTCTCTCTCTCTCTCTCTCTCTCGCTCTCTCTCGTCCATTTAGGTATGGCAAAATAGTGTCAACAAAGGCCATCCTGGATAAGACAACGAACAAATGCAAAGGTCAGTATTGCTGTATTCTCTTTCTTTGCTATTGTGTTGCTGACACAAGGAGACCCATTAAATCATAACGTGCTGATTTTAACAGACCCAATTTTGTGGTTTGTGGTTGCATCATATTTAAGATTGAAGATCTAAAAGTGGCATTTGAAACGAAGGGTTAAACGGGTCCAACTTAAAAAAATTAAAAAATGGAAGCGGAGTGGCTGCATGTCTGCAAGTTGCAGCTGCGTCGCTGTGAGTCATCGAGGGACAGCTGTGTAGTGTGGAAGTTGGGCCGGCTTATCCCTGTGATCAACTGGAATGCTGAGATTTCAAAGTTCCGGTGAAGACGACCCCTGCCAGAGACGATGTTAGCATGAATGTTTGACCAGGCCACCTTAAGGAAGGTACCAAGAAGACCGGACTGGGGGGGAGTTTCCCTTAAAATGGAAGCCCAGTCCCCTGCCCATCACTCTGCACATATATGATGACAGGGGGGACCTCGGAGCAGGGAGCGCAGACAGCCGTCTCCTGTCACGATTTGTTTCCACAGCTGTGCATTTCTGCGTGAGTGGTGGCACTTAGCAGGCCTTGGCAGGTCTCCTCACCTCCATTAAAAAAAGGTGTGTGGGGTTGCACTACTGCTAACTCTCTCACCCAACCGAGTCTTCCGTAACCTAATTCCGATTGGCCGTCATATTAATTTTATGACCAATCGGTGCAAAGTAATCCTCGTGTAATGCAAATGAGGGAGCTCAAATTTACAGTAGTCCAAAACATAATGTCTTGTTCCTGCTCACCTCAAGAGGCTTTCAATACCAGCAAGTGGCTGTTACCGTCATTCTCCGTTGCTTTGGACAAATTCTCAAGGAGTGCTTCTCATAACCACATGTGTTTAAACCTGCATACCCTGAATGTTCTCTCACCAGAATGTTATTTCTCATTGTTTTCCTTCATTCACAAATGATTTACTTTTGGGTCTTATAGGATTAGGTATTTTCACTTTCAATTAGCCCAAAAATCAGTTGCATTAGCTGGGTTGCCAGCTCTCACGCATCGGGTGTGACACTCACACTTTCAGAGTCTCGCGCTTATGCATGAAGTCTTACAGCAAATCTATATTATTCCATTATGAAGCTAAATTAACTACATCAAAAGTATCGGGGTAGTTTGCAAATCCTACAGGCTATTTACAAGCTAGTCAACTGTTACATTCATGTAAATGAGTATGCAGACTTGTCTCATGCCAGCCAGCTGACCAAAGTTGACATCACTATTACAACAGTTATGTTGTCAAAATGAACTGTATGCTTCTCGTTTGTTTACTTTTGCGTTAACATCAACATTTAAACGTGTGCATGGAATGTCATCGCATGCAAAAATGTCAGTGCAGTTGTCAGAACGGTTCCTTCAGTGTTGAAGTATAAGGGAAATAGTTCCAACCCCGCGACCATGTTTTACTCGCCGTGGATGTTGCTTGCGACCAACCCATGATGCAGAATTGGCCTCGTTTCCCACATAACCACATAAAACACTGTACATTTTCACTGTAAAAAAAAAAAAAAAGTTTCGATTTTTAAATCTTCCAGGTAGAGCGAAATGATAGCAAACAATTGATCAGTTGTTGCTCAATTGTTTTAATTCTTAAAATACTTCTGTAGTATATTTTCTTGTTGACAACATGACTAAACATTTTGACTGGTATGTTGCTAGGTAGTGATTCAGACATTTCACGTTTTGGTGGCATTGACTGAATGGCTGACAAGAAAATAACATATTGAAACATGAATGAAGGTTTTGAATGAATTACTTCACATGCTGGGTATGCAAAGTGCTGCAGCGCGTGGACTGTTTTCAGACATGCACAAGCGGTTGAAAGAACCTTGCGATAGTTTCGAGAAATTGTCCAAAGCAACGGAGAAAAACTGTAAGTGTTGTAATACTTGGTCACAACAGTGCTTAAAGGCAATAAATAAATGTTGAATAATTCTTTGGGCAGTCCAATTGGGCAGAGAATTGAACTCGACTGGTATTGAGACACGCAGTGCCGTTCAGGTGTCATGTGACCATGCTCGTTAGAATGAGGAGCTTGCAGGCTATACCTGGATGAGATTTTCAGTCTTCAGTGCAGTATCGCATCCTGGAGACAATGGCCGGATCTGCACTGCAGTGCGTTGTCATGACGAACTGCAGCGCTTGTGTTTCCTGTCTCAGTAACGCAGAGTCTGTAAAGATGGAGCCAGATGCAGAATGTTCTCTTTGCTATGGTTCTGTCTTAACTCAGCTAAAAAATTGCCAAGTTTTATTCAACATGTCCAAATATGTTTCAGTTTCTATCATCATGGCCACATCTCACCCAGTGTTGTCTTCAGAAAAGTAATTTTTCTTGTATCACATTTCACGTTATCGATAAGCTTATGTAACAATGTGAATTTCACCTTTTGCTAATTATAGAGTAAGTCTTGGATGTACATGGTAGAACAAAAGATGAGGTACCCAGTTCAAGCAGAATGTTTGGATTCCCCTCCCCCCACCCCCCACCCACATAGGTTATGGCTTTGTAGACTTTGACAGCCCAGCCGCCGCCCAAAAAGCAGTCACAGGCCTGAAGACCACCGGGGTCCAAGCCCAGATGGCGAAGGTGAGGAGTTTCGGTTCTAGTCCCACTATTATCACAAAAATACCACCACAAAAGCCCTCAGACGTTCACCACTCTGGTTTCACAGCCTCTGACAGCACATGGGCTGTGGAAGTTCATTTTTTTTTCTGGTCTCTCTAAGAGTGTAACCCTATAATCTTGACAGCAGCCTCCCTCTTTTAGAGAGTCCCTGGGTCAGAGCGCAGGAATGTGACTTGGAGAGTAGCTATAATAATATTCCGTCTCTGGAAGAGAAATCGCTGGCTTTAGTGCAGGCGTAGCAGAAGGTTTGACAGACGAGCTGTGTTACAAACCCACTGTAGATATGATATTCCCGGAAAGCATCTATTATACCTGCATGATTATAAGAGAAAAGTCCCAAATAAACAACCACGCAAATTACAAACGGCTAAAAGATGTGTACATCTTTGGCGCTTTTACATGAAGCCGTATACTCAAATCTCTGTGCCTTTTCCCTTTTCTGATTTTTGTTTGTGTTTTTCGGCGTTTTTGTCTTTAATCACAACACACTGCGTTTAGTCTGCCCCCACCGGCAAGCGCAGCTCTTGGCAGAAGAGACGTCAAGCTGATGTCTCAGTGTCGGCTGCAGAGGATAGCGTGCCGGGGTGCGAATGGCATGTGCTGGCGTTTAGCGCCCCGTGACGCTTCCGACCCGCTCGTCACGGTTCAAAACCCCCAGCATTCACGCTATGCGTGCATCTGCAGTACAGTGTGACAGCAGATTCTTCCTATAGGCTGGTTTCACATGCCTGTCTAAATATCATCAAATATAATAAATATACAAATATAATAATTTTTTTTTTTTTCCCCAAAGAATCGCAACACATTAATTGCATTTCTAATTATTTTTACCGTGTCATATGACCTTATTTTTTTTCTTCAAGCGTCTTTGCTTGACACTCGTCGTCCTGGTGAGCGTTGCATAGCAAACCATAGATTCATACCCGCGATGGGCCCAGCCGAGGTTCCGATGGCAAAGGCCGACTGGGACAATTGACATCTGCGGTGGTCATTCCGGGTCCAGAATAAAACCACTAAAGCTGCCTCAGAGATTAGTGTGGGGGCACAGTCGCTGCAGGCATGTGACAGTCATGGACGGGGCTGGATTAGGAGCATTAAGGGCCCCCGGTGCAACAGCACCTAGAAGGGCTAACCCTCCCCCCTTTTTTTTTTCCCATTGTCTTCGTGTGCAAAGTTGCTGACGTCTGTCCATCTTGATTCAAGCTAGCTAACTAATGTTAAAACTGAATAGCAACGCGCTCATTTACGCTACGCATGAGGTCACGTTGGAGAGAAACGGAGCTGACTGGCGGCTTCAGAAATGCTCCCGATACTGGAAAAACGTTACATCGGCTTTTCAGCCAGTGTATTCGTATCAAATATATCAGATATTAAATCGCATTAACTTAAGACCAGCATCTTATAAGGGCGGTGCTCATGTAGTGACTCCGGGCCAAAGTCATGGACTGATTGACTCCTACCTGAGGGGGGCACGTTATTTATTTGAGGGTGCCATGCACCCTTAGGCACCTCTTGTACACCTGGGTATGTGATGCTCTGTTTCCGGTTACGAGTCGGAATGACTGGGAACGAGCTGGTTTACATTCTGGGACTGAAGAAAGGTAAGTAAATAATTGACTGTTGCCGTGGTGACCGGCCTAGAGAATTAGGCCAGAGACGCTAAAGAGAAATACACAAATTAAACTGAATCCCGGCAGTCTGATATGACCCCCTCAAAACACCTTCATTACCACCCTTAGCCCCTCGTTTAATTCTAATTAAGATAAAGCTGTTTTCTCAAGCTTGCCGAAGTTTAATCTCAGTGTTCTTTGACATACAGGCCATAAAATGGTCTTTTAGTTTCTCTCATTAATCCCATGACTTGCTGGGATTTAATGAACCTTTTTTCCATTCTTCTCTGGGGTGGATTTTTATTTATTTTATTTTTTTGTGGAAATGAACTCGTCGATGTCTGTCTGCTGAGCTCTATGATTTTCATGGCTAGAGGCAGAGACTTGCATTATCTAAATATAACGAAATATAATACGTTTTAGTTTGTTGGGGGGGGGGGGGGGAATTCTTAAATCTGCTGGCTGCAGTTTTAACGAAGATGCTGTCAGGAAAATAGTTCAGAAAAGCCGCATCTTCATTTCACCTTGGAGGACTTATAATAGCGGCCCTGTGTGTGACTGAATTTTCTATATATGCCTTGGCCTGGTCACACTCCCCAGCCCTGAGTGATAATTGTCTCTCCTTAACCGTAGACCTCCGATATGGGTGGTTCCCCTGTAAAATTCCTGACAAATGGCCTTAGATTCGGAGCACACAGTGTGCTTTTTTTCCTAGGGGAAGAGAGGCATTAAATCCCTTTATCAGGCGATCTGGCCGTGCGCAGGCAGGACTCAGTCACATGATGCTTAATGACTGAGTGTTTTGCTAGTGACCCCATTCTCTACAGAAACAGATGTCAACTGCGTCTGCCAAATTTCTGTCCCGCATTTTAAAAGCCATTCTTCACACACAGAGAACCCCCCCCCCCCCACACACACACACGCACACACATGCACACACATACACACACTTTTTCTAATTTATTTCAGATGACTGCAGAGCCTGCCTCACATCAGGGGCGGCCTGTGCTCCCAATGACCCTTTTACTTAAATAGATGTTAAAAACCCCGAATTCCTGAAGTAAGACACATCCAGAAAGCTCTCTTTGATGAGGCTGCAGTCTGACTTCTGAAAAAGCTGTTTCCGGTGCAGGATGTTTGATTCCTTATTTCTGATGAGGGCAGTGACACAGTAAGGAAAGAGTCCAATCATGAGAGCGTTTATTTTTAACGGAGTGAAATATTGAGTAAATATGTTCGTAAAACAATGTGCTTGGATCTGGTCGTGCAACTTATGCAGAATACATGAAACTTAACGCGTTTTATTTCCCTCTGATCAGCACAACGTATTCTTATACTATAAAGAAAATGTAAATTTAATTATCAATAAAGTTATGCTATTGTATTTATAAGTACATGTACAACAAAATTGTGTGCTTTCTCACCAATGCTACATATTATAAAAAATATATTTAAATTTAAAATGGTGTGTGAGCGTGCCCTGCGATGGGCTGGCCCCCCCATCCTGGGTTGTTCCCTGCCTCGTGCCCATTGCTTCCGGGATAGGCTCCGGACCCCCCACGACCCAGTAGGATAAGCGGTTTGGAAAATGGATGGATATTTAAAAATTAAGAAATTAATTTTTTTGGAGAGCTCTATTGTATTTAAGAGACCATAGCAGAATTTTTTGTTTTACTCATTTCTCAATTTATGAATATATGCCTGTGTAAAATATACATTTTTTTGCAAACTACAGCCTGGTTCTTCCGTCCTTCTTATTAATGAAGGGCTTCTTCCTTACTTTATGAGACTTCAGTCCTGTCTCTAGGAGCCTGACACACACTGTCCTAGCAGTGCACTTCACACCTGCACCTTAATGTTTCCCATTCTTTTTGAAGGTCACTTGATGTCATCCTCCAATTTGAGAAACTGTTGGATAAGTTGATGGACATCTCTGCCATTATAATGTGGCTTCCGTCCTTTACCGGGCTGGTTTCTGGTAGCCAGTGTCTCCTGCTTCACCTTGTCCTTGTGTACTGCTGTCTGAGAAACTTTAAGCCTGGAAGCAGCCTGCCTCACAGTGTAGCCTTCTGCCAGCAGAACCAAAATTAAACCAGGATTTAAAAATGCACATTTGTTTAAAAACGTAGAGTGGACTCTTGATTTTTTCCAGAGCTGTATATGTGCAGTGTAACTGTACAGAATGGTGAACCAAAGTGCAGTGTAACTGTACAGAATGGTGAACCAAAGTGCAGTGTGAGTAATGCTGCTGCTTGAGAGTCTCTGCTTCATGCCATGGATTCTACTTCATCTTTCTGTCACGCCCTCAACCTGGGCACTGCATGATGCCACTGGCTCCAGTTCGTGTCACCTTCCAAGGTGGATGTTAGAAGGCTGTTCGCTTTGGGTCATCCTCCATCTGGAAGATGAATCTCTCTTGTAGTCCCAGGTACCGTTCTCTGCATCTCATCCCTCCATTCTCTATATCTCTGAGTGTCACAGTGAGGGTAGGTCCCCGGTTTGCCCTTTCACCAAAGTTAACCCTTTGAACTTCTTGGTGCTTGACACCTTCTACCCCTCGGGCCTCGGATTCCCCAGCATCCCTCCTGGTGAACTCCAGCTTGGGGATTCTCAGCGATCGCATTCACCCAGCCTCGCATCCATCTTGGCAGTGCCGGTTGACACCTATCTGGTGCCAGTGCGGCTAGGCTGAGCTGCACCTCCTGAGCCCCAACTTGCGTCTGACTTCACCACCCACTTCCTTTCTCTTGGATGCACACTTGGCAACCAAGCGCTTGGTGTTAGCGAAGTCGTTGCCCCTCCCCCCCGGAATTGCCCATCTTACCCGTGCCTGGATGCGGCCCTGCGATTTGGTCCTTGTGATGATGTAGCTCTCACTTTTAAACACGCTGATCGTGCAGCCTCCCGCAGAGGGGTGATTTTTAATGCGAAACACTGCACAGACCCCGTCACTCCCTACAGGAGAGCGGCCTTTAAATAGTTCTGTGCCTTCCGATGACAGCGGCGGAGATTACTAAGCACATCATAGCAACGGGTCACGATACCTCAATTCCGAGAGAAGAACACACACACTCTGTTTTATTCCACGAGAAAAAAATTACCAAAGGGAGTGAACAGCCTTTAGAGCCACGTCATTGAAGATTAAGGTGACGCTGTTCAGAACTTATCCGCATTTATTTTTATTTGTTGCGTCAGACACGCGTGCATGAAACCCATGGGAGTATCACTTGCAGAAAAATGTACTGAGGGCAGAATGAAAAATGATTGGTTCTGAGATATAACCAACCAGATTGTGGAGATGGTGGGCCCAAGCAACTAGAGAAGGCAGGACTAAGACATCTGATTGGTTGGTCCCACCTCCTCTAGTTGCTGGGACTGTCTCTTCTACAATCTGATTGGTTATCTCTCCAAACCAATTGTTTTAAATTTTGGCTCAGAATATTTTTGTGCAACTCCCATGAGTATAAAGAAACCTGAATTTTAACACGATAATGTAGATGAACGACTCCTTTTATAGCTCTTAACTTCCCTTTGTGTTACATTTCTGTGTCAATGGGTCTTTAACTGGTGCCTTAAACAGAATTTAGTTAAACTATGTACATATATGACGTGCAGTTTGCCTCTTGTCCTCTTGTGCATGGAGCTAGTGTAAGAGGGATGACTCAGCATCATGCGTTTGTGACGCATTTGCCACCGCTGTCTTTAACGGTGCCATGAATCTCGCGGTGAGACCTCTCAGACGTGCGCTCATTCCCTCGGCCTCCAGCCTCCCAACGATAGCTAATTCTTATCATATTAGTCGAGCGATCCATTCTTTTCTCCCGGTGTTACAGCAATGGTGGATTTTGATGGCGACCTCCTGGTGTATGAGGTTTTACGTCTTGTGCCTTGCGTGGTGTGTGACTGAGTGCGTTAAGTCTCTGGTTCAAGTTCTCCATTGGGGAAGACATTTAACTCCTAATTGCCAGACGGACTCTCTGACCCTGCATTCTGAATTGTACATGGCGTAGGGTTAAAGCATCTGTGACATAAATTAAATGTATATATCTCACACTATCACACCTCAAAAAAACTGGGTGATGTGGGAATGTATGGATGTCCTGGCTTGTGGGAAAGTCAGGTGAGGAGGCACTTCTTTACTCTCCCAAGCTCCAAACCTGCTTTGCCCCCCCGCCAGTGTCCCCCATTTCCATTCGCCGCCCCCCCTCCCCCCGTGCTAGGAACCCCAAATTAAGTTCCTTCTTCCAATCATGTGGATTGTACATGTTTTGCAGATGCTTTTGTCCAACGTGATGTATAAGACAAACGACACATTACAAACATACGTGCTGTCGAGGAGCCGAATAGGTCTGAGTGCGGCTAGGCTGAGCTTCCAATAAAGCCCAGGTACGAGTGCAAGCAGTAGTGCAGCAGGAGCCACAAAGCAAGAACCTAATAAGGCTATTCAAGGACCAGAAGTGCAACACAAGAACCATGAATGTAAGCAGGCTTCAGGCTAGTAGAGGTTCTGTTCTTCATCCCAAATGAAGCAAATCTTCTGGCCCCTCACGCCTATTTATCACTGGGAAGCGTGATAAAATTCTCTTTAAGCCGATTTTAATGGTCAGAACAGACGCTATGTATTCTGAGGCTGTTAATTACTTCGATGGTGTCAGAACTCGGAACCAGAGTTGGTTGCCAGGAGATAAGGGTGATGATGGGATGGCTGTGTCTCGATCTCTGGGCGGTCGTTTCTGCAGCACTGACACCATCTTCCCGCTTCCTGTCGACACCAGCAACAGGAACAAGACCCGACAAATCTGTACATCTCCAACCTGCCCCTGTCGATGGATGAGCAGGAGCTGGAGAACATGTTGAAGCCCTTTGGTCAGGTGATCTCAACCAGGATCCTGAGGGATTCAAACGGCGCCAGCAGGGGTGTGGGCTTTGCCAGGTGAGTCTCGTGGTCCTTGCTGGTCCTCATAGGCCCTCAGCACTCACTGAGGGGGCAAAGTGCTTATGTTCATGATTTCTTACCCAAACAGTACTTTGACACTGAGCAGTTTTACCAAAACTCATTCAGTCCAAGGGATACTTCTTGAGAATGTTTCTCTGGATTTATTTTTTGAATTTTAACTGAAGTTCTTCGTAGAAGTACAAGAGGACTTGAGTGAGTTTTGGTTCCCAAAGTAAAACTCCAGACCAAGACTTTGTTTCAGCCAACCAGATGAATAGAAAGTGAAGTGGTTGGTTGAAACAAAACCTTGGTCTGGATTTGTACTTTCTGGACCTGAACTATTCACCTCTGACTATCATATGAGGAAGCCTGACTTTAGGTCGTTGGTGGTCTCATCTCAAAAGCAACAAAAACTGGACAGAGTGAGTTTTGGAGATTTTACTATTTTATTTCTTGTCACTTGTTGTTTTTAATGGAAACTCAGGCTTCTGAAAGTTCTGAATCTTGGCAGGAGGGGGGGAGGTCGAAAAACCGCTTCATCGAAGCTGCCGTCTAAGAGTGGTTTTCGCGATGACCCGACCATGTTTAATTATAGTGAAGTGGCCACCCCCTTTCACACTTGCGTAACGGAGACACTCGACTGATCCACCCAAAAGCCCGGGTCTGTGACTCACATGGTGCCACTGTCTTTCTGTCTGTTGTAAGAACATGTGCCGCGCTGTCTGGGCAAGCTGAGGCCTGCATTTTTAGGTTATTCAGAGAGTGCAGAGGAAGTGCTTAATGCGTTGGCCGTGAGCTACGGAGATGCGATCTCTTGATCTTCCACAGCCGGCAAAACATCCTTTCGCTCACAAAAAAAAAATACTGGCATTGTATCATGTGACTGTCATTATTATAAATAGATCTGAGGGTGACACTGGCTCTGTGGGTAGCATGGTCACCTCGCACCTTCATGTTTGAGGGTTTGTGGAGTGTGCGTATTCTCCCCATGCTATGCAGGCTTGCTTTGGATACTTCAGCTTCCTTCTGTAGTCCTAAAACCTGCTGTTAGGGTGGGGTGTCCCCTTTGTTCTGCTTCCTGGGTTAGATCCAGGCTCACTGTGTAGTGGAGAAGTGCCGTAGAAGATCAATGGGGGGAACGGAAATGCAGTTTAAAAGTCATGCATAGCATTGTAGGTAAAACGAAAGACATTTATTTAGACTAATTTGTCTGCGTTTCTGTCAGGATGGAGTCAACAGAGAAGTGTGATGCCGTGATATCCCACTTCAACGGCAAGTTCATTAAGCTGCCTTCCGGAGTTCTGGGTAAGAGCTTTTGCCGTGCGATTCGCAAGCAAGTCAGCAAGGACACCAACACCCTCACTCAGCTCAGTACAGGCGATCTGTTTCCAGTTAACGTCTCTTCTGAGACAGACGTCTGAGAAAAAGGAGACTGTGTGTGCAGACGCCAGCCAGCATTATTCGAGTCAGAATGGTGCCCGTTCCAAAACAGGAAATGAGGTCATCAATGATGTCATTGCAATGTCCCCTTATTCTTCAACTCGCTGGGTGTCTTCTGGATGTTTTATTTGCTGAGGCGCTGTGGGTAGCAGGTTCTCTGCAGCTAAGCCCCTCTCCACCCTCTCCCACACACACAGGCTTTTATGGTGCCCATCTCCACTTTCCACTTTATGTGCTCTTAATTGGATTATATGGACAGAATGGTGTTGGAAGGGTTACTGGGAGTTATTGGAGAGAGAAATGGGATTATGGGTGCAGCGTGTCGGATGAGTGCTGGCACCCTACAGTGACCCACTCCCCCCCCCCATCACCATGTCGTCCAGCTCCCACGGAACCCCTGCTGTGTAAGTTTGCCGATGGCGGTCAGAAGAAGAGGCAGAGCCAGGGCAAGTACACGGGGCAGAACGGCCGCGCGTGGTCCCGGGACCCCGAGGTGAGGCTTGTAAGTCCTGCCGCTTTTTCCGTGTCCTGCCGGGGCACGAGTATCCCAGAATTCCCCATGCCGCATTGAGGCGAAGCCGCCTAGCTGCTCGCAGGCGAGAGCGAGATGTGCAGACGCACAGGAAGGCAGCCACCGCTAATTTTAGTGCAGCGGCGACGGCGGCGGACATGAGTCAGGCTGCGGCCGCATTGGTTTGACTGTACCTGTGCATTTGCTCTTGTCTCCCACAGGCAGGGATGATCACATATGACCCCACCACGGCTGCCATGCAGAATGGGTAAGACCGTTGACTCGCTCATATTGATATTGACTCGCTCGGTACTACTGCCATTCTGATCCATCCTCCGCTTTCAGGTACTACGCGTCTCCGTACAGCATAGCGAACAGGATGATCGCGCAGACACCCATGTCGCCCTACATCTCGCCTGTATCCGCCTACCAGGTGTGTGCCATCATTCGTTGTCACGGCGACCATGCGCATGCCATGCGAGTAGACCTATATCGCATTAACATAACTTTTCGGGGTGAACTGAGCGTGTGTACGCTCTATAATATTCCTTGTCTAGCATGCAGCGAATGGGATTTAAATTCATCCTCTTAAGCAGAACCCCAAGACTGCACCCTGGTTCTGGGGTCTGTCTGTACCGCTAGTTTGGGCAGGCACATTTGTGGTCACCCAAAATAGCTCTTGTCCAGGCTGGTGTGTGTTTACCCTGCAGTGTGTTTGATGTTCCAGGTACAGAATCCCTCCTGGGTGTCACACCAGCCCTACCTCGTACAACACCCGGTAAGCACCCCCCCCTCCCTCCCGACTCCTGCCCTTTTACTCCACTTCACAACTCCTTTCCAGTAGCCCGTAAGCTCCTTCTGTGCAAAAGTTGTTTGCATTTTGGGTGGAGGCACACATGGGTTGGCTGGGTAATCACCCCCCCTCCCCTGAGGTTTTGCATAAGCTGAGCCCCAGTCCTTGCCGCCCCCCGCCCCAGCACAGAAAGTCACCACAGTATAGGAAGTTCTCGGGTTCTGAAGAATCGCCGTTGATTACTGAAATTTTTTTTGTGCCTGAGCGAGTCTACAGTCTTTATTTTCATCATTTTACGTTATATCTTTCTTAATTATACAGTATATTTTTACAAGTAAAGGGCTGTTCCAGTGAGGCCCTTTTGTCAGATGTCTGCGTGCCTTGAGTAGTCTGGCGCGGGTCCTTCTTGCCAACGCGGTGCAGCTGCGATTGCTGGAGCCTGCGTTCGCTCTGCCACTGCACCAGCTTGCTGTGGGCAAACCGCCTTTCATGTGGTTTTCTGGGTTGGTAGCTTAGCCATACGACACGTCGTGCTCTGCTGCACCACGCCGGCCGGGGCCGGCGTCCCGATACAGACTCAAACCGCACGTAACGGGGCCCCGGCCCCCTTCCGCGCTTCTCCGGATGCGTCTCTCTCCGACGGCACGCTTGGAAGAGCTCTGAGCTCCAACATGCGTATTTCCCAGGGATACCGTCGATAGCCGATAACCAGTTCGAAATTCTTGACATTCTTTAAAATGGCATATGCCGGCATATTCTCTACAAAGGAAGTGTATTTTTACCAGCAGCACTTTTTTGCAGGTACTACTGATCCATAGGAAATGTGTGAGTTCCCAAAATAGGCTCCAGCAGCACATTTACACTGTGTGGGTGATGATCCTCAAATAACTCCCTGGGTGTTATTTCAGTGGCTTCCATTGCTTTTATTTATGTTGTTTTTTTTTTGTGGCCTCTAAAAAAGGTGATATGACTTTGCTTCCTCCAACCTCTTTTTTTTCTCTTTTTTTCTTCTCCTTCAAATCGGCTTTGCTGTTTAGGGAGCAGTTATATCACCCTCTATGGACCATACCATGTCACTGCAGCCGACACCCATCATGAGCCCTCTAACGCAGCAAATGAGTCACCTCTCTCTGGGCAGTGCCGGAACGGTAAGGGCCGGTAAATTGAAAGGGGGGGGGTGAATCTGCAGAGTTGGGCCTTAACAGTGCCTGTATCCCTGTGTTGCAGTTCATGCCTGCCAGCACGGCTTTGCAGGGGGCCTATATTCCCCAGTACACCCACATGCAGACCACAGCTGTCCAACTGGAGGTTTGTTACTGCTGGCTCTCTGATCCTTGCATGTCCCTGAGGGAGGGGGGGGGGCGTCCACGTGACTGGGGCGCAAACTCAGCAACATCTTTAAAAAATGTAATTAAAATTAATCTTGATTTGTGCATATACGCTGGAGTACGTGGTCAGACTACTGGTGCCGCTGTAGCATTTTGGGGTGGGGGGGGGGGGGTGGAAGGTTAAGGGCCTGTGCTCAAGGGTCCAACAGACTATTCTGCCAAGGCTTGGGCTTGAACTGACGACCTTCTGATCACAGTCCTAACCCACTGAGCCACACACCACCCAGGATCCGAGGGATTAGGGGAATATATTGTATTTTTGTGTTACGGCTCAAAAGCTTCTTGATGACAAGTCTCCCCTGATCTGTGGCCAGGAAAGCAGTGGGCAGCCACAGGAGTCCTCTAGTGACCATTCTTCTTACACTTACCCACAAGCCAAGTGACCAGAAGGTAGGTGACTTCCACAGTCTGCAAATAATATGCTACCTATACTGCCCCACAGAGGAAAATCGGCGTAACTGCGTATTTTATCAAAATGAGTTATGACCAAAATCGGGTCTCTTAATGTCTTAATCACATCATAACGTATCTTGGTTTAACTATGCTGAGTTTTGAAGATCGTTTATCTGCTTACGTATGGATGAACAGCCAAAAAGGTTCGAGGCCATTCCTCCGTCTGTGCTGCAAATGAATTAATTTGCACGGCATTGTCACCATAGTGACTGTCTTTTGTCTTTGTAGGGCAGTATATGGTCAGCCGTTTTGTGGGGAGGTGGTCTCCCTGTATAGACGTTATATCTGTGTTTTTTTTCCCCCTTTAATCCCTGCCCAGGTGCATGATGGGGGTCGAGAGGACGGACTCGCGTTACAGCTGAAACAATCATATCTTCTTGTGATGGATCATGCTTTTGTGGATTAGTCCACTTTTTGCACAGGCTCTTCGAGGATTCCCTGTTGTTACTAATAAAATCAACTGAAAATATTTTGGTATAAGTTTCATAAGGTGCAAAAAAACTTAATTTTGCCAGAGATGCTACACAATAAAAATGTTTTATTTTAGTAATGAAAGAACGTTTATTTTTTACCAAGGATTGCCACACAGACAAATAAGCTGCGATAACGTTAGACCGTGTGGCAGTTAAGGTCCATGACAGTAAATATGATGTGTTTTTGTTAATATTTTTATGATTTTTTATGCATTTTTTGCTTTTCCTTTTTTACTGAAATACTTCATCAGCCAGACATGTTGAAAATGACCTTTTGTGCTTGCTGTGTGAGTGTTGCTATGGTGAAGTGTAGTACGTCTTGTAAAATATTTTTTTCAGATTGATTTTTTTTTTTTTTTACCTGTCCTATCATACAACTTGCCTTAAATTCTTTCATACATTAGCTGTGACGGCAACTTCGTAGATTTATGAGTAAGAAATGTTGAAAACAATTGCCTTGTGAATCAGCTAGATAGGGCTTTTTTTAGGATATAGCTAATTAAATTGCGCTCTACGTAGGTGTCGATCTTTTCCCCTTTTATCTTTTGCTGAATACTAATCAAAGTAGGATTTTTAGGAAAGAAAAATTTTAATGTTTGAGTGCAAAGCCTTTTGGATTCTAATCAGTTTTAATGAGATGAAATGTTTGCATTTTCGGAAGGATTAATGGACCTTCTGAGTGTTTTGAATGTGGTAAAATCTTTGTTGAATGATAAAGTGTTAAATATTGCCTTTATTTTTTACTCAGTGTACTTTTTTTTGCCTAAAGACAATTACTCGGCAGGTGAGCCATTTTGGTTTTGAGCTGAGTGTGTTAGCAATGTCAGGTTTCCTTCCCGTTCTTTTAAGTATAAAATCTATTATTGTGCAAAAACTACCAAACAGAGCGGCCTTCACTGGCATCTACACAGCATAATAGTAGACGTATTAAAAACGTAAAAGACCAGCTAGCTCTTTGTGCAGTACACAGCTCGGCACTTTCAGAACGCGTTTCCTTCACCAAAGAACCGTGACCTGGTAAATGAGTGAAACAGCCTAACACTCTTATAGCACAAGCAATTAACGTAGTTTGAATTTCCACCTAATTGGTTCGCAGTTTGGATGACGTGCCTTTCTTGTGCATTTTCGTCTCACTGTTGCGTTTTTTTTTTCTTTTGGACACGTGGGTGTGAAGGACGAGCCGAGATCCGCACTTGCACACTTCATCACTACAGAGAGGCCCTTTGAAACTATGACATGATTCACCACAAACGGCGGACTTTTTACACCGGCCACGGATTCGTGTGACAGGGGAGGCTTTCTTATTTTGTTCAGAATAGATTTTTTTTTTTAAGGTTTTATAAATTAAGTTGTCTTCCAAGCGACTGTCTTTTGTCCTGGTCATCTGATGGACCAGATATCTACCTCAGATTTTTGTTTCTCCAATCTACTACACCGGGTTTGCAGGTACAGCCCACCTCCGCAGAACAGAAGCCATGCTCGGGAGCTGGCCATATATGCCGTTTCTTTTATCGTTGTTCTTTTTTCTTTTTGTTGCTTTGAAAAAATTGCCATGATTATCATCGCTAGGTCATTGTGTTTCCAGTGCGTTCTTAGGTTGTATCCAGATACCCATAGTTCCAAGACTTTAAAAACCGCTGCTTTTATCACTTGAGGATCCAGTAGCTCAGGAGTCCTCTTTTTTAAAAAAAAAAAAAAAAATGGTATTTACTGCGTTTGGCTTCCTGAGGTACCATTTCTCCATAAAGTTTCTGAACAGACTTGAAATCCCCAGTGTGGGCCCCATAAGTTGACCCCCTACCGCAGAGGGCACAAGGCGACGGCCGTCACAACTTCCCTTCAGGCGCCCCATACTGGTGGGAATTCCTTGAATGGGAAGTAATGCAGGTGTGAACCAATCGTTGATACTCCTGTTTACGGCTGAGAGCTGGTGTACTCTGTGCGAGAAAGACAATGCTCATTCGATTAGCCATCTTGTATTAGACAGCCATTAAGTTATAAAATAAAAGTAATAATTTATGAAGAGACACCTTTTGTACAGACTCTTAGAAGAGATTAAAGAGTTTCATAGAGATATCTATATGATCAAGAGTAATTTTTTTTTTATTTTTGTTTTGCCACACGGCTTGCTGTGGTAGCGTCAGTGTCCGGTTAAAATGATCTTCCCTCTGTATTTCCTTTGTTTTCTAGTGTTTGTTAATGCAAAAATGACAATTTTGAACTGTAAATTAAGGGTAGATTGTTACTTAAGTTTAATTTTCTTTTCATTTCTCTTTGTTTTGAGAACTTTTGAATAAAAATTATTCTTTGGATCCACTATTTGGGGTTGGCTATGTCCCATGGTTGGTGGGAAGAGGGTGTCTGGTGCCACTAAGTGTAATAATGATAATCTCTCACAGCTGCAAGCCCCCAGCTTCCCCCGGATTTCATCACCAGTGACAGGTGGAAATGGCGTTGGGAGAGGAGGTAAGCCAGAGCCTGCCACTGGGAACAGGCCAGCCAGAAGCCAGAAGTTAAGTCTGGGTGAAGGGGTGGTTGGATCGTCAGAGAGAGAGTGGCTGTCGATATGCCTGTAAATGGGGCTCTAGATCCTGGTTTTGTGGAACAGCTGAGATCGAGCTCCATCCCAGTGGGGGCGCAGCCAGACTTGGAGGAGCCAGTGGCGGAGAGGGTAAGTGACTCAGGAATAAGGACTCTACGACGCTCATGATTCCCATCCTGATGAATCTCATGCCTTCTAATCGCTTAACCCCCCTAAACAATGTTAAGGGTTTATGTGGGATAATTGCATTTTGCATTTGAAAATCTGATATTCAGATAAAATCAATATATTAAATCTATACTTTCTTCCTCTGGACACCAATTTCTGATGAGATGCCAGCACACATACTGAGGAAGAGTAGTTGGCATGTGTATTTTGTCATTTCACCAGTAGGGGGTGCTCTCCACTCAGAGCTGGGTACTAGTGCAACCAGTTTGCACCGAAAGAGGATCTTTTTGACTTTTTCAAATGTGCAAAACTTTGATTTCAACATAATGCTTATTTAAATAGATTGCAGTGGCACTGACAATAACATACAAAGTAATGACTTCGAGGACTGCTTGTAATAATATATAACACATAATATATAAAAGTAGGTCGATCGCTGTGACAGGTGTCATTTGCAGGCCTTATCCTGCAGTGCACTGTGGGAATGCAGGGAAGAAGTTGAGAATGGATTGTGTTGAAAGGGTCTTTCGTTTCCTTTAATCTCCCGAAGGAAACAGTTCACTTCACCTTGACCTTTGGCGAAGTGCATTGAGGGGAGGTGGTGCTTTTCAAAGACTATGGTGTCTCGCCGGTCACACCTCGGCCTCTGAAGAGCCTGCGGCTTTAAGCGAGATAATGCCATAGACAGCGAGGCACCGGGGGGCTATTCCGCGCGGCAAATGGCTCACTCTGGCCTAGGGGGGCAGATTATACTCGCCGGGGTCTTCAAGCCAGATCAGAATTCCAGACATTTCCCTCTCATCGCCGACCTTGACCTCCCGTAAGCCATGCAGGAGACTGACACCATTCACTCTAAACCCCCCTTCAAATGGCGGGGAGGGGTGTCATGTGTCGGTACTCACACAATACTACACAAAAAAGGCTGCCAAGTGCTCCATAACTGATGGATTCAGCTGCTAGTAGGGTTTGTGTACACAGTGTATGTAAGCAACCCAAATGGATTAATTTGCACAGCGTTTTGATACATAGCATTTTTTTTTGTGATGGTATGGCATGCCAGAACCTTCTTTGGGATTCTTTTTAACATTTTATTTTTTAAAACTTTAAAAGTGATTTAGTGACACTTGTCATACCACAGATTTTTGTCTTTGGTCTCTACTGTCCTTTCCCTACATGTTCGAGTCGTAAACAATTTTGAATCTTTTGGTAATTAAAATCATGAGAATAGGGTGGTCTTCTGCACATCATGAAATCTTTTTGCATACCAGAAAAACCCGGGACACAGTGCTTTTTTGAAGGCTGTAGCTTTTTATCTACGCTGTATTTCGAACAGGCTGAATCCAGCGATGAAGTCAGGACACAAGCAGGATAGAAACTCTGCCCGCTCGGCCTGTAAATATTAATGCGGATTTTTTTAATACGGGCCAAATCCCGACGGCAGCCTCCACATCACCCTCAGCCCCCATTCGAGGGTTAGTTAGTGAAGCATGACAAAGGATGCACATTGGATAAAATTAAAAACCGAAACGGTGCATCAGAGAAGTTGCATATCCACTGCGGAGTATGACAGGTCAAACTCTACCATATGTAGGCTCAATTTATAAAGTTGTGCCTCATCCATCCTTTTTCTGTACACACTTATCCTATTCAGGGTCATGGAGGTTTGGAGCTTATCCTGGAAACTAGGGGCGCAAGGCAGGGAATAACCCAGGAAGGGGTAGCAACCGATGTCAAGGCACGCACACCTGAGGACATATGGTAACTCGAATTCACCTTGCGTGTTTTTGGACTGAGATGGGGAGAACCTGGAGGAAACCCCACCACGACAAAGGGAGAACGTGTAAACTCCACACATGGAGCCACGGCGGAGAGTCAAACCTCCGTCCCGTAGGTAGGAGGCAACATTGCTAAACATTGCACTACATGAAGAAACGTAATAACGTTTTTTTTCGTGATGAGTGACCTGCACAGGCTTTGTTTTCGAGTTTTTTGCCACTGTGTCGTTTGCATTCATCCCTTGCCAAATCCCCCCCCCAGCAGATACTGTGCAACTGGCACAGGTATTATCTTCGGTACCAGTGTCTCTCAGCTGCATTCCTGTCATTCCACAGAAGAGCGAAGAGTACAGTCCCAATGTCACCCTTACTTCCTTGTGTTTGAAAGGGGGGAAAAAAATCCAGACTCTAAGGTCAGACCTCCGGTCTTATCGTAGTAAAAATAACGGGGGTATGAGGGGCATCGAAAGAGCATAACTTCTTCATGTGTTCATGTGTCAGCTCTTGCACACAGGGTTGTCAATCCTAAATTTATCCCACTGTCCATCCGCTAAGGAACGGCTGGTATTTACGCGTATCGGGCCAGCAGTTGCTACTATCATTCAGCACTTCAGTAAGAGTCCATGTCTCTCTCTGGTGGGCAGGGAGAGGAAGAGAGAGAGCGGGAGAGAGTGAGAGAGAGGGGGGGGAGCGGCGGGATCGTGATTCCTTGAAGTGATCTGTTACTGCAGGCTTGCTGTTACTGCGGGCTTGCTGTTACTACGGCGATGGGGCCCAGCCAAGCCAGCCCTTTCGTTTAACGTTTTTCTGCTCGCCCAGACCTGCCCACGTGTTTGGACATTATGATGCCTGGGGAGGCCAGTGGAGGTACGTTCGATTTTATGACTATGGCGGAATTTCGGGTCTGAGCACTGGGCAAAATTCCACTCGGGTTCAAAGGGTGAGCCAAGAGGGGAAAACGGAGAATAGTATCAGGAGAAGTTTCTGGAGGTTCAGAGCTCGGACGAGCCAGGGGGGTTGGAGGGCTGGGGGGGCAATCTGAGGGAGAGAATAATAATAGGGAACCTGTGCTTTGAAGTCTTGTTTGAAAGCTCCAGAGGCACTTTGATGGGGAACCCACTGTCGTGTGGGTGTGAAGCGATAGGCAACTCCGTTCGGTGTTTGGGGGGGCATGGAGAAAGGCAACAAAGCCCCTCATGCCCCTGTGTTCTTTGCGTCGAGAGGGTGAGCCAAGCTAAGGGTGGAGGGGGGAGGCGAGCTGGGGGTTGGCCCCTTCGGAAGAGCAGATGGGACCTGGCGGGATACAGGCACCACCCGACGAAAAGCCGTGAGGAGCAGACGAGAGGCAGGGCCTGTGCCACTGCAGCTGTCCGTGTTCCACCACCTGCCCCCGCCACCCTCCTGCCCTCGCCCCCGCCACCCTCCTGCCCACCCTGCAGCCCCGAAGACGCTCTACTGGACCACTCACACAAACCACAAAGAGCCGATACCTCCTCGCTGCTTATTGCTGCCTTGAGTTCACCAGCTCACTCTTTAAAAAGGATTGCACTCAAAAATTATTAGATATTATGGATGTTTCCAGGATAAACAGGAAGCTAGTTACTGCCAGGAAGTGCATAGCCTGCTTTGTATAAAACATAAGCAATTTTTGCGTAATTTCACAATAGGGATTACACACACTATTTTAAAAAGTATCTGTAGGAGGTTAAACAGTATAAACAATAGTCAGTGAATGAACTTTTAGCTTGTGTTTTGCTGGGATGTAAGTCAGGTAGTGTGGCCTGATTGGGCATGTGATTCCACCCGAAGCATAATTCCTAAAATTACGGGTACTCAGAAATAGAAAGTCCAAGTTCACCCATCTACAAAGAAATAAAACAAATTGAGGAAATAAAAGACATGTATTGCAAAAACACAAAAAAAGAATAATAGTGATATTAATATTTAACCTGTTTAGAAATTATGACACTTTACTGACCATAAACCAATGGCAGCATATTCTGATACCCCAGATAAACCCATCAGAACCTACTACCTTCAGTATTTAACCTGTTTAGATACCATAACCCTAACCCTGTTTCGATTACACTTCACAGCTTTGGTCGTGAAAAAAATACTTTTCATGTTTATTAAAAAATACAAGACTTGGTGCTGTACTTTTTCGTGTTTTCACGGAGCTACTTCAGACTAGTCTTCGAGAAGCGTATGTTGGTAGCATAAATTTATGGCCGTGTAGCCGCAAGAAACAAACATGCTATGCACTATGCACATTTCGATAGGTTGGATGAAATTATAGAACACCTATATTTTCCTGGTGGGCTGGTTTAGTGAGAGCTGGTCTTTCTTCCCCATCCCTGGCATTAAATAGCCGATGTACATAAGGGGTGCATGTTTGTTGATGATTAATAGATAATACTTTATTTAATTGGTGGCTGATCAGTTGATCGCGATCAGCACTTTTTGGTTCAGATTCACATTTTAAAGTCGCTCAGGATATTAAAGTTATTGTCATGCCTGTATATTATAAACAATTTACATGTATGTCTTACTTTAAGGATGTGAAATTAATATAATCCTTATCAAAATTTAAGAAGAATATTTTTAATTGATTTTGGAAGAATATTTGTACCGGCCTAACTGAACTAATACGTTTGAGTTAAAAAATACAGCTGCAGTCTTCCATGCAGTAGTCTGCCATGCGATAGTCTGACATTCAGTAGTCTGACATGTGGTAGTCTGACATGCAGTAGTCTGACATGCGGTAGTCTGACATGCAGTGGTCTGCCATGGAGTAGTCTGCCATGGAGTAGTCTGCCATGGAGTAGTTTGCCATGTGGTAGTCTGCCATGTGGTAGTCTGCCATGGGGTAGTTTGCCATGGAGTAGTCTGCCATGTGGTAGTTTGCTATGGAGTAGTCTGCCATGGAGTAGTCTGCCATGTGGTAGTCTGCCATGGAGTAGTCTGCCATGGAGTAGTTTGCCATGGAGTAGTCTGCCATGGAGTAGTCTGCCATGGAGTAGTCTGACATGCGGTAGTCTGCCATGGAGTAGTTTGCCATGGAGTAGTCTGCCATGTGGTAGTCTGCCATGGAGTAGTCTGCCATGTGGTAGTCTGCCATGGAGTAGTCTGCCATGTGGTAGTCTGCCATGGAGTAGTCTGACATGCGGTAGTCTGCCATGGAGTAGTTTGCCATGGAGTAGTCTGCCATGTGGTAGTCTGCCATGGAGTAGTCTGCCATGTGGTAGTCTGCCATGGAGTAGTCTGCCATGCGGTAAACTGGCCTCCTGTTTAAGGGGGTACCTGTAGGCCTACAATACTGGATAAGTCATTATGAAAAAATGGATGGATGTCCAGAGTCATATTTTATTATGTATGGTATCCAACTTGTCAGTCAAATGGGAATTGGCTTTTTTTAATGCCAATTCACAATTTTTTATGGGAAAATTGCCAATAGAGAAACGGCAAGTACCAGAAATGACAGGGCAAGGAATTGGTACGTTGTTGGATTAAGAATAAAATCGTTAGACCCACTTGCAGCAAGAATGGTGTCATGATACAAGTGTTGACACGAGTTGAACTGGTAAGATTTATCTTCGAAAGCAAACTGAAAGTGCATTTCTATGGGTGCCTTATTTGATGAGGAAACTGGTTTAAAGTGTTAACTTACTCGGTGTCTTGGGGGAGTCTGGTGCATTTTTTATTATTATTTTTTGGTTCAGGTTTGGAACGGAACAACACATTCAGCAAAACAAATGAAAGAATGTGTCCACAGAATATCCAAATTTCTGTCCAGAGACAGACTTAAACTCCCATCCAGAGTCATTCGACATCAACCATCACAGAGGGATCCAGATGTAGGAAGCTGGGCTACATTACCTAAATTTAAGAAAGACAAATTGTTTTCCCCCTGGCATCTGCCTCAATTGTTCTGGGTGTTGCCATTATAAAGAACATTTATTATTAATGATGATTAATATTTTTTTGCCAATTCATTCATTTTCTGTAATGACTGTGGGGAGGCGGGGGGGGGGGGGGGGGGGCTATGGGTGCAAGGCAGAGGACAACCTAGGCTGGGATGCCAACCCATCGTAGGGCACACTCACACAAGTACACCTAGGGGCAATTTGGTAACTCCAGGTAACTTCAGCAAACTTTTGGACTGTGAGGGGAGAGAAGCCAGAATACCTGGAGGAAATCTGGAGAAGAACATGCAAGTTCCATACACATGGAACTGGGGTGGAGAACTGAACCTTGGGGGGTTCTCTCACAGAGATGGCAGGGGACCGCGCTAACCACAGCGTTACCGCGCCGCCCCCTCGTTAATCCTGTTATACATTAACACTACAGTCTGTCCGATTAGCCTACTGGAATGTCTTTCGACCACACCGACTCATAGGGTCCAAGTACTGCCGGACTATAGAGTCCAAGTGCCACTTACTTGACTGCATGGTATAGGCGATCTAATAAAATAGCAGGCGACTTTTCGGTGTGCATCTTTTACCCTTTATCCAGCTGCAGTGAAGTGCCTGTTTAAACTAGCTTCATGTACGAGAAAAGCGCTGCCGCTTGAATGCAGAATTTCGGCGCAATTATGAGAAATTGGCTAATCACAGGGTTTACTGATCACGGTCGTTGTGGTCCTACGGCTCATATTTCAGCCATTCATTCGCAATAACTATACTCGCCTGTTAAATAGCCTCGAAACCATGACTCCAGTGGCGACTGCTGGCAGTTGTAGTAATAGCAGGAAAATTCTAATAAAAATGCTGCGCGCAGAGCCAATGCGTAGATACCTCTTTGTAAATTAATCATTTGGGGGAGTTTGGACATTTGATAACTAGACACGTATTTGGTCGTTAATCGTTTAAGCACGTTAGAAAGTACTTATACACGCGAAAGCATAAAGGACTTATCTTTACATTTAACTCCATATACGTTTTGAAACATGTAGGCCTATTCTTTCTAACATACAAGCCCTTCCAAAATGCATTTAAATAAATGGTGTATGTGAATTAAAAAGTTATTTAAAATAATTTCCTGTGTAAAAATGCTACTTGTGTTTTTTTGAATAGTATGAATTAGTGGAATGATCATAATGAACATAATGTAAGTACATCTTTTTAGGACGTGTAATTTAGGATATTTACCTCAACTCCTGTTTAGTTTGTGAGGAGCTAATTACAACCAATAAACAATAATTACATATTTAGTTCTTTTGAAATAGGGGTTGTATAGTAATGAGATGGTACGATTAATTAGTATAATATTACCTCAAAGTAATTATGCGTTTTGAAAAGACTTCTTAGTGGCATAAGTTAGGAATGACAAATTAACATCCCCTGGGATGAATTATTATATACATCATCATTATATACATCAGTAACATTATTATAGCATCGCTATAATAATTCTTTCTGCTCTGAAACTATTATCTTGTCCTGACCGCCGTTCTTTAATTTAGAGCTCAGTTAAATTATTGTAAAGTATTAAATTTTGACTTCATGACCAGGTAGGGGTAAATATTTGAATTTAGGTGCGGACTGCTAATTCTGGATGATAATTCTTTTCGTTGTCTGTTGAAGTTAAGAGCCACTGAAAATACATAAACAAATAAATAAATTAATTTATTATGACATTTGTCATGGTTCAAAATATCATTATAAACTAGCTTGAAAAACCATCCAATATTACTTTAGCTATATGGAGGACCGGCATATAACAAAAGAAAAGGTACAGTACGTTATTAATGAAACGCTTTTATGGCAGGTCGGCACAATGACTCCTGCCAGATTGGCTTCGCAGGCCTGCAATGGTAAAAGCCGGCTGCGCTGTGATTTCAATACAAGCATAGTCAGCCACACCTTTGCATTATTACCTGCGCGGAAGTAAAGGGGCAAGGTTACACACAAGCATGTCTGGAGATCGCACACTGTAGGTTCTACCTTCGTAACACAGGTAAGCTGGTCTTATCTATTCCCTCCCACAATAATGAGTACAGATACTATTCTTAGGGGTGAAAAAACAGGGTATTAAAATATGAAACTGTTTTTTACCCTTTAAAAAAAATCTCTGACAGAAACATCCGCGAAGATCAATGGAGATTGTCCTGCTGAGCCTGAGTTTTATTCTTCTGTACAGTCTCAGCGTCGTGGGAGGTAAGGAGCGCACCAAACTATTTCCGTCATTTTAAACAGCAAACTTGTAGCTTTTAAAAATGCGATTATTCGCATTCAATTATATAAGCACGTTGCTGGGTCGCTTTAAACACACTTTAAATATACTCTTACGGCTGAAGCGCTTTACCGAAAGAAACCATACGACTGACTAGCGCTTTAGTTGTAACTCGTACGGCATAATCTGGTCTTTAAAGTGTTCAGATTTTTGAAATTTCAAAGTGCTGATATAACGACAGTAACGACCAAGAAAACTGTCTACGTCGACCATACAAGAACAATCATGACTGTCCAACATGAATGCGTTTTCTTTTATTTTAATAGCGAGGTACTGTCATTAGTGATAACCATCCTATTTATTACGCGATGTGTGCTGTTAGAAAAGACAACAGTTTCGGAGAACAATAGACTCGTTTTGTGTCTTGAATTATGACTTGCAAAATCACCCAGGCATAGCGTCAGATGTCCAGTGGTATAGGTGTATACATATTGTACCTTTTTTTTGGATGGTCAGGGACCTGCTCCGTTGGAAGCGTGGTGACCTGTAACGACTGTCTGCGGCAAGGTCCTCAGTGCGCCTGGTGCGCGCAAGAGGTGGGTCGCCGACCGCCGCAACACGAATACTGATATATTAAGTATATGACTATTACAGTATGAGGAATAGTATTAGGATGCGGCTTAGCTATATCTAGATAATCTCTTACCCTGTGTTGGATAAGTGCTTCCAATATGGAAATATTTCTCTATGTCCCAGTTTAACCCCTGCCGCTATGTGTATTCCGTAATTGTCTTGTTGAGAGTTTGTTATTGAGTCTCTGTGTGGTTTGTAGCTCAGATGGTTAGGGATGTGTGTTTGTGTTAGATAGGTTATGGGTTTGAATCCCATGGATGGTAGACTAGTAATACAGTCACTGGGCCCTTGAAGAAGGTCCTTAGCACTAAATGCTAAGGGGCCACTGTTTGCTTTTGCACATTTCTCACATAAAATGTAATCTAAATTGCAAGTTAAATTAACAATGTCAGTGCAGCTGTGACTCTGCATTACACCTCAACTGTAGCATTTGGAAGTACCAAGTCCCATCTCCACCTTGCAGAACTTCACAGACAGGTTTTCTGTCAGCGAGAGATGTGACACGGTGGAGATCTTGGAGCAGAAGGGGTGCAGCCTGGAGCTCATCGAGTTTCCTGTAACCAGTGTTTGGATCTATCAGGATGAGCCGGTGGGGAAGAGCGAAGGCGCTGCCAACCTCACTCAGATATCACCACAAAAAATGTCCATGAGCATGAGAACAGGTATAACTCATTTTCACGGCGCTTAGAACATGGTTCTCTCCGTGTGGAGTTTGTCTGTTCTCTCCGTGTGGAGTTTGTATGTTCTCTCCGTGTGGAGTTTGTCTGTTCTCTCCATGTGGAGTTTGTATGTTCTCTCCGTGTGGAGTTTGTATGTTCTCTCCGTGTGGAGTTTGCATGTTCTCTCCGTGTGGAGTTTGTATGCTCTCTCCGTGTGGAGTTTGCATGTTTTCTCCTTGTGGAGTTTGTATGTTCTCTCCTTGAGGAGTTTGCATGTTCTCTCCGTGTGGAGTTTGTATGTTCTCTCCTTGAGGAGTTTGCATGTTCTCTCCGTGTGGAGTTTGCATGTTTTCTCCATGTGGAGTTTGCATGTTCTCTCCGTGTGGAGTTTGCATGTTCTCTCCATGTGGAGTTTGCATGTTCTCTCCGTGTGGAGTTTGCATGTTTTCTCCATGTGGAGTTTGCGTGTTCTCTCCATGTGGAGTTTGCATGTTCTCTCCTTGAGGAGTTTGCATGTTCTCTCCGTGTGGAGTTTGCATGTTTTCTCCATGTGGAGTTTGCGTGTTCTCTCCATGTGGAGTTTGCATGTTCTCTCCGTGTGGAGTTTGTATGTTCTCTCCATGTGGAGTTTGCATGTTCTCTCCATGTGGAGTTTGCATGTTCTCTCCTTGAGGAGTTTGCATGTTCTCTCCGTGTGGAGTTTGTATGTTCTCTCCGTGTGGAGTTTGTATGTTCTCTCCATGTGGAGTTTGCATGTTCTCTCCGTGTGGAGTTTGCATGTTCTCTCTATGTGGAGTTTGTACGTTCTCTCCATGTGGAGTTTGCATGTTCTCTCCATGTGGAGTTTGCATGTTCTCTCCTTGATGAGTTTGCATGTTCTCTCCATGTGGAGTTTGCATGTTCTCTCCATGTGGAGTTTGCATGTTCTCTCCTTGAGGAGTTTGCATGTTCTCTCCGTGTGGAGTTTGTATGTTTTCTCCATGTGGAGTTTGCGTGTTCTCTCCGTGTGGAGTTTGTATGTTCTCTCCATGTGGAGTTTGCATGTTCTCTCCAAGTTTCTCTAGTTTTCAAGCTACTCCAGTTAACCCTTGTAGTCAAAGGGCATGCAGTTAGGTGAACTGGTGCCAATAAACTGCCCATAATGTGTGAGTGTGTGCCCTGTGATCCGCTCCAATCTGGCAGTTACCCATCCAGGATCAGTATGAACCTGCCTAGGATAAGTGTTTATTGTACATGAGATGAGAATGATTCCTTCACAACTCTTCTGTTATTTTGCTTGATTTTGTCTCAAGGGGGCAAAAAAATGTACTTGTGATTTCTGGCAGGAAGTGAGGTCACATTCCAAATCCACGTTCAGCAGACAGAGGACTATCCCGTGGACATTTACTACCTGATGGATCTATCTGCATCCATGTTTGATGATCTGCAGATGATTAAAAACTTGGGAACCACCCTATCCAAGGAGATGGCCAAACTGACAAGTAAATTCAGGCTGGGCTTTGGATCGTTTGTCGAGAAACCGGTCCTCCCTTTTATTAAAACCATGCCTGCAGATTTAGAGAACCCCTGCAGGTACTCCCTCCCGAACACGTTTGGCCAATCAGAAGCAGGCTGAAATTCATTATTCATTAGCCATCATTGTCATTACAGTCACATGCCATTATCTAGCATTACTGACTTTTGTCTCTTTCATTAAAGGAGAGTTCTTCCAAAATTTGATCATCTCATATATAGCACATGTTTGTTTTCTGAAGAAATATCATCAGATAAACTGTATTTTAGTTCTCTGTTAAATATCATAACAAATTTGAAGACTTTCTTTTTGATTTGGACATCACTCTTGTTAGCTAACTGTTTTACATAGGTCTCAGATAGCTTGTTTTTTTCTTACATTAACTCCAAGTTACTTCCAGAAGATAAATGTCTCTCAGTGATGCCAGGGATTGACTTTTTTGCTTGATATTTGGGACTTATTCATTTTGGATACATAGTAACTCTTATGATGATCAATAAATCAGTTAGGAGTGGAATTCCCTTTTAAGTCTGAAACAGTGACAATTGCATGACATCTTTGATTTTCAGTTTTCTCCTCTAACTCTGACTCTCACTGTCCTCAGCTACTATGGCATCAGTTGTCTGCCCACATTTGGATACAAGCATGTCCTTCCACTCACTTCCAACATGGAGAAATTCAATGAAATCATAAAAGCCCAAAAGGTCTCAGCCAACGTCGACGATCCAGAATGTGGCTTTGATGCCATCATGCAAGCAGCTGTGTGTGGGGTGAGAAAGAGCTCATTGATTGTTTCACTATTGAACTGACACCTTTAATCGATTTATTAAAAGTATAGCAGAATAGTGACAACATATCATGACAGTGCAGCAAGGAGTATTATTATCTTGCAGCTCTTATAGTTTGCAGATGGATCTAGACCTGGCTTCATGGGGCCTGCAACCCTGATGGCATGAGTGGGTTCTAGAGCAGGGACGTGAACCTATGACCTTCTGGATACCAGTTCAACTCACTAATGTACCCACTGTCAAATATACAACGTCATTTCTCACCGTACCAGTTTTCAAGAAATTTCTATTTATTAATACAGCAGACACCTTAATCCAGAGTAACATCTGAGATAGTGCCCCTGGAGAAATGAGAGTTAAGGGCTTTCCTCAAGGGCCCGACAGTGACATCACTCTGCCAGACGGAATTTGGACCAGTGGTACAGAATCCTGATCCGTAGATTTTTAATTTCCGCCTCTAACAGGAGCGGGCTCACAGGAGCACTGGCCTCAGCTGGAAGCCGATTGGCTCCTAGAGTGTCCCCTCCCCTGTCACTCGATGATTCAAAACATATCATTGGCTAATGCTAAGGTGGACCCCTCTCTATGCCCTCTCACCTTGAATTCTAACCTACCAAAACCATCTCTGTCCATTAGGAGAAGATTGGCTGGAGGAATGACTCTATGCACCTGGTGGTATTTGTTAGCGACGCTGACTCGCACTTCGGAATGGACAGCAAGATGTCGGGCATCGTGATCCCCAATGACGGGAAGTGTCACCTGGATGACAGAAACGAGTATTCCAAATCTACTGTCCTGGTAAGACAATGCCACAGTACAACATTCTGGAATGTCCCGGTACAGGTAATCCTTTGTATTATTATTGGCCAGTTTCGACATTCACACACCTATCTGATCTGGCACTTGTTCCCACTGTTCCTGACATAATCATTTTCAGGCCGAGTTCTTTTTGTAGCCTGAGAGTTTATCTGAACTGGAAGGGTAAACAGTAAGTCTGTTTGCGTTCCGTCTCCGATTCATAGCCGTTTCTTTTCACAAACCCCAGGAGTACCCAACTCTTGGACAGCTCATCGACAAGCTGGTAGAAAACAATATCCTTCTGATATTTGCCGTCACTAACAAGCAGAAGAGTAATTATGAGGTAGGCTGTGCCACTACTGCGATCTGAATTGTAATGTGCCTGTTTTAATCGTGTCAATGTGTGTCTGCTCCCAGGATTTTTAACTCTGGTTTGTCGGTGCATAGCAGGTCCTGCCATACAAGCCTTTTGCTAAGGCAAGGGTGTTTCTCGATAGCTGTGAATAATTATGGCCAATTACACCCATAGTCATATATGTAGTGCGCTAATAGGGATGTGGGGGTCAGAGAGTTCAGTGCGGCATCTTGCATGTGCCGTGATGTGCAGATGTTTCTCGTTATCTTCCAGTATGAACACGGCTGTGCAATGACAGCCTCATAGATTAGCTTAAGCTAATGTGGGCGTGGGAAAAAAAAAACTGAATCATGCTTTAAACGTTTCAGTGCCTGAGAGTTTACGATGAAATGTGACACATAATATTTATTTCGCAGAAACCTTTATTAAAATGACGTACATTTTTTGAGCTGGCAGGGTCAGACATTTAGGGCTACAGGCCGTGCATAGGAGCCTGACGGTGAAATCAGTCTGCTGAGTCTGGGATTTGAACTAGCAACCTTCAGATCACAATCTCAGGACCCAAATGGACCGGGACACATGCTGCTCACCCCTATTTCTTTATGTTGCCTGAACCCATCATCAGCGCATGTACGAGATCACGCTTGTTTCGTGTGTCCTTTCCAGAACTATGCCAAGCTCATCCCTGGGGCTACTGTCGGAGTCCTTGCCGACAACTCCCAGAACATCCTGGAGCTGATTGTGAATGCTTATAAAGTAAGAAGGCACCGTCTGTCTGCGTGTGTCAGTTTCGCCGCTTGTGTCATACGGCGTCGACAGCAGCGAAAGCGGGAAATTAAACTGGAGTCAAACGAGTCTCGTCATCTGAAAAAAACCACGTCAGGGACCCAGAAAGGGAAGAAACTGGAAACTTCCATGAGAACTAATTTTCAGCTTATTTTTTCTCCCCCTAAATATTCCTGTAACCCTGTGTCTCCACCTACTTCTTGATTGGTCTTTCCATTAAGCTCCGCCCCTAAAGACTTCCATACCGCCACCAGTAAGGACTTCCATCATAACCTCCCCCCTTTCTCCGCTTCACCAAAGCAAAATCCGATCCAGGCCCACCCGGGAATTGGGAGGAAAGCCAGGGGAGCGTCTCTGAGCTTGCAGACACTTTGATTTGTCACTTTGCAGGAGCTGCGGTCGGAGATCGAGCTGGAGGTCCTGGGTGACACGGAGGGCCTGCAGATCTCCTTCACGGCCCTGTGCCACAACAGCACTGCGCTGCCTGGGCAGAAGCACTGCTCCAACATCAAGGTCGGGGACATGGTGAGTGGCTCCTCCAGAATTTATAATTAAATCAGGGTTTTGGGGCATTTCTATTTGTCATTGTGCAAGTGGGTTACACAAGTGCAATGAAATTTAGGAGCAGCCTGCATAGATGGTGTAAAAAAAAACATACATATGTTCATACATGAAGCAAGAGTCAAATACGGTCTAAAATAAATATTAAATTATCTTGTAAATAAATACCTGAATAAATAATACATACTTCAAAAAGGGTTGTAATGTATTATAATGAATACTATACATATGCAGTAGGTATAATCTGGTGGCTCAGTGGCTGAGACACAAGCATCTCCTGCTTTGTGTGTGTGGAGTATATATGCTCTCCCCATGTGTACATACTTCTCTCTCTCTCTGGTTTACTAACGTCAGCTGCGGTTGAGGTTGACAGCTGAGCAATCAGAGGTGCCAAGCTGACGCCTTATGGTGTCCCAGATGAATCAGCATTTGTGCAGTAATGCAGCGACCACAGTACATGGTAGAAGTCTGGCCTCTAGGTTTCTTTTCAGTTGGACCAGATTAATTAGACCAGGGCTTCTCACACTTTTTGATCGAGGTTCTACATCAGGGTTCCAGAACAGTTTACAATAACAAAACAGCACTTCATGAACTTTAATGAATTAATAACTTTCGATACGCACATGAATATATAACAATACTGGATTTTTTTTCACTGATCGTTTCAACTGTGTCAAGGGGGGCTGGTTATGACAATTTATATGTTTGTGAAGGTCGGCGGTTCTGTCTTTTGTACTCCAAACATGTTAACATGTCAGAGTTATTTATTTATGTTAACCATGCTGATACATCAGGTGACTTAACTTGTGGTTTGTCCCGACTTTGAGAATCCCTGGCGTAGGCAATCCTAGATTTAGAGTAGGGCTCCAGCAAAATCTGGGGCCTGGTTGGTTAAACGGGAGCCCGGCCCTCCTTGAAAAACATGGAACTGGCCAATCGATCTCCTGCTTCCCCTGGCACCTCATGTGCTGATTGGAGGATTATTGATATTACATCGTTTTTAGTTCTCTTTCATTTCTCTTTGGGCTCCAAAAAAAAGCTCAAGTGGACCCGCTTGCCCCCCCAGCCATGCTAGCCCCTGTGAGCGAGTATCCGGTCGCTTCAAGTGCAAACCGTTGTGAAAACCCAGCCCGGCGGTTCTGCCTCGCAGGTGTCCTTCAACGTGACAGTGGAGCTGTCCGAGTGCCCGTCGGGTCCCAAGCACTTCACCGTGAAGCCAGTGGGATTCCAGGATGCACTGGAGGTGCAGTTGGAGGCGCTCTGCGAGTGTGACTGCCAGCGGCGGCCTGAGCCCCACAGCAGCCTGTGCAGTGGTGGCCGGGGGGCGCTCCAGTGCGGAACGTGCCTGTGCGATGCCGGCTACATGGGCCCACACTGCGAGTGCACAGAGGAGAGCGTGCAGAGCAGCAGCTGCAAGGCGCACCCCGAGGCGGAGTCCTGCAACGGCCAGGGCGAGTGCTACTGCGGGCAGTGTGTCTGTAACCCCTCCAACTTCGGCCGCATCTACGGTGCCTACTGCGAGTGCAACGACTTCTCCTGCGTCCGCTTCCGCGGTGACATCTGTGGAGGTAGGGGGCGTGGCCCTGGAGGCCCCAAACCAAGATATGACCAATCAAGAGCAGTTCCCTTTTTAGGCAATAGTAAAATAACTTCAGATACTCAAATTACTTCAGCAGTTTCCTTTAGGAAACAATCTATCTATCAATCAATCAATCAATCAATCAATCTATCTATCTATCTATCTATCTATCTATCAATCTATCCATCTATCTATCTGTCTGTCTGTCTGTCTGTCTGTCTGTTTCTGTCCTTATGAATCTATCTATACAGTACATATCAAAATCCAAATACCCCTGCTTTTATTGCATTTGTCTATATTTTGCCTGTGTCATTCACCTTATAATAAAAGGCGTCGATCCCGCAATGAAGTACTGCATATCAAGTATGGCAACAAACAAGAGAAGTGTTCAACATATCAAAATTTTCTTCGGTTTTAGACTCCTTTAAATAGGCCTTTTTGCATTGATGTCAGGACTCTTGGCATTCTCTCAACCAGCTTCCAGGAATAGCTACTTGGAATGCTTCAAAATCAGGACTGAAGGAGTTTCCACAAGTTCTGAGCACAAGTTGGCTACTCTGATCTTCGATACAACTCATCCGAAAGCAGCTCTGTAGGGTGTAGTTTGGGGGTTGAGGGGGCCAGGTCATCTGTAACAGCACTCCACCAATTAACCTTCTTCGCGAGATAAAACAATACTTACACAACCTTTAGGTGTGCTTAAGGTTGCTACGTTGTTGAAAAACAAATGATTTTCAGTAGGTGTGTCCAGACTTTTGACAGGTATTGTATCTATCATCTGTTTATCTAAATTAAATCATGAGGGTTTCGTACACGCGAGCTACAGAGGCTCTGTTGTTTCACGCCTCTAGGGTTGAACTTTGCATGTGTTCTCCCACAGTCCACAAACATGCAGTTACTTGTGGCCCTGCCTCTGAAGGGCACATTGTGTGCGAGTACGTGTCTGAGTGTGTGTGCCCCGTGGTCTCCTGGAATCCTCTCCATGCCCTTACTCCCTGGGAAAGACTCCAGGCTGCCGACTCCATACCTGCACCGGAAAAGCCCTTATGGAATATGGCTGGAATATCCACACTAAGATATTTGTCAAAGACTTTAACCGGATCAGTAATACTTGTTTATAAGTGGTATATACACTACCAGTCAAAAGTATTTACACACACTGAGATTTGCCACATTTGCATGTCACTCATTTAACATTTACTAAAATAGCACTCAATATTCTTTGCTACAAAATTAATTTACAGTATGTTTGCCAATGTAATATCTTTGATTAATCAAAGTAACCTCCTCTAGCAGTTATAACAGCAGAAAAAATCTGAGGCATTCTTTTTACAAGGATGCATTAAATACTGCTCTGTTTCATGGGATGGAACAGTTAACTAGTGCTTTTACAGACAAATGACAACCTAGAATTTGCCGTCACCACACAGCCAGCCAATAGGATGTCAGATGTGCACTGTTACGTATTCTTTCCATGTTATAATGGAAACTTGTTTGACTTATATTTTCATTTATAGTTGCTTATTCAACCTTCCAGTGCTTAACATGAATAAAAAATCTGCAGTTTATGAAATAAAGGGAAAAGTGGTAAAAAGCCATCGTGTGTAAAAACCTTTGACTAGTAGTGTATAATTTATAATGTAGCATTGTCAGTGATATGCGCTCCCGCGATCGTCACGCATGGCCGTCGCATGTTTTTCCATGCAGGACACGGGGACTGCGACTGCGGCCAATGCGCATGCCACCCGGGCTGGACGGGCGAGTACTGTAACTGCAGCAGCAGCACGGACGCATGCCTGTCGGCGGACGGGGCACTCTGCAGCGGCCGGGGGAAGTGCGTCTGTGGGAAGTGCGCGTGCTCTGTGCCTGGGGCGTCAGGGCGAACCTGCGAGCGATGCCCCACCTGCGGGGATAACTGTGCCCTCTTTAGGTGAGGTCCCACCCTCGACGGTTACGGTGGGGGAGTCATCCGGCAGGAGATCCCTATGCCTGGTACCCTGTGGGGGGTGGGGGTGGCATGTGAGTCAGTTCCTCAACAATCACTTCATCTGCATGTTTCTGATATGATAAAACGGTTCCCACGCCAGCTGTAACTGTATACGTGGTATTCTGGATATTCCGTTACTGGTATTTGTGACATGCGCTAGCAGTAATGTTTAAGGAAGAATGGTCATTTGGATCACTTATAACCAAAATCCGGACACCCCCTCCTGCTCCCCCTCTTTTAGAAATATCCCTACAAAGGTCTTCCTGTCTGTCAGGTCCTTTAACAGTACTCGTGTTTGCATGTGTCCCCTGACCGAGCTCCTGAGCGTTTCTGAACACAGTGCAAATCCAACATGTGAACTTTCAACCGTTTAACAGACCTGAGATCGACATCGCTTGCATTTCATCATCAGGAACACTGTGGAATGTTCTGGACCTCTTTGGGGTTCGAGTGTAAAAGCATTTTCTTTGCTCTGGATTGCATGAGGGGGGGGGGGGGGCCTGGGGGTGCAGTAGGCATGACTGTCCTTCTGCTTCCCGCCAGGGGCTGCATCGAATGTCACCTGCAGGACAAGGACCCCCCCGAGGACTGTCACCTCAAGTGCAGCATCCCTCACGTCTCCGTCAACCGCACTGCAGGTCTCTATGTGCCAGCCGCTTCGGGGAGGGGGGCCACAGCCGATCTGAATCGACGCTGTAGCTTCACTTTCTGTTTCCATGGCAATCTCCCCACAATGGTGTAGGAGGGAGTTTCATACTAGGGGAAGCACAACGTAATAATTTAAATACAAAGGTTTATTTGTTGCCAGATGAATGAATCCAAATTAAATATTGGGGGGTACACTACCCCCCAGATTCTAACGCCCTCGTCTGCACATTCAGAAGTGAATCATAATGGTTTGCATTGAAGATGTGATGTGTGGTTCAGTAATAGCTACTAGCAGTAATTTAAGCACAGACATGGGGCGCCATGTTAAACCCTTTACACGGGTCAGAGATCTACAGGAACGACACCCTGCCAACTCTGGTGACCCTTTATAAACCCGGTCACCCCTTCAAAAACTGTAGATTTGTTCGCCTGACTCTCCACAAAGGGGAACATATTATTTACCGTGTCGTACAGACAGGCTTTTTGTTGGCCAGCTGAATGCCAGGCCCTGGCCCTTTGAACGGTGCTTATTATCACTCTATTCACGCTAATGCAAGCTGAGAGGTGTATCTGATGGGAGAAGCTGATGAACCATACATCTCCCGGCAACATTTGGTTTTGTTGCCAAGTCTTTCTCATGGAAATTGCCGCAGCCGAAGGAAGGGGAAAAAAAGACTATCTTCTTACACTTGGACAAAGACTAAACAGTAAGGGATGCTAGAGATAGAAATGCTACACTGTGTCTTTTTTTTTTTGTTGTATTCTAGATAAAGTTTCAGAGTATGATGTGAGCCAGTCCGTCACTTGTACCCTGAGGACAGAGAAAGACTGTGTCCTTTCATTCGGACTGGTGACAGGAGAGCACGGCAACGTCATCTACAACCCCAAACTATCCGGTGAGTTCACAGACCTCTCAGACATTCAATCCCTCTAGCTGGCCAACCCAGGGCAGAGAGTGCGATACATATGACTGCGTAATATATAATTGTACATCCATCGCTTCCCAAGTGCTTAATGAACTTTTTTTTTTTTTTTTTTAAATGAGCGATTTAGCTTTCAGTAACATCAAAAGCCCTGTTTTTAACACAGGGGTCAAAATTTATGGTTGCTAAGGATGACAAAGTAGTGCTTGAGGGTTTCTTTAAACACAGACAGCGCGTTAATTATGCGAGAACAACCGCCAGGAATAAAAAGAGGAGAGGAGCAAAAACAGACAAAATCGTTCTCCGTGTCATTTCAATACTCGCACAATGCAGCGGTGTGACAAGGTGGATCAGTAACTCCGCCTGATTGGCTGTAGTGTGACTTGCTCAGGCTGTCACCCGCCGTATGTCCTGTGCTTCCTGGTACAGACGCCAGGATCACATGGTTCAGCATGAAACCGTTGGGTCTTTGCGACTTTTTCAGACTGCCCCGAGCCCCCCAACATTGAAATGATAGTGCTGGGCGTGTCGCTGTCGGTCCTCACCATCGGGCTCATCCTGCTGGGAATCTGGAAGCTGCTCGTGTCTGTCCACGACCGGAAAGAAGTGGCCAAATTTGAGGCTGAAAGGGCCCAGGCAAAATGGCCAGTGGTACGTCACCCCACCCCATGTGACATGTCCCCCCCCAAGAAGCAGTTGGGTATCTTAATAACAGACTATTATTCTTTATCTTCCAGGGTACGAACCCGCTCTTCAGAAGCTCGACGTCGACCTTTAAAAATGTGACGTACAAAAATAACGACAGGCAGAAAGTGGACATTTTACCGGATGGATATTGAGCCCTTTCACACAACGTCTTTTATGAACTGCAGAATTATTATTATTATTATTATTTTTGCTGTGAGCATTTAAACTTTCAGGGACGTGAAAAAATCAGTCACTACTACTGATGCAAATGTTTGCTGGAACACTGGAATATCACTCGTTTTTTTACTCCTTTTCTCTGTCAGACTGTACTGTATCGTTTTGTGTGTCGCGTTCGTCACTATTTGTATAGAAAAGTTTAAGAAATCTTAGATGGAATCCTCGAGGCTGAGCCTTGAATTGTCGTAAACTGGACACTTATTTAGTAATATTTACGCTAATAAATCTTAAGTGTGACGGAGCTGCGGTTTTAAGACTGTTTCTGTTGTCTGATTAACGACCTAATCGTTAGCTAGTAAAAGACGAGTTTTTACTTGTGTGCCATATTGAAAACAAACCTAACTTGGTTACACTCCATCTGATTACACAGCAAAGTCTCCCCTTTGAATATGGCTGCCGCTGTCAGAGTGCAGTCTTCTGTCGCCAGCTGTTATAAACAATTTAACTCTGGGATTTCCTGTAAAAAGGACTCTGCGTCCAGTTTAGCATTTGCTTATGGATATACCATCTGTGACAACAATGTGTGAGCGGCCCCCGAAAGGAGGGAGCTCGACAGATCCCTGCAGGTCTGGGAGGCGTGTTCGCAGGCAGCCGGGAAGGCGAAGCCCCGCCGCTCACCCCGCCCATGACACACGAATGGCATCAGGTTTGGAAAATGGACTGCGATTATATATGCTTGGAATGAACTGCTGCGGAGGACACCCCCCCAAGTCCTATGATTGGTTACGGACGCACCCTGGTGGGAGGGGACTCAGGAAAAGGTGGGCACGGATTGGTGGCTTCTCATTCCGGCCGTTCCATTGCCGGGCTGTTGTAAGGATATTAAGTTACATTGACGTTCACCTTTTCCCTAAACCTGAAGATGTTAATCAGAAATTCAAGAGAAAACGGCTTTAGAAACCCTTAAGACTGGCCTTTTTAAAATCATACCTGCTTCATTCCCCCATCTCCTTTTTCACAAATAATACCAACAGCATCCTACGCTGCATTTTTGTTTATTTATTGATAGGTAATAGATCTTCAATGTCCTTAACATTGCTGTTTCCATTATATTACTTTAACTTAATTAATCTACCACTGGGGTATTGATCTTCTTAATGGACAGTTTATAGGCCGATTTACGTCAGATAAAAGTAATTAGCAAGACAGTAAACCGTTGTGTTTTGTTTAGGAGGAAGTCACTCTTATGTCATCAATGATACGGGCAGTTAATAATAATAATAGGTATTACAGCCGCTAAAAGAGCTGTAATATGGTGAATCCCGCCCCGCACCATCGGAGCCGTATGGAGGAGAAATCTGGTTTTACTTCCCCGCTGAGATCAGTGACGCGGCGAGTCCGAAAAGTTTCGGAAAGTTTCCGAGTCAGAAAAGAAAAAAAAGAGGAAAAACAAAACCCCCCAGAGCAGCCTGTCTCTCTCCCCCCCGACCCCGGCATGCGTTTGCGCCTCTCCGATCGCGTCGGCTTTGCTGAGGGAAATGGGAAAACGCCGTTTAATCCGCCGCAAAGCCGGAGCCGCCGGGGCGCTGCTGACTCTGTGCGCCCTGCTCTCAAGCTGTGTCGCAGGAGAAGATGGGGTTTTGGAGAAAAGGCAACTTTCCGAGCTATACAGTAAGTTGAGTCGGCCTGCATGAAACACGGGTACCGTTAACACTTACTTAACCCCCCAACATCCGAACGGGTCTGATTCGGAACCGAAGCGGGATGTTTCATCGCCAGTCCCGTACGTGTCTTTGTAAGCCCCCTTTCTTCCCATCTCTTAGGTTAACATTTCTAGCTGCGGGCGAATTGGGACACAAGTCATTACTTGCTCCTCGGTGCTTTTTCTAACTTAATTCTGGAGCCTTGCCCTCACCCCCCACACCCCCAACCCGCCACGACAAATTCCTCTCTCTTTACACAACTTGTTTTGTGCTACAGTTTGCATTTCGTTTAACTAAATCCCTTAAAATACATCCACCACATCCCGGTTTAATTGTCTTCTGCATACTAGAATGAAACGTGGGTAAACAGAGTGTAAACCAACACCATCTGCAAAGTAATACTACTACCCTAATAATAATAATAATAATAATAATGTGTTTTATTATAGCAAAACCGCTTTAAAGTGACAAATTGAACATTATGGAAGAAGAAAACGCATTCCGCATTATTTTGTCTGGTTGAATAACAGGTTAAATAAAACTCATTTAATTGCATAGTGGAAGATAAAGCGGAAGCGCATCTTCGACAGGGCAGAAGGTCAGACATGTACCGTCCCGTCCCGTCCAGTCCTGGCATGGCGGTGGTCCCCCATGGCGTTCAGGGGGATCCCAAAGAGGAATCGCCTACGGCCATGTATTTGGTAAAAGGACTGTGTTATAAACAAGTTTAACACCCATATCCGCTGCCGCAAGTGTACATCTGAGGGGTGCCTTCATTAACGATTTTCACCTCGGAATTTTTTATCTGGTTAACTAACTATGCTTTCGTCCGTCCCTCCAGGAATACCGATCCTTAACAGTAGATACTGTATTAAAAAGCAGTGCATTTAATTGTTGAGTCAGGCGTTCATAAGGAAAAAATGACCAAACTATGATTTTTAGAGTTTGTTTGAATAGACAGCCACCACCCAGAGCTAATGCAGATAAAATGTACGATTTTGAGTGAGCTGTCAAATTACGCACCCTTCATATAAAAACAAACTCAGCGATAATATCAAACTGGGTCAGGTGATGTAACGGTGCCGTGGAACGTGGACTGGAAAACACGCACACGCCCCAGCACGTTCCCCCGGCCATGTTTCCTAAGCCCGTAAAACTCCCTCCACACCAAAACTTGTTTTCTTCATCTCTGCCATGTTTCCACGATAGCCATCTGAAAATGTAGGATGAGTTTGGCTTCAAAGAGCAACATGGTGGAAATGTGAATGAGTAGCACTTCTGTGTGGGGAGCCCAGGGAGCCATTAGCTTTGAGTTTACTACCAATTAGGCCCTGTACAGTGTCATTTTGTTTTAACTAAAAGATACAGTCATTTTTAGGAGGGGTTTAAATCGCGTATATTATCTTTTGCAAGTTACAGGTCTGAATATATATTTTGTATGGAACTCTAAGTTAAGTTGGGTTATTTTGCTGAAGATGTGCCACTTACTGATTAAAGACACCTCTGGATTTGATTTCTTACAATTGCATCTTTGGTCGCTGTTGCGTGGCTGTTATTTGGATTGGGGTGGGGTGGGCTGGGGGGTGCTGGTGATCTGTGCCGGGCTTTGTGCAGACACAGTAAGCTGCAGTCGCGTCTGAATAGGGAACAGAATGGGGCTGCTATGTTCACGCTGGTCCTCACATTATCTGGCATGCCGCGCCCTCGGCCCGCATGTGAGACGCCTTGTGCCGCTCGGCGACCGGCCCACACAAAGAGCTGAATGTTAACTGGCCGCCTGGTGCCCCGGGTCACAGATGACTTATCCCGTCCCGCTGCAGATCAACGGCGCTGCGTCATCCGCTCTACAGCCGCACTCCTCCATCGACTTTTCCGCAATTTTTTCCGAATGTGTAGGTCTTGATTTTAAATACACTGTTTATTTTCTTATTTTGGGCATTTGTTTGATTTTTAGAGTGTAGCCTATATGCATTTTCGGGCAGATAAGGGTCTAGTTCACAAAAACCGGTTCTAAGAAGTCATTTTTATCTACAGTTATCGGACTGTGGAGGGCTATTTTTTTGGTTGACTGTGCGGCAGTAGGAGTGGTGCAGTTACCCGAGATCAATCTGAATTCAGAATGTAAATAAGTGAATGTGGAAATATCCAAGTGTCTTTTTTTTTTTTTACCCAATATAGACGTAAAAGCCAAGGTCACGCAGCTCTGCCTAAAATGACTGGCAGGTATGTCAGTTGACAGCGATTTGGCAGCCGACCAGTCGCTTCTCCTGAAATCTAAAAATATGCAGTGTCTGTCACTGCTAACTGTCCAAATTCAGTGCATATTTCAGATATGTCCTAGCAGGAAACCGCCCACTTCTGGGAGGTGCAGGTGGGGAGATGTTTTGATCACTGGTCCAGTTAGTAGCACTGAGACCTGCATGCAGTATTATTATATTCCTTCTCCTTCCTTTAAACAGCCTTCTGTTAATTCCATACCTTTGTAGTTTCTAGTCACATCTACTCCCATTTTGTAACCTTTACTTACTTATCTTTACACTATGTGTGTTACCTGGGATTTGAACTCATGATCTCTGCTTTGTTGGCGCCATATTCCATTTGTTCTGCTACACCAGCGCTTGGGTGTGTTGTGTTTTTTTTTGCGTTGTGATGTCTGATTAGGTTTCATGTCACTGACTGAATGACACAAACAGTAATTCCCATTCCTGTAAGGCAAATAAAGAATGTAGAATCCTGAATAATATGAACAACGTGGTGGTTTGGGGGGTGGGGGAGGGTAAAGCTTTTGATTCCCCCAAACCCCCCCCCCCACCCCCACCCGCAGTCCAAAAACATGCACTTCAGATAATTCCCTCTGAACGGCTCGTGGTGTGTAAGCGATTCTGAATGGAACGGACCTGCATCCCATTATGGGTTGTTCAGCAGGTTAGGATGCCATGTCCCTTTCGTCGTTGGGTCCTAGATCAAGGTCCCTAAACCCAAATTGCTGTGGGGCACGATCCCCTTTTCTGGTCCAGGAGGGCCAGGATCCAACACAGTTTGCAGATTTCCCTGCTCAAGTACATCTCAAGCAGCTAATTACCAGGTCTGGTAGGTGTGTCTGAGCTGGGAAATCTGCAAGCTGGTCTTCCAGGACTGGAATTGGGGAATCCTGCTCTCTCCACTGTCTCACGCTGCTTTCTCTTATCTTTCTGGATAAAATGGTTTGCTGAATTACAAATAAAAATCCAGGGTTTTCCCAGCCTCCTGTCTTGTGTTTCTGGTGACAGGCTCGGGGCCTCATTGAGACCTCGTACTGGATCATATAGAGGATGGATGGACTTTGCGAGTATATATATCCAGTGTTTCCCAATCCGGTCCTTGGGAACCCACAGACAGTCCATGTTTTTGCTCCCTCACTGCTCCAAAAATGTGGACTGTCTGGCAGTGAGATGGGAGGGAGCAAAAACGTGGACCGGCTGTGGGTTCCCCAAGATCCGGATTGGGAGACACTGATATAGTTGTTTAGATGCAGACACCCTCGCTCCCTTTCAGACCAAGGCGTCTTCATCCTGGAGAGTGTCCAGCTGAAGCGCTGCATCAGCCTGGACCGCACCAACCTGGTGCTGGAGAGTTGCGAGAGGCCCACCCGCAGCATGCTCTGGAAGTGGGTCTCCCGGCACCGGCTCTTCAACCTAGGCGGCAGCCAGTGCCTGGGCCTCAACACCAGCGATGCACTGCAGCCACTGGGCACCTTCGAGTGTGATGCGCCTCTCCGCACCCTGTGGTGGCGCTGTAGTGGGGACACTCTCTTTGGGGCCTCCCAGTTCAGGCTAGCTGTCACGGGCCGCCTGGTTGTGGCCAAAAGGACTGCATACCACCAGTGGAGGAGGTACTTCACCACTGGGGAAGGCCCCTGCGCTTACCCCTATGAAGGCAAGGAACACGGCAATGTCCTCCCACGGTGGCTTGGAAAATGTGCACCGCTGATGTACTTCTGGGAATAAATTTTTGCTGTCTTTACCACAGAGATCCACACGTTGTTGGGCAATGCCCAGGGGATGCCCTGTGCCTTGCCATTCAAGTACAACAGCAAGTGGTACCCAGAATGCACCAGCGAGGGCCGCGAGGATCACTACCGCTGGTGTGCCACCACGAGCAGATACGACCAGGATGAGAAGTGGGGGTTCTGCCCAAGTACAGGTACTACGTGTCCCTCTGCCACCCTTTCATAGATATCCATGTTAACATGCATGTTGACCAGCAGGTGGCGCTGCAGCTCAGTGGCCAGTTTCTCTAGCTGCCAAATTGTGGGCTACAGGTTGAAGGCCAGGTCCGGTCCTTGTGCTTCCTCTGTGTCAGTGCTGTCTCAGTGCGCTCTTTCTTCCCACTGCCCTGAGACACGGCGTTCAGGGAAATTAGTGACTTTTGAATTGCTCTTAATTACGTACTGATGTCTCATTTAGGGTGTACCCTGGGTACGCCCTGTGGTTCCGGGAATAGACTTGGAAACTCCGAGCATCTTGATTGATGGGCCGGATAGTATGTTATTCTGTATTTTCAGAGTTGGGCTGCGACACATTCTGGGACCAGAATGCAGAGACACGGGCATGTTATCAGTTCAACCTGTACAGCATCATGACATGGGGGCAGGCACACTCGTCCTGCCGGGCGCAGGGTGGGGGCCTCCTCAGCATCACAGATCTCACAGAGCAGAAATACATCAGAGGTATGGACCTAACAACCACCCCCGAGTTGCCCCGGATACGCAGACGCCTGGCCCTCCAACCTGTGGTCTGGTTTGCAGACAGGCTGAACGATGTGGGCGTGGTGGTGTGGATCGGCCTGAATCACCTAGACGAGAACGCCGGCTGGAACTGGTCCGATGGTGCTCCCCTGGCATTGGTCAACTTCACGGAAGGTAACCCCTACAGCTAGAGGACCTCCTTGTTGGCCCGGGGACCAGCAGTAAATCAGACACCCTTGGGCGATTCTAGGATGTGAGATATATAAAATCATTGTTACCAAGTTTATCCCATTGCCCCACTCACATACTACTGCACTGAGACACTCCATACTTGGGTGACGTATGTTGACATAAGATGTAACGAGCTCGAGTGGCCAGGCGTTTCCTGAAAACAATGGGACACACATGATATCTGAAGAGGTGAACAAGAAACAAGCTATGTAAAAACTTGTTATACATCTTTGCACACTGAAAGTGAAACTTCTTGGGAGGCATGTTGCACTCTGATACACCAGCAGACATCCTCATGTTTGATATAAACATTAGTCGTCATAGGTGCAGTCTGTTGTGGTGTATATGCTTAGCCAAAGGCTGCTTTCATGCAGTATTTGGCAAAGTGTGGATCAAACGCACATTACTTGGGTACTTGTGGAAAGCGCGTGAACGCACCTACCAAGTGTGGTGTGTTTAAGTGTGTACTCAGTGGGGCAAATTGGACGAAGCCATAGGTTCTTGCTGCATTTCCTTAAGCAAAAATGTGCAGGGCGGGGGAAGATGAACGACAATTGACGAATTGTAATGAAAAAGAATGAGAAAATGCTTTAAACTAGTAGGAGGTAGGAGGAGGTAAGGAACACTTACACACACCACCTCAGGGACGAGAACCCGAGTGCAGCTGTGCAGGAGGTGACCACACCAGTCAATATGGACCAGTGTGACTTTTTTACTTTGCTTTTTACTTTGCTTAACAAACATTTTTGCGGGGCTAAAGCCTTCCTCACACACGGTGCTCAGAGAAAGTCTGCTTAATTCAGCAAAACTATTGCAAATTTATTGGTTTAATAACGAAAAGCATTACTTTATTCCTTTGTTTACAAAAACATACATCACAGAAGCATACAGATTATAATTGAGCTGTTCTGAGTTAAAAAGTTCATTGAAAAGCAGTCAATGGAGTCTTTTTACCCTCTCTGCACAAGACCTCTAAGCACTTTTCTCTCTTATTTGGGTGTGTGATAACATTTATTGTGGTTCTCACGTCATCTTTCTGTGGTGGAAAAAATGACTGCCCCTAGCGTGCTGCCTGTTCGATGACTCAGCCCCCCCACCGTTTTGCCTCACCTGTGTCGCCGCCCTGCAGGCATCACAGCCCCGTCTCGCCGCGAGAGGCAGTGTGGGGTATACAACTCCACCTCTGGCCATCCATGGCAGAGCCTGTCCTGTGAGTCGGCGCTGCCCTACATCTGTAAGAAGACGCCCAATGACAGCAGGAGGGCGGAGTCCTTCGGTGAGCCTCGGGGTAGCCCCCTTCCTCCTCCTGCGCCCTGTCGCGCCCCATCAGGAGGGAAGATTCTTCTGGGGGGGGTGCTTGTGTTTGGTGATCACACGTCGTTATCTTTGTTATGACAACCCCAGTCGTGCTTTTCCGTACTGCTAGATTTCTGGTCTGCTTCTGTATCTTTCGACGAAATACCTCGTCTAAATCAGATAGATGTTGTTCTCCGTTGATCTTAATTAAAATGCCAGTAACCGAGGGGAGAAATCAATGACACCATGGCTAAGGATGCATTGGAACAACTTGAGCAAATGGGCTGTGGGTTAAATGATCATGTGACCCCATAGACCCCACTTCATTCAGTTATGTAACCCCCCCCCCCCAGGTAACTGGCAACACTATGGCACAGTGTGTCCCGAAGGCTGGACTCCCCAGAACCACTTCTGCTACCAGGTCCTGGAGGAGCCACAGAGCTGGCCGGACGCCTCCGCCTCGTGCCGGTCATTGGGAGCCAACCTGACCAGCGTCCACTCCCTGGCTGACGTCGAGCTCCTGCTGGGACTCCTCGCTAACCGTGAGCTCGGCCGCTCGCGGGGTTTGGGGACCGACAGCCGCGAGGGGGAACATGGGCAGGAGGAGCTGGTTTGAAGGGAAATCATAACCTCTTCTCTTTGCCATATAATTCACACCGTTCTTCATCCTCACATCACTGGGAGGGTGATAAAAATAGCTTGTGTCTGACGCTGACCTTACGTCCGTCACGCAAACTTCCAGAATCGTTTGCAGAGGCTTGGATCGGCCTGAGGAGCGAGACCTCGGTGGTCTTCGAGTGGTCCGACGGCACGCCCACGTCTGTCACGTTCTGGCACAGGCACGAGCCCGACCTCCGGCAAGGCAGCGGGCCGCTCTGCGCCAAGACTCACCGGGAGGTACGTGGGACACGTCCGCTCTCCTCCGGAGGGACGTATGCATTCAGCTCGTAAGCGATCGCTGAGATTTATTTTTATTTGATTTTACTTCTAAGCACGGAAACTGGCTGCTGGCTCCCTGTGGCGCAAAGCTGCCCTCGGTGTGTCGGAAGCTGGGTCTCGTCCCCATCAGGGAAACCGGGGCGAGGGACGAAGGATGTGCCGAGGTGGGTCTCGCTGAGCGCCCAAGGCCTTTCAGCAACTCTATACTCCTACTGCCCTCAAGCAACCAGGCTGTTCAGTAGCTCTCAGGGAGACTCATGTCATTGCCTGTATCTCCTGCTATATTCTGTACTTTGTGCATTTGATAAATGGACTTTGATTTGATTTGTTTTTGGTTTGAAAACGACCTTATTTAGTCACAAGCGAACTTGGTTAACGTCACGGCTTCCTTACAGAGGATTTGGCCAATACTGTGCCTGCATTTTCCCTCAGATTATCAGTCCAAATCAGTGTTTGTTTGCAAGTCATCTGTCAGCTGTGGAACTTCAGGCTGCGACCTGTTTTGTAGCATGGATGACCGCATGCTTGTGGTATCTGCATCATGACTTAGTAAATGTATGCCAGGTTGAATGAAAGCAGCCCCGAAATCCCCCAGCCTATCCTTGCCAGCTGATGTGTCCATCAAACCCCTTGAGCTGGGCGGTGATGGTGGTTTAAATATCTCACTGACATATCATCTGTCTTCTCTCAAGATCCCAGTTCTTAAACCGCTTGAAAAGCTCACGGGAGATTAATAATCACGTGGAGTGAATCCAGGAGACCCTCAAGTAGGTGGGAAGGCCAGGAGATGAGATACATATTTAGCCAGCGGTGCAAGTTTATTTATTTATTTTTCTTTTTTTTACAGAGTTTCGCGTGTATTGGTGGAAAAGCCACTCTGTGCCACTTTCACCTCATAACAACGTACACATTAAATCGTTAGTCACTTAACACTGGGTCCTGTTGTCTAATAGTTTTTCACACTTCGGAATTTTCTGAAGCTGGCAGCAGGGCAGTGCTGGAGAGATTCAGATCAACAGCTGATAAATGGGAAAAATGCTGTTTTTGTGTTCAAACTCCCATAATCCTCTCACTATTTAAACCGGAAACCTAACACCAAAAACTTAAGCTTTAGAACTTTTGACCAGACCTAACCTGACCCGTTTAGTCGCGAGACCAGTGAATCAAATATTTACTATATAAATGAATAATATACTATATGGATACCTGGGGTTGAGGTCAGGGCTCTGCGCAGGCCTGTCAAGTTCCTGCACAATAGATTCACCCAACCCTGTCTTTGTGGACCTTAGTTTGTGCACAGAGGCACAGTCATGCTGGAACAGAAAAGATCCTTCCCCAAACTGTTCCCACAAAGCTGGAGGCATAGAATTGTCCAAAATGTCTTGCTGAGGTATTAAGAGTTCCATTTACTGTAACTAAGGCGTCTAACCCAACCCTTGAAAAACAACCCCATACCATTATCCCTCCTTCACCAAACTTTACAATTGGCACAATGCAGTCAGGCAAGTAACGTTCTCCCTGGCATCTGCCAAAACCCAGACTCGTTCATTAGACTGTCAGACAGAGAAGCGTGATTTGTCACTCCACAGAACACGTTTCTACTGCTGCAGAGTGCAGTGGCAGCGTGCTTTACACCACTCCATCTGACGTCTGGCATTGCGCTTGGTGATGTGAGGCTTGCATGCAGCTGCTCGACCATAGAAGCCCATTCCGTGAAGCTCCTGGCACAGTTTTGTGCTGCAGTTAATGCTAGAGGAAGTGAGACTCTGCAGTTATTGAGTCAGCAGAGTGTTGCCCACCTTTACACACTATGCATTTCAGCATTCCGTGACCCCGCTCTGTTATTTTACGTGGTCTGTCACTTCCTGGCTGAATGTCTGTTGTTCCTAAATGCTTCCACTTTGCAATAATCCCACTTACAGTTAAAACGAACGATTCTTTCACAAATGTTTGTAAGCCTGACTGCATGGCTAGGTGCTTGATTTTATACACCTGTGACAATAGGTCTGAATGAATCACCTGGATTCACCGACTGAGGTGTGTCTCAGTACTTTTGTCCAGATAGTGTATATAGATATAAATGCAGTTTTATGTTCTGTTGTCTGTCTTCAGCAGTGTGTTATCTATGTTTCGATATCTACGTTTTGAATGTTCTAAGGAAGCTACGCTGGGCGATTTTTTTTTTTATGTACGATAAGTGATGCGCATTAGTTTTAGAATGCTGGTACACTGCGCGTTTGCTGTCACTTCAGGAACTTGTTCTTACTCGTCCGACGTGCCCTGCCGTAGCTTACAGGTCTGGTTCCAATAAACCAGGGCTCTCCGGCACTGGCTTCTCATCATGGGGGTCATGGGACTATGAGCACACCGGAAAGTTCTGGTCCGAGCAGCCCACTGGCTCGCCTTTATCTATCCACTCCTCGTGTGCCATTAGCTCATCCCAGGTTCCTTTGTCCTTCAAGGGCTGGAAACGGAGACATCACTTCTGCTACAAGGTGAGCCGTCACCAGCAGAACTATGAGGACGCCATGAAGGGGTATTACTGTGGCGCCGCCCTGGTGACAGTCATGAATAGGTACGCCCGCCTTCCCTGTAGTTTCAGTAACATCAGCATGGAGCAACCGGTGGCTTGGCGGGTGGCTGCTTGCCCCCAGCGTGCTATATTGAATTCTGGCCCCCACCCTGTGGGTGGAATTGGCAGTGTTGGTGCACATCTCCTTCTTGTTTCCTCCCTTAGTCCATAAATATGCAGTTGGGTCAATCGGTGTCCCTAAATGGCCGCAAATGTCCAGGGTGTTCACTGCCCCCTGCAGGGTGCCCTAGGTCGCTGCGACTCAGATAACTGAGTCAGGAAAACGGATGGATTTGAGTGGAATTATGAGAATGTCTTATTATCCACTCCCTCAGGCCATTCTCTCCCTCCCCCCTGCAGGTTTGAACAAGCCTTCCTGAACAGCCTAATAAACACCCTGAGCATGAACTCCACTCAGTACTACTGGACCGCCCTACAGGACCGCAACAGAAGTGGCGAGTACAGCTGGCTGGTACAGAATGGATCAGGCGAGCCGCTACTCTACACAAACTGGAACAGACACCAGCCAGGTGCGTAACGTGAGGAAATCCCCCCCCCAGCCCCCATGACTGCTGTCTATGGTCAATGCTGGGCTTGTATGTTTAACAAGCGTCAGACAGAAGTCCTTGTTTGAAGCCTTAACACAAGTCTGCGGTATTCCCCTTAAAAGACGGGTAACCGTGAAACATCCTCCCCCTCAGAAGGCCTCCTTGCGTTCAGATTCCTCACACAGCTATCAGAGGGCGACATTGCCGGAAGCTTCCTGACTCACTAAGGGAGCATCATTTGCATGTAATTAATGGCTTTTGCAGCGCTGGGAAGAGGGGCTGAGATAGTTGTAATTATTGCCCCCTGTGTGCCTGCTGCACGTTCCGGCTGGTCCCTGTTCGCATGAGAAACACCAGAGACACTGTTTTTTTACCTTTTTTTCTTTTTTTTGCGGCGTTTCTGGTAAACATCAAACCCAGTTATGTAGCCCGAATTTCATTTTTTCTTTAACTCGACACTCGAAGCGTTTGATGCTATGGAATTTTTGAGATTTGTTTTCTATATATAACTACAGTTCGATCCCTGAGACCCTCAACGCTGTATGTCACATGATTTCATAAAGCAATGGAACATTAATGGAATTCCTATGGGATAAACCATTTGGCGGCATAGGAAATAAGATATGGGATTTTTCTCTGCAAGGCCTGATGGGTAAATTATCAAATGACAGGAGATATCGGTATGTTTTTTTTAATAGATGCCAGAGGTTTACATGTTTTTCAAAGGCTGCTCAGTGCCTAAGCCTCACGCTTTGTCCTCTGCTATTCAAAGACTTCTTTGTTCCTGTTCGGCTGTCATTTATACAGGAATGTAACCGTACCTTGCTTTACACCTCCGTTTGCAGCTCCAAGCGGACAGATCGGCCGCTAAAATTGCGATGACATTTTTGGCACTGGCTGGGGCGACGTGGAGGTCGTGCGTTCTTCCTTCCTTACATTTTTTTCCATTCTTAATCCTCTCCTCTCACATAGTCCAGCTCCCAGTGAACCCCCCACCCTCCCACCCCCAGGCTGGCCCCCTGTCCTCCTCAAGACTGATTACCTGCACTCTGCCCGGAATCGTCCACTTCCTGTTCGTGTCTCAGCGCTTGGCGTGTTTGCAGCTCAAGGACTGATGATAGCTCGGCGGTCACACAAGTGCACGCTGTGTTTTTAGGGTCACTTTTATTGAAATCCCACAATGGATAGCCGTCCCATCTGATTGGTCTCCTGTCTTGCCCCAGTGCTTTATGGGATAGGTTCTAGGACGCCCTGCATGGAACAATTATTAAAATAGGCAAAAACATGGCTCCGTGATTCATGTTCTTCCCATGTTGTTGTGGGGTTTCTTCATAGTATTCCGGGTTCCCCTCCCAGTCCGAAAACATACTGGGTTATTTCCTGCCGTGTGCCCGTAGTTTCTGGGATGGGCTACGGACACCTGTGGCCCTGCATAGGACTAACGGGTATAGAAAATGGATCAGCAGTTGTGAATGGATAATGGTACTTATAGTGCGTTTATACCCATTTATACCCTGTCCAGGGTGCATCTGGGGACAGACTCAGTGTAACAGAGTACTGGACATGCAGATATGGAGGATGTGTGGATGAACTCTTATTGATGGTGTGGATTTTCTCTTACTGCTTTAACGGCCAGCATCTGTTCTGTCTCCCGCAGTCAGCGCCGGCGGCTGTGTGGCGCTCACAGGCGGTCAGGCTCTCGGCCGTTGGGAGGTCAAGGACTGCAAATCCCACAAGGCCCTGTCGGTATGCAAACAGGGGATTGGCAGTCGCCAGGAGATCCAGGAGTCTATGGTGCACATCAACAGTTCTGCCCCTTGCCTAACTGGCTGGCAAAGCAAGCCCGGACTGCTCCACTGCTACAAGGTCAGGTGATCCTTAAAATGGTCGGCTGGTAGATGGCAATCAGACCGTGCAGCTGGCACAATGCCTGATGACAGTGATAGCTAGCTGTACTTCCATATTTTGGTTTTTGCTAAATTGCCATTAAGGCCATATCTGTTCCAGCTTGTCATTATTTGCTAGCAGAGTTAGGCGCTAGATTCGAAGCCTTTCGAGTAGCTTGGCTGCCTCTGCATTGTTGAGTGATCTTCATGCTTTGAGCTGCTCCTGTAGTGCTGCTGTAGAGTGACGCTCTCATAGCCTGATGCTATCTTAGCATTGTCTATTTTCTTTAGCACTATTTGGCACATTAAGGATGAAAGGAAGGTAGCTAAGAATGTGGATCGCGTTCCTAAAGCACTGGTAAAGGTGAGAAGGCAGCAGTGCCCTGCAGGTTAACACATAGCTGAATACCTAGCTGGCTGGCAGATAGTTTAGGGAAGTTCTCCCAGCTTTTTGCTCCGAGTAGCTCTTCCGTAGTGTTGAACCATGTGCCATTTTTTAATGGGCGTTAGGGGGCGGCCCAGGCTTGCTTGGCCACCATATTAACGGGAACCTGAGGATGGGTCTCGTTTAGGTGTTTCATAGTGAAAAGATCCTGATGAAGCGCTCCTGGACTGAGGCAGACTTCTTCTGCCGGGCTCTGGGGGCAAACCTGGCCAGCTTCCGGCATTACGGCGAAGAAGCCTTTGTCAAGGAGGCACTGGGGACGATGTTCGCTGGGTCAGTCATTCCCATTTGACGCAACTTTGACATGTGTGCATGCGTGTGTGTGCGTGCATGGGTGTGTGTGCGTGCATGCATGTGCACATGCCCCCCTGTGGAAAAATGGCATCCCACCCTGGGCTTGCCCTGCCATGTTCCCTTTACTTTTTGGGACGCTCTCCAGGATTGCCGCAAGCTGGCATTGGATAAGTGGTTATGTACTTTTGGTATAAAATTACTGTCTTAATTACTTGTATAATTCACTGTAGTGACTTTCAAGTTTTTTTTTTTTTTATGGTTTCGTAATTAGATCTCAGAAAGATGTATCGAGATTAATTAGGCATGCTGCTTAAGCTGTGGCTTAATTAGATTGTGTCTACAAGAGTTTCTATAGCTCAACAAGAAGAGCATTGTGCTAACGACATGATGGTTGTGGGTTTGAATCCCAGGGAGTGCACAAAAATTATAACTCTTCCATCTCATTGACTCATTTTGGTTAGAAGCATCAAATACATGTGAAATGATTACATGTAATGGACACTGGTAATAAGAGCTATTGTGCTGGTTCTCTGCAGGACGCAAAATCGTTCGTTCTGGGTGGGATTCAATAAGAGGAGCCCCTGGGCCTTTGGCAGCTGGGAGTGGTCCGACGGGACACCTGTGGGTAGCTCTCTCCACCAGCCAATTAAAATTTATTATAAATGATCTTATAATGCCTTATACTTTAAGCGCACTGAATCTGAGCATTCCACGTGATGCTTTGAAAGCACTTAACAGAAAACAGAATCTAAAGCTGAAGGCAAATCTCGTCACGGTTTGCTAAAAATAATGAGTTTAATAAATTAACTGCAGATTTTGTGTGCTGTGTGTTCAGTAGAGATGCATCAATGTCATGATAAAAAATAACTCTTGAAAAGTGGGGGGAAAAGCTCTCTAGGAAAGGCTTGGTAAGGGAAGTAGCCGTGGCCAGGAGGCCCGCAGTGCGGCTAATCTGCTTCACTGCTCTTCAGGTGGTGACCTCCTTCATAGAGGACAAAAACAGTGAGGACGATGAGCACAACTGTGCCGTCTTCACCGAGTCGGGCAGCCTGCTGGTCCCTCAGCCATGCGACAGCAAACACGAGTGGATCTGTAAGGTCCCCAGAGGTAAAAACATTGGCTGGTGGCTTTGATCTCTGTGTGGGTGGGGGGGGGCCCTCTCTCCATCCTGCGTGCAATCTTTTAACGTCACTGTTCTCCACCTTTGCTTGGATTGATGTACCATATCATGGTGTCATTATAGGGTTGGAGGTTTGGCCTAGCAATCAGAAGGTTGCTGGTTCAAATCCCAGAGTCTGCAGAGTGATTTAAAATGTAAAGTTGTCTAATGCCTTTCCTCATGGCTCGCATTTATCACAATGGTCGGTGCGCTGAATGTCGTGTGCCGTCTTTTCCTAGGTGTGGAGCTGACCAAGCCATATTGGTACACCGAGCGTAAGTCCCCTGCTTCGCTCTCCTCTGTTTGTTCGTATCGTTTATCGTTTACACCCGGGCATCCGAGGACCCCCCTGTTCACCTCCCTCTCCGTGCAGAGCATCAGTCCTGGGTATTCTTCAGAGGTGCCGAGTATTATTTTGACCAGCAGCTGTTCCCGTGGAACGCCGTCTCCTTCGCCTGCAATCTGATGGGTGCCAACCTGGCCTCCATACACTCCTTGGAGGAGTTGAACTTCATCAAGGGGCGGATGGAGGTGTGAGACTGGAGTGTGTGTGTGTGTGTGTGTGTGTGTGTGTGTGTGTGTGTGTATGTATGTATGTATGTGTGTGTGTGTGTGTGTGTGTGTGTGTGTGTGTGTGTGTGTGTGTGTAGGTCTCTAGCAGCAGTGTGACTAGAAACATAAACTGGTAGCTTCACTGTGAACGTGTGTTTGCTCACAATGATCATCACTGTCATTCCAACCATGATATATACTGATAGATTCCATCTTTTTTTGCATTAAAAGTATTTGAATTTTTCTTGAAATAAGCATATCTCCTCAGATGGACAAGGATCCCTCCCAGTGGTGGATTGGATTGTCATCAGACACCATTAACAAAGAGTACAGGTATATTCTTACGTCACACTTCCTGAAATACAGCTGCTCCTTGACTTACGATGGGGAAACATTCTGAACCCATCGTATGTGAAAAAGATCGTATGTAAATAAAAACTACTGTTACTCAATAAGTAAATAAATAATTACTCTACCTAACTAAATACCAGTAATTGAAAAGAAAAATGAAGTATATTAAGTTAAACAGAAAACAAACACCATACTATTCATTGTTAAACACTGTATGAGATATTTACGCCCCACAGAGAATGGCTGTGTGGATGCTACCATTGACCAGCATCAGTAGAAAGTATCATAGAGCTATCCTGGAAGCTGATTGAAATTCAAAGATGACTAATGAATATATATCACTATCATACCATCGTGAAGTCAAAATATCCTAAGATTGTAAAGTGAAGAGCATGTGTATTACACCATTTCATAGTTTTAATAATTTAGGAATGACACATAATCTGTCGTCCAACAGCATTACATGATTTAGAGTGAAATACCAAATATGTTTTTAGAAAATATACTGAAACAGAATCATCAGGAAAAAAAATCTCTTTGTGTTAAATCTTAAAGTTGTAAATCTAACGGGAAGGTGACTCGTGTTCGCCTCCCAGTTGGAGCGATGGCTCCCCACTGCAGTTCCAGAACTGGCCACAAGCACATCCGCAGAAATCTCCACCGCAGAGTGACGTCTGCGTCTCGATGTCCTCACAAACAGGTGACGAACAGCGGATTTTAAAAACGTTTCATTGGGTTTATGCAACCACAGCAAAGTCTTGAAGAAGCGGCATTTAAGCAAATGCAAGTCTTTACAAATTACTGCATGTTTAAGAAAAAACAAAAAGTTTCTAATAAATAATAAGTCAATGAACTGGACTACCCTTAATTGTGGAGAATAATGTATGCTGGGCTTTACAGGAAAGTGGTCAGGTGACCAGTGTGGCGATCGCCACGGCTACGTGTGCAAACGCAGGATTTTGTCGGTGCTGGAGATCCCCCGCCAGCCCCACTACATTGGGGGCTGCCCGGAGAAGTGGCTGTATTTTGGGCACAAGGTACAGTAATCACTCAGCTATAGGTTTCTTTTTTTGGAGTCCGTTTGGAGTGCACAGAATGTAAACCATGATCATTGGATGTTATTGTTTGCATTTAGCGCCCTCTGGAGCAATCTTGGAGAACTGCTTCCTGTTTATACATGTGGTTCAATTTCGAAATGCTAATTTGTCTCATTAAAAAATGTCTCTTGTTTAACTGTGATGAATATATTACTAATTTGCATAAGAATTTGCTTGGTGTTACTGATTTATGGAAATATTAAGTTGTTCACAAGTTGCGATTACTGTGATTAAGTAATGTATTTGCACAACTTAATGTTATTTTACTATGGAATTTGGGTTAAATTAAGCCCCCTCCCCCAAAGCCTTTACATTACTTTTGTTTTGTTTTTTTTTGTGATCCCCCCAGTGTCTCTTTCTGCATCTGCCAAAACACCCGGAAGAGGGTAAGACTTGGCAGGAGTCTCAGACGATCTGTTCCTCATCCCAAGGCTCGCTGATCACCATAGAAGATGAGATTGAACAAGGTACAGTCAGACATCTCCAGCTACAGCTGCCGCCTGTCCAGGGGCCGCAGATCCCCCAGGGGAATCGTGACAGAATTGCGGCGTTCTTAGCGTATAACGCACTGCATTCAGTACAATTGCAGCTGCTGTATTCTATGTGGAATCTGCACTAAATCGCATCCTTTTCACACCAATGACATTATATTACTTCAGTACAAAGTACATTATACCCTGTGGCAGTCTAAATCTGTCATAATAATTTGTCATTTAGTATTGGCATATTGTCCCTGTCCAAGGAAAACTGCAGATGTCCTCTTTTTGACCATTGTGACTTATTGTCCTCTGTCTGCTGACAGTTTGACATCTAATTGACCAATGATAAGATGTTTTATGAAGTCATGTATTTAACTATGATTATATTTGCCTCTCCAAAGACGTACATGATTTTAAGACATCAAACTGTTTACTAACAGCTGTGTAAAGATGGGTTTTTATTTATGGTATCTCATGTTTTGTGAATTAGTCTCTGAGAAAATGTGTTTTTTTCCCCCCTCGCCCCACACCCCTGAAATAATGGACTTTTGGAGATGCATGTCTTCATTGTCTCAGTGACTTTAAACATCAAGGTTATGTCAAGGAACGAAAACACAGGAAGGCTCAGAATCCTCTCTGTGTTAAAGTTTCCTCTAATTTAGTGTGGTCTCTAGTCCCCATTATTACTTAAAATATGCTCTCATGCTGGGGGAGTTTTTGCTCTCGATTAAAAGTGATTTATTAATTTCTGTTTTTTTTTATTGCAGCTTACGTTACAATGCTGCTGCCTGGTGGCACGGCTGACGTTTGGATTGGACTGCAAGATGACGACCACTGGGTCAATGGGAAATCTCTCACTTACACCAACTGGTCTCCCGTTGATCAGGAGAGTAGTATCTCTGTATGTAGTCTCAATGAAACCTTAATGCGTGTCCACCCTTCCATCATTGTAGGAGTTCTTATAAGGCATAAGGCATGGCTGCACCAGATACCGTCACCTGGTATCCAACCACACACTTTGGACAGTCTAGAGACACGAGTTTGCCTAACCAGAGGTCGATATTTCAGATCCAGAAAGATTTTGTTTCAACCACCCAGTTTTGTATAGTCAGTCAGTCTGAATTTTTACTTTCTGGACCTGAAATTTCCACCTCTTTGCCTAACCACATGGCTATTGGAGAAAACCAGATTACCCAAAGGAGGTACAAAGGGGAACATGCAAACTGTGCATATGGGGAGCGGAGGTGGGATTCGAACCCCAAACCCTGTAGGTGTGAGGAAACAGTGCAACCTACTGCCCATCTAGTATTATTCACATTAATCTCACCATTTTGTAATATGTCGTATTTGTTCATTAGAAAACTCGCGATTTTTGGATGGTTATAACCACAGTTCTCTGTTGCCTCTGGTAACAGGACTATTATGGGCCAGGTGATGGCAAAGAGCCACTCTGCACGCTGCTGTCCAACTACCACAGCTTCCACTTCACCGGCAAGTGGTACAGCGAGAAATGCTCGGCGACCGGCTACGGGTTCGTGTGCCAGAAGCCGCAAGGTGGGCCGTCCGCTGGTTTCTGAGCTGCCCCTTTCCCATGGTCCTCTGGGAAGCGCTCCGTAACTGTGACTGATTAATCAGAATCCACCCAGCTCCTGTCAGCTCTAACGTCATTATCCTGGTCCCGGCCCGCTGCAGCAGCTGTAATTATATTTTAAGGGGTGGCTCTCTTATTATGGGGTATAGTTTGCTGAGTTAGGTTGAAATGCTTTGTCATCCTTGTTTTTATTGACCTGAATCCCTTGTAGCCATCTTGAGGTTTAAATGTTTATACTGTGATTCTGTTTTGGTTTTTGCCGAATATTTACTCACTCTAACTCTCTCTCTGTTCCCCCCCCCCCCCTTTTTGAGACAGACCCAACTAAACCCCCATCCCAGTCCTATTTCCATCCTCTCCCCGACCCTATCGAGTATGAGAACCGCAGCTACAGGGTCGTCCGGGGCAACCTGAGCTGGTACGAGGCTCTGAATAGATGCTTGGAGAGAGAGACGCAGTTAGCCAGCATCACAGACCCCCACCATCAGGCTTTCCTTACTGTCCTCGTGAATAAATTGGCGCTGCCCCACTGGATCGGACTCTATAGCCAAGACGTACGTATCCCCAGTCCCTCATCACGGTTCAGCCTTCCGCTGTTAACGGCACGTCAAGCCTCTGCTTTATGACCTCCCTTACCACCTCTCTCTCCACACGGCCCCGAATGCGCTCAGAACTGACGGCTGCGATGTGCAACGTGACGTGTCGAGCGCTCACTGGAAAAATTCCCTCACGTCTCAGCTGATGCGTGTCTTTGTTTGCATGAGAGGAAATACTGCTTTGGCGGTGTCTTTCTTAGATGGCTGGTTGTCTTTTCTGTTTGCCTCTCTATCTTTCTCCTTTCTCTCTCTCTCTTTTAATGATCAAATGCTTGGGCGTGTTGTTTTCAGCCCCAGGGTTGTTAATCAGGAAGAGGAAAGAGATTGTTATTCTTCTGAATGTCAGTGTGTTTGATGACCCCATTTTATGACAGCTTTTCAAAATGGTCGCCGTAGTTACACCGGTATTGTGTCATGCGGCAATGAGAATGCAAAAGGGATGCAGCCAGTCCTACGTGCTGATAAATGTGCTTCGGGAAATGACAACCCTGAAAGGAATATTTTGCCTGTAGTGTAACGTCTGGAGCTACTATAGCGGATTGCTTCTATACACGCACACACACACACATAGACAGATACAGGTTTGTCATTATATCTTTGTGGGGACTCTCCATTCGTCTCTGTGGGCAAAACCCTAATCCCAACAATGACAATTTTAACCCCTACCCAGCCCTAACCTTAACCATAAGTAACCAAACAAAATACAAGACTTCTGGCATTTTTCATTTTTTGATTGCAGTGACAGATTATTATGAAATTTTAGTTCCCCCTTGAGGGGACTGAAAAAATGGTCTCCCAATGTCAAAATAACACACACACTCGCATTCCATGGTACAGGCACAACTGAGCCCTAGCGTATGTGTAGCTGCAGTTCCACCAGCTTTTTTGACGTTTCAAGGAGTGATAGTTGGACTCCTCATGTGGGTAGACGTTCAGGCATACGGGTGTTCTGGAAAGAGGCAGGAAGGATTCCTACGCAGCTTTAGCAAGCGGCTGGGAAAATTGATGGATTCCCCCCCGGTATGAGTGTGACAGGCAATTACTTACATTCCCCGCAGCGCGAGGTGGGCCGCGCCCTGCCACGTCCTCGCTTTTTTGTCATGGTTTGTGAGGACGTGTGTGCAGAGGGCACCGCAGCGACTGAGTTGTCTTTCTGCCCCCCCCACCCCCCGCCCATAACAGGATGGCATCAGCTACCGCTGGTCCGATGACAGCGACACAGCCTTCATGCACTGGGACTCGGGGGACGATGAGGACGAGGACACGCTGGGTAACTGCGTTTACATGGACATCACCGGTGCCTGGAAGAGGGCCGACTGCGAAGAGACGCTGCAGGGGGCCTTGTGCCAGGCGCCCCCTCCCAGTGAGTGCCACCCACCTCGTCGTCGACGCTCTCCTCATGTCCTCTCATGTTATTATTGATGAAACATTTCAAAGAAGTCTAATAATCCAGCGATAGCATAAATATGGCTGTGGAATTCTCAGTGGGCGGGACTTACCATGGACAATTAACCAATCGGCCAATTAAAATAGCTATAGCCACACCTGTGTTTCTTGTCACTGCTTAATGATCTATAAGGCTTTTATAGTCAAGTATCTTGACAGCTGAAACCAAAGCAAAAGAACCATTAGAAAGCCTGGCATTGGATTAATTATGTCTGCCGTCCACTGGCATTTATACTAATGCAATCTTAGGGATAGCTGAACTGTGGAGCATTGCAGAGAGGGAGATGTGGACAGCGATATACATGACGTAATTGTAAATGTAAATTGTTATGTTTGGAGGCTGTAAAAAATGACTGGTTCTTTCTGCCCTCAAGAGAGCAACGCGGTGTCATATGAGGTGACCTGCCCCGACAGGTGGATTAAATTTAAGAACAGCTGTTACAGCTTTGAGCCCATAATACAGAGACAGAGTCTGGAGGAGGCTAGAGAGCGCTGCAGACATACAGGTAGGGGAAGACTGTGAGTCTGCGAGGGCTCGCCAGGCCCCAGAGCATGCTGGGAGCCTCGCAGGAACTGAGCTGTGTGCTGTTAGAGCTCCCCCTACAGGGAGGTGTTACAGCTGCATGCATACTGAAAATGTGCAGGAATTAAATTTAAATTTATTACTAAATTTAAACTTCTGTTAATCTCAGATTAATTAAATTTAATAATTATGTGTGTGTGACATTTAATCTTATGTGTCATTAAATTTTTTATTAAACTATTAACCATAAGTGGGACAGCACCTTTAATATGTTCCTTACACTCGGTTTGGCATCTAGTGGCAACATAAGTGTCCACTGATGGCAAGTGTTACCCATAAGCAGTTTGTCTCTATGTCTGATAATGAATATTAGGAGATTTGCTTCCACTTCCTTCCAGCGAAGTCCTCGGACCTACTGACGGTTAAGAGTGAGGAGGAGAATCGGTTTGTCCTGGAGAAGCTGAAATCCTATGCCCTGCCTCACCAAACAGTCTGGCTGGCCATCCTCTACGACGCCAACGGCAAGTGCTCTAGCCCACGGTTTACGACTTGGTCCCGCATCCTTTATTTACTGGGGGCCAAATGCCCCCAAAACATTCTTTCATATACCACATCATAACGCTCTTGTAAGTAGTCCACCATACATTAACTTTTTTTCTCAAAATCAACTTAATATAAAATGCCTCCCAAATCCTAATTATTAAATATTATCCTGCTACAAGGGACGTTTGGTTTCAGCAGTGGTAGGGACCACATCAGCCACATCAACCCGCGTTCCTATACACACACGGTACTCCGTAGTATTGGTACAGATCGTCCATTCCCTAATCTCTGCCCTTGTTCAGCTAATTTTGGAGCAGAGCTATGTTTGGTCAAATGGCCGGTATTCTGCTGATGCACACAGCCAAAATGCGTTCCGCACTGTTGGCATAGCAAAAACGTTTACCGAGCTCAAACAAGTTTTTCCTCTTCTGAGTAAAGTTTGCATAAGCCTGTCTATGCAATATTTCATTTGCTTCCAACTTTCCTTGTATGCACAAAAAATGTGCAGTTATACCATTTAAGCATCTCTACCATTGCTAAGTACTGTTCTTATACTTGTCCATTCTGTTTTATAAAACTTATGTGCATATTTTATTTGTAAAATGAGAGCGAGTGTATGTAAGAACATTGCTTTTTTTCTAGTATATTCTATAGCCTCCTTACTAGTCCTTGCCCTCTGATTGGTTTGTTAGCTGTCCGCGCTCCCTCTTCCCGCAGTCCTTGCCCTCTGATTGGTTTGTTAGCTGTCCGCGCTCCCTCTTCCCGCAGTCCCTGCCCTCTGATTGGTCTGTTAGCTGTCTGCGCTCCCTCTTCCCGCAGTCCCTGCCCTCTGATTGGTCTGTTAGCTGTCTGCGCTCCCTCTTCCCGCAGTCCCTGCCCTTTGATTGGTCTGTTAGCTGTCTGCGCTCCCTCTTCCCGCAGTCCCTGCCCTCTGATTGGTCTGTTAGCTGTCTGCGCTCCCTCTTCCCGCAGTCCCTGCCCTCTGATTGGTTTGTTAACTGTCTGCTCTCCCTCTTCCCGCAGTCCCTGCCCTCTGATTGGTCTGTTAGCTGTCTGCGCTCCCTCTTCCCGCAGTCCTTGCCCTCTGATTGGTCTGTTAGCTGTCTGCGCTCCCTCTTCCCGCAGTCCCTGCCCTCTGATTGGTCTGTTAGCTGTCTGCGCTCCCACTTCCCGCAGTCCCTGCCCTCTGATTGGTCTGTTAGCTGTCTGCGCTCCCTCTTCCCGCAGTCCCTTGCCCTCTGATTGGTTTATTAGCTGTCCGCGCTCCCTCTTCCCGCAGTCACTGCCCTCTGATTGGTTTATTAGCTGTCTGCGCTCCCTCTTCCCGCAGTCCCTGCCCTCTGATTGGTCTGTTAGCTGTCTGCGCTCCCACTTCCCGCAGTCCCTGCCCTCTGATTGGTCTGTTAGCTGTCTGCGCTCCCTCTTCCCGCAGTCCCTTGCCCTCTGATTGGTTTATTAGCTGTCCGCGCTCCCTCTTCCCGCAGTCCCTGCCCTCTGATTGGTTTGTTAGCTGTCCGCGCTCCCTCTTCCCGCAGTCCTTGCCCTCTGATTGGTTTATTAGCTGTCCGCGCTCCCTCTTCCCACAGTCCTTGCCCTCTGATTGGTTTGTTAGCTGTCTGTGCTCCCTCTTCCCGCAGTCCCTTGCCCTCTGATTGGTTTGTTAGCTGTCTGTGCTCCCTCTTCCCGCAGTCCCTTGCCCTCTGATTGGTTTGTTAGCTGTCTGTGCTCCCTCTTCCCGCAGTCCCTTGCCCTCTGATTGGTTTGTTAGCTGTCTGTGCTCCCTCTTCCCGCAGTCCCTTGCCCTCTGATTGGTTTATTAGCTGTCCGCGCTCCCTCTTCCCGCAGTCACTGCCCTCTGATTGGTTTGTTAGCTGTCTGTGCTCCCTCTTCCCGCAGTCCTTGCCCTCTGATTGGTTTGTTAGCTGTCCGCGCTCCCTCTTCCCACAGTCCTTGCCCTCTGATTGGTTTGTTAGCTGTCTGTGCTCCCTCTTCCCGCAGTCCCTTGCCCTCTGATTGGTTTATTAGCTGTCCGCGCTCCCTCTTCCCGCAGTCACTGCCCTCTGATTGGTTTGTTAGCTGTCCGCGCTCCCTCTTCCCACAGTCCTTGCCCTCTGATTGGTTTGTTAGCTGTCTGTGCTCCCTCTTCCCGCAGTCCCTGCCCTCTGATTGGTTTGTTAGCTGTCTGTGCTCCCTCTTCCCGCAGTCACTGCCCTCCGATTGGTTTGTTAGCTGTCTGCGCTCCCACTTCCCGCAGTCCCTGCCCTCTGATTGGTTTGTTAGCTGTCTGTGCTCCCTCTTCCCGCAGTCCCTGCCCTCTGATTGGTTTGTTAGCTGTCCGCGCTCCCTCTTCCCACAGTCCCTGCCCTCTGATTGGTTTGTTAGCTGTCTGTGCTCCCTCTTCCCGCAGTCCCTGCCCTCTCTTGGTTTGATGGCTCTGCCATCCTGTACTCAAACTGGCACTTCAAAGCCCCCAGTGTCGAGCAGCTCTCCGCTGACACATGCGTCTCCATGAGGGCGTCCGACAGCATCTGGCATCTGTCCCACTGCGGTGACAAGCTGGGCTTCGTCTGCAAAATCACGGCAGGTACGTCTTGCCGCTACGAATTGCACGTACAGTTAGCAGAGGCTTTAACCAAAGTGATGTCGCGCTGAGAAAGTAGGGTCAGCCAGTCCCTGGAGCAGTTGAGGGTGAAGATCCTTGTTCAATAGCCCCAAGGTGACATTCCTCTGCCAACCAATGGACTCTAACCGGTGACCTTTCACCCTTACAAATACAGTAGTGGCCAAAGGTTTTGAGAATGACATAATTGGTTTTTCACAAAGTTTGCTGCTTCAGTGTTTGTAGATCTTTTGTCAGATGTTTCTATGGTAGATTGAAGTATAATTACAAGCATTTAAGTGTCAAATTACATTAAGTTTATGTAAAGAGTCAACATTTCCAGTATTGGCCCTTCTTCTTCAAGACCTCTGCAATTCGCCCTGACATGCTGTCAATCAACTTCTGGGCAAAACCCTGACTGATGGCAGCCCATTCTTGCATAATCAAAGCTTGGAGTTTGTTGGAATTTTTGGGTTTTTGTTTGTCCACCCGCCTTTTGAGGATTGACCACAAGTTCTCAATGGGATTACGGTCTGGGGAGTTTCCTGGCCATGGACCCAAAATGTCGATGTTTTATTCCCCGAGCCACTTAGTTATCACTTCTGCCTTATGGCACGATGCTCCATCACGATAGAAAAGGCCTTGTTTGTCACCAAACTGTTCTTGGATGGTTGGGAGAAGTTGCTCTCGGAGGATGTTTTGGTATCATTCTTTATTCATGGCTGTGGTTCTTAGATAAAATTGTGAGTGAGCCCACTCCCTTGGCTGAGAAGTAACCGCACACATGAATGGTCTCAGGATGCTTTACTGTTGGCATGACACAGGACTGATGTTAGCGCTCACCTTTTCTTCTCCGGACTATCTTTTTTCCGGATGCCCCAAACAATCGGAAAGGGGATTCATCAGAAAAAATGACTTTACCCCAGTCCTCAGCCGTCCAATCCCTGGCATCATAAAAACTGAGGCAGCAGAATTAAAAACCAATAGTGTCATTCTCAAAACTTTTGGCGATGGATCTTAACACAGAGGCATATGTCACCCCCACAAAATATTACTGTTTCTTGGTGGCTGGGGTTGCCAAATATGAACTTGAGGTAGTAAGACTGTTATGGCTCTTTTCTACTGGCACACGGGAGCCGAGCCGTACCTGAGCCATGCCACGAAGAGAGCACGGTTCCAGCTCGCTTTGGTTTTGCACTGTTGAAGGGTCGGCTCAGTAAGGGCGTTGCCACGTTTGGAGGCAACAGTAACGAAAAAACCAAACAGACATTTATTTACTGATCACAAGGTGGACATCATGATTTACGATGTGCTGAATTGTACTAGCACGTCTGTGAGAACCGCCATGTTATGTTGGTATCAGACGCTAGCGGAATTCGCAGTCGCTTGTGTAAATTTGCATAATGAATCCATTCCGTTCAGCTGTTCTATAGTACATTTTTAAGTAGGAGATTTTCAGGTTTCAAGTTATTGGGAATGCATTAATACATCGCAATGGGCGATACTACTAATAATTAATTTATATAGAATATAAAGAATATGTAGAATATATAGTTTTTTTCCTTCAGATAATCCATGCACATAAACACAGATCACTGGTATCTCCGTGCAGCTCAGTTTTATCACGCTTTCGACCCAACTAGTAAGCTGGGCCAAGTCTGCATGGGTACAAGTTGCATGCGGCTCGCATACTTGGAAATGCGTCAGTTCGCAATACGCGTCAGGTGCAGCTCGGTTCCAGGTAATAGTGGAATGGCGCCATAAGTGTAGTTTAGCTAAATATTAGCATAACATAGGAAGCTGTTTAATATTTTAAGTAATATTTTATTGACTTGTTTCAGATGCAGTAAATGAAGTAGAAGTTGAACCGCTTAATGGTAAGAGATGTGATACATTTACTTGATCATTTGGTTCTTAAAAATGTATTTTAATGAAAACTGGTCATGGTGAATGACCTTAACTGGGTAGGACACTTGCATGGATTGTCTTTTTTTTGGTTTTGAATTCCTCCTTCCCTTCTTGGACTATTTCGTAATGTTCTTTTACTAACATTTGCTTAGTCATAGGGAAAAAAAATCATTAGAACTTTTCCTAAACAGCAGATTGATTTTATTTTACTTTTTTTTTATTTCAGTAGTGGGATGTTTATTTAATGTGATCCTGGCCCATCTTCTGCATTCCAGGGCTGCACCATGGTGTTATTCCTGCCGCCGCCCTGGTGGCCATCTTGATATTTGCCCTCCTTGTTGTATCGCTGTGGTGCGTGTACAAGAGGAACGGGGCACGCCTCCGCAGATTCCCATTCCTCGGGAGCGCATATTACCGGCAAGCCAGCTCGCAGGCTGTGGACTCTGACGTGCTCATAACAGACCTTGAAGGCAACGCCGGCGAATAGGGCTTCATCTCGGAGACCCCTTTACCCGGCGTGAGGGGAGCACAAGGGACTACAAAACCCCCCAGAGGGGATTAATACTCAGCTGAAGGATGTATTAACAAGTTGTTTACTTGCATATTTGCGCATACAGAAATGGGGAAGGGATTCCGTGTGTGGAATTTCCGTTTATTTTATTACGTGTTTTGTTGTCAATTTTTGGTAACGATGTTTTAATGCCAAGAATATGAGTATGCCTAGAATATATATTACCGGAGAGCTTGGCATCAAGATAAAGGTGTGTGTGTGTGTGTGTGTGTGTGTGTGTGTGTGTGTGTGTGTGTGTGTGTGTGTGTGTGTGTGTCTGGTGCGCATGCACCTGTATCTTTTCTGGCTTAACAGTGTCATTGCCATCTTGTCACACACAAACATGGATGAACACATCTGCATAATCGCAGTGAAGCCCAGTCCTGTCAACGCAGGTTACCTTCCGCAGGCACGTCTCATTCTGACTGTGGGAGCTTGTGATTTAGACAGAAATTTCTTTAAAAAGATACAGACGTGTCGTGTTTTTTAATGCGGGACATTATTGGTGAAGAATACCAGGCAGTTTTGCTTAATTGGTAAATATCCTATAATATGCAAAGAATGTAAAAACAACAAAAGGTAGACTAGGTTGAATTTTATTTTAATACTGTGTTTGTTGTGCATATATTACGGTACTTTTCTAGTTTTTAAACATGTACAGAGAACTATAATTACGTCAATGTATCCTTTTGTTGCACACGTCATAGTTTACATCCTTGTATTTAAAGCAATGCAATTATTAATTGAACACTGCTTACACTGAAACTTGATCCATTTGGTTGGTTCTGAAGGAATTTGTGTGTATTTGGCAGCAGCTAAACCATTTTTTTTTACTTTTTACAGACGTTATTTGTTATCAATTATACGTTTCCATTGAAATATTTATATTTCGTTTTTTTTTCCACACTAAATGAACGGTATGCTAAAAGTTTACTAAATAAAAGGTGTATCTCTTAGGGTCTGGTGTCTGTGGCAAAACGTAAGCATTCACGAAACATTTTACCGGTTGTCAACATAGATTTTTAATTGTCTTAAACTAGTTAAAGTGTGTGTGTTTGTGTGTAAAGTTACTTTTTTTTTAAATCTCGCTGTTGTTGCTTAATTTCAGTAACAAGACAATACATTGTGATCCTGGGGATTTTTTAAAATTAATATTACCGTGAATGACGTGTCACTTCCATTTAGTTGACGGTGAGTGCGGTTTTCAGCATGAAGTTCCCTCCTGTCCTGCCTTCCCTATTAAATTAGTTGCTAGCTGGAGATGTGCTCACTTCTGCCCGTACGCTTGGCGCATACGTTTAGGGTGGTATATTGTTTTGACGCAGATCTCCGGCAAGGGATAAAAGCAAAAGTGAAATGAGAAACACTTTTAGTTTTTTATGATGACCATAAAAATAACCATGCATGCCACACTGGAAGCTGCGATGTACCGATATTCGATCCTTCTTGTTGGATTCGGCTTTATTTATTGCGGGGCAATTGCACAAGACGTATATTCGGGTAAGAAAATGTTTGTAATAAAAGAACAGGTTTTCGTTTACTAGTATGTCACAATTGTGTATGTAGCCTTATTGTAACAGAAATGGCTCAAGCATATATTTGGATTTTACTTCAAGCATTGTTACCTGTTCGGTGTAATGTAACAGCTAGAAGATCTTTGGTTGTCCTATTAAAATCTTAATTTAATAGAATGGGTAAATATAACGCGGAAAGTTAGCTATTTGTGTGAACCTAAAATTTAAAAAATTAAACGTACAGTTAAGGGGGTAAGTAGAAGAAATGAAAGTGAAACTAAAGTCCCGGGGGACTTCCCCGCTGTACCTCTCACTTCGTTTGACGTGTAGTATCGCCTCCGTGATGTGCCCCGAAGTAGATTCACGTAAAACGGACGATGAATTAATTAAAGGAAGCTTGAAAACATAGATTGTACAAGAGTGCCTTAAGATCAGGCTTTTGCGCAGGGGACGATTCCTTCAGCATCAGCCACGTGAGCACGCGGAGGTGCCTCCAGGGTGAGGACCGGCGCGTGGGCGTGGCACACTGCACCAGCTTTGACCAGCAGCGCTGGAAGTGGGGCTCGGGCCACCGGCTTTTCCACGTGGCCACGGGCCGCTGCCTGGGCCTTGAGACGGACTCCAAGACCCTGGCGCTGCTCAGCTGTGACTCGGCAGGGGACATGCTCTGGTGGCGCTGCAGTGGCGGCATCATCCACACTGCGTCCCAGGTGTCCCTGTCCGTGATCGATGATACTGTCGCAGCCAGAAAGGGGTTTGGCGACCAGTGGATGAGAGACAACTCGTCAGAAAGCATTTGCCAGAGACCATATCAGGGTAAGGCTGCGAGAACCTCACTCTCCACCTTCAGTGATCTATTACCAAGTAAGATTAGCTTTGCAATGTCCATCCATCTATCCATCCATCCAAGTGAGCTTAGAGCCTGTCCAAGACAACAGAGTACAAGGCAGGAATACACCTTAACTATAACTATAACTTAGGAAAAGTTCCCACAAAGAATTCAAGGAATTCAAGGATCTAGATGATTGATGGTTCCGTTTCATGTTGTAGAGGAACAACAGCAGGTTAAAATTAAATATAGAGTTTCCCATCTCCTTGTAGGTTTCCTGTCATCATCTGTGTTTGGCTTATTCCATTTCTGTTAGTGCCCGGCTGTTAGTGACAGTACTTGGGAATGCCCTGGTTTGGACATGTTTCTATAGCACCAGACCACTGTGCTTAAACAGCTGAAATGGCAGTTTAACCGCAAAGCGAAATCCCGCGCTGTTCTGCAAGTCAATCGGGGATTTTTGTGTACAGTGTTTCGTTGCACTTTCTTTGTGTTCAACCTTCTTGGAGTTTAGGGGGGATTCCATATGATAATGAGAATAGTTTCATCCTTCACAGCTTCAAGATTTGGTGTGATAAAATGGTAGTGAATAGATATTAATGATTTTTTTTATCCTTTTGATGGGCTGGCAACCCTTCGAGAATGATGTCTTCTGGCTTTTGCTAATAAGGGATAAGCTCCCTGTAATGCTGAATTGAATATATGGATGGATGGACTATTTTTTTACAAGAAGCTGATATCACCTGCATTTGTATCAGACAGATGTACATATGTGTACATGCTTCACTGCGATGTCCGCTGGGTATTTTTGAAAAAGCAAAATGGTCAAAGAAATTGTTTTGGAAACAAATAATTTTGTTTTCTGGCAAACAGCAACACACATCTTTATATAACTGCCCTTAGGAGTGTTCAAACATGAATTAAGTTTCTATTTTAATTCTATTTTTAATTTTAAATAAATTAAAACACGTGGTAAAAATGAGCATATCCTTAAACCTGTTCACTGTAAAAGAAGCCTTTACTAGCGGAATTAGTTTTATTTTTACTTCAGTTGGATTGTTCTCATTTCCCTATTTGTTTTTTTTTTATCTCACTGCATCTCACTGATCAGTTTTGTACAGCATCATGGGAAATTCCTTCGGGGCAGCCTGCGAGTTTCCCTTTTACTACAATGGCAGCTGGAGCCATGGGTGCCTGTCACATGGCCAGGACCGCCCCCTCAGCTGGTGCGCCACCACTGGCAACTACGATGCCGACCAGAAGTGGGGTTACTGTCTCAGTCCGGGTAAGCGTTGTCCCTCTCACTGTCTGTCTTCAGTGTGATGTTTTCAAGAAGAGGCGTTCGCTACAGGTTTTATTTTCTTTTGTCTAGGCAAAAATATGCCTACGCCTGAATTCAGACGCTTAACAAAGGAAGCTTTACCCTTGGAAATACTTCTATGTATTTTCATATATAAAAAATTATACCACTATATTTTTAAACAAATCTTCATCGTTGAATCCTGGTTTAACCCTGGCTCTGCTGGCAGAAGGCTACACTGTGAGGCAGGCTGCTTCCAGGCTTAAAGTTTCTCAGACAGCAGTACACAAGGACAAAGGGCTTTTGTGATGTTATGCATGTGCCACAGAGGAACAAGAAATGGTCACAGGCAGCTTGTGACTGTCGATGCAATAGCAGTAGGATAAAAACATTTTTTTTTCACCAAAGATGCAGATATTCTTTCCTGTTATTTAAGTTATTTCTCAGTGCTGTCAACAATTTTACTCCACATGATCTTAATATTTCTCAATTGTGAATATCATGTAATGTTCTTGAAGGGATTATTTTTATTAGGTAAATGGTAAGCAATTTTCCTACACATTTTGAAAGAAGTTTTGATTCTTCTGTAGACTACATAGTTTATTTAATATATTTTGTCTTATTTTCTTATTTGCTGCCATCTTGGCCAGGACATTACCCTCTTTCATTGAGGATGCCAAAAATTCTGAAGCTGATTGTATTAACATATGAAATAACTGGAATTTTGCTGGAATTCCCATTTAGTAAACGGAAAATTCACAGCCATCTTGCTGTGTTGCATATTTTGTGTTCCTCTGGACTTCTCTGGTGGTGCTTACCGGAATTCAACTTTTCATTCCTTCTAGAACAATCCTGCGATGTCCTATGGGAGAACCATGGTTCCGGAAGCTGCTACCAGTACAACCTTCAGGCGGCCCTGTCCTGGCACGAGGCGCGGGCTTCCTGTCGCAGCCAAGGCGGGGACCTGCTCAGCATCTCCGGCCCCAAGGAACTCGCCTCCGTGTCTGGTGAGAGACACTCCGCTGCTTTCCACTCTCGGTCTCCAAGGAGAGATGGATCGCCCGGAGGAACCAGGCGTCAGAGATTCACACATTCGCTCATGGATACGCGAGAATGAAAGCAGAGGGCGGAAATCCAGCAGCAGGGTGGTGTGTGGTTCGGCGGATTAGAATGTTGTGCTCGTGATTGAAAGGGACCCGGTTCAAATCCCAACGTTGACAGAGTGATGTCGCCGTTGAGTCCTTGAGCAAGACCCTAACCCTAAATGGACTGACTGTTTCCTTAATTATATTTCACTTTGGATAAAATTGCTAAATAAATGAACCAAATGGGTGCTCACGCTGCTACGGGGCTGATTGCGACTTTGTCATTTAAGGCACCTGAGCAAACTCTGGACAGCAGTTTGGTCAGCTGACTGATTTATTTCACTATTTATTTGTTCTCTCAGCTCCAGCCAATGCTAGTTTGCCTGAGCAGATGTGGATTGGACTGAATCAGCTGGACATGTCTCAAGGCTGGCAGTGGTCAGACAGCACCCCGCTCAATTTCGTTAAATGGGATAATGGTAAAAATGAGCTTTTAACAGGTCTTAAAAACCAGCATAGGCATGTTGAAACATTGTAGTGTGCATTTTAAGGTAATTATGGAGTACTTCTGTATTTGTAAACACATTTGCATTTAATCTCTACTCTCAGGATTTGATGCCTCTGTATATGTTATGGGCTACGTGATTGGCTGTGTAATATGTTATGAGCTGTTTGATTGGCTGTGTAATATTCTATTGGAGAGCATTATTTAATATGTGCTGTCGGTCTGTCGTGAACACTTTCACAGGGATGCCGCTTACCTCCATCTTGCGGGAGGCAGATTGCGCATTGATGACCCCCAGGGGCTCCTGGGTGAGCGAGGCATGTAGCATGAGGCTGCCCTACATCTGCAAAAAAACCCTCAACCGCACTCAGCCTGAACCAGCGGGTGAGAGCTGCCAGCCGTCATGCTGCTAGGGGCGGAATTTATTCGTTTTGCTAGCTTCCTTTAATTGATTGGATGGGGAATGGTGGGTGGTGGGGGCGGCATGGTGGTGCAGTGGTTAGCACTGTTGCCTCATACCTCTGGGACCCGGGTTTGAGTCTCCGCCTGGGTCACACGTGTGTGGAGTTTGCATGTTCTCCTCATGTCGTCGTGGGGTTTCCTCCGGGTACTCCGGTTTCCCCCCACAGTCCAAAAACATGCTGAGGCCATTTGGAGTCTCTAAATTGCCCATAGGTGTGCATGTATGAGTAAATGGTGTGTGAATGTGCCCTGCGATGGGCTGGCCCCCCATCCTGGGTTGTTCCCTGCCTCGTGCCCATTGCTTCCGGGATAGGCTCCGGACCCCCCGTGACCCAGTAGGATAAGCGGTTTGGAAAATGGATGGATGGATGGATGGTGGGTGGTGCTTAATATACCTGGACCCTTCCTTCAGCACCACCATTGGACAAGACCACCTCCTGTGAGCCAAACTGGAAACCTTGGGACGGCTTCTGCATCAACCTGGTGAAGGAGGAGCCCCAGACCATGACCGAGGCCCAGCAGTACTGCGAGAGGAGTGGGGCGGACCTCCTGAGCCTGCACAGCCTCAGCGATGTGGAGGCGCTCAGCACGGAGCTCCACACAGGTATCACACCCAATTGGTGAAAACTACCAAAATATTGTGTTTTTCCTGTGTTGTGTTACCTAGTTATTCACATTAAATAGCTTTGCCATAGTGACACGATAAAATCATAGCTAACCTGATATTTAGCATTGATAGGTGTATTTTAAGGTTTTGTTACCCCCCCCCCCCAGTACATACTCAGGCACCCAATCCATTGATCTCAAACTAAACCCCTGCATGTTCATGTATTACTGAATCTGCACAGACTAGGGCAGAGTGACTAATACGTTTGGTTATGGTCTCCTCAGGTGATGTGTTTGAGGTGTGGACCGGCCTAAGAAGTGAAGCAAGCCCGTACCTTTTCAGCTGGACCGACAGGTCTCCAGTGTCTTTCACATACTGGAGCAGGGATGAGCCCCAGTTCCCCGATGAAGGGAAACCCGCCTGCGTCTCCTACTTTGAAGAGGTACCGTATGTCAGAAGGTTTGAAGTTTGATGAAGATCTTAGTAGAAGTGGCATGGTAGCCCCACAGGAAGCTCTGTAGGCTCCAGACTGGGTTGCATATCTGTGACCTTCGTGTTTGTGTGGCTCTTCTCCGGGTATTTCGGTTTCCTCCATCCATCTATGTGAATTGGTGCCTCTAAATTGCCTGTAGCGTGTTAGTGTGTTAGCGTGTGTCACCTGACTAGCCAGACTGTCCTCTGCATTATACCCGTACTCCTAAGAATAGGCTCTAGGCTTAAAGCACTCTTCTACTGGATGACTGGTTACAGACGAATCAGGGAAAAAAAAGACAAAAAATATCTGTAAAACTGACATGTATCATTTCTGAAATGATTGGGACGGTTGTGTTCTAGCAAAAAAATGTAGCAAAATTTTGGCAAAAAATCATGCAATATAATGTAGTATATTGGAGTTTTCTTTTTCTGTTTACGGCACAGTCCCACTTGTGGAAAGTGACTCGATGTGATGCTAAACTGCCCTTTGCGTGCAAGAAGAAAGGGGAAGTAAAGGAATCTACTGAAAAAGAAGGGTGTCCTGACGAGGGCGTGAGTACTCCAATTACGATTTGTAAAACTACCATCGACTTTGTTCCGAACGTTTATCCATTGTTGTGCTCGCACCTCTTAGGCAGGCAACTCATACCGTCTCTTATCTGCTAGGAATGGAAGAGACACGGTAATGCGTGTTACAAGGTGGACACCAATGTCGTCTTGTTCAAGGACAGGTGTGACCTGACCATTATGAACAGGTAATGAAACACTGTAATAAAACGATGAAATCCAGGGAGCTTTTTCCATTAGGGTACCTTTCTGTTAAACCAGGCTGCATTGTGTCTTTCACAGGAGCTTTTTCCATTAGGGTACCTTTCTGTTAAACCAGCCTGCAATTGTGTCTTTCACAGGAGCTTTTTCCATTAGGGTACCTTTCTGTTAAACCAGCCTGCAATTGTGTCTTTCACAGGAGCTTTTTCCATTAGGGTACCTTTCTGTTAAACCAGTCTGCATTGTGTCTTTCACAGGAGCTTTTTCCATTAGGGTGCCTTTCTGTTAAACCAGCCTGCATTGTGTCTTTCACAGGTTTGAGCAGATGTTCATCAACAGCCTTATCAAAGAGCACGTAACTCATGAATCAAAATACTTTTGGACTGGGCTTCAAAATGTTAATGACACTGGAGAATTCCAGTGGATTACTAAAGATGGCCGTCAGAAAGATATGACCTACAGCAACTGGAATGCATTTGAGCCAGGTACACAATGTGTGAGAAAATCAGTGGGATATTACTTTCTGGTAACTGGTGACACAGTAGCTCAGTAGGCGGCACTGTTTCACTGTAAGGTTGTAGGTTCAATGACTAACCCTGGCTCTCTGGGTACTCAGACTTCCTTCTGCAGTTCAGTGGTATGCAGTTAGGTTAGGTGCAATGAGTGCCCATACTGTGTGCCAAAGCATATACTGAGATGGATTGGAATCACATTCAGAATTTCATGAAGTTCCACTGCATATATGGTTATGGAAAGTGGATGGATGGATGGATGGATGGATGGATGGATGGATGGATGTGTTTATTGTGCCTGTCTATCATGGGTCATGTTTTTGAAATTAGATATTGACATAATTTCATTGGGAATATCTGGGAATTGGTTGGCAATCTGACCAACACTTTGGGAGAAGTATTAGCTTGACTGTTGTAATTAGGGCTACTTTGTTAAAGACAATTAACATTGATTTCAAGGTTGTAATTACAGCTCTAGCCAGCGGGTGTGTCACCATGTCCACCAAATCACTGGGTAAGTGGGAGGTGAAGGACTGTAACCAGTTCAAAGCTGCCTCAGTGTGCAAGAAGGACATCAGCCATCAGGAGGATCCAGAGCCAGACCTTAGCCTCCCCTGCCCTTCCGGGTGGACTTCCATGCCTGGTCTTCAATACTGCTACAAGGTGAGGAGAACAAACAGCCTCTGAGAACCAGAGGTGGGCAGTAGGGAGGAGGATCTGTTAGGATGGACTTGCAGCACTATTGTATTCCAGTAACTTCAGGGTGCTCTGCTGCCGTCTGCTGGTAGGTTATCTTCTGTGACGTTACCTGACAGGTGTTCGATAAAGTGCGGCTGACTCGCAAGCGGACCTGGGAGGAGGCCGAGCGCTTCTGCAAGGCCCTGGGAGCTCACTTGGTTAGCTTCAGCCACCTGCAGGAGATGAGGACTATTCAAGCCATCCTGAAGTTCTCCATCAGGTCTCACCCTTGTTTCGCTTGTTTACTGCCTGTAGCAAGATGACAGTCATGGGTCAGTGACATCACACTTGCTGAAAACATCCCTGCACGCTAACCAGTCCCAGTAACTGGAAATAAAACACCGCCTTAATTGTTAGAACAAGTTTGGACTAGTCTGGCAATCTTAGTCATATCTAGAGAAAAAGGAAAATGCTGTAGAGTCTCTTGCTCTTTAACTTCCTGATCCCTGGCTGACCATTAACCACAGTGACGGTCTGCTGACATTTATTGCATATGAAGCAGCTTTGCAGAAGGACTGGGATGGGTATAGAAGTAGTCTGCGTGGCAGTAACTTGCGGTAGTTACTCAGCTGCAGACTCTAGTGTGCGTTTGCGTCTGCTATTCAAGGCATACTTCCTCATTGCCCTTTTCTGCTTCTCCAAAGCAGCTTCACAATGCCGCCCGTTTATGAGGCAATGCTATGACTGTCCCAGTTCGTTACCCATCCTGTATGGGAGTAGCGTCACGCTACCGAGCAGGCCTTTGCATCCAGGCCCTCTGTTAGCACATGGCTAACTCTGTGCTGTCTTAGCGCCCAGCAGTGTCTACCTTAGAGATTGCCCTCTAAAAAGAGTCTATTGTATATTTGTAAACAGCATGAACTCTGGCCTTTTCATTGTTGATCTTTTGCTTATCCTTTGCAAAATGGCGATTTGACGGGCAATTGTTTTGACCTTTCGTTCCCTGAAGCCGAGATCAGGACCACTATTTCTGGAGTGGGCTAAACAGGCGAAGTGCCAAGTCCGAAAATTCATGGGAGTGGAGCAATGGAAGACCAGTAAGTGGAGGACAACCTGGAGAGTGATGAAAACCGAAAGGGAATGTATCATAAAGCCTATGCACCATCAGTCACCATTTGTCCGAAAAGGATAAAGGTTATGATGTAGCTAAAGATGTGGGCTTTGAATTCCAACAATGTCTGGCTAATTCTTAACAATTGTTCGGAAATGCACATTCGCTATTCTGCAATTGGTACATTTTATTTACTTCTATTCAAAAGTATTTTTGGATTGACTAGAAAGTAGGAATTAAGGACATCTCAGGAGACCGATCCAGCATTTATTGAGGGATTCCAGCTGATGTGGTTATTTCTGTGCTTTAGGTTTCAATTTTCTCTGAAGAGCTTCAGGAGGAGGATGAGTTCAACAGGGATTGTGCAGCTTTCAAGGTATACTGCCGTGCTTTGTATGTACAAATATGCATAAAATAAATACGTGCATAGACTTTCCATCGCTTTCGCATGGAAAATGAGGAAAAATCCCCCATGTTAGCAATGGGGCTTGCTTGGGAGTGCATTTCGCACCTGGTTTTAGGAGAACGTCCAAAGGAAGAGGATTCGCCATCCTGTTTTCGTTGAACAACGTTGCAATGGGCTTCCTCATAAGGCTATTTTTGCGTCTTCACATGCAAAGCCAAGACGCTCATTGAGCAGCGACGCCTGCATCGTCTATCACATAACACATCCTGCTCCATATTACGTGGTTTACTGAGTCGCGTCGATTTCTTTTTTTTGCACATCCCAATACATCTCGCGAGAGGGGAAGTCTCTTCACTGGGTTTTTCCCTGTGTGCCAAAACAGATCCACAGGAGTCAGTTCACCCGATATCACTGGTCCTACCACTACCTCTCCTGGGAACAGCCAGCCTACCTATCCCCATTTCACTGTGATGCTCAGCTGGAATGGGTCTGTCAGATCCCCAGAGGTAAACCTTATATCTGCCAGCGGAGTATGTTTATAAACCTGGCATCCAGAGAAATTAGCATTTAGAAATATCTATCTGGTAAATTCTGATTGACTGAATGCGACCTAGAGAACTGGTATCAGTAACCTCATTGTGTTTTCCTTGATATCCTAAAAACAATATAAAGGAGTTTTTTAATGTATGTGCTTTTTGCATCTTTGTACCTACAGGCAAGAGCGAAATAATTCCTGAATGGTATAATCCAGGTGACTATGCAATTCTTTTATACGTAATTTACTCATCATTAGCTCGAATTATCTATTACAGCAGCACAGAAAACGCTACTCTTTAGCGAAACATAGCTTGTCTTTTATACATCTACATTTTTTTTTTTTTAACAATTTGTACTTCGTTAAGTCTGTTTGAAAGCTGATTTTGAACTTCGGCACACTACGCTTTGTCTTCTTGGTAAGGCAGCGAATTCAAAAAGCCGTCCCGAGATTTTTTCACAGCAGCCCTTTACTCGATCCCCCTACGCAGGAGGCCATCACGAGACATCAGTATTGGTGGGTGGGAGAGAATTCTGGTTCGTGGCCGACACGAGGCTCACCTACGAGGAGGCTGGCGAGTACTGCTGGAACAATGGGAGCAAGTTGGCCGCTCCAACGACGTTTAACATGATGAGGCAGATTGTGCAGAAAATCTCTCAGGTACAGCCTTTCAAGAACTCAAGCCTTTCAAATCTCGTGTGTGACTGAATAGGCCTCTGTGTCTCTCATCAGAAGGTGACCAGTTCCAAACTATTCCTTGGTAGAAGAATCATGTATTTGATGGACCTTTAACCTCCCAAAATGCTTCAGTGGCACCTAATAAATTGCTGACCATGCACTCAGACCTCAGGCTTTGCTCTCGCTTATATGTGTGAGTGTATGTCTCAGAGGAGAGCATGATGGGATGTATGAGAAGAGGCATTCCAGTGTAGCATTACTTGTGCAAGTGCAGGTACAGCATCATTTCATCTTCACTGTTGTAGTTTCAGCCATTTCCAATGTTTATGATAAGTATCAGGGATCCCAGAATTATGACCCTTCGATTAATTAAGTCCAAGACTTTAGGATTGAGGCTGGGAGACTTCCTCATGTTCACATTCATTCTCTCCCACCTGCGAATATCAGGTGTAAGTAAATGTTCAGTGAAATACTGGATTGAAATAGTCGGAAATGGACATTTTGGGGGGCCCCTTTTCACATTGCCAAACATGTGACTTGTTTCAGATTTCAGAAGATGCGCAAAACTTATTTTGGTGGGTGGACCTGAAAAACGCCATGTACCATTTTCCCTTCAGGTCAGTTAGTCTGTTTCTGAATTTGTCTGTATGGTGTTCCAACGTTTTCCTGGTGTAACCACAGGAATGAGAAGGACTGCATATTAAACATGACAGTTCCTATTAATTAAAAGTAAAAGATCCCGTTGCCTATTTGAGTCAACATTATGTCTGCATTTACGACGTACATGAGACGTTCAGGCATTCTACGCGTGATGAACATAGAACAGCACTGTGCTGAGGCTTTCATATGCAATATGAAATCTGCACCTATGTGAAAATTACATAATTTTTCACTCTACAGATTCTATTTCTACCATTACCCCGGTTCCTATGGTGGCTGCAGTGCTATACATTCATACCAGCCTCCGAGTAAGTTATCGGTCACTCTGAGCTGCCACGCGTGGAGCGTCATAAACTGAGACATGTTGTAATGGAACAGTTGCCAAAAAATCTCTCTCCCCCCCCCACTCCTTTCGCTCAGACTACATGCAGTACTGCGAGAATCGCCTTCCGTTCGTGTGTGAAAGGGTGAACGTCACATCTGTGGAGAAGCTTCCCCCAGGGCCACATCCAGCTGGCATGTCATGTATCAACGGCTCCTTGACCTTCGGAGACAAGGTTTGGCATCGTTGGCGTCGCGATGCTTGGACACGCTCTCTCCTTTTCCGGAACCTGAGTTTGTCGCTGATGCTCTTTTAGTTTTCCGCCCAGTTACCGTAACGCATCCCATCTAAGAATCCGCCATAGTCCTCCATCAGCAAACCCGTGTGTGTATGTACATACATAGTCTTTGTGTAGGAAGCGCCTTTGTAGTTGCAGATATTTCCTTCATGTTGCTCCTTAGTTGCACGTGACGTATGCTCTGACATCACACTACTGCCCAGCTCAGAAAGCAATGATTACATTCAATGTAGAAAATAATCCATCCAACTTTCTTATAGTCTGGTACAGGATTGTGGTGAATTTGGCAAGCAGTGGACACAAGGCAGGGGGCACCCTGGACATACAGTTACACAATCACACTCGTGTAAAACCTATTAACTGCACACAGCACAGAGATCCTTGTTTTGTTTGATGAAGTTTACGAATGTACGAATGTGTAGGTTGGTGGGAATGGCAAGCTGGTGACTTGTAATGTCAGAGCATGAAGGGATCTTGTCTGTTCCTGCAGTGCTACACGGTGATCAAACCCCGCTATCTATCATTTGAACGGGCCAATGATTACTGCCATTCACTGAAGGGCACCCTTCCCATCATTTCCAGCCAACTCGAGCAAGGTCAGTGGGGTTCCTCAGTGGCGACCTCGAGATTCTGCATGACGAACACACAAGGCCACACATCTCAACAAATCTTTTCCCATCTGTTTCCTTTCCCCCTCAGATTTCATCACATCCCTTCTTCCTGACCAGCCCATTAAGTTCTGGTTAGGCCTCAAAATGAATGCAACCATGGGCTTGGAGTGGGTCGACAAGTCTCCAGTCACCTTTATCAACTTTAACCCCCTATTGGATGGACAATACAGACCTCTGGGAAGAGATGCAAGTGCCTCCTGCTGCCTAACATCTGTAGCCACACTTTGTTTGGTCTTCAACACTGACTCATGACATTTCCTTGTTTTTTTCTCAGCTTCTAAATCCAGGGGGTAGGGAATATTGCTCCTTTATGATCCGTGATCCTCATCCGGAAATTATGGGCACCTGGAACTACGTGCCTTGTACAGACTATCAGTACGTCTCCATCTGCCAACATTACGCAGGTAAACAAGCTAATTAACTTCCAGGCAGGAGTTAAGATAAGGGATGTCGTGCCACACTGTCACAGCATGAATTGGTTTGGTGAGTGTAGGTCAGTGTTATCCAATCCGGTCCTCAGGCACCCACAGACAGCCCATGTTTTTGCTCCCTCCCAGCCTGGTAGGGAGCTCAGAGGAAGCAAAAACGTGGACTGACTACGGGTCCCCAAGGACCGAATTGGAAAACACTGGTCTAGATCATATCACCCATTGGAGTGGTGAGTCAGACAGCATTGTATGGCCATGGCACAAATTAATCCAGGTCTCGAACCCTTTTCCAGACAAACCGGAGCGTGTTCAGGTTCCCACGGGTCAGTTTAAGGTTGGCAACCATACGTACAGAATCCTGCAGGGGAACCTGACCTGGTCTAAGGCAATGGAACAGTGTAAAGAACTGGACATGAACCTGGCCAGTGTGACGGAGCCCTTCCAGCAGGCCAGCCTTAGCGTGACTGCCAGCAGAGCCAACATGTCGCTGTGGATCGGCCTGTACAGTGCAGATGTAAGAGATTTGTATTTTTTTTAATTAGTAACATGTATGCTGAAAGACGCATCAACGTCTGCCTCCTTGAATCCTTGAATCTTTAAATATTTGAGAACAATGCTTGCGAATTAACTGCTCTCCTGTTTCCACTCCCCCCTCCAGAATTACAATTACAGATGGACAGACAACAGTCATGTGACCTTTAGCCGCTGGTCTCCCGAAGCCACGAGCGGGCGATGTGTCTACCTGGATACCGACGGCTTCTGGAAGGCCGTGGATTGCGAAGCTGAGCTGCCGGGTGCAATCTGCCACATCCCGCAAGGTGAGGCTTGGGATCGAGGGACTGACAACAGAAACCATACAGCTGACTGGAGTTTATAGTCATAGGATGAAGAACTGGGATTAGTCTGTGTGTATATATAGTCGCGGAAAAAATTAAGAGATCGCTCTATATTTTTAAATAAATCTGCATTTTTAAAATCCTGGGTTGATCCTGGTTCTGCCGGCAGAAGGCTACACTGTGAGGCAGGCTGCTTCCGGGCTCAAAGTTTCTCAGACAGCAGTACATAAGAACAAGGTGAAGCAGGAGACAATGGGTACGACCAGAAGCCATAAGAAGCCCTTCATTAATGAGAAAGCGAGAACTAGGCTGCAGTTTGCAAAAAAAAGCATTTTATTCACACAGAAATTGAGAAATGAGTGAAACAAAAAATTGTGCAGTGGTCTCTTAGTTTCTTCCAGAGCTGTATTTCTGTGTGTGTGTGTGTGTGTGTGTGTGTGTGTGTGTGTGTGTGTGTGTGTGTATACACATACACACATAAATATAAACTGTATATATGAGGAGTTTTGTGCCTCATGCCCCCCCATCCATGACCCTGTATTTCATTAATTGAAAGATGGATGTCAACTTGAAATTACCTCATTGCAGTCATGTCAGTATGTTTTTTTTTTTTTTAAGAATTTTTTTTAGAAATGACTACCAGTTACAGTGCCAGTCAATCCCATTGAGTGACATATATAGACACCTAGGGTGCCATCTTCAGAGGGGCACCAGCTTAGCCAGCCAAATTCACTTTGTCTCCAAGTATGTCTCACTACGACCTGCAGGAAGGACGTCCAACCCGGCCTACCGTACTGCACCTTATCAGCCTGTCAGTGTAAATCAAGCAAAATAACCTGCTTCTTCAACAAACGGCATGACATACCCAGATTTACATTGATAGGCTACATTGTATTTGCAGTTCGTAAGGTTATCAGCTGTGATATAACAGTAGGTGGATGGTAGCACTATGGCGTTGCTAGTAACTTACCTCCATAAAATTGGAAACCCATATGAAGCCTGCTGATTGTCATTTGGCCAGGCCCTGTAGTATTTCATGACGCATAAAGTCTTCAAGTTATCAAATTTTAAGCCTTGGTAATTTCACGGAGGCTATATTATCAACAGTATTTTCTTTACCTGGTTATAGTTTGGTAGTTAGTTGGAAAGGCATCTGACTAGAAGCAATACAACCACAGTTTTTTTATGCTGGAATTAAAATTAAATATTTTTTTACTTACCAACATAATTGGGCCGGTAGGACGTCTTCGGTCTCCTTCGACTCGCTCATATTCATGTTTTCAGTCTCATCCTCATTGTTCCTTTGTCCCCATGTCATGTTCTTTACAGCTGTGGTCACTCCAGAACAGGATAAGAAACCTGTGAATTGTCCTCATGTCAGCGGTGGGCCCACATGGGTTCCATTCCGGAACAATTGCTATACGTTACGGGTGGATTTTTCCCGGTGGGACAGCACTCCAAGGATGGACATGCGAGAAATGTGCAGGAGACTAGGTACCTCAGCTTGTTTGTCGTCTATGATGGGAAGCTGAGCCAAGTGATGTTTGTAAACTGTAGGAGTGATGCCAACAGCTCCAGTTGTTGATTCTGTTTTCACAGACAAAAGCGCAGAGATTTTAACCATTCGAGATGAAACAGAGAACGAGTTTGTGAAGGAACAACTCCTGCCTTTCAAAGATCTAGCCCAGTTTGTTTGGCTTGGACTTTTCAAAGACGAAAATGGTAAAACACTATATTGTTTTCAGTTGTATTTTTCCAAATATAAGCTATTTTGCTTCCAAAGACTCCCCCCCCCCCCAAAAATCTTTGGTATACCTACTTTTGGGGGTGGCTCAGCAGGTTAGGTGTTACTGGGGTGTTACAGGTTACTGGTTTAAATCCCATGGCTGCCAGACTAATGCTGCCATTGGACCATTGAGTAAGAGCCTTAGCAACACCCCCCAAATTTATCATCAAATTTAGAAACCGATATACCTCACCTAATTCGTAAAAATAAGGGTTTGTCGTCAAAAACAGAAATTAAATATATGCCAGTTGTGAAGTACAAAGATTTTAATAAATAATAATAAGTGATAGGGGCGGTATGGTGGTGCAGTGGTTAGCACTGTTGCCTCACACCTCTGGGACCCGGGTTCGAGTCTCCGCCTGGGTCACATGTGTGTGGAGTTTGCATGTTCTCCCCATGTCGTTGTGGGGTTTCCTCCGGGTACTCCGGTTTCCCGTAGGTGTGCATGTGTGAGTGACTGGTGTGTGAGTGTGCCCTGTGATGGGCTGGCCCCCCATCCTGGGTTGTTCCCTACCTCGTACCCATTGCTTCCAGGATAGACTCTGGACCCCCCGCGACCCAGTAGGATAATCAGTTTGGAAAATGGATGGATGGATAATAAGTAATTAAAACTGCTGGTGTTAAAGTCACTTTAGTAGAGATGGTATTGTGATGCGTTGTTACGTGTGATAAAAACGTGTCTTCATATTTCATTCTGTAGACAACAAGTTGAAGTGGTATGATGGCACCAATGTCCAGTATTCTAACTGGCCGGATGGAAGACCAGACATAACAGAAGACTTCATGGTGGGCCTCAACCTCTATGGGACCTGGGAAAAGGTCACAAAATCGCTCTTTACTCAGTTCAAGAAGAGAAGCATTGTGGTCTGTAAAATTGACAACGGTATGTCCTATTTTTTTACCGAACAAGAAAGAAAATAATTACAGATATTTCGTACTAAGCCATCTTTGACCTGATGTTTTCCTGATGTATCTAGATGAGTCTTGGGCAAATATTTTCTGGGGAGGGCCAAATCTGAACTTTTCTCATGTCTCATGAAAGCCACAATAATAGATTTGTTAGATTTTACTATACATTTGTTATTCATTCAAAGAAGGCTTCGGAGATTTCAACGTAAATTTTAAATCGCTTTAACCTTTTTTTTTTTTTAAATGACCACTCAGGGCATTAAAAAAAGTTACTTTTTGAATGGGGCCCCAGAGAGGACAGAGTGCTTGGAGGATGGATCTACCTAAAGAAGCAATACATTTTAATGTCTTTAATTATCGAAACACTGTCATTAAAATTAAAAAAAAAAATTTCTTCCGCCAGACCCAAAACAGCAATATAGGACGTCTCTAGCAGAACTGGGAACCTATGGCAACCTGAGTTACACCATCATCCAGAAGAAGCTGACTTGGTTTGAGGCTCTTCGTGAGTGCCAGAAGACCGGAGGCCACCTGGCCAGCGTCCATGACTCCACCCACGACAGGCATCTGGAACAAGTATCCACAGTGGATGGCTTCCCACTGTGGATTGGCCTGTCCAGACAGCAGGTACATCCTGGTTGGCGAATCCCTATTTAAGATGCTCTTACCATTTCCCAGAATTCCAATTTCTGATATGATCAATAAGTCATTTGCAATTTATACATTTGGAACCGCTGAAAATCCTCTTGTCGATGGATCAACATCTGTGACTTCGCTTGGCTCTCTATGATGTATGAGTAGAATAGGCAAGCATGTCATAGGTATTTATTTTAGTAATATTGTACAGTCCTTATCAAACATATAGTAACATATTGTAAGCAATGCTGAATCTATGCACAGACTACACTCTCAGAGTTGCGTTAATGACTAAAAACATACACATAATGAATAATAGACACCTACTGCAGCGTGAACCAACTTGAGCGTTTAACTACCCAAATGGTGTTCACAGAATCCTTATAATGACAACGTATGTGCTTAGCAGAGCTTGTCCATGCATTTGCACTGCAATTCTTAGGTGCTTCTGTGCAGTGAAAACATTTGCTTTAGAGCTGTTAAGTTATTACTTCTAAATGTATGCCCTGCAATGGACTGGAATCCATTATATGTTTAACATAAAACTCCCTACATGCGGCCCTAGTTTCAAGTAAAATGAATGGTCACACAACCCATGTCAGTTTCACATATAAAATCCATCCTGTAACTCATCGGTATTGATCGTTACAATCTTACAAAAAGTTCTGTATTAATGACAGGATGCTTTCTTATGACCCTGCTTTCTTAGATGAATGGCTACATGATTTATGAATGGTCTGATGGATCCTCATACAACTACATTCCAACTGAGTTCTTGGACTTTGAAGACACAAATAGCAGCTGCGTGTCGATAAACATGAACGGCTCATGGATACAACGAGACTGTCAGTCTCAGCAAGAAGGAGCCATCTGCTACATCAACAACATTCAGAGTGAGCAACTAATCAGTTCTAGAATTGAATAGAATTTGGTAGAGTGTCCATAATTAAGCGATATGAATTAAAGGTTAAAATTGTGCCTTACAGCCATAATCTCCCCACCGGTGGCAGGAAAGATGGATAGTTTTTATTTATTATTTACAGATTCAGACCCCCAGCCCATCTCTGCATCACATAGATGCCCAGAGGGAAGCAACACATCTCGGTGGATTGAGTACAGGGACCACTGCTACGCATTCGACATGACGTTCTTCAACTACAGCATCTACACGATGGACAGTGCCAAGAGAGCGTGTCAGAGTCTTGGTGCGTGCCTTTCGTTTCCAAGGGCGGACGATGATAACTCAGTATTAACATTCATCTTAAACAGACATAAACTGAAAATTGTCGTGTTTGTTGAAGGAGTCGTGATTCCGCTTTTCCGGGAATCAAAAATGGAGGTATTTACACATGCACACTTTTCCTTTTCCACAGATGCATCGTCTCAGCTCCTCACCATACAGGACAGGGAGGAAAATGACTTTGTCTCCAAGTACCTGTCAGAAAACCCCATACTCACCAGCAGAGTCTGGCTCGGCATAGATGTCGACCCCTACGGTACATGTTCGGAACTTACTGTCTCTGTGGGATATGCTTTAAGATAACCCTAACCCTAACTAGTATTATGGTCACATATAGTCTTTGGTAAAAGCCTTTATTTTGTTGCACACATGCTCTGCATTATATAATGACAATCAGACACTGCTCCAGCTTTGAAATGTTCGATGGGCCACAAGATTATCTAAGAGGGGTGGGGGGGATGTAGTTGGGCGCATGGTCTCACTCATGTGCAGTTGACTTGTGTTTGCTGTGCGTTAGGTGGTTGCTGATGCTCTCTGTCTGTTTGTAAGGGTTGCATAGAAATCAGCTTTTCTAATGAGCGTTTGACAGACACTGAGTCTCAGGGAATTTGCTTTGAGTCTGCCAAAGGCATAGCCGCTAAACAGTTTTTTAAAACGGTGACCAAAGGGGTATTAAAAGTTTTCTGAATACCAATTTGCTGAAAATTGCAGTGTCATGTATTTGGCCCTAGAACGAGCCAAGCTTATGATTGGATGGGGCAAGCCTACCCTAAGCATCCCCCCCATCCCTACCCCCCCATGGAGCTGGGACAAATGACAATAAAGTTGAAATCAGTTCAGTTCAATTCAATTCAGTGCAGTCCAGTCCATAAAGGTATCATGCATGATCCAAAGTTATGGGGAGTTCCTTGACCACATGATTGTGCTTTGCTACAATTTCTGATGGCAGTGATGCTAGGAGCCCATTAGAAATGACTGAAGCATGCTGTTTGGGGTTCTTCAGCTCGGAAATGCTGTATGGGTGATCAGCATCCCTACTGCCTCCGCCATTGACTGCACAGTAAGCAGCTCGACTCACCCTAGCACTTCCATTTCTCCATCTTTCTCCACCTCCTTTCTTGGCTCCTCAGGTGAGCCAGTCAGCTGGTTGGATGGTTCCAGCCTGCAGTTCTCTAACTGGGATCTGACAGGTGAAACACACACGCACCTCAAAGAACGCTGCGCTGTCCTTTTGGCGGGAAAACAAGGGGCCTGGAAGCTCGTCGGCTGCAAGGACACACACAGTCGGATCGTCTGCAAGATGCCCAGCTGTGAGTGTTGACCTTCATGACAAACCCGAAATAAGAAATCAACTATTATAATACTGTATTATGGGGCCATGACATGTACCAGGCTGGTACAAAGTGATCAGAACTAAGGGTGAGAATTGCCTGGAGAAATAAAAAGAGATATTTCAAGTCTTTGTGGCTGAATGCTGAAGAACTTTTAACATTGCTCTGCCTCAGAAATACACCCTTACTTACTCCTATTGTCTCTCTCTCTCTCTCTCTCCCCCTCCCTCTCCCCCAAAGGGTCAGAAAGAACAAAGGTAGTCCTCGCCTTCTTCCTCATCATTTTTATAACGCTGGTCACCGCTTTGCTCATCCTGCTGTACAGGAGGAACAGGTCACGGTTTTTTTCCACAGTGCGTTACCAAAGGCACTTTGACAGAGCTGACTGCACCAGCATTGTAACACAGCTGGAGTAAGCAGTGACTTTCGCAATCAGTCAAGGTGAAAAAGACTACAAAATTTAAGCTTTTTTTTTTGTATGTCCACTCAACAAAAAAAATGAATAATATCTGGTGTTACTATGCAATCAATATTTCTCGTGTGTTGTGGAATAACTCGGGCGAATACTTAAAACTCTAGATTTTACATGGTAATATTAAGTAATGATCAAGTGTAAATAGTGTTTGTGGAAAAAAAATGCGTATTGCTCATTCTGGTTTTTCTATTCGCTACAACAATGCTTTCATCTTCAGTAATGTCAAAGCCCCCTCCCCTATCAAAACAAACACGGCTGATTGTCTCCATCGGTTATTGTCTAAATCCTGATCCCCGTTTAATCATTTAAAAACAGAACGTGGTATAATCGTGAGTTCGCGTTCAAGCATGATCACACTGAAAGCTGATTTCTAAATTAATGTCAAAGCTGAAATGTATTTTTCGTACCTTTTTATGTGTTTACTTTTATGTTGAACTGATTTTGATCTGTGAATTGCATCGAATTGCACTTAAATTGCACTATTGTCCAGTTTTTCGTTTTCGTTTTGCACATTTTGTAAATATTTTATCTGTAGTCTTGGACGAGAAACTAATTTATGAATTTAAAGTGAAATTGAGCGACAACCGTATACCCTCGACTTGTTACTAATACTGGAAGCATTTCTCTGATTGTAAATAATGTTTTTTTTTATTATTTTCCTGTATCAACTTAATAAACACTGAAGAATAAACCGGTCTTCTGTATTTCTACTCTATACATTTCTGTTGTATTATTAACCCTCGTTCTCTTTGCTTTGTTGGCAAATATTCGTCGAGTAATGATAAATATGCTGCCGTTTTTTTCCAGTAATGTAAGACTACATGTAACAAAATGTTACTTGGGGTGTGAAGTTGGTGAAGCAGTATTGTGTTTTACGAAAGCGGCAAAGCGGCGCTTCCCAGTCCGGGAGGCTGGGTGGGCACTGGGTGACGCGTTATTACATTTCGGCCTTGTTGGTTGAACGGGAAAAAGTTTGTTCTCAGTTCTCCTCCGCTGAAAACATGGACTCTACAAGGCGATGTCTCCCGTCCTTCTTATGCAAACTCGTTGCTTTTGCACTCTGTTGTCGTTGCTGTTTTGGCGGCGGTAAGTAATTCATCTTAGTTAATTATTTCACAATTACTTAATCACCTTGTACAGCGCAGTTTTATTATTGCGTGCGGGCATAATTCGGATTAATCATTTGTTTCTTTTTACTGCGGTTTAAACGCTACGGCCCGATCATGTGGGTTGACGGAGTTTTTTGTTTTGTTTTTGTTTTTACCCCAGTAACCTTATTGCATTAACTTTTTCAAATCTGTGGCAAAGTCAAGAATGTAGATCGATAGCTAAGTAAACTTGTATATGTGATGGCGGCGGGTCAAGCATGCTTTTATGCAGTTTGTAGGATGGTTGGAGAAAAGTTACTGAATTACGAGACGTTCGTAAAATAACTACTGAACGTTATCTTATATTTCTGTGTCGTATATTATATTTTATAATGTAGGGTTACTGTGTCCTTGGCGTAGAGCTACTTCATAAACATGCCCGTATGTGAAACGTGCACTCTTACTTGCCCCGTTACTCGGCTTATGTCTACAATTTTTATTTATCGCGCCTATAGTTGTAGTGATACTGGGCAAAAGTTTTATACTGCATTGTGTCAATATGTCAGTATGTGGTGTTTTGAAGTAATAGAAGCTTGGCGGTCAGTAGACTTGTTGTTTAGTTGTCATTGCTTGTGACGTTTAAATAGCTGGTTTGATGTAACCGGGTTAGAAAAAACGAAGTAGCGTCTGTTTTATATCAAACTCAAGTGAAATTCTTGCGTATTTCATAAACGATCTTTTTTTGGCAAATAAAGCTAAAATAGAAAAAAATCGCAAGGCAGCTGAACATTTACTCAAGTCTCACAATATAAACGTTTTGCCAGCTAATCTTTTTATATATAGTTAACAATTAATCTGAAGGCCGTTTTTTTCTTTCGGTAGTACGGAATTTTTCGCAGAATCTGAAGCAAATGTCACTGGTATTGGTAAGTTATGTAACATGTTAGTTAATCATGTTTGAAAAATGGAATTACATATAGGAGCACAGAGGTATTATGACGTTTTATTTCCGGATGCGTTTTAAAACGAGCGACGTCACCAGTCGTGAATCGGTCTGGTAAATAATAATAGTAATAATAATTACATAATAATGATCGTTCTGATCAAGAGACGCGGCTATTTAGCTGACACTGCTGAGAACAGGCTTTTCACGTACTATATTGACAAATATGTCAGGCTATATGCTGTTTGTTGTTGATTTGTATTATTACGTTTTCGAAAAATTGTTTTAAAGTGCTTGAAATTTATTCAGCAGTGAATGTTCTTATTACGTATACGTGTTATAAGTAGTTATACTTTTACGTTTTCGTGCATTTTAGTTAAACATGTTAGGGAGAGACTGAAAAATCTCTAGTCTGTGTGTAGAATTAGCAAATCACGTTTCTGGGGTGAACTGTCAACTGTGTGTGTGTGTGTGTGTGTGTGTGCGTGCGCGTGTGTGTGTGGATTATGTTTATATTACATTGTGGGGAACATTTGGTCCCCATAAAACCTGTTATTTTGACATAGTGGGGAGATATTTTCAGGTCCCCACAAAGATCTATGAATGCAATCAAAAAAGCAAAAATGCCAAAAGTCTGAGAGAGTAAAGGGTGGGTTTCCTTCAGTGAGCCCTGCGCCTGTTGAGCGGGGCGCCCAGAGTACATGTGACACAGCTGTCACCTTCACAGGAAACAGCGGGTCTCTCCTGGTCTTTTCTAAAACCATCGAGACGGAGGTAACTTTCGTCCCTCAGTCTCGGCACCCGAGTGGAGCTCATGGCTGGTTCTCTCCTCAGAGTGTCCTGCTGATGGGCGCATGTGGGTACCTTTTGGGAACAGCTGTTACCATTTTGTGCATGGGAAAGAAGACGTCACCAAGAGCTACAGCATCGAGCTGGCGAAAGACCTCTGCCATGGATATGGTAGTGTGATATTGCCGCTAGTCAAACGAATTCTGACACACATGCCCTCCTATCTGGCATTATTTTGAACAGTGTTATCATATTTATTGTACCTTCCTCTTCTCGACAGCCCTACTGACTGTAAACAGCGAGGAGGAGAACACGTTCGTCGTCAACTACAGCTCTGAAGTTTGGAAGGGCAACGTAAACGTATGGCTTGGGATGTACTATGATTCTGACCGTGAGTGTAACTACATGTGATCACATACTTTGAGGGGATTATTGAACAGAGCCTTTTTATGTTGGCCACGTTCCTTCACTAAGCATTACGTAATGCACAGAACAGAAAGAGGATGTTTATTTGTAAATGTGGAGGGGGGGGGGGTTGTAATATTTATTCCTAAAAGGCTCATTTGTGCGTGGGAGCACCTAGCATTTTCTTTCCATGATTTCTCCTGATTCGAGATATACCTGCAGTTTTACTGGATTATTTAAAGTTGAATCAGATATCAAGTTCAAGCCATGGGAAAAAAATCACAGGAGTCTCTGGTCATGAAAAGCAATACTCCTGTACGTTGTATAGGAATACATCAATTGTAAGGTTGTGAAAGGTTATTCGTTGTATAGGAAGGCGTCCGTGCAGCCTAATGACTGGAATTGTCTGTGATATGATTTTTGTTTGATCTGATGAAGAAAGTATTGCCTAATGTTGTGGTTATTGGGGGAGTCTGCCAGGAAACCGCAAGTGATTGTCTGAATGTAACCCCCCCCCCCCCCCCCCCGTCACGGGGCCTGCGTTTGCCACCACAGAGATGGTGTGGCAGACAGAGGAGCCTCTATATTTCACCAACTGGGGCACAATCTCGGAGGAGCTGGCCAGCATGGACACGTGTGCCGCCCTGAACGCCTCCAGCGGCATTTGGGACATAGTCAGCTGCGAGGAGACCTCAGAGAACGGCGTGGTGTGCGAGACGCTTCAGGGTGAGGGGATACCACCAGGGGGCGCCACCAGGGGGCACATCCTTCTCACACAGAGAGAGTATCAGAATCGGAATCCCTTTATTTGCAGAGTACGAGAAGTGCGAGCAGTCTGTTTTGATTCTTGGCGTATACAATTATACCTACGATCAAGTCAGAAATACAAAAGATGATAAATGGAATAAAGGTGGAAATAGATGTGCAAAAAAGAAACATATATACAGATGTGTGGCTTAGTGGGCTAAGTCTCTGTGCCTGTGATCGGAAGGTCACCGGTTCTATTGAAATTCAAAAATTGGCAACATTTGGAATGAAATATATCGGCTTGTTGTGTTAGAAAGGTCATCATAACGTGATCCTTTGGCTGCCAATACTGATATTTTCCATTTCCTCTTTCAGAACCAGAAAAGAAGTCCAAAAAGAGTAAGTCGCCGGTATGATTACCCGTAGGGAGTTTCCTGGTAAGTTCGGCCTTAACCCTTTTCCTGCTGCCCTTCCCTCCAAAGGCGGCACTTGGCTCCTCTCGGCACTGGTCATCCTCAGCGTGGTGGTCATCTTGGGAGTCTCCGCTGTCATCTGGTTCATGCAGCAGAGACACAGCTTTGGCCCCGTGTTCTTCACCGCGTTCGAGTTCCACCCGCCGTTCCGGACTCTCGCGCCCGACGAGGCCTGTCTCATGGAGGTGGAGACGGGGCCGCTGCCCTGATGAAGCCCCTCCCCCAAATCCCCATCTCTCCTTTGGAAGGGCGTGGCAACTTATCGCATCACAGGGAGTGACATTCGGCTTTCCGAAGCATTTGGGTTCAAATTTCTGTTTCTGGTATATAGCAGGGTTGGGGGTGTGTTAGGTTGGGGGGGGTCCAAACTCCTATCTGCACCAGGTAAGGATTGCCCTCTCAGGGTGTTAAAGGGGCCTGTTTGCAATGCTGGCTTTTTCAGTGTCCCACTTCGGTTCGATATTCTCCGAAACACTGCATTTTAAATATGTATTCGCCATAGATTTTCGCTACATAGCCGTATTTCGGCTTGTTTTGAATAGGTGCCCTTCACAATCAGTATTCTTGCACTATTACGGGTAAAGCTGGTGATTGTTTTTTTTTCGTAAAATGTGAAAAAAGTTTTTGTCTGTATACCCAAGTGCACTGTGCCCGCTGTACAATAATATATCATTAGGGATTTAGCATCGAGTTGCTGTTGTATGATTTTTTTGGTTCTCCTGCTAAAATGCACCGCGTAAACCTGTTTTGAGACTCTGTGGCATAACATTCCAGGATTGCAGGTCTCGTTTAGTTGTGATAATGCAGTAAAGCAGCTAAGCACGTTTGAAACGTAAAGCCATGGAATATCGCATTCAGGCGGGAGGGTGTGTTTGTGCTGCTTAACATTTAACATTCAGGTGACTGAGAAGCATTGGCTGTCAGCAGTTTGGGATGGGATTGTGTGCACAGACATTATGCTCAGTCACTGTGTTTTTAGTCTGTATGCCGTTATTAATAAATGGTAGCCGGGTGGTAATCGGAGCGTTGCTTTATACTTCTTCTGCATTTCTGTTGATCCACATAACTAAATGCATTTCGAATGGTTTTCATTCCTGCGGGAAAATAAGTGTAGCTTTAAAAAAAAAAAAAAAAGTAAAAATCCATCACGTCTTAATCATTAAACCATTAGGGCAAAGGTTAAGTCAAAGGATGGGGTAAATGAACATGGACGAAATCCATTTTTTATTATCTCGTTAAAAATACATGGTCGAACGGCGCGGAAAGTTCTCACATTTTCTCCTCTGTGCATACTGTGAGAAAGAATGCATGTACATAATCAAACGTCCTCGAGGAGGGTCCCGCTTCTCCTGCCAGCTTCAGCCGGGGGAGGGCCGGAGCAGGGCCGGAGCAGGAGAGGGGGTGCCCGGTTCCAAGGCCGAGGCGGCCACAGGGCACAGTGATTCTGACTGCTGTAGTAGTTTTAAAGCACTTGTGGCATTTAGAAGTCACACAAACAATTCACATAAATGGTTAAGTAGCAACTAAAACATTTCCCAAAAGCATTTCCTTATCTTTATAAAACACTCATTAAGGCTAGAATTTTCTGAACGAATTCTTGCCTTTTTTCCCCCCTAAAACACCTATATAGACTTTACATATAAGCTTGTCACCACAGCATGAAATGCAGTTCCGCTTAGCCGGCCGTTGCTCAGCAGCGTTCTTCCTCATCAGAGTCACCGAAGTCGACAGATGGACTGTTTTGCCGTGCCTCCTCTTCCTCAGACTCCCTGTAAGCCCCTGAATGAGAGAGACGAAGATTAGGTAGGACAATACTAGTCTGTTATTTATCGAAATTCTCGATGTACAGCACCCGCACGGACCATCCCAGTTAGAGCGACATATTACGGAGGCCTTTCGTGATACCTCTGTCACCCCGGCCTGGTTAAACGCTGCAACATAAAGCGGTTGTTATGAATCATAGTGGCTGAAAACCCAGTTTATGCCTTTGTAACATTTTTGAACAGTTGACAAATCACTTAAAAAGGGACTTTCCCAGTACATCTTCTGAAATACACTCATAAGAACATAAGTTTACAAAACGAGAGGAGGCCATTCGGCCCATCAAGCTCGTTTGGGGAGAACTTAACTAATAGCTCAGAGTTGTTAAAATCTTACCTAGCTCTGATTTAAAGGAACCCAGGGTTTTAGCTTGCGCTACACTAGCCGGAAGACTATTCCATACTCTAACTACACGCTGTGTAAAGAAGTGCTTCCCCAAATTCATTTTTAAATGTTCTTCTGCTAATTTCCACTTATGGTCACGAGTTCTAGTATTTAAACTAATATTGAAATAGCCATTTGGCTGAAAAGCATCCAAACATGTTAGAATCTTATACACCTGGATCATGTCCCCCCTTAGTCTCCTTTGCTGGAGGCTAAACAGATTCAGCTCAGCTAACCTATTCTCATAAGATAAGTACATTTTTAACAAGCCACCCCCCACCGCCCCACTTTGAGATTACAGCAAATGACGGGAGTGTCGAAACGTACTTTCGAGATTGTCCATGTGCTCACGCAGCGTTCTCGCCAGGTTGAAAAACTGGGCGAGAGAGGGGAGGGGGGAGGAAGACATTTTACGGGGAGGCGGAGCTCAAACACGGATAAGACCGACGTTTCCAGCGGTACAGTCACACAAGCGTCACACCATCTCCGGGGCGATGCAGCCAGGTCCGCCCTTACCCCGACGTCGTTGGCGATCCCCAGTGTGTCGGAGAAGCGCTGCTCACACAGGTGCAGCAGGACCACCAGGTACAGGCCGCAGCTGATGAACTCATACTCAGACTGTTCAGGGGAGGGGCCACAATAAGGTCATGTGACAACAGCCAGTCCACATTTCTGTTCTATTCGATTAGCTAAACACCTGATTTTACCTTTTAGCTGGGGGGGGGGGGGGGGGGGGACTATACAGGGTACATGTGGATCTTGGAAAAGTATTACATTCGCTAGTCTAAAAAAGGCTTTCATTGGTATTCATCTTACAACCATCTCTTACGGGTCATAAAAATGGCACAACCGTGGACGATATCACTGATTTACGTGTTCATGAATGGGAAGATTTTATATGTTGCTGTGATTTTGTATATTAATGTCACACTGAGCGGAACCAAGAGCAATCGTTTGTTTGCGGGCGGGAAGGAGGGACCCTAGCTTCATATAACTAACACGTTGCTCTAAACACCTGTAAGTAACGTTATTGTAACGATAATGAATATGAAGCTTATTGTAAACTGTCTACGAAGTTCTTCAAACACAACACAGGGGAATCTTACACTTAAGTGGCATTAAGACAGATTAGAAGATATTTCTAAGCCAACTTTCCTAAACCTGCAACAGCGTTATCTGGCTCTACAGATGCTGAGCGATGTGGGGGCAGAGTAGCAGCATTAGTGCTATGTAAGAGTCTCTCAGGAGCGCCAAGCGCAGCTCGGAACCGACTCGCTGACCCTCTCATGGGTCCGGTGCAGCTCGTTGATGTCAAAGTCCTCGATGTCGAGCTGCAGCTTCTCCCTGCACAGCTCACAGGTGGTGATGGCCTCCAGGCTAGAACCTGGGTGGGGGGGTGAAAGGTCACCTTAAGGCTACGTCTCAATACTGGCATTTCCACTGACCTAGATATACGCAGTCTGAAGATGCAAAAAATGAAAAGCCGTCAATGGAAACACTCCAAATTTCGGAAAAAAAAAAAATCTCGATATCACAAAACAAAAGTTTGTTTGAGGTGGTTTCTGTGGTGAGCCAAAAAGACAATCTGCAAAAGTGCAATCAAAACAGAATTTGCAGATTAGCAGATACGTAGGACAACATAATTTGTTCTCATAGTGCTAACTTGTGGAAAGTCCATTCCGTGTTGGGGTATGAGACACGGATCCTAATCTCGCAGAGTGATTAATGGAAAGTATCATTCATCTGACATCCATTAATGGAAATACACTCTATCCACAATTTAACTCTACCAACGTAAAAAAAAAATTGCTTATAATTTCTGCAAAACTAATGGAAATGGGGCTAATGTGAGTGTTTACCGGCGCCCGCGATACCTGAGCTGATTTTAGCGAGCAGCCACTTCTTCATGCATTCCTGATGGACATACTGGAGGCTTCCTGTACACCGGCAGGGCACGATCAGCGGGTCGGGGGGGGAGTTGTGTCCCATCTGACAGATGCGGCAGAGTTCCCCCTCCTCCTCATCAGAATCCTCCAACAGCAGGCTAAGGAAATGGGAAAGGGGACAATTTTTGGTGCGAATTACTTCAAATTTAGCCTAACTCATTGCTCATTACAACTACATATACCTACATTCCTGTCAGTAGATAATTAAACAGTGGCTGATTAATTACAATACAAATTTGAGGACGGCCTAATTAATTTAAGTATGTTAGCTGTCTCTGTGGTTTGGCTGGTTACCTCTCCTGTATCTTCTTCACTCTCTCCGGGTCTCGGGACGAGGTGGGCTTCTCCTCCCTTTGTTCTTCAGAAGGGATCCTTCCGGGCGCCATCATGTCGATGGTGAGCGCCGCACTCCCACTGGCGCCCTCTAGTGGCGACGGCATGGAAAGTCGCAGCAAGGATCTAGTGATTCCAGATAGCTCTTGGTCTCCCCCGGTGTGAGAGGGTGCGGCTCCTGCCCCTCGGGGCTCTTCTTCCTCGTCCTCCTCCTCGGTGGCGTCGATTCCTGAGGCATGCGTCGTCAATGGCGAGCGCCGTGAGCTCGGGAATGCCGTGGCAGACATGGAGAGCGCCGTCTCGTCTCGGCCCTCCCGCCTCCTTCGTGGAAAGAGCGGGGCGCACCGGTTCCTGAGCGACGATGACAGCCAGGAGCCGGAGGCCCGTGGAGACTCCGGTTCAGACTCTGTGCTATTCCCCCACGGTACAGGCGGCGTGCTCTGGCGCCTGCGGCGGAGGAAGGGCAGCCCAGGCGAAGGGTCTTCCAGACCCCGGAGCCCTGCTCTCTGGAGGCTGCTACCAGCCTCACTGGAAACGGCGGCAGAGCCGGGACCACCAGAGTCCTGGGAGGAGCGTCTGGAGAACAGGGTGGAGGACATGCTGCTGGCCAGGCGAGACAGCAGCGGCTTCGTGCTGTGGCGCTCCGCGAGGTCGCTAGGCCGCCTACGAGGGCGATACAGCGGGGAGACGCCTGGGGACCTCTCAGGGAGGCTGTCCGTCCAGTCGCCTGACCGAGAAGTCCGAGTTCGTACCCGAGGATCCGCTGATGGTTCCCGGGGCTGCGCAGAAGCGTCGCTGCACGACTCATGGGAGAGCCAAGATGGCTGATAGTCGGACGGTAGGCGGTGAAGGTAAGAGGCACTCATCCGACTGGAGGAGACGCCCTCTTTGGGCCTCGCTCCTTGTGCGTAACAGGAAGTGACACGCTCCTGATCTGAAATACCCACAGATAAAAGGAACCGGCCCTTAATATTTAATATCGTCAAATGTCAAACAACTACCAGCACACTTTGTTCCTGACATCTATCTTACATTCGCAGGAAATCCAGGAAGGACCGTGAGCAAGTCGAATTCGGTCTAATAAGCAATTCATGATTTAAGTTACCGCAACCAGCTCTGACTGACGCTCGTCATTAAGAAAGCATTACAGCATCAAACCCACAGAAGCATCATTCATACATCGCTGAAAGAAAAAGTGACAATTTATCCCCTTACTTCCTAATAACTTAATCATTTCTTTAAAAATTTAATGGCCAGTATTCAATCAGCTGCAGGGCTTTGTGAATGTGTTTTGAATCAGCCTGAAGAATACATTACAGGTTTTTGTGTCAGTTTCTCTCTCCCTATATTGTAGATCGATTGTCATATTTGTATTCAAATTGTAAAAAAAAAAAAAAAAAAAAAATCCTGTCTTCAAACCTTTAACGGTGGACATAAGACTAGCATGAAACACAGTGTGATCTTACTGTACAAAATACCGTGAATAACATGTCACCCAACCCCCTCGCTGAGACCCTCCCCGCTGTTAGTCATGTCCATTTGTGTGTCAGGGTTGGCTGTATGCAGTCTCTCCCTCCTGGCAGGATGCAGATCACCAGACGCACATGCCCCTGATTCACCTCCCCACAGCACTCTGTCCTCTTTCCTGTCACTGCAAATTACGCTCTCACAGAACCCCCCCCCCCCCCCCACCAAACACAAACATGGGCCCCAAAATTATAAAAAGTGACACAAAAGTCTACAGCTATGAGGAATGAAAGGATGTGGGGCAGGGAGACGTCTGAAGGTCCACTGGCTAGTCAACAAGATACCCCCGCCTGGTTTAATCTGCCCCCTCCCCTGGTGCAAAGATGCCGACGCGCTCCACCATGGTCTGTGACTTAGCCTTAGCCCCAGCCTGCCCTTTGGACCCTCTGAGCCTCCAAACATCTCTATACTATAAAAGAAAAATGACAGCAGGGCGGCGCCAAACCCTGGAGGGGCATCACACAGACGTACTCTGAGAGGTGAACAGGCTAGTGCTTCTGCTCTCCGGCAGTCCCGCGGTGTGGCCCCCTGGACCAGAGAGGCTTCGGTCCGATCTCTTGTGAAGCTCTCGGCGAGACCAGAAGCCCTCAGAGGAAGATGACGACGACGACGACGACGAAGATGTCGACGACCTGGAAGGAGGGCTGCGCGCCAGCCATGGTGAATCTGCACAGGGGGGAGGCAATTTGTTATTCAGCTGCATGTTCGAGAAATTGCAGCTTAACCAACAGTGACTCAACTGTCAAGGCTAATTACACTGCATACATAAATTACTTAAGTATAATAAGTATAATATCTGCTTCAAGATTACCGATTATTATCTAGCAGGCATGCTATCTGTCACTCTACATGAAACCCAGAACAGATCTACATGAAAATGACTGTTCTGCTTCAACGGTTGATGGAGAACCAAGGTGTGCCTAGGACAGTACCTGCGCTTGAGTAATGGCCGCCCTCCAAGGATGAGCGGGAATCCCCGGAACACGACGCCCTGCCGGTGCCGGATAGTGCAGATCTTTTGCGATCTGCGTCTTGCTTGGTGTACATCTCCTGCTGCGTTTCAGGGCTCCTCTGACGATAAAACTACGAGGAGAAAACATGTCCGAGTTAGACGGAGCGTGGCTGGCTGCGGAGTGGCACGTACACTGAAGATGGAGGACAGATATTCAAATTGTGAGATCTAAATGGCATTAGTGCCTTACCTGCTTGTTTCTGCTCCCCCCAGACTCGGCCCATGTGCCGTCACATGATGCAGAGGTGGGGCTAAGGTGTGAAGGGCGTCTCCATGCAGGATGGCGGCCCTCGGAGCCGCCTTGGCTTTTGGACGAGTCGTTAAATCTTGGACTCTGCGGGAATGGCAACGAAGACTGTCACATTTTCTGAGACCCCGGACACAGGAAGCAAAGAACAGATAATATGGAGACAGCGGACAGCGACATGCGATTTTCTCGATATCGTATTTTTGCAGTTTCCACACAGGCTGTTTGGTTGGCGATTGACCTTACAGTTTGAGCCATTTAAATATTACTCGAAGGTAACTTTGTTTAAATATTCACCTGCCGAGATAATGATGATAATCACAGATGAGCTAAATCCATTTGGAACATGATAGACGGCTAATCTTAAGTAGCTAGTTAGCCCGCAGTGGCTCAGTGTCACACCACACCTGTCATGAAGCACACAAGCAAGCAAAAGCGAGTCCATGCCGCGCCACTGCAGCCTCAAGCATCACCCTACTGTAGCTAAGTGTTGATTCTCTGCTTTTTCTACCCGTCTTTTAACCATTCAGGATTTATTCTCATACCACATGGCAACCGCTCATTGTCAGCTACAAACACCCATTGCAAACAGTGACTCGGTTTCTGCAACAATCCTGGACAACAACCATGTTATGGGCAGGGATCCCAAGCAGACTTTAAATAATACATTTTCAAAAGCACAGACAGGGTAATGTGAGAAGGGGTACATGCAAAGCCGCAGCTCCGAAAAGCACTGGAAGCTGGCACACAAACGCACAAGGACACACCCAGAAATGCATTTCAGACAGTCTGTTACTTCTGAGTGAAACAAGCCACGCTTAAGTCACAGGCACAAAAAAACAGGTTAATTCTAGAAACCGGAGTGAGAACTTTGAGCCACACTCAACCCTGCCAAGATATATCTTTAGCAGTTTCGTATTAGTCGCCATGTGAATAAGTTCTAAATTTAACAGTGGTTTTTCAGTTCTTTAGATAACCCTGTAATTCTTTTTTAAAATTTGCACACTTTAAGTTTTTAAATGCACAGGCCTAATTCTTGACACACGGCTCCTTGACATAAGCACAATTTCATACATTAACCACAGAAAAAATATGCTAGTGTGGATTAAACAAAAGAAGATGTCTGTCAGTGTTCTGAGGGGGCAAGAACATACTCAATACCTGAGAATCAGAGTCTAGCTTAAACGGGTGTCCTCTGGTATGCTGATCGCAACCCAGCACACGATCTCGGCAGTAGAGCTGACCGGTTGGTGAGGATGAAGAGGACATGGCATTGGACTTGGGAGTACACGTCAGCCAGCGAGGTTTGGAATCCATCTCTGACACCAACAGAAAGAGGGGAACACAATATATCAAAAGACATTCATTACAGTCAGGGAAATAGCATTTCCCAATATTAACACTCTGTTCCTAGGTTTGTAGCTGCATGCTAACTAATCAGGTGTTTACAGCTAAGCAAATTAATCAGGGTGGATTATAAATTACAAATTTTATAAAGAGACATTTATAATAATATATGGCTAAAGCATTTCTGCATTGGGATTCTTTAATAGCGTCTCCACGATGCTGAAAAGCCAATTCACGTAAATGCACTATTGAAGGAAGACAATTATGAATTATGAATACAATAATGCAGTGTGTAACAATCAGGAATACGATGGTGTGCAAAAAGGAAAAAAAACGATCAATAACAATTCTACCAATACTACTAATAATACCCATAATAATAATAATAATAACAAAAACTTGTTCGTGTTTCACTTAAAACACTGACATGCAGTTAGGGGTGAAACATGTTCCCCAGCACAGAGAAACAAAATTAAACTTTGTACCAGCACCTAAGATGGAAGCTTGCCTGTCCCTTTTACACTTAAAATGTCACCCTCTTTGAGATAAAAGGCGCTGTGTGCCCGGTATACGGGCGGAACAGCAATCCGAGGAACTACACGCAGACTTATCTCACATTATTTCAAATGTCACCACCGCTCGACGGAAACGTAACCATCTATTAGCGCATTAACGACCTAGCTTAACAATTAAAAGGCTGTCTGCAGCAAAGTTAGCTAGTTGGCTAAGTAAAGCTGATAATCAACTGAGCAATATGTCAGTTCCGTCTCCGCAGAAAAAAATATTAACGTTAGGAAAAGGACAAGGTACAAGTGAATTAGCTACTCTCAGCTAGCTAGTTAGCCATTTTCTAGGCAACATATCTTCACCTTAGCAAGTTTGCAAGCTAGCCAGCAATAAAACAGACTTTGGTTGAATATCTAGGCATTATTACTGTCACCGCGAATGATAATAAGCAGTACGTTATTATTTAGTCATAGCAGACTTTCAGTTTTTGACCAAGAAGCAAAGCAAACGTAGGGTCTCACCTCCAACTTCCCCTGATTCACTTCTTGCCGAATATTAATAATGGAGACGCTGTGTTGACATGTGCTGTCACGTGATGCCTATCGTCAGCGAGTGCAAAGCTCCGCCCATTGTGATGACTGTAGGGAATCTGCACCAATGAGAACCTGGTGTACAATAGAATATTCATTAAATATCAGAGGTGGCCAATCCTACCCGCAAAGGGCCAGTGTATAAGCAGGCTTTGGGATAACCTTTAGGTCAGCTATTCAAACCCAGGTGCGAGGACTCTTCAGCCAATCACCCCACTATTTAGTAATCTAATTAGGGAGTTGCACTGAAAACTGGCACATCAACCGATTCTGGATAAGACTGGCCACCCCTGGTGTATATAATAACAGATGTTATAATATTTCTCACTTTTTAAGTTAGGCCTTTTAAGCACCACTGCAATTAACATCACTATAAAATCAAAATGGCTAATCCTACATTTGAAAATACACAAAATGGAGACTTACACAGATATATATATATATATACATACTACAGACATGCATGCATGTGCACATACATAAATACATATATATATGGGCCATTTTGCCAAATCAGTGCAGTTTCTGTCCCTTGATATGTATTAATATGCATTAGTTCTGTCCCCGTAGATTTTATCTATCTATCTATCTATCTATCTATCTATCTATCTATCTATCTATCTATCTATCTATCTATCTATCTATCTATCTATCTATCTATCTACATTTTTGGTAAGTTACTTGGATGTGCTCAATGTTATCAAACAATAATCAACAAAAATCAACAACTTGTTAATAATTATTTTCATAGTTAATATAAACTGTTCATTGGCATTAAAAAAACTGATGATTTGATAAGATACTTGATCTTATTTCCCCATAGTCATCAAGACACTTGAAATTAATCTGTAACTGCAATAACTTGTTGCTATTTTGTGTCACTGGGGTGACCCACTAGTCCGCAGTTTTCGAGGTTTTTCTTGTACTGACACCCTATAACCACAACAGCTATTGCAACTTGTCCCTCAGATCTATAAAGATGACAACAAATTAGATAAAAGGTTCTTCATTCATTTTGTTTGCCAGCTGTTTTCACAAACCACGCCCTTGTACACCTGCTTGCAGCTCTCTTGCCATTTGCTCTACAAATTTGCTCATTTAAATTAAAAGTTTTTCGATATTTTTCCATATTTTGCAACAAAATAGTCAGTTAAAGTATAAAATATTGAATTGTATTTAATGGAAACTGCTTCATAGTTTGGAATCAACAGACAGCTGGTCCATGCAACACGAAGGAAGTGTGATAGAACAAAGCAGGTGGGTCGCCAAGCCCGGGTAAGGTGCGTAGATTTCGGATGTACTCCTGTACTCGATTTATTTTAGTTCCAATATAAAATAACATTACATGACATGCGCTATAAAAACAAAACTGTCTGGTGAGCAAATCAGTCAGCAGTTTTTTAAACCAGAACCTTTAATGCTGATCTGGATAATATGTTTAGTTTCTTGCCATTTTGGTATATAATGTTTTATCCCTAGCATTTTAAAATTCCGGTTCCAACCAATACTGTGGCATGTTTGACTCTTGCTCCCACAGTCCTTCACTTCCTCGTGAATAGGACATCTTTGGCCACTAGGGGCACTAATGATTACATTTCACTGACTTAAAAAAAAACTGCATCTAGTCCTTCTCTCCCTCCTTCCCCCCTCTTTCTCTCTCACTCACTCTCTCATTCTCTCTCTCTCAAACAGGTTGCGCTGTTTCTGTTTTTTTTGCAGCATGTTTATGTTACACATTGTTTGTTTTGTCATACAGTGAGATCATTAAGATCATTGTAAACAGCACTAATTATACATTCATTTGAATAATAACTAGAGCAGAAGCAAACTTCCCGATGCAGAAAAAGATATTCAGATAAAAATCCTCTTTATTATCCAGTTCGACAACTAAATGTAAATTGCCTTATTTATACTGCATTCCAGCTGAATATTTCTGTGTACAATCGAATGTGAATTTAAATGAAAGAGTTAATTATCACCATCCATCCATCCATCCATTTTCCAAACCGCTTATCCTGCTGGGTCGTGGGGTGATGTATTTGTAATTATTAAATATTAATACAATACTTTTTATTGTAATTTCTTGAATTTGAGTTGGTTAAGAATCCGTTACTGCTGATGTGGTAGGAAAATTAAAAAAAATGCATTTTTGGCTTTTAATTTTGCATTTATATGTGGTCCAATGGACAAACAGAAAAAAAGACTGACATTCTGTTTTTTTAATATAATTTCTTAATTTTCCACTTTAGACAAAGTTGTGAGCCGCAGATGAACAGCCTTGTATGGGAGCTTTGAAACAGCCTTCTGCTCACACGTCTCCGCTTGTGTAATCGCTGAGGAATGCCTTGTGACATTTCTCCTCTCCTCCGCCAGTGTTCCCAGGCTTCTCTCAGACCCAGGAAGCCTGACTCTGCGCCACATGCTCTGCATTCGAGGAGCAGGCGCTTGCAATAGAGCACGCTTTAGATACCAGTACCTAAACACTCGGAGAACGCGAGTAAGGAACGCTTCAAAGTCTATCGTTGTAATATCAAATTTTTATCAAAACATTTTGCCCGCTCATTGTCTTTCAAAGTGCATTCTCTTTTAAAAACAATTCTTTCTACTTCGACTTAGTCACATTTTCACTCTGCGCTATTAGTTGAGTTCTCCCCAAATGGGCTGAATAGCCTCCTCTCGTTTGTATATTTATTATGGTCTTATGTAAACTACTTGTGAAAATAATCCATCTTCAGCCTATCCCATCTTCCATAACTGCTTTTCCTGATTTGGGGCATGACGAGCCTACAGATTAAATCTGGAAGTGTAGGGCAGGGGGCATCCTGGATATGATGCTGATCCATCAAGGTCCACAAACTCATGCACGCTCTATTGGCAATTAAGAGACACCAGTTGACCTAACTGCTTGTCTTTTGTCTTATGAAATCCAAGCAAACTTGATGAGAACACGCAAGACATACAGACATACGGAATCAATGGCAGGATTCGAACCCCTAACCCTGGAAGTGTGAGGGCAAATTGCTGCCATGTGGTACTGATGAGAGTAAAACATTTAAGAGTCAAAGACAAAGCAATGAATGCAAGTGCTGTTTGACTAGAAGGTGCCGTAAAGACACACTTCAGTGCCAATGTTTTGATTTCTACCCAGCCGACTGTCGATAAAATGAACAACTTCTACATATTGATAACACCTGGAAAAAGATGGCTTAGTAAAAAGTGTTGGCACAAAATCCATAAACATAGATTCCCATAGTTGAATATCGAGTTAACAGCATTATATCTTCATGAATACTAACCCCACGTTACTGTTACACTGTTTCATCCATTTAGTGCTGAACCCTGTAATAAAATCTTTTACGGCCTCACTGCACTAATAGGATATATTAATTTGTACGAAATTTATTTTGGAATACGTGTTTATATCTTACATGGAAGCCAGTATACTTCTTGTGTGCGTCAGTGTGAAAACAAAAGACTTGCTTGAGGTCTTCCAAAGCCTGTTTACATTATAATCACATTGCTTTGTTTTCCCGTAACATAAGTTTCCCATCATGCTTTTCAATGGGCTCCTCAATTCCAGGACGTATTTTTATCCCGAAATGGGTTCCTTCTGGGGAGCGCGCGTCGCAAGGAAATCCCGGCGCCCGTTATGGTTAACGCGCTAATGGCCTATGTCTGATCCGATCTCCGCCGAAGGCGTTTCACACGTCTGCCTCGCTAGTATCTGGAGCAGGATGGCACTTGCGGTGACCAGAAATGACTAATTAAAACGGACAGTGTTTTGCATAAATACGATGTAACACAGCCCGACAGTTGGCACCAGACTGTGTCGGACCGCTTCTGTTTACAGAATGTGTGAATAACAATGGATTTAATTTTAAAACACAGCCATAAACAGAACGTGTTGTTTATTGAAAATATGTGTTTTTTTTAGTGGTTCAATATGTATTCTTTGAATTTACGCGTTGCTGATTCAGAACACATCGCATCTGTTCTATAAGTGCATCCAGATTCAAGGACTTAATATATTCTCCCACATTAGTATGACACGAACATCATGATTTGAACTAATATGTTGATTTCCTGATGTTATTCCTATTATATGTTTATTTTACCACAAATTAAAAAATGGATGTGAAGCAGGGTTAATTACTGAGGAAAAAATATGAATCGTGCAACTTTTGCTTAAATTGCAAAGAAAGATCCGGTGTCCAGAAAACGGGTCAATGCGTCAAAGACGAAACAACCAAACTTCAACGCCCCCAGAGAGAGAGAGGGGGAGAGAGAGACGGAGGGAAAAAAAGTCACGAACGTGACATTTAACAATGTTACCTAACCTGTAAAACGGTGCCGTCAGCAAAACTATTATTTTCCGCAACATTAAACAGGTGTTTTTTTTAGTTTTGCTGTTACATTTGATATCTATCCTTTTTTCTCTGTCTTCGTTGCCACTTTTGTGAACGTAGAGTCAGGTAGATGGGGGGCGGGGAGCGTCGCAGGGCTCCGCCGTTATTGTGATTTCCTTCTTTGTCCCGCAGCATGCTCCAATTAACAAAACAAAAAAAAAAAAACAATGGTTACAGACAAAAACGGTCGCCAATCGGTGGAGGTGAAGCAAAGTCTGTTTACAGTCGTAGGGGGAAGAGTGGGTGAGGGAAGTTTTGTAATCCGTGCAGATTCATCCTTAAAAACATGCCATTATCAATATGTAAGCGAGAGGACTTAAGTCACAGGTCAGGGAGAAACCAGTCCCATCTTAGGTGACAACATGTTTTAAAAAGTTTATTTGCATGTTATTCATGTTACTCAAAGGAAGCTCGAATGTATTCCTCCATTTACATGCTATTCCTCTTTTCTTGTCTAGCGTCACACACGTAGAAGCCTTCATTAAGCATGAGATGAATGACGGTTGCTTCTCTCGTTCTGTTTCGCTCACAGATGAAAGGTCTGGCTCGCTTTTATTCGGCGGGAGGCCTGGTCTTGAACGGAGCGTGATTCAATGAGGCGGAAAGGTGACTTTGCGTGGACCGCGGAAACCTCACATTCCCATTTATTTATATATTTCATAGGGGACACATACAATTATTTGCACTTAAAAGACAGCGCTTTCGTTTCTCCAGAAAAATGTAGCTTATTGGGATCGGTCAAGGGGACAAAGATGCGGTAAGAGGGGGGTGCGTTACGTCATGTCGGGACTTCTGTTAACTGTTGGACTGAAGGTCAGTAGGAAACCATAGAAATATCTGTTTCAGAAACAACATTCAAACAAGGTTTCGACATTTTGGTTTTCACTTCAGTTTTAGTTTAGAAATTAGACCTCTCTGCTAGAATCTCTGCTCATCTATCACTCCACCCATCTATCTCTCCACCAATCCATCCATCCATGGACATAAATTATGGGAGGATGGGGGGGGTTGTCAAAGTAAAAAAAAACCCTACAATAACCCCTACAATAATCAAAACTACCCAATACAACCCCTTGGACCCTCTTAAATGGGTTTGGACCTCAAACCCCCCAATGATCAACCAAAAGTTATGTGCTTGCATCCATCAATCTTTCATGTACACAGTACAGGATCAAGGTGGTCAGCATAATATGTGAAGAACTGAGTATCAGGGAATTAAACCAGCTGTTAAACCAACAATTCTTGGTTCAAGCCCCAGTTTTACCTCTGAATAAAATACATAACCAGAATTTATCTGGTTATTCTGTTTATTTGTGTGGCTGTATGCTAAACAACTTAAGATGTATTTAATTGTTATTTAATTGTATCAGTGACATTTAGTATTTGGTCAGTATTCATGTCAGTATTATCAAATCTTCACTAACATTTTAAACTGCTTCTGTTTCTAAGTCGAGCTTAGTGTGTGACTGTGTTGGCTGTGACCGACTGGCGTCCCATCAGTGGTGTCTCCCTCGCCGGGGATAAGCCCCAGGCTCACTAAGACGCTGTATACTGGGTAAGTGCTTATGAAAGATAGACAGATGGATAATAATAATAACATGCCCTAATACCCTGTGCTTCCTGGAATAGGCTCCAGGCTCACGGCATTTCTGTGCCGCATAAGTGATATGAAAGGAAAGATGCATATTCCCTAAGGCAAAAAATTAGTAAGTTATAAGTGCAGTAGAAAACCTATGTTGCACATTATAGATGAATTTGATTCTGCAGCGGTATTTGAAGATCTAATCCGTGGAGAAATGCATCGTGGGAGTCCTATGTCTGTCTGGATGCTTTCAGTTCTGCTTCTTGAGCACTGTGTCGATTCCCTGTCTGTGTATTAGTCTCTGGCTCCAGTGAGTCACCGCCTCTCTGGCACCAGTTTGTCCTCACACCTACGCTGTCATATTTATGTGCTTTTCCACATTCATCCCCAATTCCTCATTCGACCTCCGGGTTCTGTACGGCATCCGGCGTCAGGCAGCATGACAGATGACTGAAGTGTCAGGATAACTAAAAACACTCATAACACATGCAGATCAGCCGACTGTGAATTATTTTGAGCTGTGAATGGGGGTGGGGGGTGGGGGGTGGGGTGCGGGTTGGGTAATATAAAACATCCTTCATTTTCAGTTAATTCCCAGGGTGCAGGTAGCTCTTGGGAGTGGAATTTGGGAGATCATCTGAAATATTTACAGGTGGCTGTGTGCAGGGGGGCATTACATGGTTGCAAGTCTCTTGCTTGGTGCTTTTGTAATATTGATCGATAGTTGAGCTATAGGAGCTAAATTACTGAAGTGTTTTCATGAGAAATGTTGCTTTACATGCAGAGCTTACAAACGTCATGGTCAAATATTATAAGAATTTATGTCCTTGAAAATTGCCAAATCTTTCTCTATAATGATTTTGGTCAATGCCGGCCAAACCATAAGGTGACATAGGCACCGCCCTGGGCACCGTCTTCTGAGAGGGCGCCTACTTAGCAAGCTCATTTCACTTTGTCTCAGACAGGGGGCGCCGGCGGTAAAGCTTGACTACGGTCCTGCATGGGCTTGGAAAGATACAATATTGCACGTTGTTTATCTTCGCCATGTATTTCATTGTCACCGTTAAATATGGTAATGTGATTCTCATATGTTGCACAGTATTTAACAGAGCATATCAAGGCTCATCAACAATCAAGAAAGGTTTGTTAAAGATTCCATCCCACCGGATGAAGACATCCGCAGCATCCCGCTATGCGCTCCGTGTTTCTGCATCAACCGTTGGCGCATAGCGTTCTGACACGCGCTACAAACTGCTAAAATACTGGGCTTTTGAGACAAGAACGGATCTATTCGAGGCGCTACCGATCCAACTTTGATCCTAAATAAAGATCACAGCCTGTTTATTTCCTTTTGGATTATTAATTGAATCATGCAATCATTTAGGCAGATTTTTATTAATAAATACAAATAGTGATATTGATAAACTATGCATGTGAATGTTGAACTTTCAGTTCCAATTTGGAAGAAATACCGTTTGTATTTTCCATATAAAAATATATCCCACACAGCATCTGAATGGAAATAAATTGTAAAGTATGACAATAAAATATTCTGACCTTCCCGTTTTCTAATAATATGATTGCGTGTAAATCTTAATGTTATTTAAAACACTAAAACAAGCACTCGGCTTAATTGGTTTTTAATTCAGTGCACGTTAATGACGTAATATTAGGAGACGATTGTCTTTATTGCAGTTATTAGCTTCTTATTTAAAGCTTTTGAGAGAGACATACCATGAAGGAGCCCAAATTCAATTACGTGTTAAAACCTTAGGCCACTTTCACCGGCGAGGCACCGTCTGCAGCTCCGAGAGAAATTTGTGTCATTGAAATTAAATGCTTTTGTGGCGCTGGAAGGTTCTTGTTTTTAATGGAATTACAGAGTGTGGTGTAGTGAGATGATTAAAATCTGTATTCCCTGAATGTGTCGGGCAAAAATCAATAATTGCAAGCACAGCTCCGCAGCGTGATGGGTATCCTGGGCTCGCCACGAAACTAATAGAAAAATAATAATTAAAACCAAATCACCACATTAATTTGTTTTCCATCAGTCTCAGGAGGGATCATCTTTACTAGTTCTTTTGGTAGCTCATTATACTTTCTAATCAAGACTCTTTAAAAATCCCTTTAAAAGAGACGGACTGCTTTACCCTTCCCCCAACGTGCTTTCATTGCAGGCATTGTACTTACACTTATTATGTTACAAATGACCGAGCTAAGGCTGACATTCTCATCCCGGGGAAAAGGACCCAAAGCGCAGAAATGTTCTTTAATGAAGCGGCTTTGAGCAATTTCTCGCCGGCTGTTATTAACGAAGTTCCGCCGGACGATTAAAAAAAAAAACTCGCCGCATCGGCCAGTCGGTGTGACGGACGCATCAAATTGTTTGTCCTCTCCTGCCATTTTGCGTCGAGGCGTTGTTTTGTCCAGATCCAAAGCAGATCGGAGGAGAATGGGAGAGGGAAGAAATCGATGAACGCACAAGCACACAGCCCTGTTTAAAATACCTATAGCTGAATAAGGTTTGCCCATATTTAATTTAGGAACGGTTCTGTTTCTAAACACTGCTGTATCCAATTACGCCTAGTGTATATGCAATTTAATTTGGAAAAGGGATAGTTTATTACAATCAACAAAGGTACAATTACAGAACTGTTCCCTTGAACTTTGAGGTAATTAAAGTAGAATTTCCGATGTTTCCGCATGTTTGAAAACCTACATAGCATGGCTTTTGATTTTAGGTTTAAAATTGAAAGCATCACGTTAACAAACATTTAGCGTGGAAGCGACATGCTAATGTCATTATGTTGGCTATAGCGGGTTATTTATAAACTAGTCTTATAAAGGAAATCTGATTTTTCTCAAATGTAGGCTGTATAAAAAACTGAACGTGAATTTTTCCCAATAGCATACCAAATTGTTCTGTTGACAGTTTGTTTTCTATAATATGACACGGTAGTATAGTACATCCATTACTGTATAGCTCTTGTAATGTTGAACTGTTTATCGCAGAATGGGATAATCTTAACCCCCTTGTCTCAAGTCAAACTGGGTCAGAAGGTCCCCGTTCAGCCTGTTGCTGAGAGAGAGAGAGAGAGAGAGAGAGAGAGAGAGAGATACACACACACAGTTAGGTACAGATGGCAGTCTTTGCCAAGGTGTTACAAGCTAGCACTTACGCAACAGAGAACTGAGAACTTCTTGAAATCGCCTAGACTGCTATAGTCTACATATCATTTAGTTTAAAATTCAATGGATTTCTGATTTCTTTTCCTCACTTCTTTATGTTTTTCTAAACCATGGCTGCATAGACGAATTTTCTCTAATAACCCCTAAGTGTTAAGCCTTCTGTTGTATGCCTCACTTCCACATTTGCTTTGCCATGGCATGTTTCATTGTATTCTTAGGCGATGACACTGTTCGTGGTAAGATACTAATCTTCACTGGCATGTCAAGCATGTGTTTTATACAGCAACATCTTACGATAAACATTTGCTTATACGTTTGATATACTTTTCTTGATCTACATGTTCAGAACAAAATACACTCACATACATTAAAATATCTTGTGTTTAGGTAGCCTATATGTGTATATGTCACAAAGTAATTTATCTTAATTCATTTGCAGACTTAGGCCTGGAATATCACATGAATGAGACAATGACCTTAATTTTAAATGTAACAATAAACCTCACTCTAACATATTATATGATAAATGTAATTATTAATTCATATTTAGAATAGCTGACAATATCCACCCACATGTAATTAATATTATTTTTCTTTCATGTACACTATAGAGTATGCATATTTTTCAGAAGTTTGTCTATGGAAGATATACTGGCTGAATGTCGGTATAATTTTTGTGAACAACGTGGTATTGATGATGGTGGGATGCACGAATCAGTCCGGGCTCTTATTGATCAGTGGCTCTTATTTGTCATTCTGCACTGTCGCATGGCGATATTACGGAATATAAGTTTTTTTGCCGTTAAAGAGCTCACAGGCTGACGTCACTTGGGGCTAGAAGCCGAAAAAACCGTGAGATGAAAGTCTCCGTCAATTTGCTGTTAGTGGCTGACACACTCATACATTACATACAGACACTAACACATGCACACACACACACACACACACACACTCACTCACTCTCTGGCACGCACGCACGCACGCACACGCACTCACTCACTCACTCACTCTCACCGAGACTCAATTACTGCCCAATTCCCTTCTTTATCTCTGGCTGCCGGCCTCCACTAACGCGATCGGAGAAGGAAGCGAAACGTTTCGCGTTACTTGAAATAAATACTTGAAATAAGGCGAGTCGCGGCAGGAGACCCATCGAACAGCGCAAAAAAACTACTGTAAGTTTTATTCAGTTTATTATGATCGTTGTTTTATGTAAGGTGGCTGTTGGGTGCCGCGGATGGGGGGTCGTTTAATTTCGCTGGGGTTCGATCGCTGCATATGTGTGTTTCTTTTCGTTGGGTGTCTTGTCCGTGTGCTTTCCTCTCTTCGCAATGTAAAAGCGCAGGTTGATTCAAACTTGCTCGGACAAACCGGTCGATCGCTGAAATGAAAAAAATAAAGCGACTCGCCGGGTGTTACTTTTTTAAAGGGGGAAAGAGGGGCATTAAAAAAACTTTCTCTTTTTGAAATACATCTAGGGACCTTTGCTTGTTGCTTTTTTTGGTCGCACTGGTGGCGACTTGGGTTTACGAGAGTCAAAAGCGACGAAATCGCTCGTCTTTTGTGCCCTCACTCTTGCGGTTGAACTGTTTCTCTTTTAAAAATAAAACAAAAATCTTTTAATATATATAGGTACAGGATATATGTCGCCGTCTCCGCGGTTTGTCTGTCTGCATGTTTCAGATGTTTTGTATTTAGTTTTTAAATCTATTTTAAACGCCATGGGAGTCTATGGAAGGTAGAGAGTACCTTTGGTCTGTTAATATGTCTGTCCAAGAGATGATGGGGGGGGGGGGGGGGGGTAATGTAACAGATCTCCGCTAAAACAAACAACATTACTAATTAACAAATTTGTACGTTTCGCATTTTGGCACATGGCTTATGGACGCTGGATGGGCTTTAAACACATTTTTTGGCGTTTCTTGGGGGAAATCACGCTCGTTTTAGAGGGCAGTCCACGATCGCAGGCTTTCCCTTCTCCTGTCTTTTGTTGCTTCCTTGGTTATAAAGAGAAGCAGCTGCTGCCCGGCTGAGTTGTTGAAATTTATCCCTTTGTGTATATTACAATATCCTCCATTTTTTCCCTCTGCCCTCTAAACAACAAGCCTCTCGCCATCTTGGGTAATTTAAAAATCACTGATCTTTTTTTTACCCCCCCTCCCCCGTTTCTCTCTCACACACACACACACTACTACTACCACCGCCGCCACTTTACACGAAATGAATGGTAGTAAAGACTAAAAGTTATGAAATGTTTCGAGGGGAGGCGATGACGTCATGTGAAGTTTAAGATGTATTTATTCGTGGTAACGCGCATATTTAATCGTTATGGATTCAGAAACCCAATAAACGGCAAATAGCCTCTGTTTCCAGCCAAGGCGGAATGTGCCCAACTCGTTGTTAATAATTATTACTGTTTGGTTAGGTGACAGGTGGGGAGGTCAGTACCCCAGAGCATGTTACGTGAGCGTTATTAGCGGTCTTTCAGCAGTGTGTTGAGCTGTTTGCATTGAGCTGTAACCTTATTTTTTGTTTATTAATAAAGTACAAAAATAATTTTGTGTCGTATTGGGACTTTTTGAGGAGCAATATGTTTAACCGCTTTTTGCACGTTTACGATCACGATACAGCTACCGACATACATATTTGTGTATTTTTTTATTTTTTTTTTGCAGATCTCGCCGAAGATATATTTTTCTGAACATTTATATTTGAACGTTAAATAGTAAAAAGTGTTCCCGTGGTTTATAGATTGCGTTGATGCGTATGGTATGGCATAAATGCAGTTCTTTGTTAGTTTGTCACTGCATTTTCTGTGTAATTGTATGAAATTGAGTACCTGCGTTTACCTAATAACCCTGATTTTTGAATGTCGTAATAATGCATCAGTACTCTAGGGAACGGCTCATGTGGACGCCATCAACAGACGGGTGGAAGAAATTCATTTTTTTAAATCTACAAGCAATCGTTACGTTTTATATGAAAAGGACACCTGATTTGGAATGACACGGTCATATTGGGATTTAAAGATGAATACGTCCTTGTTTAGCGCTCTCTAACGCATTTTATAATCCATTTTTATAAACTTTTATAATCCTGCTGCTGTGTGCATCACACCTTTGGAAAGTTCGTCCGTTTAATAAAAAGACGCACGAATATCCCGATTCTGTTTTATGACTGCAGTGCATTCAAGTGTATTTTGGATCAAAGTTAGAAATATCAAAGGCAGTTAATAAGCCTTTACTGATTCTCCTTAAACATATGTCTAGGTAAAATAAACATTCTGAGGGACAGGACAAAATTACACCCTAATTTCATGGATTGAAAATAGTTTATGAAAAACGATGAGAGCGCCTGAAATGTTAATTTTTATAGTCCAACGTAAGCACGATGTCATTAAAACTTTACAAGATTTTGGCCTAATTATGTGTAGAAGTGCATAATTTCCCACGATGTGGTCACTGTCCCCACAAAATATCTCGTCTAAGCAGTGAAAAAGTAATTTGAAATGTCATTTTTTTTTTAATTTTGAGAATAGCGATTCTCGTTTAAAGTAGCCTATTCTACTTCTCGCACTTCTCCGGTCCTTTTCTGCTTATTGTTTGACAGTAACTTCCTGCTAATGTTTTGCTGATTTAAGCGATCGCTAACCTGGTCTACGTCCTACTCCATGCCGCACAAGAAAGTTTGACCTCCCGACCTCTTTGAGACCGATGGGTGGCTCACCTTATGACCGGGACTTTAAGATGAACTCTGGGGAGACCAAAACCGGCCTCTACACACTGCAGTATCGTCAGGATGGGCCTTGTTTAACCCGTTTGGATCCCTCCCCCGTTAGATGGCTCCCCCCCTCCGCAGACTAATAGACAGTAATGTCGTCTTAGCAGAATGCCTTTTATCCAGACGTTAATCGTTGTTCCTCCAATGTCTTTGTCTAGATGCCCACTGCATTTTTTTTAAAGGCGCAGGTGTTTTCGCCGAAGATCCCAATGTCTCTCTTTCCCCTCTCTCCGGATCGCGTTCGCTCATCATCCTGATGTACCGTCATGACAGCTGCTTGATTCTGTGGGGCTGCTGAGAAGCCATTAGTGCCATCAATGAATTGCGACTGAACACACGCTACCGAGCTTCATCTGCCATGACAAATGCCTTTTGTCGCTTTTCCCCGTGGTGCAGCCGAAGATGCACAGGAAAATGTTTTGTTTCTATATATATATATATATATATATATATATATATATATATATATATATATATATATATATATATATATATATATAATATAACAAAATCATTATTAATAATACTCACATTGTGTACCTTAATGCAACATAGGAGACCACGAATCTGTCAGGGCTTGTTTGTGATGTTTTTGTCTGAGCAGGGAAGGGAGTTTCAGAGAGCAAATTCAAACCAGTGATGACCTCATGCATAGCTGGGGAATCTTTAAGGAAAGTCTTTTTTTGGCATGAGATCTTGAGTATTTTTTTCCCCCCGTTTAGGTATTTTGAAAACAATACTTTTACAGGATGTCGACTCCGTGCTCTCTATGGGGGAAAAGATAAATCGCTTCCACTTCAGCTCTCGGAAATTTCAGCCAGACATGGATAAATCCCAAACCGCGTGTCTCGCAAAGTTGCACCCAACATTTTGCCTTTGACTAAGCTGATTAGGAGAAATTAGGATTTGGGAATGTTGAGTCTAGGGATGCTGTAGCTGATGAAACCAGGGGGGGGGTCTATGTTTAATTCATTGCTGTTTGATTGGGTCAAAGTAAAACTATCTTTTATTGTCAGCTTCAGAGGCATGATGTGAGGGGTCAGACACTTGGCTAAAATAAAAAATGTTATTGGTTATAGTGTCAATTAGGTATAGTAAATGGAGTATGAATACTGAGACATACAAACATAATACAAACATAATACAAACATGCCGTTTTAAGATGGGGACAGCGATACAGTTAACCATGTGATTGATTGGGAAAGATTGTGCAAATGTGGTAAGGAAGTTTCGCTTGGAAGCAGGATGTGCACTTAATACATGGATTTAGATTCAGAGTTATGATTCCTGAGAGTTTAGTCCTTTTAACAGGCCCAGTCTTAGGTTGAACAGTTGAATACTGAACTACCATCCAACTGCCATTAAGTCTCGCCATCCTGGCTTTGAATGAGTGTTAAATTAGGAGTGTGTTTACATCTTTTTTTCCTTTAATGTTGCCATTTTGACTTGTAAGCCCTGTTAATATTGGAATGTAGGCCCATTTAATATTTAAAGGTCACTTAATGATAATACGACCAACTTTTTTTCATTATCACTCTCTGTTACGGCCAAGTAGTGCAGACTGAGCACAGTTGTGGTAACGGATCCCAGAGGGTTTGGGTCGAGATGACGCGGTCCAGGTGTTACGGTAGAGCGAGGCTGCACGTTTCCCTCCTCGATCTCACTCCACTGGCTTGAGACCTCCCACGCTGCACAGATCACTGGAAAGAAAATATTACTGCATCATCCTGGACGTGCCTTTCTTCATAGGTCATATTCTGTAATGTTAGAAATGGAGCTGAATGCATAAGCTGGAGTTTTACTGCTAATGGCAAAAATCAGATGTTACAGTCATCATGCTAACGATTCTCTTCAGATAATTTTGTACCTCATCTTGTTTTTTTTTTATCAATATGCAAGAAATGGTTAACAGAATGTTTGAGCCAAAGCTAAGTGTTGTCCAGGAACAGCAATCTTGGAATTCTAATAGTCTGTGGTTTTAAGCTTTAATTACGGTGCATTTACCACTAAACAGTTCTGAGTATTTGTTCATGTCTCTGACAAATCGGGTCCCATTGCTTGCTCCTCTGGTTCTCTCCAAACTGCATGCTAACAAAACAATGCTACTCAATGTTCAAATTGGTCATTTGCTTACTTCCACACATTCTCATATGATTTACATATTCATTATTTGTCAGGGTAATGTCATTCATTTAAAAACGTGAACTTGTATAAAATAGTTTAAACTGATTTTCTAGGCACTCAGAGACGTTTAGAAAATGTTAGCTTATTGGCTAATAGTTTAGTTTTTTGCTAATTCCTAATCCCATTTCCATTAATAGTAGGAATTGTAACATAAATAATATTCGTGGTAAACATACTGCTTTGCAAATTAGTATTCTTCTGTTGCCTGTTTATCTTCCGCTACAGGTTTAGGTTGCGTTATCTTGAGTGACAGGAAAGTAAATCGCCAGATCTGGTCAGGAAATGCCAATCGTTTACCCAGGCGTGCTAATTTCTGTCAAACTCAGATGTCGTTTTGATTAGCTGATGATGCTGCTTTAGATGTCAGGCCAGAAATGTTTTTTACATGGCAGACACTGTTAATGAGTTAAAAATACAACTACATAGAGGTAAGAACTTTATAAATAAACGGGAAAAAAAATGGAAAGTGTGAAACTTGGAAGCGAAGGTGTGAATTTTCACTCTGCTAGTTTTAGCAGCGCTTATGTTTGATTTGATGCCCCTGAAACTACTGTTGATAGACACATTGTTTGTTTTGTGACATTGATTTCATGTGTTCACACAAATGTCCCCTTCGGTGACTGCGCCTTGGCCCTGTTAGGATTCCATCGATTTCTTTTCCTACATAGTTAATTGACGATAATGAACTATTGCTCAGGGTATAAGTGAAACTCTATAATTAAGGTCCATGATTTGAATAGTTTTAGCAGAAAAAGGAAATGAGATGAATCTGATTATGATTTTCAGTGTGGCAAGCATGTATCTACTGGTTATCAACAACCAAACCGATAACCAGAATAAAAAGATTATGGAATTTGTCGTTTTCAGAGGGAGTGAGGATTTTAGGGTGAGTTATTTAATAGGAAAGAAAACAGCGATTGAACACTTCAAATATAATCGGCTATTTTGTCTCGCGGATGAAAATGCACTCGCTGAAGGTTACAAAAATATCGCATAAGAGTATTTGTAAACACTGCTGGACTGCAAGTTTTAAAGCTGTTTTTTTAAGGTGATTATTTTCAGGCAGATTTAATTATGGAAAATCTGCCATTTGACAATGATTTCATCGCTAATAGCCACATATCGTTGGGTAATTTATTCGCACCCAAGGTAGTCGTCACTGTAACTGATGGTGGAATATGGATCGCTGTCAGTGCCAGGCCTGTTAATATGATGAATTTGTGTATGGTTTGCATTCTCGTTTCGGCCGCTCCACCGTCTCTCTGGGTCTCGCCAAGGTGATTTGTATTAAAACGCTTATGACTTTTAAAGAGCACCAAACGGACGGAGAGCTTCCCAGAGATGACGAGATTGATAGGCCCATCTTCACAGGTATAATTGGCACAGAGTCCTTTTCTTTACACAAAATATGAGCAAACAAAGGGATGGAGGAGCGGTAGTTTGTTGCAACAGCCGGTGATTAACGGCGCGTTCTTGTCTCGTCTGTTTCTCTCTGTCTATCCTTCAACAAGAGAATGTCCTGGATGGAGCTCCAAGGTTAATTTTCTTTGTATGAGTGCATGTTTGGCAAGGTGAGGAGGATAACTGTGCCTGGTGTTAAGCTTTATTTTGGGTTAAATTTGTGTGTTTTGTTGGATGGGAAGGGCGGGAATCAAAGTTGCGATACCGGCAAGACAATATTTAAGTTAATAAAGTTTTTCTGTGACACCAGCTTCAGTCTGGTCCGGTGGCATTTTAATCCAACTGTGACGAAATTTCTTTTCTTGTGTGTTATTTATTGATTTACTATGAACAAGAGGCCCTAGCATATTATTTATGTGGGGTGGGAGGGAAGCCTGGGAAAGGATGAACTGGTTCCAGTAGTACTTACAGCAGCTATCCTGATGACAGCCTGCCAGAAGCTTGTGCATTTTGCCCCCCCAATTCCTTACTCTGTGCTGTGTCCTCTGTGTTTTCCACGAGCACGCATTCATTAATCAGAGACTCAGAACTCCTGCTGGTTGGGGGGGGGGGGGGTCGTCAAATTGGCGGCCAGCTCGCGGTCCGGATGGCGGTAATGGTGGCTCTTAGTGCTCAGACGTAAATAAATCTGAAGTCTTTGTATGCAAACCCCAGAGGTTAATACTGTATAATTCAGTGTCCTCTCTTTGTTTTTCCTGATTGATGTTTTGAAATATTTGAGGCTCATCGTGAGTCCCTTAGTAGGTCAGGAATGACAGCTCTTGATTGGACGAGCTAGAGAACTGTAGGGCTGGTTTAATAGGAATACGTTGTAGAGATTACTATCCTCTCCCCCCCCCCCAGTGTCCTCATTGTCATCTTTATTTCTTTCTCTCATTCCCCCCCCCACCCCCAGCCAGATATGACTGTCATGCCGCCTGCATTGTGGCAGCAATGTGCCACTGATGGAAAGTCTCTCGCTGTGATAATGGAGGCCAGCGGTTCTCCTCCTTTCCTCTGCTTGCTGTTTTTAAGTGAGGCGGCGCCATGCGTGCAGCCAAACTTGTCGGGATTTCATTTATTTAGCTATTTATTGGCCGCTTCCGCTGGCGGCGGGTGTGAGTCTGTCGGTCACAAAGGCGGCTGCAGGAGGAGCACGGACGTGTGGCGGTAGCTATTGCGCGTGCCGGCGGCTCACGCGGGCAAGATCGCACTCGGGCGGCAACCCCGCCCCCCCTTTATTTATTGATCTTCATGCATTTAAAATCCGCTCGCTGCAGCTACAAAGGCCTCACATTTTAGCTGCGCTAGCAAACTGCTGTAGCCTCTCGCTCTTTTTTTTTTTTTTTTTTTTTTTAATATTTAATCTCAGCTGAATGCCTCACAAAAACACAAGGGCAGGGAAGGGGACCTGTTCGTCTCGCAAACGACGCGCCTGGATCAGCAGGGGCACTGAATGTGACCGCCGCTTGTCCGGCTAAGATGCGCGTAACGAGGGCAAACAGAAGGCGAGCTGGGGGTCAGTTGGTCCTGTGATGCGTTTCTGCCTCCTCGCGTTGCCGTTTGTCCCGAACCATCGTTAGCTCTCATGCAGAGCTTTGCTGTCATCTCTTGCCACCAATAAAAAAAAAAATCTGGCTACGAAAACAGTGAATTTCCTCATGGACTGTAGCCCATCAGAAGAAGCCAATGATGCTTAACGTTAACGCGATCCGGAGCAGAGACTTCACTTTCTCGTTAAAGTTCGTTAAACAGCATTCTGTGGGGATATCTCGCACAGTGCCCCCTACACTTTTTTCTGGGAGGGGGGTTACATGGGAATATTTATATGAGGATTCACATGAGCGTGAAGAGAAGACACAGGTTGGTCCTGGAATTATATCATTAGAGCATCATTCCTAATTTGACCAGACGTGTTTGTTTTGTTTCGTTAATCTGGCCTGTAGTTTGATGGACAACAAACAACAAAGATCGATTACTGGCAGAGCGAAGGATTTTCTAACCTTCCTGCCCTGTGTTTAGCTTGTGCCATGTAGCGTCCTCCTCCACATACCACTCAGAATTTTTTTCGAGTTGAAATGGGACCTTTTGTGCAAATTGATCCGCAGGTCGTGGAAATGAAGTGAAAATTTAAGGTGGACTTTTAATCATGGGGTGTGGGGGGGGGGGGGGGGGGCAATACTTGCCAGGAAATGGTGAGAGTGAGTAATGTTTCCCAGCTGTCCAAGGCGATGGAACGAATGCTGGACTGACCTAGGGTAGCACAACTGTTTGTTACTCATGCCTCTTTTTCTCTTGAGACAGCTGCAGATTATTGTCTTTTAAAATTTATCGTCTTTTTTGTTTTTTGTTGCTTGAAAGATGACTGCAGAAATATGAGACGGCCCAGCCCACGCTGGAGTTCAAACAGCTACTGGGAAAGACCTGTTATCTATGGCCTGGGAGTGACCTTTTTTTGTAGCTTGGAGCTCTGTGCTAAATGTCTGAGTATTAAAGCAAGTAATATCATTTCCTTCTCAACGTGCAAACATTCAAATGGCGCTGGATGGAGGGGGGGGGGGAGGGGTCGACATCATCCCTGGTAAAAGTACCCACAATCCCCCTCCAGACTGCAGTATATGCTCCATAAGCATAACTAGCTGTAATCCAAATATTTGGAGGTAGTTTAAGCGTGTGGTGGACTCCATCCAGGCAACGAGTTGTCACTGAGGAACGGATGCGATGCATATGGGTGGGAGGGAAGCATTTTGTCACCTGCATTTGGCATTATACCCCTAACTGCCCCCAATTCAGGTTTAATCCTGATGGGTGTTTGTACCGCAGCCATTTAATAAAGTTTTATGTTGAAAGTGTTTTTTTTTATAAATCACTTTTTTTCTATTCTGCATGTTTGAGAGGCGGAGATTTGGGGGGAAAAAAGAGATGGGGAGGACACCAAACCAGGCAAACTGTGGAGTGCCTGGTTGGTTCAGAACAGTGAGATATTTTTTTTTTGGGGGGGGGGGGAGAATTAGCGTGGTTGTCATTGCATGAAAGCAGCAACAGCTGTGTCGGCTGCCGCTTTGACCTCCACGTGGTGTCTGGTGAAATTTCAAGGCCCTTTAATCATGAAGATTTCCGCGGCTTTGAAAGTTCCTCTGTGATGTTTCCCGAACCCGGAGCCGAGGGCCCCCTCGCTCAGCAGAATCAAACCCAAGACGCTTGACTCTCGGGTGCCACTCAGTCAGTGCCTGAGCCCTGAGTGCCTGAGTGGAGTGGGAAAGGCCAGATGAATTCCTTAGGCCATATCTGGTTTGCGTTTACAGATTAATGGTCTGCTGTTTTTCTTAGCTTTTTTTTATTATTAAATATCGGATGACGCACCTTGTATTTTCATTAAGAGACGCGTACGGCGTGTTTGATGCCCAGATGGTGTGTGAAATCCCTGGTTTTTGATTTCAGCTTGGCCTATATGTCTGTGATAAATGCCTCCTTCCGCCAAATGTGTCGATAGAAAGGTCCATAATTATGGACGTGACATTTGCACTCAAATGAAACACAAAATGTCACATAGGATTACTAATTGAAACGTTGTAATGATGGAATATATCTGCGTTCTGCCTTTGGATTATTACACTTCTAAAAAATTATGATTCTTATCAAGCTATGCTATGTTATTGCTTACAAGTGTGCAACTTATTTTTTTACAATATAACCACAATAATTATAAAAAAAAAAATTCAATGATTTATTTGGTGGTATGTAAGGGACATAGCACCTGAAACTGCAGCTAATAACGGAAATGGTATAAAAATACATAATGCATATTAACAGCCAGTATTCCGTGATGCAGTTCTTTTGTTTAGCTATTAGTGCTGTTTTGTGTGAGTTTCTATTTCATTATATATATAAAAAAACATACTCAGCCAGTTCCAATTCAGTAGAACCGGCCTATTCTGCTGAAAGCTTAAATGAAACACCCCCACTGCACTGTCAATTCATATCATAGTGTTGCAAATGGAGGAACGAATTCTTTTTTTTTTCTTTTGGCGTAAAAACACCATACCTCCAAAATGGTAACGTTCTCCCTCAATCACCCTGATCCGGCGTCAGCTGCATTCACGCCCCTGCCTGTTTACACTCTTTTAACTGGCTGTTATTTTATTGCCAGTGTTTACAAACTCTGAGTACTAACAAGGTGTCTGGGGCAGAACATAGACGCGTTGCCGCAGTGGTAACATTCCCCTATCAGTGCCAGTCTAAAAGCGCGAGGTCGATTCGGCGCGTCTATCATTATACGCCAGCTAGGACGTCAGCGGAGTGACGTAACTCCGCGAACGCAGCGTCGCAGATGGTGACGTCACGCCAAACACATAGCAGATGTTTTCCTCAGTCGTCGTTCCTTCCGAACATTTCGAGTTGATTGTGGAAACGGTACTCTCGTTTCCTTGTAAATATTAGTAATTTGTAAGAACAAACATTTCAAGACGGATGTATCCCCCCCAGCAGGCACTCGGCGGTCTAAAATAAGACTCCCTCGTTGCAAGCGGCTTTAAGTTTTGTTTGCCGTGTTTAAGAAGAGAAATCCGGAGAAGAGCTAGGAAGAATAGACGCATCCACTGTTTATTTCTTATGATAACTGTGGCTCGTTCCCTTACGGAGCAAAGCATGGGGGCTCAGGACTGTCACTCCTCTAATTAATAAGAGATGCCGGTTCTCTGCACGGATGAAGACAAACTGACGCTACTATTCATTGGATCAGAGCCATTTTAGTAGAGGCAATAGCACGCCCCCGATCCGGGGCCTCCTCTAACATCCAAACCTAGGCAAATGGCAAACAGGGACCTGGTTTACAAAAGATTAGGGAATATTTAAGTTAGGCACAGATACAGATTATATATTAGACATGGCTGGTCCCTAGTGGTAGAGTAGGTGGAATCTCCTCTATTCCTTAAATTCAATTATGAAGCGATTAACTCATTACTAAAATTTAATTGTCATTTAAAATCACATTCTTTCTCTTTGGGAAAAAAAATCACTATTGTAATATTTTAAAACGTATCTATTTATCTAACCATTTTTTTCTAGCTACCAGCTGCGAATGATGTATGTATCTTTAAAATGGTTTTTTGAACCACAGCTGGTTTTCCCTGCACATTATTTTTAGCTGCATATTTGGAGTAATTTACAGTAATGAAAAAATGCTTAAGAAAAGCAGTATAGGGGGGAGCAGGAGGGGGACAGGCAGCGAGGAAAGCGGGGCAGCGTGTGTGCATGCAAGCGCTGAGATGAGGAATCGCAGGTATTTTTCCTTCTGCTTCCTGAAAGGATTGTACAATAGTTCTCAGAGGGATATTGTCAAGACTTGCCTGCTTATCCTGAAGTCTCTCTCGCTGTTTTTTTTTTTTTGTGGCCTGCCAGTGTGTTACATACAAGCTGTTTAAAGTTTCACAGAAAGGTGTAAGCGTGCTGGCAGAGACCTCGGCAGGCTTTGCTGTTCCAACTTCAACTGCCATCCCCCCCCCCCCCCCCAAGATAAATATGCAGGCTGGCTTGGTCCAGGACAAAGGTGCAACTTTCTGCTATTACAAAACAATAACAGAAACCGTCTGAAGAGCAGGCTGGCTTATGTGCTTAAGGCCTCCCTTTGCTGTGACTGTGCGGCAATCAAACGAGGGTTAATTTTCAAGCCACGCTGACGTCTGCTTAGCAGGGGTGAATAAATTTGTTACTTTTGTGATTCTAGCTATGTAATATTAATAATCATTCTGCGTGATGGTGATGCTGACTTTGCTCAGCAGTGGCAATTCTAGGATTTGTTTAGTTTTTTTTTTTTTGGTGCAGGGCATGAGAGGAGCCATAATTCATATATAAGAGTCAACCTTATTAGCCAGTGACATGTTTTGAATCATTGAGTGACAGGGGAGAGGGCACCAATCAGCTTTCAGCTCAGGCCAGTGCACCTGTGGCCCCACCCCTGATGATCAGGTTTTATTTGTTCACACTTTCAGGCTAGTCACTTTAATGTGGATTGAAAAGCTTGTGTCGGTTCAGTCGTCTTTAAACACCGCGACACATTTTCCTTGGAATTGCTTCATGCTACTGATTTTACCCTTTTTGCTGCAGCTGCCGTTTGCTGTCATAGTACCATGACAGTCGGATCAAACTCTAAATGAATGTAAATATTGTGAATAATACTGATCCGGTTGATGATGATGTTTGCACAATAAATGTCTGGTTATGCAAATGTGGACTGTGATGCTGGGGTCGTCCCAGAATGCGACACCTTGACCCCCAGGAGACCGCGAGGGGGCGCACAGCGGGCCGTAAATCACCACGCTGAAGTTTGCTGCCCCTTCACTCGCGTTAACCACCCATGGCCTTAGTTTCCTCCGCCTCGGGGACTCGAACCCCAGAATGGAAACATTTAATAGCTATAAGGGAAACCCGATGGCTAGCTGGAGGTACCTGCCCACCTAGCCGGCCCTGTTACTCCCGATCCCTGTTCCATGGCAGTCGGGAAGGGTTATGCAGTGGTGTGTCAAGTCACGGGATGGAAAGAAAAAAATGGTACTTCACTAAAACTGTGGACAGTAACATGGAAACTGGAAACCACCCCAAGTCTAAAAATGCATTATGTATTACTTCCGGTTTTGCCGCTCAAGTTCCAGCAGGTTTAAAAGCGAAATCGCTGAGAGTGTAGGCGACGAGCGGGCCAGGTCGTATCACTCTGCATGTGACCGCTCTTAACCTGCGCCGAGCTGCGGAGCGACCCGCCTGTCTTCCCTTTACGGCCCCCCGCACTGGGGGCTGTGGTTTCCAGAAAGGCTTCTGTGGCGCTTCTGGGACACTGAATGAAAAAAAACCATCGGCGCTAAGCCCTTCACCTGACCGCTGCCTGTGTCTCTCTTTCAGTTTGCAGGGAAGTGATGTCACTGGGCTGAAGACACTCCGCAGCGGTAAGCCTTGAGTCGTACCTCCTGCATGTTAATCGCCTGCTGTCGTCGTTCGCTGTCTGCAGCCGCTACCAGGGCTGCTGTACTGACCTCCTCTCCTCAAACACTGAAGACAAGATGTTGGATTATTTCTTCATTTTAATTTCAGTGTTTTTTTTTAAATTTTTTTTTAAAAAGCTCAACATCTATTAGTACTGCCTGAGACAAATTTGTCCTCCTTGTGCAATTTTTCAAATAAGATGATTAGTTTCTCACTTTTTTTGTTGTTGTTGTTTTTAAGAAGGCTGAAGTTTGCAGCTATACATGTGGTTTAATATGCGTTGCAGTTCTCATCTGCGATTTCACATTGGATGCCCTCAAGCTAAATCCTTCACCCTGTGTCCTCTGTTAAGAAAACAAAAAGATTATGGTCCCCGGGCCCCTTGAAAACATTAGTGTCAATAAGTAAGTAAATGCAGGTTTTAGATCTTGATATGTTTTCTTCCTTCCTTGTGTGTCTCGGGGGAATCGAGGATGGGAGTATTTGAGGGTGAACAGTCTCGCAGTGACACACAGCCTGGCTGCTGTTTGCAAGCTCCGTGTGGGATTCGGCTGAGTCCTTTGCTGTCAGGAAAATTACTGACGATTCGGAAGAAATGTTTTAAATCAATATCTTACCAATTAATGCCCCTCAATAAGCAAGAGCCTAGAGATTTCTGATAATCACTCGTAGTGACTCACAACCAAATACCAGAATGTCTCAGTAAGTTGATCAGCTGATTTAAATCAAGGTCTGACAGAATATATCAATATATTCCAGTTGTAGTACGATGGATGCGGTCCATAGAATAGTATATAAATAAAACTTCAGTTTCTTACCAGACAGATCTGTTCTTCAGGTATCTGTATCGGGAGCCTGAGCGCAGCCAAAACTGCACACGTGTGTCATATATGACATAACATTACACGCTTACATATGTATGCTTGTCGCTTGTTCGGTGTGGCCAATGATTTCAAACTGAGTGTCACGCTTGGCTCAACGAAATGCCCTCATGCTCAGTAAAGGTGTGAACTCATCCGGCAGCGACAAGCCTGTGGCTCCGCCCCCAGGCTCCGGTTCCAGTGCCGTATTGGACGAGCAGCGCCTCATGCGCGGCGGGCATCCGACCTTAAACGGATGAGTCCCTGGGGCCCTTTAGCAACAGGCTGTTTGCTAATTATACAGCATAGTGAGTGCCGTAGAACAGGACTGGGTTGCCCACCTGCGAAAGGATGTGCCATTGTACTGGTTTGTGGGCCCCCTCTTTAATTTTGAAGTCTGAGGATTCCTGGAAATAACTAATTATTCATGACATTCGGGTAATTGGTGGCTTTTGCTTTTCCTCCTTCTTTTGATTTAAGCCAGAAACGGAGCTGTTTGAACACCGCTTGCGAACGCCCGGCGGTCCTTAAGGCCTGGTGCCCCCCGGATGATTCCGGAAGGAAGCTTTAAACATTGGTTGCAGTCCTCTCAGACTTAGGATTTTCTTTTAGCCCCAATTATTACCACATGGCAGAACTGGTGCTCATTAGCTAGTATGTAAAACACATGTTTACAGCGCAGTTTTCATACATATCCCTGCCTGTGATGCTTTGGGGAAGGCGAAAGTTTAGTGGCACACATGTGATATGCCTGCGAAGGTTTCAAGGCATTGTTTTTTTTTGCCGTAATCCACAAATTTCCAAACAAAAGTTAATCCATGCCAGGTTCAGGATTATTGAATTCGCAATCTGGAGATGTACTGATCTTGTGTGTGGGTTTTTTTTTTTTTTAATTTCCATCTATTTTACGGTAGTACGCTAACAATTAATACAGGAAGTGAAAATGTGATACAAAATCAACTTCTGATTTCTGTGGAAAATTCTAGTTTTTGCAGCTCTCTGGGTCTACGGGTAACCGTTGGTGGAGAGTTTTTTTTTTTTTTTTTTTTTTGTTTTCAGTTTCAGCGTCGGTCTGTGTGAAACGCCTACCTGATAAAGAACCTAAGCAGGCCTCGGTCTTTTGTTTGGGATTGACACAACGTGGGACGGGATGAAAAAGGAAGTGAAAAATATTAGCTGAACTCCCAAATAAAAACAAACAGGAAGCAGAAGGACTTTGGAAAGAGAGTGGCGTTTGTGACAAAAGCATTTTTAAAAACTGATATCTCCAGCAGCAGCTCCTTATCAGGCATCTACAGCTATGGACCATGGCACTGGTACTGGACAATAAGCTAACGCCACAACTAGTTTTCTTATCTGTGATTTATTTATTTTTTTTTGGTCCCTGGTTCCTGGTTGCATAGCTGGGAAGGTATATCTGGTGTTCATTAGTGCATAGCGAGGGTCTTCAAAGGATACCTAACACAAAAATGCTGTTTAATAAATCAGTGTTAGCCAGGAATTTTAGGATTTTTTCCTCCTCTCGTAAAGGCTCACAAATGGTACGGATGCAGACATTTTTGTCCTTCTCCGTTTCAGCTCTGTTCTAACGTGGGATGATGTACAGTAATTGCTGAACGATTTCAAAAGCTTCAGAAAGAATTAGTTTACAATCTTTGTTTACAGTCTCAGGTATAATGTCTAGCAACAATAGTCGGAGGCGTAGGGCTGTGAGGTTTTCATCATGGATGCTAATGCCGCTTAGCAGAAACCAAAACGCAATTAGCGCTTCCCTGCAACGGCGTGTAATATATGCGACCGCTGTGCGTTTTGGCCCTGCCACACTAATTTTTTAACGCTTTCTGCCATGCAAGCATGCCTCAGTCCAGCAGTCAGCAGGAACATTTTCCCGTAGCCAGGTTTAAGTGCCACCTTAATGACGGATGCACTGTATTGACTCACTCGCTCATCAGCCACACCCCCGACACTGCTTTCTTTAGAGGGGCTGCTTCTTAAACGTCAGTGTCGTTTTCCTGTTTCTTCGTTTTAAAATATTTATGTCCTCCTATGGTTAACAGTGTGCCTTCAAGGAATGGATTCTGTGACCAGGGCTGAATCACTAACGGATTGCTGTGGCTTTGTAATATGATGTGCTGTTAAATACTGCATCTCTTTCTCTTGCAAGAGTGATAGGGAGGGTCGTACATGTCCCTGTCTGAAAGCATTTCGTCAAGGAAATTAGAATACTCCTCATTGATTGGCTCTATCACTCCATGTACCTGGATTGGGGAAGGTATTCAAATAGAAAATCGCTAAACAACAAAATATTTACACTTTGCATATTGTGAAGTGATGTTGTTATTTGCCTTTTGTCACTGTATGAAACTTGTTGGAGACAGTTTGATAAGTGTTGCTTTCCTGTGACCAGTTATTTTGGGATACAGTAAGCAAGTAGAAGGATGTGTTTTTGATTGTTTTTGAACATTTTAGTGGGGAGAGCGTCATTCATGGTTTTCTTTTATGGAGGGGAGCTAGGAGACCATTGAGATTGCCACATTGAATTTGGAGTGGGGGGGTGTGTAGGGAGGGGCGGGGTTTGGGCAGGGAGTGGCGGACAGAGGGTCGCCTGCTTGCTCTGAATTTTTTGGGGTGGGGCTGTGGAGTTGCAAAAGAAGAGAAGGCATTTTGCTGATTATAGATGCCCCTTCCATCGCTGCGACGTCAGAGTGGAATCCAGGCACGAATGAAAATGAAATTTTTTCCGCATCTTTCAGCCCCTAATTGGGGGTTGGGGGTGGAAAAAGGAGTGCTCAGTCTCGGATCCACAGCAGGATCGGGTCTTCAGCCAAGATGGTCTGGACCACGGTGGGGTTAAACCACGCCTTCTCAGCAAGTTCCGGGCCATGTTGTATCTACTGCTATTGTTTCACAACAAGGCCGGCCACGTGAGGTCATGTGCGATTACGCGTGCCTTCAGGAGACCCCATTAGAACGGCAGAGGAGCTTCCCCCCGCCCCCGCTGCTGCCTTCTCTGGAAGAACGCGACAGAACGCCTGGCCCAATGCAATGTAACCTTCCGCAGCTGTTCTGTAAAAAAAGAAGCAGCTCTCCCCGTCTTGCATTTCTTTTCGTCATGCTTCTTACAGAGACGCTCGCGTCGTGCTGACGATGCGGCGGCGGTCGGCGTCTCCGTGTCACGCGGGTGCGACTCCACCTCAGACGGTGGCGGTAGACCGCGACAAGAAGCACGTGACGGGATCTGCCGCCGAGGGCCTCTCCGGAGCACGGTTTAGCGCCTACCGGCTTCACTGCACCGCCATTCCTGAAAGGCAGGTGCGGAAGGAGTCGGTCAGGCTCTGTTCCGATTTACCGGAATGACCCCGGGGTCTGTGTTCGGTGGCCAGAGCGAGAGACCCGATGGGGGTGGGCTTAAGGGAGTGTTAGACAGGAGCCTCTGGGGAAAGGGAGAAGGCTCCAGGCTTCCGCAGGATTAAATGCGATGTCACTACGAATGTTGCGGCACCAGATGCAGAAACACTTAAATCTGTGTGCCGCAGCATCTTAGTGTGACCAACCCCCCCCTCGCCCCCTCCCCCGCCTGTCCATTTAGCAACCTATGCAGCGCATGCACTCCGCAGAGGACAGAGGAGGCATTAGGATCGTCCAGGGATTTGTGGTCCCTGGGACGCTCCTGTCTCTTATTATTATTACAGAGGCTGTGTACTCAGACACACTGGGAGAGGTTTGTAAGGCGGTACCACGGTAAACCTCAGAGAAGCGATTAGCTCTGAAATTCCGAATGTTCCTAAAAGAGGAACCTCTGTCCAGCTGTGTTCGGCAGACTAATTTGTTATCAATAGCCTGGGCTAATAATGGCAAACCCCCCCCCCCCCCATTCCCAGGGTGAAAGGTTAGAGAAGACTGGTTTTGGGACCCCTGTTGTGGGGAAGGATCTTGCATGAATAGGAGCTGCAGAGTCTCATAAGTGCCTCTCTGTGGTTTGATGTGCAGATGGTCTGGGGGAAAATTGAATTTTCCTTTAGCGTCGTTCGGATGTCGGGGCCAGATGCCTGCGTGCTGCCTTTGTGCTGGCAGGGGACTCCATTTTTATACATCTACAATACACGTTTTTGTCCATCTTTATTTGCAGCCACTCGGAATTTTTAAGGACGTTTAATTCGGTTTCTGTTCTTTGCGTGACCCCCGGAGGGACAGGGCCGGTGTGTCGCGTGTTAGCCGCTCGTAGCGCACATGACTGCCACGTTCCCCATAAAAAAAAAAAACCCTGCAGAGTGAGATTCCCAGCACCGGCGCTGATCTGATGCCCCCCCCCCCCGAATGGGGACCTAAGACGCTCCCAATAATATCAATAGCAGTTGAAGGAGGGGGGGAAAGCCTTTCTGTCAGTGTGCCGTAAAAGCTGCTTATCCAACAACGCCCCCCAGCACCCCCAGTGCCTACATGGGACCATATCTGCGCCGTCAGCCCCTCAGAAGCCAGCAGAGGTGATACCAAGGTGAACGCAGACTCGGGGAGCGGCCCGGGAATCATTGATATTCCGACTCGAAGGCTGCAAATGGCTCCGTGGCAGATGGAGTCTTTGTCAAGGAAGAGAGATGGTGACCGGGGAGAGCCTGAGTTGAGCGCGGTCACCTTCGCTTGCTCAGAGGGTTCCCTTGCACTTTGATCAATTACCCCCCCCCCCCATTGTTTACTGGAGATGTGGAGAAGGGCCATTTTAAAAAGGGGGGAGGGGGGTATGTGCAGGGAGTGCACTGGCACCGGGGCTCAGAGACGTGTCTCTGGGGAGGGTGGCTCGTATCCGGAAGATTCCTTTTCGTTAACGCGCTCTATAACATCAAGGTAAATAAAATAACAGGGCTCACACACGCCTGCTAATTTCCACGTATTTATACCTTTTCAAGTGTTAATAGGGAAATAAATTGAGAGGGAAAATGGATATAGCACCCCCCACCCCGTCTGGCAGTGCCCTCTTATTGAAAATGTCTTAGCGGTAAGAGTGCACCGATGTGGCGTTTCATCTGAATTTTAATTAGATCTTCTGGGCTCGTGGAAGCCTTGTCCTTTTATTTATGTTTCTTTCCTGATGTCGTCATGCCGCCATGCTGGGTTTCAAGGCTGGCATTAGCCCGGTTTTTGGTTAACTGGTATCTCGCGTAAAATGAATTGTGTGATACCTGTCAACTATTTATGATTAACTTTTTTTTTATTTTTTTTTTTATTATTTGTAATATATGGTCTGATGCACAACAACATCTCCCTTCCTGCCGGTTGTACCCCCTCTGGATTTGTGAGAACCTTAGGAAGACGGTTAGCGATTATCAAACGGAGGGGTTTGGCACCAGAAATCGATCCTCATATTTAAAAGCGAGTGCGTGACCATCGGCCAGCATGCAGTGCGCACGCGACGGGCGCTTAAATTAAAACGAGGGCAAGTGTCTTTGACCAATGACCAAGAAAGGAAATGAAAAGTGCCTCGTTTGTGAATTGCTAATTGTATTTGCTCTGTCCTGTACTGTATAACAATTTAGAATAATTAATTTGACCCGGCTCCCTTGATTGTTAAACATGGCCTGTAATAGATTGTTTTAATGGTTTGGGTACTCCATTTTGAATGAAGCAAATATCCAAATGCCTGTCTTTGAGCAATGAAGTGCTTTTTCCCCCTTTAGATTTTAATAGTAATTAAACAAGAATTACGATTTAATTGGACGAGTGATTATTAAAGCGTGTTGAATGTCTGTCCAACGTTTGTGTTTCCGGACACGGGCTCAGCTTCTGTGTTCCCGGAATGAAAGGTTAACGTTCAATAATAACGCTCTGAGCGAAACGGCGAGGTTGATAAATAGGACGGAATATCGGAAAGGTCAGAGAAGAAACGAGGGAAAGGACAAACGACGCAAAAAGCGGATGACACCGAGGTCTCGGTTTAATATGTATGTGTTGCAGGTTGATGGTTGGTTTCATTAGCCAGTCTCATTGGTATGCAACCGCTCTCCTCCTGCAGCAAAATGAATATTGTATTCGGGCATCCTGTATGTCGAGGAGAAAAGCTTGGATTTTAGACTCTTACATCCTTCTGAAAGGCTCTTTTTGTTTGTAACCTTTTTTTGGTTTCAATTAAAAATATTCAAAGAATTGATTCAGTCCATATGTACTTCAATTTCAAGAATGATGTTACGGTTTTTGTTGCCAGCTGGCTTTGTTTCCAGAGGAAGGCTAGTCAAGTTTGTTTTGATCTCGGCCAAGTGAATTCTTATTTCATGTCATCCTGGATGCCGGGTGGGAGTGCTTGCACATATCGCAGCCAGGACCGCTCTCTGTCTGATGGTGGATGACCAATCTCTTGGGGCTCCTGTCCACCTCTGGGGCGTCTATGTTTCTGACAGGAGGTTGGAGTCCTGCTGGCGGGAGAGACGACGTGGGCTAGCAATGTATAAATTTTTCCCTCTCTGTTTCATAGGAGGGAAAAGTTGGATTAGTGTAGAGTTTCTGGCCCAGATGCCTGACAAGTTCCTCAAGCTCATTTAATCCACATTGCCTAATCGCTTATCCTAGTCAGGGTCATGGAGGGGTCTGCAGCCTCTTGTAGTCAGCCACAGGCTGCCATATACCCTGAATAGGGTTCCAGTACTTTGCAGGGCATGTGCACACATTCAAAGTCAAACGCTATGGGCAACTTCGTGACACCAATTAGTTCCTTTGCTTTGGACTGTTACCGTAGTAAGAGGAGGAAACCACACAGAACAGAGGTGGGATTTGAACCCCCAACCCAGGAGATCAGGCCACTGTGTCACCCCCTTTGACTGCATAATCTGCACTTCACTGCAAGATTTTTTCGTTTTTCTGTTCTAGCACCGGCAAGTTGACAAACACAGGGGCACAGACATGACAGGCTAGGTCTGCTCAAGGACAACCAAATGTTTAAAGATGCAGAGCGGGCTGAGATGCTTCTACTGGAAGCTGTGTGCTCTCTCTCTCTCTCTCTCTCTCTTCCTCCCTCTCTGTTGTTGGTGAGGGTCATGTAGACAACAATGGCAGATGTGGCCCATTTGTACATAGTCGGCTATAGACCTTATTGGCATCCTACTGTGAGTGACAAAGTCTGAGTGTTGGGGTGATTCAAAGAAATGTGAACAAATAGTTTGTTCAGTTCCTCCTTGTTATGAATTCATTGCATCATTCTGACACGTATCTTCTGCCAGGAAAACCAATGGAGAGCACATTCGCTGCAGCCCCCTCTGCCCCCCAAGAGATTCCCATGGCTCATACTGGGTTATGCGTTTTTGGTTATTCAGTTACTATCTGAGTCAAAGCAAGTCTCACCTGCTGAGGTTTCGATAGTGAAAAGGAGCAGCTGAGGTTGAATTTAAGGATCAAATGAGTGATATCATGAAAGAGTGACATCATTCACATTTATGTGATCATTTGAGGAATTGCTATAAATACATTTACGGGCACTCCCCTGGTTATGAACGCGATCCGTTCCCTAAGTCTGTCTTTATGTGGAATTCATAGGTAATTCGGAAAATAATAATACTTATACAGTGAGAAAAGTGATTATACGCTACTGTATTGTACCAGAGCCGGCGAACTGCTGAAACCGCGCAATGTTTTCACAAGTGTCACAAAGTAGTGTGTGCATTCGTTGTTATGAACCATTGTATCAAAACTGAATTCTTAACATAATAGGCTTTATGGCAGTCCGTTCGTAAGCCAGACGTTCTTAACTTGGGGACTGCCTGTAAAGTATATACCTCCTTTATGGCTAACATCCTACTTAGCTGTTTAAGATGACTGTTACAATTGTAAGGTGTCTTACTGCTTAACTATAACGCTCAGGAAGCAGTATTGAAGTATAGATTCATAAATTTTGGGTTGCTTGCTGGGTAAGCTCTCCCTTTGTTAGTGATTGTTTTGCTTGCAGCTTGACCCTGGTTTGCCGATTCCTGGAAGGCTGAGTCACGCTGTACTGGCTGTGTTTTTGATGGAGTAAAAGAATCAGCAGCATTGTAAAGAATCCCAATAATTATTTTGATGATCGTTCTCAAACCTTTAAAACCTCACTGGGGATCATTTCGCAGCTATTAAGTGCCAGATTAACTTCTGATGGTAACTGGTATTGAGAAAGGTGCAATATGTACTCGCTTTAATTTTTTAATCTTATACAATGGAAAAATACAATGAAATGCCCTAGTCCCTGTATCAATATAGCCTTTAGGGCAATACAGTCTCCGTCCACAGTTTTAAAATCACATTTGCACAAAAGCTAATCATTAATTAGGGGGGAAAACAGGTAGTCTCCTTTTTACAAGCTACTCCATTGTTTAGCATTAAGTATGTAGCTGGTTATCTGTTCTGCTTTTTCGGAAGTTTGCAGTGAATTGGTAACGGAAAGGGTGCGTTGCTGGTTTATTCTGTGTAGCTTAAGTAGTGCAAAGGACATCTAGAAGTCGGGAAGTAGAATCTTCCGCTGAATGACTCGATCTTGTTACAAATAAGTACCGGCCCAGAAGCCGAAGATGTGCCGTGAGTGTATGAGTGTAGGAGGATTGGGGCTTGGGGTGCGGGGCCTTGGAAAAGGCCTCTTTCAGACTTTGATGAGAAAATGAACCATAATTCTGGTCATTTGTATATATTCCATAACACTTCCTGACTTGTGGGTTCTAAAATTTGATTGGTTGGAAGGAGGTCAGCCTGGACTGTAGAGGGACACTTTTGGAAGAAGCTGAAATTCCAGAGCCCAGGGTGGGGGATAGATACCAAAAGAGTAATTCAAACAGAATTGAAATTAAATGAGATTTTTGACTAGTCAAAAGCTGTGAGATCATTCTGTTTCCTACGAGCAGCTCACAGGATGAAAAGAGATTCCCCAGTTTGAAAATCGTCATCTTTCAGATGTCCTAAAATTATGTGGTTCTCTTGATTTTCACGACACACTCTTTCGTTAAATATTAAATGCGTGGTGGTTTAAAAAAAAGTGACGCTCCTGGGATTTGTTTATTCGTCACGCAGACAAAATCCCACGTGGAATGTTTCTGTGTTTTTAACGGTTTTTTTAGAATCCTGCTCGCAATGTAAGTCGCTCCATAAAGGGACTGCATCTTCCACAGCATAAATGCAGGCAATCCAGGCATTTAGATCTAATAATAGTCATAATTTGATCTCTTCGAGATGCTCACATTCATAGTTTCGTAGCTGATTTGTAAGCCATTATCCTTCATTTTATAGAATGCGTTTTAACTCACCGATGAAGACAAAAGACCTATGAGCAATTAGATGCAAATGATACGAAATTCTAGCATCTGTTCAACTTTTACAGCAAAGCCTGGAACATACCCGCGTTTAAAACATAACCGGTTTTATTTTATTTCTGTATTTTTCAGTAGTGTTGAATAATGTTGTATTATGTGTTAAAGTATGTGGTTTGTATAAACCGTCCAATTATTCTTACTGAAGGATTACCCAATTAGCCCAGTTTTAGGTTGAAAATGTAGTGTATAATTCTATTTTTAGATTTCATTCCTCCTATTTACTTGCCGAAGTGGCAGATTCAAATTGCAATTAATTTTCTTACCAATTGGTAATTACTTTGGCAATTACTCAGCTTCGTGTTCCGTTCCGCATTAAGAGTTAATTTTTTTTAAGCGTATTGTAGGTGAGATAATCCTGCGATATCAGGCATCTGTCTCTCGCTATTTCATGCCGCAGCGCACAGCGCTTCTGAAAAGGGCATTTGTTAGGTGCCTGTAACAGGAGATCCGGCGAGGTGCGTTTTTCCATTAGCGAGGCCCAGCGTGGACGGTGCTCTGTTTCACACCACCATAAAACAGCCGCTGCTGCTACAAAAGGCGGCAGGGAAAATTGCCTTCCGTAATGTTTGCTCGGAAGAAATACACGTCTGGCGAATAACACGTGCGGGGGGGGCGGATCATTTCTAAAGACAATATTATTTATATTAACTGAAAGCAGCTGATTATTCCATCAGCAGCGGAGAATATCAGTAAATATATATGGTACCTTGGTTACCGAGGCAAATGTAACTCTTAGTCACTGCTGGTAAAATGATCAGCGTGTCGGACTTCCTCTCGATTGAAGCAGTTCGCTGGTTTTTAAGATGATATCCATGATCATCAGACCCAGACGTGAAGGCGTTTATTTAAAAAAACAAAAAAAGAAAAACGTCCTGTTGCCGAAGCAGAAAGTAAATAAAAACAACAGAAAACGACATATAATATATGTTGATGCTGTGTGATGTTTCACTTATTAATAGGGAGGGGGGGGGGCTGTGTGACTGGAGGCTGCCGTGATTCGCTCGTGTGTTTTCGAACACGTTCCAAAAAAACCCCCTCAGTACAAGACAGCATAACAGCTCATGGGGTTTCTGTGGTTACAGGTGACAACAAAAACTAGCCAGTATGTTTCCCATGTAAATGTATAGTCTGGCCCCCGCTTACCTTAACGCTTTAATTGTTAACATTAACTCTGAACGTATCCCTGCAAGCTCCTCAGACGCTACCTCATTGACGAGGCCGGTAATGGCTCGGCTGGACCGTCATGGGCAGCATGACGGGCAGACAGACACGAGAGACGTTACCCTGCCGTCTGCGCGCCTGTGTGTGTCCGTCCTCTTAGCTGCAGACGACAGTAACAATGGACTTTGTGCCGTGCTGATTTGCGTCCTGATAACAGGAGCGCGGAAGGGCGGCCGAGGACTGTGGCCTGTTCTGCTGTCATAACCAGATGTGTGTGTGTGTGTGCAGGGGAGAAAAACAAATAAGATGGCCGTCCCCCTGCTCGCTCGCTCGCTCCCTCGCCTGCGCCTCCTGACAGTGTCTCCGCGGCTCGGGCGGTATGGAAATGAACAGGAAGCAGCTTCTCCCGGCCTTTCCCTCGCCGAACCCGCGTCCTGAACCGTAACTAGACGCCGAGATGGCACGAAGGCCGCAAACTGGTCCGGTGACATGCCTCTGTCAAGACGACACACGCTTTCCGCTGTTGTCAGGGACTTTTTTTATTTACTACGATAATTTCTTTTCTTTTTTTGCCAGGCCGAGAGCAGCATCTGAGAAAAGAAGGCGAGCTGCACATTACTGCCTTATGATTTACGATTATGAGATTCGTTTGCTGATCTCATCTCGGACTGTTATTTCGTTACGGGAACATATCAGTGCACATCATTGTGGTTTTGTCGTAAGACGGGACAGTTTTAAGCGGGTGAGACACTCTTCTAAGTTCCTTTCAATTAATAATTACAGTTTTGCGTTAAAAAAAGCAGGCTTTAAATGCAGAAGTGTAAGTCCTTTGTGTGGAAACAAGGTGGTGGAAGTATTTATTTCGCAACAAAAAAAACTTTTAAAAAGTACCTATCAGTAATCATCAAAATAATGTAACAAAATAAGTCATTAATTAAATAGATCATTGCCCTCCCTACAAAAAAAAAAACTCCAGTTGATAGTTATCAGTTTTTTTTTATTGATGGAAAGTTATTCTGAGGGAACTATGGGGTTTTCTGTACTGTGGCTAAAACAGTCAGTTGCCGTCATTTAGCTTAATATTGTATTGCAGTGGTTAAAACCTGTGTGACAGAATACTTCTATTCTGGTCTATCACACCGTATCATGTTTCTAGGCAGATGCATTCAACGCTGCGTTGGGTGGTGTGGATCTGTCTGGACTCCCAAGGAGCACAACGTTTACGAAACATCGGATAACCTTTAACTTAATGGCAAAGACCAATAATATGCCAACTGTATTTTTTTCTGGATATCAGATGATGGAAGATGTTTTATTTAAAGATTCTTCCCGTTTCTGTGCCATAAGAGCAAAAAAAAACTTTACTGAAGCTGTTCTGTTTTTCTCTGCGGTTCAGGAAGTCTAGTGAACTTAGACGTTCAAACATTCATGGCTTTTTTTTTTTTATTTAGTTTTTGCGTAATCCCTATGGCCTCAACTTAAATGTGAAAAAACGGTTGACTGAAATCACATCTTCTGCTTTCAGTTGCATTTTTGCACTGGTTAGGCAGTGTAATATCTGCATTTTAAATAATTGCACAGAGAAGTATGTATGTTTTTTTATTTATCGAAAAAACATGGATTCTGAAGCTAAATCCAACCAGACTTCTTCTCTTGACTTGACAAATTTGGAAAGGGGAGAAGGTATAGATAGATGGCAAAAGCAGCTTGAGGAGGCAGGCTAGCAAGAAGCGAAAATGGATCAGCGTCGCCCCTATGGTCCTCATCTGCAGTCGCTGTCAAGTGCAGCTGTCTGTCTGCTTCTGAACTCCGACAGACAGTTTTTTCTTTCTTTCTTTTTCTTTCATTTCTCGTGATTTGAATTTGATTTACAGAGAACATCTGCTTTTGGCAGGTGCAGCAGGCAAAGGAGGTGGCCTGGCTGAATATCTGTATCCACGCAGCGTGCCTGGGTACAGAAAGCAAGGGGGGGGGGGGCTGCTTTTGGTCCTGCACTCTCACGTTGGACCGAGAGAGGAGATGCTGTAGTTAATGGCTAGAAGGTGGGGATTTCTTGGGACACGATGGACTTGGCTTGGAGTCGATGGTTAGCCAGGTCAGCATGGCCCCCCCCCCCCCGAACAGGCCGCTGTGCAACTGGGAGCATCTGCTGCTCCAATATTTCTGCCTCCACCCCCCCCCCCCAACAAAGCCCAGCACCCGAAAGACGGTTACTGCCGTTGACTGCAGTTTCGAAACAATCTCCACAATGACTCAGCAGCTGTAGAAATACTGAAAGTTAACGTGGGGGGGTAGGGAAACAGGGAGAGAAAAAGAGAAGTCGACCCTTATCAATGTTTCCTCTTACGTAATAGGTGGGGACAATAATTAACAATTAAATCTGTATTTGCTTGGTGCCGTGAGGCATTGAGAGTGTTGCACCTTTTGGCCACTAGGAGAGCACAAGCACCCCCCCCTCATACACACACACACACACACACAACTCAGGAGATTACAACCTCTGAATCTCTTAAGGTTTTGGCTTCGTTCCGATTGCTTTTGTATATCACAGTACACCTTAATCTTTGTCTGCTGTGTTTGAAAGAATGCGTGTTTTTTTTTTCTTTTTGTCAGGCGTTCATAGGCCTACAAGATGCAGAGGCCACATCCTGCCACTGAGGCAGTCTGCCTCATAAACTCTGGGAATGTTGCGCAACCACAGTTCTCTGTTTCCTATTTAAGAGCCCTGTTTGCAAATGGAAACGCCATGTGGATTTTGAGATCACGTTCGCGAGTTTTAAATCATCATTTACTTGTAGCCCTGGGCAAGCTCAGGGCGGGCGGGTGGGGGGGCTCACACCCTGGATGGGGGCTTTAAGTGCCTCTCACAGAAAACAGAAATGAGCCCAAATGCAAGAGAAGCTACTTTATTCATCAGAGCGGAAGACAAATTGGTTCACTGTGTGACTTTTTGCCACAAGCATCACAAGGTTGCTTGTTCTTCTAATTGAATTTTTCTTTTTTAAAATTGCAGAAAAACAAAAATGACATTGTTGAGTCTTTTTTTTTTTTTGGAAGTTGTCCTGGTGCTGCAGACTTAGCCTCTGAGTCATTGACGGATTGGTCACAAATTGGTCATGAAATGTAAACGCTTTTCATATTACTGCAAGTGCTGTCCCGTTTGTCGTGCCCCAATGGTGAGAGACATTCAGCTGCAGACGCAGAATTTGCTGCGAGAACGAATAGTGCAGCTTCAATCTGAATATCTGGGGCCTGGCCGGTTTATTTTTTACATACATTCGTTAAAAAAAACAAAAACAAAAGCAAATGATTTGGAGCTGAAAAACACAACCATCCGCTATAAATTGCGCGCTGATTTATTTCCTTGCAGAAGGAAAGGCGCTGCCTTGATTTTTACGGCGCTAATATTATTGGAGGATAAACGAAATAAACGCACAGGCGCCGGTTTGCATATGCTTGCATTTTTTAAATCATAGTTGATCTTTCTTTTTTTATGAAATCGGAGCAATTTATTCATGAGGGTTTGCAGCCCCCCACGATGCAAGTCAGTGAATTAAAAATTCTGGCGTTGGGAAATATCCTACATTGCGGATATGCTCTCCAGAGTGCTGCTTATCTTCATTAGAAATGCATATTCCTGACGTTTAATGAAAATCAGTTTAGTTTAAGGATATGCCGTGTCGGATACAGAAAGATAATTACTCGCTCTCTCTTCCCGCATGCAGATTTTACATTTCCATGCATCCTCTTAAGGTTACAGGCTACTTAAAAAAAGATGCATCCATCGCAAAGCCACCTAATGCACCGTTACTGCGTCGCCACTTTTATGTCCGGACTCTTACGTCTTTTCTCCGTCGTCCTTTTTTTTGAGCATGATGCAATTTGGTGTTAATCAGACTGAAACGTGATAATGGAGTCCGCGTCTGTTCGCTGATTTACGAACAGGAAATATTTCTTGATGTTTCTGTGGTATGTGATCATTTTTTAGATGTATAAGGGTAACCTGTAATGTGGAAATGAAATGAACAGGAGAGCTGACGTGTAGCACCAGAGTCAAAACAGTATCTGGCATGTGTGCAGACATAGTTTTCATAGAAATCAAGATATAATCTACGAAGTGTTATGTATTTGTGAAAGGTATAACTATAAAGGTGTTAAATCCATGTGCTTTTTATTGGAGAAACGGGTAGTGTACATTAGTGTGGCTAACGGGACGAAGAAGGGAAAAAAGACAATGCCGCCGCCATTAGAGGAGCCACTTGCTTATCTACCTTGAAATGTCAGTGCGGATTCCCCCGGTGAGAAACTCTGGCAGCTCCACTGCAGAGTGCCGAGGATACGGCGGGGCCGGGAGGCGCTCCTGCGGCATGTCCGCGCCGTTGTTGCCCTCCCGGTGCGCTGACGTGCCGCGCCGCTGTAATGCAACGAATGACCCCGGCCGTCTGAAAACTGCGTGCTGCGTAAATAAATGGAATGTGGGGGGATGGGGGGGGCTGAGGGCGAGCCGTCAAAGCTCCGTGTTCCCCGATAGCAGCGCACCGACCCGCGATACAGGCGCTACCCAATTAACGGGCTATCGATCCGTGTTCAAGTCGGGCGCGGTACATATATTATGTTACATTGTTTATGCTGAAAAACCAAAGACGCGCGATGAAATTGCGAATTTCAGTTCCTTTCCAGTTACTTTCGATCTTCATAACAGTTTTCTAAGCTTTTTTTCCCCGTTCCATTGAGTGACGCTGATTTTCTGTCATTTAAATTAGTACTAGGAAAATTAGTCCAGTGACTAATGACTGTTGATTAAAACGACAGAAGTTTATCACCGTCTTACTCAGTGGGACTTCGTTGTACACAGACTGCAGCTAAATCAAGCCCCTTGGATTCCGTTTAGCCGTCTCATCCTTCCATTAAGTTTATTAATTGACTTCTGCATTGTCGGTTTAAGCTTAATAAATATCAAAACCACATTGTAAAATATAGCGTTAGCAATCTCGGTATATGCTTTGTATAAATTTGGCTTTATATGCTTTTTCAGTCTGTCATATCTTAAAAGGTTTCTGCGGGTCTGTGTTAAACAAAAAGGGGTTTCTTTGAAGCGGCACTGGAGAGCATTTCAAAGCTGTCACAGTGGTGTGTGTGTGTGTCTTTTGGAGAGTGCAGCAGGAGATGATGTAGCTGTTGGGAGAGTGAGTGTGTGTGCGTGGGGCTCATTCCAGGTGATTGGCAGATGAAGGTGATGCTCTGGCCTGCGCTTGAGCCGCCTGTTATGCGCTAGGGTCCTGCCTGTGTCCTCGCTGTGGCCCCGGAGTCTCCCCTGGCTTGTTTCCAGGGATTTGTCACTTGCCCCCACCCCCTGCCCCTGCCAGTCAAGCCTACAGAGAACCCCCCCCCCCCATTTGCTGCCAAACAGCACCTCCAGCAGGGACTGAGAAATTTGTTTCCTCTTTCTTTTTTTAATTCAGCCACTTTAGCGTCATAACTAAATGCAGAAGCAGCAGGATGGCTGTGATGTAATCGGGTCTGAGGCGGCTGCCCCCCACCCCCACCCCCACCCCGCCCAGCACATCTCAATGACTGTTACCCTGGCCGACAGGGGTGCACAGTCCCCGATCACAAAGCCTGTGTGGTTAGACCAGGTAAAAGCCCTCCCCCCTCAGGCAAACTTAACTGCCCATTTTCGCTTTGTCTTGGGTGATTGGGGGGGGTGGGTGGCGGTGGTTTTCTAAGGCTGCACCACCCTGAGAAGATGGACGTTTGCTCATCTCGCCCCCGTCAGGATCCGCCCTGTGTGTGGTCGTGAAAAGGCAGTCACCGCTGACCGAGTGTATCTTCCGTCCCGCACTGCGTGATGTCATCCTGTTTCAGATTTCAGAATCTCTTCTCCCCAGCAGGGAGTGCAGGGCTGTGTGTTGGTTGACTTTTGTGAAAGCATGCGTCCTAAATTTCCAGTTTTGTTTAACTTCCTTTCGTTTCATTCTGGGGGCCTTTCCAGCATGCTTTTGAGTATTGTTCGGTCATGTAGGAACCTGTTCCACGGTCTTCTTTTGTTCCTGAATCTAGGATTATGTTTTTGGAGTCCACATCCGGCCTCGCTAGGGAGGAAGGATTCTGTTACGGAAAAAGACAGCAGAGTGTGGATGGTTCAGATGGAAAGATGAACATCTGACTCCAGTCCAAATTTAAGGCAGGAAATAATGGACCTGTGGATCGGGCCTAAATCACTTTTGAGGGATGTGACTTGTCCCGTAATGAGGTGATTAGGTGTTATTGCAACGGACTCGCAATAAGTTGAACAGGAACACCAATGTAAATGAGGAGATATCTCTTCAAATGAAAGAATTATGTGGTATTGTTACCAGCGAGATTGACCCAGTAGGGAGAAACTGTGCCTTCCTGACCGGGGGGGAGCTGAACCCAGCAGCACCCAGGCCCGTGTGACACTGAGCAGCTCTGCATAGCAGTGGGGGAAATTCCCTGCTTTTTGTTTGATATGTAGTACATGTATGCAAGTGAATGTTTAATGTCTCTTTTGGAAGCTTTCCTATGACTTTATATGCATCGTAGTGCATATTCTTGATACGTCAGGCCTCACGATAGCTAAACAACAGCTAATAAAACTGATTCTTTGGGTTTTATGCCTCTCCCCTGTCCAGACGGTGCCGGTGCTAAAATCTGAAGCCGTTATGAATTTGCCTCACAGCTTCATCTTGCTTCCTGCTGAAACCCTGTCTTGCGATTTGCACCCCAGCTCTTCCTCACCAAAGAGCATCCGGACTGCAGTAATCGGGGAAATTCTCACCCCAATCCTGCTCCGGTTTGTCCTGGCTTCGTCTGCATTTAGGTGGGCCGTAGGATGAGATGGAACACGCAACCTCTGCTGTTTTGGTGCTTCAGGAAGACCAAGGTGCATCAGCCACCTGATGAATACCGGTTCCTAGCACCTCATTATTTACACCTGGGCTTGGAGTCCGCTGTCTCTGCCAATGATGTCATAATCCTTACCTCAGATACGGTGCTCCAGCCATCTGTAGTCTGCCAGCCTGGCGCAGATGGCTACATGGGCCCTTCACGACACCCTTCCTGCTTTACGGGGCGTCACCTGCAGTGGGATTTGTACGTGGAGTGACGCCGTACGGCGCGTTTACACAGGGGCGTAGAAAGGTACAAGATCGTCATTCTGGCAGAGCAGCGATCAAGTCACCTTTCTTCCTCAACTATGATACTATAATTCGTCTACAAGGGTCACGTGTAGAGCAAAGTTCGGCAGACAGCCCCAGGACACATTTTATCATTCACCATCCCCCCATCCAAAGTGTTAGCGATAAGCCTGTAGCTTCATGGCACCTGATGGGAAATGACAAAGCTGGAAAGCTTGTTTACGGCAGATGTAACAGACAGGAATAACGCTCTCAGGCATGTCGTCTTTAATTTGGCAGGATAACCTTTACACAGACAAGTCTCATGTTTAATTTGTAACCAGTTTCCTAATCACACAAGCATTCCTTACAAGTTCTAGGTATGCTGTCGTTTTTTGTTTTCCTACACTTATGCAAACCACTTCTCGGCGGTAGCACTTAGGTCGTGTTGGAGCAGGACTTCTTTTAGTACTCTTAATTTTTGAGACGATAATGCAAATTCGTTGCCTTCTTTTTCTTTTAAATGGATTGCAAGTTCAAACCTTCCCCCTCCAGTTGTATAACTCGCTCTGTAATCAGCGGTACAACAGAAAAAGCAATTATCATTTGTTTCGCAAAGAAAAACGTCAAAGGAAATTAGTTTTCTTTCCCCTTCACATTAAAACCAGCATGCCACAGGTTTTTTTTTTAAATTTCTATTTTAATTTTAAAAGAACCTGACAACACATAACATTATTGCAATTAATACATGACAACATTTAATAAAAGTTCAGAAAACAAACTAAATTGGATATTTGATTGCACGAGGTTCCGGGTTGAATAATGGCACTAATTTCCCACGAGTCATGTGATCGGACTCATTCTTAAGCTTTGTTCTTACTGTGACCCAGCTAGAAACGTCAAGTCCGTCAATGGCAAAGCGCACGCAGGGAATGACGCGGTGGAACCTAGCGGAAAACTCGCAGACAGCGGTGGGGCTGTGGGGAATCCCCCCCACCCCCAATAGTCTCTCGTGCTGAGTGCGTCAAAGCAACCGGAAGTCATTCATTCTCTGTGGGAGGGTGCATCGCCAGGCAGTGAACAGAGGCTCAGCGTGCGAATTTTAGTATTACACGGTAGTTTGGGAAAATTAGTTAATATTCATGAGAAGCGCTACCTGATTGACCGGTGAATGCTTTGAACGGAGTTCACTGGCCAATCAGGTAGCCTCACTAATGAATATTAATGAGCCCCCCCCCCCCCCCCCAAAAAAAAAAAAAACCCTGTAAAATGAAAATTCGCGCACGGTATGGCGATTTGGGAGCTATGAGCGTCAACATGAAGTTAATTCCAGGCAGCTTTTTGGTAATGAGCTTTGATGCGGTTCGGCAGCAACCAGTCGAAACGTGGAAATGCTCCGCTAAAGAGAGTTCCACAGAACACAAGCCTGCAAACTGTTGTTTAAATCAAACTTTTCCCAAGTACAATGAAGGGGAAATGGTATGGAATGCCGTCGGCGTATAAGCCATGAGATGTACGACCCGACATCGCATTTATAACCTTTAGACAAAACGCCCATGTTTAAGCATAAGTGTTAAAAAAGCTCTTTCAGTACTGAGCTATTCCTAGGCGAATGCTATTTAAGAGTAGAGGGTTCAGTTTGCAATGCATTTTATCTCTAATATATAGGCTTTTAATCATAATCACTGAAAGTCAAATTTTGTGGACAAAATTGTTTTGTCTGATACACTGAATTAATATGTCTCACTTGGAGTAAGTGAAGTAAAATAGCAGAATAGTCAGGGCTGAGGTGGGACTGATTTTCTAACTTGGAGTTCAAGCCCCTGGACAGCCCAGTATAGAACTACACAATTATTATAAGTTTCCATTAACATCTATTATTTAAGCCGTTGAACGCACATTCTTACCTAAACGCTTTAATTTTACGTTCATGTAATTTTTGCCGACACGTTTCACGGAAGTCATTAAACAAAGTTTGTTTAGACGTAAACAAATATGGAATCTTCATGAAAGTGCACATTAAATATATGATCTGTGCAAATTCCAAAGCATTGTTAATAAATCACTTTTTGCACTATTTATTTTTGTAGAATTTGTACAGAAAATTTATGATGCGCACTTTCGCGTTTCCATGAGAATGCCTTGACAGTCCTAAATTAAACCAAACACCGCCGTTCTAACACTGACCCGAGAGTGCTGCTTTCTGGATTCGAGCTGATTTTTTGGTGTAGGGAGAAAGAGGCAAAATGCCGTATAGAGACTGTCTCTCTGTTTATACCCTGATGTCATTCCTTAAAACTCATCATTGCCATAGCAAGGTCCCCAGTTATTTATGACGTGGACTAGACTAGGGTGTCTGTAATTGTCGGTGCTGCAGGTGAGTTGAAGTGCATAATATATTTGTGTGAAATACGGAAGGAAATTGCTTACTAATTTTGGCACCAAAGCATGCAAAACAATTAAAATCCTCGGTTAACTTAACGTTACTGATTTATAGCAGTAGTGTTTGTCTTAACGTAATTACATGTGCTTTGACAAATTATACCATTTTAGCAATCAGCACAAAGAACACGTTTCTTTGCTTTGAGGTCCAGTTAAAAAGTTTGAAGGACCTGACATTCTGAATGACCTTGTCCCCACCTACTCCATCTATGTCAGGGAATATCGCCAGTAGCGATGTCTGTTTCGTGAACTAATCGTTTATTTGAACCGGTTCTTTTCAGTGAATCGATGGAACACAACTAGCAGAATGACCGGTTCTCATTGTACCGAAAGTCTACCGGAGGGTAAAGAGATCTGCTTAGTAAATGTGCTGATAGCAGTAGCCTTTGCAAACAGCGTTTGTTGTATTCTGTATTTCGTAGCTTTTGTCTTGTTTTTTGTCCTTTAATGAAAGCATTTTAGACCATATTTTTGCAGAAAGGTAACCTACTCACGATTTTATCGATATACATTCAAAAGACAGAGAGATGACCAGTATTTTAATAAAAAAATAAGGTTTTAATAAACATCCAATTTCAATATAAGTAACTGAAAAAAGTGCAGCACCATGTTTACCCCCCGCCCCCAACCGACACTTTTAATCGAATGTTCGATTCATTTAAACGAACGGGTTGATAAATTTGGTTCTGTAGATTGAACCGAACCTGCCGTCACACAGCATGCTCTGGCCATCCGCGGTGTGAATGTACGTTAAGCCAAGCACACTGGATGCTCATTGGAGCCATCGTTATCCCAGGGAGGAAAGAAACGGCTGATTTCTCTCCTTTTGTCTTGTGCGCGGCACGCCCAATCAGCCCGCTCGGGCATACCGTCACTCTCTCTGGGGCCATCGCTCGCAGCCCCCGCGTCTCCACGATCTCTCCTTTACCCAAGCAGGGAAAAACATCCCTCATTTATCTGCGAGATCTATTGATTTAAACCATGTGAAAATTTGATGACTCCTCTGTTATTGTGAAGGGTGGTAGGAAAGAAATCTGCGCTGGGTTCGAGTGTTGCAGTGCACTGAGGAGGTAAATGTGTCCTGAAATTTATAGTGTGTCTTTAAAAGCAATACAGATGATTTTATTTGAATATCAGTGTTGTTATAAACAAACCATATATATTGAAATAGCTAATGGGGTTTGAGATCATTAAATTCGGATGTTGTATATATATTTTTCCCTTTAAAATGCTTTAAGCATCCATCCATCCATATGTTGTCTTAGCACTTTTCCTGTTCAGGGTTGTGTGTGTGTGTGTATGTTTGGGGGCTGGGGGTCCAGGTATACTTTACTTTGTGGGGACCAAATGTTCCCACACCGTGATGAATATCCTATTTTTTCCCATTGGGGACCAGTTTCTTGGGAAAACTCTATTTCCATGACTGCAATGAAAAAACAAAAAATTTTGTTTTTTACTTATTGTCATGGTTAAGGCAGGGTGGGGGTTAAGGTTGTCGTAGTTAGCATTAGCATTTTTCCCATAGAGATGAATGAGCGGTGGCGAGTGTCTGGGACCACGCGGTGTCCTTGATAGTGGGGTTGCCACAGCGGTCCCCCCAAAGATATGATTACATGACTCTGTGTGTGTGTGTGTGTGTGTGTGTGTGTGTGTGTGTGTGTGTGTGTGTGTGTAAACAGAAATACCATAATTTTGCCGTAATGCACCTGACTATCCTTTTCAGGAGTTTTATACCATGGAATGCAATGCCATGCTTGCAGGAATTTTAATTACTATTCTCACTGAGCTGTTTTTTTTGGGGGGGGCGGGGGGGGAGGTGGAGGAATGTGTGCATTGATACTATGGGCACTGCAATATGGCCTTACTTATTTCTTATAAACAGCTGATAATTATTGTATAGCTTTGGAGCTGGGGACTTGAGCAAATGACTTAGGAGTAAAGAAAAGGAAAGATGAAGATGTGTGTAATGTATGGGAGAGTGTAATTACCGCTAACGAGCAGCGGCCTGTCGCTCCGTCATCCCCCTGCGTTCACAAAGCTGCATATTAACGAGGATGCGCGCCCTCCTCACAGGCTTTCCCGTATAATGGAGTTCTCTAAATATATCCAGTTAAGGGCAGATCTGAATTTGCCGTCACCGCCGCCCGTAATGAATAAGAAAATTGGCTTCTGGAGAGGAGATGGAGGGCGGCGGCTTTCTCAGTGCCGGCTGAAACGTTTCCTCCTGTTTGTTCCCCACCCTTGAGTGGCGTTGAGCTCAGGAGAATCCGGAGAGATTCTGCAAGGAAAACCCCAACGCCCATGATTGGAAATCGTACCTTTCTGGGTTTTCGGTGAGCGAGGAATAGATGAAGATGAGAACTTCAGAGGAACATATTTATTTGCATATCTTTAGTGATGCATCAGACCCCCAGTAGGCAATAGGTGGAAATGACTCTATAATGATTTCACGATGTTCTAGTTTGCGCCGGAGCAGGCGTTGTGTGGATCCAACGGCCGAATCCCAACGTCAGCGAATGAAACAGCCCTAAAGATGAGATCTGAGAGAAGGTGGCTGAGATTTTTAATGCAAAATGACCCCGCCTTTCAGCTCCTGAAACTCATCCCGTGCGTAAATGGTGGCCCCTTTTCATCACAGTTTTTGACATCGTGTTAAAAAAAAAGAGGCTTTACGAATGGGGCAGAGGATCAGTGGACGGAGACGAAGCGCTTCTGCCTTTCCTCTAGCTCCACTAGCATAAACTCGGTGGGGGGGGGGGGTGTATGTTTTCTGAGTAATGCCTCCCATTCAATGCTCCGGAAAGGTGGCAGTCCCGTTAGCGCGGCCGCCATGGTCTGCACTGAGGCCTTGCTGGGGCTGAGTTACCTACGCTACACCCAGGGCCCTGCACCCTTCTTCCTGCTCTCCACATGTCTGTCACATTAAACTACTTCATTCTTTGAAACGGATTGCTCCCTCCCCTTGCCCAAAACTCCCCCTTTATCCATGCTAACTTAATTTTCTACACCTCTCTGCTCTGTGCTGAGTTATTCTCCTCCTGTGAAGTCTTAAACATATGCCCCATGCCAAACGGTCGCGTCACACTGCTCTTTCTCTCTAACTCATTTCTCCACGTGTGTGTGCACTTTTATCTCAGTGTGAACTCAGTAGAGCTGTTGTGTCACGCCTGGTCTCTTAGCAGCTATTCATGTGAGTCCTTGTAGGCCTTTCAGTTTGAACCAGCTTGCCCATGAATCTCCTACCCGGTCCAGGGAAGGCCCCTCATATGTTGATTCACTTACTAATTAATGATATCTGTTAAACTGCTCTTTATCCATCTATATATTACTGAATTCCGGTAAATCTAAAGCTCTGTTTCACTGCCAAAAGTACATCCATCTGTCCATCCTTCTATCCATCTTCTAACCAGTTATCCTGGTTTTTGGGGGGGGGGGGCAGGAACCTGTCTCAGACGATATAGGACATGAGGCTGGGGTGTACCCTGGATGGGATGCCAGTCTGTCACTGAGCACTTAAACAGACACTCACACAATCCAGGCTCTGAGAATTTAAGATGGGCAAGTATATGGCAAAACTTTATTTACTTGTGTTAAATATCACAATATTTTATAAATGTGGGGAAAACGTTTGAATTTTTGCAGCACATTTTGTTAATTATGAAAAAAACGCATAAAATTAGGCACCCTATGAAATGAGTTCGTCTGCCTGTGGTTTGGCACATGGCCGATCTTCCAAAAATCGGTTTTGCCGGTTCTCAGAATTCTGGTCGCCGCCGTGTCGAAATGCTTCAAGGAGGCAGGACAAGTCTCCCCCAGTCTGCCGACGCCAAAGTGAACCAGCTGGATTGCTTTTCTCGCGGTGTGTAGCGTAACCAAGGTGTCAAAATCAATACCATTGTTTACAAAGAATGGTAACCATACCTGGAAAAATGAAGGGAATGTGTGATATCTGATTAGTGGAAACACAGTATCACTCATCGCAACCCGTCTCAGTCATCCCATTAACTGTTTGGTGTATGTGGGCGCAGTGTCACTGCTTACCTCACAACCCCCTTTTCTCTTGTCCACCCCCCCCTCCCCCCCACTTGTATGATATCTCACTATTTGGCTTGTTAATTGTTAATGTCCCGAGTCAGGGAGGGTCAGTCTAAAGTGGTAATTGTAGAAGATGGGCTTTTCTTCTGGGGCGTCAGTTGGCATTTCAGTGAACAGGCACCGTGTCAGGCACCTCCAAAGAACACCCGAAAAATGGAAGCGCTCTCTGTTTTCCGCACCCCTGCAGCCAGGTCCGATAATAAACATGAGATCGAAACCTATTGAATGACCAAACACGACTTGCTAAGTTGGTGTAACTGGTTCCCTCAATTTAAACATAATTTCTAAAGCATTACGGACACACTGTCTGCATTGTCCCTATTAAATTTTACTGTGTCACGGTCTGCTAGCCTTCAGTATCATCATCGTGATCATCATCATTACCATCATCATCTTCGTTATTATCTTTTTCACACTGTGTCTCCAGGTGAGGGCAGAACGCCAAGTGGGTCACACCAGATCTCGGTGTCTGAGGTCACAGATTCTAGTGCTTTCTGGGAGATCCCCGAGAAGCTGGGCGACAGGGCCGCCTTGGAGCACTGTGGGCCTGTCTGTCCTGCAGGCTTCACCGCTCTGCCGCCGTGTCATTAGAGGTCGCTAATATGCACATGATGGCTCTGTGTTTCCTCATGTTTAATTAAGAACATGCTTTCTATTAATGTCTCCAACCCTCTGCTGCAGATCGCTGAAGCCGGCAGTGGTGCAGTTATTTGTCCTTTGCGACAGAAGCCCTGCTAATTACGTTTAGCGGGATTAGGATGGTGGCGGTGGAGTTGGGGGGTGGTGATTTGTGAAGGTAAATGGATGCTGCTGGTGTCACCAGGCAACCGTACTGAGTGACTTTCCCGGCGGACTCAACGCTTCAGGAAGTTGACTTGTGCAAATATCTGGGAGGGGGGACTGAGTGTGGGTCATCATGGGGCCATTAGGGGGCATAGCCGAGCCACATGTTAGCACTGCATCTCCTCTTCATTTTGGGGGGGGGGGGGGGTGAGTGTGTTTCATTTTTGTGGTTTTGTTCACTTATCTGGATATTTCATGTTTTCGTTTGAACACAAATACTCATGTACAGACGCTCCTATGCTTACTATCGTTCAACTTACGAACTTTCAGACGTATGAACAAATTGTTTTCATTGGCCTCCCGTTTCCTGTCAGCAACATCAATTTTTTTCGCCAATTTCGTCTAGCACGACTCCTGGCCGCTACTCCCGCCGCGCAGCAGCGTAGCGTGCGTACTCCCACCATCCTAGCTCTTTGTACTTCCGTAAGCCCTTAAATTATGTTTTTCAAGTTACAAGCGTCTGTATAGAGAAAATTAGATCTGCACATTGGTACCTGTGTGGGTCGGTACATGGGTGTAAGCAGGCCCAGCCGGGTAATGTGTTTGGGGAGGGGGGGGTCACGTGAATGGGGTCACGACCCCCCCATATAATACGCCTTCCATTAGTCGAAAAAGACATTGTGTCTGCACCCTGATTACTGCTGATCCGTGCTGATGACTCTGTTGCGGGATTATCGCTGTCGGCATCGGCCATCTGTTACAGAGGCGGATAATAAGGAAGCCAAGCCGGCCCCCACTCGGAATACAACAAAAATAAGATGATAAAAGATCTCCGAGCCAAGCACAGGATACGGAGGCAGAGGAGTGACATTTATCCCATAAGCAGCCACATAATATCCCTTGGCATTTAAGTAATCAGTGGCATTTCAGGTGTGTAACACGCTGCCACATTGCTGGAAAAAACACAGATCCTAATATTGACAGTTTTTTTCTTCGGGGGGGGGTTCTTTTTACTGCATGGCAGCTGCATTGTGCTGTTGTGTTTAGTAATATTTGTTGCCGTGACTTTGATTCCGGTGGACTCACATGCCCTATAAATCATTCCTACCCCATTAGCATGCTCCCCCCCCCCGCAGACCACTGTTTGTAATGGCTCCACTGCGTGTTCCGCACCCCGCATGCTGTCAGTGACTCAAGATTGGTTGCACATCCAAGTCAAATTAATTTAATCGCGTGCGAAGATTATACATCACGCGGTATAGCTACTACTGTGCCGTGATGTTAATTACCGTTACAATCAAGCTAATTCTGATGGTAAACCCATTTTAATTCCTGATAATTAAGCCAATCGGCTTCTTAAATACCGAAATGCATTATTATTGTAATTTACTGTTGTGTGTGATTTTCCCCCTAGTCAAATTTATTTCTTGAGGCCCTTCTGGGTTTCTGAAATATGTCTGAAAGCACCTATTTATTTCCACATCCCTCCCAGCTACTGGGGGGGTATTTTTTTCCTTTTTGAGAGGGAGATAACTGCGGAGCTGAGAAAAAAAAACAGATTTGATTTCAAATGGAGTGAAAATAAGTTGCTCAAGAGAAATAATTTCCTCATGACTTAACGCAGTGCAAGACAGCGATGTGCGGCCTGTTGAGAAATCCTCGTGAATTGTCAAGGTGTGCAGAGATGTTTTTGTGCATGTGTACACATTTTCTGTGCCTTGCATGTGTCTTTGTTTTATATATTTACTGTTTTTTTCTGATTACTTTAGCACCTGTACGTTGTCTAGCAGATGTTGCCTCTCTGACATGGCATCATCTGATTGGTGGCAACAGCACGACTTCAGCTCAGGTCCAATCGGTCCGGACCTCATCCGCAGGGAGGAGACTGGCCGCTCCTAGTGCATATTCTGCCTGGTGGGAGCTGATACTTGATATTCACGGGACGGTTCCGTCTCCCAGATTTAATCAGCTCCTGCTGCAGAGGGCAGTTGTGGGGGAGGTTTAGAGATTGTTTAGGCATATTGATACGATAACAAAGCCAGCGGAGCTGTACAGGAAGATCTGGGTTTCGCGCCTTGTTTAGGATTTGGGATGTGGTTTGGGTGAACTCTGAGATGAGGGATAACTTAAGTAGCGTGCGGAGTACTGCCTCAAAAATCAAAATAACGAAGCAAATGAAGTAGTCATTTTGGGGCTTAATCTGAGTGCTGAACAGCCGTTTTGGGGGGGGGGGGGGGGTCCATTCACCAGGACTGGTCACTGTCACTGCAGGCTGCACAGGCCTGGCCCCGGTTTGGCGTGTTTGGTGTCCGGCCCATTTTCTCTACAGTCGCTTCATCGCACTTGGTGTCTTTCGTCTTCCTGAAACCCCCATGTTTTTAGCATATTGTCTTTGCAGAAAGTTGCATCCAGTTTGTGTGTTTTAAGGCAAATGGCTAACGTTACGTGCCGCGATCTTGCAGTGGTAATCCAGACATGAAGCGTGATTCTCAGTGGGGTGTGCGTGTGTTTTCCTGTTTTCTTTTTCTCGTTACTAAGCGCTCTGATTGGATTGTGTTTGACAGATATGGAGCCAGGGGAGCGGCCTCCACCCTCCATGCACAGCGTCCCCCCCGCCGCCGCTGCCTCCTCCCTGGCCCCCTCCTCCAAGCCCAGCCTGGCCCCCGCCCTCGGCTCCCCCCTCAACACCTGCGGTAAGGACAATGCCCCCCCACCCCCCTCAGCTTCTCACACTTGTGGCCCACGGACCCTCATGTGATATTAAGCAGGCCTTGTCCTGACCCAAGATTTGTAAGCAGACTGAGAGCATCCTCAGAATCAGCATCTCCAGAGAAAGACCCAGAAATACTCTCCTGTCGTAGAAATGATAAATATATTTATGTATTTTGTTGGCTTTTCACAATAAAATACCAATGGGGTATAGATAATCGAAGATGTTCATTTTCGTTACTCTCCTCTCTTAGCCGAGCTCTCAGGTAAAAAAAATATTTTGGTTAAATTGTCATTTTTGAGACTCGCAGAAGCATCTTCCTGGTGTTAATTACGTGGGTACGACTCGGCCCGAGAACGCACCTTCGTCCCACTTTTCTGACAGCTGGGGGTGGAAATTGAAAAGCTGTCGCATTAATGAATACTAAACAATTAAAAAAGGGAAGCGAGAGAGCGAAAGCCCCCTTTGTAAGACGTGCGCCCTCGCAGATGTCTCCCGACGGCTTCCCGGGCCCCGTCAAGCGCGTGGCCGCTAATGTCCGCCGTTTTTCCGGAATACTAATCGTGGCCGGAGCCATTATGCGGCGAGCGCCGCTCGAGCGTCAGCCGTCAGATTACCCTGACCAGAAAATAACATGCAAATTTCCAAACTCTGATTTATTTCTCCCCCCTCCTTTCCTTCTCATCCCGTCCCTTTTATGATACGGAAAGCCAAAAAACATATCCTGTATCCCCCCTCACACAATGAATAACCCATTAGCGCCGCTCTCATGCATTATGCATTTTAGCCCGCGCTCTGTACGTGTTCTCTGATTTTTCTAGATAAGCTGTTTTCGGTTTTTGCCGCTGAATTAAATGCCAAGGAACGCTGCCGACTCGGGGGTTATATTGAAGATTTAAAAGTAAAGCAGATTGAGTTATTCCTCCTCTGATATTTCCCCCTTTTGAACAGCATCATATAAATACTCCCACTCAGATGTTTATAACGCTTCCCAGTTTCGCTTCAGTGATTGAATCATTCCCTACCGCTACCTTAACTCTATGGAATACAAACACATTTTTCTTCCCAGCACATTTCGTGTTTGTGCAGCGGCAAATTCAGGTCCTTACAGCCTAATAAAAAAAAAAACATATATACAGTTTTATCTGTGATTCAATTCAAATTCAAGTATCCAGCATAAATAGACTTTACAAGGACAATCGTCTCTGCTCTCGTGCCATATTTATACACCACCTGTCCAGCACAAGTGCCGCATGTACGCATAATTTATTATTTTAAGTGCTATGTGTTTACCTTTTACGGGTAATTTTCACCTGTTTTAGAATCACCGTAAAACATGATAATAAATAAATAACAAATAATAAAACATTAATTTCTTCACTAGCCTGCTGCCTCTTTATATCCCTTGAATGCCTGTATGTTGGTCTTCTGGCCTTTGAATAACCTTATTAGGTTCTGGCTTTGTTAGAACTTGTTGTGTAGCTCCTGCTCCGATTCTGTATACACTTACATCTGCTTATGCACTGGAAGCTCAGCCTAGCCGCACTTCATGCCCATTTGACAGCCGTATGTTTGCACTGTGCTGTTTGCCTATTTGTACATCGCTTAGGACAAAATTTCTGCTAAATGTGTAAAATGTTAATGTAAATAATCCCTGCACCAGATGTAGATGTGCAGGTCAATACCTATAGGAAGGGATTATCCTTGCAATTTAAGTCTTAAAGTTCTGAAAATGGTAAGCCATAGCATACAAACATTTTTAATTAAGGGGAAGGAGACATTTTTTGGTCTTGATGTTTTTAAGTGTATTACCCTGTACGGAACGACTTGTTCAACATCATTACCTTCTATAAGTAAATAATAGTTTCTACAAAGCAGTCAAATCCAACAATAATTTGTATGTCTGTTGTCCAAACCCTTTCGAGACATTACAGTGCGGTGTAAAGTTTATTTGGCGGTGTTTTCAAAAATATCCTATTCCAGTTTTTATCTTGGTGACACTTCAGCGAGAGGGTGGGGGGTGGGGGTGGGGGGGGGGTTCTCCATGGTACACGTCACACAATATATGTTAGTACAATTTCAAAATTCTGCAGGATACTGTATCACCGTTATAAGGCGCAAGCCTACACTGATTTTCTTAGCTAGAAGTGTATTCATCTGGAGTTTGCATTTTTCAATTTTCCCTTAAAACATTTAACAGCAATTTAAAACAATTTCCTTTGTACGATGCATTTCCATCTTGGGCAACTAATGGATACAAGAACAGAAACAGTGAAATTTCTGGTGCACCTCAATCTAAAAAGGTTACACTTCACATAGATGAAATGCAGAGGATTAATAATCTAAAATATGTATAATTTTTTGTCAATACAATTCCTGTGTTGGAGTAATATAATTATGCAGTCTGCAGTTTAATTTCTAGGGTGTAAAACGTCATTGCGATGACTCACTTACAGGCCTAACAAAACAAAAATCATGCTGTAATTGTCAGATACGACCCCAAATTTACAACTTCACCGTAAAGTGATAGATCAGTGGCTTGTGCAAAGACTATATATAGTACAATGGCTATAAAGAAAGTTGATTCAGTGTGTTCGCCCATTTGTTTTGGTGCCAGTACAGTTTCATTAATACATCCGCCCATTTGGCTGTGATGACACCCTTTACCTGCAACATACAGCCTTGCAAAAAAATTAACTTTGAGGGCAAATGTTCGATTGTGAGGTACAGGAAGTATCATGTTATCCTCTATTTATGCTGCTGTTTTTTGAAAGTCTGATTTAATTATTCTGCGGCTTGAAATGCATTAATATTAAAAAGGCACTTGCAGATGTCATTCCTTGTTACTTGGGCAACAGTGCTATGGAAACAGAAGCTGGCCTTTTGGGTAATACTTTCACTCGTTTATCTCTGTATCGACGGGCCGACTTTGAGGGACCAGCCTCTAAATATTCAGCTTATTATAATTAGATTCAAAGTGTAGATTTTCCATTTTGTATGTAAACGGGCATGAAGCCAGCACAATGAAGAGTCTTTGTATCTCTTGAAGAAAATTTTCCCCTCCTGTCGACAATCAGGGACTCCATTCCTCCCGCCTCCTTTTCTCTCCCGCTCCTTTCATGCCAGTTACTTGTAGTTGGTCCTCCAGGGTTTGAAATGAACAGCTTCATAAGCAAAAAGATATCGGCCTTTACAAATTCTGGGCCTCTGCGGAGATGCTCGTGGTCAGGGCAGGATTTGAAATGATTCTCATTTTGCTTGGTATTCACTTTCCCGACAAATGCAACCGAAGGTGTGCATTGTCTGAATAACGTGCAGTATTCGATTGGGAAATGCGCCGAATTTGGCAGCAATGCATTGTTCATTGTTCGTTTGCATTAATTGATTTTATATACATATAAATTCTGATATATTGAAACGCCGAAAAGGTGATTTCCAGATCCGATTACAGTCCCTCAGTATATCAGAATAGAGCCCAAGAATTTTTTTAAACAAGGAATCCAGTACATTTTATAGGCATACAATGTTTTATTTCATAAGTAGTTAATGGGTTTTGTTACATTGTAAAATGAAGAGAAATGACGAGAATGAAGACAATTAATGTACAACCAGCTAACAGTTTGTTAGTATTTCGGAATACATGTTTGTTTCCATCAGTCACATTAAATGATCATAACTCCAGGATAGTATATTTACTTCTGGACAGCTAAATGTGAAAATTGCATGTATTTGTAGTGCGCTCCATCAAAGGCTACCACAGAAAGGCCAGTGTCTGGCTGTAAGATGGAAATGCCAGAGGGAGGCTCTCCCTCGCTTTCCCACTATGTGTTATTTTGAAGCCAGATACCAGCATCAGAAGGAGGTACATTGTCAGGTAGCTAAGCGCTTCTATCACCTGGGCCTTTGTAATCTGACTGCTTTAAAATTTTGCTCCCCCCACCCCCCCAATACTCTGCAGTCTTGCCAAGCCTTGGTGGGGAGGGGGATAAACTAGACAAATATGCTTGAACAAAGTAAACAGATATCACTTTAAGATATGGCAAATGGAAATGCTTGGACTATGTCTTGCGTGCTTATTGTCTGTATGCATTGATTAACACTGTAGCACTCGACGTTTGATAAACCCCCCCCCCCCCTCCCCCCCCGCCCACTGCCAGGTTTTGAAAACTCGTTGTGGGGCTGTGTGACCTCCTCAGGCGCCTCCACATCCCGCCATACAGTTGGCACGCTAGGATTCTCACTTCCAAGCAGTGATTAGAATTTGTATGAAACAGGTTCTTTCAACCATGGAACACGGAAGGATGAAGGAGAGGGCAATATACTTTGTCATACCAAAATACACTTTTTAATATTAAAATTAAAAAGAAAACAAAAACCTATAATGATTACTGTGACAGTCTAGGAAGTGGGACCCTGGAGCAATTGGGGTTAAAGGCTTATTTAAGGACCAGCCTCGGGATTATTTGAGTCTTTCACCGGAATCACGTTAACTTATGTTTTCTGATTGCGATTCCAGTATTACCCATGGCGAGGTTGTAAATACAAGCAAAGAACTCAATGTTGACCCTTTATGTCTGAATAAGCTGTCCTGCCTCTAATGGTCCTTTTCTTGGCTAATCGAAATAACCTCTTGCAAACTGCACCAGCGAAGGAGTGTTTGTACTCAGATTTTCCTGCGTTTAAGCGCCGACAAGAGTAAGGCTCGTAAAAAATGCATGATGAATTCCCAGTGAGTGATATCCCAGATTCCCAAATCTGCTTCGTATTTGCACAAGATGTGTTTAAGCAGATCAGGCGGAATGGGAGGAATGCCTAACTAACAGCTAATGTCTTTATTGATAATGCATAAAAGATTCCCTTGCTAACCAGAGGTTGTAAAATCGATAGGGAGATGTTATGATATTAAACTTTAACATACGTGTAGATGAATTATTTAGACGAGCCGTTTTAGCTACACGGTGTCCCTCACCTTTAAGTAACACTCCCACTGTTTTTATTTGTTTTTTCCTGCTTCCTCCAGGGCGTTTGTTCCGGGCAGCCAGTGATCAGTCCTTTGGCCTCTCCTCTGTCCCAAGTGCCTTCCCCATGGTGAACCATCCAGCCTTTGGCCTTCACACTAACAGCTCAGGGCGGTCTGAATTTGGAGGCCTGGGCACACTGGGTGTACCCGCTGCCCTGGCTGCTCACCCCCAGCTGGGAGCCTTTCCAGGTAAGCAGGGGGGGCGGCATGTGGGTGGGTGAAAGTGAGTGTGCTCTTAACCGCTGCAGGAAGGACCGGAGTGGGCTGGGCTACAATAATGAACCGGCCAGTTAATTAGCAGCTTGTTCGAGGGTGACTACGGTATCTGTGAATACTTAGAATATCTTTGAGTATCTATGAATACTTTGAATTTTGCAGTGTTGAGGATGTCCACAATTTCCACAATTTTTTCCAATCAGTGGAAAAAATAGCCCTGAACCACAGTGAATATATTTATATATTCATTCATTTTAATGTTGGTTATCATGAATTTACCCAGTTTTTACCATTCGCAGTGAACTGTGCTGTCGGGTATCGTACAGTAGAGCAGCCAGCAGTATTTTAAGGAATGGCAGTTATGCATGCTATGCATGCTATGCATCAAAACACCGCTGCTTTGGACTATCCTATGTTAGATGTTTATTTGACATTGTGTATTTATGTCCATTAAATGGGATATTATAAGTAAATATATACATTTTCCCCTCAAAGTACTATATTATAAAGACAAGAAATTTTGGTTATATTCAAAGAGTGAAATTGTGAGAGTGAAGATGGATATTATTGATCACACTCTTTTCTGACTGCACATTGATTTGGGCAGAATTGAAGCAGGTTACCAAACAGTCACTCTCCAATGTTTTATATATAAAGAGTTCTTGTGAAAAGAGTTCTTGAATTCATAGTGGACAACCATTTGAGATTATAGGAAACCAGACTTTTTTTTAGCATTATCACTGTTGCTCATGTTTTAATATAAATTATACAATAAAACACATAGATTTGTATAGATATAGGCCAGAGAAAAAAATGTATCCAGTGTCCCATTGGTTAAACGCATATGTGTGTATATATTTATTTTTCATGTTACTGTATTTCATTCTGCTGTATAAGATACATTATTTATTAGCCCTCATCAGATCATTACTTAAATTATTATGGCTAAATGAGTGGTTGTATTGTTGTATGTATTAATTATCTTGAAGCAGGCATTTGAGGAGCGCAGTTCAGACGTCGCCTGGCGTTGTATGGAGCCACCAGGTGGCGCAGTAGATCCGCTCATGCAGTCTGCCCCTCTGTTGCCCCTAGCAGCGGACTGGTGGCGAGCGTCAGAGGCTCACCGGCGGAGCGCGGCCGCTTTCTTCCCCCCTCTGCTTGGCCTGCCCCCCATGTTCACTCCCTCGGTGCAGAACCACGACGGCACCTTCCAGTCACGGACCCCCAGCAAGAACGGACGGGACACACCCAAAGGTGCGTGGCTCTAACAAACCAGCGGAACTCTTGCGGCCAAAACGTCGGCACGTTGAATGCAGTTAATTAGCCATGGAGGCGAGTGACTTATAGGATCTAATTAATCAGAAGAGGAAGCAGCTGGTGGGCTTTTACTGTTAAGATGTGGACTGTTGATGCTCATTCTATGCTAGATTTGTTCAGAAACCTCCCACAATTCCATATTTATTCGTGTTTTTGTCTTTATTCATGTTCAGACTTTTGGTCATAGTGTATTTTGTCTTAGTGTCTTATGATCCCGGTTTTGCATCCATGCCAAACACAGGGGTGAACGGAGCGGTGAACGGCAATGGCGCCACCCCTTCCTCTGGGGGGAGCTCCGCCCCTGCCACACCTCTGCCACAGGCAGCCCCCGAGCGGCCCAAGACCACTAACTCTGGAGGCAGGACCCGCAAAGGCAGCGCAGAGGGCATCCAGTTGTCTAAAGAGAGCGCCGGTCAGAAGCCCAGTCAGAAATCTAAAGACAAGGTGAGCTGGCATTTCAGGCAGGCAATGTCCAAAGACGGCCTACGAGGACCAGAACTGAGGTCCTTTCATGTGTCACTTATATGCCAGCTTTTAACTTTGTCAAGTACCTTGGTGATCCTAAACTAGTTATTTATTGCCAATTAACAGTCTTTCAGATGTGATGTCCTGGGTAAGACTGGATTCTTTCTATGCCTTTGCGCACTAATCTGGGGATGGAGTTTATTTACAGATTGAGTTTCATAGGTTGCAGGCTGGAACACCCAAGGGTGTACCTAAGGTGTGTGAAAATGTCCTCACCATTGAGTAACCGGCAGGATATCTGAGCTCCAGACATCTGACGCCAGTGCGGTTTGCATAGCCCAGGGCCTCAGCCTGTCTCTGTCTCCATTCTGAGTATTTTTATTCATTTATTTTTTTAAATTCCTGTTGCAGAAACTCCACAAGAAAGCGGCAGAGAGCTCTAGCAACAGTGACAGCGAGTCGGGAACCTCCTCGGACACCTCGAGCGAAGGGGTGAGCAGCAGCGACTCCGAGGACCTGGAAGAGGATGACGATGAGGACGAGGATGACGAAGATCAGAGCAATGAAAGCGAGGACTCAGATTCTGAGAGGGAGAAGAGGGTGAAGAGGAAGGTAAAGGTGAACCAGGAATTTGATGCTTTTGGGGGGGGAGTTTGGGATAGAATTCCTAAATGAAATGTTATTTATCTAATTTTTTGTACGTTTTTTTGTCCCAACCATAATTAAAAGGCAAAATAATGAAAAGGTAAAATGTCTTAATTGAGAACCTTACTGCCAAAGAGTAATTCTTGCCGCATAAATGCTCTTGCAGGTAGTACAGTGCCTAGTCCAATAACCCTGTTTCCTTTATCCTAGTTTTAGACAGAGCTGACTGTTTATTTCATTTCCATGTGCCCCCCCCTCCCCACTCAGGTTGGGATTTCTGAGGGTAAGAAGGATATCCCCAGGCCTGCTGAGGACCGGGAGTCCCAGGCAAACAAGAGCAGCCTTGCCCGGGGCTTCCCCATCGAGGCCCTGGTCCCCAGCCACTTCTCACCTCCACCCTCGATCCAGTCTTCGGCCTTGGCATCATCCAGTCCGCTGGTCTTCCAAAGCCCCGGCTCCAGAGAGGAGGCCAGTAAGCCACACATGAGTGTCATCCAAGCTACTGGGCTGGCGGCCAGCATCAAGCCCCTGGCCTTGGTCACACAGCCACGCCAGGAGCCCTCGCCCCAGCCCTTGGACCCCTCTCCTAAGCCCCTCCCACTCACATCCTCCCCCAAGCCACTCCCACTCACATCCTCCCCCAAGCCCCTCCCACTCACGGTCTCCCCAAAGCCCCTCCCACTCACGGTCTCCCCAAAGCCCCTCCCACTCACGGCCTCCCCAAAGCCGATCCCACTCACGGCCTCCCCAAAGCCCCTCCCACTCACGGCCTCCCCAAAGCCCCTCCCACTCACGGCCTCCCCAAAGCCCCTCCCACTCAGGTCATCCCCAAAGCCCCTCCCACTCAGGTCATCCCCAAAGCCCCTCCCACTCAGGTCCTCCCCAAAGCCCCTCCCACTCAGGTCCTCCCCAAAGCCCCTCTCACTCAGGGCCTCCCCCAAGCCCATCTCCCTCTCCAGTTCGCCCAAGCCCCTCTCTCTTTCCAGTTCGCCCAGGCCTCTATCTCTCTCCCCCCCCTCCCAAACTCAAATCACTGGCCCCCTCCCCAAAGCCACCAACTCTTTCCCCCGATGGTATGAAGATGACTCCAAGGAACCTCATGGAAGACTCAACTTCACAGATCAGTGAATTCAGACTAAAGCAGGTATGTGGCTCCCATCAGCCGTTTGTGTGTCATTGCATCTAGGCATGTCAACAAAATTAAGCTCTTTTCATGCCTAAAATATTAAAATATAGCAAATGTGTTTAATAATACCAGTTACTATGATAAGGGAAAAAAATTCATCAGCCCTTCTCATCTCAATAAAGGGACAATAAAATTGAAAAGTGTGTGCGTGTGTGTGTGTGGGGGTGGGATGTGTGAGCTGGTGTGTATATATGTAATATAATATAATATCATATAATACACACACACACACAAGGATTCCTGTCTACCCCCGTGTAACGGTACAGTCAAATATAAAATGAAACGACATTAAATTGCCACTCCATATTTTACAGATTAAATTTGGTTCTTGTTTATTTGTGACATTGGTCTGCTTTTTAATGATTTATGCTGGTTCTAATTAATTGTAGAATATCAAAATTACACGGTTTGACTTGTCATCGTGATGGGCGTTACAGCAGTAACCCGTATTAAATACGAGAACTTAAAACCTTTGTAGATTAATAGCTCTTCATATCCGTTTAAAATATACTTCAAACTAAGAGTAAATACTGAACATTTTTGGTTAAATCAATATAAATAATGTTTCTTTGCCTTCCTCTGAGAAAATTCAGTTTATAATTTGATTAGACCACTGTGGCAAATGTTTTCCTCTGATGTCACAAGTGAAATACAATAGGGTTGCCTAAATGAAATGTCCGTCCGTTTACAGTTCAACATTACGAATAATGCAGTGCCATGCAGTGATTCCGTAATAAAGGAAGAGAGAGATGCAGGATCACAGCGATGAGAATTTAAAAATCTCGTCTGCCATTTTGATGAGCTGAATTTATGCAAATGGAAACCCTGCATGGATCTTAATTATTGTGTCGAAAAAAAATTAGTATTTATAATTTAGTTATTGCAGCTCACGGAGTCCCTCTTTGCATATTTTCACAGTTCGCTGTTGTCTTTTTATATTTTATGTCTTTAACGACTTACTCTGCGCCTTCATTTTTTCTGACACACAAATCTTAAAAGGTCAGTCAGATTTCTCGATGCGGAGCGAGCCGTCTGGAGGGTCCCCCGTCTGCCACTTGACGGTGTTGATGCCGTTCTCTGGCTGGGTACACCAGCGGAGGTGACAGTGCGTTCACTGTTATTATAATTACTGCACCCAAGCAGACGAGCGGTTATCTCTGGTGAAGCCTCGGGAATCTAGTTATCAAAAAGGAAATAAAAGCAACCCCCCCCCCCCCCCCCATGAGCATCACCGCTAATTTTATTCTTGCAGGATTGGGCAGGTCCAAGTTTAATTGTGTGCATAATCATCACAATGAACAGTATTAACAGTGTGATTCTGATATTTAATATTATTTTATTTTGTATTTAATAAGGATTTTTTTTAATAAACACTTAATTCTAGTCTCGTAAACCCAGATATTTTCTTTTAGCTGCATAGTCCGTAAGATCTTCAGCTCCTAAGTTCATGACTGTTTTGTTCATTAACTATAGGAATTATATGTAATGTCATTATCCGAGTTTTAATATATACTGCATAGATAAACTAATTTATGCAGTATTGGTTAATTCGAGTCTGGAATTTATTATTTTACTTTTGTAGTCAATTTCTGGTTAATAATTGGACATAATTACTTGGTATTGTACTTTACCACCTGCTTTCCCCATCTGCATTAATGTAAAATGACAGGTAATGTAATTATATTTTTTTTTCTTCCATTTTCTCCTTTTCTTTTTTTCTTTCCACTTCAGCCATTTCATTCCCAGGAGCATTTCAAGACGACATTCCCAGTGCATCTGAAAAAGCAGCAGGAGTCCTACAAGACCCAGAAGAAGGTCGCATCGGTACCGTTATCATCATTGTCATCGCTGCCCCCTCCCAAACTCTCCCCTGAGGCCCCAAGCAGCCACAAACTGGCCCCCCAACATGGAAGCCACTCCAACCTGTTCCTCTCCAGTACCCTCCTCGGACACCATCACCCGAACGGTGTTATCCAAAGCGCCATTCAGGAAGTCCCCCTGGCTCTCATCACCAAACCCCGCAGCCAGGTCAAGACCCCCGACAAGCCCCCGCTCGCGGCTGCTGGCGTGCCCCCCTTCTCCACACCCGTCAACTTGAGCATGGGCGCCAAGAGCCACGTGGCCATCTCCATGGTGCCCACAAGGCCTTCTACCTCACCTGGCCTGGCCCACGCGCAAGGGAAGATCGGGGCCCCCAAATCGATAACCACAGGTAGAGGGGCAAGCCAGAGTCACCTGGTTCAGTCCCTGGTGGACCTCTTCCGGGGCACCGAGTCTGACATCCCCAGCAGCAAGGATTCCGATGACTCCGTCGAGGATGAGGATGACGAGGAAGAGGAGGAGGAGGAAGACGAGGAGGAGGATTCTGACGACAGTCCCTCAGGTGAGTCTGCCTCAGCAAAATGGTCACAGTGTCACAATCATCACAAACGGTGCGATGACGTGACGATCGTGTCCTGGTGCAGACTCCGAAAGCAACTTCGGAAGCGACTCGGAAGGCTCCGAGGATGACATGAAGGAGCGCAACGAGACGGGGACCGACACCGAGGGGGAGAAGACGCCTCTGAAGCTCACCAAGAGCACCTCCTCAGTGAACGCCTCCGCCGACTCTGCGGCCAACAGCTTCCCCCTCAACCTCCAAGTCGTAAAGTCCCCCGACATGGTTGCTTCCACTGTATTGGCTGGTTCCGGAGCCCCAGCCTATCACACTGCTCCCTCCTCATCGTTCGCTGTCGGTACTCCTCCAGGTAATGGCACGTTTTGCTGTTGTGGGGCCCTAAGTTTGTTTTCCACATCTACATTGATCCGTACAGATTATGGCCATGATTGTGGTTAGAATGAGCTCCTGACAGGTAAAAACTGAAATCTGGAACACGTAAAAACCAAATGAAGGCAAAGTCAGCTTCAATGGTTATTGAGAGATGGCTGCTGGGGTACCTCGCCCCCCCCCTCACCATTAAAAGGTGGTTTCTGATAGCGAGAGTGAGATGTTGCTGCAGGTCTTGTATTTTGGTAACTAGTTCGCTGGGTTTTTTTTTTTTTGTGGGCTTCCGTTGAACAGATGAAGGTGAAATCGACCAAAATTATTGGTCAAGCAGTTGAAAAAATTGTTGCATTTCAATTGATAATTTCAGTGCTAATTGATCATTTCAGAGTTGTAGGTTGGCAAAAAAAGGAATATATGCTTATTTTTTCAAAAAACCCCTTTATGTGTGACATTTCTGGTCAGAAAAATGAGTTGAATCTGAAGCGTTTGGGCCAGATTTTTCCACTTTTCCACTTTTCCTCCAGTCAATATGCTTACCTGCCAGTACCTATTAGAATCTTCACAACTGAACAGAGTAGGTTTGCAATTACCTATGGCAGTCAGAACTCCCTCATCATTTTCAGCATATCAAGAAACAGGACCCAACTGGGCTTTTCCACTGACCTACTTTGAATTAATCTATGCAGCAGACACTCCTATGCAAAGTGACGTGCGGTTGAAAGCAGGGTGAGACAGTGTCCCCCCGGAGTAAAGGGGGATTAAGGGCCTTGCTCTGGGGCCCGATGATGAAGTCACTCTGCTGACTTTGGGGGACCTTTTGATCACAGGTATGGCGTTCTAACTCACTGACCCACATGCCGCCTGTGTTTTCCCTTCTGGTCATGGCATATTGACCGACGTACATAAACCTGCCCATTGATGTGTTGAGTCGATGACTGAAGCCACCATCGCAGTCTCCAGCAACCCCGTGACATACCCCCCCCCCGGTCCCCCCCACCCTATTTGAAACTTGAGAGGCATTTGAGCTCATCCTCTCCACAGATTGTGCTTGATTCCTTTTTCCTGTGCTGGGGCACATTGGAATGCTTTATGGGATAAGCGTATAAATCAAGCCAACGCCTCTTTGCACAGCTTCTCAACGCCACGTGGATTATGGATTAAGCTATAATTGGCTGTCAATTTGGAATCTATACATATTTTGTGAGAAAGAAACCAAAAAATGCCAAGAATTCGCAGTTAACAGAAACAGAGTGAAAATCTTCACTAAGAATCTAGTGAAAATCTTGTGTGTAGCTAATATTTGGACTTCCTTTCTAAATTGGAGATGATCTGCTTGGGTATAAATGGAGGTGGAAGGTTCTGTCTACCAGAAGTTGAGCTATATCACAAGCAGTTGTTCTAAACATGGTCCCATAGATCTCATTGAGCTAGTGAAGATTTCCCTGCATTTGCCCATGTCCTGGACTTAAACAGTGCCCCCCCCCCCCCCCCCATCCACAGGATCTGCAAAACGACGACGAGTGGACGAGCAGCAGCTGCGGATACCTCTTGAATTAGGGTACGTTATCATGGAACTCCATCTCGTCTTGCCCCATGATCTGTCGGATCTGCAGGCTGGGTTCGATGGCATAGCGGGTGATGTGGTGAGGGTTTGACGCTGGCACTCCGGCTGATGATGGAATACTTTCCAAAGGTCAGGATTTCCGAGTTCCTTGTGACGGTGTCTCATAAGTAGGTTGCGAGTGCTTTGAGGAACACCTTGCAAGTCATGCATGAAGCCAAGAAGCCGGCCGTAGACTCTATAGGTAGCATCAATCAGTGCAGGCCTAGGACATTAGCGTTTGCATGTTTTTCTCTTTATAAGCAGCGAAAGCTTTCAGTCGGCATCTCAGCACCTTGAAGACCTGCACCCTTTCATGTTGGGCGATGTTCGATTTCCGGGGGGGTGGGTGAAGAAGAGGTTCTGCAGAGCTTCACTCAGATGAGTTTCATTACCGGTGGAACTACAGGTCAAACAGGTGCAATGATGGCTGGTCTCCCAGGCTGGGTGGAGCAGAAGTCACAGCTGCGGTCAGTTTAAACAGCTAGCCTCTTGATCTTTCCTGTCTGGACCGAATCACTGGCAGCTCTCAGAACTGGGGCCTGGCAGTATTATTTCCATAAATATCCTGTTCCATCACCACGGATGGGAAATATGTTCCAGTTCTGCATATCGCTGCTGTCCAATGAAAAAACATGTATCTCTAAAAACCCATTATTTCAGGATCATGAAAAAAAACACATTTTCTCAGAAACTACTTTACAAAATTAACCTAAAATTACATAATGAGACACCCTTAGCACCACAGAGAGAAACGTAGAGTTACACAGCTGTCAGTGAACAGTTTAATGTTTTAAATGGACTTTTGTGGATTGTTGTCGATGAGGTAGATTCATCAGTGTCTGCAACACATTAACTAATCTTACTTTCTGTTCACAATTAACAGTGATGTTAGTTATCTAGCCAATGCCATTGAGTTGCTAAAATTAGCAATATAAAGAAATTGTGGAAAGGACCATTGTGAATACAAACGTTAACTAACTAGTATTTATGTTTGCACTAAACATATGACTCCATAAAACATATTTTTATCGGAAACTTAGATGTCAAACACTATCTTTAGAAGGAGGGGCATAGGTGTAGTCCTGTTGCAATTGTCATGAAGTATACATGCGTGGTTTTCATTGGACATACACAGTATACAGCCTTTGACCGATTCACTGCCACTGTAAGACTTCTGCTGGGATTAGTAGTTCTCTCTTTTCCAGTGAGCTTGTTCTCACATGAAGCCATTTGAATCAGGGCTGTTCGTCTGAGTCATCGGCCGTCGTTTTCGCCAGAATGGGAGGCAGGAGACACGCCTGTCTTCTGTCGCATGGAGCCGGTCTCAGGTGTTGCGTTTTGAATCACATCTGGGTGGAGATAAAGTGCCCCAAGATAAACTCTGACTGACATTGTCCCAGAGACCCAAAGAGCCAGGAATTCTGTGATGAGGCCTTCATCAGTGAAATATATCTAGTTTGTGACCGTGGCTTGTGTGAATAATAACAAAAAAACAGGTTCTTGATATTTAAAAATGATTTTAGTTGGTGTGTTTTCATGTAAAGGTATTATGAACATTATATGTTACGTAAAACTGGGGTCTATAAAGGAGGCCTTAGTAGATGCTGTTGTGTGTGTTTGGAGAAAAGTTTGTGTGCCTTCAGCTTGGAGAGAAAGCCGTGCTGTACCCAGTAGACAGGTGCTTAAGCTAGACAGCTTGAGGGAATATTGATAAACAGGTGCAGGGTCAGACTGAGAGCTCAGCATGGCTGGCTGATGTTTTCTACTAGCGAGCTGAAATGGAGAGTCCTTCCTGCCAGAGTGTTGTATGACATTAGCGTGTCTCCACCCAGGTGGCGGAGGGAAACCCGAATCCGAAACCTCAACGGCCGCCTTCAGGGCAACGTGGCGTACTACGCCCCCTGTGGGAAGAAGCTACGTCAATACCCAGATGTCGTAAAGGTAACCTCCAAGAAGGACCCGTCCATCGGCACCGGAACTGGTTAAGGGTAGTTACAGTAGGGTCACTAGAGGAACTTGCTAGCTTACCGTGCCATTTTAACTGGGCCTAAAAACCTATTAGGTTGCTATCAGTGTCACACTCTGCCTGAACTCTGAAAATCTTTGTCTCACCAAAGCCATTATTCTCTCTTCTGTAGTATCTATCCAGAAATGGAATAACTGACATCACACGCGATAATTTTAGCTTCATTGCAAAATTAAGGGTTGGTGACTTCTATGAAGCCAGAGATGGACCCCAGGTGAATGTTTTTATATCTATTCTCCGTTTCTTTTTTTATTCTTCCACATTAAGAGAAGCGTTATTCCAGAACCCCCCGTCCTTTTAGTTCTGACCCATATTTGCGGTACAGCGATGGTTGAATCAGTTTGCTTTTGCAGGTAAACTGTGTAATGCAGTTCTAAAGATGTGAGGGAGTGGAACTCTGAGGCACTGGACAGAGAAGCTTTAGCGTACGCTGGGAATGGAAAAGACCAGGCAGAACGTTAAATAAAAGTGCCTGCCTGTCAAAGTTTATTTTTCTATTCTTCTCTGTTACTGTTTTTGTGTCTTGGCAGAACAGTATAAAGAATGAAATATAGATGTAAAGTATATTGAGGATAATAGGTGATTCAGCCTGGATGAATAGTGTCTTGTTGAAAGGTGCCTCCTCTTGGACGTCTCCCATGGTCAGGGAAGCAGGGGGGTAAGCTTTCAGTTACTGGAGTGGGCCATGAAGTGCCTTATTGTGAACCTTCCCCCCCATGTCTCTCGGTTTAGGGCTTGCAGTGGACATTGCTGACAGAGGAGGAACTTCTCCCTCACGTCATGGCGATGGAGGGTCGCCGAGGGCGTCCCCCGAATCTGGATGGCCAAGAACAGTCGGCAGATGGCTCACGGGCCAGGCGCCGTAAAGGCCGGCCTCCCAACGTAGGGGAGGGCGAGCTGCCCAGGTCCACTGATGCCAAGCTCCTCCGGAAACTGGAAGCCCAAGGTGAACGTCGCCGCCCTGTTGAATGCTCTGTGAATTGCGGCCAATGGCTGAGCTAACTCTTCCTCTTCTCCTTCGTCGACAGAAATAGCCCGTCAAGCAGCTCAAATCAAACTAATGCGCAAACTTGAAAAGCAAGCCCTGGCGCGGGCGGCCAAAGAAGCTCGCAAGCAACAAGGTATGGCCGCCCCCTTTCCCCGGTAAAATGTTGCCCTCCAACCGCGCACCAAGCCGCAGACCAGCACCTCTCTGCTCTTTTTCAGCAATCATGGCTGCTGAAGAGAAGCGGAAACAGAAGGAGCAGATCAAGATACTGAAGCAGCAGGTGAAGACATAAGCATGCTCGACACATAGAGCATTGTGCTAGCAATGCAAAGGTCATGGGTTCGAATCCCATGGGTTCAAATCCCAGAGTGTATATGAACTGTAGCTCTTCCATGTAGTGTAAGTCACTTTGGATAAAACCATCAGAAAAACAAGTGAAATATATAGGATAGGAGATATATAAGCATAGGATACACCTGGGAAGCTGTAGTTCTATATGTTCCATTGTTTGTTGTGTGTGTATGATGTATGTACATAAATAATATATACATTATTTAAACAGATGTGCAGGCATGTTAAGTGTGGGCATGCAATATTTACAGTACAAGAACACACACAGTCACATACCAGCACTGCTGTATAAAGGGCGATGTGAAAAAATTATTTGTATATAGAACATTTTTATTCTTATGTATGCCTCCAGTGTCATGTGGCTGCCCCCCCCCCCCAACGCTTATTCAAGCAGTGTGACACTCGTATTCAGGACTGGAATAATGTGATTGATGACACTTCTTACTGATAGTTTTCCTGCTCTTTTTATTTTATGTTATTTTTTTGAAGGAGAAAATCAAGCGGATTCAGCAGATCAGAATGGAGAAGGAGCTTCGCGCTCAGCAGATTCTCGAAGTAGGTTCTGCAGGAGATGAATCGGGGGTGGAGGGCACTTTCGGATACGGCCGTTTTTATATCATCTCGTCCTGTTTCGGGTTAGGCCTTCCGCGTCATTTTGCATGGGACTAATGCTGAATTATTCTCTGTGGGCTGTCAATGAGTATTAATTCTGCTTTTACCCCTTCAAACCATGGTTAAATTATGCATAAAAGATTGTCCATAGTTTACCATAAAAAGCTGTTTTCCATACGTATGTAAGTTATAAACATGGCAAAGTGTTTTAGTGGGTCAAAATCAAATTGGAATTGACAGGGCTGGCAAACCAGTCCTAACAGGATTTCTTGCAGTTTGTAATTCCATATTTAATATGCAATGCATTATGTGGAATTTATCTGTTTCTCAGTTTGGTATTTTATGACCCGATGGTTGGGGGTTAGGGGTAATGCTCAGACCTGTCTCCCCCATTTAAGGATCAAAATAGATTTTAAGAAAAACATAAGACACTAGTTAAGTTTCACATCCTGTGCTAGATCCCAAAGGGGTCTTCCTGCAGACTATCTTTACATTGTCATTTTGCTCTGAAGACAGTGTAATATATCATGAGTCCCACTAAACATTAACATATCATATTCATTTTTAACTGACATTAAAATAGCTATACAGATCCCAAATCTATAAAATCCCTAACACGTGGTACAGGCCCTGTGTCTCTACAGGCATGTCTTTTCACATTTATTTTGGGCAGAATGATTTATGTATTGTGGTCAAGCTCTTCCTGTGGTTTGTTTTAAATGTTCTGCCATCACATTAATTTAGGAGTTGTAGTTTTGTATATGTATAGCCTTAAAGTATGTAATAGTTTAAAGGAAAGTCCTCACATCTAATGTACGTGTTAACGTAAACCAGTAATAGCATTTCGAGCTCGATTCCCGGTGGTCTCCTGCCATTCTGTTTCCTGTGTCTGTCTGTGAGATGTCTGCCGTTGTCGAATGAGATGTTTTGAAGTTCACTGCTGCTTTTGCATAACCTGAAGACCTGTTTTGCATGCACAGGCTAAACGGAAGAAGAAGGAAGAAGCAGCCAATGCCAAAATTTTGGAAGCTGAGAAGCGAACAAAGGTCGGTTTAGATGGGCCGTAAAGACTTGGGGCAATGATCTGACAACTGAGCGGTATGGACGAGAACTGATACCCACCTAGTGCTGATTCATGCACCTCTGTCATGCACGTCTATTGCTTGCTCATTGTTTTTTAAATTTAAATTTTACAACTTATTTTAACTGTGGATCTTCTCCATCTAAACGGAGAAAGAGATGAATTCCCGTCACATTGGCTCTGATCCGGTTCAGCTGTATGCCTGCAGGTTTAGCTGTAGGAACTGAACTGCCTGCTTGTATCAGCTTTTAAAGGAGAGAACATGAATGTGTGTTTGTGTTGAGGGTGAGATTTTTCATTCTCCTGTTTTTGCTCCAAGGAGAAGGAGATGCGACGGCAGCAGGCTGTCATCCTGAAACATCAGGTGAGTACCATCCACTCCAGACGCACCTGTAGCATGGAGTTAAAGATACAGATTTTCTAATTCCGTTTAAAACTTTGTTTTTTGTTTTTTTTTTGGAAAAAGGGGGGCTCTCTAACTACTTATCAGTGCTTTATTAAATCTCTTGTTTCCCTTTTATATGTTCTGTGCTTTTGGGGACTGGGTTACCTCTGGGGTTGGTTGTTTTTTGTTTTGTTCTTATGAACCTTGTTCGTATGACTCTGTGATTTTCTGTTTCATAATACTTTGCCAACTCTTTCTACCAGGAGTTGGAGAGGCATAGACTAGATATGGTATGGGTATGTTTATTTTTGTACATCTAACACCGCATCGTGAACTGGTTGTGATCTGGTTGTCATAGCAATGCGTGAAGCATAGCACTGGCTGCTGTCATACTACATTTCTCTGCATGGCTTTCCAGCAAAGTTGCATCTGCTGTCTGTGTTCCTGGGGGGGGGGACCTGAGGGACCCCCCCTAGAAAATAATTTTTAAGCCAAGAGGCCGGGCATCTTCACTCGCTAGCGAATTGGGCCAAAGCCCATAATACAGACACCCATAGTCTGGAAGCACATGTAACATTCATCACGTTTCGTATTTGTCTCTTTGCTGATTGTAAGTGCTTGTTTTCTGGAAGTCTGGGGGGGGGGGCATTTGCACTTTGTATCCATCTGTCCCCCCCCCCTTTTGTCCATTACCCATGGCAGCTCTCTTGCTCTCCCGCCTGCTCGTTCGGCCTGTTACCAAAGAAAAAAAAGATCATATGATCAAGGAAGCATTCTGTCATTTATCAGATTTTTGTCTGCCCCCCCCGCCCCCCCCCCCCGCCTCTTTTTAGTCGAGGCCCCATTTTAGTCGAGGCCCCTCTTGATTATCACGATCAGCTGAAAATGGGCAATTTCAGCAGTTGCCATGAACCCACTCCACATTCGATCTAATAGCATCCTGGGTGAGATCATACCGTATAGTGGTGTCCCGGTCGACCTTGAGCTATTAACAGTACCAGCTTGTCGCCCAGATCCAGTTAATGTGATGGACTTGCCGAGTGAGAAATTCCCTTCAGACACCGACCCATTTGCCCCTCTGGCCCTTGAGATGGCCATTGGACGCTGATATTTCCTCATTACTTTCTTCATTGGCTTCATATTTTTCCACTAGAAGGCACGCCTTGCCTGTCGCCAAACTGTACAGCAAATAACCTTTCGGTAGCGCACGTTAACCAGTCTGTAACGGGCAGCCCTATCCGCTTCCTACCGGCCAGCTCATCCCGAAGCACCACGACTGATCCCGTCTCCGAGAGTATGCTTCTCCTACATGTCTCTTGCTTCCCCCTCCTTATTTTTGCTTATTGGTTGTCATTGTATCAGCTTCTAAGTTTCAACTAAAATACATAAACATGACCGCTGTCAATGTGACCTGTCTGCCCCTACTCCCCCTTCCCCATTGCTAAATGTGCTACATTACGCTGTCATCCTTTGCAGTGTCATCACACCCTTTCCGTCCCCCTGAGCTCTTTAGCCCCTAACGCTTGTCCTCCTGCCTTGGCAGGAGCGGGAGAGGCGACGGCAGCACATGATGCTGATGAAGGCCATGGAGGCCCGTAAGAAGGCAGAGGTAATTTATGCGTCAGCCACCGCCTCCTCTTAGGGGCTCGTACATTTTCGTCGCCTCCCGACACCTTTCATTTAAATGTACAGGCCCTGAACGAAACTTAAGAATGCAGCACCCCGAGCGATTTCCCTCTGAACGTGCGGGAGGCCCCTCGGCATTCCGCTGAGCCGCAAAAACGGAATTCCTCATACGGTGGCACACCCTGTAAACCTGGGCCGCCCCCGTCAAACCTGAACTCCCCCAACCCCCCACCCCCGCAGGAGCGCGAGCGCCTGAAGCAGGAGAAACGTGACGAAAAGCGGATCAACAAGGAGCGGAAGCTGGAACTCCGCAGGCTGGAACTGGAAATGGCCAAGGAGCTGAAGAAGCCCAATGAGGATTTGTGTCTGGCGGACCACAAGGTAATGATGTTTGTGGCCAATAGAGGGCGCCACATCCCCCTTCTCCGCAAAAGAGATGGAGTCGGTCAATAACCAAGTGTCAGAATGCTGGCTTTTTTGGGGACGTTCCCGAGATTCCCAGATGGGGCCGTTTGCTGTTCTGAATGCGAGGAATACTTTACTAATGTCCAGGCCGCATTCCTGGGCTGCGTTCTGACAGACTGTTACGAGAAGGCATCATTTCGCCTTTTGATGCACACACACACGCAAGCTATTAGTACGGAATACTGCCCTCAAGTGGCTGCAGGTGGCAGGATAAATATGGTTGTGAAATCCTAGCATTGGCACTGAGCTTATTGGAGCTTACAGTGTCTTGGGGCTGGAATAATTGAAAATTTTCTGAAATAACTTGGGATTCTATAGAGGGTGTTTGTTTAGGAAATTCCTTATAAGTTCAAGTAGATTTATAAGTTAATTTCCCACTTGGTGGGAAAGTATTTAATGAAAGAAGCAAAGGCAGGTATAATTAAGGTTAACTGGCAGTATGGGTGACAGCCTTTGTGAATCTCTTGTCATCCAGCCTCTCCCAGAGTTGTCACGGATCCCAGGCCTCGTGCTTCCTGGGAGCTCCTTCTCTGACTGCCTGATGGTGATGCAGTTCCTGCGAAGCTTCGGGAAGGTTCTGGGCTTCGACGTGTCTATGGACGTGCCCGGCCTGGGTGTGCTGCAGGAGGGCCTGCTGAACGTGGCCGACAGCATGGGCTCCGTGCAGGATCTGCTGGTGCGAATGGTGTCAGCCGTGGTGTGCGATCCGGGCCTCCCCCCGGGCCACAGGGTGAGTCTGTGGTCGGAGCCCATGCCTCCTTGATGTACCTGCACCCACAGTGGAGACAGCAGGGTTTGCCTGAGCCTAGAGCGACTGGGGTTAAAGATGCAAAAGTGAAAACACTCTGTCAGCCGTGATATTTGAACCAGCAACTAACACACACTCACTCTCTCTCTCTCTCTCTCACGCTCACTTTTTTTTAAAACAGTATATCATATACCTGTATGTGCCTGTGCATCTGTGCCTGTAAATTATCTGTATATATCATGCATGAGAGATGAGGAAGATGAGATGGAATTTTATTGATCCCTGGAGGGAATTTGGGATTTTACATCAGCGCAGAATCTGATGGCAAAAACGGACAGATGGACAGAAAAGGGACAGAATAAACGTGTCCACAGATAAACTGTAATTGCTAGCAGACTCAGTCTAGGGCTGTGTTATAAGCTTCGATGCAAGCAGGAATGAAGCAGCACGAAAGCCGTTCCCTCGTACACCTTGGGGCAATGAACCTTTCGCCTAAGGCACTTCTCTGTGCCAGAACAGTCTCATGGAGTGGACAGGGAGGTGTTGCTCACGATGGCTTAGAGCTTGGTCAGCATTCTCCCCTCTAGTGCCTCCTCAAGGGGGTCAGGGTTGATTGTTAACAATGAGGCTGCCTTCCTGTGGCGCTCTTAAGGTCTCCTGGGGTCTGCTGCCTTCACACTGCTGGCCCAGCATTCCTCAGCATACAGAATGGCTGTTGACACCACTGACTCATCAGAAGTCTATAGCAGCGTACCACCTACGCCAAAGAACCTGAGTCTCCTCATGAAATAGTTGAGCTTCTCGTACAGGATGTTCCTGTTTACAGCCCACGGCAGTTTGTCGTGCCTGACTACCCCTAGGTACTCGAAGGCCGGTACCATCTCAACATGCACACCTTCGGAGACTTTGTCCTGCGGATCCTGTAGTCCATCGCTTGCAGTCCATCACCATCACCTTAGTCTTCCTGATGTTGAGCTGGAGATGGCTGAGCTGACTCCACCCAGCAAAACTGCTCATGAAGCTCTTGGCTTCCTCATTCTCCCATCACTAATACACCCCACAATGGCAGAGTCCTCTGAGAACGTCTGCAAAAGACATGTATTGGAGTTGTTCTCGTAATCAAGTGTAGAAGGTAAATAGGATTGGAACATGGACAGTCCCCTGTGGAGCCTGCGTGCTGCTCGCAACCTGATTGGATGCGAGGTTTTTTAGCCATAAGTACTGTGGTCTACATTTATATTAGCAGCTGGATGGATATTATATATGTGTGCTGAAGTGCGGCATGTACACTGTTAAAAACACTCTGGCACACATCGGGTATCGCTGTAATGAGAACACACAAGTAGGGTGTTATCTCAGGAATTCTGTCTGGCTCTGATTAAAAACCATTACAAGGCATTAAAAAGAGGCCTGCAGTCTGGTAAAGTCTGCTCAGAAGATGTTTTCCTCTTCCCGAATAGACCAAAACGGCCCTGGGGGACCACCTGACCAATGTGGGCATCAACCGGGACAACGTGTCGGAGATCTTGCAGATCTACATGGAGGCGCACTGTGGGCAGACGGAGCTGGCGGAGCTCTCAGAGAGCCTGAAGACCAAAGCGTTCCAGGCACACACACCTACGCAGAAGGCCTCCATCCTGGCCTTCCTGGTTAACGAGCTGGCCTGCAGCAAGAGCGTCGTCAGGTAGGAGTCCCCGCTGGCCACAGGTTGTCTTTTGGCCCAGGTATTTCAGTGTCAGACGAAGTGTGGATGCTTCACTTCTTTGTAGAGGCAACCTCTGGACCAGGGATAGGGAACCTGATCCATGGAGAGCCGGTGTGGGTATTTGGGATGGCCCCTCAATCAGCCATTAATAAAGCAGCGATTCTCAACTCCATTCCTGGGGACTTTTTAACGTGGGGGGCATTAGAGGGGTCAGCCTTCTCATTAATCAGTTATATGTTTTGAACCAGTGAATGACAGGAAAGGGAGTAACTCGGGGAGGCCAATCAGCTTTGAGCTGGGGCCAGTGCCTTGGTATACACATGAAGGAAATGGTTTCACCTGAGACAATAGCTCTAGGTGGTAGTTTTAGCTGTAGCTTGTTGCTATTTTCAACTGACTTTGATCTTCCCCTTTCCTCACAGCGAGATTGACAAAAATATTGATCACATGACCAATCTAAGGCGGGACAAGTGGGTGGTTGAAGGCAAGCTTCGCAAGTGAGTGTGCGACCATTGACGCAGAGGAAGACTGTATAACCGCATAGAGATCGATCCATTTCTGCCTGTAACTGCCTTGGCAGAGACGGCAAAATGGAGAACAGTGTAACGCAGTTTGGTTTATTCCACTGTCTTCTCCGTCCATCCAGGCTGAGAAGCATTCACGCCAAAAAGACGGGGAAGAGGGAGTCTGGCGTGGGCGGCGAGGAGGCCCAGGCCCCGGGCACGCCCACGGTGGGCCGCAAACGCAAGCGGAAGACCGGGGACAGTGACGATGACGAGGATGACGACGAGGACAGCGATGACCAGGGCGACGAGGACGATGAAGAGGAGGAGGAATGCAAGAAAGGGAAGAAAGTGGAGGCATGCGAGGATGAGGTTAGTCAGGGAGGAAATGCCGGGGGGCAGCGAACAAGGAAGGAAAGTAGGAGGAAGAATTTTCGACCCTGAATCGTAACAGGAGTGTGTAATTATCTCAGATAAAGATTGCTAGCAGGTTGTAAACAGAAGTAGTAAAATGCAGCGGTTGAAGGTCAGTTGCCTGTGATGCAGATTGAGCATAATTATTAACATATACTTTGTTCCTGTAAGTGTCTTTCTGCTTTGCGCCCCTTTCCAACGGGAGTATGAACTTGGTGCTCTTGTTCCAGGATGAGAGCTACCAGGTTGCCAGTGTGGAGGAGCTCGAGAAGCAGATCGATAAGCTGACGAAGGTAAATTGCAAAAATCGCTTTGCTCCATGGGAGGATGGGGGCCAGAAAGGGACGAAGAGCTGATGTGAGTATGTGTCCCCCCACCCCCCAGCAACAGAACCAGATCAGGCGCAAGCTCTTTGAGGCATCGCATTCCCTGCGCTCCATGATGTTTGGACAAGACCGCTACAAGCGGCGCTACTGGGTGCTGCCGCAGTGCGGGGGTGTCTTCGTGGAAGGCATGGAGAGTGGCGAAGGTCTGGTCAATGGCTACCTTCTTCATGAGTTTGTGTTTTTCTGCTTTTTAAAAATGTATGTAGACACTACACATTGATGTATGGCGCATGTCCCGATTGGGCCGAGTTTGATGTGTGCCTGGGTCAATAAGGGAGGGACTTGCATTTCACTTCTTTAACCAATCACAGTCTTCGTTGTATGACATCACCACCAGAATTGAAACTAGTATTTTCTGCTAAGCGGCAAGATGCATAGATTTGTAAATTAACCATTTTAGGGATATGTCATAGATACAACACAGGAATAAGCTTACCTGTAAAGGCTGTACAGGGACACGCGATGATGATGATGATGATGATAATAACAAGGCTTGAACCAGTGACCTTCTGGTGACGACCACACACCTCCCCCAGCTTGATGGCCAGAAGCCTTGAGTTTGAAAATGAAAAGAAAAATGGGGCAATGTGGTGACATCAGATGATTAAGACTGTGATTGGTTAAAGGAGTGAAATACAAGCCCCTCCCTTGTTGACCCAGTGACATGTTAAACTGCAAAATCAGGATGTCCCATGTAGGGTAGTGGTCACTTCTTTACCTGTTTATTTTTGGTTCTGGTACAGCACACATGTACACCGCCTAATTAGGCCACCCTGCCAGTGGGCTGCTGGTTTGTTAATGTTGGCTGGTGGTGGGTTTTTCGGTCTTCTCCAGGTCCAGAAGAGACAGAGAGAGAAAGGGAACGATACAGAGAACAGGAGAGCGCGGTGGCTGTTGAAATCAAGAAGGAGCCACCAGACGTGCTAGACGAGAAGCCCTTGGACATTAGCCAGGACATGAACTTCCAGGGGAACAGGGCAGCACCGGAGAGTGGCGTCGAGAAGGACTCGCCTAACCTCTTCCTTCAGAAGCCAGGCTCCTTCTCCAAGCTTAGCAAGCTGTTGGAGGTGGCCAAGATGTCCCCGGAATTAGAGGGCCAGCACCAGAAGCAGAATGGCAGCCCGGTGATGGTCCCCATGTTGGCGCCATCTCCTCCGCACGTCGTCTCTCAGGGCACAGTGGCCGGCAGCAGCCCCGGTGCCTTGTGCGTGGAAGCCAAGCCGGAGCCCACTGCCGCCAGGGTCAGCCTACACTTTGGCATTCCTGGGGGCATGTGCAGTTCCCAGCAGCTGTTGCCTGGTGACCAGCTCTTCCGAGCTCTGACGGAGAGGAACGGACATTGGTTCAACCTCCTGCCCCGCTCGCCTTGCGACGACTCCTCCCTCACCACCACCCCAACGCCCTCAGCTGCCTCCCCCCAGTCTTCCTCCACCCAGCCTAAGTCTCCTGCCTCCTCGTTGCCAATCCCCCTTGGGGCTTCTGCAGGAACCAGCCCCCACAATCCTGTGGGGATGGGTGGCATGGCATTGTCTGTTCTCCAGGTGTGCGGTCTATCCTGTTTTTATTTGGCTTATATCTGATTATATAAACAAACATCTGATGTTATATAACCAGGTCAAGGATTGTTGAAGCTGTTGTTAAAAGTTTTGTTGTTCAAGTAAACTTCATCCAACACCGCAGGTGAAACCAGGGATCTCCGGAATGGGGCTCCAATACTGCGCGTGGTCTGCCGGGATCATGAGCCCGAGTATGGCCTTCCCAGGTAGCTCCACACCAGGTGCGTCCTACACAGGGGCCGATGGAAGCGGGAACCCCTTCTTGGCTCCCAGCGTGGCCACTAGCAAGAGCGAGTCCCCTGTTCCCCCCAGCGAGAAGCCTTCCTCTGCCCCTTCCCCTGCCATGGAAGTAGCCAAACCCCAGGACTACCCAACCCCTCAGCCCATACCGGAAGGTGAGGAAACCGGCGGGGCTGGTGCGACTAACAACCGATCCCTATTCCTCCTTTTCATGTTGTTATATATGGATAGAAGTATTACATCATCATAAATGGTTGTGTTGGCAACACTCTCAACTATATTGACTGGCATCTCTGTGTTCTACTCACGGTTGGATGCTACCCTGAAGCATTTTCCCTTTGTTATGGTCAAGGATACTGACACGGGTCCCTTGTTGACTCTCGGAGCTCCTCATTAGAATGCTGTCTGCCAAAGCCTCGTGGGTGCACAGTGAGAGATGTCTGCTGTTTGTGTGTCTGGCGGGCAGAAATGCTGACGGGCTGGTGGAAAGTGTCAGACATGGAGGAGCTGAGGGCCCTGGCCAAGGCGCTGCACAGCAGAGGCGTCAGGGAGAAGGTCTTGCAGAAGCAGATCCAGAAACACATGGAGTACATTGCTCAGGCCTGTGCCAAGAACAGAGATGGTGAGTGTCTTCCTACATACTGGCCTACTCTATCCACGCTTTATCTATATATGCCGATCTGGGCATCATGGAGAATTTGGAGCCTATCTGGACAAGTGCTGGGTATTTGTTGCCAATCCACCATTCACATAATCAAACAGTATGGGTGACTTATGGTCACTGGTTTTTATCTGAAGTCTAGGGATTGTGGAAAGAAACCCACTTGAATATGAGGGTGAGCATCAAACACACAACCTATGGGGCGTGAGGCCAAAGTGCTGGTCTGTTTATTTTGCATTTAGTTATCATTGTTCCTTTGTGACAGCACTGGCTTAGTATGCATGCTGACCAAGAATTACTGAAAGGGCTTGTGATTCTGCAGTGAACATCTCTAAACTGTGATGCAGCATGGTGTCTTGACCATTGTTCATCCTTCATAGCCATCGGGACAAGTGGCCACTTCCGGACTCGTGCCCCCGTAGCTACGCATGACTGAGTTGCAGCAGAGGAATAAACTGTTTTGATTTAGTGTCTGTAAAAGTTAATAGCAGCCCAGCAAGCAGTCCTGACTTTCACAATAGCTTTAGTGTTGAAGGTTGATGTGCTGTGACAGCTGAGAGTAGCCATGCCTCTGCGGAAGATATTAAGGCGGTGCAAACATGCTAGCATGGGTTCATCTGGCTAACGTAATTCTTCAGATATTTGTTTTCTGGAGACTTAAGAGGACCATTACCTCTGTGATCGGGATATAAACAATGATGTATGACGTTGAATCATTTTCTGTCCCGCAGGTTGTGTAAGAGTCTCCACTTCAATATTTTAATGGGATAATTGATGTACGATTTTGGTATTATTATGTGTTCCTAGCTGCCGTAATTGATGTGACTGACCTCGAGGAGAACCAAGTAACGGAGGAGACTCTGGAAAGCTGGTGCATAGAAGAGCAGGCCATGGAGATGGACATAGCGGTCCTGCAGCAGGTGGAGGAGTTGGAGAGGAAAGTGACCTCGGCCAGCCTTCAGATTAAGGTAAATTCGACGGGCGGCGTAGGATGCTGACGCCTACAAGACGTGCAGTGTAGTGCGTTTTCATCACCTCGCATGTTCGTTTAGGGATGGATCTACCCCGAGCCTCAGTCAGAGAGGGAAGACCTGGTCTACCATGAACACAAGCCCTTCACAAAGAGGAGTCTGGCAGAAGACAAAGAGGCCGGGCCGGAGCAGGAGGAGAACGGAGGAGGCGGCGGCATTGTCCGACGTGTGAACAACCCTCTAGATATAGCTGTAACCAGACTGGCTGAATTGGAGAAGAACATAGAGAGAAGGTATCTGAAGAGTCCCTTAAGCACCACCATTCAGATCAAACTGGATAATGTGGGTACAGTCACAGTCCCTGCTCCTGCACCATCCGGTAGTGGTGATGGTGAAGGGTAGGTCATCCACATTCATTTGGACGCTCTTTGTGCTTCTCTGCTCACTGGAAGCTTTATGGTTGTTTGCTTGTTTCTGGCCCTGCCCGCTTTGTGCTTTTTATTTTGGCTCCCGATTGTCGTCCCCCCCCAAGTTGGGCAATAATCCCCTTCCTCCTGCTGGACTGGTACTTGTCTGTTGTCATTTGCCACTGGTTCTTGGTTGCCTGCATGGTCCTTCGTCTTGGTGACCGTGGTATTTTGTGGAACCCCCCCCCCCCCCTGACCCGACCCACCCATCCCCTGTTGGTGGTGCTTCTGCTGCTGCTGTTGCTATTGATCCTCACGCCCCTGAACCTAATAGGCATGTCATTGGTTGTGCTGAGGGGTTTCTCCCCAAAATCGGGCTGCTTTGATGTTCCCACCCCCTTTTTATTTTGTATGTTTTATCCCCCCCCCCCGTGGCTCTGTGCACTGCTGCCAATGGTGATCCTGGATGTCTCACTAATGTGGTGAATGGTGCCCTTGGTGTCCCCGGTTTACTTTGTTTCTGTTCCCCCTCCACCACAGAAGCGAGGAAGACATTGCCCCGGGGATGAAGGTGTGGCGCAAGGCCCTGAGTGAGGTGCGCAGTGCTGCCCAGCTGGCCCTCTGTATCCAGCAGCTGCAGAAGTCCATCGCTTGGGAGAGGTCCATCATGAAAGTTGTGAGTAGAGCTGGCGTTCTCCAGGTACCGTCACTCTGGAGTCTTGGCTTCCACTAGTGATCATGGAATCACGGAGTGAACTTTCACATGTGTTGCAGTACTGCCAAATTTGCCGGAAGGGAGATAATGAGGAACTCCTCTTGCTCTGCGATGGCTGTGACAAAGGATGTCACACATACTGCCATAGACCAAAAATCACCACGATCCCTGAGGGCGACTGGTTCTGTCCTGCCTGCATATCCAAGGTATCCAGTCCAGACCTACATTTAACATCAGAACAGTAAATACCAGACAAGAAAACTGCTGCAAATGGTTAGAATTTATAAGTATGAAAAATGTAGAATGAGATAATCAAAGATTACACAAGTCACTTTGTGAGGAATGCTGCTGTCCAATTGTAGAACCTTCCCATAAAGAAGTTTGGTCTTTAGCATGTATGTGATACCAGCCTTTGGGTGTCCTCCTAGGCCAGTGGGCAGTCCCCGAAGAGCAAGAAGCTGCAGAGTCGGCCACCGGTGGGCAAGAAAAGCTGCGAGGCAAAGCGGAACAGGAAGCTGTCCATGGCGGGGGAGATCTCAGAGGACGATGCTGCCAGTGCAAGTGGAACCCCGAAGAAAGCGACAAAAGACCCCAAGAAGAGGAAGGCGGAGGACAGCCCTCCCGCTAACCAGAAACCAGAAAGCCCTTCATCTGTGAAGAAGATGAAACCGGGCAGAGACAATTGCAAGGACCTGGTCTTGTGCAGGTAAAGTCCAGGAATTCTGAAGAGTCTAATTGGTTGATCGATAATCCATAATTTGACATTTGTCTTCATTCATCTTCCAACTGGTTATCTTGAACAGGGTTTGGGGGGGGCAGCATAGGATAGAAGGTAGGGGCACACCCTGGACAGGTTGGCAGTTCGTTGCACAGGACAAGCATACAAAAACTCACAATCACACATTATATTTACAATTTAGAGATCACAGCCCAACTGCGTGTCCTTAGATTGCAACATTGGGCCAACATGCAAAGACCACACACAGGGAGTGTGGCCTCTACCTGCTGAACCTGTAACCTGATACACAGCAGGAATGTGCCCATTGTTCATGAACATGTTTAGCTACAGTGTACTACCTCCTGCTGCCCACAGCATTCTACTCTCTGAGCTGGAGGGCCACCAGGATGCCTGGCCCTTCCTCACTCCGGTCAACCCCAAGTCGGTTCCTGGTTACAAGAAGGTGATCAAGAAGCCCATGGACTTCTCCACCATCCGTGAGAAGCTCAGCAACAACCAGTGTGTATCTCCATAATTGATGTTTAAGACTTACAATCCAGATGTTGTAAGACATATTGAAAAGTTTGAGCTTGATAACGTGTGTTGTCTGTGTTTGTATGGCGAAAACAGTGATGGTCTCCTCTTCAAATTCTGTTGCAGGTATCAGAATCTGGAAACATTCATCATCGACGTGAACCTGGTTTTCGATAACTGTGAGAAGTTCAATGAAGATAACTCTGATATCGGCCGGGCTGGCCACAACATGAGGAAGTTCTTCGAGAGACGATGGACTGAACTATTAAAAACAACCTAAACCTGTTTACCGTGACTATTTGGGACCAGCTGTTTCTGATTCAGTTTTCAGAGCAGACCTCTTGTGAGAGTCGTACTGGGGTGTATCTCAAAAGCGTGCGACTGTAATCTCTCTCTTTCAAAAATGAGAGTTCCTGTATTACGTTGGTCACTAATATACGACGCTGGTTTGGCAAGAACAGGGAAAATGACCCCGTATTGTTCAACACAGGGGTGTTCTAGTGCAATACCATTTCCTATAAGAAACTGCACTGAATTTACAACCATCAGAGCTGTAATTGGGAAAGAACACTTTCCACTACTTATATGTAATATATATATAATATTTACAAATATTATATATATATAATGTTTTGTTTTTTTTTTTTTACTTTACCCTTAATATTATAGTGAATGTATTTAATTTTAATTATTTATGAGTTAACAAGTCCAGTCTTCGTTTTCTATGAAAAGGAAGAAACAGCAAAAACTGCTTTAAAATCTTAAGGAATGTTTTTCAATTATAAAAACAAAAGCCAAGAATAAAGGAAAAAAAAAAGATTAAAAAAAAAAAAAACTGTTTACACTGTTCAGTGTCTCCAGGGCACCGAAAGATCCATTACGGTAATACTGTAAAGCTGCATTTATATATAAAGATGTTTTTGCATCACTCAACTGTGTAAGACATTAAGGCAAGTGAGACACATCTGTATATACTGTTCATTAATGTTAATAATAAGTCTTGTTTGGAATATGTATGATGTGTACATATTGTTTGAGACATCAGATATGGTTTATGCCTTAGAATGACTGTAGCATTTTATTTTAGCCCTAAAGTGATTAAACATATATTGCTTGTACAGTACTTATCCTCTGCAAACACTGTGGTCTCCTTAATCTTGGTAGTGCCTGCCTTTCCAACAGGGTGCGGGGGATATTTGTTTTTTTTTTTCCTCTCCATTTTTTTTTCTATTTTTGTATGATTTTAACCCTCCCAGGCCTCGGATTCTGACATAATCATTTCTTATCCATATGAATTATATCGTGTTGCACAGTATTTTTCATAAAAAAAAAACAAAAAACATTTCCCTCCATCTGCCTTGCCACAGACACAATGACATTTGTAACCACTGTGTTTGAATCTTGCTGTGTGTCGTGGTCTACTGGGGGCAGCTAGAGCAGATTCTTTTGTACCTATGTCAGAGTACTTGAAGTTATTTTATTTAAAGATATTGTGGAAAACGGAAAGCTAGCATTCCTTTTGTAGAAGCATTATTTTTCACTAGTGTGTGTGGCACGGATCTAATAAAGAGATGTTTTTCAACCCATAAGCATTTGTCGGTCACTGTTTGTTCACAATGTCGATTTTGAGGTGAAATGTTACCAGTGGAAGTTTCAATAAATCATAGCTCAGTGCTACATTTCAGCATTTGCAGGGTTGCCAACTCTCACGCACATGGAGTGACACATTCTTTCAGTCTCACGCACATGCAAAAAAACTTAAGGCAAATCTATATTATTCCATTATAAACCTAAATTTAGCTCCACTGAAAGCATTGGGGTAGTTTGCAAACCCAAAAGAATATTTACTAGTTAATAAAACTGTTACATACATGTAAATGAGTGTGCATGTTTGTGCAGACTTGTCTAGAATTTAAAATCTCATTCCAGCCAGCTGACCAAAGTTGGCAACCCTGCAATTGTAAGACACCAGAAGAAACGAATTCCTCGCAGTTTTTAAGAGTCATACGCTGATAAGCCTTTGAATACTGTGGCTGATTTCAAGTACAACTCGCCTGTCACATGACTATCCCCACCATAACACAGTTTGAGTTGTCTTGTTGACGTTTAGATGATCGGATAAAAAAAATTATTGCAAGGTGAAACAAATGAGATTATGTGCTATATTCACGCAGTATTTTTACAGTATTGCGGAAATACATGTACAGCTTAAAGGGCAGTGCGTGGGCATCCCGCAAGGGCCCTGGGCGGCGTCACGTGACCGTCCTTCACCGGAACATCGAGCCTGCGAACCGGGATCCGCGAGCCAAGGTGGGCGGTTGGCTCGCTTTTATGAAAAAGCTGTTTTGTTACTATTCTGAGCGCATGACAAGTATTTTGTTTTCAGTTCGGTTGAAGTTATCGGCGGCCACGTATATCTCCCTTGCTCTGAGTTTGCAAATATGCTACCGGGTTGTACATGTTTGTGTACCACGCTGGGAAAATCAGTTCAGGGTCGCAAGCGTATAAAACGTTAGTGTTAATTGTAGTGTTTATAGTAATTTAGTGAACGAGCAGAAGGTAGGAGTTTTTCGGTGCAGTTGCGTTTGTTGTCAGCTGAGCTGCGCCATCTTGCGTAAAAGTGCGTTTGTTTACCAGCACTCTTCCTTGTTACGGTGTTTTCAGGGACCGAGGCGCGCCGTGAAAATGGTGTCCCTGGTCTGCACGCTGCAGGACCACCGCGACGACGTGAACTGGTGCGCCTTCTCCCTCGGCCTCCTGGCCACCTGCTCCACGGACAAGACGGTGCGCGTTTACTCGGCCGCCGACTTCTCCGAGCTGCCCTTCTCGCCGCTCGTCGGCCATGGCTACGCCGTGCACTGCTGCTGCTTCAGCCCCTGCGGCCGCTTCCTGGCGTCCTGCTCCACGGACGCCACCACCATAGTCTGGAGCATGGACAGCGGCGACATGGCCGCGGTGCTCGAGCATCCCGGGCGCAGTCCCGTCAGGGTTTGCACTTTTGCCCCGGGCTCTTCGTACCTGGTGTCCGGCGCCTCGGACGGAACACTGGCGCTCTGGGACTTCCAGTCCAAGGCAATACTCAAGTAAGTAGCTGTACGTTAAGAAAGGCAGATACGGGTGATTTTTTTTTTCAGTGACGTCGACATTGTCCAAGTTCAGTTTAGGGAAGTTTAGAGGCGTTTCCAGGGGCCCTGGGGGGGCTACGCAAAAAAAAACTCCCCCTCCCCCAGCATGGTAAAAGGTATTCCTTTGTTTTACTGTGAAGTGTAAATTAATCATATCAACAAAAAGAATTGAATATACAGATCCTTTATTTTGACTTTAGTGTGAAAAACAAAACACACAAATAAAGCAGATTTGTCGGTGCAATGTGCTCTGTAATCGGCTGCCCTCGGGGGGCCCCCTTACCATCTTGGGGCCCCAGGCCATTGCCTGCCCTGCCCGGTCCTGTTGCTGCACCTCTGTGGAAGTGGAGCAAATAAATAAAGGGGGTGGGGAGCTCCACGGTGGGCTCAGAATGTCCAGCTACTCCCCCGCCTGTCAGAATCATCCAATTCTGTGTTATGAACAGCTGGATGGCTACAGACACACTCTGGGTGATGGAGACATTTGCATGTGTTTGAATTCTATGAAGAGAATTGTAGTGCTTGGGAGGTGCATGCCAGTTCAAATCAGTTGCATCTTGGATTGTACCCTGTGGGTTTAAATGAATAATAAGGGTGGGAAGGTGGGATATGACTCCAGCTAAGCAGAAATGTGTGATGGTCCCCAGGACAGCAACTGTGGGCGAGACAGCTGTGGTGGCCTGCAGCTTCACTCCATGTGGCCAGATGTTGGCTACTGGGTCCACCTATGGGGACCTCCGGCTGTGGGACCTGTATCTCAACCAGCTCCATGTAATGAAGAATGCCCATGACCTGGGGGTAGCCTGCTGCCATTTTGCTCCTCAGATCCAGAGTGGTGAGTGCAGCACAGAGAGTAGTGCACTTTGCTTCTGCTGCTCTGACCTTTAAACTTTAACGCTGACATTAGATCTGGTGCGTTTGGCATATTTGGAAGAAATCCCCTGGTGTTGCTAATTTTTATATAGAATGAACACTGAAGACGGTTTGTCCATCCATCCATCCATCCATCTACCCACCCACCCATACTGTAGTACTGCTACAGGGTTCCTCTGCCAGCATTAACTTTCCACTTCAGTAATATAATCGAGATGTCTTACTGCATTGTTTCTAAATCCAGTTCTCGGGGACCCCTCCAGACAATCTAAATTTTTGCTCCCCGCCCAGCTCCAAGCACATCTTAATCAAGAACACAGAATACCTGGTACAGGTGTGCTGGGGGCTGGGAGGGAACAAAAACATGTGGAGACTGGGGGTCCCGGAGGACTGAGTTGAGAAACATTGTTTTAGCACAGTATTTTTAAATTTTTTTTTTTAGGGGTATAGAGAAATGGTGTTGGCAGAACTCAGGACTCAAGTATTTCTGCAGTCTCAAAGGAGTCGGTCTCACTTTGGTAATACATGTAGTAATAAATTAAATGGCAGTTAGGTTGTTCTCTTACTATACGTTGTGACAAAGACTCGTGTTCCTGTAAGAACAAATTCAGGATTTCTGCAGAGGAGAAGCAAGACAGAACAGTCAGGAAATTGGTGTCGTGTTTATTGCCCGTTTCTCTTTCCCTGAACTGTGAAGCAATTATAAATATTCAGAATACTTGCTCCAAGGACATACCCTTATTTGAAAAGACTGCTAAGTTTGGGGCCGTGCCTGTATAAGGTTTTTTAGTTGTTTCTGTGATGCATAATAATTCTCAGAGGCCTATTTTTAAACCATGACCGTATATGTGGGTAGCAGGGATGTAACAGTACACAAAACTCACGGTCCAGTACAAACCTTGGTTTTGGGTTCAACAGTTCGGTGCAGTTTTGGTACAGCAGGGAAAAGAAATTATTTTGAAAGTTATTAAAACTGCATGCAAGCAGAATTAAGTTGAAAACAAACGGCAATGCAGCTGTCGACGTGTCTAAATAAAACTAAAGATGTTTATTTGCACATCGTAGATTAAGTATGTAAAAATAAATGTAAAAAATAGAAAATCATAATCAACTAAATCCCCTCTACTACGGAGTATGGTTGCATGTCTGTATTAGTAAACATCACTGTAGAAGTAATTATTTTTTAGCCTGGTCTAAATTTCTCAGCAAAAGTGCTTTAGATACCATGGTAACCCTAACTTGGATCAGCTCTTCCTGCCTTGCTCCGGTCACGCACACACTCGGATGTTGTCTCAGATGACTTTGCCTGTTTATGTGTTTCCAGCCACCCATCAGATTTTGGTATAACGGAGCAAACACAGTATTGTTCTTATCAGCTGCTCTCCAATGCTGGTGTAGTTTATTCAGAAGCAGAATTGTTCCCAAACCACTTTTGAGTGACATGGTTGGCTCTCCAGCACCATCCGAAGCCAACTCACAGCTACAATTAGCATAATGTTTTGTGTGTTGAACATCTACTTTTGAATTTAATTTCATTGTGTGTACCGATCCAGAAATGGTACACGATGAGTACACGTACCGTTACAATCCTAGTAGGTAGCTTACAATGATCAGTTTTTGCTGAAACACGTACCCTGTGTAATGTTAGAACATGATCAGGGCATGGGAATCCTGGCTCGTTAAACTTTAATGGCATAGGTAGTGGGTGCAGTAGCATAAAGTATTTGGTTTTGCACCCCTTTGAAATGCAGGCTTTATGATTTAGTAGTGTCTGTAAGAGAATTATTTTGGTTTAGATTGAGAGTACAGATGTCTTTTGTTCTTTTTGTGTCTCCTTGCCCCTCAGATGGCCAATCTGTGCACTTTCTTTTGGGATCCTGTGGACAGGACAGCCTGCTGAAGATATGGACCGTATTGTGGCACAGGCCAGCAGGTAGGTGGCGCCACCCTTGATGCAGTTGTGACTGTGCGAGGCTAGTCTCGCCCTTGCATGGATCATGTAATGAGCACTTCATGAAGCCTTGTTAATAATGTAGTAATGATGTTGCTGTTAGTAGCACATGACCTTGGAAGATTGAGTAGAGTGACGGTTAATGATCTAGACCCAGAGCTCTTTGTAGTGTCCTCCTGAGGTATGATGTGCTCTCATCCTCACCCTTAAGAGTAGTTCATTTAGCCTTTATATTATCTTTAAACGACTTAAAAGTTTCTGTCGCAGGTCTTGTATGTGTGAATGAAATTTTGAGAGCGATTTCTGCACAGCCTGTCTACATGTTTAGGTATCAGGTTTACTTACCGTATCAAGTTCCCCTTGTGAGTTTTGATGGTGTATCGGCTCTCGGCTGTGGATTTGTACCTCAAATCCCAAGACGGAAAATGTTAGTAGATAGTAAACATGGGCTTTGTGTATTTTTCTAGCAGTTGTGTACGAATTTTTGTTCTTTCTGTCAGCAGGATGCTAATATCTGTTGTACTTGTGCTTCTATAGTCTGAGCAGCTGGAGGTTTTTGGAGCACATCTGATTGTAGACAATGAAATGATGAAGAGCAGATGGGTGCTGATGGTGCTCAGAAGTTTTGAATTGTTTGTGCTTAGGAGCTTCTGTAGCCGTGGATAACAGTCGGATATCGATGGAACTGCGTGGCGTTGTGATGCAGCATAATGTTTGACTGATTATTAGATGTGGGGATTTTTATTAACAAGGACTTTAGATGTATTTTGTTGGTCCAGAATCCTTTGTAAGGGAATGGGGCTGATCATAGGGATTTGATTGGACGTCGGTTGAGGTCTGGGGAGCTGATGTGTGGGATTGATTTGCAGGCTGTAAGCTGCGTCTCCTGCACACACTGGCGGGGCAGTCGGCACCGGTGCTGTCCTGCGCCTTTTCTGCTGATGGGCAGCTACTTGTGTCGGGGTAAGCAGGTCCTGCATGTCACGCAGGTCCAAAAAGCAGGAGGGAGAGCACGGTTGTACTAATGTATCCAGAGTGAGGGGCCTGACAGTGTCTGCCTTTCAAAAGTGCCTATATGAAATTGTACTTGAATGGCTTTGAAATAGTTGGAGGTGTGGTAAGTAGCTGCGATTGGTTAAATCATGAGGTGTGTGCATGTGATTGAATCACTCCTGCTTATTTCAGAGCCTGAATCAGTGATTTGGCTTCTGTGTCTACTTTGAAAATTTTGTTCATGGAAGTCATTGAATTTTAGCCTATTTTTTTTGTGAGCATGTGTTTATTTGAGGTTATACACTCAGCCATACGTGCGATTTAAAGGTCACGTTTGTATTATATTGGTAATTGGCCTGTTGCGGAAATGCTGCCATGATTATTGCTTGTGTTTGTATTAGAGAAAAGCAGTGTGTAATTTTGCAAGTACAGTGTCATTATCAATTAAAGGTGATCATTGCTGATTTATATGGAATGCTTAGTAAAGGCATATTAAAGATGCAGATGCTACCCAGGCCTATGTATCATAATCTGTACGTTTCACGCTACTGAAAGCCTGTCTCCCTACAGTTCGGTGGATAAAACTGTGGCAGTTTATGATGCGGTAAGTAACTTGTCATTTTTTAGATGGCAGTATGAGTGACTCTCGAATTATAAAGGTGGTGGGAGGGGGCGGGTAGAAGAGCAGCCGATCCTATCATTATTATGGTTAGACTCATTGAGTGGCAGGGCAGGGGGCCAATCAGCTTTCAGTTGGACTTGCGGCCCCGCCTCTGTATTGGGCCCTGGGCGGCACTACTGTGATGAGATGTCGATTTGAGGGGGGTGTGAATGGCGACTCTTATGTGTGTCTATGCTCTTTCAGCACCAAGGGCTCCTGCTCTACACTCTGAAGCAGCATGAGAGGTGAAGCATTCTGCTTGTATGCTGTCTCCATCTGCTCCTGTCTCCTGTGCTGCCCGGCCTTGCTGTAAGTCCCATGACCCTCTGCCGCAGGTACGTGACGGCCTGCGCCTTCTCGCCGAAGACGGCCCTGATCGCCACCGGCTCCATGGATAAGACTGTGAACGTCTGGAGGCTGCTGGACGGGAGCAGTGAGCATGGTCTGTATCCCTTCTTCCGTTCCAAGGTCTGGCAGGTAGAATAACATTGTGCTTTTCATGAATGACAGACACTTCCCGTATGTGGAGATGGTCATCAATGCAGCTTAATAATGCTGGCCATAGGTTAGCTTATGCAGCGAGGAGGTCGCCCCCTAGTGGACTGCTGATCAATTAACTGCAGCTGGTGAGTGCTGGGGGGGGGTGTATAGAGATGATAGCAGTAGGTCTCAGTAGGGGGTGAGATGTTACAAAGTGTTATGGAATTGGGGGGGTAGCTTTTTAATGTCTTTTTTTTAAAGTCACAAGACAGCTGACCAACAGGGTTATTCCACTCCAGTGTGCACAGAGTGAACAGCATGTCTACAGACTGCTGCCTAAGCTGAGGGTTGTCAAGCCTGCTGTGCCACAGATGTCTGTCTTATTGCCCACACTGATAGTTTTCCTTCTTCCTGTTGCTGTGCCTCCCTAGGGAATGAGGAAAAGGCCGTTCCTGGTGAGTCCTGCCATTGCATTTGTGATTGGCCACTCTGTGTATGCAGAAAATGTTAACATAATGTTACATGGAAGGACCTGAAGGGGCTTTAGTGTCAGTAAATGGCACAGAAGTGTTGACAGCATGTGGAGGCAATGGCTTCTTTCATATAAACAGATGTATTGAAGGATGTTATAGGTCATGTGATGTAGTGTGAGATTGGCGTAATTCAAATGCGCATCACGACTGCATTCTGTATTTCCGTAGAATAATGTAATAACTCAGGATGGTTTTGTCGTCTAAGAAATCAATGTGCCAAGTTGTATATTTTCTGAAGCAATACAATATTTGGTAGCCTGGTTTGTCACATGTATGGGAGGCGTTCTGCTGTCCTGTTCCCCGCCAGTCGTTTGTGCAGTAATTTTAAAGGCTTCAGCAGATGGTGAGAATGACTGAAGCTGCTTTGCTCTGAGCTAGTGGGGGAAAATGAAAGGTCTGTTTGTGCATCCTTGTTGACATTTATGACGCGCCTCAAGATGCCAGTGGCATTAGTATTTCAGCGGGTTTCTCCATTGCTGATGAAATATTGGCTGTCGTTTAGAAACCTTCGCTTTTGATAAAGCTGAGTTGGAGCAGATGTGTAGAGTGGAGAAGACTGAGTGAAATTTCAAAGTAGTTTGTGTTATTTTGAAATAAGAACTGGCAGCCTGCCTTTGGTAGGGAAATTGAGCGTTGAAGCAGTAGAAGTAACACTTGAGTGCTGGTGTGGTGACTGGCTGAATTGTCAGTTTGCCTGTAAGCATGTTTGTTCCTCTTTAATTGTATGGTTATCATCTGTACGGTTTTGTGGTGTGGTTTGTCCTTGAACTCTATGTATAACTCAACTGAGAAACTAAAAGGGGCGCGTCATTGTTTCAGTAATTGTTGGAAGCCGAAATTAGAATTCGATTAATTGCCCAGCCTTAGTGTTCGCTGTTTTGGAATTTGTTTCATGTGTCTGGCCAGATGGGGGAGAACACTAGTGGAAAATGGATATGAGCTCTGGTTAATGAGATGTTCCTTGGGAAGCTTTCTCACCAGGCCTGATGGTGGAATTTGTGTGTGTTGCTCTGAAAAATTAAGGTGGCTTGAGCAATGTCACGGGAAGGTTGTATATGATTTGAGTGGGGATGATGCCTATTCACAGGATGCACAAATGTCATTGTGAGGGGTTGTAAATAAGGACGGGATGCATAGTAATGCAGAATCAAATTAGGCCCTGCTTGATGCTAATGACTTTTTTTTTCTGTGGTAGTTTGGAGGTTGTTGGGAAGGTATTTGTTGTTCTGCTCTCTTCTCAGGGAGGAGATCCGGGGGCTGTGTGAATCTGCTGGCGAGTGACTGGTCAGAAGACGACGTCTCAGCCTGGCTGTGTGAGGAGGGGCTGGATGCGCTGGTCAGCACCTTTAAGGCCAACAATATCGACGGGGCCGAGCTCCTTGGCCTGACGAAGGAGACCCTGACCACGGAGCTCAAAGTCGGTAGGGGCATTGGGTTGTTAGAAATGTGCCAAACACTCATTTATATATATAATCAAAGTGGACAGCAGACTGTATGTCCTCTGGAATGTAGAGGAATGCTCTGTTCCGTCAAAGTAGCATGGATGGGTGGTCAAGTTAAATGTAAATCTACAGAGTGAAATATAGGCCGTACCATGTTTGAAATTACTCTCGTTTAGACAAGGGTCAACTTTAAATATCATGGGACCTGGTCATCTATGGAGCATACTAGAAAGACTCATGTTTTTAAAGGGAATTTTACATGTTGTAAAATCTCTAAGTAAACACATTTTATGGTATTGTCCTCCTTTTAACTCCTTAGGAGATAGGTCTGGTGTGTATGCAGGTTTTTGGGATGACCTATAGGTCAGGTGTGAGGACTTTTTGGCCAATTGGTCCTTTAATTAGAGAAAACCCACATATACACCAGCCTTTTCTGGATAAGATTGGCCACCCCTGGTGTAGACGGTGCATTAGTGTCCTGTTTCTTTTTTTCATATTAGATTCTCTTGGCCTACGCAACAAGTTGTTGAGGAAGGTGGAGGAGCTGAAGATGTCCATGGTCTGTACAGGTGTCCCTGATGAGTTTCTGTGTCCAATCACCCGCGAGATTATGACGGATCCTGTCATAGCAGCAGGTATGTACATTTCCGGGAGCCCTAATGGCAGGTCTTGTTTTGCACCTTTGCTTAACTGGCTGGCAGTACATGAAATCACTGTGTGTTTTTATCGTGACAGATGGGTTTTCCTATGAGAAGGATGCGATTGAAGGTTGGATCAGCAGCAGAAATCGTTCCAGTCCCATGACAAACTTGCCTCTGCAAACCACAGTGCTGACTCCAAACAGGACACTCAAGCTGGCCATTGGTCGCTGGAAGGCCACTCAACTATAGATGCTGGTCTAAGTAGTTGCCTTTTCAGTTTCCTAACAGCCTTGAGGGAATGTTGCATCCATCCATGCATGTTTTTGAACTGTGGCGTGGGAGGGACGGGCAGAAACCCCCCCCCCCCAAACTCTATTCTCTGATGGAGCCATAGGGCTAACTACTGCACCACTGTGGGAAGGTTGAATGTGTATAAAGATTGTAAATTGTTTATGCTCAATTACCTAAAGATCTTAGAGACCATGGGCTGCTTGTTTATTGCACCAGGTATAGACCTGGGAATAATTACAAATTCTTTACTAGTAAACCTTCTGGGATACTTATCAGTTATGCAAATAATCTGAAACTAAGTGTAGACAAGTTAGGAGACCCATTTTCTGTGTTCACGTTCTGAAAGATTACTTCATTGCTGCATTTTTGCTATGAAAATCAACTCAATGAAATCTAGCCCTACCATTAAATTTTTCCATGTCACCCAATCGTATGATACAGTACTGTGATCAAAAACCAGTTTCTTACTGAATTCAAAACACCGACTGTCAAGCGCACGAGTCTGAAGGGAAAAGTGTCCAGTTGTATGATGGTAACGGGCCCACTGCTAAATGTTTTTATTTGTTATAAACTGCACCTGTAGCATGCACGTCTCAGCAGAGCCTGTCCTTGGAAAGGTGGGAATAGCTGTGCAAAAATAACTATAGAAAATATTGCTTTTACAATTGATGAAGCTGTAAATAAATTAACCTAGGCAGCACTGACAAGCAGGTAGAGAAAGAACTTGGTTAAGCATTATTAGGGCAACTTTACAATATACAGACAAACATTAAGAACCTTCAACACCATCTGAAGCAAACTGGGGGGGGATAGACAAAGGTATTCACAATAACAGCCTTCACTTGAGGGGAAACTTATGTACATGTGTGAGGATTTGCAACACCCAGCTGTAAATGTCCTTCACAGTGAGCACCATGTGTTCAAATAGGAACATCTCCTTGAGACCACCACAGCCCAGCAGGAAACACAGCTGACATGCCTGTTCCGTGCCCAATTTAAAGTGCCGTTGCCATTTCTCTCTTCTGTGTGCACCTTACCAACATCTTAGCAGGGGTCTCCAGCTTGGCTGGATACCAGGATGGCCTGCAGCTCCAAACAGAAGCTTGGGGAGGCCTGGTCACTCACCTGACACAGATAGGATGACAGGATAAACAAGACCTATAAGCTTTAAATCCACTATAAAGTATATGGGAACAGGGAGGAGACGAAACCCAGACTAAAGCCTCCCAGGAAAAATTGGATGAATGACTTAAACGTTAGACTCTATAAAGGATCGCTTTGGTTTCATCGCCGCAACATGAATGGCAGGGTTCTCTCTGGGCTTGCCGTCTGAGAGAGGGTGCGGCCCACCCACGGCCAGCTTGGGCTCCTTGTAGCAGAACCTCTCGGTGAGCTCCTTGGTGTGTGTCCCATTGTGGAGGCCCCCTGTGGGACCCTGAGATGGGCCGGTGAAGGCCTCATGGTAGGCGCTCCCCACTCTGCTGAATGGCAGCTCACAGTTCAGGGGCTGCGGGCCTGTGGCGTGGCCCACTAGGCCCTCCGAGGACTGACTCTGCCAGCTGCGGCCTTGGTGGTGGTGCTGCATCTGTTGCTGCTGTTGCTGCTGTTGCTGCTGCTGTTGCTGGAACCTTGCTGTTTTGTCTGTGATCCCCATGAAAGGACGGGGCTTGTACTCTGTCCCCCCACTCTGGGCCTGCCGAGCCTTGTCCCCGACTGTCTTGGCACGCACGTCCGCGCCCTGTGGCTTCCCGCTGTCTGAAAGGCTGCTACTGGATGCCAGGCTGCCAGTGGAACTGGAGACCTTCATCTTCCCGGCCTGCGGCCCCAGTGCCGCTGCTTCCTGGCTCGCTTTTGATGGGCCTGGGGACATCCCCGACAGCGCGTCCAGGGAGGATGCAGACAGAGCAGAAAGCCTTTCGGATGCTTTAGGGAAGCCACAATTCTCCCCGTCGTGGTGGTGGGTGGATGAAGTCGGGCTCTCCGCGAACCCTGAGAAATCTGGGGACAGTGGGCTGATATCAATGCCGGGACTCGGTTGGAGCACACCAGAGAGGTGCCGGCTGGGCAGGGGGCTGGAGGAAGGGTACTGGGAATGGGACTTGCTCCCTGACCTGCCCCCGGCTTGCAGGGAGTTCATGTGCTGGTTGGTTTTGATGATCTGGGCTTGCTTGGTAGGTTGGAGCACCAGGCCCTGCTGGGTCACAGGTTCCCGGAGGTACTTGTGGGCCGGCCTGCCGGGAGGTGAGGCCGGTCCGAAGTCCTGAGCCACGGGGGCTGCCGGATCTAGAGTCCTATTTAGGGAGCTACTGTTCTGCTGCCAGCCCTGCTGGGAAGGCTCCTGTTTATCACCATCTTTTGGCCCTGGTTGGCTCTGGCCTTGTAGCTCCCTCTCCGGGGTGCGATCGGCAGAACCCTCCTCATCGTCGGAGTCGTGGCCAGGCGGCCCCGGCTTCTGCTGCGTGCGCTGCAGCTGCCGGCACTCATCCTCGACGCGCGCCAGCAGACGACGGATCTCGCGGTTGTTGGGGGACAGCTTGGCAGCCTCGTGTAGGTCAGCCAGCGCGGCAGCGAATTGCCTGTAGAAAGAAACGCGACACGTTCTCAGTAGTCCGGGAGAAGGAGCGACTTCTCTCATGCCAAATCGTAGGTCTTCCTGGCAACAAAATGATACCATGTCTTTCCACTGACAATACTGAACAACCGATAACACAATAATCGCAAACGTGCAAACTGTGTATTTTTGCATGCTTCATTGACTTTAGGAATGTTTCACATTAAATCTGGCACTAGGACAACACCTTCCATACCTTGTTTATGAAATAAGCCAAATCCATACACACACACATGCATGCTACATTAGGCCAATTTGTATTTGGTCGAGAACAGACCATGCAGTGAGACGGCTCAAAGCCAACATGCCGTGTTCATTCTACGAAATAAGGCGGCTGCTGGAGCAACTTCAAGATTCCATCCTTGCACTCGACAAATTTCCTCCATATGTAGGTGATCCGACAGTAGTGTTCTGCTATGGAGCTGTTGTGCGCAGTAAACAATCACAAAGTTTCTGGTCATCCATAAAGACCAGATGCCAGTAGAGCAGCTACTGCTTTTGCTCTTGGCAAGACCTCCATGGAGCCCCTTGAATTATGCTTAACTTGGCTCAAAATTCAGTGCTAAATTCATTGGATTTCATGAAACTGCAGTAACTGTTCAAAGTGACATGCTGAAGAACTTGGAATATGGAATGTTAAAATGTTAACTGCAGGGCCTCAAGTCCCAAAGAGCTTAGCACAAACCACCCCACAGCAGCTTGAGGTCTTATTTAATTTGGTAAGTAGGTTGAAGTGATTCACTGAAGTGAAGAAAGCATCTACCACTGGATTAAAAAAAGGGACCTAACCTTGCTGTGATGTACTATTCCTCATCTGTAGTGAATATTCAATAAACATTCTGAAGAAAAATGACACCTCAAAGTCTTTTTCTAAGGTACCTTTTTATGCAGAGGAGGCAATGAACTAAGCGGCGGGATTTTCACACACTGCTAAATGATTTACCCCCACAGTGGAGCCTGGAACATCCGTTGGGGGAAAATGAGAGCGGCACAGTGCAAGGGCTGCTTCACTAATAGTCTTACCTGCTGCTCCTTTTTGCCCTGGCTCTGGCATAATAGGCCTCGTAGGATTTCGGTTTCAGCTCGAGAGCCTTTGTCGCGAATTCCTCCGCCATGCCAAAGTCCTGTCAAGAGGCACAGACCAGCATTATCAACCCAGAGAAGGCAGGGCCAAATGGCCGTCACCCTACGATTGGCTTTGAGAACATTTCGCGAGGGAAGGGGGACAGCTTCAGTGACATTAGCAGGCCGCCAAATCCTGCCGTTATCGCTCTTCCATGCGAGGGGGCATGCGATGAGGTCATCAGAAGCTGCTCACTGGAGGGGCCAGAAGCCTTTGTGCAGTGTGATTAACGTACGATTCAAGACTAAATAATAATTTTCTCAAAATCGAGAGTACAGAAAGGAATGGTCGACATCCACCTGTCTCCTGTGACATCCATCTGTAGCACAGCTTAAAGAGTAACTCTTTGTTAATGATGATACACTAGTGGTGGGAACAAGAATGCATCTTTTATGGATATAAAAGCAGAGCCAGTAATGAGATATTTATATTCTGATGTTTCTCAGACTGACTCAAGGCAAACAAAGAGATTCTGTCCTTGAGCGACATACACAAAAGATCACCATAAAAGGCAGCTGACAGTTTCACAATTGCTGCCGTGATTCATCTGGGCTTGGAATCCGCTGCCTGGGTCAGAGCTCGCTGCATATTTAGCCAGTGACATCCTTCCTTGCCTTTGAGCAAAGACCCTACAGCAGAACTGCAAACCATTCCTTCTCACACATCGGCACTGGTTGACTATTCATTACTACACATCTGTTTTACTGAACTGCACTGCACTCCCACATATTTTTTTTCCCCCCAATCGACCTTGACATTTTCTCTTACCGCCCCTCTGTATAATTACAGTACCATAAAATTAAACAATACACAACATACTCTATTGATGCAATAGCTGAATACGAACTATATACAAGGCACAATAACAAAAGGTTCAGCTCACATTGGTTTTCCTGCGACAGCGAGAGAGATTGAGGTACAGTGAGACCCTCAGCTCCTTGAAGGCCTTGAGATCTTCCCCAAACCCCTCCCTGGGGAACTTGCGCAGGGCGTACTGGTACCTCTGTGCCGCCTCCTTCATCTTCCCTTTCTGAGAGAGCAGAACAGGTGGCTTAGGACAGTGTTTCTTAAACACTGTCCTCAGGGGCCCCCAGATGGTCCATGCTGTTACTCCTAATTTCCTGGGAGTTGGGAGGGAGCAAAAATGTGGACCGTCTGGAGGGTCCCTGAGGACTAATTTAAGAAACACTGGCTTAGGAGTCTTCAAGAGTCCAGTGCTTGTCTCACTTCCATATATGAATGCCTGAGAATTCATCTATTCCACACTGCGGTATTAAAAAAAAGAAAAATCCCACACACTTCACGCAACACAAATATTGGTGGTTCAGAGGTCTTGACACAACACATGCACAACAAAAGGAAGTCAAACTGCTTCAATAATGGTGACTTCAAGTTAAGTAAGATGCCACAATGAAGGAATGAACCTCATTCTCCACAAAGCTGCTGTGAAAGTGCGCTTATCCAATCCAGTACCTTATACAGCAGGTTGCCTTCCTCCATGAGCTTCTGAAGGAGGATGATGAGAATGTCAGGCTTGGATGTTGCCATCGCCCAGGCGGCGTTCCCTGTGGCGAGGGGGACAGGCTCACACCGGGACGACACGCACGTCTTAAGGCAATATCGAGAGCTGAACTGGTACGGAGTAAAGTTACCTAGAGATTGTACCTGATCGATCATAAGGAGATGTTCTGTAGCCTTAACAATGCATTATCGAAAGCAGTTAAGGGAAAGAGAGCAGAAGTCATTACAGGCATAGAGGACAGAAGAGAGATAAATAGCTTCAAATATATGAGGCCTATTCATACACACCAAGGTCAATAATTTGAAACTGAAATATTAAGGAGGACTGGACAGGTATTGTTAATTTCTTTATCAGATCAATGTGTAACTGGAAGACCCCAAACCATGCCTTTGGGATACCTTCAAATAGCGGAATGCACTCTGCATGACAGTTTGATCCCGCGAGGCATTTTATTAATAAGAAAGTATAAAAAAAATAAAAAATTCACAAAGATTCAATTATATTACTGTAAGGTGATGTATTTAGATTTCAAATATAATTTGGCTAAAACATTTTTTATGCTGTCAGAATATTGGCATATGAATTTATTACAGACCCCTGTGACATTCAATATCATAGCACAACTTCTTGTGCAGTATGAGCAAAGGAATTACTTGCCTATATCAGTAAAAAAAAGTTCTTGCCAAAGTGAGCCCACACTTCAGTTCTGTATGCCGCAAAGCCGGTCTAACCGTTTTGGATTCAGCCATCCGTAACGTTACTAGTCAAGCTAGGTTAGATAATGCTAACATTAGCAATGTGCCCTTACACCACTTCTTGTCTCAGTTCACCTCGTTGCATTGGAGTGGAGAAGTCAAATGGCAGAAAAAAAGATCACAATGCTGCTCTCCAGTGGTGGGGTTCTAAACAACAGACAATGAACCACCGACCACCAGGCATCGTTGCATGTAAAACTATAAATTAAAGAATTGATACAGTATCACAAAATATTGTGTGAGGTTAGTGTGATATACGAATTCAGTAAGTTAGCATGGCTCTCGAAAGATGTTACAGAAACTGAAATGGCTCTTGGCAAGAATAAGGGTCCTCAGCCCTGCTATAACCATTAACTTTGAGCAGACAAGGTTTAAAAATGGAGGGAGATGGGCAGAGGGCCTCAGTAGTCTAGTAATCGCTGTTAAAGTGTCGAAGTCCCATGCTTGGGCTCCACACTCAAGCGAGAGTGACAAGCACAAACGACAGAAGGAAAAAAGTTGCATGGAGCTGGGCGTCACGTTTCATCCCTGGAACAAGTACTGCACCGTATTCCATCTCTGTAGCCATATCTAGTTTTCCAGTAATTGGAAACGTTGTGATGCATGCCCAGACTGGCTTTGTGCATCTTGCTTAAAACAAGCAGAGCGTTTTTTCATTTTTCAATCCAAAAGCCAGCAATCCAACCTAGCACAGAATATCCGAAGCCTCCTAAACACATCAGAAGCATGCTAAAATAAATTCCCTCAGAGTCCTGCCTGCATTAATAAACATTTAAGGATGAAATCAGCAGTTCTGTACAGAAGACGTTTGTCAACCCTGATGATGAAAGCAGAAGGAAAATGATTCTTGTGTCAATCCAATCCTAGTTCTAGAGGTATGCAGCCAAAACTGTTACTTCAAATGTGTCATATGCTTTGGAGGTTTGAATTGTGACACGGAGACCAGATCTCACCCAGCTTGGCTCCCTTCTTCAGCAGGGTCACCACTACTGACGTGTTCCGGCAGCCAATAGCGCGGTCGAGAGGCCTCATGCCACTGTAGTCCACATGCTCAATCACTGCCCCTTTCTCCACCAGGTAATGGACCTTCAGCAAGACAGGAAGAGCTCAGCTGGGTACTAATGAAGACAATAAAAGCTCACGTGACAGCTGGACTAGAATGCTTTGCTTCCTCCCATATTTGCAGAGTAGTGGCCAGAAACGTCTAAGAATCATTGACAAATTTGCTGAATCTGAGATATGGAGGCCAAGGTAGCTTAAGTTATTGCCAAATACAAGCCCCTATTTATTGAGGTACTACTTACAATATCTGCATCACCGTAGAATGCGGCCAGGTCCAGCGGAGTACGTCCGTTCTTGTCCGTATGATCAATGACTGCACCTTTCTCCACCAGAAACTGCACGACGCTCTTGTGTCCCTTCAGGCACGCCCAGCTCAGCGGCGTTAATCCCTCCTTATCCACCGAAGTCAAAGCAGCACCTGAGAATTGAGCCAGAACCCCACGATTGCTACATGCGTCTACAGCACCTCCTGCGCTGCCCAACTTGCCTAAGTAGGTTAGGCAGAACTTCTGGATTAATCTGTCCCAAGGTCATGGATGAACAGCTACAAAAGATAAAGCCGTGGGGCGCGGAGCTCGTGGGTGTGCGCATTCACCTTTCGAGAGTAAGAACTCTGCAGTGCTGAGATGTCCCTCACAAGCGGCCACCATCAGCAGCGTGCGGCCCTGCTTGTCACAAATGTCGATGTCCGCGCCGTGCTGCAGGAGCACGTCCATGATCTGATGCAAAAAGAGAAGTGGGCCATCACTCTCTCAGCTAAACGGGTCTGGTAGATCCTATTTCATCAGATCAGAGGAACCTCCATATTTGCAGCACACAATCTGGGGTAACTTCCATGGACTCCCTCACCTGCCAGTGGCCCTGCCTGACGGCACAGAAGAGTGGCGAGACCCCCCTGCGATTCGCCTGCTGCACTGAGGCCCCTTGATCCAGGAGAAAGTTGCAGACTTCCAGCTTACCACGGCCAGCGGCGGCAGTCAGGGCTGAGGATGGCACGGGAGACAAGCGTCCATTACAACTATGAAGGTTTGTAAACATCCAATCATCTGCTAAAGAGAATATTAGCAAATAGGTAGGGTTCCCTGGGCTAGACTAATAGGGTTAATTAGCTTATGACCCGCCATCTACATACAACTCAATCGCGAGGGATGGGAGGGAGTCCCACTGGCTGGGCACTGCTTCTATACTCACAGGTGTCAGTAGGTCGTTGGCAAGTTGCAATAATTTGCACATCAAATGTGTAGACAGCCCATAGGAAAGCTGCCCCCCCCTCCCCAAATAACGGGCCAATAGCATAATACATCAACAGGTAATGACAGGAGCTGCATTTATAGGATGGGGGGGGGGAGACATTTCCTTTAGGAATTCAAGAATACAGCCTACAAAAGCACATGCAAGGTCTGAATGCAGAACAGGATGCTCTACTGATAAGGAGAACAATTCCCAATGACTGCACACGTTCACGTGGGAAACAGCTCCGGGTAAATGGCATTGTTATCCTGCGGAATGGGAACGGCGGCTGCCCTGTGAAATCTTGGAGGTCACAGCAAAAGGAAGTCCGCCTATTGAGCCAGGAGAGGTGCCTGATCTCACAGATACAAGGCCTGAACCCTCTTGCATGACTCGGGACTCCAGAAATACTTTGCGTTAACAGATCAGGACATGACACCGCTTTTACACAATTGCATACTGGTGTCGGAAACGGAGATTCCGGCATCCTATAGACCAGACAGTGAGGATTTACGTTGTCCCTGCAGTCCGTCAGAGGTTTGATCATACCCATCTGCGTTGCTTTGAAGCACAACTCTGTCGTTTTGCAAAGCAAGTCTGAGTAATGCAATGCTATTTGGTCCTCAGAGGAAAAATTCACGCTACAAAAGAATGTGAAGCTACCAGCTATTCAGGGCCAGGTTTCCAGTTCTCATGAAATGAACACAACAGCATTTGGAAATCAACAAAACGAGTGCAGGGTAACACCATGTACAGCACTGTTGTTTTAATTACCTAACAGTTACTGCTCGTTAATTTTTTTTTTCCTTTAAGGCGCCATCTGGACAATGTTTATGCATGTTTCATGCATAAACATGAAGATAGTTTGAGTCACAGTTCACAGTTCCTTTCTTAGAAAGCCCCTAATTTAATCATACATTAACCGGTAATAGCTATCTAGCATCTTTCTAACTGAAACTAACGGCAGTCAAGGAATATCTACAAAAGTTTAAATGAGGTTCTCATGACCGTTTACCACTGATCTTAAAATTACTACACAAGGATGAAGGATCCCTGTACTTCTACCATAAGAGCAAGCCATAATTTCCACCACTGGCCTGTGTAGCTACAAACCGATTGTGGCCAGTGTTACTGCATCAACTGCGGTGGATTAAACCGTAACATACATCACCTCAGGCGATAAAGCAAAAACGCACACAGAGCAAATAATCCTGCTCCCAGAGACAACCTGAAGCCTCGCAGCCCCCGAGAAGCTGAGCCACGCGATCCATCTGGATAGCGAAGCTTTACTTTATAGAGACAGTCTATCAAGACCACTCTCCATAAGCTCCCCTAGGAAATCTCACCCACAGCAGCTCTCTCTCCTTTTTAAACATCTGAGTTCCCATACACGTTTCATATTATATATATTATATACACACACACATATACACATACATATATATATACACATATACATACACATACACACATACATACACTGAACAAAAATATAAACGCAACACTTTTGTTTTTGCTCCCATTTTTCATGAGATGGACTTAAAGATCTACAATTCATTCCAGATACACAATATTACCATTTCTCTCAAACATTTCTCACAAATCAGTCTAAATGTGTGATAGTGAGCACTTCTGCTTTGCTGAGATAATCCATCCCACCTCACAGGTGTGCCACATCAAGATGCTGATCTGACATCATGGGTAGTGCACAGGTGTACCTTATACTGCCCACAATAAAAGGCCACCCTGGAATGTGCAGTTTTTTGCTTTATTGGGGGTCTGGGGACTCAGAACCGGTCAGTATCTGGTGTGACCACCATTTGCCTCATGCAATGCAACACATCTTCTTCGCATAGAGTTTATCAGATTGTCAATTGTGGCCTGTGGAATGTTGGTCCACTCCTCTTCAATGGCTGTGCGAAGTTGTTGGATATTAGTGGGAACTGGTACACGCTGTCGTATACGCCGGTCAAGCACATCCCAAACATGCTCAACGGGTGACATGTCCGGTGAGTATGCTGGCCATGCAAGAACTGGGACATTTTCAGCTTCCAAGAACTGTGTACAGATCCTTGCAACATGGGGCCGTGCATTATCTGTCTGAGTGGCTGGTCTCAGACGATCTTGGAGGTGAACCTGCTGGATGTGGAGGTCCTGGGCTGGTGTGGTTACACGTGGTCTGCGGTTGTGAGGCCGGTTGGATGTACTGCCATATTCTCTGAAACGCCTTTGGAGACGGCTTATGGTTGAGAAATGAACATTCAATGCACGAGCAACAGATCTGGTTGACATTCCTGCTGTCCGCATGCCAATTGCACGCTCCCTCAATGCTTGTGGCATCTGTGGCATTTTGCTGTGAGACAAAACTGCACATTCCAGGGTGGCCTTTTATTGTGGGCAGTATAAGGTACACCTGTGCACTACCCATGATGTCAGATCAGCATCTTGATGTGGCACACCTGTGAGGTGGGATGGATTATCTCAGCAAAGCAGAAGTGCTCACTATCACACATTTAGACTGATTTGTGAGAAATGTTTGAGAGAAATGGTAATATTGTGTATCTGGAATGAATTGTAGATCTTTAAGTCCATCTCATGAAAAATGGGAGCAGAAACAAGAGTGTTGCGTTTATATTTTTGTTCAGTATACATATACACACATATACATATACACACATATACACACACACACATATACACACACACACACACACACACACACAATTTAAAATGTTAGTTCTTCCAGTTCTTCCAAATGAAACGGCGCACTGCAAAATGCTACACACCAAAATGCTACACACCAGCAGAAATACAATAAACGAAGGTGGTGTCCTTTGCAAACTTCTCTGACAAACTTGAGACCAGTATAAATAATAATCATTCTAAAAAGCTGTACATTGCTCAATAAAATCCTCCCTTGTGGAGCACAACCCAATGGAGGGCGGCCTTGGCGTCACGGTGCCCTCAAAGCTCCCGGACAGCATCTTTATTAAAGCCCTAGAGTCCTCGACTCATCCCCCCTCCCCCACAGACACGGGCAGATTGATGCCTTGTCGTTGCGCTGTAAGCGAACGCTCCTCCTGCTCTTTGACCACAATCCTCCTCGCTCACCCCGGCAATCTTCAGAGCCGACACTGTCCTTGGCCTGACCCGAGGCTCGTAAATCACCGGCCGAGCGATAAAACTCAAACGGTGCAAACGCACAGAATGGAGCCCTTGACATTCTACGCAAGGATGCGCTGCGACGTCCGCTGGACCGCTGATGCCCAAAAAAACCTGCGAGCTATCAGACCCAGCTGTACGTCAGTAGTTCGCGACCCATTTCTCAGCCCACATTTTCATTCCGTCCCACTACCTACACACCCAATTTTAACTTGACTAATTATAAAGCCCTCTGATACCTAGCCCAGGTGTGCAGGTGCTGGACCACAACTAAATTGTGGAATGGGGGACCTGAGGCTTTTAACCACTGCAGTATATAATGTATAGCCAGGGAAGCAACCACCAATAGTTCAATGAGCCTTAACGGCATTGATTTGCTCTAATCGTGCCGAGTGTCCCCCACGCCTGTGAAGGCACTTGTATGGTAATAGCTTGTATTTGATGGCTGGCAGAGGTGACGGCAGCTAAATCTCCCATGCATCTTCCATAACGGCTTGTCCAGTGGAGAACCTGGAGCCCATCCCAGGAAGCACGGGGTATGAGCTAGACGCTGAACGGGATGCCAAATATCCAGTTGACGTGTTGCGCGAGCCCTGCACACGGTTCCACTTCGTTCAGCGGCTGGCTAAATCAGAGGCGACCCGCGAGGTAGCTAATATCGGAGGCACGCCATATTTCTCTCTGTCACGAGTCCCACGGGATGCGGGTCCCCTGTGGCCCCCGCGCCGCGTTGACCCACCGTGCCCCCCGCGCATTAAGCATGCACACCCTTGCGCGTGATCGATGTTGCGGCCCCCGCGTGTGACGACCACAAACTGAATAATGAAAGAGTAAAACACTTTAGAGCATTAAACACTACATTTATTAAACAATGCCTGCAAATGGGTGATTTTATCATTTAAAGTGATTCCTTGTGTAATTACAATGGACAAAAGCAATATAAGACTGCCCCCCCAGGGCTAGTGTGCACTTTATGATATTTTGATTTTCATCACATGCTGTTTATTGCTTCATATAAAATCTCTGCCAGTTTTATATTTATACACCAGTATTATATACTGAATACTACTAACGTACATTAGAGAATAAATACAGCTTTGTCAAATACTGAGCACAACCAAGCGATCAAGTAAATATTTTATACTTAAATACACTCAGTTTTCCTTGGATATTTCCCTCTCTTCCACGTCAGGACTTTTCGCAGCTTATTTGATTGCACAGCTACCCAGCAGACGCGTCTAATGAAACAGCCATTCTGTCCCATTAGCATAGATACTGTCCAAGGGGGAAAAAAAACTAGACAGACTCTCGACAGACAAGACCGGCTCCCATCGGGAATTTGCTCCGCCTGTTGTCAGGCGCCATGACATCCTGCAGAGGCACCCTGGATCTTCACAAGTGATGCATCGCCGAATCCGTACGAATCAGAAGGAAGATTTACGAACTTCATAAAAAGTACTGACCCTGGTCACTTTCTACGACTAGACTAATTCAACAGGAAAGAGAAAAATTCTCCCTGTTCCTCGTGCAACACCAGCGCTAAGACTGGCCATTTAAATTCCAGCATTATCATCTAAATTTTGCCTCACCGCAAATCACATCAAATTGTGGATGAAATAGAAAATTACACATAAGAACACAGAGTACTGCCTCTTTTCAAACCTTTCAGCAATGAGCAATAGGTAATTTTTCCCCTCCCCCTCCCGGTGGCAGCTGAATGGCTCACAATTTATGCTTTTGTGTCTCCTTGAACGCGAGAAGGTTTTTAGTTTTTCTTCCGCCGGTGCCAGATGCGAGCAATTAGCTTTCGGCTCGCATTCATTAGCTGCGGCAGTGGCTCGACGGGCAAAGGGACACCTGCCGCTGCTCCGGTGCATGTTGATAAATGATAGGTGTAGTGTAGCATATCAAGTCAACCACAAAGTCAAGGTTAAGCTATTAAGCGTAGCTTTCCATCAGGCCGTAAGATAGTTGAGCCCAATGGCAGCAAGAACTTGTATGCTAAATCTTCACTACTGCCAATTCATTTTGGAAGAATCACTGTTTACCGCCCTACTAGGGCCCTCCAGAGGCAGTTTTCTATAATGAAAATGCCTTTGATCCCCCAAAACCTTAGCAGGTTTTTCAGGATGAGCCCATTTGGACAGAAGCAGTGAGCTTCTAACCATTAACAAATGCTTGGTAGCTGGAAGGTGAGGCTCCACTACAAACTGCTTCCTGCCTGTTGGGCTGACCTACATCTCAAAGCTAGTTGTTACATAGGCTGCCAGTTCAGCACAGGATGACGATCTAACTATCACTGATGTCAGCCATGAATCCAGAACCAGCAACACCTAATGGACCTTGACACACACATGATCCAGGAACAGCGACACAGCCGAGAGGAATGTGCTGGAAACGGTCTTGCGTTTTTATTGCAGGCTCTGCTCCGGGAACGCACCCTGACATTTCAGAACCGCCGCCATCGTGATAACCGAGCCCAGACGCTGCCGCTCCAGGCCATGAGACCAGGGCCCAGAGTCATTCCACACACTCAACAGGGCGTTTGGCATTTTATCTGCTGATAACATAATGCCAAAGGGAACTGTGGCCTCACTTTCCGGCTCTGTTTATCTCCCGTGCCCAGCCTCTCCCTAAAAGAGACGACGGGTCGACTCCTTGAAATGCAGTGCATGGAAAGAAGTACTAGGATAGACCTGGCCGCACTCAGATTTTCCATTCTGAAGTGATTTTCAGCTTCTCCTCGGTATCTGGTGACACTGCGCCAGCCCGTCTTTGAGAAAAGGATCAAAGTAAACATCCTTCAAATCAAGATGTTCCTAATTCCGGGCCACATGCTCCTCTGCTAAATGAGCCCAGAACAAACACAACATGACCTTCTACCCCTGGGACTTCCTCCCTAAGGTCCTCCGTTTGGAGCAGTCCAGATCACCTCCACTATCACAGATGTTCCAATGACATCTCTGGCTCCTCCACCCCTGCTTCAGAGGAACTCGAGGAGCCCCGCAGGACAGATGAACCCCCCGCCCCCCACCCACCCTCAAGTCACCACTCGCACCATCACCAGCTGCCTGATGACTGATCACAGATCAGCTGTAACTTGATGGCTTTAGCTTAGGCTGCTTTGCCACTAACTGTGATCTATGTCATCTGTTAAAGTACGTAGCACAATAGAATCTCGACTGAAAGACACCTGGGGGCCAGTGCCTGGAAGGGACATATGCCTGCAATTCCACTCCGAACGTGGGGGGGCGGGTGGGAATCACTCACTCACAAGGGCTGAACATTTAGGGCTGGCGGCTCTCCATTGAGGCAAAGGCTACAGTAGGTTGGAGACAAAGGTGAATTCCCATGCTGGGACACAAGGGAGCGGGGCTAAAAAGTGTCGGAAACAAGCTTCCATTGTCCACAACTGTGAAATATTTTAAACAGATTCGATGCTGCAAAAAATCACACAGCTGGAAACCATCAGAAAGCAACAGGAAGCATTTTTGATGACAACCGATGACAAAATAGGATCCACACAGCAGTGTTCTGTGACGGGAGGGTAAAAACACAGACAAACCTGTCTCCCCCCAGAGAGTGTCATGGCCATCAATCTGCACGGCGGGCTTATCATCCGACGCCAGCAAGCTCCTCACAACCTGTCAGACGACAAACGGTGATTAATGACACCGAAGGAAAACCTGCATGGGGTGAAGCTGCATTCGCTGAGCGGTACACGCACTCAGCTGTGAATTAAACACCAGATATTAAATTGTACATAACCCTGACATCACCACAACAAAATTCATTTAGCTGATCAAACAAAGCCCACGGTGACAGCATCTCACACACTACAAATGCGCCCCTTCAGACTACCGCCTGTCCAGCATTGTTAATTCTTCTTTACTCTTCGTATCTCATTACATTATCTCTTTCGCTATAGGTCGACGACAGACCACCAAACCCATTGGTGGATAATGTGGCCAACCCGTTGCCTTCAATTTGGGGGCACTACTTTAACAAGCAGGCTAAGGTAAACACCTACAGACCTTGATGGATACAAAAATACACGCCAATAAAACCTTGAGCAAAACAAATGCAAGACCCTCCCCATCACTTTTATATCAAGTCTCTTTGTATTTCTTCAAAATGTATTTCTTCACAAGGCCCATTAGCTTAGCATCCCGTGTAGCAGAGGTCTACCAGAGGGCTGTTCAGCTCACCTGGGTGTGGCCCATGCTGGAGGCCGCAATGAGGGCCTGCTGTAAGGCCGTGCCTTTTGCTTCACTGTCCTGTTGCTGGCCATTAGGGCTCCACTCCAGCTCCAGCAGGCACTGGATGATCTCGGGGTAGCCCCTCAGGGCCGCGTGCACTAGGGGACACTGACCGCTCTTATCCAAATGGTCAACCTGCATGGGCAAAGCATTGAAGCTTATTCATGAGAATTGCCAATTATGAACTGGAGCATCTTTCAGGAGACCTTAGAGCAGTGGTTCCCAAACTCGGTCCTCGGGCCCCACCGCCCTGCTTGTTTTCCTGCTATCCCAGCCCCACACACAAGTCCCAGCTGTCTTTCAGCTTCTGATTGACTGAACACACCTGATCCAGGTAATCAGCAGTGTGTAGGGCAGGGATAGCTGGAAAACAAGCAGTGGGGCCTGAGGACCGAGTTTGAGAACCACTGCCTTAGAGGAAGGTTAAGTGGACAGTAATCAGGTCGATATACAGCATGATAAAGGTCATCTCCAACTTAGGAGATCAAGTCACTCGAGCAGCCCAGTTCCTGCTTACCTTTCCTCCGCATTTACAGAGCAGGTTGACGAGGCTCAGGTGTCCGGCGGCCGCTGCCAAGCAAAGGGGCGTCATCCCGTTCTCTGACACACAGTCAACAGCTGCCCCAAACTCCAGCAGGAGGCTGACCATCTCCTGGTGGCCCAGGTGCGACTGCACGCACAGCACGGGCGCGTTGCTCAGGGCCTCAGTGCGATAGTTCACGTTGGCCCCGCCGAGCATCAGAAGACGGCTCACCTGGTGTCAGAGGCATGAAAAGTGGAGCTTCAGGTCATGAATGAGGGAGATCTACAAGCAGCACCTCAGACAGGTCCATTAGGACTGTCCCGTACATCCCGCAGAGTGACGCTACATAGTGATTTGAGGGAATGAACCTTTGCCCAGATGCGCTTCTGTACCATTATCAGTGAGTTCTGGCTCAAATGCAGGTTCTCAGTGGAGATCGCAATGTCTCACAGCATGTTACATTGTAAAGTTCTATCCATTAGATTCAATTCTGCATTATAATCAATGATTATATTAAGTGCCGTTGAGTCAATGTTGACCCCTGGCAACCACACAGACTACATTACTGCAGATCATCCTGTCTGGGTCAAAATCGATACGTCACTCAATTTGGCACATCATCATTTCTGGGCTACAGGTAAAGGACTTGAAGCTGTTCCAGCAGGACTGGCCAAGGACATGCAATGATCCACTTTGAGAGAATATGCGATGAAACACATGGCAAACACAGCACCCATGGCAACAAGGGGCTCTCGAGGATCAACGCCGAGCAGCTCACCTTGTGGGCTGAAACGATTTCTGGCTCCTGTGTAACGATGACAAGAACTGTGCTGTGCATCAAACGATGTCTCAGGATCCTATATTTTATTTGCACTTTTGTGCATTTTAGCTTTTTCTTATTTGTTAATTTATCTATTTTACTCAAAAGTGCTATATAAATAATGATTATTAATATTATTGTTATTACCTACAAACCTTTGGGGAACCGGGCAGAATGCAAAGCCAATCCGTCCACCTGCACCAGCCCGTTTGGATGGAAAGAGCGAGTTTCTAACAGTTAAAGGCTTCGTAGCTGGAAGGTGACGCTACTCCTGGCCCTCAGCGTCAATTTCACTGCTGGGAAACTCTGATTACACTGCGCCTATCTCTGCGCCCCCCCACCTCCCCAGCCGGCCCCCCATTTCGGCTTCAAGGCCAAAATGCAGACCACCCACTGGAATCCTCATCTTTCACCCAGGCAACACAGCACCCACTGCCCCACACAAAACAAACCCTAACATCTCACAGTCAGCATGGTACCTTTGTGGGGGTTTTTTCCCCTCTCTTCCTTTCCCTTAACCGAAACGATTAATTCCAGCTTCGAGGAAAATTGCATTTTTATCTTCGGATCCTTTGAGCATGCAGACTGCACGTCAAATTTGTTAAATGCCCCGATACGCCGTTTTTAACATGAAAACGTATTTTCCTCAATAAAGACATGAACAACAAATCACTAATCAAAAGGCGGCAGATTTCAATGCTAAAAAAGCTAGAAAAATAACAGTTTTATTTAGCAGAATTCAACGGAACATGATCACTTCTAATGGGCATTCAAGGGTACAATCGGCTAATTGATTATTCTCTCATTCCATGAAAGTTAACGTTACATAGCATGGCTCAAAGACTCAATGAATAAAGTCTAAAAATGTTAAAACAAAAAAATCCAAAGGGGAGGAAAAAAAAAAACATTTTTCCTTAAAGCTAAAAATACTTGCACTCAGTTTCATTCAACATAAGAAAATCAATCTTATTTCCCACTTGCATGCAGTGTCTGTTTTTTCTGTCAAATTACCACCACTAACAGACCCCAAAAGGAGGAGAATTGGTGGAGCGTGGTGGATGTCTCCCTTGTGAGTTTTGGAACGTCAACCCAGTGCTCTTGGAACTCAACTACAGCTAAGAAGGGACTATTATGAAGTCACCGAGGCCCATATGATCTTGTTAGCGGAATATCTAGTGAAACACACGCACACGTCAGCTGTGTAAAATTTCTCTCTCCTTCTCTCAGGCAATAAAACGTGATGTATATCTATGCAGGCGTGATTTGGTGAGCTCGTGATGACAGCAGAATACTTAACACAGCAGTCGTGCAAACACTGACATCGATGCACACTGAGATGCACAACTAAATGATGCAAACTGGGTTCCCAGTGGCATGACTTTTAATAAAACTGGAGGTAAGTCCATCTTTTGTAAATAGGTTGAGCCGCAGACACTGGCTTCAGGGGGGCGAGACTGCAGGCTTACCTTCACGTTCGGTGTGTAGAGGTTCCTCAGAGATGCCAGGGCGGCTGAAAGCCCGTCGGTGCTGCAGCTGATCCACAAGGCCTGCAGCACGCTGGAGGACACGCCCGTCTTCTTGCTTTGGCCCTGCGATCAGACCAGCGTCCTTAATATGAACGAGCCCACCTTTCCAACAAGAACAAGGTTACAGAGGGTTCCACGCACCCATCGAAGGAGTTTTACAGCAGGGGCTCGCTTTTCATTCACCCACCCACCCACCTTCCATAACCGCTTATGCAGTACAATGCCGCAGTGATCCAGGAGCCTATGCCAGATATCACATGGCATAAAGCTTGGAACACTGAACAGATCTGCATGCCATTCCACGGCAAATACATAATCACACATCATGGGCAATTTAGAGAACCGATTTATCTGTTGTTTTTGGAGCTGTTCCACGGACAGAACAGGGGGCTACAACACCCCACCCTGAAGGCCTCAGGGGCTCACAGCACGGCGGCCTTGTACCGTACCCAAGCATGATTGCCCCCGCTGGTCCGCGCTCACATTACACTCAACGATCCTGGCCCGAGCTTCAACTTTTTGGGTTGAAGAAAACATAGGAATGAAAGCACTACTGCTCAGCATGATGGAATTCCTGATTAAGGAATCCCTTATTTTGTGGCGTATCTTTTTGGTGCGATGACAGATTTATTTAGCTTGCAATGCAGCGATTTTTATTTATTTGTGTTGCACAAATGTTGCATCCAGTTGTTCCAGGATACTCTCATTAGCCCAAGTTTTCAGCAAGTAGACCAAAGTGATCCTTTGCTGACATGTTTGTTAAATGATTGTTCCTATTCAGTCTGTATGCGGCATTTTCTGTCGCTATGCAGTTTTGTGAAAAAAATTACGCCATCCGTACAGCTTATCCGATCTGTTCCTTCCGGGTCTGCTTCATGTATAGTGTACATGTATGAATGCGTGCATCAGTTGCATCACTGATGTCATTCCACACCTGGGCACGGTTAGTGATCACACTGGACGTGCACTGTGCCTGAATCAGGCACCTCTAAGTGGTTCACTCAATTGTGCTCGGGCACAGTACGGAGCGATCACAGTAGTCAAACGAACCAGACTCTGGGGGTCATATGCCTGGGCACTGTAGGGACTGCCTACTGTGAGCATACCTTACAGCGCTGAGCCATCATGCTGCCCAGACCAGCATCTCATGATCCGCAGGTTTTTTTGCTCAGTGTCCCATAAGGACGATGGATACCTCCTGCCGTGGTCATGTCCTCATACCTTAAAAATGTGTGCTTTAAGGATATGGTGGCCGAGTTCCATCGTCTGCTGCCGGTTCAGCTTCCCCTCTTGCCGAGACAACATGAAGGCCATCAGCGCATGTCCACTCCTGTAGGGGACAGGAATCAGCAGGCTTAAACCGGACCTCGTCATAAAAATAAATAATAATAAATAATAATAATAATAAACTGTCCGCGAAGGGCAGCCACCCGTAGCGGCACCCAGGGAGCTGGGGGTTAAGGGCTCTGCTCAAGGAGCCGCAGACATGCTGAGGCTGGGTTTGAACCGGCAACCTTCTGATTATAGGCACACAGGCTTAGCCCACTGAACGCTGCCCCCACTGCTTCTCTAAGATACAGAGTGCAAATTCCCTTCGGACATTCAACTGGCAGGATGACATCGCCAACCACAAGGGTGATTTTTAATGACAAGCTCAGCAAAAAAGAAAAACGAGAAAAAAAGGTGTTATCCTTGGGAATGTTCTTTCATCGACACACCTCAAAGACTCAAAGATGCAAAGTCGATGTATTTCAGGGAAAATTGGCAGGACATTCTAGCTCCAGCCCAATGGCCTCCAGCTTTTGCACGAATATCTCTAGCGTATTGGTCATTCTGCATTCAGAAAAATGTGTTTTTTAATTATTTTTTTAAAGTTATTGTTAATTTAGACACAGATAACAACAGTAATCAGTCCCCTGCTTGGTGGTTTGCAACATTTCCTGAGACAGGCATATTAATTAATTTGTTAATGCTGCGCCCCCTTGACTGACTAAACTGTGCTAAATACCGTCTAGACAGGCGCCTCACCTCGTGTGGACAAGGGGGGAGGAGGGGGGCAGCGGCCTGGGAATGCCTTTCCTGCACAGCCCAGCTAGCCTCGCTTGGGTGTTAATTAACGGAGAAGTTCATTAAAGGGCCACACATGACTGGCAGAGATGGGGTGGGAGGGTGGCGGCGGCCAAGCATTTACAATAAAATGGCGAACCAGCATAGTCCGGACTTCGCATAAAAAGCTGCACGGGGGGGTGGGCGGTGGGTGCATCTCTGTCCCCTGGTGGCCGCGGCTAAAAAACCAGGCCTTTTCTTCCCTGTCTAATGATCAGGGCTGGGGATTCTGAAATCACACACTGAAACGAGAGGCGGAGGGAGGTCCACAAAGGCACAGAGACACACCACTCCTCCCCCCACAAGGAGACTCAGAGGGGGAGGGTACTCAGGCACAGCGACGCGCCTCTCTGACGAGTTAATGAGGAACGTCCTGGAACTCTGTCCAGCAGGTGCTCCCCCCCCCCCCCCTCAAGGTGAACTTCCGAGACTCAGTTTCTTTTGAGGCGGAGGAGAAGCGAGGAATGATGATCTTCCAGAACCGTCCTCTGCGGGGGCCTAATGGTCGCGAGCCATAAAAATCCTTACCCAGCCACCCCTGCTTTTACCCCTGCACAAGTCACATGTCAAAAGATGGGAGTGATATGGCATTCAATCAGAAGGGGCCAACAAAGAGTGCCTGCAATCACCATTTCCCAGTTTCCTCGGAGCGCTCAAAACAAAACACGCTTGTAAAAGTATTTTGCTGAATGCATTTAAAATGCCTACGTGGGGTGAGGGGGGATTTTAAATCAACAGTTGCATTTTTCCTCTCAGAGACCTTAAATGCTTTCAGCTGAATACATATCTTAAACAAAACACCGCCCCCTAATTTTTCTTTGGACTGTGCCAACAAGAGGAGCACACTCTGAGGTTTCTGAAGGACAGCAGTGTACCTCTGAAATTTGCCCTATGGTTGCCAACCAGCTCCAAATAGATGCTCTCCACAAACAGTTTGCCAGATGGCTCGGGGTTAAGGGCCCAAAAGAGGAATGAAGCCGTCCAACAATTATAAACAGAAGAAGCCAATTTCACTAGTATAGTTCATTTAAATATTTCTGCTATGACATAACAAGAGGATGTTTAATTGCTGGTCAGCAAACTTTATAGGAAAGTATGTTCTTCAAGCACAAGAAGTTCAAATTTAGCTCAGCTATTTACTTCATCCATATATCATCACACTTGTTTATTTGGACTGCAATAAAAAAAAGAAAAAAGAAAAAAAAAAAAAAAACTCGTTTCCCCTTAACAGCTTTGGTCCATTGGCACAGCAGCAGGATACCGAGCCAGATCTCAACATCTAAGCACAGCAGCAAATCTGCCCAACATGGGATGTAAACAGCCACATTATGAATGATGTAAACAGGCTGGTACAGTCTGGTCTCAGAAACCGCCCTGAGAAATTATCGCATTTTCTGTAGCCCACCATCGGCATGGTATTACAGGCATTACAGAGTTTGATTAAGATTTATCGAGAAGTCCTACAAGCGGTCGTGCGCTCCTGGGGCGTCCTGCTCACCTGGGGTCACACAGGAAGTCGGAGCTCTCTCCGTCTGCCCGCCACACCAGCCACTCACGAAAGGACGGGTGGCAGAACATGCGTGTCTTGTCCCTCCGCTTGACGAGAAAGCCAGAGAGGCTGTCAATGCGCTGGCAGAAGTCATCCCACTGGAGCTCGCCGACCACGCCGCCCGCATTGATAGCCTGGAACAGCTGCTCATCCGTGAGCGGGTGCAGGGAGGCCAGTGCCACGTTGAGGATTGGCCGGGCGCGCTCGAACGCCGAGTTGGACATGAAGCGCATGTTGCACTGCAGCAGGTAGAGCTCGGCCAGCGAGACGGGCACCACCTTGTAGCTGGCGCTCTTGATGACCAGGTGGCCGCGTTCAAACAGGTCCAGGGTCAGCTTCAGGTACAGGTACGAGCCGTGGCTCAGCGATACCAGGTGGCTGCTGAGTTTGCCCACCGTGACCGGGTCGGCTTTGCCGTTGAGCGAGATGTTGTTCATGATCTCCTTGCTGTTGTTGATGCGGTGCTGGACGTAGGCGTTGAGGTCACTGCTGATATCTTTGTTTTCTGGGAAGTCGTCCAGGGAGATTTGGGAAAACGGCAAGAAGCTGGTGATATCCTGCCCGGGATTAATAGGCCATTATATTCACAGTGCAGCAATAAACAAAAACAAATTTATTTATTCACACATTTTAATGGCCTGGCTAGGACAAACTGTTACTGAAAAAACAATCACACATTCCACTGAAAATGTAAATAAACCCCCCTCCCCAACACATCCACCCAACTGAAGCCTTCGATATTTCCCCCAGTGGTTCAACAAATAAGGAAGCTAGTTCATGTCATGATGTCAGCTATCAGATGGCAGCGACAGCTCATTGGGGACAATGTTCACAAACGTTTAGGAGGCCAGGAGATGGGTCAGCATGGATACCTCTGCTGCCATGGTGAGCATGCCCAGAACTACAGCCTGAAAAATCAACACACCCTTATGCTGTGATCTGCGCCCCGCCGCAGATGGAGAACGGAGGGATAAGGGCTACCTCTACATTAGTGCTGGCAGACAGAGGAGAAGCTAAATATTTCAGGGCTATGAAGCTTATGCAAGGCTTATCATGATGCGCGGGATACATGCACTGCAGAAACACAAACGGCGGCTGGCGGCACTCGAAACAGCCTGGAACTTTGCTTGGTTTAGGGCAGTAGACGTTCTCCACAGGAGCCGCTCCACCTCATTTGTATACACATTGCATAAATATAACAAAAGTCATGCATAATTCAGAATTTTGCCAAAATCACAGCACTCTTTTTATTACGAGAGTGCCACGCTCTTCAGAGTAGAGGGCTCTCTATGTGGCACTGCCACTGGCCCCCCAGCCTCAAAACAGACCCAAAAACAAAGGGGTGACCCAGTTCTGGGTTTCGCTAGATGAACACAAACATAGGAAGATCACTGATAATGACAGACGGACAAGCACAGCGTGAAGAACAATGAATAACTTTGGAAGGACTAACAGGCATGGAAATGGAAGCGTTAGAACATCAGTCTTTTCCCCAAAGCATTTTTACTTCCTCTTAGCTGTTCTGCATGAGGAAATAAGAACTTGAGGGTAACATTTTACTCAAAGCACTCATGTATAATAAACTATAGATACTTTCATAATGCATTACGATGCATTCATAAAGTGTTATAAACAAGACATAACTATTTATTAAAATACATATCATAGCTGTTGCATGTTGCATGTATGCATTATGAATCCTCTATGAAAAACTCATATATATAATGCACTACCTTCATAATGCAGTACAAACTATCCTTAATTCTTAGACTGACCATTGTAATGCATTATGATCTGTTTTAAATTATCCAGCTAGTATTATAGAAGCAGCTGTAACTAAGACTGACTGTGAAATTAGTTTGTTGTCAAAGTATCTGGTAATAAGACATAAGTTGCTAAATGAATCCCAAAGGCAGCTACCAAACTTTTTTGATCATCATCATCTTAAGCACTAGGAACAATAGTTATATATTGTGTGGGAGGTCATGGAGGGGCCTTCAAGCATCATGTTTTCGGCCCAAAGAGTTCGAGGTCGCTCTCACCAGAAGGTTCACTCTCACGGTGACGATGACCTTCAGCCAGATAGGAAATTTGGAAATGATTTTGGTGATGAACGACGCAATGGTGTCTCCATAATCCGGTTTATGGAACTCCGCCTCGTTCAGGCCATCAATGAGGATGAGGAGGTCATCTTCAGGTATCTTCCTCTCTAGAGAGAAGAGGAAGAATACTGAGGGAAAGAACCTCGTTCCGGGGGAAGGCAATGATGCACTGCTTCAGTGTTTACCAGATCTCTCCAAGCTACACCATGCTAATGGAATACAACTTATTACACTCCTCCATCTTCAACTTCACTGGCCAAACAATCAACCAATAATAAAGCAGTGGTTCAACCCCAGTCCTGGGGACCCACTGTTATTGGCTGAATGAGCGGTCATCCACAAAACCGGCACCCACTGCGGCTCGCCATGGATCATCTTCCCCACCCCTGCACTATGGTAATGATAGAAGCAAAGGTGTGTTTGGTTTCAAGACTAGCACTTTTTTATGCTGAGTGAAACATTTCCAAAAATTTATTAGAAATAAAATGGAAACTGTAATCCCAGTGGAAGTAAAAGCCCTGACTTTGCACTAGGAGCAATAGTCATATATTCTGCAGAAGGTCACGAATGCTAATCGACTGATTGATTTACACCCAACTGTCCACAGTTTTAATCTTTGCTAGGGTATCACCATACCTTATTTTTCATTTATTTTGGTAACTGAAGGGGGGAAACAGGACTATTCCATTAATTCCAAACAGACAGAAGCGTGTGTTTGGGGGAAGGGGGGTGGTGGTGGTGCAAGAATGCAGATCAATCACACTCCAGCCTGCAGCTTCGGTCAGGATAGCTGAGCACGCCCCCATGCTCCAGGCACGCTCACCACACACGTGTCAGCCATTCTTTCCCATGCACACATTCGCACCATAAGGCCAGTGTGCCTCTGAATTCAGAGCGGCTCCTACAATAGCCTGATTCATTTCCAGACTGGAGATCCACAGTCACCTTGGAACGCCCTGAAAGGGCCTCTCAGAACAGAGCATCGCATTCCCCCTGAGAGACCACACATTTGAGGCTGAGATTCTAATTAATATCACTTCAGATTTTCCTTCCACATACTGTGACTGTGATGATTAAAAGTCCAGAAGGTTCCATGGAATTCAGCCTCAGGAAAATGCATTTCACCTATTCATTGGGACTAATTCTCCATCTCCGTGATGGAACTCATCTGTCGGATAGCGGTCCTCTGTGAATGATGGCTTCTTCTGGTTCATTACGACGACCAGGAGGATAACCCATCTCAGTTACTGTCAACAGATCCCCATGTCCATGACTGATATAACTCATATAACTGAATCCAAAATCGCTCTGTAGAAGTATCGGATCTGCTTGCGCAAATATGGCAAATCTGTTGAACTTGCAGCTTGAGAGCGCTAAAATGAAACAGCACTACGGTGCAGATAAAATATAAATCAAGACTGATTGTGAAAGAAAACTCCAAGCAAGATGGGGAATTAAGGCAGGGCTGGAACCCCGCCCCCTTTAAGGTCTTACCCTTACGAAGGTTGGCCAGCGGCTCCAGCACACCCCTCCGGAAGGCAGCCAGAGGGTCCTGGACGCAGGAGCGCAGACTGAGCATGCCCTGGAGGTGCGGTTCCCTCAGCATCAACTCCCTGTAGGCGGCGAGCTGGTGCGCCCTGCACAGCAGGGCGGCGATACTGTGCACAAACTCAGGAACCAGGCAGGTGTATGTGTTGTCTGCTTGGCAGTAGTGGTACGCCACCACCTGGTAAAAAAAAAAAGAGGAATAGCAGGGTGTTCAAACTCAGCTCTACTGTGTTTCGGCATTTAAATTCTACAGCTGTAAGAATCTCAAGGCACCAGATGACGCCACTCGCATCATGTTATCCTGCATTGACGTAACTGAAACGTAAAACTCAACATGTGGCAATTCCCGGACGACCCTCAGCACCCTTCATCGTCAAGTCCTTACTGGGCCGCAGTAACCAAGGGAACTTTCAGGGAGAGGGAGCAGACCTCGCGCACCGCGCAGTAACTCACCGGGCACCGGACACACTGTCGTGTGCCGACAGTATGAAGGATGTGGTGGTGGACGTACGCTGAAGGGCCCCCGCATTTAATGCAGTGCTCTAAAAGTAGGCTGTTGGCATTATAGTTAGTGGAGAGGGAGGGGCAGCGGCCCGTGGGAGCTGTACCCATCTCTGTCCTAATTACGCTCAAACCTGGAGGAGCTGACACACTTCCAGCGGTACACGGAGTACAGGTGACTGCGCCACAGAAACACACCCCCACCCCAATGCAAGGATGGAACATTCCAGGAGGCCATTCCTACGTTCTGCCCTCCGGGACGACTTCCAAAAGAGAATCCATTCGCAGCGAAAGAAATATGACGCCCCCCCCCCAACTAATGAATTAAAAGTAAGCATTTGGCTAGGATGCACTTCAGTGCCAGCTCCCGCTATATCTGAACCATTTTAATCTCTGCCATTTGGGTAATAAAATGTTGCTCAATTAAAGCAACAGTGCGCCACTCAGCCGGACAGTGAGACAAGCACCTTGAATCACAGGCTTTTGCCTACTTTTAATTTCAACTGACATACTGCTGAAGACCTGAGAGATTATGGTACTTTTGCTTTCATCAAACAAGATTAATAGGAACTGCTGGCGTTCCTCTCCTGTGGTAGATGGTCCGTCTTGCAGGGGAAGTCAGAGTTGGAAATGACATCACAGCAGAGTTAACAGTGTTCCAGCACAAGTTGGAAAGATATTTAGCAATACCAGTTCTACCCATTGTTAGCAATACAAGCTGATAATGCATCATGTGGTATTTTTCACATACAAACATGGTAGCAACATGTCCACAGATAGAGGCAATTTAATAAGATTTTGGAGTTCAGGGTTCTAGAGGTTCTTCTGACAGAGTGTGTTCCAGATGAAATTTCCAACTAGGAATTAGGAAATTCTCATCTCCTGCTTCAAATGGAACATACCACAAGGATACGTGAACACAGACATCTACGCACTATGTCCCGCATGGCCACTATGTAAGCTACAGCCCCAACTGCAGTTATTCAAATGACATCAAGTAAAGAACCCCATAGATCTGTAATTATGTAAGTTGTAAGAGTAAGTAAGCTATGCAACGAAGCCAACCATATGCAACTAAAGGCCGTCAACGAATTACTGAATGAGAATGGGACCTATTCCAGACTGATGTAACACTGTCATAATCAGTGAAACGTCATTACTGAAACACCATGGTCAATTAGGACATGCTTTCCTGAGACGATCAAGCGAGTGCCGTCTGAGGACTCTTCAAACAGCAGGAGGCTCTCATCAGAATCTGCTCCAAACAGGGTGTGTATGAATCATAGCTTTGGGCAACACTTCTGAGACTGCAAGGCAACCTCTTCATCAGGATAAAGGCCAGCTGAGGGGCTGACGGCTGGTTCTGAATAAAAACCCAAAGTTTATCAGCAATCCTGGCAGCCAAGACCCTACGTCCAGCAAACATTGGAGCAAAGGAAAAAAAACAGGTTAGCAGATGCAGCCTGAAGCATCGATAGATGTATGAGGCTTAGAAAGGGCTCCTTAGCCCTCCAATCCATAGCAGCAGACAACGACCAGCATCTGGCTGTAGGAGTGAGCACAGCCCTTATTTACAGGGTACAACCACAAGGCCACTGGAGGTCTATTATCTGTTCCTAGAATCCATTATTATCTAAGCAAGAAAGACAATTCATGAGATGAAATACAGCGGACCATCTCTGAGAAATGTCTACCTTGAGATCACGCTATGAGACAAAGGAAGAGAATGAAAAAAGTGGATTGAACAGGGGATTTTCAAACAAATGCTCAAAACATAGTTAAGCAGGCGAGTGAGAAACAATAATTGCAGGAAAGGAACAATTAGGGGGAGGCATGAATTTCAGCAAAAAACTCCAAAAATAGATGCAGGGGAAGCAGGGCAAAAATGTTGAAAATATGCTGGACTCTCATATGAGACCAGGTCTGAAAAAGCAGAGGACCTTCTAAGTGTGCACAAGCAAAGCAGATAAGCTGTGTGACATGGCTACACCCACCAGCTATATTTACAGTAAAACCGCACTTTTAATCTAGTGACCTAACTAGGCAGGAACGAAGTATAAACCCACAGCACCAGCTGCGAGGGGAAGGGGAGACAGAACAGACAGATCGGTTCCCTCGACGACATGGAGGATGCCTACAATTCCCCCCCCCCCCGGCTGGAAAAATAGGACGAGTGCGAGCGGCAAAGGGGCATGATGACCCAGCAGGGTCCAAAGGTAAAAGGTCACAAAACGAACCCCCAGCATGCAAAAACTTGCCGGATGAGATACTTCCTGCTCCCGTCTAATGCAGAACATGAAAGCGTCGTCCTGTACACATCAGACACGCAGGAACCCTTGACTATTGAATAAGTTCTTGCCCTCTTAATTCCTTAATGCATTTAACAAAATAAAAACCTTGACTTAGACGAGGAGCGTCACTAGAGATTTATGAAAAGGGAGCCTGTACAGAGGGGGTATGATTTTAATGAAAATAAATGAGAACACACTATTTAACCTAATTAGTGTACATTTATTTGGGGGTGGTGAGCTTACACACCCCCCCCAAAATAGTCCTATTGATGCCCCTGACTTAACCAAAATATCTGTATAGGTATGGTAGGGTGGGAGGTCAGGAGGGGGGCGAGATTGTGGGCTTGTGGGAATGTGAGATTGTGGGAATGCAGCCGGTTGCCGAGGTAAAGAGGCATTTTCTGACATTTAATCTGGATCTGGAAGCATCTTCGGGGGCTCGAACTCTGCTGGAGGTTGGTGCCCCCCCGGCCGACTTACAAAGCTAAGCCTGCTAAGATGCAGCACGATTATGCCAGCAGAAAGATAAAGCTTACACATAATAAAGAACCCAACCCTCCCACATAAGCAACTGGGGGGGGGTCAAAGTCACCCCACGCGCTTCGACTCTCCTGGGTGTTACTCATTCACACGTTTTAAAAACGCCCCGTACGGTCGATCATCCACTCAAGGTCATTCACTTCCTGCCAGCAGATGGTCAGCCATTTTAAACATGGGGGGGGCGGTTACCTTAGCGGCTAGGCGCTTCACGACCCCCTCCCTGCGCCTCTGGACCTCGGGGGTTCCGGGGCAGCTGCCGTCCCGCAGCGTGCTGGTGATACTCGTGGGAGGGGCAGGCTGGGGTGGCTGGCTGAGGGGCAGCTGTGCACTTGCGTCGCCACCTGGAGGGTGAGAGCGGAAATCAGGGCGTTATAGGGGACCATGACACAGGCCCATTCTGTGCCAAAGCTAGACTACATAATTAATTAAATTCAATTACTCAAAAACCAGTAAGATACCATTCCAGAACACAGTCTGCAAAGCTATAATGGTTTCTATCCAGCAGATGTCAAAAGGTCCGTAAAGCGGCAGTTACACATCACGCCTATGTCACGTGCGATTGCGGCGTCCTACAGGAACCGCTAAGTCAGCCACTCAAGGTCCCCTGACTTGATCCCCCAAGGCGGCAGTTTGTGACATTTATGTCTCCATGGTTACCCCAGCGTTCTCCTGCCGACATTTGAATCGAACCTGTTAATAAAATTCTAGGAAACAGTCCTAAGTATATAAAACTCCCCAACCTGAATGGAGTCGATTCCCCGTCTCACCCCCTACATGGTGATGGCGCAGCAGTGCGTGCTGGGTAATGCTTGGATGACATGCTAATGGGAAGGGGGGGGCAGCCTTACTTCTTGGTGAGGCCCCGGGGCTGTTGGAGGCGATCTGCCGCATGCGGCCCCCGTGGCAGCTGAGGGCCACCAGGCGCGACACCACTGCCGTCTTGCCGAATCCCACACCAGCGGCCAGCACAGCGCCGCGGCCCTCGTCCCCCTCGGCCGGCCGCAGCGCCTCCTCCAGCCTCTGGAAGAGCCAGTCACGGCCCACGAACACCGAGTCCGTGGTGATGCTGGGCACCTCGAACAGCAGCGGCTTCAGCATGATGTCCACTGGCTTATAGGGCACAAGCCGGGCTGGAAAACACACACACACACACACACACACACACACACACGGGTGTGTCACTAAGGAAGCCTGTCTCTCGTACACAGAGCTCCTGAAGCATCAAGGCAGGTTGATGGGGCAGAGGATCTTAATTAGCCCTTAATTAGAGTATCTTAATTAGTCCTTAATTACCTACCAGCACAACATGAGTCCGGTTACACTGGTTAAATCACTTGACTATTTGAATGGACTGAACCATCTGACTGTTGACACAAAGTGGCTTTAATGCAGCATTGTGAATTTTACAGACATTCCTCACACGCTTGGATAAAACTAAACAAGAGATTAAAACCAAATCACAAAACTAACAAAACTACAATATGTTAAAATATGGTTCCTTAATGTTTTATTTCAGAGAGTAACTTGCTAGGACAGCATCGCTGACACACCGCTGAGGTCAGCACTGAAGACGATGCTTCACCGGTGAGTTTGGCAATCTGCTTCAGGCCTGAACATCTGCTGAGTCCGCCGGAGTGACCCCACCTCACCCCACTAAACACCCCCACAAACCTGCTAGCATCCTAAGTGCCTGTGATGAGGAGGTCATCAGTTCAAATCCCATAGTGGGCAAGTGATTTCACCATTAGGCCTTAACCACTATTGCTCCAGGGACTGGCGGACCCTCCACTGTGTAGCTTTCGATAAAAATGTCGGTTCAATAAAGAAACTGTGTTCGTAATAGTACTTCCACACTCCATCCACCTTTCCCTGTTGCAGCATGAAAAAGCAAAATTTTTACTTTGCGTTCTTAAAAAGCTGCCCAGTCGACAGGAATGACTGTTGTTCTATGTGGTTTTCCAGTAGAATCGACCAGAAGCCCCAAACTAAACGTCTTAATTACATCCCCGAGCCGATGGCAGCTCACAGAGCCAAAGGAAATTCAAAATGCCCCCCAACCACTTCCACAACAATTAACCTGCCTATCAGTATTAGCGGTGCTTAATTTCTCAGCTGAGGCTGCCGCGGCACTGTGGGTGGGGTACCTTTGGGGTCCTGCGGGGTCCTGCCTCCGGTGTTGTGCCAGGGCAGCCGGATGGACGTCCGCAGGGGCGTGTTGCGCTGCTCATCAAGGTAGCTCAGGTCCTCTAGCTTGGTGGAACTCGTGGCTGCAGAAGGAAGCGTTGGAAGAGTGATTGGGGATGGGGGGGGGCGGGTCATGGAAATCACCAGTGTCTGGGCTATGGGGGCTGCCCCCTGCACCTCATTCCCAGGACCGTCCAGCCATTGAGAATGGCAGCTGGGTACATACACACATACTCACACATGGATATAGACGCACACACGCATACACTCACACATGGATATATACACACATGCACATGGATACATACACGCACATATATACATACATACATACACACACACGCACAGAGGAGAGAGGAGCCACAGGCACACATATAGCTACACACACATGGATATATACACACACACATACATACACACATACATACATACATACATACATACACACATACACACACGTGCACAGAGGAGAGAGGAGCCAGGCCATCACATGCACATAGGAGTGAGGAGCCACAGGCACACATATAGCTACACACACATGGATATATACACACACACATACATACACACATACATACATACATACACACACGTGCACAGAGGAGAGAGGAGCCAGGCCATCACATGCACACAGGAGTGAGGAGCCACACACACGCATTTAGCTACACACACATGCACACAGAAGTGAAGAGCCCGGCCATCACACGCAAGGGAACATGTGAGAGAGGAGCCTGGCCCTCACACTCACAGAAACCTGATATACAAGCTCAGAGAGCAGCCTCAAAGCTTCAAGCTGGTTCATACTTCTCTGTATGAGTACTAGTGGACGTGTCTGCTGAAACGTTTATGACGCATTTGACGTCACCGTGCTCCTCCGCGGACGAACGCCTGCTGCACTATACGTGTGTCCACGCGAGTGTGTACGTGCAGCTCTGGGCACGCTGCGCACGATCGACCCGCTAGCGCTTTAAACACCAACGTGTATGCTGTTCACCAGTGCTTAAAAACCCTACAGGCTATTTACAAGGTAATATAACTGTTACATTCAAGTATGTGCACGTGTGTGCAGACATCTCTTGAATTTCCCACGCCAGCCAACTGACTAATGTTGGCAACCTTGTAAGTTGGCTCTCTGAATGTGTAACACACAGAGCAAACGAACTGAAACCTCACTGCTGTGGTACGTGTGTCGGGTGAACGTTTCCGTGTACGTAGAGTGTATGTACTACGAACATTTCCATGTACGCAGAGTGGATACGCGAGTGTTGCGCCTGTGTGGAAAGTATGAACCTTTAGAGAAAGGTGGGATCATTAATGGCTGACACCAGTAGCTGGAGAAGATCTAAGGCAAAGATTCCAAAGGAGAATTCCCATTTATCTTCCTGGCACACGGACACATGGATGCACACGCACAGACACACACACACACATGGATATGGATACACGCGCACACACACGCTGTGCTGGGCGCTGAAACAATCAAATCACCATGGCGACCCAAAGGTTCTTTTCAAAAGAAACACAAATTTCACTCTGCAAAGGCAAAGTGGGGGGGGGGTCACTCACTTCCCCAACTTATCTCAGAGATTAAATCTGAAACAGGCCTTCCATAGAGACACGGACACAAAAGAAGCTGGCTCACTCGTGCTGAACTTCACGGTTTCCAGAAACGGACCCAGTCACTCCAAATATCCCCCCGACATTTTCATACAAAAAACAGAAAGCAACACCTCCCTGACTGTTGCCCACCCTCTCCCCCAAAGGCACGGAGACCTGCTTTCATCCCACGGGAGATCAGAACAGCAGCACACCCTGGATTGCCATCCTCCCAACAGCACTGTGGCAACCTGTTTGCACCGGGGGGGGGGGGGGGGGGGGGGGGGATGGGGGGCTCCGCTCCCAACCCCAACAAAAAAAGGGGGTGGATTAAAAAAATTTTTTAAAAAACGTGAGAAGAGCAGCTACTTACATGCGGCGGGCAGCAGGCGTGACGGACAGCGGAGCTGGCGCTCAGGAGCTCCCGTCCTGAGGAGGAACAGCTAAACGCGCGCCGCCTGGCCAAGCCCAGGAGGAGCTCCACGGGAAAAGCTCAGAGACACACAGCGACCGCCCCATGGCCACCGGCGGCAGCGTAACCACTTCGCAGAGCGGACTTGGCACCTGCCGGCCACCAATGTCAGGGCGTCCGCGGCATTAGCATGCAGAGAGTGAGCGGCAGCGGTAGAAGATCGAGGGGAGGAAGTAGGGAGGAAGGGAGCGGGGGGGGGGAGAGAGAGAGAGAGGGGGGGGAGCCCTATGATTTTAAGGAGAATGGGAGGCATGAAGAAGGAGAAAAAAAAGATGAATAAGCGGCAGGAACATGGCCGAGGTTTGTGGGCAGGAGCAGCAGAATCTGAATGGAGCGCTTGGGGCAGGCACACGCACTGCCCCCCCACAGAGAGGTGGGATCAAGAGCGGGGGGGGGAGATGGAGAATGATAAAGAGGGATGAAAAGCAGTGGCGGGGGGGTAGATCTCAAAGGACGCGTGTCGATTGTGCCCCCCCCCACAGACACACACACCAGTCAGGCCTCATGTTGGGGGGGGCGCCCCTGGATTACCATGCTCACCACATCATCTGCTCTGTGACTTTATGACCAAGTGCTTCTGCCTTAAATTATATTACTGTTTCTCTATATAGATATCAGCCCTGGAAAACCAGCAGGACAAGGCAGGGGGAGCGACTTTTGTGATAATTAGCCCCGAGAAGTGGGGGGGTAGTGCTGTGACGTAAAGCCTCCGTGTTTCAGTGGCCGCCCAAAGTCTGCTTAGGTCCAGGCCGGTTCTCCGTTCTCCCAAATCAACCCTGAACAGATGTTTCCTCCCTAATGGTACTACAGGATCTCGCCCTCTGTTCTTTGTCTTTGGGACACCATAATGCAACTACTTCGAGAGGCAACATTATGCAAGCAAGCCACAAACCAGCAAACCAGATTACACGCGGAACCAAACAAATAAGAAAAAAATACTGCACCCAAATGTTTGAATTTGAAGTTGCAATGTAATTAGTATTTACTGCATAAATGAAAACTGTGCACAGCATGTACCAGAAGGTTGCTCATCCACAGACACACTTTACACGTGGCCATAGCCGGTCATCCTAAAAAAGGGACTGTCTAAGCAGAGGATCACCCCAAAGCCACGCCCCGCCAGCGAGGGTAGGGTGTGGATTAATTTCCAGAAACTTCTCCACCACAATAAGCCCCGAGATGACAACGCGTCGGCTTGCACGGAAACTGCACTGAAACCTCACCGTGCAGAAATCTCATAAGTCAATGTTTGTTTACATACCAACACTCGTATGCAGGTGGCATATATAAGCTGGGTCAGACAGTCCTTACTAAGGGTTAAGTGCCTTGCTCAGGGTCCCAATGATGACATCACTCCGCCAGCCCCGACTGGGATCCTGACCCACTAAGCTAGAGTGCTCCCCTACAGTCCATTCAACTAGGCTTCAAATCCTGGCAGAGGTTGCCATTTTCCTGCAGCCGAAATGAATAATTTATTCACTAAAATCAATTCAGTCGAAGCAAAGAACTAATCCCAAAGAGCCGCCTGGCGGCCTAGACACACCAGTGCTGGGGTGAAAATCACATTTACATCCGTAAACTGTCATCACCGCTCCATGGCAGCGTGTGCCAGCTGTCTGAAATCTCTCACTTCGCCTCAAATTACATTATTACTGTGTTATTTCCTTATCGAGTTCCCTGTTTAGGGGGTGGCATTTGCCCCCACCGCACGGGAACAGCAAGTGCAGTGCCAAATGGGGTACGGAAGTCCTCCAGCGCCACCCCACCCCCCATGCCAAGCTTATTTGGCAGCTCGGCGAGCCTGAAGCCGTCGCTCGAGTCTAATGCGGCAAACGGCGACAGATGGTGACACCACGGACAGGGAGACTCTGCAGCCTTCCGGATCCTTCTAGGCTGGCACTCATGACAGAGACGAAGCCAACTGCAAGAAACGGGCCCATCGGGTCACACAGCACCCCCACTAACGAAAAAAACCCTTATCCAGTCCCAGGTGTCACCTCTAATGGTACAGAACGTTCCAGAGACAGCGGGGGGGGGGGGGGGAGGGTGTTTAGACGGTGATTAAGGTCGCCGTCGCAAATTTGGGAAGAAAAGCATCTGCTTGCGTTACGCCGTCGCTCAATCCTACCAAGCGAGAAGACGTTTGCTTTATTGCTCTGAAGGAGAAGAAGGAAAGCCGAAGAGTATCTGGGCAGTGAAGCAGAGACAGGAAGGCCAGGGACAGCTCAAAGGCCCAGCATGTGAAGTCAGGAAGCCACATGGCGTGTGATGCAGGTCTGGCTGCTTTACCTGCTCCTGCGGATTTACACAACTGCTGGGACAAGACATGGATGCAAGAGAAAAGTAAACGCTGACTGTACAGGATGCAGAAGTGGGTTTTGTTAGTGTTGGATTGGTTACAGGCTCAGCATTTTACTCGCACGGCACCAGTGAGCCGAGCCACGGGCCAGGGAAGCAGATAATGCAGCTGCACCCCCCACCCCTGCACGCTGACGGCTACACATCACTGCAACACACACACACAACCTAGCAGTCCTCCCCAAGCAGCCTTGCACCGCGGCAGAGCATAAAAGCCACAGCGCTCCCCTAAAGGCCCGTTCTGGCGAGACAACTGATTCCCCAGCAGATTTACAGAGAATCGCTTGGTCGGGGGGGGGGGGGGGGGGGGGTGTGCTGATGTGCTTCCCAGCTCAGTTTTCTGTTTAGGGTTTAGGCATAGACATGGCCTCCCCCCCCCCACATCAGTAAGCAGTCCCAGCTTGCATCAAGCGCATCCAATTCACAGAAGACAAAGTGAATATGGCCACCGTGCCGTTTTATTTCATGTGTGATCTTCTGCTGAAGGGCAAATGCAGAAGGCTTGGGGACATAAATACGCCTTTGAAATCTGCACACTATTCCAGAGATAATGAAGCACCACAAATATGTCACCGATCCTCAGTTTATGGAGGGCCTCTCTCCTTCCTCTCTTCTGGTGTAAACAGACCAAGCAGCACAGGAATATGTGCCATATTCAGACTGTCCCCAACTCGAAACCTATGCGCGCCTTATGACGACTTGCATATACAAAGAAATATTAAGTGGCTACGTTTAAAACTAAATCTGAGTGCTGTGCGATAGCTGGAACGGCAACTATACTACATGACAGCACGACCATATCCGTCTCATTGTCACACCTAAAATTCTGATGATTCCAAGTCTGTATCCGCCTACTGGAATGGGGACCAGTCATAAGCCAGGAACAGTCTGTATAAAGGGGCATCCAGCTTTGGCTCTGAAATGTTCCGGACAGATCCCCCCCGACTGGGATTACTACTCATCCCAGCCGATCTGTTACACGCCAGGGCAGCATTTACATGCACGGCTACACGACCCTCACAGACGAGACCCTGGCAGGACTCCCATGACCGGCTGTCATCCTCTGTCCATATTTAAAAGCCGTAATTACATCCTTAGCAAAGGTCCTCAGCCTGTGCTAATAAAGAGTTAGCGCTTTAGTGAGGGAGCCATAAGAATAAAATCTAAGTAACCATCCTCCCGGGTATAATCTGGTAAACTTTGATGCAGTAGTTAGTGTATAACAACAACCTGAGGACTTCATGTTATTAAGCGCTGTAGACCAGGCAGTCCCTCCGGAAGCCTGCGAGCGACTGAGGTGTCGGCTTACTGATTGATGCCGCCAGCGATACCAATGACAGACAGAAAGATGCGACAGGTGTTTAGAGCTCATTTGGACATGAGGGGGCCGGAAATGTTGAATTGCAATTCTGCTCGGATCTTGGCATGTCAACGAGGAATTGGGCCTCTTTTTAAACAAAGAAGTATACATTTCCAAGTTACGATGAAAACTTTGCGAGTCTGCAAACCAGTAACTATGAAATATACACAACACAGAATACATGAAATCCAGATTAAACAGGGGACCCAAAGGAGGCAAGAAGCCTGCTGTCACCACTGACAGTATCAGCCGTACGCTGGGAAGCCCCCCCTTCGCTGGGAAGCCCCCCCTTCCCCACACCCCTAGAGCCGGCTAATGTCAGCTTCATACTCCGCGTGAGCGTAAGGGGTGGGACATCACGGCTGCCACTGATGAAATAATTATTGACTCTGCAAGTTGAAAGCAAGGCTGGCCTTAATTATTCGGCTTCTCTTTTTTATTCCTGTCCAGGTGGGAGGTCTAATTACCCAGAGCGGTCCTATGCGCCCCCCCCCTAAGGCTCTATGGCAAGGCACTCACTGATGCTAGAGAGGGCAGAACAGGCCAACTTTGGGCAGAAATCAGAGATGCGGAGAAGGGAGCCTGCAGAAAGTCGGCTACAGCAAATCAGTGTAAACAACGAGCGAGTGCAGCGAGCCCAAGGAATAAGTGATATGGGAGATTCACAATCCACAAGGAGGGTCAGCACACGCGACGGGAAAACAAGGACCGGGACCGACGTGACAGGCAGCGCTACTCGTTCCAATGTGACAGATAAACCAAACTCTTCCCAGGAATACAGAAGCCTGACTGCGGAACAACAAATGACCTAAAAACACAACCACACATAGCTGTAAATGAAAACATTCCTTACAGGTTATGCTGACTGACCACAGCTGGGATCGGGCTGCATCAATAGCAGTCTGCTGTCTTTGTACTCTTATCTAAATGCTAACGAGCACTCGTGCACGCAGCCAAAACAAACATGCCACCACCAGTGCTACCGATCTGCATCCCAGGAATGTTTGCCCACGCAGGTTAAGCTGCTGTGACTCGGAGGGGCAGGGGGGGTGGGGTGTGTTCCTCGATGATCATTCCTACCATCCTGCTCACAACCAACCGAATCCAGCAGGTCCCTTGAAGGACACTGCCATCCTTGCAAACGTCAAGCAAGCTGGCCTCCACTATTAAAGAAACAGCTGGATGGGACATTTCTGGAAGATTCTACCCCGAAGCACCAGGCGCTCGCTTATCCCCAAGGCAAGCTTGAAAGTTCAAGATGGCTACAGCACTATCAAGCAATGTGACCGATGGTCTGTTACGCCCATTCCCCCTGCTTTACACCAACCTGCAACGAGAAACCACAGCATTGATGACATCATTATGGTGTCTCTGATTGGCCTCCTGGTCTTCTCTGCCATATTACAACATAGAGATGATGTGCGATAGGCTGTGAAACACTGTTTTAACTCCTCCGGAAGAACATGGAGCGAATTGGGCTCATTGCTGCCCAGGTCAAGATATCATAAACACAAACCCGTGCAACAGCTGGGTCCCAATTCCCCACACCCGTCCCCCTACCCCACAAGAGCTGCCCCCACCCCCACCCCAGTCACAGCTGTGGAGTACCAGAGGGGAGTCCAACACTACCAGCTGTTCCAGGCAAGTATGTCTACCCTCTGTGGCAGTTTAAGAAGCCCCAGTGATTGCCGGCAAAACATCCCCATGCCTGTCACTGTCCCTCAATCCACCGGGGGAGCGTCTGCCCCCAGCCTCACAGTAAGGCCTCCTCCACGTCGACATTACCCACTACCAGAGGTGGACATTTCAAGGCCAGAAAGTAAAATTCCAAACCAGGATTTTGTTGCAACCAACCAGATGAGTATAAAGAGTCAGTCACAAAGTACTCAACTGGTAGGTTGAAACTAAATCCCGGTTTTTACTTTCTGCACCTGAAATGTCTGCCCCTGCCCACCACAATATAAACACCGCGAACATGCCAACTGGAGGGGCCACCACACAGATCATTCCGGAAGGTGCAACGCGATGATTCAGTTAGCAGCAAGTCAAATTAAAATCCGGTGCAGCAGGGAGACCTGTCGGAGGCCAGGTGGGCGGTGATTCGAGTTTCCAGCATACGTTTCCCAGAACACTCATCTCCATGGCAAATGCTGTTCATAGATCTGTCACTGCACTTTACTGGCCACTGACCGCATTCAGTTTTGCAGAATCTGGTACTGTTATCCTACATGCATTGTTTTGTACTTTCTTGTATTGTCATGCACCATCTGCATTGTTCTGCACTACCTATATTGCCTTGTTTAGTCTCTTTGTAATTTAAATGCGGCTCACGGACTAAGCATTCCACTCACCTGCCACTGAATTGGGGCGTGGCATCACGAGGGAGCTGGAGGACGTGTGGGTGGGGAAGGCAACCACGCCCACACCTGCCAGAGGCTCCGCCCTCGATGGACCACCCCCAGCCCCCGGTGGGTCCTCCTCAGCCACGGGGGAGCACGCATCCATCCGCGCTGCCCCTGTCGGCCCATGGGGGGCGCCGTCCCTCAAGCTGCCGTCTCTGCTCCACTCCAGGCTGGAACCGCTGCGGTCATCATTCTCCGAGGAGCTGGTGATCGTCGCTGTGCCAAGAAAGGTGGGCGGGGTCAGATCGCCAGCTAACTATATTTATGGTTCATCATCATGACGGCATTAGCGTGAACTCTGCAGGAATTTCGGCCGCTCATTAACACCCCACGTTACTCTGAAAAGCCAGCCGCTCCCTTTGATCCAATTCCTAACGGATCGGTACTTATCAGGAAGCACTGAAAAAATGTATCAGGCAGATGGGGATGTACGGTCCGCATCAGATATGCTCAAAGACCATCTGGCAAGCTCTGCCGCTAATTAGCATCTGTATATGTATACCTTACATGGTAGCCTCACACTAAATCATGCGCCCGTTCTGTGGATGCGTTCTCTGTGGTTACATTGGGTTTCTCCATGTGCCCCAGTATCCCGTCTTGAGTTGGCGGGTTCACATCTACCTCAGTGTGGGGGCCAAATGTCTCCACAATGAGATAAAACCTGTTACGTTTTTTAACTTGTATTTTTTAAATTGATTTTCAGTACCAAAAATACAATCTTACAGCACAATTACAAAAGTCTGGTGTTTAGAATTCCTGCACCCCACACATACAGAGCCAGAGGGAGACCAATAAAATTTACATCTTTGTAAACACAAGACAGGCATAATATAAAATATAAAAGTTAAACGAAGCACTATCCAACTTCACTTGTGTCTTTTAAGAACAGTTCAAATGTATTTATCCCACTTTTGCATGAATGTTGGCCCCCTATTACTCAACCTATATGACATTCTTCTGTATGCAGCAACCTTTTCCCACTTCAATTCTGTAACCTTTACCTTGTGGGGACTGAAAAAATGTCCCCACAAGTATAACCTCAATTTAATAAAAATCTGTGAGTACAATCAAAGAAGTAAAATAACCAAAAGTTTTTTTTGTTTGGTTACTTATGGTTAAGGTTAGGGCTGGCTAGAGGTTAAGGTTATTACAGTTGGGATTAGGGTTGTGCCCATAAAAATGAATGGACGGTCCCCACAAAGATATAAATACAAACGTGTGTGTGTGTGTATGTATGTCTGCAATGGACTGGCACCTCATCCCTGGTGTCTCCCTGTCTTGTATACTGGCCTTCCTGGGTCACAGAAACACTAAAGGCTAACCCTGTACTGTATTAAGGAAGATGTGTCGATATATAATTATTCCTAAGTGACAAGCAAATGATAGTTTTAGTTACTGTTAATTAATGGTTTTAATTACTGGAGAAATGAGGTTAAACAATGATACCCTCATATATTTTTCCCCTACCAGACCCAACAGTATGATTAAAAATGCAGCAGAGAGAATAAAAATGTATTTTTAGCATTTGGACAGGTGCATGCTTCTATTACAGTTAATCCTTTAATCCTTTCAACTATTCTTATGAATCCAGCTGCCACAAAACACAACTGACAGCAAGAGGCAGACGCTGGCAGTTAGCCTAAAAACACAGGCACACAAATGCATCACACTGAATACATAATTTTAATCTGCATTCATTATGAAGTCATAATGGTAAATGGCTTTGTATTAAAAGCACAGAGAGGCATTAGGGTGTAAGGTACCACAATCAAACGACACTGACACAAATCCCCTGGGCGGGCCGTTTAATCAGTTTCGCACAATAGCAGTAATCGAGATGTTTTCATGAAAGAGCACCAGTTACAGGGAACGGCTCCGGAGCTCATTAAACAGGTGAATTAAACGTGGTTTCCTTATATGGCCGCCGTCTGCTTTCTGAAGAGGTGTGTGTGTGTATGTTCTCCTCTGTCCTTGTGATGTAAGAGCTGCTCGTCTCGTCCTGCCACACATCCTCTCTCATCATGCTCCCTTCTTTCCGGAAAATACTGTTAGAAGCAGAGATGCTTTGGGGGGGGGGGGGGGGGGGGGGGGTCAGCTGCAGTATCACCTGATCTCCCTCTGGCCATCCCTCCAGACAGCGCTGATCAGTTTGGGTTTGGACTGCGTGCGTGCACGCACACACACACACACACACACACACACACACACACGCACACACGCACACACACACACACACACACACACACACACACACGCACGCACACACGCACACACACCACACATATCTTTTGTGAGGACCATTTCATTAAGGGTATAACCCTCACCCTAAGCGCGACAACCTTAACCCCCACCCAGCCCTAACCTAAACCGTAAGTAACCAAACAAAATAAGAGACTTTTGGCATTTTTTGATTGCAGTCAAAAATTCTTATAAAATTGAGGACCGAAAAAAAATACCTAAACATCATAATTATTATCACATTGTGGGGACATTTGGGCCCCACAATTTAATATATACATAACCCACACACAGAGATGCAGACATGCAGGCAGACACACCGGCACAGACACAGGCAGCTTCCTCTAGTGACCACTCACTGAAATGTAAACATCAGTCTGACATTCACCAGTATTCACCTTTAAACATTTTTCAATATTAAATCAGAAATGAGAAAAGCCCTTAACATGAAGCAGCAGGTAGGAGCCGGAGCCTTCAGAAAAAGCGTCCTTTTCACCAGCAATCGAGTAGGACGCCTCCCTGGGACTCAAGACCCACCCTCAAGCAGCCAAGATCCCCCCAGCACCACTGGTTCCTACCATTAATAATTTAGCTCCTGTGACGCGGCTCAATGGGTGAAATGGATGAGGGGCGGTTACTCATTGCGTCAGATAATCGGGAGGAATGGCATCGAGGGGACAGTGGGACAGCTGGCAGGAGCCCGCCAATGGGCAATCGCAGCTCCCAGTTAACTGGGAAAAACTAGCATGAGGATGGAAGCCCATCATAGCAACGGAATACAGGAGTCTCTGGTGCGGCCAGCATGTCAGAAAGCAGCCAAAGCTAAATTACGACCAAACCTGTGAACACACAGCCCCGGCACTCAGATCCGGGCCCAAATCCAAATGCATAAAGTGCTTCCCAAGCCCAGAATGGATAAACCCCGGAGATCTCTGTCAGTCCTGTCCAAGTGCCGAGAAAGCGGCGACGTCGGTGAGGCAGATGGAGCGCGGCGGAACAGACCACAGCACCGAGACAAACCACAAGCTTAGGTGGCACAGAGGAGCACAGAGCCTTAATTACACAACCAGGGTACTGGGTGCAGAACAGACGGCAGACCACGGGGGTGTCGAGAAAAACGGAGAATTATAGGTCTCAATGGCACAGATTCGGGACACACGGAGAATGGGATGCAGTAGATGGTGTGACTTGCGACACGACGATACCTACCGATGATGCCGCTGTCCTTGCTCTCGAGAGTGGAGCTGGCACTGGTGATGGCCGCGCAGGGGCTGGGGCAGCTAGGGGGCGCTCTGCTCGCACAACTGTTGAGGGTGGAGCAGGGGCTGTCGGTGCTGGGAGAGGCGGGGCTGCCGGTCAGAGTGGAGCAGGGGCTAATTCCCTGGCTGCTTGTGGCGCACTGGAGGGGGAGAGGACAGCACTTAAATATTCCTTTAAACACTCCAGCCAGGAAGATTCTGCAAACCCTCCAGTCTGAGCTAAAATAACCACCGTATCCAAAACAGTTACATGAAGCTGGGAGCCGTTCCGAAAATAATTACCCAACTACATATTTTACCGTATATTAAATGAATTCTCCTAAATGGTCCTTCCCAGCTGACAGGAGAGGTTACAAAAACCACCTCCATACTTTTGTGACTCAGACCATAAGCGAATATCGCATTAGAAAGAGAAAAATTTACAATAAACTCAAGCTTCACAAAACATGTTTACAGACAGACGCACACGGCAACGGCGGGATGATGACATTCTCGCTACACACTGCTTGCTGCCTAAAAATAGGATCAATCTCCATTCTGATACAAACACCCCTCTGATCAAAGGCAAGCATGTGGGGGGGGGGGGGGGGGGGGGGGATCGGCTTTCCAGGGCTTTAGCAGCACCAAGACGGACCCCCGCTCCACTCGCGGCCACGACGCTTACCTGAGGGGTGGGGGGAGAGCAGCCCGTCTCTCACCGACACGCCAGGAACGGCACAAGGAACGATCCTCGCGGCAAGGCAACGGAAACACAGCCGGGAGACTCCGGAACAAGGAGCTCAGCGAGCGGACCGCCGTACAAGATTCAACAACCTTGCCCGCACCCTCCGTACTGTAAATAGGTCAGGCAGCAGGCAAGCAGCAGGCAGGCAGCAGGCAGCGTGCCGTCGGGGGATGGGGGCGTCACCAGCTGACATGTCCTCATGGGGCGCCACTTTGGTCGGCTTCCCATCCGTACAGGATTCCTCACTCCCTTCATCCCGCACTGTTCACCATCTCTCCGTAACCCCTCTGGAACCCGGCAAAGGACTGATCAACCGCAGCAGAGCCTCAATATTACCATCGATCCCCCGCTGTAGGTCGGGAACGTGCTGTGGCGGCAGATGTTGCCGCGGTGACCAGTAAACGTCACTACGGGTGCAGAGGTTAATGGGCTACGCGGAAACCCGAACGACACGAGCTCGGCCCGAACTCGGCATCCGCCCCCCCCATAGCTGGGGGGCTCTGACTAACGCCCAAAAGTTCTGTCACTTCCGGTTACGCCACAGTAGCAGAGCGAGCTCGGCAACAGAGAAGCAGTCTCGTTTAAACAACAACCATTGTATATTAAAAAAATGTATACAATAAATACAAAAAATAAATCCAGATGCAAATGCCGGCATCTAGCCGGCAGCCCCACACCAGTAACCGCCCCACACCAGTAACCGCCCCACACCAGTAACCGCCCCACACCAGTAACCGCCCCACACCAGTAACCGCCCCACACCAGTAACCGCCCCACACCAGTAACCGCCCCACACCAGTAACCGCCCCACACCGTCCTCTCAGAGGCACCCAGACGCCGTGGCAGTTTTGCCTGGTGTTCGCTTTGAACATTTCTTCAAAGAAATATGATAACAGGATAACAAGCCTCCCACGATCCACACAGATGCAGATGTTCTGCCAGAACATGGAAAAGTAAAAACCATGTAAGGTGGGGGGGGCGCAAAACATGAAAGCCAGACCTGTACTTGGGGACCCAGGACTTAATAAGTGACCCTGCTGTGAAGACAAGCGGGCCGGTCTTATTTCTGGGCCAACACTGGAATGGCTCTATACAGAGGCAGATACAGTGCCACACACACACACACACACACACACACACACACACACACACACACACACACACACACACACACACACGATAGCACGCAGCTGGTCATCCTGGCCACTGTCATGGTCACGCTCAGCCCATGCAAAACTTAAACCGCTGCAAACACAAAGAAATTGCAGACGTTAATAAATAATAATTCCACAAGCTGTGGAAAAAGTTACAGCTGGCCAGCCTAATTAGCGGTGGTCCTGCAGCCTTTTACCGATATCCTACAAGAACCACAAGGAGCAGAAACCAACAGGCATTGGGAGAAAGTCACACACGCACATACACAGACAGACAGACAGACACAGCGGAGTGGGAGAGGGAGGGAGGGAGAGAGAGAGGTACCTTCTTTTCATTCTTGTCTTCCATAGGTATGCGACCTGTCCCAGGGATGCCTTCCCCCAGTAAGAAGCCCAGCCTCGTCATCAGCTCCTGGGCGGCGGGGGAGGAGGAGGTGGAGGAGGAGGAGCTCTGCTCACTGTCGATTCGCGGCTCTGTTGGGAGAAAGCGACCGGCGTGAGCACACTCCGCTGCAGACGACAAGGTCCCGTTTGTGTGTGTGTGTGTGTGTGTGTGTGTGTGTGTGAGAGACAGAGAGACAGAGAGAGAGAGAGAGAGAGAGAGAGTGTGTGTGTGTGTGCGGGCAGGTGGTTCGCCTTGTTACAACCCCCCCCACAAGCAGCTCTCGCTCTCTCTACTGCTTGGCCCGGGTATGCAGTGCAGGGCTGGAATCTCAATGAGCCCAGGATGGACCGCTTCCAGATGAGGCTCCGACAGCGACTGGCAGAGCGGTGACAATGGGGCTATCGACCCTCCCCCCCCCGGCTAGGGGCGTCACCGCTTGTCCGCACACGCCACCCCTTACATTCCTCACCTGATAGCCGGATGGCGATTAAAAAGAGGGAGATCAATCTGAAACTGAGGGATCTCATTGGTCTGTCACTGCTGCGTTGAACCGGAACAGTCCGGATGGGAAATCTGAATAAACCACATTGTCCGCTAGGACGCCACATTTCCCAGCCGTGCCAGTATGACATTCAAACTGGGCACAAGGCAGGACTTTGGCTTCCAGTGGGACAGTGTTTGGCAGGGGGGGGGGGGGTGTTTAAAGCCTGTCAGTGGTACTCACAGCAGCATGACAAAACACAGAGGCTGCACCTCGGGGCCAGTGCATCTACGTAACACCACTGAGCGGGGGAGGGGTCTCAGGGAGCTGGATACGTCGCTAATAATCGAGGGTCTGACTGACGCCTCCTGGCACACAGTGCTTAGCAAAACAGTTCATATTAAAAAGGGGGGGGGGGTTTGGCAAACTGTGAAACGCAGAGGCAGATAAACGACGTGCCTGAGCTGCAGGGTAATAAGGAACGAGAAGAGATTCACTCGACCAACCTACAGCCCCCCCATCACGTCACTCCATGTCCACCAGGCTCCTCATTTAACAGAACACTCCACTGTGTTAACCTGCCCCCGCCCCTCCCAGCCACAGATAGTGCAATCTATATGCATGTTAAATTGCGCCCCCCCCCCGCGCTCCACTTGCAGACACCCGATCAGAATCTCATCTCCCCCAAATCACACACGCCGGCCTGGTAATCCATTGCCTCGCGGCCCGGCTTCTCACGGTGACACGATGCGGCCCCCTGCCCCAGCAACTCACACCCGGACCCAGGCACACCTGCACACGCATGTCAACATCGGCACTGTACTCAGAAACACTAACGGTGAACATCAGCTCAAGTGTCTTCGGGTCTAAGGAGAAATGAACCACTAATGGCAGACTGAGATACATGGGGGGGGGGGGGGGGGGGGGGGGAGATAGGTTTCGCTGTGGTGGGGATGAGGCACTGGAGAGAGGTGGCTGCCCTGACCCCAATGCACCAGGCTTTTAAACAGCCCCCGCCACCCCCAGAAATATACCGAGTGCTGCCAACTGGATAGATGAAGTCTCAGGTGGGGTCTCTAACAAAGACCCACAGTCAGGAAAGATGAGCCAGAAATGTGGGAGGCCTATTAATCAGAGGGCGTTTATCAGGGTGGCCTGATGGGACTGTCTGTGATTCAGTTAAAATGATGAGCACCTGCAAAAAAGCCCCCTTCCCTCCCTCTGGAATGTGCCAAAAGGGGCAGCCAGCCTTTACAGCGGACCGCAGTCGGCTCGCCGTTACCGTGGATCCCGCCTCGGCCGGCGCTCACACCTTGCATGCCCTGATACGATCTCTATTTCGGGGATGAAGTTCTAGCGAACGGTGCTCAAGACTTGTAACCCCAGACAATTTGCCAGGGCGACAGATACGGCCTGGTCCCCACTTCCAGGCCCTGGGGACTAAACAGTGCCACCCCCACCATCTGGACATTTCATTAGCTAACGGCACACGACGCAGCCTGCTTTAATAAAGAGAAGGCTGCCGTTTCCACACCTTAATCACAATAATCACAAAGCTCCCCCTTTTGGCAAATAGCGCTCCATCTACAAAGAGGCACCCCCTGGCTTATGGTGTACGCTTCCCTCTGCGATATCAGAAGAAATAACAATAATGAGACTGCCGCTGGTTTCTTAGAGGAATTCAAAGCACAGAGCCCACAGTGGCACAGCCTCTATATCAACACCACGGGTAAGTCTGCAAGGTGACAGATCCCCAACAAGGGACACAAAACTCGGCAAACATGTCTATTCCAGAATGATTTCCCTCAGCGCACTCACTGGAGGGGAGAAGAGAAAGAGAAAAGACATTTTCAACACTCAGAAAGGTCTTTTCCATCAGCAAACCTTTTTGGCATTTATTTGACTACATGTATGGAGTACAGTTATGGCGACACACAGGAGAGGAAGAGCAACTCCTGATGATTCGGCTCCAATAAGCTGTCAGGAGAGTCTTCAATAAAACAGCCTCCCTCCCCGGGTCCTAGGGACCTACTGGAGGCTCTGGTGACAAACCGGCGAGAGGGTCCCATTCAAATAAGCGCTCAATAAATGACAAAATTGTTTCTCTCCATTGACCACTGACCTGCAACGAGTCGCCACGGAAACAGGACAGAGCGTCGGTCTTCCTGGGCTTTACGCCGGTTCCGCCCATCACAAAGCGTTATGATTGCTGCACCCCAAACACAGTTACTATAGTAACCTAAGACAATTCCATAGGCAAATGGAAAATCTTGTGCTGTAATATATGCAGTGACACCAAGCGATATTAATGTTCGAATTTTAACAGATGGGAAATGCAGTCCGATGTCACTAGGATCAGAGCACCAGACCGCACTAAGAAAACACCCCACCCCCAGTCCCGCGGGTAGAGGATAACCACAATCGACGCCCGGGGCGGTACACTGCGGTCACACAGGCCAGCTTAGCTGGGTTTCCGCACACATGCTGACGACCACGACACCCATTAGCAGGAAGCTATGGAAATGCAGACAAAGTCCGCAACGCGGCAGACCCGCATCATCACCGTGGCAACAGATTAACATTCATGGAGGAGTGCTGGCTGTGGGCCTGCCATGGTCGCATGTTCGCCAGGAAGATACACACACCACCGAAGGCTGGCATTTTATAATTTCTCTCCGCTTTTTCCACCGTTTCATACATTCCAATCCTGTGAAACTATGGATGGAATTTGACTTCCCAGGAAAGAGACTATGGCTGAAGATGGAAAGCGTTTGTTTCACTGAACAATAAACCCCACTTTAATCAAAGTTTGGACTGTGTGCTTCAACGCCCGTGAGGGGAATTTAGGCCACATGATGCTAAAACGGGCCTCGGCGTTCCTCTGACCTTTTATGGACCCAAGAGGAGTTTGCAAGGCAGGGGCTGATTCTAGGCTTTAATAAGGTGCTAGGCATAAGCGGGGCCATAAATCAGAGAAGGCAACCTTGTCATCAGTCAATGATATGTTTTGAATCTGAGTGACAGGGAAAAGGACACTCCAGAGCCCAATCAGCTTTCAGCAAGGGCCAGTGGCCCCTCCCCTGTACACAGCGCTGTTCCAAGGGCCTGTTACTAGGACCAAGCTCAAAATCAAAGATTTTTTTTGTTTTACAACTAAACAGATCACAAATAATCTGATGCTCCTATAACCCTTAACAAAACATACGACTGGAGATGACAGGCAGCATGGAGACACACATGTCAGCTGGGGCCTCGGGTCCGAGCAGCAGCACTAATTACATCAGCAAAGCTTTTTAGGTGGCAGAAACCAATTTTCTCCCAGGCTTACAGGCAGAAAGGCCATTGTCATTTTAATAGGCTTCCGTAGGAGGGTTTGGATCGGAGGACACACTTTCTGCGTTGAGCTTCACTTGGTGATGCCATAAGTCATGATTAAAGCATGGCAAGCAAGGTAGCCCTGGCCAACCATAACACCACAAAGCGACACGCGGTGACCCAGATGGACGTCCCCAGGCTGGATCACCAATGCCGTTGCTAGGTTGCTTACTGGCCGATTCACCCCCTCCACATCCAGGAGAGGGACGGTATAACGGCAGAATGACGTCCAAACTCGTGGCTGGCAGCTGGAGGCCCCTTCGACACGCCATCTCCATGCAAGTCGGGGTACGAGACCACAAAGATGCCGACTGTGCCGAGCCTCAGCTGTGCTTTCATCCCCCGTGGCCCCAGTCGGCACCGGAGAGAGCAGAGAAACGGAGAGACCTGACAGCACAAAGAGGAGGCTGATGGGGTGTCAGACGGAGCGGCGCGGCAAGAACTGCCACGTGGCACGGCGGGGAAGTACGAGAACGTCGCTGCTCACCGGCAGGCGTCGGGCGGGGAAAGCAGAGAGGGGCTTCCCTCAAGGGGGAAAGCCAGCAAAAGCCGAGAGCCACAAAAAATAATAGTCATACCCACATAGTCATATGACGACATAATAAACAGCCACAGTGCTGTTGATATAGGTATCTAAAGTAGACCACTCCCCTCTCGGACCAAACAGGAAGCTGCAGGCTTCAGTCAGGGCTGAAAGCACAAAACCAAATATAAACAGGCGTCCCGCCCAGCTGTCTCACCACAGGGGAGCTTTTCATTATCATTTCAACACTTACCTGCAGGGGGCGTGAGTGTGTCCAAACCCAGCGACTAAAACTCAAACATCCAATGACAGCCTGGAGGAGAAGGGCTGGGATTAATTTGTTATTTAAATAACTCAGACAGAAACCTTCAATTAAAGCTTCAATCGAGCTCATTATCCCCACCCATGTTTATGAGCCTGTGCTCTCTTCAGTGAGGGATGGGGGAGAATAGACGGGACATTGGCATCGTTGCCATGGCGAAGCACCATGAACCGGGTTTGTTAGTGCTGTGTTAAATAGCTGAGCCGATTTCACAAAACAGCCGGTGAGCTCATAAGGGGCCCAAACAGGTGTTGAGGTGGGGCTGCGTCTCGGGGCCAAGGGGAGTGGGTTCGAGCACGGTGTGTGTGTGGGGGGGGGTCCCAGTCTCCTCCTGACGTAACCTCTCCTAAGCCAAAATAGCCGTTCCCCTGACAATATACACGTCACCTGCTCGGAAGCACCGCGATTCATGGGACCCTCCTGTCCATCGAGGACGACGGCTTTCCGTGCCAGTTACATTCATTATGGTTAAACATCTGGACCTGCCAGCCACTAAAACAGCAGCCTAATTGCCGTCGTATTATCATATTACACAAATGCTTAAATGTTCCCTGAATTCTACATAAAAACTCTGACTGCAGTTTCATGAATCACCGGCAGTGCTGATGTGGCAATATCGGCAATAGTCGATCGGCCTCATGAACATTTGTAGTGTAGGAAAATATTTTTATTTCACCGATGAAATAAGTGCATTTAGATTGTGTGTGTGTGTATATTTACACAGTGGTCCCAAAGTATCCATCGGCAATGGGTTCCAGGAAATGGAAAGGATTATAAAAAAAAAAACCCAGAGGAAAACGAACCACCCGCAGACCCCAATTATAAGTAGTTCTCACTTTCCAAGCTCCCAATTTACAAGTTTATATGTTGAGAATGTTCTGCGGCAAAAACACAAATTTCATTTTTCATATATTTTCTTTAAATTTGCATGCAACAACACACACTGCACAAAAATGCTATCTGTGGCCCGACAAAGTTTTCAGACGGCTTCGCTTTGTGAAATATTTGACTGCACATGCCAGATTTGTGCCTCGCACGTCTGCACGTGTCCAGCATCACACTTTATGGCATGTTTCACAATGGTGCCCAATTTGTACCACTTCATTTCATGACCCAGTCGTCCTTTTACATACTGCTTGTGCGTGACCTTCACCAGTTCGAAATGGGATACGAGAAGAGAAAATCCATCTGCTTAAAATCAGTAACTAAAACTAATGTTACAATTTTAGCAGTTTTGTTTTTTTCTTTTTGCCAAAGGTTTTCATTTGTTTGACGTAATGCAAGAAAGAATTAAATTTTTTTAAATATGTAATCATTTAATATAAGACTGACAATAAGATGCAGTTTCACAACTAAACATAACACACTCACACACACAAACACACATGAACTGATCCGTACGATAAAATGATTGTTTGATATAACATTTCAGTCTTTGTTAGATATACGTTTCGTTCTCACGCAGATTCATAATGAAAGATAAGGAACAACACATTTAATTCTTACCTGTGTCTGTATCATGACAAACGGCACCGTTACGTACATTATACAGGACTGTACTCCGGAATGAAAGGTATTGTGAGCAATGAAAAAATATGTATCGAGGGAGGAATCAAAATAAAGCTTTTTATCACCCTTCAAAGGATGAAAAATCAATGAATAAACATGCTGTTACACATGAGAAATAGTGTATCATGTATCTGGATGTAACCTGTAATGGGAAAATTTGTTAAAAAATATCAGCCTATTGTAGGTATTCACCGGCTGTACTGGGCAAGACCAGGCTGGCAGATTTCACCCTATTATAGCCCGTTCTTACTTGAAACTTATGAGCTGGTTATTTCTGGAATTTTTCCCCATCTTCTTTTCTCTGAAGCCAGTAAACCACGAACAACAAACCATAGTTACTAAAACTACGTATGAGAATTCCACTGTATACACACACACATCCATCCATCCATCCATCCATCATGACTCTTTGCTTTTTGCCTGCTGGAAAAGATTCCAAATTCACACCCTTGAAGGAGGTGGGGCTTTAACAAGAAACTGCGTTTGTAAAGTGTTTCCGTTTGCTGCTGGGGTTAAATTAGGCATTGAACATCTTACGACTTACTGCCTAGAGGCCTGCTCAGTGCTTGCTGTTCAGACAAGCTCCTGAACACTTCCTGGTTGCCGGTCACCATATGGCTGCCACCGGCACAGGTGGTCCTCCTGGATCCCATCTGGCTTTCCTTCCGCAGCCAGAGAGCATTCCTAAGTTAGGCTGACCTTGTTACGGATTCCCACATGGGTTATGTAAGCAAACTCCTCACCCAGCGACCACGAGGTGTGCCGTTTCTACAGCGATACAGAGCACTGCAAACTCCTCACCCAGCGACCACGAGGTGTGCCGTTTCTACAGCGATACAGAGCACTGCAAACTCCTCACCCAGAGACCACGAGGTGTGCCGTTTCTACAGCGATACAGAGCACTGCAAACTCCTCACTCAGCGACCACGAGGTGTGCCGTTTCTACAGCGATACAGAGCAGTGCAAACTCCTCACCCAGCGACCACGAGGTGTGCCGTTTCTACAGCGATACAGAGCACTGCAAACTCCTCACCCAGCGACCAGGAGGTGTGCCGTTTCTACAGCGATACAGAGCACTGCAAACTACTCACTCAGCGACCAGGAGGTGTGCCGTTTCTACAGCGATACAGAGCACTGCAAACTCCTCACCCAGCGACCAGGAGGTGTGCCGTTTCTACAGCGATACAGAGCAGTGCAAACTCCTCACCCAGCGACCACGAGGTGTGCCGTTTCTACAGCGATACAGAGCACTGCAAACTCCTCACCCAGCGACCACGAGGTGTGCCGTTTCTACAGCGATACAGAGCACTGCAAACTCCTCACCCAGCGACCACGAGGTGTGCCGTTTCTACAGCGATACAGAGCACTGCAAACTCCTCACCCAGCGACCAGGAGGTGTGCCGTTTCTACAGCGATACAGAGCACTGCAAACTCCTCACCCAGCGACCACGAGGTGTGCCGTTTCTACAGCGATACAGAGCACTGCAAACTCCTCACCCAGCGACCACGAGGTGTGCCGTTTCTACAGCGATACAGAGCACTGCAAACTCCTCACCCAGCGACCAGGAGGTGTGCCGTTTCTACAGCGATACAGAGCACTGCAAACTCCTCCTCTGATGATTCTCTTTACTACTTCAATACATCAGCTGTTTTTTTTCCCCTAATTAAAATTTCTTGCGCTGGAGCTTGGGAGTCATTCATTTGCATGTTTGTGGGGTCTCAGTATAGCTTCATATTCCATCCGCAGGAACATGGTGGAGGGGCGGAGGGGGGGGGACAAACGACAATTTGCTTGTAAGTGTGAAATGGACTACTATACCATCCAAAACGGCCATTACCAGAATCATCATGACCAAAACGTACATCTACACTGAGCTATGGTGGCACCACATTCCCTACAGGGTGGCACCAAACTGACCTGGCACTGGGGCAGCCCCCCCATCACCACACCGCTGGAAGCATCCGATTGGCCATGTCAGCATTCCACCAACAGAACCAGGCTCATTTTCCCTCAGCTCTGCATGCGTGCGGCCAGCCACAGGGGCGTCACTCTCTTGTCCCCCCCCTCCCCCCCAAGTACCTCAAACATTCACTTTCTGACCATCGACAGCTTGCTATTGCTGCTCTGAGCCAAACCCCCGCTGCTAACTGCTTGCCCATTTTGACCCATTGCTTAACCCCAGGTAACCCATTTTCCTTGGAAACGTACTGTTCACACAGGTCCTCCCCTGCCCACTCCCCATTTTATTTCCTATGAGTCTGACTTCTCAAAGCCTCATGCTCGGGCATTCGAACCGTGAGGTGACCATCGCTCTGCCTTCCAATGGTCCCGCAGAGCCGGAACTCACAGGCAACAGCCTGTGGTCTCACCAACTGGCAACGGGAACAAGTCATCACAGAACCCACGCTGATCAGGTCTCATGCGTAATCACAGATCAAACTGCAATGGGAGTCAGTAACGGGGTCTCCCTCCTAGCCGCAGGGACAGGCCTCGCACACTCGCAGCTTTAAAAACACTCCATGCACCGCAGCCGACTGTCCCACATGCAGGTCCCCAGGAGAATGCAGACTGACCGTGGGGAGAAAGCTCTGCTGTGGGGGGCACCTTCCTCAGCAAGGAGACTGCAGTGCCGGCGGTGTCTCCAGGAACGCGCGGGCTCTCCACATACTTGGCCTTTCGTATGGGACCTGTGGGTGTAGTGACAGGAACAGCAGAGGGATGGAGGGAGAGAGCGAGAGAGAGAGACAGAAAGAGAGGGAGGGAGGGAGGGAAGAGAATTCTTGGTGGATTAAGGCCTTCCAGAGGGGTTTGAGATGCTCACCGGGAGTCTCCAGCCCGGATATTGCCCGAGCGTGGGGGGCGGGATCTGACCGCGTATGGGGGGGCTTGCGTCAGCAGGAGGAGGAAATTGGCTCCCGTCTTTGGGACTTGACGTTGTGCGTGTGTGTGTGCGTGTGCGTGCTAGTGACAGAGAAACAACTGGCTGGGACATGACCATAGCACTCGGGACCTGCCAGCCGTCTCCCCTAGTCCCTCCAGGATGAGGGGGCACTGCACACACACTACAGTGGGTGCAAGCGCGGGTTCCTAGCAACGAGAAGCACATAGGGCGCCCTTTGATCTTCCTGGTTCACAGTTCAGGTCACCAGTGGGTCATTAAGGAGCCGCAGTCAAATGTCTCCCCATCCGTTGGGAAATCAAAGAACCACTTGTCCTCTGCGACACTGTGCCCCCACTGGACAGTCACCACGCCACCCACTGCCCACTCAGAGACTGACCGCGGTCACGATTTGACACGGCGGCATTTTAAAATAAGGCGTCTCCCTATCACTCAGCAGCGCATGATTTCTTAAGGCTTCTAGAAAAAAGGCGGGTCTCTTCTTGCAGAGATCAGCCGGACTTTTCCCCAACACAGTCATCACGATGCAGCAGCGTAGCAATTTAAACTGATGACCTCACCAGGGACCAGTCATAACAAAAAAATAAATAATTAAAATCAGATGGCAAAACAGATGTGCACTGTCTTACTGTCTAACAAAGGCTCTGACACACGCGAATACATTTCTATTCATATCTTCGTAGGAATCTCCATACCTTTCTATGGGAAAAACCCTATTCTGAACAATCCCAGCCTTAATCTTAACCGTAAATAACCAAACAAAAAACAAGACTGAGGTTTTTTTTTTTATTTATTGTATTCACAGATTTTTATAAATGAGTTTCCCCTTGTCGGTACAGAAAATGTGGACGTCAAGTCTGCCTGGGGGACCCCGAGGACCAGGCAGAGAAACACCACATTAGGCCACCCTCCGGTTCAGGCAGCACCGGCCACCTGATGCATGCTGCCATCTACGGACGCTTCCCATGAAACACAGGCCACAGCCTGGTCCGCGTCCGAGAAGTACTGGGATGCCCTGTTTCCACGGATACGGACGAGGGTTCACGTGGCTTCTAGTGAGAAGTCAAGCAGGTCCCGGCAAGACGGAAAGGAAGCCTAAGGGCAAAACCTCGCCAGTGAACTCCCACTACGAGGACGTGTTAACGCAGAAGCAGAATGAGCCACAGGTCTGACTAAAGTAGAGCACCTGGAATCTGGTTAAACCCACGTGCGCTTAGGACTAACAGTATTTATGAGTCAGCCATGGGGGGGATTCCAGATTACCAGGCCCAGAACTGGGCCCCTCCCCCCCCCCATTATAAGGCTTTGGGTCTTCATGCAGTGGGTGGTTACACAGGTAGAACAGAACCATTCAGCAATGGTGAAGGGGGAGATTTAAAAACACAGCCAGTCGCGGGGTAAATCCCGAGGACAAGGCCTATGGGGGCAGTCTGCTGAACTTTTGACGACTCCGGACTTTCGGTCGTTTTCTGAAGCATTTCCTTCACATAGAAAGGAGGAGGGGTTTCCCCAATGAAACTCAAGCCCTTTAAGACTGTTTGATGGACAGCGCAGGCAAATGGGCACCCTGCAATGAGACCACGCCAGTGAGAGCGCCTCACGCTGGCCGGGATCAGCACTACATCATTGGCGGCACGCACCCCCCCTGCGGACCCCTGATACACAGCAAATTTGGCACTTTAGGGGCAACAAGGGAGGAATTGGTTTGTTTAACAAGCATGAAAGCAGTGGTGGGGAGGGAGCCGGAGCGGCTGCTGAAGTCCCAGTCGTGAGCACGCAGGGTTTGCTGAATGAACACCAGGCACCCGGGAGTCAGGCAGTCACAGATGAGCGCCACCTTAATTTGACCGTGACACCACTACACGAGGAAATAGGGCTGGTAGCAAAGCATAACAATCAAGGGATACCGGACTAAAATCAGCCCCTTTTGGAGGCCAGAGCAGGAGGGGATGGAAGGAGGACATACCGAAGAAGATCCAGCCTGTGTTCTTCCAGCTTCTAAGAGGATGCATGAATTCCAGGCCCCCCCCCCCCCGAGGCTCACGCATCACACTTCCTGAGAGTGGGAGGGCCTGAGAAGGGGGACAGACAGCCCCCCGCACCCCCCGGCTGGCAGAGTTGGGCTGGGACCGGAGAGGTCACATGCTATCGGCTTTTGCCGAGGCCGCCGTGAAAGGCCGTCTCTGTGGCAGTTCGGAAGGTCTTGGCGACGGTACAGGCGGGTACGGGGGAGCTGGGTTATGGCTCAGCTTGGCGCAACATGCCGACCCCCGCAGTCAGGCTTCTTAGACACATCAAAAAGGAGCAATGCACACACAGCCCGGAAAAACCCCGCGACTGCTTGCCGAATGCGTGAATGATCAGCCTCTTCCTCAGACAAAGCGCATTTACAGCAGAGCTGCTGGCCAAGCAGGGGGCGCAGCCAAAGGGGGTGGGGGGGGGGGGGACAAGAGGCCCATCAAAGACGTGGACTTTCCCCCTGACTGGACTGTACGACTTCTGTACGCTTCCAAGTGTCCCATCACATAAGACTGTCTCTGTGAGGAGGCCGCGGTCCCCACAAAGCACTCCTGTCTCTTCCGGGGAAACAGCTTCACAATTCAGCTCAAGGGGAGAAAGGGAGTGATGATATGCTGATCCGCCCCACACTGAGGGTCGCAGACCCTTTAACCCGCCGGGGCCCAGGGCCCCCGAACAAGGCGAGGCACAGCAAAGTCCGGAGCACACAGCGGACCCTCTCTGTTCTTGTTGCCACAATACTTATACTGTAGCTTTAAGGTTTTATTATGCTTACATTGGCATTATGCTATTAGGGCTTATGCTATTGCACATGCTATGCACAGCCCGAGACCTCACCCAACATAGGATGGATGAATGGACACAGTAATAAAGTGCCATCCACTTACCCGTTTGCTTTTTAAAAACTCCGATACAGCCACTTTGGTTTAAGGAACAAGGATATAATTCAGGCTTTTATTAATAACGTTTATTCCCTCCAAAATGTGGCCCCTTTGCTCCCACGGTACGTGCATGATGTGCTCTCGTTAACACGGCGACATATTAGCCTTAGGAGACTTCAGGCACCTCTCCCAGAGAGGTATTAAAAACATGCCTGAAATCTCTGCGCACATAACGGTGCCCTGGATGTACCCGGCCTGTTTCTGGGTAAACAAAACCGCTCAGGTATATCCCCTGGTAGGCTGCACACCGGCACCTGCCGGCCTAAATGCATCCCCGAGCCTGCAGTATTCCCGCTCTCTCTCGCTAACCGGAAGCATGCCGGGGGCGCTTCCGGGAAGCATCTGTCATCCGGGCGTGGTAGCCATCCAGCAGAAAAGGACTGTCCGCCCGAGTCCAGCAGAGACCACCACAGAGGCAGCAGAGAGCGCCAGCGAGACTGCTAGAGAGACCGCCAATGAGCCTGCCAGCGCTGGCAGAGACCACCAGAGAGACCGCCAGAGGCTACAAAATGAGCCATTAGCACTGCAGAGGTACCGATTAACATGCCGGGCCGCAGCATTCATCTTCCATCAGAAAACTCAGCATCTTAGACGCCAAAATGGAGCCAAATTTAGTCATCACAAAAAAAGCAAAAGAAAATTGGCACGTTGGTTCGTTCATCATCATTACCAAAATTGGAGGTTTCCCTCATCTCCGAGTTAAAATGATGGCGCCAAACACCAGGGATGGGGCCTTCAGGATCAAGCTGATAATTTCGAAGGCATCAGAGATGAGAGAGAGAGAGAGGATATCTAGCAGATATCGGTCACAGTCACCATTAAGAACTGTGGCAGCCCTTCACATTTCCGTATAATGAGTGACTGGCACAAGAAATCATGTCTTCATTAGAAGGTTACTTCTTTGAAGGCTGAAGGACACAGAGAACTTCTGCCACAGCGAAGGTGCTGTATAAGGGTCATTAAACAGCCAGGAGGACTGCCCCAATCGCCATCACAAAAGCACATGCAAAGTCTACAGATCAGCCTGTGAGACCCTTCTCCAGGCCATCTCCAAGGCTTAGTCAACCAATTAAAAGCATGGAGAACTAGAATCAAGGCAGAAGGTCAATCCCAGGATGATGAGAGAGCAGTTAGTTAAAAAAAAAAATCTTAAGATCAAGGTTTCAACCACTACCCTAGAATGGGCTGCAAATATCCCCAGCCTCCCCCGGACGAGCATCACGCAAACCCCGTTCATCTGTAGATCATCCCAAACATAAACCTCAAGCCTACCCCAACGTTAATGACACACTGCCGTAGAGAGGCCTTTTGCCTATCAGGTGAACAGAGTGTGGCTATTACGCAGCATTCTAAACTCATCCCAGAGTAATGGGTGGTAGGAAATAACTCCATAATTAACAGCACAGCCCTGGGGTAGAGCACATCTCCTTTACTCGCCCACATCTCCTGCAGATTCCAGGCCGTCTCTTACTCACAGCAGCTGGATAAGTCATGAGGGGGACCAGAGTTCTCACAGTTGCTGCCATCTGAGAGGTACTCTTGTCTCTGCAGAGACCTTCATGTCCATGTCCATCGACCGGGTGAAGGCCGACGGTAGTTGGCTCTGGTACCATGTCCAGGACGGAAAGGCCACCGCGGGACGTTCGCTACTAGGACGCCGCTTCTCCATATGCAAATTAAAACAATAAGTCGACAGCGGTAACCATAAACGTGAAAGGAACCACCGATTTATGTCCCCCCAAGCACATCATAAACGTCGAGCACGGAGACCGATCTCATGCCATGCAGCTCATGCGGCCCCGAAAACGGTTCCATTCCTCAGGGGGGAGTCGTATATCAAGGCCATCAAGTACATTTGAACCCCCTCAGCCCAACCACGGCTCCCAGCTTTGGTATTTCTAAGACGCCACATAAATACATAGCTATCCCTGAAGACGATCCAAGACGTGACCAGCCCAGATCCAAGATACCCCCATTTGGAAAGGCGGCAAGATGATCCATCTGACTGACCCCGTCCCACGCTCAGCTGACCCGAGGTCTTTAGGGTGGATGTACACAGGAGCCCAACCGCACTCCTGCACCCACCCCGAACCACTGCTTCCTGACCCACAACACCAAACCTGCTATGCTGCTATGAAGAACACCTGAGCCTCTGAAACGCAGAGGTTTTTCGGCACCCGATCGGGGAAAGTTGGAACAAAGTACCAGGATCCGACCGCAACAGCCCAAAAGGCGTGGGGCTGAGGTGGGGGGCAGATCATAAAACCATGCAAACCCCCCCCCTGCATACATTATGGCACTCCTCACTTTCTTTATAAAATTAAAACCAAACCATTTATCATTGGACGCCAAGCCCTCTGCTTACATAGACCCATAACGGTTTCATTCCCGTTTGCCCTCATATTTGCCTGCAGATCAGCCTTCATACAGCTTGTTAAATATTCCTCTGTTTATTTGATGCCACTCCCGAACATTTTCAACAGCTCCCCGCGAATGAGGGGAAGTCCACAGGTGTCCTTTTCAGAGCGGCACTGCCCACACAGCAAACAGGACTCACCTCTATCTCAGGGACCTATTTATCCCCTGAGGCTCACCGTCCACCTCTGAGCTTTTTGATCCGGCACGCTTTGATGATGTCACCTTCCACAGTCGCTCAGAAAAGTAAATAGGAAGAACAAAAAAAAAAAACCCAAGAGGCTAAGGATGGCAGATGTGTTCCCGGGATCCGGCCATGACTCTGCCGTTATGTTTCATCTGGACGCCTGCACTTTTAGTAGCTCAGCTTAACACCGTACATTAATAAAATAATGAGACAAAATGAAATGCTGCAGTTTGACTGGAAAAGGATGGGACAAGTGCCCAGAAACAGAGGAAAATGGTTATATAAAATGAAAAACGTGTACAGATTCATAACACTTGCATACACCGACAAAGTAACAGCCACGAGCCAACAGAGCCAGACGGGGAGAAACGGCTCTTTTGCTTCATTAACACAAAACAAAGGCGTGGCACAGGGCGGCCATGTGCTGTAGAAGCAGTGCGGGCTAATAAGCAAACTGCCTGTGACAGCTCTGTTTAAGGCTGCATCTTAACAGTGAGGAAAACCAAAATTGCCTGGACATTTTGGAGCACAAACAGAACCATCCGATCTCTCTCTGCCAACCCGCAGTTGGGAGCATTTGGTTTCTCTTAAGGATCCCTTTCCCCTTGGGCTCGTCTTTGGGAAAACAGACGCTGCAGACAATAAAATTGATACCGACGCAAACTCTCTCACTTGGCTTTAAAGTTCACACAGCTGCTGTCAACTATGTTCTCAACAGTCTTGGGAGGGGGAAGCAAAGGGTGGGGGCATGAAACCAGATGCTATTTATACATGCCCTTAAAGAACAGATAGTGTTAGACTATGTGTAAACAAGGTAGGTCGGGAGTTTGGTCAGGATGTCACCGGGGGGGTGTGAGAGAGACACTGGTAGAACCCCCTCCGATTACAGAGCCGGAAACTCGCCCCAGGGCAAAATACTGATGGCACCACACTGCGACTGCCCCCACTAGAGCTGACGGTGTGTGTGTGTGTGTGTGTGTGTGTGTGTTTCTGTTCCACGTCCTGGGCTTCACAACATTCATACCGAGCTGACATCTCAAAACTGCTGGCATGAAGAGGTCTGCCAGAAGCTTCTGTGTTTCATGTCTGAAGCAGAGAGCATTTGGGGAGAGCTGCATATCATCATTTGCCCTCTCCATCACACACACACACACTCCTATATAGAGACAGGAAGCATTAAGCCCTCCACTCTTAGCTTCTAAAGCAGCCTCAGAAATGAAGCCAGTGTTGGTGGAGGCTAATCTGTGACACGTGACTACAGCTACAGACATTTCTTGTATTTAGCAGATGCTTTTATGTAAAGTGACATACGTTTGGGAAAGCAGGGTCATCCAGCTCTGGGAGCAGCTGGGGCTTAAGAGCCTCCCTTAGAGGCCCAACGATGACATGACTCTGTCAAAGAGGAGATGCGAACTGGGACCTTCTGATCACAAGCACAGCATCCTAACCCTCTCAGGCACACACCACCACCACTGTGAATCAGCTGCAGAATAGCGAAGTCGAGTCATACGGTACCTGGAGACCGTTTGCTGGAGCGGGCCGGTATCATATACGCCTGGCGAGGGAGCAGAGGAGACGAAGGCAGCGACATGGACACCCCCTTGGCCAAGCTCAATCGGAACACATCCTCCGGGGTGTAGGGAAGGACCCCTCCCAGCTCCTGGGGATGGCCAGCCCGCCCGCCTGGACCCATGGACGGGGCGCTTGGGGTGTAGAACTCACCAGCTGTGGACAGAAGGAGGGCTATATGACCGCTACTCCCAAAACCTTAGAGAGTTTCACGAGGAACAAAAACTGTTTTCTCGCCCAACTCCCGGATCAGATGACATTTTCCAGTGCCTGACTGCTGGCTCATTTCGGACACACCAGGGCAGGGAAATAAAACTGGCTTCGGAGGAGGTTTTCAGGAGGGGAGTTGCAAGATGGGCTGTGAGCCAGGCAGACGCGCAGGAACAGGTGTAAGGAGCCAAAAATAACACTGTTGTAAGCCATAGGAGGAGATTAATGCCAGAGGTGGGGGGGGGGGAGGGGGGATGGATTTAATGTTATCCCATGGCCCACAACAGGGCCGGTTTCTCATTGCGCTGCCTAAAAACACTGCTGTCACCGACAGCTGTGTTAAGGTTGCTCAGTAACGAGGACTGAATCCCACAGTCGCTCTCTCACGATAATCTCAGTTTTCGGCGAAGCGCTGTGATTTACAATCAAGTGTCACACCTTCATATTCCCGCCGAAACCAGCTACACAACCGTCTGCAGATCATTTCCACCCAGACATGTGAGGGGAAAGGCCAAAACGGTCATAAAAACCGAAATAGCAGGGATGCGAGATGGCAACAGCAACGTGAACCTAGACCACATGCGGAACGCCCGGGCAATTAGAACTGGATACAAGTTCAATGAATAAATAGCACCTAACCGATGAATGACAAGAATATGGAAAAAGTGCATGTGTGAGGTATTAGATGTGGACAGTGGGGGGGGGGGCATATGTTTAGTTAAATACCAGCTAGGCTTCAGTCACCCAAACAGACATCATAATTTCACACGTCGCATGACATCCACCATTACCTCCCTTTCTTCCCATTACACTTTAAATTTGGGGGTGGGGGGGGGGGTCGTGCCATGGGGAAATCAAAACAGTGACAGCATCATCAGGCAGTGCTATACACTGGTGATAAACATGCTAACCTCGAACAGGGATAGGAGGTGGCAGAGAGATAGCAGAGAGATAGCTTTGGCTGTGCTCGAATGAGACGTGTGTGTGTGTGTAGCAGGTTATTTGGCACACAAATTCAGAAAACACTCGGCAAGGATCCGCCTTGATTTAACGCGGCAACATTTCCACCGACCAGCATAATGGGGAGTTTGTTGCTGCTGATAAATCAGAGACCTGAACGCTGGATGTTCTTAAATCCCATCACCTTTCCATAGCGATCGCGTCTCCTCTACCTAAAGGTGCCGCCCCGTTACTCCCCCGTCTGTCTGGCAGAGTTATCATTCGTGTGATGACACCTTTACTACTGCAATAGAAAACATCATTACATTTACTTTTCATTTCCTCCAACCAGACCTTGGGGGGAGGAATTGCAAATGATGGAATCATGCTTCTGTTGTATTCAGTCAACAAAGAAGTGCCAATTCAACTATTCATGCATCTGTATGTATGTCGTATTTCAAAGGAACGACTCGGATAACAAATTCAAACAAACTGCTACCACACAGACTGCAACACTTAAGGACAAACAATGTCAACAATTCATGATAAACAATTAAGGGGAAAAAAAAGCATGGTAACAAGCAACTAGAGTCATATAAAATCACTGGAGTAATCTGACAGACAATCCAGGAGAATGGGTCCAGTTTCACAGCCTTGAGTAGATTAACAATTTACTATCAATTCTCTTTTCTGCCATTAGGGGGCAGGTGCACAGCTTGCTCTTCCCCAGAGCCACTGTATTTGGATTCTTCTACAAGATCCTGGAAATTTTAATTAGAGTGCACCAGAGACGACCTTCCAGGGAACGGCTTTCACCAGCTCCCGGAGTTTCACTTTATTAAGCAACTGTGGAGATTCTGTATCACACCACGCTAAAGCGCTAGCTGACATCACTTTCCTAAAAATGACAGGCATGTAAATGACACTCATCCATAAATCCACCCTTGTGAAAGTGAATCGAAAATGAAAACGTACACACAAAACCCACACAAATCCCCAGGAAAAGAATTTATCATCCCTGTATTTCATTCCTTAGGTTTATTTCGGGACTAACAAAATCTAATGAAACACAAGGGAGGCACGTAATCCTCCTGGAGCCAGCAGGAGACAGCCACGTTAAAACTGGTCTAGATCAGTGTTCCCCAACCTGGTCCTCAGGGACCCACAGAAGGTCCATGTTTTTGCTCCCTCCCAGCTCCCTGCAGGACAGTCCACATTTTGCACATTTTGCTGGTAGGGAGCAAAAACTTGGACTGTCCGCAGGTCCCCATGGACCAGATCGGGAAACACTGATCTAGATTAAACAAGTCAAGATTCAATCTTTACAAACTCTCAGTTCCTCTGCTTATTGGAAGTTGGCACTTATCCCCTTATCTTCATGGCACTGACTTGACTGTGACAGTCAGATTCACAAATTCTCTGTAAAATTCTTAGATTGCCGTGTTCTCCCCACAAAGTGCCCCAGACTGTCTAAGCACCACAGTACCAGAGCTCGCTCCGTTAGAGAACCCTCCATTTTATGTGGCTGGCTTTTCTGAAATCCGTCACCCAGACCAAAGAAGGCCCAGAGAGGTTTGACCACAGATGCAGACCTCACCTCGGTGAGGGTGCTGACGGCACATCTTTGTCATTGTGGATCTCCCTGTTGTCATAAAAAGCTTGAAAGGCGGCCCAAGCAGAAGGAACACAGCCCAGGGCAGTATTTTTATTGACTTTTATTGACCCGACACTACAGAAGGTGGCACGAGTCTGGACAGCGAGTTCCCAAAGCAACAGCATCAAGGTGAATTAAAAAGACCCTTCTCATATCTACTGAAAGGGCAGGAGACAGATATGGGCTTCTATAGAGGTTCACTTCCCCATGGAATAATCCTTATAGATAAGGGTGGAGGGGGTGTGAGGTGGTTTGGAATCCCAAGCATGCAAGTGCAACTCCTCAGAGGCTCCTAAAGTCCAGCGAGCTGCTCGCATTTCACAACGTGGAATTTCATGCGGCGGTGTGCGTGAGCATCTTGCATTACTACAGCATGACATTCAGCACAGCCTTGGAAAACAAGCTAAGTATACATGAGGTGGCAGCAGCCATCGCCGCAAGAAAATCTGGGGGGAGGAATAATGTTTAGCATCCACTGCTCAGGGCTAGACGGTGGGTGTGTCCCAAAACGCAGACGCTCCGGCCCTGTTCTCTCTTAATCCGGGATGGCGGACAGCAAAAATAGTAGAGAAATGTCACACCGATTGTTGGTGCCATCCATCAATAACGCAGAGTTGCTCACAGGAACGATGCAGTCTACGAACCTGAGAGACGACCAACGAACACGCAAAGCTGGCACGTAATTGGACACATCAATTCGAATTGGAGCATCCTTGTTAAAAAAAAAAGAAGAAAAAAAAGAAGCAGTTTAGAGCAGCGTCCCCAATCCGAACCCATATGCTGATTATCTTCAGAGCTGGGGGGGTGGGGGGGGGGGGGGGGGAATGGGCTAAGTGTTAGCTGCTGGTACTAATGAAAGCAAGGCAGAGCACAGCCTTATTTTCCCCACGGTGGGAGAAACAAGGGCATCCTGTGTTTAATAAGCCCCTTGACAGGGGAGTAAAGGAATGCTGGGAAACAGGAAGAGGCCTTAGTGTGAGGACACCTCGGGTGGCTACTGAGAAGCTCCTCCTGAAGCACGCGGCTGCCCAAGGTCTCGTTTTAATAAAGGAGCAAAAACGTGGACTGTGTGGTCGGGAACTGGGAGGGAGCAAAAACAGGGACCGTGTGTGGGGTCCCCAAGGACCGGATTGGGAAACTGCAGTGCAGTTGAGCTGACGTCAAGCGTCTTGCCATGGGAATAGACCATTCCTCAAGGCCGCGGGAAAACCGTTCCCGTCATTAACCCGGCTGTATCACTCAGAAAGGGACTAAAGCCAGCAAACCGGAACACACTCGCCATTTCCTGCTCCCGGCTGGGAGTGCACAACCATGGTGGTTTATATTTAGATACCTACTAAATATGAGTGTATAACTAGCAGAACTTATTTAAGCTCACGAGGCGTTGCCAGGGCACCAGCGAATAAGGAAGCCATCACGTTGTTCTTTCCCTCCATTCACAGGGGAAAGAGGCGACATTAAACCCATAATGCACTGCGCAATCCGTTCCAAACCGCTGACACACTCTCCCCAGAGAAACCAGATGACTTGTTAAAATTAAATTGGTACCTCTACTACTGAAATTTTGAACCTTATACAAAAATATGGCACTACACTTACTTCAACAATGAAAACAAAACACTTCATTGATCGTAACCGGTTGCCAATGAGGAAGAGGCCTTCTTACCAACAGCCAATCATTGCTGAGGGTATTACCCAGACAAAAGAAACACCCAAAGCTGAAGAAAATGGAGTTTCAAGTCAAACAAATCACCATGTGAGATCCATTATGTATGAGACGAAACCATTTAATGCCAAATCGATTGGCGATCTGGCCACAGTGACATGTTAACAGGCAAAATCTGCAGAATTTGCAGGCTGCGGTCTGGGTCAAGTAACACTATATAGCATCATACTGCTCTGGGAAACGCACCCCATTCAATAACAGCTAATTAAAAGTCAAAGTGTCTTTAAAAGTCATTAAATGACTGAATAAGCTGTAGAGTGGTAGTTATATACAGGAGTATCACCTTATGTACCAGCTTGGGCTGGGCTATTAATCAAAATTTTAATTTCAATTACAATTTTGGCTTACAATGAGTGTCAAAACAAAATGACAGATAAAACCATCACTGTGCTGCATTTCATTTCACGAGGCTCCAGTTTTGTCTTGTTAATCCAGTGCACCCCTTTCCAGCCACTTGTTGTTTCTCAGTTGACTTATACAGTTCAAGGAAATCCACTGTTACAATATTTTTTTTACAATAAATGCATGACATTTCCAAAGTCAATGAGTAAGTGTGTTAAATGATGGTTTTCAATATGGACCAAAAAACTCATACTTATGATCAAGCAACCTTACATACAACACAGGCAAAATTCTTTTCTCTTTCTCATAAGTAACTTTTCTCTAAGAAAATTACTTGTGTTGATGCAAAATTATGATTCTACGTCAGAGTACGCTAGTCTTTTCAAAACCTTCCCTGAAGTCACCCCAGTGTTTGCAGTTACCATCCAATACACCCACATATTTGTTGAACTTGACCACAAGCTCACCTTGTTTGGTTAATCAATACCTCATGAAGTCAGGTATACCTAAACATGGAAAGGCAAGAGAGCCCCAAGCAGAATCCAAGCCGTGTCCCAGCCATCCAACAATATCATATCAGCAGTAACTGAGAAAAGACTATAGTAAAGTAGTCATTATTTTATTGTAATACAGTTTATTTTCTAATGTTAAATGGTGTTTTCTGGGCAAATATAGCCTTACTAATAGCTTTAAACATTTTCTTTGGCGGCCTAATACTTTAGCATAATACTGTAGATCTTGACTTCCACCAAAAATGCCAAAAAGCATCCTTCCAGAAATATCCTTTTTTCTCCAACTGATCGAGGGTTTCTGTGCTTGAAGGTCTCATCGTTAGTGGGGCTGGAGTTACTGTTTGCTGTAACTATGGGACCACACAGCTTAATAGCCGGGGGCATTGGGGTGCAGCTTAAACATTAAAGGACCAGCTAAGCGATCAGCACTGTGCGAATTTGTGGGAGTTGATTCTGACATCTTGGGGTCTGGAATTAAGCCGCAACAGATGCTCTCTCACTTCCGGGCTGACGCGTCTGCACCCACCAAACGCAAAGGGCGCCACGTACAGAACATCCAGGCATGGTCCTGTGTGAAACCACTTTGAAAGGGTGGGGAGATGATCCTCTACACCAGTGCATCTCAATTTGGTCCACAGGGTCCCACAGTTGATCCATGTTTTTGCTCCCTCCAAGCTCCCTTCCAGACAGTCCACACCTTTGCTCCCTTGGAACTCCCGATAGGGAGTAAAAACATGGACTGTCTGTGTTCCTGAGGGCCGGATTGGGAAACACAGCTCTAAACAAAAAATTGGCGCACAGAAGGCAACAAAGAGGTTACAGCGGCCACCACAAGCTCACCGGTGACGCCACAGCCCAACCTCGACAGCAGCGAGAAGCCCCATAGCAAATTCACCGCAGATATTTCTGTCACTTCCTGCCATTCTTAGCGGAGACCAAGCCTACAATTTCAATCCCTGCTGAGGCCAGAAAAAAAGAAAAGCTCTTCCAAATTACATTGCATCACACTGCAGTGAGCACGAAATTTTCATCCTCAAATTCTTGAAGAGGACGGTCCTCTCTCTCACCTAGCTAGACGAAGCTTTCAACCACTGAATATTCAAGTGGAGATCAATTATTCACTTGACATTCAGACGTATTAAAGCTCAGGAGGTTGGACCCTACAGAAAGTTGGCACTTCATGGAAAAGGCAAGAAAGACTCTTGATTTTCTTGAATTTCTGAAAGATTAACTAGCATGCCTCCATATCCCTGGGGAGCTGAAGGGGAACTATTCACTCCGATGTTCTTATTAGGCGCGTGATGCATAGATGTAGCAGATCCTGACTCGTACTTAAAATTATTCAGTGCAACAAGTCACTTAAATCACATCTCTCAAGTGATACCAAGGGATACTAAAAATGTAGCCAGGAATACAGAGAAACATGTGGGCAATGAACACACACAGATTAACCACCGTTCCCACACTTCATATTAAATTCACTTAAAAACCGAATATTAGAAAAGTATACGTGATGTACTGTAGCATGAAGAATTATGGAGAAGCACAAAGCTGTTATGATTAAACTACATCACTGAAGAACTTGGATACACACACACACACACACACACACACACACAAAGAGCTATATTAGATATATATACAGACAGGAATTTAACATGCATAGATCATATTTGATTGTAAAAGCTAAAACCACTGGGGAAAGCAGCAGCAAATCTGTCACCCCACAGATATTGACAGAAACCCTTTTGCTGTACACTAAAGCACTATCACAGCCATATTAAATATGACCCTATAAAACACAACACACAGGCGTGATAAATAAGTACTCACACGTGTGTACCATACGCCATTAGCAGTAGACTCAAAGCCCCCCCTTCAGCAGCAGTATATCCTAAACAAAGGGGGTGCACTGTTGCCAGGACAACTAGGCGGGACGGCTGAAAGACAGTTACACATTCAATCCACGTTCCCGCGCACACCAGCCAGCGAGGCCTCTATCAACAGGGAGATCCGCCCCGGTTGCAGGCCGGAAACCCCTCCGCCGGGTGTATGCTATGGCATATAATCGCCGTGGTGTTTCCAGTTATCAACCCAGTAATTCAACAGACTTGGACTACCGCTCTCGATGTGGTGCAAGTGAGGATGGGATGGAGGACTGAACCTAGATGGTACCGTAGCATGGTGACATGCCAAGAGCTGCTCTCGGCCTTGCTTTTCATTCAACTCTTATCTCCTTTATTACACTGCTGTTTTGTCATTTATCACACTGTTGATCCTGTTGTCCCACCCAGACACCTGTACCCTCCCCTGGAACTGTGCAGAATAATTTCACTATATTCCCGGGAACACGCAAAATTAAAATTCCAAACTAGAAAAAAAATTCACAAATCATGACCCGTTGACACAATTTGGCCTTCAGCCTTTCACTGTTAAATATGAACAAGCCGGGCCTTTGGATGAAAGACTCCAACAGCTGTAATTAATGCACCCTTTCTGTCAAAGCACAAAGCCCGTCGACCCTCGGACATTGTTCCAGTGGGAATCTCCGCCGCCGCATCACATCTCCCCCCCCCCCGCACGCTTCTGAGGCCTGGTCTGACAGACCCACAAAAGCCCTGGGGGTTAAAGCCAAGGCCAGCAGCAGAGACTATCCAAAAGGCGGCTGATCTCTCTCCCGCCTCGCCGCCTCCAGGCCAATCACAAACTCCCGGGAAGAGTTCATTCCAGGCCTCTGCCAATCGTTTCCCCATTTTGCCTGCTGGGCGTTGTTATGGTGACCGTCTCATTCGCCACGTGTTGCCATTCCACCCCTGGGTGGCTGAACCAAGCACAGAATTCCCAGTGAGCACAGGTAGCAGTCAGTCACAAAAGAAAGTGTGACACAAGGTCAAAGTAAATCTTCCGCGGAATGACACACTTTTTTTTTTTTTTTTTTTTTTTTTTAAACTTATAACCACAATAAGTGTCAGGAGGCACTATATGACTGAAGAAACGCACACAATACATGAGGGGAACTGAAAATCTTGTGTGCCACTGATTTTTTTCCCCCCAAATATATGGACAAAAACATCTTGAAACATTTTCAGTACCTGCGCTGCCACTTAAAATTAATTGAAACCGCTATTGAGCTATAAACCACACTACTCCTTTGGACAAAACAGCCTAGATTTTTTCTAGTTTATTTATAGATCCAGCCTATTTCCTGTAATGGCTCCCACAGACACTAACCAAGCCCGAATGTTGCACTGGAGCCGAACCAGGAGTCCCAATAGACAGCAGACATGGCAGCCGATGATCGGAGGAACCTGGACCGGAATGGATCAGAGCAGGAAACACGAGTGACATTTTATATGTGGTCGATTGAAGCTGGCGTGCTCCGAAATATCTGGGTCACACCAGGCACATGCCATATGCTCGCACGCTGTTAGGACACCGGTCGCCAGTCTGACTTTTTCAGGACTGCTGACGCCACAGTGCCAATGGTGAAGGGGGGTGGGGGGCAAAGCGAGACCCCCGGTCTCTAACAGGGAGTCAGCAAGCATGGGGATGAATATTAAAATCAATGCTTTATCCCTGAACGACAATATACACATGTTAGCGACAAGCCCATACAAAGCACATGGTATGCTGCTCATCTCCGGCAAAACCGTTACAAGCTTGCAAAATAAAGCAGGATGTACCAGTTCTAATTGGCATGGGGATTCGCCCAAGACGGCAGACTCCCACGCCGATGCTGCCCCCCGGCTCTGGTTTTTTGAGCCAGGTTCGGAATCTCAGCTGAGAGCAACAAGAGCATCAATTAATATTCATGCTGTGTCGGCCAGAACGTCAATATGGATCGTCGGGCCCTGGGGGGCTCTCAGCCAACTCGCTCACACACAGCCACCGGCACTCACACACAGCCACCAAAGTCAATCACCTCCTAGTCGGGCATAATGGCAGAATTATGTCCTCTATAACTTCCTCTTATTGACTTTACTGGGGAAAGCCATGGAGATGGTCACCATAATTAGGATCATCAAGAAATGGCCACATCGAGATCACTGGATGCAACTAATCAGCAATATACCGAATGCACCTTCATCCCCTGGAGAAACAGATGAAAGGTTCACCTGTGAATCAGTATTTCAACCCAACCGGAGCTTACAAGAACATCCAGGTCAGTGTCTGCTCTCTTCAGCCTGTGTCTGACCACTGGCATGGCCAAGAGTCGGAGGGTGGGGGTGCATCAGAGGATAATGGCCGATCACCATTAGCACAGACGATTAAGCAAGGCTTCCTCGGGGGTCTAGATGTGGGTCATGAGCACAATACTTTTCAGGGAACAATTGGGCACTCGGTGCGACTGAGCGGACAAGAATGTAGATAAAACGTATGCTACAAAGCCGCCACCCCCAACCCCCAAGACTAATCCCACGAGCAAACAAGCAGCACCAGCTAACTTGACTTTTCACACCCTAGTGACACCAATACCCACGTAAAAACACCGGTGGCCATCGTACCCCTGCAGTCACTCACAATGCACTGTACTGACAGCCGCGAAAATGTCTGTTGCCGTGGTTTCAGTGATACATCCACAGGTCTGGTTTCTTTTAGTGGGAGGGCGGCAGCACTAGCACGTCCCTCTGAGATGGGAGGCGGGGTCCGGGGGTCATCAGTTCAGTCAGTGCTTCTGTGCCACCAGCACAAGGGGTCAGGGCCTTTCAGTGGGGGAGGGGTGCCCAGGAGCATGCTTGGCTTTGAAGCCGCAGCCAAGTGCTTTAGCAGCATCGCTAGCCAATTTTAGAGGATCACACACACACACACACACACACACACACACACACACACACACACACACACACACACACACACACACACAAAGTAACAGGTTTAAAGAGGAAGATGAACTACACCAGGAAAAATAACAAGTGCTTATCACATCTGTAAATAGAGGTATAACGACCAAAAACAGGTTTCCCTGAATCTCCAATCAGCAAAGGGCTTTAACCAGCATGTGCTGTGGCATGCGACAGAAAATTGACAGGTCATAAGGTGACCGACTAACTCAAGTGTTTATTTTTATGCGAGGATTACTTCACCCAAAAATGCCAACAGCTATTAATGCAGGGCAAGTCACATTCCTGGCAAGCCTTTTAAGACCCTATTAATTTCATGTTAGCAACGTTAAAACATACATAAAAGCCATCAACAGCAGCCCAGGGATGTCACTCAGTATTCAGAAACACCTCTGATCCCCCTGACGTAGTCGTTTTAATAGGGTAGAGCATAAACTTTCCAGACTAAACACTTCCCAGGTAAAAAAAAAAAAAAAAAAAAAACACTCCACCCGTCGGTCAAGGACAGCAAGGTAGAGATGTTGCAACCCAAAAGGACTCGAAACCACTTCAGATTTCCTGGATAATGTTAGCCTGACCCCTAGATAGACCTCAGCCCACCCAGCAGCTGGGGCACAGAGAAAACACCACGACCATGAGCCAGCTGGAAAAGTCAGAGCTAGAGAATGTAGGTGGGGCAAGTCGCCATCCTATGAGGGAAGAATGAAGAGGAGGGGCAGGGGGAAAAATCCCCTTAAGGCAACAAGGAATTAAACAAATACTGAAGGTATCATCTTCCTTAGCCTCCGGAATAACTGGTGACACCATGGTATTACAATAACTACCCCGGCCAAATTCCGCTAGGTCTCTCACGTATGCTTCATCTCCTGTTCTAGAGCACCTGAGCGATGCCAGGGAAACGTGTGCTTGTCGTATAAGCTTCCACGGGTTACCCGATACTGCATCTCCTTTCTTAGTGGTCCGATAGCTTTGGGCGGCAATTAATGCGAAATTTTTGTGCAGGCGCCGTGTAGGACGCCTAACCGAGCTAAAAGAGATTAGCAATATTGCATTAGCCGAAGGATATGGGCAAACATTCACGGGCACCGGGCTTGATCATGTGATGCAAGAGGAGAAATTAAGCCATTCGTTTCTTACATGAGTTTTAAAAATGGCAAAATGGACAGAAGAGCATTACTCTCTATAGTACATAATAGCGGCATTTATTCTGCATTATGGGTCAAAGCTGGGACTCCATGAGCAGAAAGTTCAGAAACAAAATACTTACAGAAAAACATGCAGGCAATTTCATTCCTAAATATAAACTCAGCGTTTTACCCATGCTTCCAATGACCACAGTTTAACCAAGAACCGTACAGCAGTCCCCATACAGCTAAGCGATAGGGGTGGGGGAGGGAACCACCATGTCTAATTGCTCGTGAGAAAGTGACTCCAGGGACGAACGACGGCCCACTGACAGCATGCCTGGAGGATGCACAGCGTGCGGCCCACACCAGCAGCACCAAGCTGCTGAGAGATGGCACATCCTCGCGGTCGTAAGCGTTCCTCAGCCACCTCGAACCACAGGCGGAAGCAGGACAGGCTCCTCATAGTAAACGATACTCAAAAGCCGCAAACACTGTCTCCCTCTGGGTGCTGGGGGGGCCTTTCTGTCAAGTGACTAAACCCAGCAGTTCCCGAGAAAGAGGAGTATTGGTTCTTTGGGGGAAAGAGGGGATTTAAAATAAAAAAAAAAAGAGCGCGCACACACACACACAAAATGCCACTTTATTTTTGGCCAAAGAAAGAAGCTCATGATTCATTTGGAACAATGTGCTGTTATGTGATGTAATACATCAACTGGTCAACTAGTTTGTCTATACTGGTTACAGAACATAACGAGACCCTGATTTAAGGGACCTGATTTAGAGTACAAGCCTACTATTAATACAAAAAAGGTCAGATGCTGTTATCCTGAGAGTGTTCTCCACCATCCCAGCTTATCATCAAATCCAAACTCAGCTTTTGTTAATTCACCCCAATTGCTAGACCAATGAAATGCTACATGACTGCACTGTTGAGTCAAACAAAATGGAACAACAAAAGCGACTGGAGGAGAACAGACATCTTGGCAGCAGGCTGATCGGCCAGGAAACCACAACGATACGGTTTGATGATGTTAAAAAGCCAGCAGTGATTAACGAGACAGCCAGTGGGCAAGGGGCGGGGGTCAGCAGTGGGAAGCCTTTAGCAAGGAGCCGTCTCCCAGCACTAATCGCAGCCCAACATCTCCCTCTGCGGTCCAGACTTCCTGTGGTCCCAAGCCTGAGCTTCTGCTTCCCCGGGACCCGCCTGTCCATCTCAGGCTGGGGAGGAAGAACCTGGGTCAGCTAATCAGTCTCAGAGGGGGCCCAACAAGACAAGGGTGAGATTTGAAAACTGTGACACACCCCCCCCCCACCATGTGCTCGATCTTGTTTCCAAGTCAGGCGGAACGGGGACAACTTTCTGTTGCTGTTACAGGAAACAATTCGGACTGGGTCCCCCAACCCACCATGCAGAGCCTGACGTGTTATTGCCTCATCCGTTAATGCTGCAGTTGTATTATACATGTGGAAAGCGTAGCATGCTAATTTAGGAATTCTCCCTGCAAATAAAGACATGCTTTCCCTGCCCACAAAACCTCGACTAGCCTGCATTTACCACATCAAGCATTATTACCCTACAAAAGGCCTTATTCGCTCTTTTAATCTCCTCTTGGCGTCATAGCAAGACGGCCGTCCTGAACCAGCCTGATCCCCCCCACCCATCAATGGCTGCATTTACAAAAAAAAAAAAAAAGTTCAAAGAGCTGGTTCAGTCAGTGAGAAGACGTCCACCTGGCGAGGGATCAGGGGGGTCCATTTGCGGGATAACTGGGCAGGAAAGTGAGGGATTGGATGTTTTGACAGACTATTCATTCCTTAAGCAACCCGCACAATCTGGCAGAGAACTTGATTCACTCAATTTGCCTGGTCTCAGGGCTACCAGGAGGAGCATGCGTGGGTGCTTCAAACAGCTGAGAGGCACCATTCCTTAGAGATAAGTTCCAGAACTTAAGGAGAAGCATCACTCCCCTCAATAAAAACCAGCCAATATTGGAGGATAGTGCTAACCCGCTAAGCTTCAGAAGGAGATGGACTAACCTGAGACTACTGGAAACGAAAAGACTAAGGATGCAGAATCAGATGGATTAATGCTCTGACAGCCTCTCACAAAAGCTGCCGACATCACACTACAATGAGAGATTCACGATCTCAATATCGCCAGATGTTCGTTAACAATGAAGACATGGGAATCTTGGTCGATATCTCCGATCAATATTCAAAGGTAACAGAACAGTTGTTTTTTCCCTATCCGCTGTTGCGCTGATATTTTTAAAGGTCCGGATCTGGTTTAAAATCAACTACAGTTTCACCACGAGACAAACTGGATGCATCTAATGTTTATCCGGTGAGCTACTAGCCAGGAACATTGGTTGTGTGGTTGCATTCCCAGTGAGAAACGATGACAAGTGTCTGTCTGCAGAACAGGTACAAATGGGATCTTGCAAGGAGTGTGTAGGATTGGGTCTCTCAGTATTTCAAATGTCAGTTTCTTTGACAAACACAGAAAATATGAATACAAGTTAAATTATACCAAAAACCAGTTCACTTCACATTTTCACATTATTGCACCACTGACAAAGAAATGACAGGTCAATTGTAAACTGCATCTCAGGAGAGACATCTTCAAACTGCCCAGTTCCCTAAGGGAACAGGCTGAAACAATTATCCAGATAACATCACTTGGCCTACAACTGTAACCATTAAAACTTCCAATAAATTATTCAGAGGGAATCCACATCCTGTCAACATCTAGCTCCTCGCTTTTAAGTTACTTGAACATTTTCCAAGCATTCCCAATAAACCTGAAGGCATTTTCTTAAAACGACGATTAAATTACCATGTTTCGTGCAGAATATTAACAGTTCTTTCTTCCTTTTTTATATGAAGCTGGAGTTCGCACATGCTTTCTATGAGATCTGATCACACAGCTTTCCTCCTCTCACATAACTTGATGTTTTGCATTTGACAGATTTGAAAGCCTTCATTTGATCCAAGGCCTCAGACTGTCAACATCACCAGGGCTGAGAGAGCAGCAGAGAGGTTAAGTAACAGTTAACTAGGCAGCATAAATCATCTACGTATATCATGTTTGTGGGCGTGTATGGGTGAATAATTCCTGTCAATTTGTGCAGCAGTCCCACCAAACCAGCCTGTTGCACCTGCCCACCTCAATGCCAGCAAAACAAAGCCCCCCCCCAACCCTTGGATCAATAAAAAGTCCCATTGATCATTTCCTTCCTTTGATTTACAACTAAGCATTCAGGTCAAGCGTGTTAACACCTCATAATTAGCCAGGCCATTCTGCAGAATGATTGCGATTGTAACCAAAGGACATTTATTCGACCCCAGTGTAATGCGATCTTGTCCTTTTTCCCCTCGACTGTTTACCCAGTCTGGGAACTGGGGGGGGTCAAAAGCGGATGCTTTTGAGTGCTGAGCTAACAGCAAGACACTCAGAGTGCGACGACACACCATTACCATTAAAAGTTAGCGTTTATTATCTGACTGCATATTCAATCCCCCAATTGAAACCTTTGTAAAGGAATTCGATACTAATCATGTTTTGTTTCTCAGAGCGAGTCGCACACGGTGGGGCAGATCTGAGGAAATAAATTGAACTTTCACCTAGTTCGTTGACCTCTAGCAAAGCAGCATCCAATCACGTATAATCTTCGATTTGGGAGAGGTAAATTTGGCAAACTAGTTAGAAACCAAACTAATTAATAATATGGAGGGGAAACTAATTATTGCCATGTCCCAGTACCCCGAATTATTTAACACCTTAGATCGAGATTTAATTCAGAAAAATTATGCTTGGAGGTGCATAACTTCAAAGACAGGGATGCCAGGTTGATTGTAGTAAACATATTTAGCAAATGAAACTAAAACGCACTTAATGCACTTTGCAAAACACCAGCAATAAAGCAAGAGCTTTTTGTGTACACCAAGAATGCAACTCATTTTGTTTCAAGCCGAAAAACACCTACAATCACACTACAAGCTTAAGGGCACTAAGTCGGACAGTAGGGGTTGTGTGCAACACAGTTATTTCGGGTATTGACAAGGAGGCCTGAAAGGTCTTTAAGGATCTAAGGGCCTAATTAAATGTGCATGTGAACAGGTACCAAAAGCTCAGCAGACATACACCTGGAGCAGGACATCAGTGCATCACCCCCACCCCACCATCATGAGCTGCAAAGTCTTGCCTAAAGAAAGGATCAGGTTATCCTGCTGCGACAGGAATCTCGAGGCCCCTCCAAGCAAAGACCAGAACAGCCGGGAGCCTCAGGCATCTATGAAAACGAGCCAGATCATCCTCTGGAAAACCCCATTTCCTCTGCTGTCTGGCCCTTCCAACAAACTTAACTGTCGCAATATGGTCTCAACAAGACAGTCAACCACTCTATATGCTTAAAGAGATGTTGTTCCATTGCAGTGCCATCAGTCATAGGAGGATCACAAGGCTGAAGTTTCTAAGGCACTTGCACAAGTTCTTGGCCATCGCTCAAGATTAGGGGGACGAGGTGGGGGGCTAATTTGGTTAATACACAAGGTGGGTAGGATGATAGAGAGCGTTTAAAAGCCATCTGGGGTGGGAGAGGGGTAGTCAACTTCTCAGAACTTAAGATATCTACAAGGTATTCATAAGAACAAAAGAATATATAGGGCACGGCATATTTTTAGCAGCTGAATGATAATTGATGCCTCTAGATAATCAGTAAAGAGCGATATCATAAAACTGAACAGCTATCAACCAGAAACGGCACCCAGAAATTAACATTTCCCCAGGAACAATCAATTCTGGTGCCATCAACCCAGTTTAATGTCAAACATAAAGATCCCAAGTCTGAAAACAGCCAATTTATCTCCTGGGGCAGTTTCATTAAATCAATGAGCGGTGAATCTCACCCGTGGTCTGCAACCCGTATCCACCAAAGCCCCGGCATTGTTTAACAGGGCTGCTACAGCCCAGGAAAACCCAACAGAAGATGGACTCCACCTCTTTAGAGCTCATCTCAATTAGTGCAAGACCTTAAACAAAATTCCCCACCCACCGCAGTTTGGGCCCCATGTAGACTTTGGCCAACAGGGAAATGAACAGCCAAAATCCCACGGGGGTGGGATCCTGGTACAGAAACAGCATACCCTTTGGGGGGGGGCACAATAAGGCAGTCTATTTTAAGAAGTTCGAAAAGGCCAGTTACACGAGCCAGGAACAGGGGAGTGAGCGGCGATGGGAAATGACAGGGGTGAATTAGAGGCCTGTGCGTTAGCGAGCCAAGGCAATCCGTTGAGCAGACGGTCCCGTTTCCATGACTCCTTCCTTCCAGGACAAAGCCGCAGAATTCCAAAAGCCGTGAGCGGAGCCATACTGTGTTTACCTTACGACAGGGGCTTCTCCCGTGCCCATTCCGTATCACTGAGCCGTTTTTAAGGCTTCCTGGACCTTCTACCACCTTTGAGCTCCTCAAGCTTTGGGAGGTCTTAAACAGTCCATTGAGCTCGACAAGGTCCTAATCAGGGGATCCAGTGCGCTGACCCAGCTGTTTCCCAGTGATCGCTAGCCCACCAGCTGGTCGCTAGGCCGTTCATGATTCTTCTGGTTCAGGCACCAGAGAGAAGACTTAGTAATTCGGCTCTGTGAGCTACATAGAACCTATCCTTTCACACAGTCATAATTAAGACTTTTGGTCTCCAAAGGGAACAGGGGTAGGATGCTTCACTGCACCAAAAGCCAGCAATGGATTTAAAGTATTGCTCCCAAAAGACAGATTTTTATTTCCCCCCGTTACTTAAGGCAGCACACTAAATATTTATGCGCCATGTGTCAGTCCGAACTCAAGGTTCAGTAAGGATTCAGAAGTTTTAGATAACATGCAATTCTCCTTAAGGACGTCTATGTAACTAGGATCCTCGTGAGTACCGCAGGAAGCAAAGATTTTACAAAAAGGCAGCAATCTTCTGGGTGTAGAGAGAAATCCCACCAGACGTAGTTTATAAACATCATCTGTAATAAATTGAAGCACGTCACACTGAGTTATCAGATGGAATATGAAAGAGCCTTTTTCTGTTGGGTAAAATGTGTGTGAAATCAAACCTGCTGCTTGGATACATATGCCTGCAGTTCTCGAAGAGCATGGTTTATCTATGGGCACTTATCGAAGACAACAGGAAGCACACGGCCCAAGGGGAAGTGAAATTTATCGTGAAGCCATAAAAAAAAAAAACTTGTCAAAATGGCTCACGATCATCTGGAATGTGTCGATCCCAAAGCTTATCAGAACACCTGCTCACTGTCATAGTGTTTTGGTCCTTCAGCATTTTCCAGAGCTCGAAAAACGCAACCTTTCAGGCCAATAAGAAGCATCATAGGAACGACAGTTTACAGAATAAACTAATCCTACGAGTGCAATGTTGGGTCACCAGTCACCCACCGGTGATTGATGCGCCTGAGCAGAGCTGGACCCCACCCCCCGGCACTGGGTGGGGATGAGACGCCCGACAGACATGATTTATTGGAAAAGCAGCTCGTTGTCCAGCTTTTTGACATTTTGACGCCCTTCCAAAACTGCTGACTGGTGTTTCCCACCGTGCACAGAGAGCCTCTGCAAGCTTCCACAAGCCCCACCGAAAAGCAGATCCTCAACGTCGGCAGCGGTATCCTCCGGGGAAAGCAGCCCGCAAACAGCTGCACTTGATTAACCTCTTTGTGAAAACACCGGGTTGACGGAGAGGAGTTTGAAAGAACGTTCAGGAACTGGAGGGCTGAAAGCCTAGGGTTGAATTCTTCTCGCCAGGATGAAAATCTACGCATACCGACAGGGGAGGGAGGTAGGCTGAGCTGAAACAGGCAGGGAGGAGAATATAACCAGGACTCAGGAGCAGAGGGGATACATGTGAGGGTGGATAATTAACCACTGAGTCCATCAAAAGCAAACAAGCCACAGGTCAGGAGTAACTAAAAGGAAATCGTGGGCGGGGTAATTCAGTCACCAGCACAACAAACACGCAAAACAGCCATGAGCTAGATAAATTACCCCTGTGACTACAGCCATTCCGGACCCACTGCAGCTACCAGCACATCAAAAACCTAAACGGTAAACAAGAGCATTCATTGGCACAAAACTACTTAAGGTGTCGCTATTGCTGCGAGCAGGCGTACCTCTGTCAATAATGGCAAGTTCTGTCAAGCGATTAGGTGTCACCTAGGGGAGAGGGGGGACAATTCACATCCTGTCCCTCTGGAAGGTGTCTAGGTGTGGTCTGAGAGGTGTTGCCATGGAGACATGACCAAAGGCTAAGTGTGATGGTCCCAATTAAAAAAAAAAAGACAAGGGTAATATCTGGTGTTTTCGCTTTAGAAAATTAAGTGATTTGAAGGTGTGGTTTAATTTAAAATTACCTTGATGCTCCTCTGAACGTCTAACATCCATCCATCAGAGTCGCATTGTCATGCTTTTATAAAACTCTAATTTCCTCAAGGGTTAGACCTTTGGAGGAGATCCAGTTAATTAGTCTCTTCCATCACGTCACCCTCCCAAACCCGTTTAATGCCAACTGTCACTTTTTACACCCACATTAAAAAACCCCTCCTCCCCCAACACTCACAATTTACTTATCATGGGGGAAAAGTAAGGGTCTTTAAGTGCTGCACTTGTTGTAGAAGCATTTCAAATAGGTCAAGGCATAATTTCACCTTCACACTGCCAAGAAATTCTTCTAATTAGATTGAGATTTAGCCTGCATTTCTCACCTTTGTGAAAGTCACTTTGTTCCAAATACTCAAATTCTGCCTTTTCACTGATATCTAGAAGCCAAAAGATCCCTGGAAGGCCCCGAAAGTTGAATATTTTTGTTTTGATGCAAGAATAATACATAAAGGGAGCTTCAAACACAAAGCAAACAAAAAGCTGGCAAGGCAGAAGGGGAAAACGGAGGAAGAGATACAAAGGGAATGCATTAGAAGAGAAGTCAATCGTGAATTATCCAATCACCAGATGACATTTTTACTTTTGTTTGCGACCAAGCGTCTGATTGGTACTTTAAGATAAGCAGTGAGGATGCAGTGTTACTTGTGGTGGGGTCCTGCCACTCATTCATACCTGGCTCCTTCTTGCTGGCCCTTCCACCTTCTCGGCTCTTCTTCAGAACAGCTTTAAACATGCTGAGATCTCTAGAGCCTTCAGTCTCTCCCCTGTGAAAACATCACCACCATCAGTCACAGAGGAACAGGGCAGCAAACACTTCAGGGCGCAGTACTGCACATCTGCACGCGCGCGCACACAGAAATGGGTGTTTTCCTCACGCAATCCCACGGGTGGTCTACATGGAGCTGCACTGAAGGAATGTCCCTCTATTTACAGAGAAAACGGACCTCATGAATCTGCTGGATACCGAACGTTTCCTGCCTAACCGATGCTACATCCCCAAACTTGGCCTTCTCCAGCCACCCATTACAATAAGCCGAACCCCCTGCCATCAGTGCAAGACCTCTCTGATGCAGGACTGGAGAAAATGGACACATACCATTAAAAAGGGAAATGGTATGCTTGAGGCAAAAATGGCAAACTCTCCCACAAACACCAGGAGATCACACAAGTTGCATATGTGCAACATTGATATGGCATCTAGATACAAGAGCGCAAGGGTTTTTATGGGATTCTGCTGGGGCCTAATTGTCAAACGTGAGCATGATTCAGATTTGCAGCCATAAAGGGTGGGGTGGGGGGGGGGGGGGGGGGGGGAACAAGACCCCAGACAAAACAGGCTGGCTTCCAATTGACAGGATAAGAATGTGCAACGATCCAGATTCATTTTTCCTCCTTATAAAGGGGGAATTCAAACATGCTGTGATGGCAGAAGAAGTAACACTACCATCAGGAGAGCAACCCATTCAAATTCCCCAAAAAACTGCTGAGTCTGGTGCTCTAGTAAAGGAGAAGTTTCTTAAATTCATACAGGGGTTCGGAAGGATCTGAGCAAGAACACTCAGGGGAACCTCAAGCACCACTGAGATAACCCCAAAAACGGGAAAAGCCAGTATTTTTCCATTAGTCAAGAGAAGGTCCTGCAGACAAGTATGCCGACTGGATTCCATAAAAATGAGACAGAAATGGGGGTATGAGAGGGCAGAAAATGGATGACATGCTGAATGAGCTGGCATTGCAGCAAAGTTCTGATGAACCATTTCATCATAACATCCAAGCTTAAGAGCTTCTTGAAAAAAAACCCACGAGTGCTCAGACCTTGGTAGCCGATTCCTACAAATTTCCACGGTAACGCATTCTGTACAGAATCACTTCTGCCGCGTGCACGTCATGAAAGGCTAGAGGCAGCAGAAGAGGTGCATCCACTAACATGAGTATGAGATGCATGACAAATACGAGACCCCTGGTCAGTTTAACCAGCTATACTAAGTGCAGTACTTAAACTCTGCGATTAGGCAACTCGAACAAAGCGAGCCGATCAGAGTTCGAAAGGTCAGCATGGCAGAGAACCTCAAACGTTCTGCCACATGAGCTCGCTTCCAATTGAGGATTCAGTACGCCTCAGGAACCAATGAGGCTGCTACAGAACCAAAAAAAAAAAAAAACACCCCTTAGCGTAAGAAAACACACCATTTTTGGGGAAACATGCAGCCATTTTAAGTAAATTACCATGGAGCAAAAATGCAAAAGTCACTGGGCAGAAATACAGCAATTTAGGGGGAAGAAAACTAAGATCAACAGCAGCCTTCTGATTATAATTCACAAGTACATGCAGCATTTTCAGGGACCACGAATCGACGACCGCAGTCTGGCAGGACGGTGTCAACAGAGACTTGCACAGCCGCCCTGTGTTTGACCTCGGCCCGCCAGACAGTCACCCCGGGAAGAAACGGAGACGGCTTCAAGTCGGAATGGAAAGCGGGAGCAGAGACGGCTGGCCAGGAGGAACGAGCAAGGAAAAACGGCACAAGTAGTAGAAAATACCAGCTTTCATGCAAGATAACCCAGCTGTGTCCTATGAGACCCTATGGCTGCCTTTCCGAAAAGCTGCAGTCACATCCCTTTCCCAGAATAAAAACATTAAGAAACATCTTGTTCCTTGATTACATTTTGGTTCAATCGAATTCAGTAGCCAAGGATGTGCTATGCACCAGACTATCCTCTTCAACGGCATAAACGAATTACAGGCAAACTGATAAGACAAGAAGTTTATCACCCTATAAACAAAAAACTTCAGCACAGCCCTGCTAGTCTGCCACGTCTAATACTCACCTTCCTCAAGGCATGTGCTAGGAGTCTCTCATTCCCAGGAATAAGCAGCCTCCCTGCAAAATGGATCTCTGGGTAAACAGAGCAAAAGCCCCGACAGCAGCTGCTCTCTGCAAAAACGTCCCTTCGAGATTCTCAGCAGAACATGGCAGCATCGCCATTATAATCAAGGCAGAACTTTAAAAGACAGGAAGGGCCATTAGCGGAAGAATGGACAGAGAATCTTAGTTCTAAAATCTGATTTTTAGATGAATGGGACGGAGGCATTTACATTTCGGCAAAGCGGTCAGCGAGGAACCTCCATTTCTCAATCCCCAGGAAATGACTCCACAAACTTAACAGCACCTAAAATACCTGTGAAGACTCATCGATGACAATGAGATGGAGTCACAGCAATATTCTGAGAGGATGGCGCAGGACAGGGGTCGCCGCACCCTCACGACACTGTGGCAAACCGCAATCCCTGCAAATGTCTGACAACCTTCAACTCTGCAATACGGTAATGATTCGTGGGGGGGGGGGGGGGGGGGGGGGGTGTATACTGAAGCCCAGTAACAATCAATCAGGCCGCAGTGAAATTGGAACACAGAACAGAAATGCTCCAAACAAACAGTCACACACTTCCACAGGCCCCACTTCAGTTAAAATAAGCTCAGAACTGGTCAGGCAGAGACAGCACCAGTGCTCCAAAACCGCACACTCATTCTTGGCCTATTTGGGACCCGGTGACTGTTAGTACTCTACTTGCTTTTGTTAATATGTCCCGATAAAAACTACATCCTCTAGTACAACCTGATATGTGTGATAGCAGCCCCCCCAACCCCCCCACATAGGAAGGCAGTCCCTCCCTCAAGGCATCCCTGCAAACGATTGCAAAAGCATCTCCCGGTTCCATGTACCCCAAGGTTTTGCAAGCTCCAGCTTCTCAAGTCCCAGAACAAGTCCCCCGTTCCGTCGACCCCCCCACCCCCAATTCAATGCAAACTCCACGGCCCCCTGCCCGAGTCGCCTCTCCATCATCTCTCGCTCCTCTGAGCTTCCCCTGGCTTCTGGCCAGCAACTGATTTTCCCACACAACCCCCCACCCCCAAAAAAACCCTCCTGCTTGGTTCTCACCACGCCATGACAATTCCTGCCTAAATAAGGCAATCTACATAATAAAGAGAGACACCAGCACCCAGGGATGGCTATAGAAGATCGCGCTTTATGGGGGGTATTTACAGGAATGCAGACAATACAGAGATATGAGCAGCCTACACAAGAGCCACCGAACAACACAGCCACGCTTACCCTCCCACTGTAAGCAAACGCAAACCACAAACCAGCAGCATTGGAAGGTGGAAAAAACAGACTTAATGTTTAATTATTCTTTGATTCTGTAAAGGCATTGGCCTCCCTTACAGCCCATATTCCCCTGAAACGTTTTTTTTATTTTTTACTTAAGCATTGGTAATTGTGTTTTTTTTGTTTTTTTTTTTTTTTTAAAAAAAGGCTGTCCACACGTGACAGGGCTGCAACCATTTAATCGCATTTTGAAACCATTTTAGAAGTGCAATAAAATTTTAAAACTAGATGCACCAATGTGACTTGCACATATGCCCCCCCCCCTTTTTTTTTTTTAAACCATTGTCATGTATCACATGACACTCAGAGCGAAAACTGTTGGGGACATTTTCCCACTGGAGGAACTTCCTTCCTGGAACCAGGAACTTCTGTCGTGGTCCCTCCACAGGAACTCGATCCTCAGAGGTACTACTGGGGTGGGGCTTACAGGGATAGCTTGCTGATTGGTTGACCATAAGCACCAGTGCTAACTTGGAAGTACTTGGAACTGGCAGGAACAGATATAGGACGTAGCAGACCAAAAACTGAGCAGATAAAATGTAACCAAAGCAGAAAAATTCATATAAATTTGCGTGCTCCACATTATTTCTGTATCAGAAAATTCCATCGATAAACCGATATACTTTAATATTGCAATGCAGTCAGTAAAACTCACTAACGGAGTAACGTCACTTTGCCATTTGTTTCTATGGAAAATGATCTGCTGGACACACTAATGAATCATGCACAAGTTAGGGTAGAATACATAAAATACAACTAAAAAGCTATGTCCCATTAGGATTGCGATCAATTGCCTCAGTAACTAACAAATAGCTAACAAAAGTACTTGTTCATCCCTCGTTTTGGGGTAGCAATGTAGTTTCGTTTTAAATTGTGTGTGAAGTTTAACCTCCACACTCTATGCTAAATAATCACGGGAGACACAAAAAGGTCCCAGCTGCTGTTGTGGGGTGAGAAAGCGACACGTGAAACTGGCCAGGAGCTAACAAAAGTTCCAGGTCAAGATTGCCCAGGTACTCGAACCAGGAACTAGGTTCTTGAATGCCTTGGAAAAGTGCCTCATGAAAGTCAAAGCACAACACCACACTACTGCAGAGACGGATTACCTGACAGAAAAGCACTGACCACATACTAATGTTTATCTTTGTAAATTTGTGTGTTTATGGTTTTTAAAAAAGAACCATTTAACTTCTCAAAGCACTACTTCACTTCGTGATCTTTTTTCCTTTAACATAAAACATAACATGGTCATTTCTATAAACAGTATATTAAATACCAAAGCATTTATCACAAATACTTCTAAGATGGAAAAAATGTGTTGCGTTGCATGTCGTTTTAAGTGGGTGCGCCTACATTTTGTGCTGGTACTACTAAAATTTTCAATAAGGAACAGGAGTGTCACTACTGGAGAGTGTCAGTCTGGAGCCCCTGCACTGTTATCTAAAAGCCCTCCTGTCCTAAGGATCAACAGGACTTAGTGGCATGAACATGGCACCTGTGTCAAATTTCAGCACTGCACTGCTTAAAATTAAAACAAACCATCATGTGTGCAACATACCATGTGCTTAGGCGTAACCCTCTCAGTTGTGTATCTTGGCGTGTATTCATTCTCTGTTATTGTTGTCTGTATTGTCATGTCCCCAACATCAGCAAGCTATGGCAGAAATGAAGTTCCTCCAACCGTGGTCACGTGGCAATAAAGATTCTAATGTATACCATGAGAGGAATGAGCAAAAAGCAAAACGTCCTCTACAGGAGGACAGAAAAGAATTGCTGGATCTTTGGAGGATACGAATCTTCATTCAGCTTCTGATGTTTCCATTAAGACATGACAAGAGTAACTGCTGGCCTGTGTGTTTTTTTTTTTTTTTTTTTTTTTTAACCCAGACGCAAAGTAACAGTCAAGTCAACAGCGTAACCAAATCTGCTCTAATCGTTTGGCCATAGGAAAGGAACTGGTTGTCATTACACCAGAATTTCACACAATGAATGGGGGTGGAGAGGTGCTCCAAAATCGTGTGAACAGAATATACTTTCTTTCAGATGCAACATAAACAGCCTACTCATCTCATCTTCAGGATAAATGTCTAACCCACAGTCGGTAATTCAGAGGTTCCCAAAAAACAACATGATGTCATGAGAAAAGCAGAACGGGGCAAAGCAATTCTCAAAAAAAAAAAAAAAAAATGATTTATGTTACAAGACAGGGATGACTGCATTCCCTTCACACAAGATCTCACAAAGATTTGTGCCCATAGGCAATTATGTATGGTGGTTCGGTAGTTTTGAGATAAATACTGTGAGAAGAGGGGAAAAGCAGCACTTAACGTTAAATTAAATTTACACACAGGTAGGAAAGAAAAATCCCACTGTCATGCCAGAAAAGATCAAAGAGCAAAAGCAATTTCGAACTGAACTTGACGCATCCTGTGGTCAGCCTCAGTGGCACCACATACCATCCCCTGCTCCTTCAAGACCTAAGCCGTCTGTCATCAGTTTCTGTAAATGACCCAGTCGCTGATTAGCTGGGCTTGGCGTCGCGGCATAATCCTCACAGCGTCCGGCCCCAGGTATCAGAGAATCCACACACATTTACTTGCCCTCAGACAGAAAAATCCCCATTGTTCAGCATCAGCTACATCATAACACAAATATGCCGCCTGCAAGTTCACCCCCACCAAATGTGATTTCCGGAGGCATAAGAACGGAGGGAACAACAACTATAGATCAGAAAACCGGAGGACGTCACGGGAACAAAGGCTGGATGAGGCAGAGCTAGAGGCGAAAATAAAAACAGCAGCTACAGGCGGCAGACGGGAGTGTTTAAACAGCTTAAACTATTCGACATGCCTGAAACAAACTACTTTTCACTCTCTCTTAGGGAAGATGTTTAGCGTAAAAATCTAAACCCAGGAGAACTTCTGGTGCCTCTCTCTCGGCCAAAATACGACGTCAGTCCCAGTACCCGATATGGAACCATACGTAATTGTGGTCAGAATCAGTCTCTCTGCTGAAAGGATCAATTCCAGGTGATTTATTCACCCAGACTGGGCCTCCGTGGGGATAACCTGTGTTTTAAAACCAACCCGACTCTGGAAGAAAAATATGCCACACGTGTGAGCAATTACAGACACCCCACCCCCCATCCTCCACTCTGACCCTTACCATCCCCACATTCCACAGCACTGCAGCTGTGCTGTTAGCATTCATGCACGCATGGGGCACAGCAGAGACAAGCCATGCCCCACCCCCGGAGATGAGATAAGAGAGGACAGGAGGTGTCCAGTGCGTGGTCCCCGGGACAGCGACGGCAGACCTCCTATGGAGCAGGAGGGCAGAAACGACATGAGGTAAGAATGGTGTGCAAGTGTTTCTCAGAGATCACCAGCGGTATGCTTCTAGTCTGCGATCACCCCAAACCAGGCAGACAATACGAGCGTCAGCAAGATCAGCGCTCCTTAGCTAGGAGACAAGCATACTCCCATCTGGTAGAAGAATGTATACCATCCCCCCGACCAGAGTATTTTTTGCTCATTACTACCATATACCCCACACAAAAGCCCAATAAACATTAAGATTTATCTTCCTTTTTTTTTGGGGGGGGGGGGAGGGGGGGGGGGTGTCATCGGATTATGGAAAGGTAATCCACCTAAAAACCACCAACTTGTCTGAACCCGATACGTACCACCGTCGCATTTTTATTTGTGGAGGGAGAACGGGGGCACATGCGCAGGAGAAATGGCAGGTGAGGGAGACCTGCCGCTGCAAGGCTCCCCTGACAACTGATCCCAAGATTAATTAAACCATCGGTGCGTCTCTTAAGGATCAAAAG